>NW_026988420.1:12094166-13348333 GCF_030222135.1 Aotus nancymaae
ATGTGGTTATCATCACCCATATGGTTTGACTTTTATAACTGTAAGTGTAATACCACACATGTCACAGAAGACAAATCCAATACTGTTTTTTCATGAGTGAAACCATAAAGGCTATCAAGAAAAGAAAATTAACTTTTCAAAAATAGAAGCAGTGCCCAAAGAAAGAGCAGGGGATCTCCCTAAAAATGTGAAAACTAGAAATGTGTGATACCTTTACAAACTTGATGATCTACCTTGAAGTATTTCAGCATAATCAGTGCAGTATTATGTTTGTGTTGGTTAAAGGTTAGAGGCAGCCAACTGGCCTTATATCTAAATGGGCATGTTATTCCGGGGCAGTTCCTACAAGTCATTCTGTTGGCCAATCTATACAACTAGAATAACTTTATTTTCTTCTAGTGAGAACCCATTTCTAATATTCATCACACTCAATAATGTCACTGGTTCTATCAGTGACACTCAATGACACATTGCTAGCACGCCAGAAAACAAAATGAATTTTCATTGATAGAACCAGTGACATTATGGAGTGTGATGAATATTAGAAATGGGTTCTTACTAGAAGAAAATAAAGTTATTCTAGTTGTATGGATTGGTCAAAATTATTTAGAGATACTCTCTACCCCTACAAGAAAAGGGTGTAGGAATCTACCCAGGCTTATACCTTTCATTCTGGGGATGAAGTCCATAGCTTGATCCCTAATCAGTTCCATGTCTAGTCATTGGTTTAGGAGAATTCTGACTATAGGATGCCTACTACACAGGGACACACAATCTTTCTTCAGAAGTTTTGTTGGCCTGAGAGAAATTTTCAAACAGAAGGAGAAAGCTGGAATTTTATTGAGGCTAGAGATAAAAATATGATGTAGAAAATGTGTTCAGCATTCTTTGCTAATGAATGTTTATCTAACAAATGTGTCTCTGTGTAGAAAAGTTTCACTGTAGACTTGCTTTTATAACTTGATAGCAAGGTTATCAGAAGTAGCCAGCTGGATATCAGAACCACATAGCTATGCATGAACAAATTGGCTACATCAGTTCACAACACACTTTCTGCCATCTTCCTTTAATTATCTTAAATAGCCAAGGACTTTCGCAATAATCACGGAACATTCTATTTGGTTGTCCATTTACTAGACTGAAGCCTATCAAGCAACACAGCCTAGTGTTACAGAGTTCAAGCCCTGCCACTTACTAGACATGACAATTGGCAAAGTATTTAACCCTCCTTTGCCTGAGTTTCTACACTGGAGAAATGGTCTAATAAAAGCGCCTACCTAGATTATAATGATAATTAAATAAAATGATATCTGTAAAGAACTCATAACAATTTTTCCAACATCTAAGTGCTAGTGATTATTATTCCGAAATTCTCCACCAGACTTAGTTTGGAGAGGTTAACAATATTGGTTGGCACCTCTGATTATTGTTCAGTGAAGGTTACTTTTCATGGCAATCATGTTACAATTTTATGTGTGTCTGAAAACCCCATGAAAGGATTCTGTTTGAGCTCTGCCATCATGAGCCTTCATGGAGTTCATCATTTGGGTGCGCCTGTGGCTCTATCTGGTGTATGTTATCTGCATGCTGGAAGTTGGAGGAGGTGGAATTTCCCCAGTTTCCTCCTTGGTACACACAGGCCAAGTCACTCCCTTATTCTATAATCATCTTTTCATTTTGAAGTGCCCCTTTTGCACTACAATCATGCAATGCTCCCAATTCCATAGCCTAGCAGACATCTTGCTTTTGAGGATAGCAAGGTGAAAGGAGAAAGAGAAAGATGCCTCACTAGAGTACCATTTTTTTTCTACCTACACCTAACAGCCACAAGTTAGGCTGCAGGAGTAGTAGGAAAAGAGTAGAGAGGGGAGGAGAGAAGTGAAAGGTAGCACGGAGTGCACTGAAATCCATCAGCATAGTTCTTGTGCCCCCTTGGACTGCATTTCCATGGATCAGTACATTGTTCTCTTTCCTTTTGAGGACTCTGATTTTGCTGTTGTAACTTCAGTGTTTTAGATAGCTGTGTTGTGACATATATAGCTTTAACAGGCAATCTTTTGGAGCTAAACATTTATTACAGACTTCCAAAACAGTGTTTCTCCCTTTATTAAAACTTAAAAGATATATAAAAGTAATTCGCATCCATAGAAAAAATTCTAACAACACAGGAAATCAATAGAGTGAGTGTAAGCAATCACCAAGCAGTGCACCAAGCATTTATTTGACTGAGAAAGAGAAACTAATATTTATTGTGCTTCAGGTGTATGTTGGACATGAATAAGTCTCATGATACTTTCTTGAGATGGGTATCAACGCTATCCCTTTTGCTGATGTGAATATTGAATTCTGGAGGTTAATCTGGACAGAGACACAAGCCATAAGTGACAAAGATTTCATTTGACCTTCAAACCTATATCCCTACCAGTGTACCACACTGCTTGCAACATCATTTTCAAGTGAAATAATCCAAGTAAAGAAAGACAAATACTGTACATTTTCACTTATATGTGGACTCTAAAACAATCAGGCTCCAAGAAGCAAAGAGTCAAATGATGTTAGAGGATGGAGGGTAGGAGGGGTGGGGAGATGATTGTCAAAGAGAAAAAACCTCACTTAGGAGAAATAAAGTTTATTTTTAGATTTATTACACAGCATGGTGAATATAGTTAATAATATTAGATTTCAAAGTTATAAAGAGTAAGTTTCACATCTTCTCACCACAAGAAAGTATTTATGTTCTTCAGCTTGATTTAACTATTTCACATTGTCTTCATAAATCGTAACATTACTGTATACCTCATAAATATATACAATTATAAATTGTCAATTTACAGTAAAAAGTTTTTAAAAGATGACCTTCACTAGCATCTGCATTCAGAAACACTTCTTTTTCTAATGCTGACTAACCCTTCTATGGTTTTTAAAATTTTCTCCTCTCCCAACAGAATTGATGATGAGTCTGAGAAAATGAACCACTCATCTTGGCTTCTGGCTCGGGTGCCCTCCCCGTCTAAACAACAGTCTGAGACATTTTCTAAAACTGATGCTCAAGGTAGCAGTAATGTGTCCCAACCACAAGTCTCATGCCATAGCCCCTCCCAAGAGGTACAAAAGCAAAGTCTACAAACCCATGGAAAAAGACAAGTGTTCTAAAAATACATCATCAGCTGAAAGAGTGAGAGCTGTTTTTCAGGTAGTGCTAAAATGGGCTATTGAAAGTATTTGTTAGAAATGTCAGACTTTGAAAATACAGTGATAAAAATGCAGATTTGAAGTTTGCCAGAGAGAACTGGATTTAGAAGGATATGGAAATTATTAGGTAGATACGTTTTAAGTGACCAGTTTTTTATACATCTTCTTTGACAGTTATTTGTGTATAAGCATCTGAAGTAGCTAACCGAAAGTCCTCACAGAAATTTTTAATACAATGAAACTTTCAAGCTCTGATTTGTCAGAACTGAGAGAAACAGCAGGGTGCGTTGATTTGAAGCAGCTCCAGAATAACACAAAAATGTCTGGGCTTGCAGTGAATAGCTGAAGAGCTGATTTAAGTCTTTACAAAACTTTTAATTATTTTATTCTTGTGTATATAAATCTGCTAAAAATCAAATCATATGTAATCATATATATTTAAATTAAACCATACAAAAATCAAATAACATAGAAAAATATAAAGAAGAAGGTAAAATTCACCTGAAAACTCACTACGAAGAGACAGCTAAAACATTGTTGACATTTTGACAAATATAAATGCAAGCTTTTTCTTTTGGAATTTCCTAATTCCTCCTTTTTCTTCTCTTGTACTTAATAATTCATTCCAGAAACACTTATTTGGTACTTACTTGAAGCTACTGTCCCAGGTGCTGAAAAGATAACAACCTCATGATAGCCTAAAGAAGAAAGACTAGAATAGACACGTACAAATCTGCATGTAAAGCTGGGATAATAGTTACCTTCTGCATCTTTGCATCTTCATTGTCTGGGTAGGGGAACAATATGCTAAGCATATATTTGCTGAATGATGGATGACTTTTTCCATCAGTAGGTGAATACAATGTGCTAAATGCAAATAGAAGTACTTCATAGAAGCACATAAATATGACCAATAGAAACTTTCAAAAGTCATGTCCAAACTGCATTGGAGGCACAGGTAAGAATTAATCTAGAAGCTGGACTAGCATGTGCAAATGTCAGATTGAAAAGGGTATGGCATATGGAGGGAAATGCAAGAAATTCAATTTGAATGATTAAAATTGAAATGAAATTGTGGCAAAGTTTTGGTAGTCTTGATAGGTCATCTATACCAGCCAGATAATAAGGCTGCAGAGTTTATCTTCAAGCCAAGAAAAAGCCAAAAAGGCTTTGATTATTAGAAGAATGGCATGATTTCCATCTCAAGATGGACTACACTGTACTGTACAGACTCCTATTCTCCTGTAACTTAGTCTCTCAAACTTTTTGAAAAAATTAAAGTTGTGTTTCAAGTCTCTAGTGAAGACAGGCTAAATTATTTTGATCAACATCTCTGATAAAATAAATTGGATTAGGTTTAATTACATTTTTAAAATTTTGACAAATAGTTGCTATATTTATAAGGTACAATGTAATGTTTTAATCTATGTATACATTTTAGAAAGGTTAAATCAAGTTAAGACGTCCATTATCTTATCCCTTATCAATCTATTTTTTGTGATGATTTTGTTAAAAATTCATTCTTTAAGCAATTTTAAAATATACAAAACATTATTAACTGTGGCCATCAAGCAGTGCAATAGATCACTGAAACTTATTTTTCCAGTCTAACTCTAACTGAAACTTTGTACCTTTTGATTGTCATCTCCCCTTTCCCCATCCTTTCTTCTTACTTTCAGCCTCTGGTAACCACCATTCTACCCTCTGTTTCTATGAGATCAACTCTTATAGATTTCACATATAAGTGAGATCATGTTGTATTTCTCTTTTTGTGCCTGGCTTATTTCACTTAGCATAATGCCCTCCAGGCTCATCCATACTGTTGCAATGAAAGATATAATATGCTTAAACACATCAGGATTACATATGACAGTTGCTCGTGGGGTTCCAGAGAAAGCCATCCATGGAAAAGTGCCATGACAGTCATTGGGAACGTGCTCTCTGGAATGCCAGAGAAAGCTGCCCATGAGATGATGCCATTCCATGAAGCTACACAAGGGGATGTTAGGCAAAGCTACTCATGAAATTCTCTAAAAAGACACTAGTAGTGTTCCAGGGGAAGCTGACCATGGGGAAGTCCTACTTTCTGCTGGCCACTGGGCTGTGCTGAAGCTAGGTGCTACCAGAGTCAAATGTATTTCAGAAACCCAGTAGAAACCCTCCCAGAAAAATACAACAGAATAATAAAAAAAAAAATCTGTTCTTCCTCCTGTATCCCTCCAGCATCCTACTGACAGTTTGATATCACGCCACCTGGCAAAAGAAAACTATTTATACAGGTTTCAGATCTATTATTGCAGAGATGGTAAAGAAGAGTGTTTGGGAAGAGGCACTAAATCAATAATTGCAACAGACAGTTAAAAATAAATAAATAAAAGCTAGGGAATTAAAGGCCACTTGGAGGTGATATTGCAACAAGGTCATTTTTACCAACCTGTGATTTTTTTTTTTAACTTCACAAAGTAAAAAGAAAGGAAAAAAAAAGCAAAATCCAAGGTTTTCTTAAGCCAAGAAGTCTACAAGAGACTTTCACTGTATGTACTGGGCCCAAATTACAATACCAATGCAAAGGTGAACCAAAGGAGCCCTTGCATGAAAATTGAAGCCCAGGCTTTATTTGTCTTGGTCTTTCAAGAAACATTTCTATCTCTAACCTTAGTTTAAGATAATCCCTGATTGGTTAGACACTCACTTGCAAAGAAACTAATAATGTATTTGAAGCTTAAGGCTCCAATTTTGTTACCCCCTTGTGAGACTGTCAAAGGCTCTGTTGAATCCTTGGTCCCCCAGTAATTAACTTTATCATGATCCTAGAGAATAGTCTCATCTTTTAGCCCATGGCAAGATCTAAAAGTGGACACAATGACAACTACATACGTGCACCTAACCTATAAAACTCTCCCCCCTTGAAATTTCACTCCACCGAATTCATAAACATAGAGTTAAACATGAACACAATCAGGAGGGAAGAGCAAAGTATCAAAAAGAATCAAACAGAGCCAAATTTATCTCCTACAGCTGAAAAATGCAGTATCTAAACAAGAAAACTCTCCAAATGGGACTAACAGCAAACCAGACACTGGCGGAAAAAAAGTCAGAGATCGTGACCATATAGCAATAGGAACTGTTCAAAATGAAGCAAAACAGAGAAAAAAAAAATAAAAGAAAAAGTGAACAGAACACCAGTGACCTTTGGAATAATATAATCTTACTTAAAATTGAAGTCCCAGAAGAAGATGATGAAGCAGAAGATGGAGAAATATTTGAGGCAATAATAATGAAAAAATTCAAGGTTTGATGAAAACTATAAGCACAAAGCTTCAAAAAGCTGAAAGAACCCCAAGCAAAATAAAGCTATGAAAATGCCAAAAAAGTAATTATCTTGAAGATAAATTAAAGATGACCTAGATATTTGAGAGAGATACTATGTTCATGAATAAGAAGGTTTAATATTGTTAACATGGTCAATTCTCCCCAAATTAATCTAGAGATTCAATGTAGTCTCAACCAAAGTCTTAGAATAGATTTTGGAAGTCAACAAACCAACTTTAAAATTTTCATGGAAATGAAAATCATCTTGAATAGCCAAGAGAAGTTTGAGAAAGAAGTTTAAAGTTGGAAAACAAACATTTTATAATTTCAAGACTTACTATAAAGTTGGTAAAACAATGTTATATTGGCATTAAATAGACCTATGTGAGAAATAATAGAAAATGCTAAAATAGACACATTATGATAAATAATGTGTCTTTTGACAAAGGTGCCAAGGCAGTCCAATGGAGAAATAATCTTCCAACAAAGAGTTCTGTAACAATTGGCTATCTGTAGATGTAAAAAATATGAACTTTTTACTCACAACATACACAAAACTTAACTCAAAATCAATTACAGATCTAAATATAAGAACTAAACTATAAAACATCCAGAAGAAACTATCTTCATATAGTAGTAAGTTTTAGTAACACTGGTTTTCGGAAAGATTTCTTCAGAACAACATACACACACAAAAGCATGAACTATCAAGGAAAACTCAAGAAATTAGCTTTCCTCAAAATCTTTATTCTTCAAAAGACACTGTTATTAAAAGGAGACAAGCCACTGTCTCACAGAAAAATATTTTCAAAATCTGTATCTCTGACCAGAATGTGTAGAGGGCACTTACAACTTGATAAAACTTAGAACTCGATCAAAAATATGCAAAAGATGTTGACATTCCACCAAACACATGAAAAGATGGTCAATACAATTAATCATTAGGGAAATGCAAACTTAAAGTACAATAAAATGTCACTGTATAACCACTAGAACGAATGAAGCCAGACAGCAAAGATATCCATTGATTCATTTACATGAAATATCCATTGATTCTATTTACATGAAATTCTGGAAAATGCTAACAAATCAATAATGACAGGAAGCACATCAGTGATCGCCTGGAGAAAAGTGTGTGACGAGAATGAAACAAGGGCAGGGAGCAACCCAAAAAAGGAAATACAAAGAGGCAGGAGGAGACTGTTGGTATGATGGATATGTACATAATCTTAATCGTGGTGATGGTTTCATGAGTATGCGTATGTCAAAATGTACCAAAATGTGCTCTTTAAATATGTGCAGTTTACTGTATTTCAATAATATGAACAGCTGTAAAAATAGATAACACGTATTTTCAATAGAAATGCACGCAAAAATAGTAAAACTGCAAAACAGAGCAAGTAAATGATGAAACTCAAAAGTCAGAGTAGTGGCTGCCTTGAGTGGGGTTAACGGAGAGAATGGGTGGTGAAAGGGAAGGAGTATATGGTTTACAAGGGACCAGTTTAACCTGGGGTGGTGATTTCTGGGAGTTTGCTTTGTAAGTTGTGGGGAGGAGGCACTTTTCTGTATCTCAATTATATTTCATATATGCACACAAAGTAAAGAATAAATAGAAGTGGATTAGGAAGGACAAAGAAAGGTAAGAAGGAAAGGAAGCAGGAGAATCAAAAGGAAGGAGGAGGATGGTGAAGTGGAAAGATCACCCAATTAAGTACCTGTAGATGGGAGTTGCAGTTGTGTTTTTGCCCATGAGCAATGGAATATAGGAAAAGTCTATCAATCGCTTTGTGCCTCATTAATTTCTCTATCTGAGGTTAATTAGATGCTGCAGAAAGAGTCTGAAATAGTTGATTCCTAAGAGCTCCTCCATCACTTTGAATCTTTATGATCAATCCCTCAGCAAATAACTGGGAATGGGCTAATGCTACTACTTAGATCAGAAGCAAAAAGCCTTAAAAATCCAAAGGAGTATGTTCCTGATATCAAAGCTTGTCACCAGGGAAAGGCAGGGGAATCTTCACTCGTACTGTGTAAGAGAAGAGTAACTTCATGAGCTCGTCACTCTGTTCTTTCTTTAGGGCTGCAGTTGAAAGAACACTGTAATTAGAATAGAACTTTTTGAGATCAAGTAGCAGCTTCCCTTCTCAAGAGTTGTGTCTTAGTTTCTTCATTTTCAAAGCAAGAATAATAACAGCTAACACTTTTACAGTGTGTATGATGTGTTAGGCACTGTTCTAAGCTTTTCACATATGTGTATTTACTCATTTAACTCTCACGATGCTGAAGGGGATACTATTACCATCCCCATTTTACGGGATGGAGAGGGAAGGCAGGCTGATAACAAAGGTATGAGATTATTGTGAGCATCATCACATGAAATAATGTATGTAAAATTTCTTCTCATACTTAAGACTGTATCTATATATATACTACTTTAATAAAATACTAATATCAAGACAACAAGAAGACAAGACACAGAAAATGTTTGCAAAAGACACATCTGATAAGGGACTGTTGTCTAAAATATATAAAGAATGCTTAAAACTCAACAAGAAAGAAAACAACCCAATTAAAAAATGGGGAAAAGATCTGAATAGACAGCTTACCAAAGAAGATATACAGGCGGCAACAAGCATGTGAAAACATGTTCAACATCATGTCATTAGGGAAATGCATATTAAAGCAGCAATGAGATACCTTGTACACCAGTTAGAATTACAAAAATCCCAAACACTAACAATGTCACCAGTTGATAGTGGGGCAGTCTGACAGGCAAGGGCTCTATGGAAACTCTACTTTCTGCTCAGTTTTGCTATGAATCTGAAACTTCTCTAAAAATCAATTTTAAACACACACACACACACACACACACACATATATACACACACACTAGTAAAAATAAACTCACCCTTTTACCATGATTTAAATATATTATGGTTGGATGAACTTAGTAGCAAGCACACACATACACCCCTATAACATTCAATTTTAAGGATTTCTGGTGTTAATTTGACAAATAAGATATTTTCTAAAGAGTTCTAACTTATTTGCCACCTTAAAAGATTCAGTTTTCCAGGCTTTTCCATAAATTACAAAATAAACCTTTATACAAAATGCTTGTCATCCAGCATTGAGGTGAGTTGAAAAGGAGAGGCCACAAAGCACCTCCTCCCTTCATCCTGGCCCCTAATCCAGGCACTGCTCATTCATCACTGTCATCACACAACTCTGCCTCAGGAAGGACTTAGGAAGACACGGTATATGAACATTTTGAAGGAATTCACTGGGTGTCTGATAAATGAGAATTTTAAAACAAATGTATGTCCCTGGTAACCAATGAAATAGAGAAGCGCACTGAACAAACTGTACTTTTTCTTTGAAAAAAAAATATAGAAAACTCAGCTAAAAATTGTGGCCCAAGCATAGCTATTTAGAAAAATCCATCCATTATGTATCAAACAGACTAAAGTCCAGGTTGAAAATTTACATGCACTTTATAAAGCCACCAGCTCCTTGGAAAGAACTTGAATTCCCATGGGTATACTACACAAATTTTTCAAACATAAGCAGGCCATTTGTCTTCATTTAGCCTTCAGCCACTTTTCATTCCCAAGGAATTGCTTGGCCATTGAAAAATAACTTACTTCTCAGGTAGTATAATTCTCAGCAGAGAGTTTAACTTCCAAGAAGCCTGAGGCTTGAAAGGAAAATGCAGACCATCCTGGGACGTATAAATCACAGTTAGGAAATTTTCACAAAATGCCCTGGGATAGGAATGACCCTCCAGATTCACTCCCAAAGCGTTATCAGTGAGGAAAGGAGCAAAGAGAAGCCTTTAAGCCCAATCTCCTACCTCCAGGTAGGATTGCACTGGCCTGGGTCACGTGAGGTCCAACTTATAGGAAGGCTTTGGAGTGGGACCCCCCTTAGGGGAAGCTTTGTTATCAGGCAGGGTGCAGCCAGGATATTGAAATCACCTAGTTATTTTAACAGAGAATTTGATATAGACAATTATAGAGAACAGCAAAGCCAAAGGGAGATGCTGAATTGTCACAGAGGAAATAGATGCGAGAAGCACAGCTACCACCCCCAGGGCTGAGGAACAATGAACGCTTTGGGGATTACTAGAATTTCAACGCTCCCGGGAGAAGTCCTCCAGAACTGGGAACCAGACCTGTGAAGAGGGGAAACTGCTGGCTGGTGCAGGCTGGTGCTGGCTGCTCAGAGGGTGGCAACCAGGCTGCCTCTGAAAGTGTGGATGAAACTGTAAAGTAGAACAGACTGTCACGTCCAGCGTGAAGAGCTAATTCTGGGGCGATGTTGACAGCAACAGGAAGCAAAGCAGGAAGGAATGCATTCTTTCTCCTTTCCTCCTTTTAGCCTCCACCAGTAAAGAATCAAACGGGGAGCCACATGGCAAAAACGAAAGGTGATTTACAGGATTCCAGCCCCAGCACCGGAAAACAGAGTAAGGAAGACGGGTTTGTGCTGAGAGTCAATAGCCTCACTGCCAATGTGACATCTAAATTGAGAGTAAGTGAGGTTTGACTACTGGGGCCTATATCCTTGAAAAAGGAAGCTGTCTGGGCATGAGGCAGCAGGACAGAGTCCAGGAAATGAGTTGAGAGGAGAGAGCTGGATTAGGGTGGTTGATGATGGGAGAGGCAGAGGAACTGAAAGCATTTTCTCACCACACAAACATAATGGATAGGCTCATCTGGAAAATTATTTTGAGAAATCTTTTAGTGTCTTGAAAGGGGTGATAAATGTAGCAAAGTAAATGAGTTTGTCTCTTACTTCTTCAAGAGTTACCCACACCTTAAGCCAAAAAAAGGGAGCAGCTTTTTCTCCTATTAACAAAAAGACCCTGCTAACACTTTGCAATTACTGCTCAAGGATCAACTGCAGTTCTTAGTAATTGTGCACCCCTTCTCCTATCTCAAGGACAGCGAGGTGATTTCATTCCTCCAGTTATATTTAGAAGACCACTTTAGAAACATTATGAGAAGGAGAATTCTTGCCCAGGTTTTCCTAAACAGAGGACACTGGATTCAGCATGTCTTGAGAGGAGTATGCACTGGAACAAAGTGTCCTGTCCTCTATGACCTGGAGTCCCTTGCATTCACACCAGAAGATGAATCATATATTTAAATGTCATCATTGCTCTGTTTTCCTCCTAGTCATATGGCCATTATGACTTTAATCATAGCTTTCCTCCTGAGCAGCAATGAAAGACAAATAAGTGAAGAACTGCACGTCCTACTGTGATTGGAGGTTTATAGCTAAGCTTGACTGGCAGATTTCATTCCCTTTGGAAAAAAAAGTGATAATTTCATTCCAATCAATATCTATTCCACTTTCCCTGAACATACACACATATATTAGGCAAAATGCTCTTTTGTAAAGAAACAGCAAGAAAGCAATAGGCATACTGACTGAAAATATAAAAGTGAAGATATAGCGGCAAAACAATAAAACGCATATGCACTGAGCTGTTTATAAATGGTAGAGGCAAAGAAATAAAGTGGAAGTCATAGCTTGCCTCATTCATTCACGTCAGAGTAGAATGAATCATAGCAACAACTAGGGTAGTGACTCAAACAGTAATTTAAGAAGAAATTTGAAAAGAAGAAGGATAAAAGGAACTCTATAAACCTTAAGAGTATCTGTTCATGCAAAACTAGTGGACCATGGTGTGGCTGATCTACTTTCAATGAACCATGATTGGGTGTCTCCGCAAGCTGATGTGACGAAAACTTTTCTCCTTATTCTGGAGGCAAATAAGACAAATAAATCAACAAGATTTTGGTCCCTTTAGGCTACTGTTTCATAAAGGAAATGCTGCAACTTCCTGCTTCAGGATTATAAATTGAGAGATGTAGCTAATTAAGAAATAGAGTCATCCTAAACAACTGGTTACCTGTTCATATCCTGAAAGAAACAAAAGCAGGAATCAACTTTAGTAACACTTGGTAGCTTCTGGAATGAATTCAGGAAACCAAAAAATAAACATTCTTGTAAATCACTGAGTATTCAAACCAAAGTGACTACCCCAGGTATCTTCACCCAACAGGGAATCTATGGAGTGATGCTTCAACTCTTGCAGAACCTCACATGACTGCAGAGTCAACCAGAACCATAAATGTGGAGGTCCACAGCCATTTGTCCCCTTCACAAAACCTGGAAAGATGTATTTTAGGTGAAGATTAGGGGCACATAGGGCCATCCGTCAATGAGACAACTGCCTCTAGTGTTAGGTTTACTTCTAACTAAAGATGTTTTATGTGGAAAACCTTTAGGATAAGAAAGAACTCACTGCCTGGTTCCAGAGGAAATGTAGATCACCTAGGAGGGAGTGACTGTTTCATGAATTAGGGAGGTAGCTGACAGCCACTCAGTAAAACCTGTTTCCTTCCTGCTCCCTGGACACAGCAGCCAGAAAGAGCACACCAGCTACTCCTTCTTTCTTGAAAATAATCTGCTCTTGGCTTCTGTAACATTAAAAATATCCCTACTATGCTACAAACTGCTGCACTCCCCTGCCTCCTATGGTCATAAAGAAAAGACTGCTCCAAAGTGAAGTCTTGGGCCCCCTTCTCATTCTGTCTTCCCTTCTGTATCACTGTGAAGGTGTTCTCCTTCCATCCTGTGGCATTAAATAAATCCTGCAGGCCAGCAATGCCAAATGTGCAAATATCCCTCCTCCTGGCCACTCGTGTGCACTCAACCCCTATTCACACATCCATTCAGTTAACTAACGTATCTCAAATATGTCCAAAATGCCCCACTCCCCTCCTGATCTGTTCCTAGGGAATCTTCCGGGTCTCAGTAAATGGTCCTACCCTTGCTTAAGGCAAAAACTTAGATTCTTACCCCAAAATCAATCCAGCAGCAAGTTCTGCCAGCTCTAAACACAAGGTATCTCTCTAATCCACCCATTTCTCCCCATTGCCACTGCTCTCCCTCCAATCTTAGCATCACCTCCCCAGCCCCACTCCCCAAGATCATAGCAGCGACCTTAAAATGATCTCACTGTTTCACTCCTGTATCCTTACAGCCTATGCCCCACACAACTCTGCTTCAATGCCTTTTTAAAACATAAAGTGATGGCATCACTCATGTCTAAAGCTCTCCAATGACTTTCTGTCATGCCAAATAGTAAAATAAATACTCCTTCTACTATTGGCCTCTCTTTGTAATATGTGTCTCTTGCCTCCTCCTCCAGCCTCATCACACATTTCTTCCTCCTTTTAACTCACTGCACTCCAATCCCATGGTCTGCTGTTTTTCTTCTAAAACTCCAGGCTCATACCTTTGCCCTTTCAATCTGTTATGCCTAGTGTATTTATCCTCTCAGATTTTGCACAGCTGACATATTTTCATTCATGTCTCAGCCTAAACATCAGGACTTCACTGACAAAACTCCTAAAAGTTTTAAAACCAAAGAGACCCTAGAAAAACATGGGTAAAGAGAAATTTCTTAACACCTTGGTTCTGGGGATAGAGCCCTTTCTGAAAAAAGACTGAAACCTAGGTAAATATATGCTTCTCTTACAAGGCCTGATTCAGTAATTTCTTTACAAAGAAATCCTATGCAGAGTTGGAATGAAGGTAAAAAGATAAAGATGGGAGATACAAAATGGGAAGAAATACAAAAGATGAGAATACAGCAGACAAGGATAAAGACAACATAAGAGGAAGGGAAATGAGGGGAGGGGAGGGGAACAGAGAGTGGGGGAAAGGAGGGGAGAGGAAAGGTCACTGAAGATGAGAAGCCCTCCAAAAATAGTGGATAATTAGTGTAAATGTTCGTTTCAGACCTCCTTGATGCTAAAGGTAAGTAAACGACAGCCTGACCTCCTAAAAAGAATTGCTGGCAGCCAAAAAGCAAAAAAGAAAACTCTAAGAGTCATTCTCCAAATGGGACCAGCTACTGAATAAAAGACTGTCACGCTAAATTAGGCTAGAAAATTTATTTACCAGCCAAACAATATGCTAGAGGTAGAGAAAGAGCTGTCCAAATCAGCCGGACGAGGCTTACCACACTTAATGAGGATTGAGGGGAAATTATAAAACCCTCTTAAGAAGCAGAGCAGGATAGACAGGAGAGAGACCATCAGGGTCTCAGTCAAAAGTGAAAAGTGATTCTGATTCTTAATAGGCACAGATAACTGGGCATTAAGTCTCCCTGTCAATATGCCAGTTCTTGGTCCATGTGGAGCTGGGTTCAGGCCCCAAGGTAGAAGCTGGGCATGGCACAGTGAGTGACTATAACTGATTTAAAAATGGAACCTGTTATCCCTGGTCTCTTAGAGTGCCCAAGTGAATGGCCTCACTCAAAGTTCCTGGTGTCTAAGATCAAGGAGCAGAGAAAGAGGACAGCAGCTACAGTCCTAACTGTCCCTAAGGAGCAACTAAAAACCCCATTTAAGAGTGAAATGTGTATCTTGGGTTCTGTATAACTCAAAGTCCATATTATTTCACATTAAAGTTCTCATTCTGAATAACTCCACTTAAACCTATGTGTATTTCATCTATGCTTCCTGAAAGAAAACTCTTTCACCATGATAAAATAAACTTCTTGATTTATACAAGCTGATGAGGTTAATATTCTATAATCACATACTTTTGTGGGTCAAAATGTGAATAATTAAAACTGCAAAACTAGAAACAGAAAATTTCATTGTTAATGTGTGTGCCCCTGTGCTGACTGACTAGCTCTGTTAAGTTCCTGTGACAATCTCTGTGTGGACACACACATTTTCTGTTTCCTCTCTTGGATAATACTAATTCATCATGAAAGAATTTTTCATTTCTTCAGATAGAAATGCATCATGAAAACTTAGAACGCCAATATAGTATATGTAATTAATGTATTATTAGGTTTGGGATTTGCTAGAGAAATGAGTGGACTTTGGAAAATAAACAACTGGTGTAAGTTAACTCACAAACTATCATGAATTCATCTCGTTTTCAGACACAGTGTCTTCTGAAATTTGAGGAAGAGTGGGGATGTGGGTTTTGCTTTTTTTTTTTTTTTAACACTTCACATTTCAGTTGTGATTTCCTTGATTTGAGGAGAGATTCTTTCTTAGATTTTAATTTCAAGCAAAATATTCCCCTACTTTTTAAGAAAAGAATTCTCTTTGTGTCAAAAGTAGTCTTTAGTGTCTCTTCCAGGTTGGTTGATGATAAGACACTAATAAAGAGAAAAAAAAAAAAAAGAATTGTAATGGCAACATGCCCACAGTCGGGAGTTGGATTAAACTTTTCAGCTTTTAAATAGTTTGGCATAAAGCCATTACCTCCCAGTTTGGCAGAACAGGTGGAGGTACTAACTCCACTGCCACACTCTAATGAAGGAACAGTATGATGCCGTTTTGAAAGGATTATTGCATACTTTTATTTTTAAATAAAAAGTAAAATGTGACAGAGCAAATAGCACAATATCTGGGGAATCTTACTTGATGATTGCAACTGAATCACAAAGAAATCGGTCAGTAAATTGGGCCTTTAATCCTTTAAGGTGAGAAAGCGTTTTATCTCATTGTCACCATGGAAACTACCATACAATGTAAAATTGTGGGTATGAGAAAAGTATCATAATTCAAACCAAAAAATATGAATACTTGTATTCCAGCAAATGCAACTTCCTAACATTCCGTATTTCTCTTTGTGAAAACATTCTGGCCATCCCCCAAAACGTTTGAAAATTGCATGAATATTTTAATGTATATACAACTATGAAATGAATATGGAACTGTAAATGAAATGTATTATCTGTACTTATTCTTTATGATTTAATTTTTATGAACCCAGAACATATTTAAAAAGTTCATAAATTATTGGAATAAGAGCTTTCATGTTATATTATACATGTTTTTAAATATTTTTAAATATGTATTCAATTGTACCTGCTATGAGACTATAAATACTGATGTGAGATTAAAGTTTGATCAGAAAACTTCAATATCCCAGAAAACTAATGGAAACACTAATGCTACTGAAGTTCTCTATCAAAACAAGAATGTTTCATACCTTTTGCATCTAGAATTTCTGAAAAAAATTTATCATTTACTTTATGATTCTGTACCCCATTGGCAGACCAGTCAATAAGATCAAGAAAGGTGAATGGGCAAGTGGAAGACAATCATTCCTTGAAAGGTTCACAGAAGAGCTGGAGACAAGGAAGCCTTCACATCGAGATGGGTTTTTATATACTACAATATTTTATCTTATTAATAATAATTCTTATTTTTAGATAAACTATTCATACTATATTTTTAAGATAAAAGAGGGAAAATATCCACACTGAATATTTCTGGAATAAAATCTATTATCAAATAGAGCTTTCACATCATGAGTGGGATGATTTAAAAGTAGACTCTAGTGTAAAGGCATTCTAGCTGATAGACTGAGGCCTGAATTTGCTAACATTTCCCTATGGTCCCCTGAGGAGAAAGTCAGGATTTCTTTCTGTTTAGGGCAGGGTATTTAATGGCGCCAACATGGAAGATCATTTGGACCTCTTGCATTTTGTTTGGTTTCAGTTTAAGTCAGGGTCTCTCTCTGTCACACAGGCTGGAATGCAGGAGAACAATCATAGCTCACTGCAGCCTCGATGTCCCAGGCCCAAGCGATCCTCCCACCTCAGCCTCCTGAGTAGCTGAGACTAGGGCCATGCACAAGCAGATCCAGCTACTTTTAATTTTTTTTATTTTAAGAGACCAAGATCTCTCTATACTGTTCAGGCTGGTGGCAAACTCCTAGGCTCAAGGAATCCTCCCACTTTGGCCTCCCAAAGTGCTGGGATTACAGCCATGAGACACTGCACTGGGCCAAAGCTCTTGCATTCTGGACCTAATTCCAAGATACACAGAAAGTCAAGAGAAATGAAGGAAGCAAGAAGAAAAAAAATGGAGCTCACAACAACCATTGTGTTCCTGTGGATGTCTAATCTATGTATCCAACTTTCATCACATTAGTCTCACAGCCCAAAATGGGATAAATGACACAACCTCAGTACTTCATCATCATACATGTAGATCAGAGCAAAAATGTTCCTGACATTAAGTAACATAAATAACAAATATAGTAGGTAAAGATACATGAAACCTCTCCTACAGGAAGAATAAGGCTAAGTAAACAAAGGCTCCAGTGAGTCTTTTTGGACCTCAAAGCCTCAGCAGCCCTTTCTCCAGGATCAGGCAGGATGGACATCTGCATTCAGGCAAATGAAGTTGGACCACTCCCTGCAGCAGCGACAATGAAACCCAATTCACCACAGAGAAGGACCATCCTGAGAAAAGTAGCTCACCCACTGCCCACTGTCCGTCATATCACTCTGTTCAGTGTTTCTGCACCTACGGCTAATGGCAATTGTCTTTCATATGCACCTACGTATGCATTTGCATGTTTTCTGTTCTCTACTACTAGAACGCAAGCTCCAAGAAGGAGGGACCTCACCTCTCTGTCTCGCCACTGTATCTTCAGTACCCAAAACGGTGATTAGGACAGGGTAGGTGAAATATTGGCTGACTTATCCTCAGTGAGTGCTGTGGATGAAGCAGTCCATACTGCCAGAAAAGACATAAAATCAATTTTTTGAAAGTCTGATTTATATGTGAAATTAAGATAGGAAAAGACTGTCTGGTAAAAAGTGCAACAGAAAATATCCCAGAGGCTATTTTTCAGTACAGACTAAATGTAGGGTTTGAACATCATACAATGTGAGGAGTGGGGAGCAGTGAAAGGAAAGGTGAAATGGGAGAAGTCCACCGCATCTAAATTAGAACTTGATGCCTAGTCAGTTGCTGATGTTCTCAGAAGGCAAGGCCAGTTGATAGCCATTGCCTGCCTTACAGTCTAATATGTTTGATATTGGTGAGTTGACCAGTTACTTCTTTAAACCACAGCAAGACACATACAGTTGCTTCTGTGGGTAAAACTGCTCAATTTTGATTAAGAACTCTACCTTTACTGACATTTTCAGTGTAATGCTAAACTTCAGTAGTGTGTTTCCAGGCCTTTAAATATTTCTGGCCATGATACTACAATTCTATCTCTAGTGTAAAAGTTAGACAGTTGATAGGACAAAACAAGTTCACGCTCTCCAAACTCCAACAGTCTGTGGATTCCCAGAAAAGAAGATTAAACTCTAGAGTCTCACTAATCTAGAATTTTCTTGCAGATAAGGCAATTAGACTCATTTTTGCTCAACTGCTATTTCCTGCTGGACAAAAAGAATTAAAATCATTATAAGGCCACACACATATTAAAAATCATATATTCAGTGACTACATAAGAAAACTATCATAGTGTAATATATAATACCATTAAGAAAGAGTGTTATAAACTGGTTTCTTTTTTATATTTTTCTGTATTTTAAAATTTTTCTTCAAAGAGTATGTATTTTTAAAAGAATAAAATTTAAAATTATTTAATTAAAATTGTATTAGTCTGTTTAAGTTTTCACTCAATATCTTTGTCTTAAGTGTTGATTGATGTACTATGAAGGAAAAGATGTGCTATTCTTTATATAGTTCTCATTAGTATTTTCTATTTCAGCAAATCATTTTTGTCTTTTGCTACTTATTATACATTGTTTTATAACCTTATCAACTATCTGCAAATAAAATCCATTGCTTTCAAGAAAGTGGACTTTTTAAATGCTTTTAGTTTTGATTGCAGTATTTTTCATGTTAGATTTGCTTAAGCCACATATTTTGTATTCAAGCAGATGTTCACAAAATAAACATGCACATTGAGTTTATGTGGCTCATAATTCCATGTATTACAGATTGTCTCAAATGAGTCTGCAAACATTTTCTTCTGACTTAAAAAAACGCATCCAGAATAATATTTAAATTACCGTCACACACCTAATAAAGATATACAGTCATTTTAACAACCTCTGCACTGTCAATCATTGATAGGAAAACATGACGACATGCTCTAGATTTATCTTAACAAGCAATGCATTTGAAAGTGCTATAACTCTATAACAGGGCAATCTTATCCTGGGGTGTCATCTACCTCAATGTGGGTGTTTTGAGATAGTCTCTTGCCCCTTGTCCAGTAAAAATACAACATAAATGCATATGTCTCTTCCCTCTTAGCAGTCAGGTGTCTACTTCCATTCAGAACAAGTAGTTTCAAACTCAAATTAATGATATGATGATTTGCAAATATGGATTATAAGTGTTGTATGAGTTGGCAAGACTAACATGTTACAAGAACCAAAGGATTGGTTGCTTCCAGGGGCTGAAATGCAGTATTCTCTGGGGTGGCATCATATTCATTTCATATACCAACTACTATTTGTTGAGCACTTAATAGACCTATTTTAAGTGTTTTTCAACATCTCATTCAATTATTGCAACCCTATAAGAAATATTTTCTCATAATTCCCATTTTACAGATGACAAAACTAAGGAAGAAGAAAGGGATGTATGAGGCCCATAGTCACAGCTAGGTAGCTGTGCTGGAATTCTAACTCCAGAAGACCCTTCTCTCTTAACCATTACTCTGTACTTCCTCTAAAATATAAACCATAACTTTAGAAGTCACCAACACACATTTCCATATCCCCCTCCCTTCACTGCTTCCTTCCTTCTTTCTAAAATATCTTCATTTCTTTTGACCATAAGATTGTTTCTTCATTATCAAAATGTAAACTCCAGTCCAAATTTCTTTATCAGGTATTAAAAATGCATTTTCATATCTCCATTAAATTACAACCATCCAAAAGCTTAACAGTGCATTCTCATTTCTTTATTTACATGAAATTTCTCCTTCTCAGGGACCCTATGAGATAGGTCAGAGGTTTAAATTTACAGTATTACTTATAACAGCAATATATAAAATAAATCTTATAGTCTCTTAATTTTCTAAAAAGATGAACATATTTTAAAATACTGTGTTATTGCATCCTCTAGAAGCAAGAAAAAAAAATGGAAACATTTACCAGGCACCTGCTGGATGCCTTCGTATTCAAAGTGTGTCCTGGGCCAGCAGCATTATTATCTAGGAGCTTGTTAGAAATGCAAAATCTCAGTCTATACCCCAAACCTACTGAATCAGAACCTGCACATTAACTCCAATCCCCAGGCAATGCACATGCATAGAAAAGTTTGAAAATCACTGTAGCAGAGATGCACAGCATGTGTTCATGCCTCCAGTTACCATACTTCAGTTAGCACATTCCCCAGTGTCAGAACCATATGATAGCACCAAGACAGACAGAAGTAAGAGTCACTCACCTGCCTAAACTCACCCTTATTCTTCCAAGTCAGAATAGGCATGGTTATTGTTAGGTGAAGAGCAGGAAACAGATTTTTGCCAACAAAACACTAACTGATTGGACTATAACTTGAAGAAGTTTCAACTTTAGCATAATGCCAATGAGAATTCATACAAGATTTTGAGAAAATAAGACATATGATTAGACTGCATTTTAGAAACATCACTGGCTGTAGGGTAGAAAACAGATGGGGTAAGCTTGGAGATACAGTGATCAATTAATACAGTGGAGAAGTGTTGGTGGCCTGAGTAATCATAAGCAGTGGTAAGATAAAAGAGGTGAAAGACTCAAAGGTATTTCAAAGGTAGGCTTGTCAGGACTTGTGATTAGTGAGGAGGTACTCTGTGAGAAAGAGGGAGGAGAGAAGTCAAGGCAATATGATTTCCCAAAAAGCTTTTTTTTTTTTTTTCAGCTGTTAGCTTTTGCTTTATTTAAAGTATATTTAAGTTATTTTAATGTGGTTTAGGGGCAAAATGTGCAGATACTTCACTTTTGTAAGATTGTAATAGATGCTGTTTATACTAAAATGTCATATCTATGCAGTATATTTTAAAAGAAAGCTTGTACTGTACCTTATTTGATGATATTTATTTTCTCTGCCAAACTGTATAGTAAAAGGAAAGTAAGTCACCTCTGTAGCTTTTTTTAAAGAAAGAGAAATGACTTGAACTAAACACCTAAATAGTTTTGTACTAGCTTAAGAATTAACAGCCGGCAGGGCGAGGTGGCTTACGCCTGTAATCCCAACACTTTGGGAGGCCAAGGTGGGCGGATCACCTGAGGTCGGGAGTTCAAGACCAGCCTGACCAACATGGAGAAACCCCCTGTCTACTAAAAATACAAAAAATTAGCTGGGCGTGGTGATGCATGCCTGTAATCCCATCTACTTGGGAGGCTGAGGCATGAGAATTACTTGAACCTGGGAGGCAAAGGTTGTGGTGAGCCAAGATCAGGCCATTGCACTCCAGCCTGGGCAACAAGAGCAAAACTCTGTCTCAAAAAAAAAAAAAAGAATGAACAGGCAGATCAATAGAACTGAACAGAAAGACTATAAGCAGTTCAATTCCTTCCTACAAATGTTTATTATGATAAAGGTGACACTTAACCTATTAAGGATGGATTATTCAATGAATCATATG
Organism: Aotus nancymaae; assembly: GCF_030222135.1. NCBI lineage: Eukaryota > Metazoa > Chordata > Mammalia > Primates > Aotidae > Aotus > Aotus nancymaae. Next base: position 12,116,115 of record NW_026988420.1, read on the forward strand.
GAGATAAATGATTAACTACTAGAGGAAAAGTGTTAGCCCTTGTCTTAAGCCAAAATGAGACTGAAGTGGATTGAAAACTTGCATGTGAAAAAAATTTAATAATTGAACAATAAATGGATCTCATGGCACAGAAAGCTATTTTAGACTACAAAAGGAAAAGGTAAAATTCATAAAGAAAAAGAATGACAGTCCTGATTCCATAAAAATTAAAAACATCATTTTATTGCCCAAAAAAATTATAATAGAACCACTTGGGGATAAAGAGGTCTTAATAAATGAAAGAAGTAGATTAGGAAGCCAATAGCTAAACAAATAAAGAGGACATAAAATTTACCCAAAAATTTTTAAAAAAGAAGAAAGAAAAATTTATTGAAGCCTAGGCAACATAGTAAGACCCTGTCTCTACTAACAAAAAATGAAAAAATTATTCAAACATGTTAGTAATTACAGAAGTAAAAATTAAGATAATGAGAACGTTTCTCTTGTTAAATTGCATTACAATACCCACTTATTGGTCTAAGTGCAGAAAATTCGTAATTTTTAAACAAAAGTCTCTGGAACATAATTGGACAACCTGTTATAAAAAGGTTTAAAATGTTCATATTCTTTCACCCCAAAATTTCACTTTAGGAATTTATTCTAAGGAATTTGGGGCAGTACACAATAATTACTATGTGTAAGAGATGTTCATTTCAGCAATTCAGAAATGAAAAACTTAAAACAAAGTGACTAATAGTAAGGAGTTGATTAAATAAATTATGCTTATAACTTAAATATATATTTGGCAACCATTTTAAAATTATATTTTTCAACAAATATTTAATGCAATAAAATATTATGAGAAAATACTTTTTAAGATATAAAGAATATACTTATCCTCCCAATATTTATTACATGCCTACTATCTTCCAAGAATTGTTCTGTATAATCATTGTATGATTTGTTTTGCATATAGAAAACATCCATATTTAGACAACTTTCTAAAAATTACATATATACGTGTGTGTGTGTGTGTGTGTGTGTGTGTATTTCCATAGCCATAAAAATATTTATGGAGAAACACAACCTGATGTTAAAAATAGTTGCATCAGGATGATGGAATGATGGAATATGCATGTACATTTTCTTATTTATCTTTCTGTGATTTCTAATTTTCTACAATGAACATGTATTAGTTACATATTTTTTTTAAATAATAAATTTTGATTTACCTTAAATTTCACTAGACAAAGAGGAAGAAACTTCTTTTTAGACTCTTTTAGGTGAAAGAAGACAGGTTGGCATTCTCAAAAAGAAATTGACCCAGTAAAAAGGAAAAATAAAGGAAATAAATACTAAAAAAAAGAAAAAGAAAGAAAAAATTTACATGTGACTCTGCAGAGTAAAAATCCTCATCCCATAAAGGCTGTCACAACACCACAGGTAGGCTGGCTCCTTCCCACCTGAGAGCACCTCAGGAACTTACTCTAGAAAGGCTCTGATGTTGCCCTTGGCCCTTCCTGGACCAAGGTCAAAGGCACAGAGTCAAGCATTTTGATTATCCTTGATAAAGTAATCCCCTTTATCAGTTGGCATACATGATATAATATAAAATAGCTTAAGTTTAGCTTTTTAATAAATGGCTTTTTACAATGACTAATTCTATAGCAAGATCAGAGTTCATTTTACCTCTTCCAAAGGAAACATTAAGGAAATTGACACACTCAGTGGAAAAATGTGAAATGTACAGACATGTACTATGGGTCAGCTTTCAGCAACAGTAAAGAGAATCTTGCCAGACTCAAGGATTGTGATGACCACATAGAAGTAAAATTTAAATTTCTGCTTAATGATTTGATGTCTATGTATTTTGGCCAGTAACTAATACCTGGTGTCACTGTAAGCTACTTACAATGCCTTAGGTAACTGACATCTCTGGACACACACTCCTGTTTCTGTCACTCCTGCCTCTTCTGGTAAGGTGTCATTGACCCAGTTTTATGCATTTGGACATCAAGGATGAGAGAGCATTAGTGACTTGTCAAAGGTCACATATGAGGCAGAGAGGACGTCAGTTTGAGCCTGGCATGGACTTTGTGTCCCCCTTCTGCCCTCCTCAGAAACCCTAAACATATGCTGACTCACTCTAATATATGACTCAAGGAATATTCAGTGTGTGCCAGGCACAATGCTAGAAATGCTTGTTTCTAACTCTTATAGCACCCCTGCTATGAGGTTAGTTTTTATTTAATGATAACATTTTGGTATTGTGAGAGTAACTGGCTTAATCTCACACAGCTAACAGATGCCAGGATGAGACAACTTACATAAATTATGATCATGCATGGAAGATCCCAACATTTCCAGTATTTCCCCAGGAAGCTTTTTACTGCAGATCTAAACAACAATATACACACACGTGCACACTATAGGCTGATGATCAAACACACAATTACCCTTCCGGCCTGTTTAAGCCAATTCAATGAGTTTCAGTGTACCCATCCCTTCTCTGCATTTGCTTACTCCAGAATCCTATTCTATTCCTGCTCTGAGGCATAAAATGTTATTGTTTTCTGCATTGGAGTAAGGCATACACTAGGAATCACTGTATACATATGATTAAACATTTACTATGGTTGAGCCTAGGATAATCAACCGTGCTTCTTGCATTTGCTTATATCCTTGTTCAGGATTTATTTAGTTTTATTAAATTATCATACTATACTACCTAAAGAAAACCTTCCTCAGACTCTAAGGCTGCATACACTGCTCAACAGAAATAGAATGCAAGCCACATTGTAATGTTAAATTTTCTAATGACCACATAAGAAAACATAAAAAGAAATAGGTAAAAGTCATTTTAATAATGACGTTTTTAGACATCAAATCCAGTTGACCCTTGAACAACAGAAGTTTCAACTGTGCAGGTCTGCTAATAAGGGGATTTTTTTCAACCAACCAGAGACTGAAACTATAGTATGTGTAGGATGCAAAACCCATGTACAAAGAGGGCCAAATTTTCATGTACACTGATTCTGAAAGACTGACTTCAGGGCTCGAGTATACACAGATTTTGGTAAATGCAGAGGGTTGGAGATTCTGGAACCAATGTCTCACATATAACAAAGGATGACTGCATGCCTTAAGTATCATTTGTACAATCATCAATATTAAAAATATTAATGAATTATTTTACTTTTATTTCATACTAAGTCTGCAAAATCCAATAGGTAACCTACACTTTCAGCACAACTCAATTCAAATAAGCTACATTCTAATACTCAAAGCCATATATGGCTAGTGCTCACAACACATTTTGCAGTTGCTCCAAGAACAGGTACACATTGAAGAAATAACTCCAACAGTGGATTGGGATATCAGTCCGGTATTTGTTCCATTGGATTTTATTCAAAAAATACTATGTCACTGACCAACATCAAATGTTGATGAGCTTCTATGAGATTCCTATGGAACTCCAATCACTTCTGAATGTTGTTTTCCTAACATATACCTAAAAAGAAAATTTAAAGCTATCATTGATCATTAAATATTTTTAAAAGAAAACTAGTATAACCTGAGAAGAAGTAGAAATGGATTTCAAAGGGAATGCTTCCAGCTTTTGCCCATTCAGCATGATATTGGCTGTGGGTTTGTCACAAATAGCTTTTATTATTTTGAGATACATTCCATTGATACCAAGTTTATCGAGAGTTTTTATCATGAAGGGCTGTTGAATTTTGTCAAAGGCCTTCTCTGCATCTATTGAGATAATCATGTGGTTTTTGTCTTTGGTTCTGTTTATGTGGTGAATTACGTTTATGGACTTGTGTATGTTGAACCAGCCTTGCATCCCTGGGATGAAGCCTACTTGATCATGATGAATAAGCTTTTTAATGTGCAGTTGCATTCAGTTTGCCAGCATTTTATTGAAGATTTTTGCATCAATGTTCATCATGGATATTGGCCTGAAGTTTTCTTTTTTAGATGAGTCTCTGCCAGGTTTTGGTAACAGGATGAGTTGGTTTCATAAAATGAGTTAGGGATGATTCCCTCTTTTTGGATTGTTTGGAATAGTTTCAGAAGGAATCATCCCAGCTCCTCTTTGTACATCTGGTAGAATTTGGCTGTGAACCCATCTGGACCTGGACTTTTTTTTGGTTGGTAGGCTATTGATTGCTGCCTCAACTTCAGCCCTTGTTATTGGTCTATTCAGGGTTTCAACTTCTTCCTAGTCTTGGGAGAGTGCAAGTGTCCAGGAATTTATCCATTTCTTCCAGATTTACTGATTTGTGTGCATAGAGCTGTTTGTAGTAATCTCTGATGGTAGTTTGTATTTCTGTGGAATCGGTGGTGATATCCCCTTTATCATTTTTTTATTGTATCTATTTGATTCTTCCCTCTTTTGTTTTTTATTCGTCTGGCTAGCAGTCTATTTTGTTGATCTTTTCAAAAAACACCAGCTTCTGAATTTATTGATTTTTTGAAGGGCTTTTTGTGTGTCTATCTCCTTCAGTTCGGCTCTGATCTTAGTTATTTCTTGTCTTCTGCTAGCGTTTGAGTTTTCTTGATCTTGGTCCTCTAGCTCTTTCAATTTTGATGATAGGGTGTCGATTTTAAATCTTTCCTTGTTTCTCATGTGGCATTTAATGCTATAAATTTCCCTCTAGACATTGCTTTAAATGTGTCCCAGAGATTCTGGTAAGTTGTGTCTTCATTCTCAGTGGTTTTGAAGAACATCTTTGAAATCAGGCACTAGACAAGAAGGCCCTCTCTCACTACTCCTATTCAATATAGTATGGGAAGTTCTATCCAGAGAACTCAGGCAACAAAAAGAAATAAAGTGTATTCAATTAGAAAAGGACAAAGTCAAATTGCCTATTTGCAGACAACATGATTGTATATTTAGAAGACCCCATCGTCTCAGCCCAAAATCTCCTGAAACTGATAAGCAACTCCAGCAAAGTAGCAGGATACAAAATCAATGTGCAGAAATCACAAGCAGTCATATACACCAATAACAGACTAACAGAGCCAAATCAACAGCAAACTCTCATTCACAATTGCTATGAAGAGAATAAAGTACCTAGGAATACAACTAACAAAGGATGTAAAGAAACCTCTTCAAGGAGAACTACAAACCACTGCTCAAGGAAATTAGACAGGACACGAACAGATGGAAAAATATTCCATGCTCATGGTTAGGAAGAGTCAATATTGTGAAAACAGCCATACTGCCAAAGTAATTTGTAGATTCAATACTATCCCCATCAAACTACCAATGACCCTCTTCACAGAACTGGAAAAAAACCACCTTAAACTTCATATAGAAGCAAAAGAGAGCCCACATAGACAAGACAATCCTAAGCAAAAAGAACAAAGCTGGATGCATCACACTACCTGACTTCAAACTATACTACAAGGCTACAGTAATCAAAACAGCATGGTACTGGTACCAAAACAGAGATATAGACCAATGGAACAGAAGAGAGGCCTTGGAGGCATTGCCACACATCTACAACCATCTGATCTTTGATAAACCTGACAAAAACAAGCAATGAAGAAAGGATTTCCTGGTTAATACATGGTGTTGGAAAAACTGGCTAGCCATGTGCAGAAAGCTAAAACTGGACCCCTTCCCGAAACCTTACACTAAAATTAACTCCAGATGGATTAAAGACTTAAACATAAGACCTAACACCATAAAAACCATAGAAGAAAACCTAGGCAAAACCATTCAGGACATAAGCATAGGCAAGGACTTCATGACTCAAACACCAAAAGCATCGGCAACAAAAGCCAAAATAGACAAATGGGATCTAATTAAACTCCAGTGCTTCTGTACAGCAAAAGAAACAATCATTAGAGTGAACCAGCAACCAAAAGAATGGGAAAAAAATTTTGCAATCTACCCATCTGACAAAGGGCTAATATCCAGAATCTACAAAGAACTAAAACAGATTTACAAGAAAAAAACAAACCCATTCAAAAATGGGCAAAAGATACGAACAGACACGTTTCAAAAGAAGACATATATGAGGCCAAGAAACATGAAAAAATGCTCATCATCACTGGTCATTACAGAAATGCAAATCAAAACCACATTCAGATACCACCTCACATCAGAATGGCAATCATTAAAAAATCTGGAGACAACAGATGCTGGAAAGGATGTGGAGAAATAGGAACACTTTTACACTGTTGGTGGGAGTGTAAATTAGTTCAAACCTTGTGGAAGACAGTGTGGCGGCGATTCCTCAAGGACCTAGAAATATAAATTCCATTTGACCCAGCAATCCCATTACTGGGTATATAACCAAAGGATTATAAATCATTCTACTATAAAGACACATGCACACATATGTTCACTGCAGCACTGTTTACAATAGCCAAGACCTGGAATCAACCCAAATGCCCATCAACGATAGACTGGACAAGGAAAATGTGGCACATATATACCATGGAATACTATGCAGCCATAAAAAATGATGAGTTTGTGTCCTTTGTAGGGACATGGATGAATCTGGAAACCATCATTCTCAGCAAACTGACACAAGAATAGAAAAGTAAACACCACATGTTCTCACTCAAAGGCAGGTGTTGAACAATGAGAACATATGGAGGGGAGCTTAACATACTGGGGTCTGTTGGTGGGGCTAAGGAGGGACAGCAGTGGGTGGGGAGGTTGGGGAGGGATAACATGGGGAGAAATGCCAGATATAGGTGACGGGGGTATGGAAGCAGCAAACCCCATTGCCATGTATGTACCTATGCAACAATCCTGCATGATCTGCACATGTACCCCAGAACCTAAAGTATAATTTTAAAAAAAAAGAATAGATAAAGGTATAAAACATATTGGAAAGGATAAATATATGTTCAAATTCAGAATACTCCAATACTGTAATGGTGATGTGTACATCATTTATAACTCTGGTATAAAGGTGAAAAGACCAAGATATTTAAAAGAACTATAGGTACAATAACTTAATGGACATACAACATTAAAAGATGTCAAGAGTAACATTAATACAAAAGGTTAGGAGTAAAAGTATAGAGTTTTATATGCAGTCAACACTAAATTGTTATCAGCTTAAAATAGATGGTGATGGTTATAAGATGTTACATGTAAGCCTCATGATAATCACAGCAAAAATGTGTGTAAGATACATAAAAGATAAAGAAGTCAAAGCACACCTACAGAAAACTGTCTAATCACAAAGACAATAAGAGGAAGAACGGAACAAAGGATCTACATGTCCCACCAGACAAACTAGAAAATGTGTAATTCACAGCGTATTGGGTAGATTACTCAGAAGGGTCTTGTCTTACTAGAAGGGAAGATTTAGCCATAGTTAAATGCTGCTCTGGTTCCACTTCAATCAAACAAGCAACCTCTCCTCCACACACACACACACAAATCACTTTCCAACTACTGTAAATATACATAAAAATAGCTCAAGAATATTTATGTGAATACAAAAATCAAAGATCACGAGGCACACACAAAGAAGTAGGAAAATATAGTTATAATGAGGAGAAAAGTAAACCAATCTAAATTGGTCCAAAACTGACACGTTAAATGTTAAAATTAGCAGAAAATACATTAAAACAGTTATAACTTTAAGATGTTCAAAAGTTTAGCAGAACCATGAAAAAAATCAATTAGTAATTCTAAAGAGGAAAATCACAACTAAGATGAAAATCAATGGATGAGGTTCATAAAAAGTCAGATCTTGCAGAAGGTTAGTAAACATTAAGATAAAGAAATAAAATATGTGTTAATTTTATTTCTTTATCATCATATTTACTAACCTGCTGATAAAAATAAGAAAAAGAACCAAGTATCAGTGAACTGTAAGAAAGCTGTAAGTAGAATAATATACATTAAGTTGAAATACCCGAAGATGACAAGGGGGATAGAAAAAAATGTTTGAAGAAATAATGGAGAAAAGTTTTCTTGTATTTGATGAAAAATCTGTAAGCTCACAGTAAGAACTGAAACTCCAAGCACAGGAAACATCAAAAATATTATGCCAAGGCACATCATAACTGTAATGAAATGGCACCTAATCAATTATAAAAAGAAAAACCTTAAAAGCAGAAAGAAAAAAGGAGACATGTTATGTAAAGAGGAATATAAATAAGAACAATGATGTAATTCTCATCAAAACACTGCAAGTGAGAAGACATTGAAGCAGCATCTTTAAAGTAGTAAAATAATAAAACTTTCAATGTAGAATTTTATACCCAGTGAAAATATTTCCTTAAATGAAGATATGCTTCCAGACACTCAAAAGCTGAAAGAATCATCAGCAGACCCATGCTGTGAGAAATCCCAAAAAGAAGTCCTTCAGACAGTGTAAAAAAATTATTAAAATATAACTGACACTCAGCAAACTGAGTAAATCTGGACATATGTATACACCTGTGTAACCATCATCACAATCAATATAATGAACATATTCATCAGACGCAAAACTTACCTTGTGCACCTTTGTAATCCTCTCCCACATCCTACCTTCTACCCAGGCAACTGTTGGTCTGTTTTGTGCCATTATAGATGAGTTTGCATTGTTAGGAAGAAGGGACAGTTGCCTGCTAAGCAAGACCAGCCAGTCAGGGAAAACAACCATAAATACTCACTGGTTACCATACTACAGCTAAATCTCTCTCCTCTTCTTTATTGTATCAGTAAGAAAATTGAAGGCTAAGTATTTAACAGACTTGTCAAAGGTCACACTGCAAGTTAAGCGACAAAGCAAAGCTCAAACCTAGGTCATTGGATTCCAATTTCCAAACCCTTTTCATTAAGCTATACTATAATTGTCTCTTCAGAAATGCATTAAAGTACATATTTATTCAAAATTTCTCTCCCAAACTTAAATAACTCAAAGCATGTAATATTATACAATTTCTCATATCCTATTTCAGACTTTGAAATTTATCACGCTTTTTAGACTTACCAAGAAGCACATGTAGATACACTCAGCAATTTGAACCAGAACCTTTTCCACTTCTGATTCAAAGTGTGTAACTAAACCCATTCCATGGTTTGCTGTATTTATTTGCTATGTCATAATAATATGATATATGCAATCCATTGTTGACCTTCTGTGACTCTTTAGTGCCTCCTATATTATGGTTTTGAATCGTTAAGATATATATATATATATATATATATTTACTTGATATAAATATAGAACATATATATCAATATTCACCTGACATACATATAGAATATTTTTTAAATATTCACTTGATTTATCTGTTACATACAGTTTAATTTTCCAGACTAAACTTTTTTCATATTTTCTAGTTACATGATTTGACATTTGGCTTTTACTCTTCAAGGATACTGACTTATCCCAACAATCTTTCTCTCCTTTAAAATATTTATGAATAAATTTTTTAAGTGCTGGAATAACAACTGAAAACATTTTTATTGATCACCATTAGCAGCTTTCAAAAACATGGTATTATTTATTAACTTCTTCCTAGCCTCCTACCTACTACTCCAACTCTACTGAAAATTCTGAGCCATTTATTTTACTTCACTTCTTCAGGTAGCTTCTCAATTTGGATAAATTGTAGCACTGTTTGCTGGACAAGGCAGACCTCTAAGATTTCGATGGATGACTCACTATTTGAGATCCCTAGAACTGGCTCTATAACCAGCTAAGCATTCATGCTTCCAACTCAAGGCTTTGTCGCTACAGCCTGCATCAAAAAAGACATTGACGGACCAATAACCTCTACTTTCCACTTGCCTCTCACAATTACTCTATGTGGTAGTGAACTTCAGGAAGTGAGGTTTGCCTAGCATGAGAGATTGTGGTGTGCTGCCACTCCTCTAGTCCTGAATTAATTTCAGACGTTTCTAATCCCTGCAGCCTCTTCCACTAAGCCAGCCTTGGCTTCACCATAATTTCCTACAGTTCTGTAGATCAGAAATTCTGTAGATCAGAAGTCCTGTAGATCAGAAGTCCAACACAGGTCTCACTGGGCTAAGATAAAGGTGTTGACAGGGCAGTGTTCCTATCTGGAGGCTAGAGAGGAAAATGTTGCCTGGTCTTTTCTCATTTTGGGAGGCTACCTTCATTCCTTGGCTTCTTCCTCCATGTTAAAAATCAGAAAAAGAAGGGCAAATCCTTTTCATATTGCTTCATTCCTACTTTTCTGCCTCTATTTTCTACTTTTAAGGGCTCACCTAGAAAATCCAAGATATTCTTCCCATCTCAACCTTAGTCATATATGCAAAGCCCATTTGGCCATAAAAGGAAACATAGGCTCCAGAGATTAGAACTTTGGACACCTCTGGGGAAGGAGACTATTCTGCCTTCTGCAGATGAATGTATATTCATATATACAATGATTAAGAGACACTAAGAAACAATGAGCTTTTAAATATATAGGATATAAATTTACCTGTGTAAAAAAATTTCTTATATCTACATTTAATGTGATGTTTGCAAATATGTAACAAAAGGAGGAAGACTCAGTCCTTAGTTATATATAAACATCCCTCTTCAGTGAGGAATGGGATTAGGAGTGGATAGGAAGAACAATGTACACATTTTACTTGAGTTAAACTTATACTGTTTGATTTTGTAAGCACATGGGGATTTTTAGATAACATTAAAAATATATAAAATAAAATCACAGTAATTTTTAATATACCATATTACAAAAATATATTACATCTTAGAACATATTTCTGTTATTTAAAAAATGTCCACATGTGAGATGGGTCTCCTGAATATAGCACACCAATGGGTCTTGACTCTTTATCCAATTTGTCAGTCTGTGTCTTTTAATTGGACTGCTCAAGGAAATGAGAGAGAAGACAAACAAATGGACAAATATTCCATGCTCATGGATAGGAAAAATCAGTATCGTGAAAATGGCCATAACACCCCAAGTAATTTATAGATTCAATGCTATCCCCAACAAGCTACCATTGACTTTCTTCACAGAATTAAAAAAATAAACTACTTTAAATTTCATATGGAACCAAAAAGATCCCACATAGCCAAGACAATCCTAAGCAAAAAGAACAAAGCTGGAGGTATCACGCTATCTGACTTCAAACTATGCTACAAGGCTACAGTAATCAAAACAGCATGGCACTGTTATCAAAACAGGTATGTATGGAACAGAACAGAGGCCTCAGAAATAACACCACACATCTACAACCATCTGATCTTTGAAAAACATGACAAAAACAAGCAATGGGGAAAGGATTCCCAATTTAATAAATGGTTTTGGGAAATCCGGCTAGCCATATACAGAAAACTGAAACTGGACCCCTTCCTTGCACCTTATACAAAAATGAACTCCAGATGGATTAAAGGCTTAAATGTAAGACCTAAAACCATAAAAATCCTAGAAGAAAACCTAGACAATACCATTCAGGACATAGGCATGGGCAAAGACTTCATGAGTAAAACACCAAAAGCCAAAATTGACAAATTGCAACAAAAGCCAAAAGTGACAAATGAGATCTAATTAAACCAAAGCACTTCTGCACAGCAGAAGAAACTATCATCAGAGTGACAGGCAACCAACCTACAGAGTGGGAGAAAATTTTTGCAATCTATACATCTGACAAAAGGCTAAAATCCAGAATCTACAAAGAACTTAAACAAATTTACAAGAAAAAAACAACCCCATCAAAAAGTAGGTGAAGGATATGAACAAACACTTCTCAAAAGAAGACATTTATGCAGCCAACAAATATATGAAAAAAAGCTCATCATCACTGTCATTAGAGAAATGCAAATCAAAACCACAATGAGATACCATCTTACACCAGTTAGAATGGTGATCATTACAAAGTCAGGAAAAAACAGATGCTGGAAAGGATGTAGAGAAGAAAGAATGTGTTTACACTGTTGGTGGGAGTATAAATTAATTCAACCATTGTAGAAGACAGTGTGGCAATTCCTGAAGGAACTAGAACCACAAATATCATTTGATCCAGCAATCCCATTACAAGGCATATACCCAGAGGATTATAAATCATTCTACTACAAAGACACATGCACACATATGTTTATTGCAGCACTATTCACAATAGCAAAGACTGGGAACCAACCCAAATGCCCATCAAGGATAGACTGGATAAAGAAAAAGAGGCACATATACACCATGGAATACTATGCAGCCACAAAAAAAGGATGAGTTCATGTCCTTTGCAGGGACATGGATGAATCATGGAAACCATCATTCTCAGCAAACTGACACAAGAACAGAAAAACACACACTGCATGTTCTCACTTATAAGTGAGAGTTGAACAATGAAAACATAGGGAGGGGAACATCACACACGAAGGCCTATTGGGGGATGGGGGATTAGGGGAGGGATAGCATTAGAAGTACCTAATGTAGATGACAGGTTGATGGGTACACCAAACCACCATGGGACCTGTATACCTATGCAACAAACCTGTATACCTATGCAATACCTATGCAGAGTATATGTTCTGCACATATACTCTGTAACTTATAGTATAATACAAAAATAAATAAATTTAGAAAGTGGTCCAAAAAATCACATGTACAATACTAAGAGGAAATAATTCAAAACTATAGACAAGAAATGGATACAGCTATATAATGAAATTATGAAACATGATTTGGGAATTTACAAAGACACTTGAAATAAATACACAGATGTTCTACAAATGTGATAGAGGACACTGAATATGATATTGACATTACATCTTCCAAAATAATTTATTGGTTAACAGACTGGCCCAATAAACTATTAATACATTTTTAAATGCAATAATAATTAAAGCCATATGGTAGTCACACAAAATTCAATTTCTGCAGAAGTGGAATAGAATAAATAGCCAAGAAATACGTGCATAAAAAGAGACATATACACACTCTATTTGGAGAATTATTCAAGCTTATCTTATCACAAATGCCAAAAAGAATTGTGAATAGTTTAATGCAGGATTTCTTGACCTCAGTTTTACTGACATTACGACCAGGTAATTCTTGGGAGTGGGGAGTGCCTAGCAGATATCAGCAGAAATTCCCACCTACATCTCCTGTCCTCTATCTCTGGTTGTGTCAGCCAAAAATGTGTTCAGACATTGCCAAATGTCCCCTAGGAGAAAAGATAACCCCTTGTTTGAGAACCACTGGTTTAAAGTAACATATATATATATGTGTGTGTGTGTGTGTGTGTGTGTGCAAGTGTGTATGTTTGTGTGTATATACATACATATATATACTTTAAGACATATGTATCTTTTTTCAGATAAATATCAAAAGAAAAAAAGGTTTCTTTTTCTCACCTCACTAGTAATCAAAGAAATACATATTAAAAGAATAAGAAGCATATTTTTAAACAAAATTTAATCAAAACAGGGCAACTAAAATGTGTGAGATACTAAACACTGGCAAAGCTGAATTAAGATAGCACTGATTGTGGGAAGGAAAGTTCATAAAAACTTCTGGAAAGATTTCTATAAAGCTATTTAGCCATATGTAACAAGAGCCTTACCTTCATTCCAGTAATCTTGTAATCTAGTAATATTGTTCTGGAGTCTTCAGGACTCTAACCTGAGGAAATAAATCAAACGTATGAAGGAATATATGGTTCAAGATATTTATTACAGGATTATTGAAAATAGTAAAGTTGAACAATAATGGGTGAGGGTTAGAAATAAGATATAGCCATAGAATGAAATAGGCAAATATTAAAAGCACATGTTTGAAAAGTAAGTATATTGAAAACTGTTTGTGATACAATATTCTATGGAAAAGCTAGAATACAAATCTGTGTCTAAATTATGCCCAGCACCTGCTGTGGTACTCAACATGTATTTGCCAAATAAATGAATAATTGCAATTTCAGATACATATATCTAATGCTAAGAACTGCAATTACTTTTGCACCAAACTAATAATGTCTATAATGGGGTAGAGAGTATTATGAAGTGGCAACTGAAATGTGTGAGGTAAGAAGAGAGAAAAATAAAGGGGAGCTTAATAAGAATTTAGCTATTTAAAATTAGTTTTGGTAGCTAGACTGAATTTCTTAAACAGAAAGGACTGAAAGTGGATTTGGGTGATTTTAATTTTTTTGAAACTTCTACATTTTCCAACATCAGTACAATCATTATATAATTCTATAATTATTCATTTTTTTAATTTGAGAAGTCCCTCTGGATTTTCAAACTCCATTCTCATTTGATTTCTTCTCCTACAGACCAGACTGTCAACTGATGCCACAAATCAACCAGATTATTTGGTATGTGCAACACAGTCCATTTAATTAATATCTTTAAAAAATGATTGCAATACCATTTTCTCCTAACTCAATAATAGTTTTTTTAAAAAAAAAAAAAGGCTTAACACTAAAATGGGTGCCTGTCTAGGTCAATCCTTTTCAGCAATTCTCTTTCACAAGTTTTCAATTCATTTGACTCAGTCCCTATTTGATCCACATTTAATTTTGTGTGTAAAACTTTTACAAGACACTCTTCTGTGTGCTTCACCAAAAAGCAAGGGATATTGTCTCTACAGCACTTCCATTAAATTAATTCTATTGTTCCATCTTGTTGTAACCGAGCCAGTTAGAAGGAACAAGCTCTGAGTTCCAAATTAAGAGTCCTTTATTAGCCAGCCACCACTCAAAATTCTCTCAGCCTGAAGAAGGGGCCTGATTATCTTTTATACCTTGATTTAGGTAGGGGAAGGTAGTACCTAGCTGAATCAAAATTTTACAGAAGCAGAAAAGCAGGTTAGAGGAAGGGGCTATAGGCACAGATGGTTTCCATACAATTACCAAGAAGGTGGGGGTTGGGGGAGGCGGTGGGGATCAGCCTCCTTCTACACAATGATCGAAGGTAAAAGTTTTTTCTTACAATAGCAGTGGGGAGGTATGCCAAGCAGAACACGGTTACAATGGTTACAAGTGTTAAGAACAGTAGCTTCAATGCTTCTAAGTGCAGCATGACCCAGGTATCACCCAAAGGGGCTATGGTAAGGAGGAGGAAGCAAGGTTGGAGTTTACAGCTAAAATGGAGTCAATTATGCTAGCCCAGGCTAGATTATTACAATCTAAACAGCAATCAAATCCCTCTGGCATCAGTTGTTAGACTCCCATTATCTTCCATTATTACTCAAGAGATCATTATTTCCTAACGGTTTACAGAAGTTTTTCCATTTCTACTGTTTACTGTATTTAATTATAAACTGAAATAACCAGACAGCATTTCAAGATTCAGTTTCCTCCATTGGCTTGGTTTTCCTTTAAAATTCACAGATGGGTTTGTTTAAAATCCTGTAACCCTTGTCCTCTCCCTTGTGCATAACCAGGTGAACTGCTCAATGAACCCTATAGGATTGTTCTTTTTGTTTTTCCTTAGCCTTCAGACAAAAAGCCTTAAAGAGCACTCCCAGGAGAGAGTAAGCAAAAACAAAGTGAGCCATTCTAAGACTTCTGTTATACTCTATTACTCTCCTGCCCCTCTCACTTAGCTAATTTAGTAAACACCTCTAGGCTTCCTCCTAACTCTTCACATAGTTCCCATCAACAGTCAGGCTTAGTTCCCTAGCCAAAATTTTCTATCTTTTCCAAAAGAGATTAAGTTTTCCGTTGTAGTTAACCACAGAATCTCTAGCCACCACAGAACACTAACTAGTGTGTACTGGTTTTGCCTAATGAAATCATGAAGCTATTGTAATCAATGTTTGGTGGTGAAATTTGACCATCTTTATGATGTTAAACATGAAACAAATGAGGTAACTACCATGAACTATGTTGCCTATGGAAAGCCATGATTACTTGCAGACCAGTAACTTTCCTTCATGCTGAAATCCCTTGTTGATCTTGTGGTTAAATGTCTATTTAAGTTAGCCACCAAACTGAGGTATTTTTTATAGTAACAGCAATGCTTATTAAAAAGTAGAGTCAAGATAACATGAGTCAACAAAAGTGTAGGTCATCCTATTTCTGGAATACCCACTTCTCATAGCCATAGCAAACAGAAATAGACATCGGAGGTGGCATGGACTCCAAGAAGAGTTGTGACACATCAGCTTTACCAGAACTTATGATACTATGAAACTCTGACCAAGAAGATCTCAAGGTAAGTGTATTTTATGAATTCTGGTACTTTAAAATACCAGAAAGAAACTAACTTTTCTTATTCAGGGTAATTTTTTATTTCAAAATTCTGAAGAAATCATCCAATTCCTTCATTAAACTGTGATTAAATGTTGGAGACAAAGTGGACTACTGGCAGGATCTTGGAGAGCTAAATTTCATACCAAGGTTTGTAAATAAAAGTATATTTCAATACTGATTTTTAATGTGTAAGCTTTCCCAGTACAGATTTCTTCCCCAAATCTCCACATTTGAGTGCAATTTATAATTTTTACAAAGTGTCAGTTGGGAGCATTTGTATCTAAAACACAGTTTAAAGATTGAAAAGGGTCTGGGCACGGTGGCTCACTGCTGTAATTCCAACACTTGGGAGGCCAAGGAGGATCACTCAAGCCTAGAAATTCAAGGCCAATTTAGGCAACATATGGAGACCCCATGTCTACCAAAAAAAAAAAAAAAAAAATCAGCCAGGCATACTGGTGTGCATCTGTGGTCACAGCTACTTAGGAAGCTGAGGTGGGAGGACTGCTTGAGCCCGGAAGATGGAGACTGCAGTGAGCTGTGATTCCAACACTGCATTCCAGCCTGGGCAGCCTAGCTAGAGCCTGTCAATCAATCAACCAAATCAATGGAGACTAAATGTTTAAAAGCTATATAACCTTGTTGCTCAAAGCATTGATAATTTAGGAGTTCTAAATACCTCCTTTCATATTCAAGTCATTAATAAGTTATTTTGTATTCTTTCCCAAGTCTCTCTGGATTTTTTTCACTTTTTTCTGCTTCCATTATACGCCATTATCTCTAGCCTGGTTTACTGCAGCATTCTCCTAACTATCTTCTTATATCTATCCTTGCCCCTTTCCAATCCATTCTCCACATGGCACCAGGACTACCTTTTCAAAATCCAAATCTAGTTATGTTATACACCCATCCCACATAGAACCCTTCAAAAGCTTTTTATTTTCCCATAGATGAGGCCAAAATGTTTCACATGGCCATTAGCACCCTACTTGCTCTGGACTCTCAGAACAATATAACGTATTGTCTTTGCTAAAGTCAGAAAATATTGTTTTCTATATTTTTCTATTCATCTGGCTGAATTTCTTAACAAAAATACTACCTTTTTCCAAGATGCATTTTTTTGGAAAGAACTCTAATCAGCAGAGTCTACATACTTCATACCAGTTTGATTTGGTCTACTATTTTACTTCTCTGAAGTAATTTTAATTAATGGTTTGTTGCTTTCTCTGGAAAGCAAACACTTTACTCCAAAGAGAGTGAAAAATCCCTGAGATGAATTGTATAATAATAAAAAAGCTGAATGCAGTTTTCTCTAGGAATTGAAATCATTTCCTGAGAAATTCAATGTACTGGTTTCACTGGAAGAAATTCTATTGCCAGCACTTTATTGATTCTCAGGATTGTGTGATCTTTTGTTCCATACAATTGGGCAGTTTTGAGGTTTGATATACCTCAGCCAACTAACAGCAAGAAAACAATGTACCCATTTTCAGCACCATGCAGCAAAGAGTTGTCCTGAGTGTGACCTAGCCTGGGAACCTTACCTCTTCCCATCCTTTGTTCACCTCTTTAATTCTAATCATGTGAACTGTGCTAAAAAAAAAAAAAAAAAAAAAAAGAAAAAGAAAAAAAGAAAAGAAAAAGGGCCAACCAAAAAAAGTGAAATCCTGCTGTCAGCCCCAAGGACATGTCATCTTTTATGAAACTCAGCTTAACCGGGATCTAAGAGGTTCAGTTCTATAGTAGGTTTTACAGAATGATTGTCTGCTCCCAGGAAAGCTAACCTGAGGTCAGGCAACTAGATAGTAGAGGAAGCTACCAATCTGCTTGAAAGACTTGTTATAAATCTTTTATATGCTGAAGTTTTAGGGGTTTTGTCCCAGCAGTCCAAGATCTTTGTCATGATTTCCAATAGTCTTTCCCTGGATGTAACAGGGCTTTATTCAAATCCAAGTTGGTGTATTCTCTTTATTTTGGTCATTCTGATAATTTTTCTCTATGCATTTTAAGTACTGATATTAGAACTTAGAAGCTTTAATGATGTTTATGTGCATATTATCTTGCCCAAAATCTTGTCTTCAAATCTGTTTGTTTACAACTGTGACCTTAGCATTACGTGTAACAATATTGATCCTCACACTTGTGCCTTAGTAACACTTGTGGGACATTCCTTGTGAATAATGCCTGCATTCATTTTCTATTGCTGCAGTAACAAATTAACAGAAATTCAGTGGTTTAAAACAACACAAATTTATTTTCTGAGTTCTTGAAGTCAGAATTCTGAAATGTTTCTCACTGGGCTTAAATCAAGGTGCCAGCAGGGCTTGTTTCTCCTGAAGTTTCTGAGGGGAGATTTTTTTTTTTTTTTTTTTTTTGCCTCTTTTCAGCTTCTGGTGATGTCTCCTCATCTTTGGGTTGTGGCCCATTTTTCCATTCACAAAGCACTTCACTGCATTCTCTGCTTTTGTCATCATCCCATCTTTTTATCTGCTGCTAGTCAAATCTCACCCTGCCTCTCTAAGGATTCTTACAAAGACATTGAAGGCCCACACAGATAATCCATAATAATCTCTCCAACTCAAGATTCTTAATTACATCTGTGTAGTCTCTAAGCTAACATTTATAGAGGTTCTGGGGGATAAGGCATGGGCATTTGGGGTACCATTATTTAGTCTACTATAATGCTCATGCTCTTGATATCTTCACAACCATTCATTTGGAAAGTCACAGAAACTTGCAACATAGCCATGGTTCAAACCCCTAGCCAATTTAAAGCAGGCTCACCGAATACTTTCTCCAGATCTTAGTGGTAAGGGCCCCCATCTTTCTAGGGATGAGCCAGTAGGCTCATCCTCCACAGCATCTTACCTGACCACACACAGATGCAGCCTCACCTCTGCCCCAGAAACCAGCATAGTGTTGAATGAGAGCACATGGTTTTTAAAATCAAATACTTTACAAATGACAGGAGCAAAAACCATAAAGTGAAAATATCTTATGAGTTCATATAGATTACCTGTTAGGTAATCTTAAAACATACTGTTTGGGCTCTGTTTTAATTAGGATAGAAAGAAGTAAAAAAAAACCTGAGCTCTGAAGGTGCAACTTTCTAGTTAATTTCAAAAACATTAGGCCCCAAAATCATAAAGAATAATTTGAACTCAATACACATTCCCTAGATTTCACAAACATGAAGTTACCTTCTTGTCTATTTATAACTTTTAAACATCATCTAGTTCACCCTCTGCCTCCAGGATTGTACATACTAATACCAATAACAACTTTTCCTTAAAAAAACTTTCCAATATTTAAAATGGCTGATTCCAATCCTTAACAATCTTCTCAGGAAAGGACTTGAATGCAGGTGCTTTGCCAATGCTTCAAAATGCTGTGAAGCAGCTCCCTCTCACATCTTGGAGAAGCTATTTTCATCCTGTTGTGCTATCTCACACATGATGGTGCAAAAGAGTTAACATAAACTGGTTTACACATTCTGGAGGGAATAAATTTAAAAAGTTAATGCAACTTATTTTTAACTTAAATATGAAATTACTTTCACAAAAAGGACCTAAGAGTATTTAAAATGGCCGAGAGTTTTCTGGATGACTATTGATTATACCTTATGTTCAATATGTTAAGGTATAGTTAAAAATAAAAATGAAGGATTCATTTATGCAGAATGACATTTTATCAAACTCACTGAGAAACTGTCTTTCTGCCTCTCTTCCACTATATTTATATTATTAATGGAAACATTATCTGAAGTCAGTTTCATGCCCATTTCCTGAGGCACTGCTCTGGGCATCTTCCTGTGGTTTTAATACATTAATGACCATCATTATTCTTTTTTAATGAGAATTTGACCA
This sequence comes from Aotus nancymaae, assembly GCF_030222135.1. Classification (NCBI taxonomy): domain Eukaryota; kingdom Metazoa; phylum Chordata; class Mammalia; order Primates; family Aotidae; genus Aotus; species Aotus nancymaae. The sequence continues at coordinate 12,136,107 of NW_026988420.1, forward strand.
AAATTGAGCCCTTGTGACAATATTCACAACTGAGCTAATGTGACTTAATTTTCCAAGTTGGCTTCATGAGGTGCAGTAGCAAAGTGCTTTATTAAAATCTAGATAATCAAATTAGCCTATTCGTCTACTAACCATGTGCTTATATGATTAAATTCATTTTTTATACTAAACTCCTATAAATTATATCAGAGTAAATGAAGTCATTGATCATAAACATTTTACTTCTCTATGTTTTCCATGCTAGGTAGAATGTAGCCTAAAATACAAACTGCAAATTTAACCTCTGTTGAGGTGACATTTATATTGGGGCTCACAGTAGAAATATAGAATATTAGAAACATTATTTTAAAAGGTACATCTGGGCTTTAAAAGAAAAGGTCTTTCAACTCCACTGGGCTAAATAAAGATACTTCCAAAGTTATAACATGTGTTGCTTTTATTTGGGGTGTGGGGTGTAGGAGTATGGTGATGCAAGGTCAATATTTCAGTAACAATGGAAGAGTTTATTCAATTCCAGATGTTTTCACTCCTAGAACTTTATTCTTACACAAGTTAAACAGCCTGATCTGTAAGCCTAAAAAGCAGTAACAAGATCAAAGACATCCTAAAAAGCCAACTTTATAAATGGAGCAATCCCCAGAAATATGTCTTACCAGGATGGGTTCTAAGAATTTGGGTTTACTTCACTACTAATCTGGAGATCCTCATATAAACTCAATCCTGGAGCCAAATAAAATGGATTTAGTCTCTACAGGTGACTTTGAGCTTCTTTGGGGCAATATATAAGCAAAGATTTGGTTCCGAACCTAAACTTTTTTCCAGAATCCTTTTATTCTCTCTAATCACCCAGAATATTTGGAGATTTGACTCAGGCAAAAACATGTAGCCTAAGGAGGTGAGAAGGTATCTTAGGGCCAGACTACTTTGATTAGCAAAAACTAATTGGCGATTTTCTGAAGAATTTTCAAGTCTAAATTTTCTATCAATATAAATCAGGCAAACACGATGGTTTTATGCATCCTTGGTGAAAACAATTAAATATGCTTCCAGTGTCACGGGTCTGCCATTCTGTAAAATATAAAAGCCTAGGTCCCTCGGATCCCCCAGTTCAGCTTTACCCTGTTCCAGGGAAAGCATATTGTCGAAGGATCACTCTGATTCTCAGGCAAAACATTTTCTATCTCTTACCTAGAGTAATAACTAAAAAGACTGCATCTTTAGGAAACAAAGATAAATTGTTGCAGAGAAGCTACCTGTCTTTAAAATGAAGGGATTTATTTTTTTTCTCTCTTAACTAGAACAATTAATTGGTAGCATAACAGAAACTCTCAGCAGTAAATGAGATATGGCCTAATCCCTGAATAGATCACAAGCAGAGTGGGAAGTGTTTTTTTCTGCTTTAATTGCAGGAGTTGGTGTTCAAGGAACTCCTCTGCTCCTCATTTCTGTTGTGTTGCTGATTTCAGAACTTAAAATTTTAGAACAGAGGTTCAACTTGTTAATCTAAGGAAAAATAAAAGTTAAAAATCAAAGGCTCAATCCTCTTTGTTAAAAATATGGGAAGAGCCAGTTTCTATTCCTGTGTGTAAGAGCCTGGAAGTCACCACTCAATTTTAACAAGTAAAAAGCTGAACCAATTGAAAAAAATAAAACTGTTCTAGAATCCATAAGACAGATGAGGGCACAGGGAAAAAGTAAACAAACAAACAGCTGCCCCCAATATTGGAGAAACGATAAGTGAAAACAGGGAGTTAAAACTTAACCAGAATAGAGACTTAGAAGTGGAAAGTGTGCAAGAACCAGTACTGCTGTGGGAAAGCCTGATCTGTAATTGACAAATTGCTAGACAACTCTAGAGTTAAAAATAACTGCAGGGTAACTTGGTCTTAGGAAGCTCCCATGGTTTTATGAGGTTTATTTCCAGGAGCTTGACCTTTCTCACTATAAATCTCAGAAAAAGTTATCAGTCAGTTCTAGCCATCCTAGCCTACCTAAGGGGAGGAAAAAAATGGATAAATACTTGTGAAGTTCACAGACCAGAGGTACAGGCTTACTAAAAGGCTGAGACCTAGTCATGGACCTTTAGAAGACTTCCCTTGTCCTCTCTTCTTACCAACACATTACTGAAGGACTATTTATACCAGTTTATTTTGCTCAATACATTTATGTTTGATTATCAAAAAATTACAATGCAGGCCAGGCATGGTGGTTCACACCTATAATCCCAGCACTTTGGGAGACCAAGGCAGGTGGATCACCTGAAATCAGGAGTTCGAGACCAGCCTGACCAACATGGTGAAACCCCGTCTCTACTAAAATACAAAAATTAGCCAAATGTGGTGGTGGGCACCTGTAATCCCAGCTACCTGGGAGGCTAAGGCAGGAGAATCACTTGAACCTGGGAGGCAGAGGTTGCAGTGAGCCAAGATCCTACCACTGAACTCCATCCAGTCTGAGTGACAGACTGAGACTCTGTCTCAAAAAAAAAAAAAAAAAAGTAAATGCATACTAAAAGGCAAAACCCATAATTTATTTATTTATTTTTAGATAGAGTCCTGCTGTGTTGTTCAGACTGGAAAAAGTGGCGTGATCATAGCTAACTGTGACCTCAAACTCTGAGTGCTTCAGCCTCCTGATTAGCTGGGACTATATGGGCATATGCCACCGCTAATTTTTTATGTTTTATTTTTTGTAGAGAGGGAGGCCTCACTATGTTGTCTAGGCTAGTCTCAAACTCCTGACCTCAAGTTATCCTCCTCCCTCAGCTTCTCAAAGTACTGGGATTATACGTGTGAGGCACCATGCACAGCCAAAAACCATGATTTGAACAGATAGAGCAAGTATCAGAACTAGACATGGCAAGGATGTTGAAATTACTAGACCATAATTTAAAACAATTATAATTAACATGCCAAGGGTTCTCATGGATGAAAAAAAGAACATGCAAGAACAGACAGGTAATGGAAGTAGAAAAAATAAAAATCTTATGTTAGAACCAATGAAAATACTAGAGATCAAAAACACTGTAAAAGAAATAAAGAATGCATTTGAGAGGCTAGCTTAGTTTGCAGATTAGACACAGCTAAGGAAAGAATCTCTGAGCTTGATATCTCAATATAAATCTCCAAAACAGAAAAGTAAAGAGATTAAAGACTGAAAATAAAAAAAAAAAAAAAAAAACAGAGTATCCAAGGACTGTGGGACAACTACAAAAGGCTTAACATGTGTGTACTGGGAATACCAGAAAGAGAAGAAAGAGAGACAGGAACAGTAGAAATGCCTGAAATATCAGTGACTGAAAATTTTCCGAAATTAATTTCAGACACCAAGCCCCAAGTTCAGAAAGCTCAGAGACTACCAAGCAGGATAAATGCCAAAACAAAACAAAACTACAACTGGGTATATCATTTCCAAACTACAGAAAATCAAAGATACACACAAAGTGTGAAGGAAGTCATGGGGGAAAAAAAGACCTCACTATAGAGGAGAGAAGGTAAGAGTTACATTTGACTTTCTCTTCAGAAACCATGCAAGTATGAAGAGAGTGGAGTGAAATATTTGAAATTAAAAACTTGAAAATGTTGAAAGAAAAGAGCAACATAGAATTTCACACCCTGCAAAATTAGCCTTCAAAAGTAAAAGAGAAATAAAGATTTTCTTAAACAAGAATTGAAAGAATTTGTTGTCAGCAGACTTGCTATTCATATATAAGTAAAATAGATAATAGTAAAGATCTAAGAAATGAGAGATGAATTAAAATTATTTGTTACTATAAAATACTCACACTACCCATGAAAGTATATAGTATTGTTTAAAGGTAGCACCTGTAATCCCAGGACGTTGGGAGGCCAAGGCAGTCATATCACTTGAGGTCAGGAGCTGACGCAGGAGCATTGCCTGAACCTGGGAGGCAGAGGTTGCAGTGATCTACAATTGTGCCACTGCACTCCAGCCTGGGTGACAGACTGAAACTATGTTTCCAAAACCAAAAGTGTATATGCACAAGTTATAAATGTATATTTCAAAATCTGGGGAAACCACTAAAAATGATTTTAAAAAGGAGAAATATAACTGATATGTTGAGAAGAGAAAATATATACAATGCTCAGTTAAAACCATAAAAGAATAAAATACAGGAGAAAAATGGCAGATAAGAGACAAGACTAATGGAAGCTCCTACTTGGAGAGACAGAACAGTGTGTGGAAACTCACATCATGAGTTTTTGTTACAAGCATAACTGTAGGAACATACCAGGACAAATAAAAGAATTCACAGACCCCTTGAGAAAGAGTAGCTTGCTGCTGCAAACTCTGTGAGACAGCCAAAGCACTGGGAGATCCCAAAGAGTAAGGAAGGGAAAAGTCTACCTCCAAACACACATCCTAACTGGGGGACCCAAAAATCCAGATCATTGGAGAACAATTTAACCTTACCTAAAACTGAAATGGATTTAGGGAGATGAGCAAAATGTATAAGTTGAAGCAGCAGCAGAAAGAGCCCTTTAGGCAATTCCAGTCCCCAGCTTGAACCCAGGGAAGCCATCCCTGGCTTTATCTAACAGGAATCCTTGGGGAAGGCAGTCAGCAGAACTGGGGAGGGGTCACAAGGTGAAGGAAGCTTATAGCTGAACTTTGTAATAATGTCAACTGAGCACAAATTTTCCTCAGAATCTGGGGAGTGAAAGGGAAGTGCACATACAAGTGCAAAAGCTGCAGCCAGCCATACGGGCAGTGCACTAAACAAAACTACAACCAAGGACACCATCAGTCTATTTTATCGCCTGCCACCTTCACCAGAGCAGGTGCCGGTTGTAAGGCTGGTTGCCTCGCCAGGAGCTCAGACATGCCCACCCCCCTCCACACCTAGAAACCACATGTCACCACTCCACGCCCACTTCTGCACTCAGCATGCAAATCTGTAGCTCTGCACTCAGCACCTAGCCCACCATTAAACTCCCCCATGCCCACTTCTGCACTCAGCATGCAAATCTGTACTCAACACTAGCCTCTGCACTCAGCACCTAGACAATCATTGAAAAACCCCACCAAAATTTAAAAGAAGCCCTGCCAGAACCTGCCCAATAGCATTTTGCCCCATCCAGGTCCCACTCCCCCTGGGCGGCCCACTCACCAGAAATCCTGCCTACCTGCCAACAGCAGCTGGCCCCGTCCACGTCCTGCTTCCCCACAACCAATCAGAACGCCTCCACTACTCCCTATAAAACCCCATGCCCAAGAGGAGTCAAGCGCAACTTCTCCGGCCCCTCCTGTCGGACCGCAGAACCTCGCCCAGGAGCTGATTAAATTTCTTTATTCCAATAACTGGCCTCAGTTGCCTCATTCAAACCTCAGTTGCTTCATTTAAACCTTACACCGGTGATCATGGCTGGGAGACCTGAATACATATCACATCACAGGACTCTGCAGGCATTTCCCAGCATCAGCCCAGAGCCTGTAGCCCTCCTGGGTGATTAGAACCAGAAAGGCAACAATAATCACTATAGTCTGGCTCTCAGGAAGCCCCATCCCTATGGGAAGAGGAAGAGCACCACATTAAGGGATCACCCTGTGGAATAAAGGAACCTGAACAGTCAGCTTTGAGTTCTATATCTTTCCACCAAAATAGTCCACCCAAACGAGAAGGAACTAGAAAAGGAATTCTGGTAATGTAACAAAAACAAGGACCTGTAACACCCACAAAAGATCACTCTAGCTTTCTAACAATAAATCCAAACCAAAAAGAAATCTTTGTATTGACAGAAAAAGAATTCAGAAGCTTGACTATTAAGCTACTCAAGGAGGTGCCAGAGAAAGGTGAAGTACAACTTAAGGTACAGGCAACAAGTAGCACAATGAAAAGTGCTTCACATCTCAATACTAACATTGAATGCAAATGGCCTAAATGCTCAACTTAAAAGATACAGAATGACAGAATAAAAATCTACCAACCAAGTATCTGATGTCTTCAAGTGACTCACCCAACACATAACAACTCATATAAACTTAAGGTAAAGGGGTGGAAAAAGATCTTCCATGCAAATGGAAACCAAGTAACTATTGAAGTAGCTATTCTTATATGAGACAAAACTGACTTTAAAGCAACAACAGTTTAAAAAAAACAAGGAGACATTATATAATGATAAAAGGATTATTCCAGCAGGAAAATATCTCAATCCTAAATATATATGCACCTAAAACAAGAGCTACCAAATTTATAAAACAATTACTACGACACCTGAGAAATGAGTTAGACAGTGACATAATAATAGTGGGGGACTTCAATACTCCAATGACAACACCAGACAGGTTATGAACACAGAAAGTCAACAAAGAAACAATGGACTTAAATTATACTGTAGAACAACAAATGAATTAAACAGATATTTACAGAAAATTCTACCCAACAGCTACAAAATATACATTCTTTTTATCAGCAAATGGAGCATTATTCAAGATAGACCATATGACAGGTCACAAAGCAAGTCTCAAAGAACTTAAGAAAACTAAAATTATATCAAGTACTCTCTCAGACCACAGTGTAATAAAACTGTAAATTAACTCCCAAAGGAACTCTCAAAACTCTATAAATATGTGGAAATTAAATAGTCTCCTGAATGATCTTTGGTTCAGTAATAAAATCAAGATGGAAATTTAAAAAATTTATTTGAACTGAACAACAGTGAAACAACCTATCGAAATCTCTGACACATGGTAAAGTCATGCTAAAAGGAAAGTTCACAGCATGAAATGCCTACATTGCTCATCATCATTGGTCATTAGAGAAATGCAAATCAAAACCACAATGAGACATCATCTCATACTAGTTACAATGGCAATCATTAAAAATTTAGGAAACAACAGATGCTAGCGAGGCAGTGGAGAAATAGGAACGCTTTCACACTGTTGGTGGGAGTGTAAATTAGTTCAACCACTATGGAAGACAATGTGGTGATTCCTCAAGGATCTAGAACCAGAAACACCATTTGACCCAGCAATCCCATTACTGACCCATAGGATTAAAAATCATTCTACTATAAAGACAAATGCATGTACTATTTACAATAATAAAGTCATGGAATCAACTCGAATGCCCATCAATAATAGACCGAATAAAGAAAGTGTGGAACATATACACCATGGAATGCTATTAGAATACTATGCAGCCATAAAAAGGATGAGTTCATGTCCTTTGCAGGGACATGGATGAAGCTGGAAACCATCATTCTCAGCAAACTAACAAACAGAAAAACAAACATCGCATGTTCTCACTCATGAGCGGAAGTTGAACAATGAGAACACATGGACACAGAGAGGAACATCACACACTGGGGCCTATCGGGGGTTGGGGGGCAAGAGGAGGAAGAGCTTTAGGACAAATACCTAATGCATGTAGGACTTAAAACCTAAATGACAGATTGACAGGTGCAGCAAACTACCATGGCACATGTACACCTATGTAACAAACCTGCACATTCTACAGATGTATCCCAGAACTTAAAGTAAAATTAAAAAGTCTGAAAGAGCACAAATAGACACTAAGCTCACACCTCAATGTGCTAGAGAAACAAGAACAAACCAACCCCAAACCCAGCAGAAGAAAATAAGTAACAAAGATCATAGCAGAACCAAGTGAAATTGAAATTAAAAAAAGATAAATGAAACAAAAAGCTGGTTCTTTGAAAACAAACAAAATTGATAGACCATTAGTGAGATTAACCAAGAAAAAAAAACGAGAGAAGATCCAAATAAGTTCCATTAGAAATGAAATGGGAGACGTTACAACCAATACCACAGAAATACAAAAGATCATTCAAGATTACTATGAAAACCTTCATTCACACAAACTAGAAAACTTAAAGGAGATGGATAAATTCTTGGAAATATACAATGCTCCAAGAGTAAACCAGAAATAACTAGAAACTCTGAACAAGCCAGTAACAAGCAGTGAGATTGAAACAGTAATTTAAAAAATTGCCAACACAAAAAAAGTCCAATACCAGATGGATTCACAGTTGAATTCTGTCAGACATTTAAAGAAGAACTGGTACCAATCCTACTGAAATTATTCCAACAAGCAAAGAAAAAGGGAATCCTCCCTAAATCATTCTATGAAGCCAGTAACACCGGAAAACCAAAACCAGGAAATGACATAACAAAAAATAAAACTACAGACCAATATCCCTGATGAACACAGATGCAAAATTCCTCAAAATACTAAATAACTGAATCTGACAGCAAATCAAAAAGATAATACATCATAATCAAGTGGGTTTTATATCAGAGATGTAGGGATGGTTTAACACATGCAAGTCAATAAATGTGATACACCACATAAATAAAATTAAAAAATAAAAAACTTGATCATCTCAATAGATACAGAAAAGGCATTTCACAAAATCCAGCTTGTTTTTATGATTAAAACTCTCAGTAAAATTGGCATGGAAGGAACATAACTTAAGGTAACAAAAGCCATCTATGACAAACCGACAGCCAACACAACACTGAATGGGGAAAAGTTTAAAACTTTCCCCCGGAAACTGGAAAAAGACAAGGATGACCACTTTTACCACTTCTATTCAACCTAATACTGGAAACCCTAGCCAGAGCAATCAGACAAAAGAAAGGAACAAAGGGCATCCAAATCAGTAAGGAGGAAGTCAAACTGTCACTGTTCACTGATTATATAACCTAGAAAACCCTAAAGATTCATCCAAAAAACTCTTACATCTGATAAATGAATTCAGTAAAGTTTCAGGATGCAAAATCATTGTACGCAAATCAGTAGCATTGCTACGCACTAACAGCTACCAAGCTGAGAAATCAAGAACTCAAATACTTTTACAACAGTCGCAAGGAAAAAAAAATTACTTAGGAATATACTTAACCAAGGAGGTGAAAGATCTCTACAAGGAAAACTATAAAACACTACAGAAAGAAATCATAGATGATACAAACAAGTGAAAACACATCCCATGCTCATAGATGGGTCGAATCAATACTGTGAAAATGACCATACTGCCAAAAGCAATCCACATATGCAATGCAATTGCTATCAAAATACCATCATCATTCTTCACAGAACTAGAAAATACTATCTTCAAATTCTTATGGAACCAAAAAAAGAGTCTGCATAGCCAAAGCAAGACTAAGCAAAACAACAACAACAACAACAACAACAACCACACACACACACACACACAAAAAAAAAAAAAAAAAAAAAAAAAAAAATCTGGAGGCATTACATTACTCGACTTCAAATTATTCTACAAGGCTAAAGTTACCAAAAGAGCATGATACTTGTATACAATAGGCTCATTGTCCAATAGAAGAGAAGAGAGAGCCCCAAAGCAAAGCCAAATATACCCAACTCATCTTTGACAAAGCAAACAAAAACATAACCTGGGGTTATGGAAAGGACACTTTATTCAACAAATGATGCTGGGAAAATTGGCAAGCCATATGAGGAAGAATTAAGCTGGATTGCCATCTCTCACCTTATACAAAAATCAACTCAAGATGGATCAAAGACTTAAATCTAAGACCCAAAATCATAACAATTCTAGAAGATAACATGAGAAAAATTCCTCTAGAACCGTCTGCATGGCAAAAGAAATAATCAGCAGAGCAAATAGACAACCCACAGAGTGGGAGAAAATATTTGCAAACTATGCATCCAACAAAGAACTAATATCCAAACTCTACAAGGAACACAAACAAATCAGCAAATAAAAAACAATCCCATCAAAAAGTGGGCTAAGAACATAAATATGCAGTTCTCAAAAAATATATACAAATGCCAAATAAATATATGAAGAAATGCTCAACATCACTAACATGGGATGTAAATCAAAACCATAATGCAATACCACCTTACTCCTGCAAGAATGACCATAATTAGGAAATCTAAACATAATAGATGTTGGCATGGATGTGGTGAAAGGGGACATTTTTACCCTGTTGGTCGGAATGTAAACTTGTACAGTCACCATGGAAAACAGTGTGAAGACTACTCCTTAAAGTACTAAAAGTAGAACTACCATTTGATCCAGCAATCTCACTGCTGGGTATTTACCCAGAGGAAAAGAAGTCATCACATGAACAACACACTTGGACCTGCATGTTTATTGCAGCACAATTCACAATTGAAAAAATATAAAACCATCTTAGGTTTATTGATTTTTTTGAAGGGTTTTTGTGTCTCTATCTCCTTCAGTTCTGCTCTGATCTTAGCTCTTTCTTGTCTTCTGCTAGCTTTTGAATTTGTTCACTCTTGCTTCTCTAGTTCTTTTAACTGGGATGTTAAGGTGCTGATTTTAGATCTTTCCTGCTTTCCCTGTGGGCATTTAGTGCTATAAATGTCCCTCTTAATGCTGCTTTAGCTGTGTTGCACAGATTCTGGTACTTTGTGTCTTTTTTCTCATTGGTTTTAAAGAACTTATTTATTTCTGCCCTCAATTTGTTATTTACCCAGTAGTCATTGAAGAGCAGGTTGTTCAGTTTCCATGTAGTTGTATGGTTTTGGGGTGAGTTTCTTAATCCCAAGTTCTAATTTGATTGCACTGTGGTCAGAGAGACTTATGATTTCCATTCTTTTGCATTTGCTGAGCAATGTTTTACTTCTAATTATGTGGTCAATTTTAAAATAAGTGTGATATGGTGCTGAGAAAAATGTATATTCTGTTGATCTGGGGTGGAGAGTTCTGGAGATGTCTATGGGTCCGCTTAGTCCAGAGCTGAGTTCAGGTCCTGAATAGCCTTGTTAATTTTCTGTCTCAGTGATCTAATATTGACCATGGGGTGCTAAAGTCTCCCACTATTATTGTTTTGGAGTCTAAGTCTCTTTGTAGGTCTCTAAAAACTTACTTTATGAATCCGGGTGATCCTGTATTGGGTGCATATATATTTAGGATAGTTCACTCTTCTTGCATTGATCCCTTTACCATTATGTAATGCCCTTCTTTGTCTTATTTGATCTTTGTTAGTTTAAAGTCTGTTTTATCAGAGACTATTATTGCTACCTCTGCTTTTTTTGGCTTTCCATTTGCTTGGTAAATATTCCTCCAGTCCTTTATTTTGAGCCTATGTGTATCTTTGCACGTGAGATGGGTCTCCTGAATACAGTACATGAATGGGTCTTGGCTCTGTATCCAATTTGCCAGTCTGTGTCTTTTAATTCAGGCATTTAGCCTGTTTACATTTAAGGTTAATATTGTTATGTGTGAATTTGATCCAGCCATTGTGATGCTAGATGGTTATTTTGCCTATTAGTTGATGCAATTTCTTCATAGTGTCAATAGTCTTTACAATTTGGTATTGTTTTGCAGTGGCTGATATTGGATTTTCCTTCCCATATTTAGTGCTTCCTTAAGGAGCTCTTGTAAGGCAGGCCTGGAGGTGACAAAATCTCTCAACATTGGCTTATCCACCACAATGAAGTCAGCTTCATCCCTGGAATGCAAGACTGGTTCAACATACATAAATCAATAAGTGTAATCCATCACATAAATAGAACCAATAACAAAAACCACATGATTATCGCAATAGATGCAGAAAAGGGTTTTGATAAAATTCAACACCTCTTCATGCTAAAAACTCTCAATAAATTAGATATTGATAGAACGTATCTCAAAATAATAAGAGCGATTTATGACAAACCCACAGCCAATATCATACCGAATGGGCAAAAGCTAGAAGCATTTCCTTTAAAAACCAGGAGAAGACAAAGATGCCCTCTCTCACCACTCCTATTCAGCAAAGTATTGGAAGTTCTGGCCAGGGCAAGCAGGCAAGAAAAAGAAATCAAGGATATTCAAATAGGAAACAGGAAGTCAATTTGTCTCTGTTTGCTGACAACATGATTCTCTGTTCAGAAAACCCATCGTCTCAACCCAAAAACTCCTTAAGGTAATACAAAACTTCAGCAAAGTTTCAGTATACAAAATCAATGTGCAAAAATCAAACCTTTCTATCCACAAATAATAGAGAGCCAAATAATGAATGAACTCCCATTCACAATTGTTACAAAGAGAATAAAATACATAGGAATAGAACATACAAGGAATGTGAGAAACCTCTTCAAGGAGAACTACAAACAACTGCTGAAGGAAATAACAGAGGACACAAATGGAAAAACATTCCATAATCATGGATAGGAAGACTCAATATTGTGAAAACGGCCATACTACCCAAAGTAATTTACAGATTCAACGCTATCCCCATCAAGCTACCATTAATTTTCTTTACAGAATTAGAGAAAACTCCTTTAAATTTCATATGGAACCAAAACAGATCCCATATAGCCAAGAAAATAAGGAAAAGAACAAAGCTGGAGGCTTCACACTATTTGGCTTCAAATGATACTACAAGGCCACAGTAAGCAAAACAGCACAGTACAGGTAACAAAACAGTTATGTAGACCAATGGAAAAGAACAGAGGCCTCACAAATAATGCCACATATCTACAACCATCTGATCTTTGACAAACCTGACAAAAAGAAGCAATGGGGAAAGGATTCCCTATTTAATAAATGGTGTTGGGAAAACTGGCTAGCCATATGCAGAAAACTGAAACTAGACCTTTTCCTTACATCTTATACAAAAATTAACTCAAGATGGATTAAAGACTTAAGTACGACCTAAAACCATAAAAACCCTAGAAGGAAACCTAGGCAATACCATTCAGGACATAGGCATGGGCAAAGACTTTATGACTAAAACACCAAAAGCAATGGCAACAAAAGCCAGAATTGACAAATGGATCTAGTTAAACTAAAGAGCTTCCTCACAAGCAAAAGAAACTATCATCAGAATGAACAGGAAACCTACAGAATGGGTGAAATTCTTTGCAAGCTATCCATCTAACAAAGGGCTAGTATCCAAAATCTACAAGAAACTTAAATGTTTAAGAAAAAAAGAAGCAACCTCATCAAAAAGTAGGTGAAGGACATTTATGCAGCCAACAAACCTATTTAAAAAAGCTCACCATCTCTGGTTATTAGAGAAATGCAAATCAAAACCACAGTGAGATACTGTGTCATGCCAGTTAGCATGATGATCATTAAAAAGTCAGGAAACAACAGCTGCCGGAGAGAATATTGAGATACAGGAATGCTTTTACACTGTTGGTGGGAGGGCAAATTAATTCAACCATTGTGGTGTGTGGTAATTTTACACTGTTGGTGGGAGGGCAAATCAGTTCAACCATTGACAGTGTGACAATTTTATTGCAGCACTATTCACAATAGCAAAGACTTGGAATCAACCCAAATGCCCATCAATGATAGACTGGATAAAGAAAATGTGGCACATATACACCATGGAATACTATGCAGCCATAAAAAATGATGAGTTCATGTCCTTTGCAGGGACATGGATGAAGCTGGAAACCGTCATTCTTAACAAACTAACACCGAAACAGAAAAACCAAACACTGCATGTTCTCACTCTTAAGTGGGAGTTGAACAATGAGAACACATGGACACAGGGAGGGAAACATCACATACTGGGGCCTACCAGGGGGTGGGGAACTAGGGGAGGGATAGCATTAAGAGAAATACCTAGAGTATATGACCGGTTGATGGGTGCAGCAAACCACCACGGCACATGTATACCTGTGTAACTAACCTGCACATTCTGCACATGTATCCCAGAACTTAAAGTATAATTTAAAAATAAAATAAAAAAAGAAACAGCCTAAATGCCCATCAACTAACGAGTGAATATTATACACACACACACACACACACACACACACACATATAAACATACAAACACACACACCATAGAATAATACTCAGACATAAAAAAAAGTAATGGAATATTGGCATTCACAACAACCTGGATGGAGCTGGAGACCATTATTCTAAGTGAAGTAACTCTAGAATGGAAAAACCAAACATTGTATGTTCTCACTTATAAGTGGGAGCTAAGCTATGAGGATGCAAAGGCATAAGAATGATATGATGGACTCTGGCAAATCAGGGAGAAGGGTGGGAGGGGAATGAGAAATAAGAGACTACACATTGGGTAGAGTGTACTCTGCTTGGGTGATGGGTGCACACAAATCTTAGATATCATCACTAAAGAATTTATCTATGCCACCAAACACCACCTATTCCCCAAAAAAACTATTTAAATAATAAATTAAAAACCAAAAAAGGCAAAAAAAAGATTAGAAGACAAAAAAGAAAAACAAATTAAAAAATTGAAACAAATATGGCAGCTATTAATCCAACTATAACAATAATGACCTTGAACATCAATGGTCTAAAAGCACTAATGAAAAGACACTTTCTCAGAATGAATCAAAAAACAAGAGTCAACAAAGTGTTGTCTATAAGAAACTCATTTTAAATATAAAGGCATATATGGATTAAAAGTAAATGGTTGAAGAAAAATATACCATGCTAACATTAATCAAAATAAAGCAGAAGTTGCTATATTAATTTCAGACAGACCAAATTTCAAAGTAAGAAGAGTTATCAGGGATAAAGAAGGGCATTTTATCATCTTAAAGGATCGATTCTGCAAGAAAACACAAAAATCCTTAATGTCTTAATGTGTATACATGTAGCATGGAACTGCATGGAGAAATAGATACATCCACAATCATAGTTGGAGAATTTAATGCCCTTCTATTGGAAATGGACAGATCCAGAGGCATCACTAAGGATGAAGCTGAACTCAACAATACCAAAATCAACTGGATATAATTGGCAATCTATAGACTACTTCATCAACAATAGCAGAATATCCATTCTTCTCAAGTTTACATGGAACATTCACCAGGATAGGCCACATTCTGGGCCATAAAACTAATGTTAATAAATTTAAAAGAATAGAAATTATACAATGTCTGCTCTCAAACCACAACAAAATTAAACTAGAAACCAATTACAGAAAGATAGCTGGGAAATTCCTAATTCCTGAATTTAAAAATAATTTGAACTAAATAAAAATGAAAACATAATTTATCAAAATTTGTGGGATGTAGTGAAAGCAGTGCTTAGAGAATTTACAGCTTTGATTATATATAGTATTTGGATAGTGCCAAAAAATGAATCAACACAGACCATACACCCCTCACAAAAATTAGCTCAAAATGCACCATTGACCTAAGTGTAAAATGCAAAACTCTCAAAGTCATAGAAGATAACATACAAGAAAACCTAAATGGCCTTGGGTATAATGTGCCGATTCTTAGCTACAGCAACAAATCCATGATCCATGGAAAAAAAATAATTGATAAGCTGGACTTCATTAAAATTGAAAACTTCTTCTCTGCAAAGGACAATGTTAAGATAATGTTAAGACAAGCCATAGACAGGGAGAAAATATTAGCAAAAAACGTCCAATAAAGAACTTGTAGTGTCCAAAATACACAATGAACCCTTAAAACTTGATAATAAAAAGACAAAAAATAAGATTGAAAAATGATTCAAAGAACTTAATAGAGATCTCATCATAGAAGACATACAGATGGCAAATCAGTGCATGAAAAAAAAAATGCTCCATGTCATGTCATCAGGGAAAGGCAAATTTAAAAAACAATGAAATATTACTATACACCTATTAGAATGGCAAAAATCCAAATACTGGTGAGAATTTATTGAGCAGTGTTTTACATTCTCACTCAATGAGAGCAACAAGAACTCTCATTCATTGCCAGTTGAAATGATACTTTAGAAGAAAGTCTCGTTTCTTATAAAACTATACATACTCTTAGTACATGATCTAGTAAGCATGTTTCTTGGTATTTACCCAAATAAGTTGGAAACTTTAGTTCACACAAAAACCTGCATGTGGATGTTTATGGTAGCTTAACACATTTATGCCTAGTGTTTCATTATTGGAATGGTAAGCATGTGGGAGTTATTTATATCCCACTGCTCAAGGTCATCACCAAGGTCTGATTTTACACAAGTGTCTGCAATTCAAAAAACTGCAACCTCTGGTATAAATACGTTAATTAATAACTGCCAAAACTTGGAAGCAACTAAGATGTCCTTCATTAGGCAAATAGATAAACTATGGTACATTCAGACAATGGAATATTATTCAGTGCAGAAAATAAATCAGCTATCAAACCTGAAAAGATACAGAGGAGCCTTAAATGTATATTACTGAATGTAAGGCAATCTGAAATGGTTATAAGTATATGATTCCAACTATTAGATTATGGAAAAGGCAAAACCATGGAGACAGTAAAAAGATCAATGGTTGTCAGTGGTTTGGCAGTGAGCAGGTATAAATTTGCAGCCACAGAGGATTTTTAGGGCAGTGAAAATACTGTGTATGATACTACAATTGTGGATACATGTTGGAAAAAAGCAGCAAAGGAGAAAGGACTTACAGAGTGCCTACATAAATCGGTTATGAGTATCATATAAACAAGGAACAACAAACTGCAGAAGGCCACAGGAGGCCTCTGAGAAGGAAGGCCTCTTCATGCCTCATGTTCCGGTGCAGGGTGACCTTGGCTCTGTTACCGTAAACATTGTGTTCAAGTATGTAAAACCCTTCACAGCACTATGATGTAGCTAGACTTGCAGGCTTCTTGTAAGGTCTGTGTTCCATCAGGTGTACATAGAAAATAAGCTAAAGATAAGTACATGTTCTTGTTTTGTGAAACTCCCAAACGGCCACTATTATCAGTCCTTAGAATGACACACCAGTTCCGGTTCTCTGATTCAGTTCCGGCTCAATGATTCACTCCACCATCACCCTCTCCCCACCATTACTCCACTCCTACCCTGTAGATCAAAGTAATTGTAACCAATAAATAGAACGGAAAATCAGAGCTCCAGGCCTTCACTGCCTCCTCCAGAGTAGTAAGTGATGGCTCCCTGGTCCCACTGTCTCTCTTAATCTGTGTTTTTCTCATTGCTTTGTTACAACTGAACCTGGGTATCCATGCGTGATGTAGGGCTAGATCCCTACATTCTGGTGCCCAATGTGGGGCTCATGGATCCCTATATTCTGGCACCCAATGTGTAGGGGGTCATGGATTCCCTATGGCTACGTTTGTCCAAAACTCCAGAATGTAAAACATCAGGTGTGAATCTTAATGTAAACAATGAACTTCGGGTGATAATGATGCATCCCTGTAGGCAGGTTCACAGATTACAGCAAATCTACATTCTGGTGGGAGATGTTGATAGCTGGGGAGGCTGTGTATATGTAGGGGCAGAAGGCATATGGGGCATCTCTGCATCTTCCTTGGAACCTAAGACTGCTCTAAAAAAAATAAGCATTAAAAAAATACATTTCCTTCTTTTCCTTAAAGGATTTTTTTTTCCTGTAAACTTGTAAATTCTTTCTTTCTCTTTGAGACATACCTAGATTTTTAAAAATCTTCTGACAGTTTTACAACCCAAGAATGTCTTTCTCAAGGACCTGGGAGACATCCCTGAAATGTAACCATCAAGAAACATAGCACCCCTATCTCCCAGTGAGAAGGTGAGAACCTAACTTCAGTGAGTGCCTTGCTCCAAGTTGCACATTATCTTCTGTAATAAAGCTACGAGAAGTTTTTCTTTTCTATAAATCCAGTTAACTAACACAGATGGTCACCCAAATTACCAGGTAAATGTAGGATGAATTATGTGTGACAAATGGTCATGTCAGGTTCCCTTACTGGAGGACTAGTTATTGTATGTCTTGAGGCATGTATATAATGTTCTTGACTATGTCATCTGCCTGGCCACATAAAACAGTAAAATTTCTTTATGCCTTTATAATCTCCTGTGATGCTCATTACAATCTGGTTTAATACTTCAATAATAAAACTGTTTTCCTTCTCTACTACTTTGTGGAGAGGTTTTCTGGGCTGAGAGAAGATTTTTGTTTTTAGTTATATTTCCCCAACATTCCCTCTTTATCCTAAAATCCTAATTCAAACCCACCAGGCTAGGAAGACTGGAACACAAACTACAAATCTCAGAAAAATATGCATTTCTAATTAATTTTTTATAGTTCTCACTCCTTATTAGTCCTGAGACATACTCTCCTATTAGTAATACAAAACTGGTAAGTACTGCAAAAATAAAGCCTCTGTGACCATGAACCTTTTATTAGGGGGGTATCAGGTGAGTTCTATTCTTTTGAGAGTTGGTCAAGATATAGTTTATTTCTTTATTCTTCTGGCTATTTCATACAATTCAGAGGCATGGCACACATCCTTTATTGATGTGCACTAAATCAAAACCCTTAAGGTTTCATATAATTAAAATATTTTAGCTTTATTTCTAACCATAAATCAAATTTCCTCAGGTCTCACCAATCTATGAAACAAATAAGACTTGACTTTTTAAAAGTAACTTAAGTTTCAGTGGCTTATAACTCTAATTTGCTAAGACAATACATTATAAAGATGCACCTAACATTTGAAAAAGACACAGGAAAAAAAAAAAAGCCAGTTACCAGAACAGTCAAACAAAACGGAATAAGATCTCAAACGTGAAGCAAAGGCATCTTGTCGGGACTGGGGCTTGCAGTCAGAGCTGGATGCGAAGCAAAGGTGAATCCAAGCTAGTGGCCACAAATCCTTCCTGGGTTCTAGAGACTCGGGTAGGACTGAACCTACAGGAAGAGACGAAGGAGCCCTAGCTATTGGAAATAAGTAGATCCAGACACTGGGAACGGTTCACTCAAAACTTCATTGTTACTTGTTATGGACCAGTCACTATTTTAGATATTGGTAATTTAACAGAGCAGCAATCAATCAAGGAAGGCCCCTGCTCTCCTGGAGCTTTCTGTCTAGTGAGGAAGACAGATAGCAAGCAAGAAAACACGTAAGAAAACTTCAGACTATGGAAACTGTTTTGAAGGAAACATACTGTGTTATGAAATGAAGAATGGCAGACAGTGAGGAGGATTCAAACTGCATCAGGAAGGGCTAAGGGGAAACATCTGAGCTGACTCCTGACCTGACAAGAGAAAAGCAGCACCATAACCTGGAAGATCTACAAGAAGAGACTTCCAGGCACAAAGGTGAGCAAGTTAAAAGGCATAGGAATTTGACCTGTTTGAAGGAAAATCAGTTTGGCTGAGCAGGAGGCTGGAAGGGGATGGGGCAGTCAATTATTTAGGGTCCCATCACCCGTGTAAGAAGTTTGGATTGCTTGAAGTAGATTGGGATGGCAATGAAGATTTTAAGAATAGAGGTGATAGAATCAGATTTATATCATAAAATGAACCCTACGTGGAAGATGGATTGCAGGTGGGCAAGATTGAGAACTCTTTGTATGTGTAAATGAAAGGTGATGGTGTTTCGGACTTGAGGGAAAAACAGTGAAAATATGCAGAAATTGACAGATTCTGGACACGTTTTTGCAGAGTAGCTAATAGAACTTGCTGATGTATATGTGTGAGGAGTGAGGGAATGCAGAATGAAAAAGAACCCCTAGTTTGGTTGTCTAAAAAAATAGGTGAATTGCTGCTCTTACTTTTTATCTGAGGATCTCTCCCATAATTCTTCTCATAATACATTTGTTGTACTCCAATATATTCTGCTTTCTAGGTCTACCAAAGTGTTTTTCTGCCTCTCAAACTTTATAGCATTCTTGATCAGAAAGCCTCTGACTGAACCTAATATTTATTCTAAGACTCCTCAGAACTCCCTTCCTTTTGAGAGTCTAGTGTTCACATCTACTGGGCTCTGATGGGAACAAACTCCCAATCATTCTCTACACATCCCAGAGTGACTTTTCAGAAACATAAATATAATGCAAATTATTCTCTTACTTAAAATTACATAGTAATTATCCATAGGCTTTTAAAGTTCAAATCTATGGCTTGACCCCCAAGACGGATTCGTCCCCATCCATCTGCCACCTCCTTTCCTTCCAGTCTCCAAACACTCTCAGGGCTCCACCCACGGCCAAATATTTGATGTTCCAGGAATACAATAATTTTGTGCTTTATATAGAGTATTCACTCAGGCTTGAGTGTCCTTCCCCACATCATAGCAACTCAGCTCAAGACATCTTTTTGGGAAAACTTTGAGCCCCCAATTTGAATTAATGATTCCTCTATGTCCTCAAAGTTCCCTGAGCATAGTACTATTGTATCCTTTATCACTCTGTGTTATTATATTTTCTGTTTCTCATTAGACAAAGATCCATTTTTTTGAAAAGAACTATGTCTTATTTAGTTTTGTATTTTTCACACCTAGTATACGGTAGATGCTCCATGAATGTTAGTGAATAGACTACTTATCAATAAATGTATGTGTGTATTTAAAAAGCCACAGTCCACCTATGGAAGCACTAATTAATTTCCTAAGCTTTCTGTCATTTTCTAAAGATCCAACTTTTAGCGTGAAGAGCTAAAATGCTATAAATGTCCTTAAATCCATCAATCCAGAACACAATGATTCATTCTAGACTTCCTCTGTTGGCATCATTTGCTCACATGAGTTAGGAATGGGCAGCAGTTATAAGCAGCATCAACAGTCCAAGGACACCAAGCACATCTCAGGTACTCAGTCCAGAAAAACAGCCCACCCCATGGGTCGCCAAGTGAGAGCCACACTCAGCAGCAACTCTTCCCATGGTGAAGACTGAGAGTCCTCAAATCTGGACAGCTTATATACTCCTTATATTATCAAAATTTCTTCCTTTCACTTCTGGACAATATTCTTGCCTTTGTAATAGTCTCTCATGTATAAAAGTAATGTTCTTCTTTCCATCACAGTACCAATTCTCTCTTCTCAGTTTCCTTCTTAGATAATGTCTTACATCCTATCTAGGAATTTTTTTGTCCTCTCTAAGAAGCTAAATTCCTCAAGGTCTTCTGTCTTCTTAAGCAGAAAAAAATAGGGAATTTACAGTACACATAATTGGTGAGTATTTTAGATAGGAAGACAAACACTGTACATTAGAATAATTGCCTCAGTGGCCAAACTTCCTGGAAAGCAAAATGAGGCCACTTGGGAAATGCTCCCTATAACTTGCAACGGAACACCACTTGCCCTTTTGTGGCTGGGCTTCTGCAGAACTGTTTACCTTTGCCTCTGTCATAGCTGCCACCATCCCAAACAGCCCTGGACATTACAGAGTCAACTGCCCTGACCTTCAGGAACCTTTGCCATCATACGTTGCACCAGACTACATGTATTCTTCTTAAATGATCTTCAGGGATTTTTTACTTAGACTTTAAATCATTAGCTTAAATGAAAGGAAAATTTATTTTACAACTGCTAAAACTTTCAGGGACTATTAGTTTTCATAAGCCATACTTAAGTTCATGTGACTTTTTTACTGTCCTTTTCCAGTTTGTCCAGCAAACAGACCACAGAATTTCACCTCAATCCTGATGAGAACAGATATCAAGTGCAAATATTCTTTATGTCACCCTTCCTTTTAGAAGAAATATTTTTATAATAATGGTATAAATTGTCAATTCCAATGTTATCAAATGTCAGGTTCAGTTGATATATGACATCAAGAAGCATTTTACCCAACTTTTATGAGAGCTTATTTTCATACATCCATCTTTTTAAATTCTCTAACAAATATGCGTGCTCAAACAAAGATCAGGCAGTGCTTAATGCCTAGATACTTCAGTCTCCAATTTTGGAACAGAAACATTTTCCTAGTAAGTGATATTTCTCTCATCTGTAATTCAGAATTTCCATCCCAGGAGAGGTGTTCTAAATTCATGCTCAGTGTTCCAAAGACACATATGTACTCACTAAGAAACAGAGAGATCTCAACGGGGAATGGCAGGCCTTGGAGTTAGCACTGTGCAGTCAGAGGCAGAGCTACATGTCCTCAGGGCTGCTCCCCAGGACTGGAGCTGTGTCTTTAGACACCAGAGAGCATGATTAGCTTTCTCAACTTGTCTGCTATGATCGGCCTCAGCATTACAAAATGGACTTCCCATATATCTGACCTAGGATGAATGCTTACAACTCCTATGAATCATTCAGCACATAAATCCAAAATTTTACAAGACCAATTTCACCTTATTTAATCCCATAAAGAGCCATAATATAAATGATTCAGTTTGAAGAGTTCTTCTCTAGATTATAAACTCCTTGAGGCCAAGGACTTGGTCTCATACACTGTCTCTCTACAGATTGGCACACAGATTATAGGAGTTCAGGAAATATTTGTCCTCTCAAATAAGCATGGCTGCCTGATGCAAGTCCTAGGAGACTTCCTACCTCCCAAATGTGCCCCGTCCCTACTCAGAACACCATTCTTGCTTGTACCAGCTGCCCAGAAGCCTCTTTGTGTTTTTCCACAACTTCTTGGGTATCTGCAAAACTTTCCTTTTTCTATCAATTATCTTGTTGCTCTCCCATTCAATTTGCTCAATTGATTTATGCCTTTCATCTCTCTGGCAAAAGATGGGGATAGAGGATTTTGGACTTGTTCCCTGCAATTCGAGCCAAGAGTGGGGGGAATTTAACAATCCCTGAGCACACTCCTCTCTGCAGAAACGTTAAGCATTCTTTGGCTTTCCAACTTTCAGAATCTTTGTAATGATCTGGCCATTGGCCAACCTTCAGCAAAGTATAAAGAAAAAATAATGGTGTAATCTACAATTTCCTCAGGATATGTGTAGGAGACCTTGGCACAATTAAGTAGACACTTATGAAGTGCCTACTACATCTGGATGTTAGAATTTCTTGTCCTGAATAGAATTTTTAAAAGTTGGATTCTTTATAATTTTTAGTTGCCAAGCATGTGACAGAAGAGTCTATTTAAAGTAAAATTGGATTGCCACTGATGACAAGTTGCCCTCGAGCAAGACTTGTTTTCTAGAGCGGTTTCATTCAGTTAGAGGCTTTGGCAACAGAGACTCATCGCTCAGCTGTAGCCCAACACCTGACTTGCTATGGTGATGCTGCTACAGTGTCTCCAGGCTCTAGAGGAGGCTTTCAGCAGAAATGTGGGATTTTGATAGCCCAGAGGAACTGGAGGTGACCAAGGCAGGATCTACAAGCACTTTGCTTTTTCACTCCCTGTTCTAATTCCAACACCCAAACCCTTCTTCCCCCACCCAGAAGTTCAACCTCCCTACCCCAAAGGGCACTGATGAAAAGCAATGCAAAAGGATCTCACGCTCATTTATAACTAGGTGAGTTCAGGGAGAACCCAAGAAATCCTGTCTTCAAATAGACACTTATGTAATGCAAGAACAGACAGTACTTCTCTCCCCATCCTCCCTCTTCTGACCTCTTCTAACCTCCCCCATTATTAGAAAAAGAATCCAAATGCATCCCTAATATGAAAACCAACCATAGCAGACTCATTATGAGGAATGATGCAATGACTGTGTTGTTGAATTCTCACTTGGAAGGAGAATGGTGCTGTTCTGATGTTAGTCTTCTCAACAGGGAGTTCTCCTGAAAGCGCAGTAAAGCTCTCAAGTGCTATTTGGACATTTGTGTCTTTGCTTGACTTAGCCGGGGCAGCAGACAAGAGCTGTGGCTCCAACCACAGGATTTGTTTCTGGAAGTTCCTCACCAAGCAACAGCAGAAAGTCATCAAACATGGCCCCATAACCTCACTGGCACAAGTAGGAGAGAAATAAGCCTGGCATGAAGCCAGATGCAATTTTTATATTCATACTGTTGTTGTGAAATGTTCCTAGCAAATGAGAAAACCAAGTCCCCCCCGAGCCCTGAATTCAAGGGTTATAGACATAGAACATAGGGAGTAAGCTGCTGACTATGTTTAAAAGGAAAAGATTACAAACTGAAATAAATCAAAAAGCTACAAGAATTCAGAAGTCTCAAAGTTCAGTAAACCCTGGCTAGAGAAGTGTGACATGAGCTTAAGCTACAGAATAAACACCTACACCACACAAGCCACTGGAGAGAAATAAGAAAGTGAGGAAAATCCCAGAAATCCAAAAGAAAACTAGAAGCCTGTCACAAAATATTTGAAAGGATTTTTTTCTGAAAAGCTTATGTATCTGGTATTCAACTAAAAGCTCTTATTTATAACTTCCTTTCTAAATATGCCAGACTTGTTACTTCTACCATAAAACAAATTGTTAATCATAATTTAGCTAGCTAAACCAAGGGTAGGAAAACTCCTCCTGAAAAGGGCCAAATAGTAAATATTTTAGGCTTTGTGGGCCATTCTGTCTCTATTTTAAGTACTCAATTCTGCTGTTACAACATGAAAGTAGCCATGGACATATGTAAACAAATGGGTGTAACTCAGTTCCAGTGTAACTTAATTTTCACAAACAGAAAATGGGCTGGATTTGCTCTGTAGTGCATAGTTTCCAGACCCTTGAACTAAATAAAGTAATTCAAACTTGTAAAAAGTAACACCAAAAAAGTAATTTATATATTAAAAATTTCCCAATATTTGGAGCTGTCAAAACACCTCCACCCTTTCTATATAAAGAAATTTTGCATGACTTCCACACTTAGAGACATTTTAGAGCTCATCATTCAGTTCTACAGCAGCCACTGAATCCCACCTGGCAACAATGTGAAATCTTGGTGCGAGGTGTACCAGCATCACTGAGAAGCTAAGATGCTGTCCTCTGCATACTAGGGTGGATGGTAGGAGATTCTTTTACAGGGGGAAAAAAAAAAAGGTGAGGGAATGGAATCAAGACTTTTCTTGCTTTCTATCACTCTCAGTATTTCATTTGGAGAATTTTTGTTGTCCAGCTCCAAACTTCTGGAGCCTTTGAGTTTACATGCTGGCTGCTAGAAGGGGCATACTTCCACCAAGGGACACAGCAAGGGTCCCATTAAAGTCTTAGCTGTATCTACCAGCCAGTCACTTTGTATGCCTCTAGCCAAGAGAGCAGCAGGCGCAGAAAGAAGTCACCAACCTGGAGGAATCACTTTCCTTCACCGTGATCATCAAGAGGAGGTAGAACCGCTACTACACACTGGGGGCAGGTGTTTGACATCCAAGTGGCCCATTGGGGTATAACCTAGTACTATTTTGCCCAGCATTGATAGTGAACGGACAAGTACAGCAACCATGACTGGAGACAGGCATGATGCCCAGGAGCTCAGGAGCTCAGGCCTCTCAGGAATAAAGGTAAACAACTGGACCGGAAGAGGTCCTAGCCAAGGATGAGGGGTATGTGTAGGAGACATAAAAGGTGAAGGATATTGGTGCTGCCAGAAACTCGCTGCAGAAATAGGAGGTTGGGTTCATCTGGCTTGCCTCCTCAGTTTTCCCAGGAAAAGAAACCAACAAGAATCATAAGGGAGCCATTCCCAGATAGGATGACCTTATATAAAGCAATGGGTCCGACCAGCACAAGAAGAAAGCTTCAGGAGATGCTGTGATGTATCACCCAGATACCCGCTTCAGAACCAATGCTCAGATTGTCAGCTGTCCTAAGTGTTGACAGCTGAGCCACTCCTCAAGAACTGCTATCAAGTGAAGGGAGTTGCCTCACTTAAGATTAAACCTGGTGGGGCACGGTGGCTCATGCATGTAATCCCAGCACTTTGGGAGGCCGAGGCGGGCAGATCACGAGGTCAGGAGATCGACACTATCCTGGCCAACATGGTTAAACCCTGTCTCTACTAAAAACACAAAATATTAGCCAGGCATGGTGGTACATGCCTGTAGTCCCAGCTACTCGGTAGGCTGAGGCAGAAATCACTTGAACCCAGGAGGCGGAGATTGCAGTGAGCTGAGATCACACCACTGTACCCCAGCCTGGGTGACAGAGCAAGACTCCATCTCAAACAACAAAACAGATTAAACCCTTTCTGGGGCAAGTCCACATCTCATGGCTACTTGATACAGAAGAACAACACTTGCCTCAATTGAAGGCAAGTCTGAATGACCATCCCAACTCTAGAGCTCTCCATGGGATCACCAGAGGCCTCTGTGGTAACTGCATTGCCTTCAACTCGATCCTCTGTCCCATTCTATTCTCATATAGGCCCAAGGGGTGTTGTTCCTGAAATCATTCACAAAGAAACTTCTTGCACAAACATTTCCAGCTCACAGAACTTTTCCTAGGAAATATACCATAACTCAGCCAATATTGGTGAGGATTTATCTAGCACTCCATTTTGACATGTAATGGGGGATAATAATTTCCAACTCAGAGCATGGTTGGAAAAGAGTCAACAAGTTAATAAAAGCTGTGCAAACTGAAGTGCAACACAAATTTAACATGACATTTTTATTATTATTACTTTTCTGTGTCAGATGTAGTAACCAAGGAGAGGCAGTGGTCTTGCCATGCTTGTCTGCAGCAAAGGAATTTTTAACACAGTGTTTGGGTTAGTGAATACACAATGGCTTAACCTTCACAACTTGGTCTCTAGAGGCAGACAAACCTTTATCTCTATCTGATATTAAGCATTTACCTAATAAATTGAAGACATTGGTGATTATATTGAAAACACTAGTGATTACAGATTATGATATAATGCCTTTTATCTGTTGAACATTTTATTTTAGAATGAAAGAGTCTATTTTATTAGCCATGGGTTTTTATCATAGATCATTTCTGTATGTTAAAAGGAAAATATATGTGAAGGAAATTAATGTGTTTCTAAAACTTGTTCACACACACAGTTTGACTCTTTTGAATCACTGGACATCTAGTTTTTCTACATCCTATCAGTGTCCATCCAGAGCAAGAGTAGTGCAGTGTTTTATAAGGAAATCTCAAGCCAGATGTGCTGACTTTACAGTTACGCGGAGTTAGCCAACTTTTAATTCCAAATTTGAAAATGATGCTAAAAAACTCTAATATACCGTATCTCTCACCATCCGCACACCCATTTGCCTCTCGAGGATTAAAGCCTTACCACTGCCCCTGGGATTTTCTTCTAAATCCTTGGTACACATTCTGCAGGTTGTCCTGCCCCTCTTGATGTTTCTGCCTGAACAGAAACGACTCTAGCTGGCTGGAGTAAATGTAAGACTGCATCATTTTTCAGATGGAGTGTGATATCTGTTAAAATATTTTTAAAAGAGTCTGCCTTAAAAAAAAAAAAAAAAAAAAAATCAAACAATAGGCTGGGAGCAGTGTCTCATGCCTGTAATCCCAACACTTTGGGAGCCTGAGCCAGGTGGATCACGAGGTCAGGAGTTTGAGACTAGCCTGACCAACATGGTGAAACACCGTCTCTACTAAAAATACAAAAATTAGCCAGGTGTGGTGGTACCTGCCTGTAATCCAGCTACTCGGGAGGCTGAGGCAGGAGAACCGCTTGAACCCAGAAGGCGGAGGTTGCAGTGAGCTGAGATTGCGCCACTGCACTCCAGACTGGGTGACAGGAACTCTGTCTCAAAAAATAATAATAATCAAACAATAGAATAACCTCTCTAAAGTTCTGTTTCCTTGTAAAATAGGAAAATAGTACCTACCTTGCATGGATGTTGTAAGGACTGAATGAGATAGTCCAGAGGGAGTAATTAGCAGTGTCTGGCACATGGTTAGCATTTAATAAGTGGTATTTACTATTACTGTTATAATTATTAGTTAACCTTAGCTGAAAAGTGTTTTTCTATAAATACCATGCATTGCTTTATCCACCTCCAGTTTGTTCTTCCCACCTTTATGTGTATATGTGAAGAGCTAATGATAGGGTGTTTTTTCCTTCAGTTTCTCCTCAGGGCTTCATTATGGCTGCTTCCCATTAGACAGTGGAGTCTGCAGTAACTGATAGTTTCATATCTCCAGGTAAGTGATGGGTCACAATTCTGGATGGTTCCATCATTTTGACGCACACCACCCAAATGCTCTGTATCTGAACAAGAGCTCAGGTTTAAG
The DNA here is from genome assembly GCF_030222135.1 of Aotus nancymaae. Lineage (NCBI taxonomy): Eukaryota > Metazoa > Chordata > Mammalia > Primates > Aotidae > Aotus > Aotus nancymaae. The sequence continues at coordinate 12,163,842 of NW_026988420.1, forward strand.
GGTTTCAAATGGATTCCAAAGAAACACAGCAGAATAGCTCCCCTGTGGACATTCTAAAGAGACTAAAAGCCCTCCAAGCAGAAGAGTAGGGCAGAGGCTTCATGAGTTTAAGGTGTCAGGTGGAGTGCATATACCAGAAACAGGAGCCATTCTCAGATGCATCAGTAGCTGAAGAATAACCACCCAATGACTTTAATTGGGTGCTTTAATTCCTTACCAACCTGAGCAGGAAGTGTGCTTGTGAGTTCTTGAAGTCTCCTTTCTCTAATATGGTTTTCTATTTATCCCTAGTATAAAGCCTCCTCTCCTAACAGGCTTCAAGTTCTCACCATTATTCTTTCTCTGGGAAAACAGTGAAAATAAAGAAACTAAGTGTAGAATAGTAATGCAAAACAAACAAACAAAAGTACATTTTACCTAGGACCTGAAGGTGCCCATCAGAGCTCTCTCATTGCTAAAATTGTTATTGATGAGACTGTACTTTCATATCTCTCAAATAGTCTAGAGTGTTACCTGAGTGAAATTCAAAATAAGAATAAGACTTAATTTTTCTGAGATCTGATTTTAAATTTCTGTACTATAAACATGACTTTTTTTCTACTAAGATCCTTATGCAACATTCAAATCAACATGTTCTATGATCCTATTATTACTTTGAAAAATACAGTTATTGTCTTAGTTCGTTGGGGCTACTTTAACAAAATACAATAAATTTGGTGACTTATAAACAGCAGAAATTTGTTTCTCACAGTTCTCAAGGCTGGAAAGTTCCAGATTAAGGCATTGGCAAGTTCAGTAACTGGTGAGGTCCCATTTCCTGATTTATAGATAGAGGCTTCTCACTGCATCCACTGGGTCCTCTTTTAAACAGGTACTAATTTCATTCATGAGGTCTCCTCCCTAAGGATTAAATTACCTCCCAAAGACCCCACACTTCCTAATACCGCCTCATTAGTGATTAGGTTTCACCCTACGAATTTGGAGGGGACCACAGCCATTACCAAATCTATCTGGGTACCAAGGAAGAGGAGTAAAACCTCTTTGCAACTGTAGTTTCAACTCCATGGCTGCTTATATGACCACTGATGTTTACATCATTTATAGAAGTCAGAATATGGTGGGTTTTCTTTAATTATCATATTACTCAGAAACTTGTTTCCTAGATACTTTCTATCCTTCCTTATAAGAATTACAAACATTCCAGAAATCATTTTCAAGTAACTCAATTTCAACTAGTTATCAGGAATGCAGATGAAGAAAGATAAATTTGAAGAAACATGCTTAAAGTGAGGGAAATATATATATATATATATATATATATATATATATATATATATATATTTAACCACACTTAGAACAAAATATACACAATTCAAACTTCACAGACAGTGTTCTGTAGGTGACCATAGGCTAACACTGGATGGAACATCAGCTTCATTTGTGATATGCAGAATTTCACTTGTTATCAATCCATTGTAGAAGATTTTGTGCTATGGTTATGTATATTAGCTGTGAAGACAAAATAAGATGCAGAGTCTACATAACATGCACAAAAAGAAACATGTACACCAATATAAATATATTTGCTTGTATCCAAATCTCACATTTGCAGATTACCAAAAACAACAAGAAACGTAGTCAGAGTTGCTTTCTTTTTCTTTATCCTGTTACCTATTATGTCTAGCAATAGAAAAAAAGTATCACCCAATTCCTGTAGTGAGATCCATCTAATCTCTTCCTATTCACTTTATAGGGCTTGTGAAATAAGCACATCTATGTCTACACATAATTAGAAAGGAAGAAAGTCAAGATTGGAATGTGTCGGAAATGGTTTAATATTTCCATTTGAGATTTACCAAATTGGAAACTTTAGAGACTCATTAGAAGTCCCTATCAGTGCCCAGTTGATACTGAAAACAATCTCACAAGTCACTGACACTGACCCCATGATATCTGTTGTATGCTCCAAGTATTACTTTGCCTGAACAAATTCCACCTGCAAAGTAGAGCCTGGCTGGTAGAGCAGGTTGGAGCTCCAGGAACCAGTTCTGCAAATAGCCTGCTCAAAAATTGGCCTCACCTAAGATCAAAGAGCTGAAATTGATCTGTAGGCTTGCCTTTATATATCCAAAAATGGAAAATGAAACTTGAATTTCACAGCTAGTCTGAAAGAAAAAGAAAAGAAATGTGAATCATGATTTGCTCATAGAATAGCACATCAGCCAGGAGGGTGACAGAGGAGAGATCCAGTCCGAAAACGTGGTTGAAGGCACAACCCCTTACCCTGAGAGGGAGAAGCGTCGTCTTAAGGGCAGAGGCTGTCTCAGAAGCCACATGCTAGATGGAAAAGGGAAAAACTAAAGCAGAAGTTTGCTCGAAGTTGAAATTACTTTCATTAAATAGTGCCCATTTCTTTCACTGATCCCAACTTAACATAGGCTGGATTTATTCATTGAGACTCAGAAGAAAGAAACAGATTTGAGTAAGGTCAAGAAGAGAAAGCCACGACAAAAAGGTCTCTAAAGTCAAACAAAAGTGATAAACAATGAAAAGTCAACAAAAATGATAATAAAGAATTAAAACCATTTTCTCAGATTTCTTAGGCCATAAAGGATATTATGCTGTTCCGTGAGTTGTTGCCTTAGACATATTACTTATATAACCCCAAATTTAAGCATTTCAACTGCTTCTTTTTAAGACAAGCTTTACTTTATCCCCAAAAGACATTTAAAAAACACTTTTCACCACCCTAGTTATCCTTAAAGAAAAGCTTTATCCAGCTTCAGTTTGCACTTCCCACCCTTATCTGTCTGTGTGAAGAGCTAACGATAGGGTGTTTTTCCCTTCAGTTTCTTCTGGAGGCTTCATTACAGCTGTTTCCTGTTAGTCCAGGGCTGGGGGAGGGTCTGCGGTAATTGAGTTTCACATCCCCAGGGGAGGGATGGGTTGCCACTCTTGGCGGCACCATTATTTTTCTTTTTTTTTTTTTTTTTTGTTGCTGCATTTTAGGTTTTGAGGTACCTGTGAAGAACATGCAAGATTGTTGCATAGGTGCATACGTGGCAGTGTGATTTGCTGCCTTCCTCCCCTTCACCTATATCTGGCATTTCTCCCCATGCTCTCTCTCCCCAAATCCCCACCCCCCACTGCCCCTCCCCTATTTCCCCCCAATAGACCCCAGTGTGTAGTGCTCCCCTCCCTGTGTCCATGTGTTCTCATTGTTCAACACCTGCCTATGAGTGAGAGCATGTGGTGTTTGATTTTGTGTTCTTGTGTCAGTTTGCTGAGAATGATGGCTTCCAGGTTCATCCATGTCCCTACAAAGGACACTAACTCATCGTTTTTGATGGCTGCATAATATTCCATGGTGTATATGTGCCACATTTTCCCTGACCAGTCTATCATTGATGGGCATTTGGGTTGGTTCCAGGTCTTTGCTATTGTAAACTGTGCTGCAATGAACATTCGTGTGCACGTGTCCGTATAGTAGAACGATTTATAATCCTTTGGATATATACCCAGTAATGGGATTGCTGGGTCAAATGGAATTTCTATTTCTAGGTCCTTGAGGAATCGCCACACTGTCTTCCACAATGGTTGAACTAATTTACACTCCCACCAACAGTGTAAAAGTGTTTGTTTCTCCACATCCTCTCCAGCATCTGTTGTCTCCAGATTTTTTTTAATGATCGCTGTTGTAACTGGCGTGAGATGGTATCTCAATGTAGTTTTGATTTGCATTTCTCTAATGACCAGTGATGATGCACATTTTTTCATATGTTTGTTGGCCTCATTTATGTCTTCTTTTTTAAAGTGTCTGTTCATATCCTTCACCCACTTTTGAATGGGCTTGTTTGTTTTCTTGTAAATCTGTTTTAGTTCTTTGTAAATTCCGGCGCTATTATTTTGACACACACCACCCTTGTGCACTGTAACTGAACAAGAGCTCAGGTATAAGGGTTTCAAATGGATTCAAAAGAAATGCAGCAGGAAAGCTCCACTTTGGACATTCTCGAGAAACTAAAAGCCCTCCAAGCAGAAGACCAGGGCAGAGGCTTCACAGGTTTAAGGGGTCAGGCAGAGTGCCTGTACTGTGCCCAGGAGTATAGCAGGTGCTAAAAAATAATCAAAAGGAGTAAGAGTAAGCCATCCTGCCCTCTAGAGCTTAGAATGGCATTTCAAATATCACTGAGAGAAACAAAGTAACAGCAAATACCTCTTGGAAAGCCTAAGCACTCTTACTGAAGTAAATGGCTAATAAGTCCTTAGGGCTCCAGGGGCACGGTGGAGAATATAAATAAGACAGGTGGACTGGCCATGACAATTCAGAGAGGTAGATTCGAAGGCAACTGGAGAACACAGACTTCCTCCACCAAGCACAGCCTCTGCTCAGCCAAGCCAAGCACTGCCTGTACTCCTGGGCACAGTAAAGTCACTCCTCCTGACACCTTAAACTTATGAAGCCTCTGCCCTGGTCCCCTCTTGGAGGGCTTTTAGTCTCTCTAGAATGTCCACAGGGGAGCTTTCCTGCTGCATTTCTTTTCAATCCATTTGAGAACCTTACATCTGAGCTTTTGTTCAGATACAGATCATGTGTTAGGAAATATTCTTTTTTTCCAGAGAAGCCAGGTGCATATATGTGTTTGTGTCCATGTGTATTGATCATGAATCCAAACAATATTTAATTACTGCACAGCCTAAACAACAACAAAAAATGTCTGTGGCCTAATCCAAGCTTTTGGTCACTATCTTATAATCTTATGAGTTTCATTTTGGGGCACTCCCTAAAACTAAAAACAATTACATACAAATAAAATATAAATAAAGAAGGAAAGAAAGAAATATCCACAAACAGTTGGTATTATAGTTAGGTATGTCACTGTGGCTGCCATACCAGATACACTTTGAAATCTCAGTGACTTAAATTGCAGAGTCTGTATTCAGAAAATCTGCATCCTTCTAACTTTTCAGTTACTGGACAAACCTGACCATGACTGCTTCTCTTTCACAAATTTTCAGATCCCTCCCAGGAAGCAACTTGATCTCTTATGCAAAAACATTTCCTTAGAAAACCCACAGTACCTATTGGTCTTCAAGGAGACTCAAACATATTTACCTCCATCAATGGATTCAACTTTGACTCGAATTGGAAATCTAGTTCCAAACGCCAGAGGTCTGGCCCAAGTCTAGTAGCTTGCCACCCAAAAGCCAGTCACTCAGTATTGCCCAGGAAAAGAAGCTTTACTGCAGGTGGTGTCAGCCTAAGTCCATCTTTCTTTAACAGATTAAAGTTAGACATTTATATAGCAGGGAAGAAAAACAGGACAGCCAAGAGGAGTTAGTCACAGGCAGCAGGTGCATCTCATTGTCTGGGTGAAGTGATCTCAAAAGCCACAGTTCCCTGACACCATTCAGGAGGCCTGGTGGTAGGTTTCCTGAGAAAGGAACTCAACTACAACAAGTGTTTCTCAGGCTTCAGTTCTATGGGATAATTGAGCTAATAGGAGAGGCCTATTTGATGTTCTCACTAGCACTTTAGAAAGTGTAAAAAATGTGCACATATAAATATGAACAGGAAGGAATCTTTGTGACCACACAATCCTACCTTACCCTAGTCACTTCAATTTGCTGGTTGACAAATCTGTGGTTTTGAATGATGCCGTGATTTACCCAAGTACACACAGCTGGCAAGTCAAAGAACTCATTCAGGATCCCAGTCTTCCATTCATGTATCTCATTCTTTCTGCCTGCACCCCTTCTCCAAATGTGTGTAGAGTTCTAAGAAAAGTGTGAGCATCTATCACCTTGCCTTCTTTGTTCCACCTCTCTGATAATCAATATTTTGTTCTTTCAACTCATTAATTTTACTTCAATAAGATTCTCTTCACTTTTTGACTACTCCACTCTGTATTTTTCAAAACTTAAGAATAGAAAGTCATAGAACATGAATGGAAATTTCAAGCACAATACCAGCCTTGACTTTTGATTATGTTTTATGTGTTAGAGTTATTTTCTAAATAACTCTGTTATCATCTATGTGACTCAAGAAGCAGAAAGTTACTGCTTTCCAACCACTTTAATATAGAAAAATATTACCCACTTAATGAAGGCCATCTGTTGCACAAGCACTAAATTTCATATATTAATCAACTCAAAATAGGCCCTTATGATTTCAATATATTCTTGCACACACAATGCTTTTATCGTGCACAAAATCTAGGTTATTAGAGAGCTAAGTAGGAGGCAGGAATTTGAATTTAGAAGTGTATTTGAGACATGGACTGGACACTAACATTCAAGGTACACTGCAAGACTGAATCTCAATAATTAGCCACAATGTAATTATCTGAATTTTGAATTTTGAAGATTAAATTATGTTCTGATATCTGTTCATTCAGTCTCTCATGTGGTTCTAAAGCTTTCTGAGAACATTAAGGCTTTCTTTCCTCCAGACCAAAGCATTGTCAAGATTTTTTTTTTTTTTTTTAAGAGAGGAAGTCTTACTCTGTCACCCAGGCTGGAGTGCAGTGGTTCCATCTTGACCCACTGCAACCTTTGCCTTCCAGGTTCAAGCAATTCTCCTGTCTCAGCCTCCGGAATAGCTGGGACTACAGGCACCTATCACCACAACTACCTGATTTTTGTATTTTTAGTACAGACAGGGTTTCGCCATATTGGTCAGGCTGGCCTTGAACTGCCTTCAGGTGATCCACCCACCTCGGCCTCCCAAAGTGCTGGGATTACAGGTGTGAGCCACCATACCCAGCCAAGATTTCTTATCCTAGGCCATGTGTAACAGGCAGGTGGCATCTTATAGTCTCCCCAGCAAGGTATCAGATCAGCTGTTTCTGGTCTCATTCCTCAATGAAGACTGTACTGACCTGCAGCTGATTTTTCACTGCAGCTGGAAATCTTAGCATTAGAAGCTATGGGCAATTCATCCTATGCCATTAGCTTTGTATTGTGGTTTTTCATTCTAGCCACATAGAGTGATAAAAATTATTTTCCAGAGTTGACAGGAGAGAAACCAGAGTAGATGCTGTGGAGAGCTGCCCAGATCCTGACCCCTCAGAACTGACATGCTCTTTGAATGCCCAGGGCCTCTCATAAGAGGCCACAGTTTTAGCAGGAAGTCAACAGGCTAATGCAGATAGAAAGGTGGAAAGAATTTGGGTCCCTAGCATCTTGTTTGGATTCTAACTTAATCAGCTGCAGGCTTCTCCAGGAACTGCCCTCACCAAAACAGGCTGCCTTACCCAAAATCACACCCACTTTCTGCAGTCTGCATGAATGGTTATGCAGTGTCAGGGGTACAAAGGCTCAGTCCCACAGCCTCAATCAGGGACAACTCAGAATGGCTGTTCCAGCTGTAGAGCTCTTCATGTGGTTGGACGAGGCCTCTAAGGCAACTGCATTATAGCCCAACTCTCCACTCCCATGACCTTGACAGGGGTTGCTTCTGAGAGCACTTTCCAAGTAAACCTCCTGCAAGCAAATCTCAGTCTGTATTCTAGTAACTTGACCTAACACAAAGGAGACAGAAATGAGGATTCAATATGAATGTATCATATTTTGACAACATCTTGATTCCTTTTATTGAGTTCCATTTATATAAATATGAATGTGTGCGAGTGTGCAAAAAATACACTACTTCCTACATGCCAGGCACCATCCTAAACACTTTTATTAAAATTCAAAACAGCCCTATGAATTACATGCTATTATCCCTATTTCCAGATAAGAAAACTGACTTAATTGGCTATATCACAAAGCAGTAATTGGCAGAACTGGGATGTAAAACTAAGCCAAAAGACTCACACAATCATGTAAGAACATGAGGAGCAAAACTGAGGGTTGTGAGCATGTGCTGCCTTGTATGGGGCAACATCCCAGCTTGCAGATGATTAAGCTTTTGTGCTTCATTTCATGTCTGTCTCATCTGCTGCATTGCCAAAGGAGTCCCAGCATGGACAGGTTGCTTTTCATTAACATATAGTATAAACTTCATTTCTGAAGCCAGTGACATTAATCCTATTCCCCTTGCTAACAGTTGGTTTGAGATTTGTTATGTCATGCAATTCTTGCTACTGAAACATTAACTCTCCGGGGGCTTCTAGACACAAATTATAGAAAGACACAAATGGAGGGAAGGCTAACTTTTTCACTGGATGCTCTCGTAACACAGAAATTGGAACAGCCAGCAGCCATCAACAATCATAAGAGGCTACAGCTTTAGCAAAAGTCAACAAACTTATGCAGATATAAAGGTGGAAAGAATTTGGGTGTCTGGCATCTTGTTTGGATTCTAACTTAATCAACAACAGCCTCATCATACCTACAGACTTCATCTTATACAAAATAATAGATTTGTGTGTTGTTTTAGCCACTGAGTGGCTGGTGGGGAGTGGAGGGGGTGGTTGTTACTTGCTGCCAAAAGCATCCTACCTGTATAAAAGCCTGTAAAATTAGAAGGAAAATAAGGAACTGTGAGGGTTAGTAAAATGAATTTTTTCTTTGTTAGATATTACAAAGACACAGTAATAGACAATAAGAAATTAGTTAAGAATGAAAACAAATGAAGATAAAAATGATAACAGAAAAAGATCATATATAACAAAATTAAAAACAGAGTGAAATAAATTTTGTGAATTGATATAGAACACTAAAACCGTCCAGTTACTAAATCTAAATGCATAGCAGTAGAAAGTAGTTTGTTTCCAAAATGTTTCATTCATGTATTTTTATATTGATTCCTCAAGAATTTAGCTTAATTTAGTGAATGTTTTGTGTAACAAAAGTTTTACATTTATCTCAGTATTGTTGAAACTATTTTTCAAATAAGCCATAGTTATGTATAGTTATCACCATTTAACTTACTAGTAACAGAAACACAACTACAATCAACTTACAGTGACCAAAAAAAAATTTATATATAACAGATTCCCTTATGTCAAAATATGAAATTGTCCTGCAAGAGTTGTGAATTTGACCCACTAGCGCATATACCACAGTTATAGAATAAGGTTGACTAAGGAAAACTTTAGAAGCGGAGAAGCAGAGAGGGCCTAACTACCCCAAATCTCAACATCCCACAGGTTGATCTACAGACGCCAACACCAAAGTTCCAGGAGTGAGGAAGTGCTATTGGCTGAGCATCGTGTCCCCCAGAATTCACATGTTGAAACACTAATCTCAATATATTTGGAGGTGGGGTCTTTGGGAGATAATTAGGTCATGTGGGTGAGGCCCTCATGAATGAAGTTGTGCCCTTCTAAGAGACGAGAGAACTAGTGAGGTGTCTTTCTGCCATGTGAGAATACAACCACAAGTTGACAATATGCAACCCAGAAATGGGCTTCCCCAGAACCCGACTGCGCTCACTCCCCGATCTCAGACTTCCAGCCTCCAGAACTAGGAGAAATATATGTCTGTTGTTGATAATCAAACCAGTTTACTTCTCTCCTATTCATTTGATAATCAATTTTAAGGAGCTTCTTTGTTCAAAATACATATATATACACACATATGAAGATAGCTCCTATACAAGTATTAAAAATATAACTTCAAAATATAAATACCATGGAAATAGTCTTAATATATAAACAGGATATAGAAATGTATGGTATAATCCCAATTTTCTAAAATAATCATGTATATATCCATGAAAAAAATTAGAATAGTCTGGGTCATGGCATTAAAGACAGATATTATCATTTTTTATTATTTAAAATTAGTATCAATTCTATATTCAATAAAAACTTTCATATGTTTGTGCTAGAGATAGGTTATTAAGAACATTTATTTGCAGATTTGAACTTATTTCATATGCCTTTAGTTTCCTTTTTTTCAAGGAGAAGACAATAGTCATTAAATATGGCAGAATCATATAAGATCTTACACATTGAAACAAGATGATTCAGTAACAATGAATCAGATTTGTGAGGGATAAACATCTTTTTTCTTTCATTTTTTGAAAACACTTTTTCTAAAGGACTTAGGGTGAAAAGATAATTAATAAAAAATGAAGTAGAAGGTCTAGTAAGAGGCTTTGATCAGGTTGAGTGCCTGATGCTAAACACACACATACACAACTTCCTCCATAAAGAAGATAGGACAACCAAAATGAAAAACATTTTGCTACTGAATCTATACAGCTACAAGGATCGAGTCATTATTTAACACAAGTTTTTCTTTTTATGTTTTGTTAACATTTACTCTGTATTATAATCATGTGTGTCTCTTTCTTTTTCCAAAACTGATCTCCTTAAAGCAAAAACTGTTCTATTCACCTTCATAGCCCTAATACCTAGCTGGAAACACTGTGAAGATGACATGCAGCTTCTAATTGCCTCTCAACAGCCCATTTTCTGGGCAGCATCACCACATCCTGGCCAGTTTCCTCACCCTCACTCCTCTCCACTCTACCCCAAGCACACATATATAAAGTTGGGCTTGAAGCCAGAACTCTCATCAGATCCAACCCTTTTGAATCAGAAAGAATCTTCAAAAGGGCTGGATCAGAAAGATCACTCGGCCACCAGTGACCTCGATTTTATATAGGTTGGTGCAAAAGTAACTCCAGTTTTTGGCATTGAAAGTAATGGCAAAACCACCATCACTTTTGCACCAACCTAATAGGATTTTCAGGATCCAGAATTACAGTGGTTCAAAACTATTTTTATACAATGTGTAGAGAGCTTCAAATACAAAATGTTTACCCCCCCCCAAAAAAAATTACATGTTACTATTCACTATTGTTAAGGTGAGGTTAGATATATACTTGATTTTGAAGCTGATGTTCAATTTCTTCTGTGGTTTGAATGTGAATCCTCCAAAATTTAGGTGTTACCACTGTAGTGGTATTAGGAGGCAGTGGTATTAGGAGGTGGGGCCTTCAACAGGTTATTCAGCCACGAGGGTTAAAAGCAGCAGAGCCAGGGTATACTGGGAGCCACAGTTTCTGCAAATACTTTGGGGGCAGAAAAAGTGCTCAGGCCCCTCTTCCTTCTGAGCTGGGGAGTCAGCAGCAGTGAAGCATGGGGCCAGGCACTGAGGTTTTGGGGCTGGGTATCACACATGGATTCTCAGCTTTCTAGACTTGAAGCTGGATGGCAAGATGAAAGTTTGGTTGTCTCACACAGAGTAGGGATGAGCCTATTTTGTGTGTGGGATGAAAGGAAAATGGAATATGGTTGAACAAAAGGACAGACAGTGGTTGTCATCACTAACATTCATCAAACATTTGTTTCTTCCCCATCTAGACACTTGGTAGAGTTGCATTCTCTGTCCCTCTGTGGTTGGGTAGGGCAGCATGACTGGCTCTGACAGATAAAGTTGTGAGAGGAAATGCTGGGTGACACCTCCTGGCCAGAGCTCTTAATCAGCAACAAGAAGCCCTCCTTGGCTCTCTTCCCCATGCCTCAGTGGACAGCAATTTCCATGACAGTGACTGAGAAACAAGTAAGATTAGAACTTACTGTACGCATGCAAAGGACATGGAGCATAAACAAGAAATACATCTTTACTGTTTTTAACCACAGAGATGTGGAAGCTGGGGCTATGTCATCCAGGCCATCCTGACTGATGCTACCTCCTTTATTGTAGCATAAACCCCCCTCAAAACTGCCAAAACGGAGCCAGCAACATGTTATGATGCTCTGCCCTGGATGACTGCCTCCTCCATCTGCCTATGGTTTTTCTCATTCTAATGCCATTTCCCCGTGATATGTGCCCAGGGAGTGGTGATGCTGCAACTGCAGCATTTACTCAGCTCACACTGTTCAGTGTGCTGCTCACTGGGTCTTGGCTCACCTTACTCTTATTGTGGTAAGAAGTCCATCGCTTAGCAGCTTTCTTCTCATAATTTTCTACCTATCCGCCTATATATTTATCAACTATTCCACTAACAGGTTGGTGCGAAAGCAACTGTAGTTTTTGCCGCTGAAGGTAATGAGGTTTTGAGGTTGAGGATCACACATGGATTGAAGGTAATGGCAAAAACCGCAATTGCTTTTGCACCAACATAGTATCTATCTACCTCTACCTGTCTATCTGTCCACCTATCTTCTGTCTGTTAATCTATCTACTTATGTACCATCTGTCTAGCTGTCTACCTACCTATTGATCAATCTATCCATTGATCTGTCATCTGTCTCTCTCTCTCTGAGCCAGCCTCTGCAGTTTCTCCAGGGAGACCATGGGGAGTATGACAGAGACTTTTCTCAGCAGGAGCCCATCCAGACAGTGACACAACCCCAGATTCCCCATCAGGGTCAGGAAGCAAGCTTTGCCCTTACTTAGGTCATGACTGAATACAGCAGAGGACACAAAGATTGGAGGAGGTCTGGAAGTTGGTAGATGGCACTGGAGTTGACTCAAGTAGCAGTCCTAGGGTTACCCAAGAACCAAACTGCTTCCCTGAGGATCATGAAGAGGACTGGTGTGGGTGGAACAATACGGTTCTCTGGTAAGCCGCATCTGCCATGTGGGGAAGCTGGGGATGCCTTGGCTGCCATGCCACTTGATTAGCTCTACTCAGACCACTGAGAGTGGGGGGTCAGCCCTGTAGGTGGAGACTGGCTGCTGTTAAGGACCGCACTCTGTTCAAGGTATCTTCAATATTCATACACATTCCCCAGTCAAAGAGTAGAAGGAAGGATCAGATTTTATAAAGCAAAAAAAAAAATCTGACCTATGACAAAACAGTCATAAGAATTTCTATATTTTAAGAAATTGATCATTTGAAGCTAAACAGAATTTTAATAAAATATATGCATCTGTTTTGAAGAAGTGTACCCATAAGGGGCAAAAGTTAGGCCAGTGTTATCAACACATTGATCTAGAATTTCATAAAGATCCAAGAACAATCATGATCAATTTAAATATTGTTTAGCATGCTATTTTTGAAAAAAAAAAAAAAAGGAAAAAAATTGCCAGTTACTTGATTATAATTGAAGTCAGTGACTTTTTCTTTTTAAATACTGTGTCAATTTTGTAATTCTTAAAAAAATTATATCCCCTCCCTTTAAAAAAAAAAAAAAAGTTTCAGAGAGGATCCAAGATGGTCGAATAGGAAGAGCTCTGTATTGCAGTTCCCAGCAAAAAAAAAAGAGGGTGAGTGATCACTGCATTTCCAAATCAATTTTTACTGCCCACAGACCAGGAGATTCCCGGGCAGAAAATCTCCAGAAGTTTCCAGCACAGCTGTTTCAGCCGGCTCAGTGGGTCTCCACATAAAAACACACAAACCCAGGCACCATTTCAACTGGCGACTGGAACACCTGGGAGACAGAGTCGCCTGTTCAGTTGAAATAAAGGGGACTGAAAGGGAGCCAGGTGATCTGGCTCGGCTGGTCCCACCCCAACAAAGACTAGCAATCTTAAACGCTCTGGATTGAGAGTTTCACAGCAAGCACAGCTGGACCAGAGACAGTCCAGCTCTGTGGGAGTAAGGGCATCCGCCACTACTGAGGCAAGTAGTGCCTATATACAAAACTATATAGTAGTCCCTATAAACAAAGCTGCAAGAAAGTTCACACAGCAGCTGAGCAGAGCCCACAGCAGCTCGACAACGCTTCTGCTGGCAGACTGTGACTAGGCTACCTCCCCACTGGGCAGGATATCTCTGAAAAAAGGCAGAATGACAGGAACTTATAAAGCCCCACATTCCCGGGACACAGCACCTGGGGGAAAAAAGGCAGTTATGAGTTCCACTGCAGCAGACTTGAACGTACCTGCCCAGCAACTCTCAACAGAACAGGGAGCTCACAGCTTAGCACTTGAGATCCTATAAGGGACAGACTATCTCCTCAAGCAGCTCCCCAACCTCCATATAACCAAAGAGACACCTCATAAAGGAGAGCTCAGGCTGACATCTGGCAGGTATCCTTCTGGAACAAAGATAACAGAAGAAGAAACTGGCAGCAATCCTTACTCTTCTGCAGCCACTGCAGGTGATCCCCAGGCAAGCAGGGTCTGGAGTGGATCTCCAGCAGTCCTACAGCAAGGGGGCCTGACTGTTAGAAGGAAAACTAAGAAACAGAAAGAAATACCTTCATCAGCAACAAAAAAGACATCCACTCAGAGACCCCACCTGAAAGTCACCAACCACAAAGACCACAGGTAAATAAATCCACAAAGATGGGAAGAAATCAGCACAAAAAGGATGAAAATACCCCAAACCGGAAGACCTCTCCTCTTCCAAGGAATCACAACTCCTCACCAGCAAGGGAACAAGGCTGGATGGAGAATGAGTCTGATGAATTAACAGAAACAGGCTTCAGAAGGTGGGTAATAACAAACTTCTCTGAGCTACAAGATCATGTTCTAACCCAATGCAAAGAAACCAAGAACCTTGAAAAAAGGTTTGACGAAATGCTAATGAGAATAAACAGCTTATAGAGGAATATAAAAAAATTGATGGAGCTGAAAAACACAACACTAGAACTTTGCGAAACACACACAAATTTCTATAGCCAAATCGACCAAGCAGAAAAAAGAATATCAGAGATCGAAGATCAACTCAATGAAATAAAATGAGAAGGTAAGATTAGAGAAAGAAGAGTGTAAAGAAATGAACAAAACCTCCAAGAAATATGGGATTATGTGAAAAGACCTAATCTACACTTGATAGGTGTACCTGAATGTGACAGAGAATGAATCCAAGCTGGAAAACACTCTTCAGGATACTATCCAGGAGAACTTCCCAAACCTAGCAAAGCAAGCCAACATTCAAGTCCAGGAAATACAGAGAACACCACAAAGATATTCCTCAAGAAGAGCAACCCCAAGGCACATAATCATCAGATTCACCAGGGTTGAAATAAAGGAAAATATGCTAAGGGCAGCAGAATAAGAAATAAAGGATATTCAATTAGGAAAGGAGGAAGTCAAACTGTCTCTATTTGCAGACATGATTGTATATTTAGAAGACCCCATTGTCTTCTGAAAGAAGACAAAATCTCCTGAAGAAGAGATTTTTGGGCTTCTTCTCCAAAAAAAGCCCAAAATCTCCTGAAACTGATAAGCAACTTCACCAAAGTCTCAGGATATCAAATAAATGTGCAGAAATCACAAGCATTCCTATACACCAATAACAGACTTAAAGAGAGCCAAATCAAGAACGAACTGCCATTCACAATTGCTACAAAGAGAATAAAATACCTAGGAATACAACTAACAAAGAATGTAAAGGACCTCTTCAAGGAGAACTACAAACCACTGCTCAATGAAATAAGAGAGGACACTAACAGATGGAGAAATATTCCATGCTCATGGTTAGGAAGAATCAATATTGTGAAAATGATTTATCCACTGAAGGAACTTTTGTGCTGAGACAGTGAGGTCATCTAGATATAGAATCATGTCATCTGCAAACAGGGTTGGCTTGACTTCCCCACTTCCTATTTGGATGCCCTTTATTTCTCTTGCCTGATCACTCTGGCCAGGCCTTCCAATAGTATGTTGAATAGGAGTGGGGAGAGAGGGCACCCTTGTGCCAATGTTCAAGGGGAATGCTTCTAGATTTTGCCCATTCAGTATGAAGGCTGTAGGGTTGTCATAGTTAGCTCTTATCATTTTGAGGTATGTTACTTCAATGGCTACTTTGAGAGTTTTTAACATGAAGGGGTATTGAATTTTATTGAAAGCCTTTTCTACATCTATTGACATAATCATGTGGTTTTTGTCTTTATTTTTGTTTATGTGATGAATCACATTTATTGATTTGCATATCTTGAACTAACCTTCCATGCCAGGGATTAAGTCTACTTGATCGTGGTGGATTAGCTTTTCAATATGCTGCTGGATTCAATTTGCTGGTATTTGGCTGAGGATTTTTGCATCAATGTTCATCAAGGATATTGGCCTGCAGTTTTCCCTTTTTGTCTCTGCCAGGATTTGATATCAGGATGATGCCAGCCTCATAGAAGGAGTTGAGGAGGAATTCCTCCTTGTTTTTGGAAAAGTTTCAGTAGGAATGGTACCAGCTCTTCTTTATATATCTGGTAGAATTCAGCTGTGAATCCATCTAGTCCTGGGCTTTTATATGGCTGGTAGGCTATTTATTACTTATTAAATTTGGGAGCTTGTTATTGGTCTGTTCAGGGTTTCCATTTCTTCCTGATTCAATCCCGAGTGGGTATATGGGTCTGGGAATGTATTCATTTCTTCTACATGCTCTAGTTCGTGTGCATAGAGATGTTCATAGTAGTCTCGATGGTTATTTGTATTTCTGTGTGGTCACACACCAGATGTTTCAAAGCCTTTGTAGAATATAGTCATATGTGAGTTAATTCAAATAAATTATGACAAGTTAGGGAACTACAGAATGGCATCTGTACTTACAGAAAATAATTTTTCTATATGGTTATAGGAAAAATACATAAATGTAGTAGATGGGGAAAAAAACAGGAGAAATAAGAATGCAGGGACTCAAAAGATGAGACATTTAAGGAGGATGGATGGCCATCTATGCAATTAACTTTAGATCCTTCGAAGTAAAGAACTCAAAGCTACTCAATGAATTGGAGATGTAAAAGGTTAGTGGACATCCTGCTGAGACTAACTTCAGCAAGGTATTAGGGTGCGGAGGCACACTGCAAGAAATTCAAACCTGCAAAGATGGTGTGTGAATGTGTGTACCCTCTTTCAGAAAATGTGCTGTGAATACAAAGGGAGAAATGAGTTTAAAATACTGATTCAGAAGGAATGACAAAGTGGAGATAAAAGAACAACTCTAACTCATTTACACAAATTCTTTGGATTTTGGTTTAATTGGCCCCTAATTTATGGCTTCTAGATCTTTGCAAAGTCCACTAACTGCCTAGAATGCTTTCTTCTATCCCTCCCTCCTTAATCTTTCTAAGCATCAGTTTTCTCATTTGTACATTGGGGCTAGTAATTCCTACCTCAAGTGTTACAAGGAAAATAAATCAGGCTGTGAAAAGGCCCACTACATAATAGATATATAGTAGTAGTATTTCACTGAGAATTAGCAGAAAAGTATAATCCACATAAAGTGACCATGGAGCAATATGAAAGTACTTATTAATGTTAATATTGGAGAGGCAATGACTGGTGCCAGTATTAAGTTGCTTATACCCCTGAGAAGAAAAGAACAGCCTGAAACACAGCCTCCCCCAACGCAGAGTGAATGAGAAATGGACCAGAGGAAATGACAACTGAAAGGGGTACTTATAAGCGAGTGGCAGGAAGGTGCAGGGGGAGCTCCTTTGAGCCATTTCAAATAAGCCTAGTTGTTAATGAAAACTTGGCCTCGACTGTGGTCCTGTTCTTCCAAAAACTGGAAGAACTTTAACATCCTATTTCCCAAAACATTTAGGGAGCAATAGGATGGAATATAGAAAAGTATGAGGTAGCTCTGAGCAGGAGTCAAGGGGAACTACTCCTTGCTCTGCCTCTACCTAGCTTAGTGACCTTGGAACAGTCCATGTAACTCCTTTGCTCCTCTGTTTCCTTCTCTCCACAACAAAAGCGTTCCATTGGACTCTGTTTTCCACAAGGTTCTCCACATTGCCCCAGGGGTGCATTTTGACCATGTTTGGGAGAAGTTCTGCTTGTTGCAAGGATTGGGCAGTGCTACTGGCATTTAGCAGGTGTGGATGGGGATGCTGAATATCCTGGATGCTTAGCACAGTCTGGTACAACCAAGAGCTGTCCTCCATCCTATACAGCTTTCTAATGCTTTCCTGATATTGAGGTAGATGAAAACCTTTGTTGTCATTAGTAGGCCTAACATCTAACTCTGTTTTGGAGTTTATGTTACAGAGTTTAACTATTTTACACAGTTTCTATGCATATGGATCCCACAATCTCATTTCTATTCTAATATCCACCTGACCCTCTGCTCTTGCATTTTTCTTTTTGCTTATACAGAATGGCCCCTGATCTTGCAAATCTAAATTTATTCACTGTAAAGCAGTACAAGCCACTGGCTAATTCAACATATCTTCAAGACTGGTGTATCAGAGCTGTGCATTTATACATCGAATATAAATACTATAAGTAACTCTTTCTCACTTATAGTTAGGGCATTTTAAGTTATATGAGTATATAAATTACTTATTGTATAAATTTTATTTTAGGGTAGTACATGAGTGTTATAAATTATTTGTTATAAAAAGTGCTCTTTTTTGAAAGCTACTAGACTGAATGCTTTGAGGTTTCCATGCCCTCTAAAATTCCACAACTTACCATTTGTCCACATTATCTTCTGCTGAGGGCAAACTACAGAAAAAATTAGAATATTTTCCTTGTAACACTCTATAGTATACTGTATGCTTGATTGCACTTTTCAGCAACGATGGTGATATGGGTGTTAACCTGTCCCCTTCAGAAAGTATCTATCCAGTACTTAAATAACCTAAGTAAATTATAACAAATAATGGAAACTGAGTTGAACCACATCCATATCTACTACCAATTTCTTTACACTTAAGCAGGACTCATGCAGGGCATCTCAATTATGATGATTTTCAATGATATATGAAGATTACTCTTCTGTTAATAGTTATCTGAACCTCATGCCTTATTTTCTTTGTCTCAGTAAGTGTCTACACCCTGTTTTTGTTGAAAGAATCTTAATTTATTTTTCCATCAAAAGAAATAAGTGAAACTATTTTTCAAGAAACACAGAAACTTTTGATCGAGCTGAAATGGATGTCAAATAAAGATAGATGAAATAACTTGTGTTTGGTTACTGTCTTTGTTTCTCAAAGAAAATCACCACCACCTGGGAGCTATATGCAATTCTGCAGCAGTTGAACAATCTATTTTTGTTTCATCTCTGAAAAAAAAAAGCCACAGCAGAAAGTACAGAAACAATGCATATTTTAAATAAATATTTCACTTTCCCCTTTTTTATTACAAAAGATAATTTCTTTATTTTTCTATAACCAGATTAAATTTCTATTTTACCCACGCCCAACTTCCAACTGATGGCACAATACCTAACTGACTCAATTCCAAGAGAATTTTGTCAAATTTAGTGACTTCTAAATCATTTGGGTTAAAGACTCAATTACTTTTAGGATTGTCTCCACCCTTTATTCTACAGAGTGTAGCATTAGTAGAAGGAGGCTATCCACTCCTCTGTCTTGATCTGCTCTATAAGGGCCTAAGCTGAGGCCATGGGAACTCAATAATATTCATATCTGCTGGGAAGCCACTTCTTCCATCAGGCTGGCATTGTCAATACTGCTATCCAAAGATACACTGCCCAGTCATGATGAAATGTGACAGTTCCTGACCCTCTAGTGGGACTTGGAACAGGGGTGGGCTTGTTTGCTCAGTGCCACATGCTTAAACCCCTTACAGGAGGGGAAGCACGTAGACAGGCAGGTACAGGAGCCAGGACTAGTAGTTCGGGGCTCCAGTCCCACAGCAGTGTCTAGTGGTGTGTTACAATTAGTGCTATATTCGCAGTTGCTGTCCGTGGACATTTAAGTGTTAACCAGCTCAGTGAAGAGTCAGGGTGACAGCCTTTCACACCCTGCCCTCTTGGTACCCAAGTCTTTGTTTGGCATCCAGGAAGAATCATGTCACACAGAATTGAAAAACGGTAGATGTGGGGATTTTATTGAATGATGAAGGTGGCTCTAAGCAGGATGGATGGACAGCTGGAAAGGGGATGGAGTGGGAAGATAATCATCCCCTGGAGTTTGTTCATTCCATGAACAGGAGGCAGGGAAATCCTGGGTAGAAGAGGGTGGTTCCCCAGCAAAGGCCCCACCCTCAAGTCTGGAAATGCACAGCTCTAAATGGGACCAAGCATTCCTGTTTTCGCACCCAAATGTTGCCTCTTCCAAGATCACTCTGGTCTACCATGCTTCTATCCTGTCCCCATATAAACCCCAAGCTTCACTGGCAGAGTGGCAGAATGGCATGGCAGAGAAGAAGAGAAGAGAAGATGTGTCTGAACATCAAGAGGAGTCTGGCTGGGCATGGTTGGAGAGGAGGATCAGCCGTGGAATGGCTGAACTCCAGGGAAGGTTTATCTTCCCACTTCATCCCTTTTCTAACTCCTTATCCATCCTGCTGTGAATCACCTCCAACACTCAATCAAATTCCCACATCCACCATCCTGCAATTCTGTATGACCTGATTCTTCCTGGGCACCAAGAGAACAGGGTGTAAAGACTGTCATTCTGACTCTACTGAGATGGCTAACACTTAGCCATCCACAGATGGCGACTGCTAAAAGGAACATAGCCATTTCTGGGTCCTTCCTGCTCTCATTGTCTCACTCGAGCCACTCTTTACCATCAATAAAAATATCAGTCTGTTTCTCACACAGCCATGGAGTTAAAAAGAATCCAGATAGGATTACTCTGACCTATCTGCCAATGTGCTTCATGCAGCTATCTCTGATAGATTGTCTGATATAAGGATGCTTCTATGAGAACAGACAGCCTTCAGGGAAAGCCACCCAAGGGTGGCAGTCACCTTCTTTACTTGTGGATCTCCAGATTTAAAGGGGGATTAAGGTTCCTTCATCTCTTTCCCCTGCCCAAGACTTGCCTCATAGGAAAAAACGATGAAGCACAGTTTCCCACATCAGAGCCTAAATCTCTTGCTTTATCTCCAGGTCCTCTCTCCCCACCTCCACACTCCACAGGTTCCTATCTAATTTTGATCAGCAAATGAGGAAACATACTTATCTGATCCACCATCTTTCAGATATTTTTTTCCTGTCTTAAAAGTAATTTCAGGCTTTCAGGAACGGTGACACCTTTGTTGACCCCTTCCTCTTTCATTTATGAGTATGAAGTAAAATGAGCTCTCTCATAGAATACTAATGAAAGCTTGGATGATATAAACTTTTGGCATTAGGTTTTATGACATCTAGATAGTAAATCTGTTCTTATTAATCTGGTTTAAGAAAATCATAAACCTGAAAATAATTTTACACAAAAATGCTAAACATTGCATCAATTATAATGCTAGCTCAAAATGAAAACCTTCCATGTCCCAACACAAAGAAGTACAAAATGACAACTTTCCTGTGATGCAGTAACATGCAAGCATTAGAAATTGTGTTGAATAAGGGAATTTGTGATATAAATACTTGCAATAAAAAGCTAAAATAAGGGTATAACATCAGGTTTCAAAGACTCAAAAAATATAAAATAACTCGGGCAATTTTTATACTAATTAAATATTAAAATAACATTCTGGGTATTTTAAGTAAAATATATCATTAAAATAAACTTTGCCTGGTTTTTTTTTCCCCTTCTAATAATTCTAGTTCCTGGGAGACTTTAAATTGCACATGTGGCTCCAGAGATTGGCACAAGTAGAAGGATGAATGGAAGCTACTGCATTCCAATAATACAGGCTTACGTACGTAAAGAGAACCGTGCCCAACACAAAGATGCTTTCAACAACTGCTTCTGTACCTCTTAAAAGCGTTCACTTTTCTAAATTTTTCTGCTCTCCTGAGCACACAGAGTGAGGACTTCTGATAGATGTCAACCTCTCTTGACCCCATTACTTGAGCATTTGATGGCATTTGTTGTTGCTCCCCTAAGATAGGACGCCGGTGCCCTGTCTGTAGGACCTGAACAGCAGCCATCAGGGGAGACTGCGCTGGAGGAACAGCAGGCAGCTGAATCCGTAATGAGTAGGCAAGGCAGTAGGGAACACTTTGAAATACTAATAAAACCAATACATGATCTAAAATCCATTCACCTGATTCACTGTGTACTAATCCCCTGTGGCATTTTGTTCAGAAGAACTTCAAAACAAAGTCACAAATCATAAAAATCTCCTATAGAAAACAGCTTTGTCCCTCCACCTGAGGTGAAGTGCTAGATAGGGGACTCAGCTTGTTTCTTCAAAGGACTGTGGTCCTGGAAGACAGAGTTGGGCAGGGAGGCACTCCCTGAGAGGCAGGGATGCAGGTGCTGCTCAGTCATGGGGACTCATCCCTCAACTCAAGCCATGTGAACACAACAGCAGCAAGAGCAGTTGTTTTACTCTGCTGATGATGCTATTAGCTGGGGCTCTAATGAACTGATTTGCTTTTGCTATTGTTTTTCTTAAAAGGAATGGTATAAGTCAGCAAAACACAAAAAATAAACCTTCCTTCTGAGCCTGATAGAACAACATGCCCTGATTAAGAGCACACCAATTCCACAGGTTGCCCTCTACCAGCTAGCACATGATTCTCCTGTGCCCCTTTATTAAGGATTTTATGTTTGTGCATTCTGTTTGTTCTAAGGATTGCTATTATTCATTAAAAGATGACGTGCACATTATTTCGGCATTATTTTCAGAAACAATGAGTTCACTTAATTTACAACAAAAGGAGAGTTGTAAGTGTGTAATGGGAACACATTACATTTCTCAAAACTCTACCTTTGCTAAATGACAACCTCATTATGCACATTTGCCCTCTAGATTTCCCTATGTCTCTAACCAGAAGAACAAGTGTTTATCTGCTGTTCAAACTGCCTCAATTGAGGTAGAAAAATCTCGATTTTTCTAGAGCTCTGCTAAACTTCATCAACAACGAAACTGATTTGGTTTAGCCATCTTTACTTTCTATCACATCCTCCTCCCTGTTGACCAGCTGTGTAGTTTTGCCCCAAATCCAAGCAATAAAGATTGCCTGAAGCAAGTCCCTCAGTTCCCTGTCCTAATGTTCCTTCTATCTTTCACAAGTTTCTGGGCAACACTTGCATCTCGGTTAACTGCTTTTCTTATATTGCGTCATCTAAGCCAGAGCTGCAGTGAGTGCCTTGGGTGTTTGCAGGCACTAAGATTGAAATAAAAACCACCATGTTTCCATGAGAGGATGATGATTGAAGGAGAAAGATCTGCAGGGAGTTAAAAGGACCTATCATTCAATGCTGGTGTGAATGGAACTTTCATTTCACTGCACCAGCAGCAAGTAGGGAAACTCTACTCCTGTCAACTGAAAAGAGGCTTAAAGAAGAAAACGGATCAAATAGATCTTCACTCTTCCTGGCCAACAGGCAATTTCCCCGGGGTGATCCTTTGACAAATGTGACTGTGCAGGCTTCGGTGTGATGATCTATTTTCTTCTGTTAGGAGGACTTTTCAGAATACATACAGCATACCATTGCTGTTGCAGAGTCCAGAGGTATATATCTTGCTTAGGGATTTTCTCCATCTCAACCCTTTATTGTGAACCCCTGAAACCAGAATCACTCACTCAGAAGTCTGTTCTATGCTTTAAATTTAGAGGAAACGTCTTTCAGACCCTTTGGCCATACAAACAATAGGTTCCACTGCCGTGTCCCCAGCCTTATATCCAGGAGCACTTCACTCCTAGTTTTCCTGAGGCTTTCCATTGTAAATCTGTGATGTCTACCAGGCTTTCAAGGACGGCTCTGTCTGACTTCTAATTTCTCATATCAAAAATTTCTTCTTCAGTAGCAGCTCCCATACAGACTCATTTTTTTCTCATATTACTCATAGTCTGCCTTCTTTCTGGAAACAGGGATTTACCATTTGTTTGTCTTAAGGATTTGACGCCTGCCTCACCTCTTCCACCCTCCACATTCAGGTCTTGGGAATCTTTGTTTTCCACACCAGCCCCCTGTCTCTAGTTGAGAAGATTATACCAAAATTTACTTAGGGAGTATTTGCAAAGGAAAGGAACACAAAAGCACACCTTAGCACACATTAATCTCTGCCATGGAAGAGAGATTATTTAGCTCATATTCAATTTTTAATTTCAATTAACTTTCTAGCTAAGACTTTATTATCAATGGTTAATCATTTGAGAGATTTCTTCAACAGTTAACACTCAAGCATTCATACCAAAAGAAAAAAGAGAGAAAATTAACTTTCAAGTCCTATTTCGCTTTGTCAACAGCCCATTTATTTTAAATAAAGAAATTTTACTTCACACTCATTTTAAAAAATAACCCCAGCAAGTTCCAGTTTCAAACTAACATAGAGACCATGAAGCAATGTTGTTAGTTAATCAACTACATAGCTATTTTGTTAGTGCAAAAGTAATTGCTGTTTGTATCATTGAAACTAATGGATTAAAACCACGTTGAGATACCATCTTACACCAGTTAGAATGCAATCACGAAAAAATCTGGAGACAACAGATGCTGGAGAGGATGTGGAGAAATAGGAACACTTTTACACTGTTGGTGAGAGTGTAAATTAGTTCAACCATTGTGGAAGACAGTGTGGAGATTCCTCAAGGATCTAGAAACAGAAATACCATTTGACCCAGCAATCCCATTACTGGGTATATACCCAAAGAATTATTAATCATTCTATTATAAAAACACATGCACACATATGTTCACTGAGGCACTGTTTACAATAGCAAAGACTTGGAACCAACCCAAATATCCATAAAGGAGAGACAGGAAAAAAAAAATTTGGCATATATATACCATGGAATACTATGCAGCCATAAAAAAGAATGAGTTAATGTCCTTTGCAGGGACACGGATGAATCTGGAAACCATCATTCTCAGAAAACTGACACAAGAACAGAAAACCAAACACCACATGTTCTCACTTATAAGTGTGTGTCGAACAATGAGAACACATGGACAAAGGAAGGGGAACATCATACACTAGGGTCTGTTGGGGGGTGGGTGGCTAGGGGAGTGATAGCAGGGGGTGGGGAGGCTGGGGAGGGATAACATTAGGAGAAATACCTAATGTAGGTGACGGGGATGTGGGGTGGGGGATGGATGGAGGCAGTAAACCACCATGGCATGTGTATACTTATGCAACAATCCTACGAGATCTGCACACGTACCCCAGAACATAAAGTATAATAAAAAAAAGAAAAGAAAAGAAAGTAATGGTCAAAACCACAGTTACTTTTGCACCAACCTAATATAACTTGGAGTATTTTCCTAAATTTCAGGACAACTTTTATTCGAGGGGCCAGATTAGCTTGAAAGCCCTGCTCCTATTTGGGGATGTCTCTGTGGTAAGGTGCTGCAGCCATAGTGGCCAGCAAGCCCTGGGGAATGAAGTTACTTCCCTTTCAGCTACAACCACATGTGACTTACAGATACTGCCGCTCAGATCTGAGTAGGAAGTGAAGAGCTTTCTCTATTCAAAATGGAAGAAAGCCTTCATTTTGTCACCTCATCCATGACATTGGGCATAAATTAGATAAGCTTAGGAATCCCTAGGGTTACACAGTGTCCATGTCTGTCCTTGTGTCAGTCCAACGAAGGACGCATTCAAGCTGAAACTCCAGAATTCTTTCAGTCAAACGGACTTTAAGTATTTTACCATAGTGTAACTTAGAACACACATTGAAGAGCTGAAAGTTCACTGCAAACAGATTTAAAACACACACATGCACATGCACCTCCACCATTTTCTATAACTGAGGCAAGTGGCCAACATTTTGCTGAGCATAAAAAAGGGAAATTTAATCTCTTAGCAATATTATTGGTAAGGATTTTGCTTAACATGTTGATCAAGTACACAGACAAAGGGCTTTCTGAAAAGTTAAAAGCTTCCTGACACACATAAATATCATATAAGCTTGTAAATCAGTCAACTAGAAGATGAAAGAGCAAAGGCTGTTATCAAGGTTAAGCTTTCTCTCCAGGTATGATTATAGAAAGATATGTAGAGTGAGTAAGGCTCAAGGTGGTCAAAATTAGGTAAAGGGGACCTTGAACGTGTTTCAAAGTTAGAGGTTTACTTATCTGCAGTGGAATTTAGTGTTAGCAACCTAACTATTGAGTTTTATCCAAATTTCTTTAGAGAGTTATCTGTGCATCCTGTCTTCATTTTCTAACCTTTTACTCAGATTTTACCTTTACCTTCATCATTTCACTGACATTTTTTGGCAAAGTCAGCAATCACGTCCATGCCACTTAAGCTCATGGACAATATTTATCTTCTTACATCACCCCTTGGTAACATTTGACCCTGCTGACCAGGCATTTCTTCCTACAGCATTCTCTAGCTTTGGCCTGTGACATAATCCTGCCCTCTGGCCACTACTTTGCTGTCCTCTTCAAAACATGTTCTTCCTCCTGTCTACTGGCCAGTGAATGTTAAAGTTTCTGAAGGCTCATTTTTAGATCTTTTTCTCTTCTTCCTCAGTACTGTCTTAATAGGTAATTTTATCCACTTGTGTGATCTCACTCAAGACCATCTATAAAGGTAACTCAAAACTCCCAAAATATCTTTAACCTGTGTTTCTCCCCTGAGCTCTAGACTACTTGACATCTGTACTTGTATGTTGAAAATACACCTCAAATTCAACATGTCTAAAAGTGAATTTGTGATCTGCCCTAAATCTGGTTCTCAAATTATTCCCATTTCAGTAATATTATCTCTGCCATCTTGCGTATGTCTGAAACTATTAGTTTGCTCTCTTACCTGCCTCTCCCTTACTCCCAGTAACTATTCCATCAACAAATTTAGCCACTTTTCCTCCTCTGTATCTCCTGAATCTATCCTCTCTCTCCATCAACAGCTAGATCCCCTTCCTTGTCTTCTCTTGCCACCTTTGATCTATTTCTCCCATTATAGTGACTTTTCCAGTACAGAAATATGATCATGCCACTCTTCAGATTCAAATGCTCCAATGGCTTTGCATTGCTTTTAAGATAGAAATCTTTACTATACATTACCGGAGCTACATTATCTTGGCTCTTTATTTCTTCTGTACTATTTCACCACACTAGTCAGTCCTATTCTGTTTTCCAGCCACAGCGGTCACATTTCAGGTCTCACAATGATCCATACTCTTCTTCCACATGGCCCTTACATACTGTTCCTTTTCCTAATCTCGATTTAACCTGCTAAACAGTAATTTCCAAGGAAAAAGAAACATGGTGGCTTTATTCACTGCTCCATGCACATCACAGTTCCTTGAACATTGTGGATGTTCAATAAATACATGTTGACTAACTCAAAGAATAAATTCTCATGTCCAACAACTTGCTTCCCTTTCTGCAATCTGATAGTCCATCTCATACTTAGTCCATCTTATACTAAGCATTTTTATGCTCTTGAACAATGAATCAGAGAGGAAGAGAAAGCAAGAATGTATCCAGCATCTGAAGCTGAGATTAAACATGTTAAGGTAATGCAGAATTAAAATCAGTCTAAAAAGGAAGCACATTATGAAGAAAGAACCACACTGTCACAATCTGACCAGTGAGTAGGATGACATTTCTGGAGGGTAACTGAATGTCATTTTGGGAGTCTGAAATTGTAAAACAGACTCCTGAAGAAATCAAGGACTCATCACTGAGCCAGGGAATCCCATCATTAGCATGATTATGAGGCATTTTATAGACCCTTTTATTAAATAACATAGTGATTTGTACAGCTGCATAGCATCAGAACCATTTAGGAACTTTCATTTTAAAGTACAGCTATCTGCACCACACTTCCTGACACTTAATTCAGTTAGCTTAGGGTTGGGATCTGTAAGTTCAGATCTGGAACAAGGTAGTTACAATATAAGCTGGAAGATCTTGCTATTCAGGAAAATAATGCCCTGGGTAATTCTGATGACTGATAGTTGGGTATTCACAAATAACAGCTAACCACTTCTCACCATACACACACAAACACATGTTAAAAGACACAGGAGCCAGCTTGCAGAAAAGTGGTCCCCATGGCCAAAGCTGGAACAATTGTGGGCATGTCAAAAGACATAGGAGCCAGCTTGCAGAAAAGGGGTTCCCATGGCCAAAGCTGGAACAATTTGAGAATCAAAAATGGGTTATATAGATTATAACCCATTGATATAATAGAAATCTATGAGTCCACACTAAAAACAGAGGTAGATGTAAATAGATAATGAAAAATTATAGATAGAATATATAGATGATAAATAGATACACAGGTGCATACACAGATACATAGGATACTGGCTTATTCCTTATAGTAGAAAATTAATTGATAATTGTAGAGACTGGCTTGAGCAAGAATCAACAATGGTTGTTAAATCTTAGTTGCAATGTTTAATGACAAGTAGGATACATGCACAATCTCACAGCATTTTCTCATAAGTGATTTATAAGAAGAAAAATGGTAACTATACAGTGGGAAAACTGGATAAAACCTTTACTGGGTGATCAAAACTAAAGCTACCACTAGGCAGATGGGTATTGTGGCACCTCTGGATATAAAGCCCTGCAAAAGACATACATCACTTTTGTAGTGTTCTGCTAAGGGATACATAACCTAAATATAGTTATGAAGAAACACTAAACAAACCCAAAGTGAGGATCATCCTATAAAAAACTGACCTCTAGACAAGATCTTCTGCCAAGATGGCCAAATAGCAACAGCTCCAGAGTGCAGTTCGCAGTGAGAGCAATGCAGAAGGCAAGTGATCTCTGCATTTCCAACCGAGGTCCTAGGTTCATCTCAATGGGACTGGTTGACAGTGGGTGTAGGCCAAGGAGGGCAAACCAAGTCGGGGTGCGGTGTTGCCTCACCCAGGAAATGCAAGGGACCAGAAGACTCTCTCTCTCCTACCCAAGGGAGGCCATCAGACACTCGGGCACTCTAGCTCAGATACTGCACTTTTCCCAGGGTCTTTACAGCCCACAGACCAGGATATTCCTGCTGGTGCCACACAGGCTTCTAACACAAAACTGGGCAGTCGTTTTAGCCAGCACCTGGAATGACTGAGGAAAAGAACCAACCATTCCCCTTTAAAAAAAAGGGGGGTGGGGCCGGGCGCGGTGGTTCACGCCTGTAATCCCAGCACTTTGGGAGGCCGAGGCAGGTGGATCATGAGGTCAAGAGATCGAGACCATCCTGGTCAACATGGTGAAACCCCGTCTCTACTAATACAAAAAATTAGCTGGGCATGGTGGCGCGTGCCTGTAATCCCAGCTACTCAGAAGGCTGAGGCAGGAGAATTTCCTGAACCCAGGAGGCAGAGGTTGCGGTGAGCCAAGATCGCGCCATTGCACTCCAGCCTGGGTAACAAGAGCGAAACTCCGTCTCAAAAAAAAAAAAAAAAAAAAAAAAGTGGGGGGTGGCTGAAGGCAGTGAGCCAAATGATCTGGCTTGGTGGGTCCCACCCCCAACAAACACCAGCAAGCTGAAACCCACTGGCTCAAGATTTTCCCAGCCAGCACAGCAGTTTGAGCTCAATCTGGGACAGTAGAGCTCAGTGTGGGGAGGGGAGTCTGCCATTACCAAGGCAGTTTGCCATTACCAAGGAAGTTCTAATCTTGCCTGTGTATACAAAATCACAAGGAAGTTTACAGAGCAGAAGGGCAGAGCCCACGGCAGCTCAGCAAGGCTTTTACAGGCAGACTGTGACTAGATCCCTCCTTGCTGGGCAGGGCATCTTTGAAAAAAGGCAGCAGCCTGTCAGGGACTTATAAATAAAGCCCTTCCTTTCCAGAACAGAGCACCTGGGAAAAGGGGTGGTTTTGAGTTCCACTTCAGCAGACTTAAATATCCCTGCCCAGTAGCTCTGAAGGGAGCAACTGCACTCCCAGCACAGCACTTGAGCTCTGATAACGGACAGACTGCCTTCTCAAGTGGCTCCCCGAACCCTGTTTATCCTAAGAGACACCTCATAAAGGAGAGCTATGGTTGACTTCTGGCAGGTACCCTTCTGGGGTAAAGCTACCAGAAGAAAAACCAGGCAGCAATCCTTGCTGTTCTGCAACCCCCGAGGGTAATTCCCTGGCAAGCAGGGTCTGGAGTGGACCTCCAGCAGTCCTGCAGCGGCAGGGCCTGTTAGAAGGAAAACTAAAAGAAAGAAATAGCTTCAACATCGACAGAAATGACGGCCACTCAGAGACCCCATCTGAAAGTCATTAACTTCAAAGACTAAAGGTAGATAAATCCATCAAGATGAGAAGAAACCAGTGCAAAAAGGTTGAATTCACCAAAAGCCAGAACATCTCTTCTCCTCCAAGGAATCACAACCCCTCACTAGCAAGGGAACAAAACTAGATCGAGAATGATTTTGACAAAGCGACAGAAGCAGGCTTCACAAGGTGGGCAATAACAAACTTCTGAGCTAAAGGAGTATGTTCTAACCCAATACAAAGAAACTAAGAACCTTGACTAAAGGTTAGATGAAATGCTAACTAGAGTAACCAGCTTAAAGAAGAACATAAACAACTTGATGGAGCTGAAAAACACAGCACAAGAACTTTGCAAAGCATACACAAGTTTCAATAGCAGAATCAATCAAGCAGAAGAAAAGATATCAGAGATTGAAGATAAACTCAATGAAATAAAACAAGAAGGCAAGATTAGAGAAAAAAGAGTGAAAATAAATGAACAAAACCTCCAAGAAATATGGGATTATGTGAAGAGACCAAATCTATGTTTGATAGGTGTACCTGAATGTGATGGTGAGAATGAAACCAAGTTGGAAAACACTCTTCAGAATATTATCCAGGAGAACTTTCCCAACCTAGCAAGGCAGGCCAACATTCAAATTGAGTAAATACAGAAAACACCACAAAGATATTCCTCAAGAAGAGCAAATCCAAGGCATGTAATCATCAGATTGACCAGGGTTGAAATAAAGGAAAAAATGCTGCTAAGGGCATCCAGCAAGAAAGGTCATGTTACCCACAAAGGGAAGCCCATCAGACTCATAGTGGATCTCCCAGCAGAAACCCTACAAGCCCGAAGAGAGTGAGGGTCAATATTCAACATCCTTAAAGAACCTTCAACCCAGAATTTCATATCCAGCCAAACTAAGCTTCATAAGCAAATGAGAAATAAAATCCTTTACAGACAAGCAAATGCTGAGAGATTTTGTCACCACCAGGCCCTCCTTACAAGAGCTCCTGAAGGAAGCACTAAACATGGATAGAAACAACCAGTTCTAGCCACTGCAAAAACATACCAAATGGTAAAAAGCATCAACATAATGAAGAAACTGCTTCAACTAATAGGCAAAACCACCTGCTAGTGTCAAAATGGAACAATCAAACTCACACATAACAATACTAACCTTAAATGTAAATGGGCTAAATGCCCCAGTCAAAAGACACAGACTGGCAAATTGGATAAAACATCAAGACTCACTGGTGTGCTGTATTCAGGAGACATATCTCATGTGCAAAGACAAACATAGGCTAAAAATAAAGGGATGGAAGAAGATTTACCAAGCAAATGGAAAGCAAAAAAAAGCAGGGGTTGCAATCCTAGTCTGATAAAATGGACTTTAAACCAACAAAGAGCAAAAGAGGCAAACAAGAGCATTATGTAACAGTAAAGGGATTAATGCAACAAGAAGAGCTAACTATCCTAAATATATATGCACCCAATACAGGGGCACCCAGATACATAAAGCAAGTTCTTAATGATGTACAAAGAGACTTAGACTCCCACACAGTAATAGTGGGAGACTTTAACACTCCACTGTAAATACTAGACAGCTCAGTGAGACAGAAAATTAACAAGAATATCCAGGACTTGAACTCAAATCTGACCAAGCAGACCTAATAGACATCTACAGAACTGTCCAACCCAAATCCATAGAATACACATTTTTCTCAGCACCACATTGCACTTACTCTAAAATTGACCACAAAATTGGAAGTAAATCACTCCTCAGCAAATGCAAAAGAATGAAAATCATAACCAGTCTCTCAGACCACAGTGCAATCAAATTAGAACTCAAATTAAGAAACTCACTCAAAATCGCATAACTACATGGAAACTGAACAACCTGCTCCTGAATGACTACCAGGTGAATAATGAAATGAAGGCAGAAATAAAGATGTTCTTCAAAGTAACAGAGAACAAAGACACAACATACCAGAATCTCTGGGACACATTTAAAGCAGTGTCTAGAGAAAAATTTATAGCAATAAATGCCCATATGAGAAACAAGGAAAGATCTAAAACCGGCACCCTATTGTCACAATTAAAATAACTAGAGGAGCAAGATCAAACACATTCAAAAGGTAGCAGAAGACAAGAAATAACTAAGATCAGAGCAGAACTGAAGGAGATAGAGCCACAAAAAACCCTTGGGGGGGATAAATGAATCCAGGACCTGGTTTTCTGAAAAGATCAACAAAATAAATAGACCACTTGCCAGACTAATAAAAAAGAAAAGAGAGAAGAATCAAATAGAAGCAATAAAAAATGATAAAGGGGATATCATCACCTATTCAACAGAAATACAAACTACCATCAAAGATTACTACAAACACCTCTATGCACATAAACAAGTAAATCTAGAAGAAAAGAATAAATTCCTGGACACTTACACCCTCCTCCCAAGACTAAACCAAGAAGAAGCTGAATCCCTGAATAGACCAAATACAAGGTCTGAAGTTGAGGCAGCAATTAATAGACTACCAACCAAAAAAAAGTCCAGGTCCAGATGGGTTCCCAGTTGAATTCTACCAGAGGTACAAAGAAGAGCTGGTATCATTCCTTCTGAAACTATTCCAAACAATGCAACAAGAGGGTATCCTCTCTAAATCATTTTATGAAACCAGCATCATCCTGATGCCAAAATCTGGCAGAGACACAACTAAAAAAGAAAATTTCAGGCCAATATCCCTGATGAACATTGATGCAAACATCTTCAATAAAATACTGGCAAGCCAAACCCAACAGCA
The DNA here is from genome assembly GCF_030222135.1 of Aotus nancymaae. Lineage (NCBI taxonomy): Eukaryota > Metazoa > Chordata > Mammalia > Primates > Aotidae > Aotus > Aotus nancymaae. Next base: position 12,196,418 of record NW_026988420.1, read on the forward strand.
CATCAAAAAGCTTACCCATCACGATCAAGTCAGCTTCATCCCGGGAATGCAAGGCTGGTTCAACATATGCAAATCTATAAACGTATTCCATCACATAAAGTGAACCAAAGACAAAACCACATGATCATCTCAATAGATGCAGAGAAGAGTTTCAAAAAATTCAACAACTCTTCATGCTAAAAACTCTCAATAAACTAGGTAATAGTGGAAAGTATTTCAAAATAATAAAAGCTATTTATGACAAACCCACAGCCAATATCATACTGAATGGGCAAAAACTGGAAGCATTTTCTTTGAAAACTGGCACTAGAGAAGAGTGCTCTCTCACACCACTCCCATTCAACATAGTATTGAAAGTTCTAGCCAGAGCAATCAGGCAGAAAAAGAAATAAAGGGTTTTCAATTAGGAAAAGAGACAGTCAAACTGTCTCTATTTGCAGATGACATGATTGTATATTTAGAAGACCCCACCATCTCAGCCCCAAACCTCCTTAAGATGATAAGCAACTTCAGCAAAGACTCAGGATACAAAATCAATGTGCAAAAACCACAAGCATTTCAATACACCAATAGCAAACAGAGAGCCAAAACATGAGTGAACTCCCATTCAAAATTGCTAGAAAGAGAATAAAATACCTAGGAATACAACTAACAAGGGATGTGAAGGACCTCTTCAAGGATCACTACAAACCACTGCTCAAGAAAATAAGAGAGGACATAAACAGATGGAAAAACATTCCATACTCATGGTAAGGAAGAATCAGTATCGTGAAAATGGCCATACTGCCCAAAGTAATTTGTAGATTCAATGCTATCCACATCAAGCTACCATTGACTTTCTTTGCAGAACTAAACAAAACAAAACCAACAACAACAAAAAAAAACCTTAAGCTTCATATGGAAGCAAAACACAGTCTGCATAGCCAAGACAATCCTAAGGAAAAATTTAAAAAATAAAAAATAAAAAGCTGGAGGCATCACACTACCTGACTTCCAACTATACTACAAGGCTACAGTAATCAAAACAACATGGGACTGGTACCAAAACAGAGATATAGACCAATGGAACAGAACAGAGGCCTCAGAAGTAATGCCACACATCTACAACCAGCTGATCTTTGACAAACCTGACAGCAACAAGCAATGGAGAAAGGATTCCCTGTTTAATAAATGGTGTTGGGAAAACTGGCTAACCATGTGCAGAAAGCTGAAACTGGACCCCTTCCTGACACCTTATACAAAATTAACTTCAATGGATTAACAATTTAAACATAAAATCTAACACCATAAAAACCCTAGAAGAAAACCTAGGCAAAACCACTCAGGACATAGGCATAGGCAAGGACTTCGTGACTAAAACACCAAAAGCAATGGCAACGAAACCCAAAATAGACAAATGGGATCTAATTAAACTTAAGAGTTTCTGCACAGCAAAAGAAAGTATCATTACAGTGAATTGGCAACCAACAGAATGTGAAATATTTTTGCAATCTTCACATCTGACAAAGGGCTAATATCCAAAACAAACAAAGAACTAAAACAATGTACAAAGAAAAAATAAACAACTCCATGAAAACATGGGCAAATGATATGAACACTTTTCAAAAGAAGACATTTATGCAGCCCAAAAACATGAAATAATGCCCATTGTCACTGGTCATTAGAGAAATGCAAATCAAAACCACATTGAGATACCATCTCACGCCAGTTAGAATGCCAATCATTAAAAAATATGGAGACAACAGATGATGGAGAGGACATGGAAAAATAGGAACACTTTTACACTGTTGGTGTGAGCATAAATTAGTGCAACCATTGTGGAAGACAGTGTGGCAATTCCTCAAGGATCTAGAAATAGAAATACCATTTGACCCAGCAAGCCTATCACTGGGTATATACCCAAAGTATTATAAATCATTCTATTATAAAGACACATGCACAAGGTATGTTCACTGTGGCACTGCTTACAACAGCAAAGACTTGGAACCAACCCAAATGTCCATCAGGGATAGACTAGATAAATATGGCACACATATACCATGGAATACTATGCAGCCATAAAAAGGGATGAGTTCATGTCCTTTGCAGGGACATGGATGAATCTGGAAACCATCATTCTCAGCAAACTGACACAAGAACAGAAAATCAATCACCACATGTTCTCACTCATAAGTGGGCATTGAACAATGAGAACACATGGACACAAGGAGGGGAACATCATACACTGGGGCCTGTTGGGGGGTGGGTGAGCTAGGGGAAGGATAGCAGGGGGTGAGGGTTGGGGAGTGACAACATTAGGAGAAATACCTAATGTAGATGACGAGGGAATGGATGCAGTAAACCACCACGACATGTGTATACCTATGTAACAATTCTGCACGATCTGCACATGTACAATAATGCTCAGAACTTAAAAGTATAATAAAAAAAACTGATCTCTATTTTTTTCTTTTTTTTTTTTTCTTTTTTTTTTTTTTTTCTTTTTTTTTTTTTTTTGAGACGGAGTTTCGCTCGTTACCCAGGCTGGAGTGCAATGGCGCAATCTCGGCTCACCGCAACCTCCGCCTCCTGGGTTCAGGCAATTCCCTGCCTCAGCCTCCTGAGTAGCTGGGATTACAGGCACGCGCCACCGTGCCCAGCTAATTTTTTGTATTAGTAGAGACGGGGTTTCACCATGTTGACCAGGATGGTCTCGATCTGTTCACCTCGTGATCCACCCGCCTCGGCCTCCCAAAGGATCTCTATTTTTTTTAAGTATCAATGCAACAAAAGACAAGGAAATGATGAGACAATATTCCTTTAAGAGAGATTAAGGAAATATGAAAATTAAATGCAATACATAATCCTGGACTAGAGCTTGGACTGGAAGAAAAAATATGATACAAAGGACATTACTGAGACAACTGACAAAATTGGAATATGAATTATAGACCAAATAAATAGCAATGTTAAGTTCTTGGAACTTCATAACTGTACAATGATAATCAGGAGACAACAGATGCTGCAGAAGATATAAAGAAATAGGAACGCTTTTACACTGTTGGTGGGAGTGTAAACTAGTTCAACCACTGTGGAGGGCAGTGTGGTGATTCCTCAAGGATCTAGGAATATAGAAATACCATTGACCCAGCAATCCCATTACTGGGTACATACCCAAAGGATTATGAAACATTCAACTGTAAAGACACATGCATACATATGTTTATTGCAGCACTGTTCACAATAGCATAGACTTGGAACCAACCCAAATGCCCATCACTGGATAAAGAAAATGTGGCATACATATACCATGGAATACTATACAGCCATAAAAAAGGATGAATTTGTGTCCTTTACAAGGACATGGGTGAAGCTGGAAAACATCATTGTCAGCAAACTGACACAAGAACAGAAAACCAAACACTGCATATGTTCTCACTCATAAGTGGGTGTTGAACAATGAGAACACATGGACACAGGGAGGGGAACATCACACACCAGGGTGTGTTAGAGGGTGGGGTGGGGTTAGGGGAGGGGTATCAGGGAGTGGGGGGACTGGAGAGGGTTAACATTAGGAGAAAATTTAATGTGGATGACCAGGGAGTGGATGCAGCAAACCACCATGGCATGTGTATACCTAAGTAACAAAGCTGCATGTTCTGCACATGTACCCCAGAACTTTAAGTATAAATTCCTAAATGTTTAAAAATATCTATTTTTAGCACATTTTAGCACATTTATAGACACAATGTAACAAAAAAATCAATTTTACTATATGCTGATTAAATGTTTAACTTTAAAAATATAAAGAATATCCTTGAAGAAAGGAAATAAATGTGAAAAATATAAAAATTTATTAAATCTTGATAAAAAGAACATAGGAGTTCTCTGTATTAATATTCAACTTTTCTGCAGATTTAAGATTTATTTCAAAGTAAAAATGTTTTTCATTTAAAGTCCAGGTGATTCTGATGACTGATACTTGGGAATCACAAATAACACTGCCAATGTCACCTTAAGAAACACAGTGGAATGCTTTCTTATCTTCTTTCCTGTTATATTTATAATAGCCCTCGAACAAATAATCAATGTATAATCTGCATTTATCATCCAGATAAACAGCCAGGTAGAAACGATCATTGGTATTAAAGAAAAGAAATTGACATGCATTTATACGTAAGCTTCTGCACCCACTTTCCATGAAATCACTTGTCTCAACAATTTCAGGCATTTCTTTATAGTTCCATAGGCAATAATGATCTGCCTGCATGCTTATTCATTATGGTCATACATTAATGATTACAAAAAAAGAAACTTCAAAATTCCACAGATATTTCTTTTTACTTCTTTCCCATTTCTTTCTCATTAATTGTAAGACATTAAAACAAAACATCTTTGGAAAATATGCCTAATTGAACCATAATAAGATTTCTCACTTAATCACTGTATTTTTGATGACTTGCTGTGTACCAAAAGCTTTGTCAAGTGCTTTTATACTATTTCAGGAAAGGACAGGTTATGTTGCTGTAACCACCACCACCATAGATCTCTGTGGCTATAACAACAAAATTTAATGACCTGCTCTCACTATAGGTCCATTGATGATCAGCAATGGGATTCTGTTCACAGTAGTTATTCAGGGAGCCAAATTAACAAAGAAGTCACCATCCTGAACATTTGATCAACATGTCAGAGGGGAAGGGGTCTCTGGAGGGTCTTGTACCAGCTCCGAAATGACACAGATCACTTCAACTCACAATTCATTGTAAGGAATAAGTCACATGGCTTCAGTCAACCAAAAAGGAGCTGGGACATGCAATGCTACCATGGACCTGGAAGGTGAACAGTCTCCCATCCAACAGCATTAATGACTACAAATGTGCATTAAATCATTTTTCCTTATTGCTACCCAACAGCTGAATGAAGTAGTGACTTTCATTATCTTCATTTTACAGAGGGAAAAGCAAGGCTTACAGAAATTTAGAAAATTGCCCATGGTTGCATGGAAAAGGAGCCACAATTTGAGCACGGATTTGCATGATTCCCAGTTTGTGATCATATCCTCTAAGACACAGTCCCTAGTTGCTTATCCTTTTTTTTTAAATTGCATTTTAGGTTATGGGGTACATGTGAAGAACATGCAAGATTGTTGCATAGGTACACACGTGGCAGTGTGATTTGCTGCCTTCCTCCCCTTCACCTATATCTGGCATTTCTTCCCATGCTATCTCTCCCCAACTCCCCACGCCCTGCTGTCCCTCCCCTAATTTCCCCCAACAGACCCTCCAAGTACAGCTATAGAAAGGCTTCACTCAAAGGTATGTGAACTAATGTGGCAATGAAGGGACAGCCTTGTCAGAAACGCTCATACTCCGGCTGTCTGGAGCTGTCCAACTCCTCTACCCGCACCTAGGCAAGGTTTCCCTTAGCTCACCACCTAGCTACCACCTCCCACAGTTCATTTCTGCTGTCAGCACATTTCCCTCCACCTACAAGGTCATTTTGCCTCCATTACTCTTAGACAAGCACTTCTCAGCCATGGCTGGCAGAATTTGTTCCCATATCCTGACAACACTGATAGTCAGATGTGTAGGTATGACTGAATTGGGTAGGATTATTTTGTGCTCAGGGCCTAGCTACATCTCAGAATCCTATAATCCAAACTTAATGATCTTATAATTCTGCCCAATCATTTTATTGTCATTTTTTCCCTATCAATCAGTCAGTGTTTTGGACTGAATGCTGGTAGACCCCCATAATTCACATGCTGAGATACTAATCCCCAATGTAAGGGTATTGGGAGGTGGGACCTTTGAAAGATAATTAGGTCATGAGGGTGGAATTCTCAAAATGGAGTTACTGCCCTTAACAAAGGGATCCCAAAGAGCAGTCTCCATCTTTCTACCATGTGAAGACACAGTGAGAAGCCGGCGATCTGCAGTGCAGAAGAGGGCTCTCACCAGAACCCAACCACATAGGCACCCTGATCTCAGACTACTGGCCTCCACAACTATGAGAAATAGAATTCTGTTGTTTAAAAGTCATCCAATTTATGGTGTTTTGTTATGGCAGCCCAAAATTACTAAGACAGACAATAATGCTCAGTGAGTCACCCTGCATAAGAGCGGCCTAGCTCAACATTGGTGAGGTGTGGAAGTCTACTCTGACAACCTGGCTGGAGAACTGCATTCCCAGTTCAGAGACATGGCACATGATAAAGAACCAGCTGGGGTTCTTGAAGGACCATCACCAGCACAGCAACATGTCACCTTGTATTTGCTTTCCCTACTTCCACATTTCACTTCTTCCATGTTGCAATCCTAGAATTGCACCTTTTAATTAAGATTTGTCTTGGGCTACCTTTCCTATGGAACTGGAATTACAATATTAGAATTATGAGATACACATCCCTGAAATGTTTTCTATAATAGTGGTGGGTAGGGGGTGGGAGTGTGTGTATTTAAGTTCATGATTCAAGTATTCAGTCCCAGGATTTGGAGGTATCATCATGCTTTATCTTAACCCAACACCAAACCCAAATTAGAGTCAGTATTTTAAACTATGATCATAGTAGAAAGTTTTGAAGGTATCCTCTGTGCCTCTGAACATTCTTTTCACTCTTCTCATAATGCCGTTGTCCCACTGCAAAAATATATTTATCTTTCCAGGCTCTGAGACTCATTACCTACCCACTCTATAAAATTTTACTTGGCAGATACTATTACACACAGCTTGTGCCCTGTCTTCCTACCTATCATAGTATTTGACTTTTTGTTAATTTTATTAGCAATGAAGATACAGTTGATTTTTTATTAACATATGCTTTTATCATATTAAAATCAGGCAATTATCTGACAATAAAGACTACTTATGAAATTACCTCAAATTCTACTTAAAGAGCATGTTATAACCTTGGTACCAAGGTTTTCTCCCAGAAAAAGATTAATGGAACATCAGTTGCTTTTCAGAGTTGATAGCTACTGCTTCAAAAGTATTTTATTCAAATACCAAATTAAACCCCCAAAACTCTTAGGACACAACAAATTGATTTTTGGTTTACATTCAAATTTCATCACTTAGTTGTCCAGAAAAAAAAATCAGAAAAGGTGGTGATTTGTGAGGAAATGAAATCAGCCAACTGATGCTCTGGCTAGGCATGCTGAGTTATTTCTTAGTCCCTGGGGAGTAGCTTATGGGGTAGAAGCACTAAAAACAGGACAGGCATGGAATTCAAGGTTAGTTTGTTCTATATTTATCAAATTCTAACCAGTAGTCATATAAATAACAAGAATAACCAAATCAGAGACCTGTTTGTTTAAAGCATGTATTTTCAATTTCAAAAGCAAAAGTAACAATGGAAAAAAAAAGGAATTCACTCAGAGGAAATGTGTGCACCTACAAATGTCTATACATGTTCTTTCTCCAAATGTAGCCACTAAGGCCTTTGAGAGCAGTCAGCCCTGAGCAATCCTCAAATTACTACTCAATACATCAGTTGGTGATGCCATCCAAGTCCACTACTCCATTAGAATCATTTATCCCATTTATAAAAATTTGGTTTACAGATCTTAAAGCAGGGAGTGCTTCTGGCTATTGATCCGAAGTCTATTCTCAGACTTGACAATTTTTTTTATAAATTGTTCTTAGAGGCCCAATAATCATCCCTGTACATGTTATGCATATTATGCCTTTGTCATCTTCCAGACCACAGCTAACTGTGTCATCTCCCACTCCATTTGAAGTTCTTCCAAAGCCAGAAATTTCAAGTGACTTTTACTCCCAAGTCTGTTGTGCTTGTCCTCTCACCACTGTCATCAAGAAAGTTTCCCTTTCTCTATGGGGGTTGCAGAGTACTCCTGATGTTTATATCAGATGACCCCCTCAGTTCATAGAGAACTACCATTATGAGACTACACAAAGCTCCTATTTTTATTTTTATTAATATTATTTCTGTTGTTATTCCTCTTGACTCTAAGTACCCTCTCTCTTGGATTTGGTCTTCCCAATCCATCTGATGCACAATTTTTTGCTACTTAGCTCAGCTAGGTCAGGTTCTTGTCTCATGACCAGGAAAAATTAGGTGCATGGACACCAGAGTGGAGTAAATTTACTAAACAAAAGAAAAGCCCTCAGCAAAGAGAGGGGCTCTGAAAAGCAGGTTTCCAGTTGCCCCCTTCATAGTTGAATATCAGGGTTATATAAGCTAGCGGGGCAGGGTTCCTTATTTGTGTAAGGTGTGAATTCCTGGTGGCTCTCCCTCATTCCCCTGGTGTACATGTAGGCCCTTAGTCTGCTGCAGGCATATTTAGGCAAGCCCCCTTGCAAGTTCCCGTATCTGCACAAAACATCTGGTGTAAGCACATGTAGGGTGGGTCAGAGGTTCTCTGGGGACCCTTCCCTTACTGTCTGCCTAAAGAAAGCTAGATAACTCCTTTCATTCTATCATGACTTTATTCTCAAACATGTTATGCTTGGAAATATGTATTATAGGGGCAGGGCCAAGATGACTGACTAGAAAAGCAGCATTCAAAGACTCCCATCAAAGAAAACGATAATAAGCATGTGAATCCTTCACCTGCAACCAAGGTATCCAGGTTCTCTCATCAAAATTGACTAGAAGGCTGAAATGACCCACAAAGAGAAGGAAGAACAGTGGTGTGGTGGCCCAACTGAGAGCCACAGGGACAGGGGAACCCCCTCCTTGCCAGCCAGGAAAGTGGTGAGTTAGCATGCTACCCAGCCAGGGAAACTGCTTTGTCCATGGAAATGTGCAACCCACGGATTGGAAGTTCCCACTGGTGAAACCACACCACCAGGGCCTAGAGTGTCCCAACCTTTCAGCTGGAATCTACTTAAGCCTACTGAACTCCCAGGGGTAGGGGTGACCAGTACCTGCTGCAGCTGCCTGTTGTCTAAGCCATTTGAGCTCCCTGGGGGTGGGGCAGCAGCCAGCACTGGGATTCACAACTGCCTAACATGCTAAGATCCCTGGGCAAGGGAAGGACAGCACCCATTTCTATAGCTCCAAGCTGAGTTTTTCCCTTGCTGGAGCCAGGGAGGCTGCATGACTTGGTCTCCAGAGGTGTCTCCCACAGCCCAACACACCAGCTATGGCAGTATGTGACCAGAGTGCCTTTTCAGGCCTAACCCTGACCCATCCTTCCCCATTGTTCTGGACTTCCCTGCAGGACCTCCAGTATCTCCAGCCAGAGGCTCAGGGACAGAATTCAGATCTCCCTGGAGCAGAGCCACTAGGAGGGGTAGCCACAATCTCTGCAGACCAGCAGACTTAACCTTTCCTCCTGGTAGTTCTGAGGAATCCAGGCAGCCCAGACAAGGGTGTTTTCCCCAAGCAAAGCACACCCCTTCCACCAAGGGACAAAGTACTTAAACATGTCCTTCTCCCCATGCCACCAAACTGGATGAGACTCTCCAACAGGGGCTGTCAAACACAGTATACAAGAGTGATCCCACCGGCATGAGGTTGGTGACCCTCGAGGTCGGAGGTCCCAGAAGAAGGAGCAGGCACCCATCTCTGTTGTTCTCCACACTCCTTGAGTGACATCTCAAGTCACAGGAGCAAATCAGATGAATAGGGCCTGAAGTGAACCCCCAGAAAACTGCATAGCCCTACAGAAGAAGGACCTAACTACTGAAAGAAAAGCAAACAAGCAGAAAACAACAACAGTATCAACAACAAAGTTTCCACAAAACCCCATCCAAGATTCAGCAGCTTTAAAGACCAAAACTAGATGAACTTATGAAGATGAGAAAAATCAATGAAAAAATGCTGAAAACCTTAAAGGCCAGAGTGCCTCTTCTCCTCTAAATAATCACGACATCTCTCCATCAAGGGCACAGAAATGGACAGATAATCAGATGAATGAATTGATGGAAGTAGGCTTCAGAAAATGGTTAATAAAAAACTACACTGAGCTAAAGGAGCATGTTCTAACCCAATGCAAAGAAGCTAAGAACCTTGATAAAAGGTTAAAGGAATTGCTAACTAGAATAAGCAGTTTAGAGAGAAACATAAATGACATGATGAAGCTGAAAAACACAGCATGGGAACTTCGTGAAGCATACACAAGTATCAACTGCCAAGTACACCAAGTGGAAGAAAGGGTATTAGTTGAAGACCACCTTACTAAGACAAGCAGACAATAGAGAAAAAAGAGTAAAAGAGAATGAACAAAGCCTCCAAGAAATATGGGACTTCATAAAAAGACCAAACATACAATCGACTGGAGTACCAGAAGGAGATGAGGAGAATGGAAACAAGCTGGAAAACACTCTTCAGGATATTATGCAGGAGAACTTCCGCAGCCTAGAAAGACAGGCCAACATGCAAAGTCAGGAAATATAAAGAACACCATAAAGATACTCCATGAGAAGATCAACCCCAAGACACATAATCATCAGATTCTCCAAGGCTGAAATGCAGGAAAAACTGTTAAGGGCAGCCAGGTCACATACAAAGGGAAGCCCATCAGACTAACAATGAACATCTCAGCAGAAACTCTGCAAGCCAGAAGACACTGTGGGCCAATATTCAACATTCTTAAAGAAAAGAATTTTCAACCCAGAATTTCATTACCAGCCAAACTAAGCTTCATAAGTGAAGGGGAAATAAAATCCCTTCCAGACCAGCAAATGCTGAGGGATTTCATAACCACCAGGTCTGCCCTACAACAGCTCCTGAAAAAAGCACTAAATATGAAAAGGAAAATCCAGTACCAGCCAGTGCAAAACACACCAAAATATAAACACCAATGACACTATGAAGAAACTGCATCAACTAGTGTGAAAATAACCAGATAGCATCATGATGACAGGATCAAATTCACACATAATAATTCTATCCTTAAATCTAAGTAGGCTAAATGCCCCAATTAAAAGACATAGACTGGCAAATTGGATAAAAAGTAAAGACCCATTGGTGTGCTATACACAGGAGACTCATCTAACACGCAAAGACAAACAGGTTCAAAATAAAAAGATGGAGGAAAATTTACCAAGCAAATGGAAAGGAAAAAACCAGGGGTTGCAATCCTAATCTCTGACAGAACAAACTTTAAACAACAAAGATTAAAAGAGACAAAGAAGGGCACTGCGTAATAGTAAAGGGAACAATTCAACAAGAAGAGCTAACTATTCTAAATATATATGCACATAATACAGGAGCTCCCAGGTTCATGATACAAGTTCTTAGAGACCTACAAAGAAACTTAGACTTCCACACAATAATACTGGAAGAATTTAACACTCTACTGTCAATATTAGACAGATCAATGAGACAGAAAATTAACAAGGATATGCAGGGATTTGGACTCAGCTCTGGATCAAGTGGACCTAGAAGACATCTACAGAATTCTTTACCCCAAATCAACAGAATACACATTCTTCTCAGTACCACCTGGCATTTATTCTAAAATTTAGCACACAATTGGAAGTAAAACACTCCTCAGCAAATGCAAAGTAACTGAAATCGTAACAAACAGTCTCTCAGACCACAGTGCAATCAAATTAGAACTCAAGATTAAGAAACTCACTCAAAACTGCACAATTACATGGAAATTAAACAACCTGCTTCTGAATGATTCCTGGGTAAATAATGAAATTAAAGGCAGAAATCAAGAAGTTACCAGAATCCAATGAGAACAAAGAGACAATGTGCCAAAATCTCTGGGACATAGCTAAAGCAGTGTTAAAAGGAAAATTTATAGCACTAAATATCCACATTAGAGAACTAAAAAGATCTCAAATTGACACCCTAACATTACAATCAAAAGAGCTAGAGAGGCAAGAGCAAACTAATCCAAAAGCTAGCAAAAAAATAAATAAGATCAGAGAAAAATTGTACACAGAGACAGAAAAAAAGCCTTCAAAAAGTCAACGAATCCAGGAGCTGATTTTTTGAAAACATTAACATAGATAGACTGCTAGCTAGACTAATAAAGGAGAGAGAAAAATCAAATAGACAAAATAAAAAATGATAACGGGGATATCACCACTGACCCCCATGGAAATACAAATTACCATCAGAAAATACTATAAACACCTCTACCAAATAAACTAGAAAATCTAGAAGAAATGGATAAATTCTGGGATGCATACACCCTACTGGGACTAAACCAGGAAGAAGTCAAATCCCTGAATAGACCAATAATAAGCTCTGAAATTGAGGCAATAGTAGCCTGCCATCCAAAAAAAGTCCAGGATGAGATGAATTCAAAGCTGAATTCTACCAGAAATACAAAGAGGATCTGGCACCATTCCTTCTGAAACCATTCCAAGTAATTGAAAAGGAAGGACTCCTCCCTAACTCTTTTAAGGAAAGACACGCGCGCGCGCACACACACACACACACACACACACACACACACACACAAACTTCAGGCCAATATCCCTGATGAACATTGATGCAAAAATCCTCAATAAAATACTGGCACACCGAATCCAGCAGCACATCAAAAAACGTATCCATTGTGATCAAGTCAGCCTTATCTCTGGGATGCAAGGCTGGTTCAACATATGCAAATCAATGAATGTCATCTATCACAAACAGAACCAAACACAAAAACCACATTATTATCTCAATAGATGCAGAAAAGGCCTTTGATAAAATTCAACATCGCTTCATATTAAAAACTCTCAAACTACGTTTTGATGAAACATATCTTAAAATAATAAGATCTATTTATGACAAACACACAACATTATATTGAATGGGCAAAAGCTAGAAGTATTCCCTTTGAAAACCAGTGCAAGATAAGGAGGTCCCCTCCCATCACTCCTATTCAACATAGTATTGGAAGGTCTGGCCAGGACAATCAGGCAAGCAAAAGAAATAAAGCGTATTCAAATAGGAAGAAAGCCAAGTTGTTTCTGTTTGCAGATGACATAATTGTACATATTTAGCAAACCCCATCTCAGCCCCAAAATTCCTTGAACTGATAAGCAACTTCAGCAGTCTCAGGGTACACAATCAATGTGCAAAAATCACAAGCATTCCTTTACACTAACAATATGCAAGCAGAGAGCCAAAACATGAAGGAATTCCCATTGACAATTGCTACAAAGAGAATAAAATGCCCAGGAACACAGCTAACAAGGGATATGAATGACCTCTTCAACAAGAACTACAAACCACTACTCAAGGAAATAAGAGAGGACACAAACAGATGGAAAAATATTCCATGCTTATGGTTAGAAAGAATCAATATCCTGAAAATGTCCATACTGCCCAAAGTAATTTATATATTCAGTGCCCCAAAACGTGGGCAAAGAATATAAATAGACACTTCTCAAAAAAAGATACTTATGTGGCCAACAAACTTAGAAAAAAGCTCAGCATCACTGATCATCAGAGAAATGCAAATCAAAACCACACTGAGACACCATCTCATGCCAGTCAGAATGATGATTATTAAAACGTCGGAAAACAATACATGCTGTCAAGGCTGTGCAGAAATAGGAAAGCTTTTACACTGTTGGCAGGAACGTAAATTAGTTCAACCATTGTGGAAGCAGTATGGTGATTCCTCAAGGATCTACAAATAGAAATACTACTTGACCAAGCAATCCCATTACTGGGTATACGCCCAAAGGAATACAAATCATTCTACTATAAATACACGCATACACATATGTTTATTGCAGCACTATTTACAATAGCAAAGCCATGGAACCAACCCAACTGCCCATCAATTATAGACTGGATAAAGAAAATGTGATACATAGAATACTATGCAACCATAAAAAGGAATAAGATCAAGTCCTTTGCAGGGACACAGATGAAGCTGGAAGCTATTATCCTCAGCCAACTAACACTGGAACAGAAAATCATATGCCACATGTTCTCACACATAAATGGGAGTTGAACATTGAGAACTCATGAACACAGAGAAGGGAACAACAGACACCAGGGCCTGTTAAGGGAGTGGGAGGTGAGGGGAGGGATCTTCGATATGGGTCCATAGGTGGAGCAAACCACCAGGGCACACATATGCCCGTGTAACAAACCTGCATGTTCTGCATGTGTATCCCATTTTAGGGTTTTTTTTTTTTTCTAAGAATAAAATAAAGAAAAAGTTCAAATTTAGAACGGTAAATTAAGAGTTTTTGATTTAGGTTTGATGATCTATTACCCATGTTACATTTATATATTGAATAAAATTGGAAATATGGAATAATATATGTAAAAATACTTTGAAAAGTATAAAGTGCCATAAAAGTAAAGTTATTGTAACTCAAAAAAAGAAAAAAGAAATATGTGTTATAAATATTATGGAAAGTTTTTAAATTTTTAAAAACAATTTTTAAAATTTAAAAAAATTAAAACTTAATTTTTAAAAATTTAAAAAGTTGCTTACAAACGATTTGGTGCCATTATTCTTATTCTATTCTAACCTATTTGAAATCTATTTATGTTGGTAGATCTATATCTTACTTGTTACTTTCAGCTGCTGCACATCTTCCATCCTTTGCAAACAAAATTAAAAAAAAAAAAAAAACATTTTATTCTTTCTTCTAGTGATGGCATATCAACTCTTGCTGTCACAAATATTAAATGAATGACCCTACAGGTATCTCTTCTACACTTGTACAGAATTTCTCGGTGGCATTTACCCAGAAGTAGGATTGCAGAATCATCGCATATCACACATTTAATTTCATTAAGTATAGCTATGTTCTTTTAAGAGGATGAGTCAATGGACAGTTTGCCTAGCAGCACACAGTGGTTCTTCCTGCCTCTTAGTTCCATTATCACTTGATGTTATCCAGTTTAATTCATTTCTGCAATTCAGAGGGTGTAAAGTATTAGTCTCTTTATTAATCAAATTGGCTTTCCCTGATTTCTAGTAAAAATCTCTCACATATTTTGTCTTTTTTTTTTTTTTTTTTTTTTTTTTTTGAGAGGGGGTTTCGCTCTCGTTACCCAGGCTGGAGTGCAATGGCGCGATGCCGGCTCACCGCAACCTCCGCCTCCTGGGTTCAGGCAATTCTCCTGCCTCAGTCTCCGGAGTAGCTGGGATTACAGGCATGCACCACCGTGCCCAGTTAATTTTTTGTATTTTTAGTAGAGACGGGGTTTCACCATGTTGACCAGGATGGTCTCGATCTCTTGACCTCGTGATCCACACGCCTCGGCCTCCCAAAGTGCTGGGATTACAGGTGTGAGCCGCCGCGCCCGGCCTGCTTTGTCATTTTTTTCACATTTTTCATGCAGATTTACAGGTATGTCTTTCTAATTTAATGCTTTGTTAATTATAGATGTTACAAAAATCTTTGAGGTTTATCGTATATCTGTTTTCTCCATGGTGCACTGTGTTAAAAAATATTTATACACACATATGTGTGTGTATGTGTTTGTGTTGATAAATCCATCAATTTCCCTTTTTGCCTTATAATTTTACTTACACTCTCTATTTTGTGGTCTTGTTTAAAAAGTTATACGCCATTATAGAGTAACAAAGATATTCTACTTTTTTTTTATTTGACTTTACAGTTCTACTTTCCACATTTCTGTTTTAGCTACTCTAGTTTATGCATCAATTCTACACAGTTTATGCATCTATGAGGAAGGGATTCTACATTACCTTTTATGTAATGAGTTACTGTCAACAAAATCATTTAGTAAATTACCCTTCTTTTCTCACTAATTTGTGTTAATACTTCTGTCTTATAACAACTTTCCCATATACAGTTGACCCTTAAACAATTCAGGAGTTGGGAAATCAACCCCTTTCACAGTTGAAAGTCTAGGTATAACTTTTGACTCCCTAAAAATGTAACCAAATAGCCAACTATTGAGTTGAAACCTTGCTAATAACAAGGTAATCAGTTTTTTCAATTGACAGTCCATTAAAACATATTTCCTAGGAGGTCCCCAGGCAAGACGGCCAAATAGGAACAGCTCCAGTGTGTAGCTCCTAGTGAAATTGATGCAGATGGAGGGCAATTTCCACATTTCCAACTGAGGTACCTAGTTCATCTTATTGGGACTGGTTGGACAGTAGGTGCAGCCCAAGGAGGGCTAACCAAAGCAGGGTGGGGCATCATCTTACCCAGGAAGCACAAGAGGCTGGGTAAGATGATGGCCAAGGAAAGCCATTAGGGACTGTTTCCTGTTCTCCAACCCAGATACTGCACTTTTCCCATGGTCTTCACTACCCACAGACCAGGAGATTCCCTTTGGTACCTACACAACTACCAGGGCCCTGGGTTTCCAGCACAAAACTGGGCGGCTGTTTGGGTAGAAACCAAGCTAGCTGCAGCATTTTTTTTTTCATACTACAGTGGCACCTAGAATGTAAGTGAAGCAGAACGATTCACTCCCCTGGAAAGGGGACTGAAGCCAGGGAGTCAAGTGATCTACCTCAGCAGGTCCCAGCTCCACAGACACCAGCAAACTAAAATCCACTGGCTTGAAATTCTTGGAGCCAGAACAGCAGTCTGAACTTGAACTGTGTTGTTGGAGCTCAACAGGGGTAGGGGCATCCACCATTGCTGAGGCTCAAGTAGGTAGTTTCAACCCCATAGTGTAAGCAGAGCTGCCAGGAAATTTGAACTGGGCAGACCCTAACACAGTTTAGCAGCTGCAGGCACTGTCTTACTAGATGTCCTCACTGGGCAGGGCATCTCTGAAAAAAGGCAGCAGCTCATCAGGGACTTATAAAAAAAAGCCCCCACCTTCATGGGACAGAACACCTGGGAAAAGGGTTGTTACTGGGTACAACTTCAGCAGACCTAAATGTCCCTGCCTGGCAGCTCTGAAGAGAGCAGTGAATTTCCCAACACAACATTCAAGCTCTGATAAAGGACAGATTGCCTCTTCAAGTGGCTCACTGACTTCCATATATCCTGACTGGGAGACGCCTTCCAGTAGGGGCCAACAGACATCTCATATAGAAGAGCTCTAGCTGGCATCTGGTGGGTACCCCTCTGGGATGAAGCTACCAGAGGAAGGAACAGGCAGCAATCTTTGCTGTTCTGCTGTCTCCACTGGTGATTCCCAAACAAAAAAGATCTTGAGGGGACCTCGAGCAAATTCTAGCAAACCTGCAGCAGAGAGGCCTGTAAGAAGAAAACTAACTAACAAAGAAATAGTTTCAATCTCAACAAAAAGGATGTCCACTCAGAGAACCCATTCAAAGTTCACCAACCTCAAAGACCAAAGAAAGATAAATCCACAAAGATGGGAAGAAACCAGCACAAAAATGCTGAACACTCCAAAAACAAGAACACCTCTTCTCCTTTAAGCAATCACAGCTCCTCACCAGCAAGAGAACAAAACTGAACAGAGAATGAGTTTGGCGAATTGACATAAGCAGGTTTCAGAACGTGGGTAATAACAAAATTCTCTGAACTAAAAGAGCATGTTCTAACCCAATGCAAGGAAGCTAAGAACCTTGAAAAAAGGTTAGATGAAATGCTAACTAGAATAACAAGGTTAGAAGAATATAAATAACCTGATGAAGCTGAAAAACAGCATGAGAACTTCCTGAAGCATACACAACTTTCAGTAGTGAAAGTGATTAAGTGGAAGAAAGGGTATCAGAGATTGAAGATCAAGTCAATGAAATAAAGTGAGAAGACAAGACTACAGAAAAAAGAGTGAAAAGAAACAAACCCTCCAAAAAATATGGAATTACAGGAAAAGACCAAATCTATATTTGATCAGTGTACCTGAAAGTGAAGGGGAGAATGAAACCAAATTGGAAAACACTCTTTAGGATATTAGCCAGGAGAAATTCTCCTACCTAGCAAAACAGGCCAACATTCAAATTCAGGAAATACAGAGAACACCACAAAGATATTCCTTGAGAAGAGCAACCCCAAGACATAATCGTCAGATTCACAAAGGTTGAAATGAAGGAAAGAATGCTAAGGAAGCCAGAGAGAAAGATCAGGTTACCCACAAAGGGAAACCCATTATAATCACAGCAGATATCTTGGCAGAAACCCTATGAGCCAGAAGATAATGGGGGCCAATACACAATATTTTACAAAAAAGAATTTTCAATCCAGAATTTCATATCCAGCCCAACTAAACTTCATAAGCGAAGGAGAAATAAAATCTTTTATGGACAAGCAACTGCTGAGAGATTTAGTCACCACCAGGCCTTCCCTACAAAAGCTCCTGAAGGAAACACTAATGGAAAGGAACAACCAGTATCAGCCACCGTAAAACTTACCAAATTGTAGAGACCATTGACACAATGAAGAAACTGCATCAACTAACAGGCAAAACAACCAGCTAGTATCATAATGGCATTATCAAATTCACACATAACAATATTAACCTTAAATGTAAATGGGCTAAATGCCCCAATCAAAAGACACAGACTGGCAAATTGGATAAAGAGTTAAGACCCATCAGCCTGCTGTATTCAGGAAACCCATCTCACATGCAAGGACACACACAGGCTCAAAACAAAAGGGTAGAGGAAGATTTATCAAGGAAATGAAAAGCAAAAAAAAAAAAAAAAAAAAAAGAAGCAGGGGTTGCAATCCTAGTCTCTGATAAACTTAAAACCATCAAAAATCATAAGAGACAAAGACAGGCATTACATAATGGTAAAGGGATCAATGATGCAACAATAGCTAACTATTCTAAATATATATGCACCCAATGCAGGAGCACTCAGATTCATAAAGCAAGTTCTCAGAGACCCAGATCCCCACACAGTAATAGTGGGAGACTTTAACACCCTACTGTCAATATTAGACAGATCAACGAGACAGAAAATTAACAAGGATATCTGGAACTTGAACTCAGCTCTGGACCAAGCAGACCTAATAGACGTCTATAGAACCCTTCACCCCAAATCAACAGAATATACATTCTTCTCAGTACCACATCCCACTTATTCTAAAATTGACCATATAATTGGAAGTAAAACACTACTCAGCAAATACAAAAGAAAAAAATCATTACAAACAGTCTCACAGACCAGAATGCAATCAAATTAGAAATCACGATTAAGAAACTCACTCAAGACCACACACCTACATGGAAACTGAACAACCTGCTCCTGAATGACTACTGGATAAATAATGAAATGAAGGCAGAAATAAAGATGTTCTTCAAAACCAATGACAATGAAGACACAACATACCAGAATCTCTGGGACACATTTAAAGTAGTGTGTAGAGGGAAATTTATAGCACTAAATGCCCACAAGAGAAAGCAGGAAAGCAGTAAAGATATAAAATCAACACCCTAATGTCAGAATTAAAAGAACTAGAGAAGCAAGAACAAATAAGTTCCAAAGTGAGCAGAAGACAAGAAATAACTAAGATCAGAGCAGAACTGAAGGAAATAAAGAGACAAAAAAAAACCAAAAACACACATTTCAGAAAAATCAACGAATCCAGGAGCTGGTTTTTTTGAAAAGATCAATAAAATAGATAGACAGCTAGCCATACTAATAAAGAAGACAAGAGGGAAGAATCCAACGGATGCAATAAAAAATTATAAAGGTGATATTGCCACGAATCCCATAGAAATACAAACTACCGGCCGGGCGCGGTGGCTCAAGCCTGTAATCCCAGCACTTTGGGAGGCCGAGGCGGGTGGATCACGAGGTCAAGAGATCGAGACCAACCTGGTCAACATGGTGAAACCCCGTCTCTACTAATACAAAAAAAAAATTAGCTGGGCACGGTGGCGCGTGCCTGTAATCCCAGCTACTCAGGAGGCTGAGGCAGGAGAATTGCCTGAACCCAGGAGGCGGAGATTGCGGTGAGCCGAGATCGCGCCATTGCGCTCCAGCCTGGGTATCAAGAGCGAAACTCCGTCTCAAAAAAAAAAAAAAAAGAAATACAAACTACCATCAGAGAATACTATACCTCTATACACACATACACACACACACAAACAGAAAATGTAGAAGAAATAGATAAATTCCTGGACACTCACACCCTCCCAAGACTAAACCAGGAAGAAGTTGAATCCCTGAATAGATCACTAACAAGGTCTGAAATTGAGGCAGCAATTAATAGCCTACCAACCAAAAAAACCCCAGGACCAAAGGGTTTCACAGTCAAATTCTACCAGAGGTGCAAAGACAAACTGGTAACATTCCTTCTGAAACTATTCCAAATAATAGGAAAAGAGGAAATCCTCCCTAATTCATTTTATGAGGTCAACATCATCCTGATACCAAAACCAGGCAAAGACATAACTAAAAAAGAAACTTTCAGGCCAATATCCCTGATGAACATCAATGCAAAAATCCTCAATAAAACACTGGCAAACCAAACCCAAGAGCACATCAAGAAGCCTATCCATCACAATAAAGTCAGCTTCATCCCTGTGATGCCAGGTTGGTTTAATGTATTCAAATCAATAAACTCAATCCATCACATAAACAGAACCAAAGACAAAAACCACATGATCATCTCCATAGATGCAGAGAAGGCCTTTGACAAAATTTGACAACTCTTCATGCTAAAAACTCTCAATAAGCTTGGTACTGGTAGAATGTATCTCAAAATAATAAGAGCTATTTATGAAAAACCCACAGCCAGTATCATACTGAATGGGCAAAAACTGAAAGAATTCCCTTTGAAATTCCCTTGTACTGGTTGAAAATCAGCACAAGACAAGGATGCCCTCTCTTACCACTCCTATTCAACATAGTATAGAAAGTTCTGTTCAGGACAATCAGGCAAGAAAAGAAAAAAAAT
This sequence comes from Aotus nancymaae, assembly GCF_030222135.1. NCBI lineage: Eukaryota > Metazoa > Chordata > Mammalia > Primates > Aotidae > Aotus > Aotus nancymaae. The sequence continues at coordinate 12,217,094 of NW_026988420.1, forward strand.
AAAGGTTATTGAAATAGGTAAAGAAGTCAAATTGTCTCTATTTGCAGACAACATGACTGTATATTTAGAACACCCCATCCTCTCAGCCCCAAATCTCCTTAAGCTGATAAGCAACTTCAGCAAAGTCGCAGGATACAAAATCAATATGCAAAAACCACAAGCATTCCTGTACGCCAATAACAGACAAATGGTCAAATCATGAGTGAACTCCCATTCACAATTGCTACAAAGAGAATAAAATACCTAGGAATACAACTTACAAGGGATGTGAAAAACCTCTTCAAGGAGAACTACAAACCACTGCTCAAGGGAATAAGAGAGGGGACAAACAGATGGAAAAACATTCCATGCTCACAGTTAGGAAGAATCAATATCATGAACATGGCCATACCGTCCAAAGTAATCTACAGATTCAGTGCTATCCCCATCAAATTATCATTGACTTTCTTCACATAATTGGAAAAAATATCTTAAATTTCATATGGAACCAGAAAAGAGACCACATAGCCAACACAATTCTAAGCAAAAAAAAAAAAAAAAAGCAAAGCTGGAGGCATCATGCTACCTGACTTCAAACTATACTACAAGGCTACAGTAACCAAAACAGCATGGTATTGGTACCAAAACAAGAGATACAGACCACTGGAACAGAACAGAGGCTTGAGAAATAACGCACACATGTACAACCATCTGATCTTTGACAAATCTGACAACAACAAGCAATGGGGATACAATTCCCTGTTTAATAAATGGTGTTGGGAAAACTGGCTAGCCATATGCAGAAAGCTGAAACTGGACCCCTTCCTTACACCTTATACAAAAATTAACTCCACATGGATTAAAGATTTAATCCTAAGACCTAACACCATAAAAACCCTAGCAGAAAACCTAGGCAGTACCATTCAGGACATAGGCCTGGGCAAGGACTTCATCACTAAAACACCAAAAGCAATGGCAACAAAAGCCAAAATAAACAAATGGGATATAATTAAATTAAAGAGCTTCTGCACAGCAAAAGAAACTATCATCAGAGTGAACATGCAACCTACAGAATGGGAACTTTGTGCAATCTATCCATCTGACAAAGGGCTAGTATCCAGAATCTACAAAGTACTTAAATAAATTTACAGAAAAAAGAAAAACCCCATCAAAAAGTTGGCAAAAGATGTGATCAGACAATTCTCAAAAGACGACATTTATGCAGCCAACAAACATATGAAAAAAAGCTCGTCATCATTGGTCATTAGAGAAATGTAAATTAAAACCACATTGGGATACCATCTCACACCAGTTAGAATGGCAGTCATTAAAAAGTCAGGAGACAACAGATGCTGGAGAGGATGTGGAGAAATAGCAATGCTTTTACACTGCTGATGGGAGTGTAAATTAGTTCAACCATTGTAAAAGAGTGTGGCAATCCTTTAGGGATCTAGAACTAGAAATACCATTTGATCCCACAATCCCATTACTGGGTATATACCCAAAGGATTATAAATCATTCTATTATAAAGACACATGCGCATGTATTTTCATTGCGGCACTGTTCACAATAGCAAAGTCTTGGAACCAACCCAAATGCCCATCAATGATAGACTGAATAAGGAAAATGTGGCATATATATACCATGGAATACTATGCAGCTATAAAAAAGGATCATCTCATGTCCTTTGCAGAGACATGGATGAAGTTGGAAACCATCATTCTCAGCAAAGTAACACAAGAACAGAAAACCAAACATTGATGTTCTCACTCATAATTGGGAACTGAACAATGAGAACACATGGACACAGGGAGGGGAATATCACACACCAGGGTCTGCTGGAGAGGGGCTAGGGGAGGGACAGCATTAGGAGAAATACCTAATGTGGATGACAGGGTGATGGATGGATGCAGCCAACCACCATGGCATGTGTATACCTATGTAACAAATCTAAATGTTCTGAACACGTACCCCAGAACTTAAATTTAAAAAAAAAAAAAAATTCCTACATTATATGCATTCTGTGCTGTAGTCTCACAATAAAGTAAAATAGAGAAAAAGATATTAAGAAAATCATAAGGGAAAATATATTTACTATTCATTAAGTGGAAATGGATCATCACGGAGATCTTTATCTTCATCACCCACAAGGAGTGGGCTGAAGAGGTGGAAGAAGTGAAAGGGTTGTTCTTGTTGTCTCAGAAATGGCAGAGGTAGAAGAAAATGTGCAATTCAAATCTATGTTGTTCAAGGATCAACTATAGTCAGGTCTGCATCTCTTGTGCAGCATAGTCTTTTTGTTTGTTCCTACAATATACCACACTGTTTTAATCAAAATAGCTTTATAATATGTGACATCATGTAATCTGTTAAGGCCAAACTTCACTATTTTTCTCAAAATTATTTTTATTATTTATAAATTTATTGTTTATATAATTTCAAGGAAAGTTTGTCAAGCTCCCCCACAAATACTGCAGACATCTTCCATGGAATTCCACAAAATGTACAAATCAGAGGTCTGTGAACTTTTTCTGTAAAAGCCAAATAGTAAATATTTTAGATGTGTTAGGCCTTATGGTCTCTGTAACCACTCAATTCTGCTATAACAGAACAAAAGTGGCTGGGCTCAGTGGCTCATGCCTGTAATACCAGTACTTAGGGAGGCCAAGGCAGTTGGATCACCTGAGGTAAGGAGTTCCAAACCAGCCTGGCCAACATGGTAAAACCCTGTCTCTACAAAACAAACAAACAAACAAACAAATCAGCCAGGCATGATGGTTGGCACCTGTAATCCCAGCTACTCTGGAGGCTGAAGCACAAGAATTGCTTGAACCTGAGAGGTGGAGGTTGCAGTGAGCTGAGATCACACAACTGCACTCCAGCCTGTGTGACAGAGTGAGATTCCATCTCAAAAAAAAAAAAGAAGAAGAAGAAGAAAAGCAGCCATAAACAAAGAGAGTAGTGGTGTTACAATAAAATTTTGTTCACCAAAAAAGGAGGTAGATTGGACTTGGCCTCCCAGTCTTGACTGGGAGAACTGAACAATTCAGTGTAATGAAATAAAAATACAATCCAGAGCTTTAACAGATTAGATCATAACGATTTATAAAGCAGAAGACAACATATCAGAATCTGAACACAAGTCTTTTAAAATCACCCAGCCAGACAACAAGAAAAACAAAATAAAAAATAATGAAGAAAGCCTACATGACACATGGGACACCATAAAGTGAACAAATGTTTCAATTTTGGGAGTTACAGAAGAAGAAGACATGAGTAATGGCATAAAAAAAATCTGTTGAACAACATAATATCTCAAAATTTCCCAAGACATCCAGATAAGGAAACTCAAATTTATTCAAATAGATTCAACCAAAAAGATCTTCTCCAAGATACATTATAGTCAAAGTGTCAAAAATCAAAGACAAAGAGAGAATTCTAAAAACAGCAAAAGAAACTGTCTAGTCACATATAAGGGAATCCCCATCAGATTAGCAACAGATTACTCAGCAGTAAAGCAGGCCAGGAGAGACATATTCAATGTGCTAAAACACAAAATGTGTCAGTCAAATACACTATACCCAGTGAAGCTTTCCTTCAAAAATAAAGGAAAAATAAAATCTTTCCCAGACAAGCATAAACCAAGGGAATTTATCACTTCTAGACCAAGCCTAAAAGAAATACTTGAGGAAGTCCAACATCTGGAAGTAAAAGGATGATATCTACCATCATTAAAACACATAAAATATAAAACTCACCAGTAGAACAGACACACAAATGAGAAACACAAAGAAGTCAAATGTTACCACTATGGAAAACCACCCAATTTCAATGGTAAATAAAAGAAAGAAATTAAAAAACAAAAAAAAGAATATGCAAAGCAACCAGAAAATAACAAAATGACAGGAGTAAATCTTCACCTATCAAGAATAATCTTGACTCTAAATAGGTTAAGTCTCCTCCTTGAAAGATATAGACTGGCTGAATGAATAAAGAAAACATAACCCAAATATATGCTGCCTACAAGACACTCATCTCCCCTATAAAGATGCATATATACTTAATGGAAAGAGATAAAAAATATATTCCATGGAAGTGAAAGCCAAAAGTGAACACAGCTAGCTAAACTTCTATCAGACTAAATAAACTTTAAGTCAGAAACTATAAAAATAAACAAAGGAGGTCATTATATAGTAATAATGGGATCAATTATGCAAGAGGATATAACAATTATAGATATAATGCATTCCAAACCAGAGCAACCAGATATATAAAGCAAATATTAGATCTAGAGGGAGAGGTAGCCTTCAACTAAATAATAGTTGAGGACCTCAATACAGCTCACTCTTCACATTGGACAGATTATCTAGACAGAGAATCAACAAAGAAACATTGAATTTAAACTGTACTTTAAACCAATTGGAACTAACATAGTTACCGAACATTTTCTGCAACAGCTGAAGAACACACATTCTTCTCATCAGCACATTGAACATTTTCCAAAAGAAAACATGTGTTATTACACAAAGTCTTAAGAGATTTTTAAAAATCAAAATCATATTAAGTATCTTCTCAAACCACAATGGAATAGCATTAATACAAGGAATTTTGAAAACTATAAAAATATTTTTTAAATGTTCAACATGCTTCTCAATATCACTTATTCAATGAATAAAGTAATACAAGGAAATCAAAACAATCTTAAAACTATGAAAATTGGAACAACATATCAAAACCTATGGGGTACAGCAAAAGCAGTGCCAAGAAGTTTATTAGCAATAAATGCCTACATAAAAAAAAAAAAAAACTAAAAAAAAATTCAAACAAACAACATAATTGTGTACTTACATAAACTAAAAAAGAATCAAAATCAAAATTAGTAGAAGAAAAGAATAAAGATCAGAGCAGAACAAAATAGAGGGGAAAAATACCAAGGATCAATGAAATGCAGTTTTTTTTAAAAAAAAAAAAAAAAAAGACAAAATAAACTACTATAGCTTAAATAACCAATAAAAGACAACCCCCAAAAAATAAAATCAGAAATGAAAAAGGAGACATTACAACTGATACCACAGAAATGCAAAAGATAATTAGACTACTATGAACAACTCTATGCTTACAAATTGGAAATCTAGAAGAAATGGAAAAATTCCTATACACATAAAACTTACCAAGATTGAATGAGTAAGAAAGAAAACTTGAACAGACCAATAATGAGTAACAAGATTTAATCAGTAATACAAAGTCTCCCAACAACAACAACAAAAAAGTCCAGAACCAAATGGATTCATGGCCAAGTTCTACCATATTTACAAAAAATAATAAGTGCTCCTCAAACTATTTCAAAACATTAAAGAGGAGGGAATTCTCTCCTATTCATTCTATGAGGCCAGCATCATCCTGCTACCAAAACCAGACAAGGAGACAGCAAAAAAAAAAAAAAAAAAAACACTCCAGACCAATATCCTGATGAACACAGATGTAAAAATACACATCAAAATTTTACCAAACAGAATGCAGGAGTGTATCAAAAAATAATAAACCATAAAAAAGAGTTAAAAAAATTACCTATTAAGTACAATGTTCACTATTGCAGTAATGGGTACACTGAAAGTCCAGACCTCACTGCTATGCTATATATACATATAAGAAATCTGCACTTATAACCTCTCAATCTCTAAAAATAAATTTTAAATTAAAAAATTAAAATAATAGTAATAATACACCATGATCAAGTGACATTTATACCAAGGATGCAAGAATGGTCTAACATATGTAAGTCAATAAATGTTATATCACATCAACAGAATGAAGGACAAAATCCACATGATCTTTTCAACAGATACAGGAAAAGCATTTGACAGGATTTAGCATCCTTTTATGATAAAAAATAAACTCAACAATTACACATAGAAGGAGCACACCTCAAAATAATAAAGGCCATAAATGATGAACCCAAAGCTAACATCATACTGAATGGAGAAAAGTTGAAAAGTCTTTTCTCTAAGATCTAGAAAAAGGCAAGGATGCCCACTTCCACCAACTGTATAGACATAGTTCTGTAAGTCCTACCCAGAGAAATCAGGGAAAAGAAAGAAATAAAAGTCATTCAAATGGGCAAAAAGAGCAAGTCAAACTACTCTTTTGCTGATAAGATCTTATATTTAGAAAAATCTAAAGACTTCACCAAAAATCTTTTACAATAACAAATTTATTAAAGTTGCAGGATACAAAATCAATGTATAAAAATCAGATTCATTTCTCTATTAGCAATAATCTAGCCAAGAAAAAAAATCAAGAAGGTAATCCCATTCACAATTGCTACAAAAACATAAAATACCTAAGAGTTAATCTAACCAAGGAGGTGAAAGAGCTCTACAAGGAAAATACTAAAGAAATTAAAGAGGAAACGAATGAAAAGACATCCCAAGCTCATGGATGAGAAGAATATTGTTAAAATGACTGTACTGCCTGAAGCAATCTACAGATTCAATACAATTCTTATCAAAATACCAATGACATTCTTCATGGAACAGACATAGATCTGTGCATTTTCCAACTCATCTTTGTCAAAGGCACCAAGAACATTCAATGAGGAAAGAACAATTTATTTAATAAATGGTGCTGGGAAAATGAAATATATGCAGAAGAATGAAACCAGATCCCTATCTCTCAACATAAACCAAATCAAAATAGATTAAACACTTGGATCTAAGACCTGAAACTGTAAAACCGCTAGAAGAAAACACTGGGGAAACAGTATTTGGTCTGGGCAAAGATTTCTTGTGTGAGACCTAAAAAGCACAAGCAACCAAAGCAGAAATAGACAACCGGGATTAGATCAAGCTAAAAAGCCTCTGCACAGCAAAAGAAGCAATCAACAAAGAGACAACCTACAGCATGGGAGAAAATATTTGCATGTTATCCATCTGACAAGGGATTAATAACCAGAATATTTAAGGAATTCAAACAACTCAGTAGCAAAGTCTAAAAACAAACTGATTATCAGGTTAATATATTATCAATATATTAGTAATAGTAATCTGATTAATGGACAAAGGACCAGAGTAGGCATTTACCAAAAGACATGGAAATGGCCAACAGGCATATAAAAAGAAATCTCAGTATCACTAATCACCAGAGAACTGCATATCAAAACTACAATGAGATATAATCTCACCCCAGTTAAAATGACTTTCATTAAAAGGGCCATAATGGATGCTGGCAAGAACACAGACAAAGGGGAACATTTGTATACTACTAGTGGGAATGTAAATTAGTACAGCCACTATGGAAAGCAGTATGAAGGATTCTTAAAAAGCTAAAAATAGAACTGTCATACCATCCAGCAATTCCAATACTAGAATTGTTTATAATCAAAATAAAGGAAACCAACACATCAAAAAAAAAAAAACAAACATCTGCACTCCCATTTCTATTGCATTTCTATTAACAATAGCCAAAATACAGGATCAATCTAAGCACACATCAATGGATAAATGGCTACAGAGGATATGTTTATACATAATACAGTATTATTTAGCCATAAAAAGAATGAAATCCTGTCATTTGCAGCAACATGGACAGAACTGGAGAACACTATGTTAAGTGAAATAAGCAAAGTACAAAAAGACCAATATTACATGTTCTCATTCATATGTGGGAGCTCAACAAAGTTAAACTCATGGAAGTAGAAAGTAGAGAATAGTGGGGAAAGATCGGGGGAAAGGAGGATGAGACAAGTTGGTTAGTGGTGACAAAAACACAGAGACAGAAGGAACAAGTTCTAGTGTTAATAGCACAATAGGGTGACTTCAGTTAATAATATACTGTATATTTCAAAGAAGATTTGAAATATTCTCAACACAAAGAAATGATAAATGTTCAGTGATGGATAGTCTAAGTATCCCAATTTGATCATTATATATCATATGCATGTGTCAAAAAATCACATGTATTCCATAAACATGATTTTTTAACAAAAAATAAAAAGAAACCACTTACTAATATCAATCATATCTCTATTTCTCTACTTAGGTCTATAGTTTCATGCTTTATATTAATACATTTTAAGGCCTTATCACTAGGTGAGTATGTATGTGGCTGCTGTAACTCCTTTACCCATTTCAGTTCATTACTACTACCATTCTTCTTTGTCCTTTCACATTTGTCTATTTTTTCAGATATTAAAATTGCCATTCCAAGGGTTTTGTTTTGTTTTTTTTTACTACTTACATGGTAGGGATATATATTACCCTTCCTTCACTTTTGAATTTATTCATTGTGTCTCCTATACACAACATATTGCTGGATCCTGTTTATTGTATATTTGTTTTCCAAATGGAGAGTATCTATATTTTGATTAGTGATTTTACTCCTACTAATTTATTGAAAATAATGCGATATAAATGCTATGTATGTCTCTGCCTTTCTCTTTAATGTTTTCTCTTTACCGTCCCTTTCGTTTGTCTCTTCCTCTTTTCCTACTGACTCTTTTTAAAGTTATGTGATCAATTTTCATTCTTCTGGTGATTACCTCTGAATTTTAGCAAGGCCTTTTTTTAATTGCATTTTAGGTTTTGGGGTACATGTGAAGAACATGCAAGATTGTTGCATAGGTACACACATGGCAGTGTGATGTGCTGCCTTCCTCCTCATCACCTATATCTGGCATTTCTCCACATGCTATCTCTCCCCAACTCCCCACCCCCTGCTGTCCCTCCCCTGTTTCCCCCAGACAGACCCCAGTGTGTGATGCTCCCCTCCCTGTTTCCATGTATTCTCATTGTTCAACACCTGCCTATGAGTGAGAACATGCAGTGTTTGATTTTCTGTTCTTGGGTCAGTTTGCTGAGAATGACGGTTTCCAGGTTCATCCATGTCCCTACAAAGGACATTAACTCATCGTTTTTGATGGCTGCATAGTATTCCATGGTGTATATGTACCACATTTTCCCTGTCCAGTCTATAATCAATGGGCATTTGGGTTGGTTCCAGGTCTTTGCTATTGTAAACTGTGCTGCAATGAACATTCATGTGCATGTGTCCTTATAGTAGAATGATTTATAATCCTTTGGATATATACCCAGTAATGGGATTGCTGGGTCAAATGGAATTTCTATTTCTAGGTCCTTGAGGAATCGCCACACTGTCTTCCACAATGTTTGAACTAATTTACACTCCCACCAACAGTGTAAAAGTGTTCCAATTTCTCCACATCCTCTCCAGCATCTGTTGTCTCCAGATTTTTTAATGATCGCCATTCTAACTGGTGTGAAGTAGTATCTCAATGTGGTTTTGATTTGCATTTCTCTAATGACCAGTGATGATGCGCATTTTTTCATATGTTTGTTGGCTTCATGTATGTCTTCTTTTGTAAAGTGTCGTTCATGTCCTTTGTCCACTTTTGAATGGGCTTGTTAGTTTTTTTCTTGTAAATCTGTTTTAGTTCTTTGTAGATTCTGGATATCAGTCAGATGGGTAGATTGCAAAAATTTTTTCCCATTCTGTTGGTTGTTGATTCACTCTAATGACTGTTTCTTTTGCTGTGCAGAAGCTGTGGAGTTTGATTAGGTCTCATTTGTCTATTTTGGCTTTTGTTGCCACAAAATCAATGTGCAAAAATCACGAGCATTCCTATACACCAATAACAGACTTAAAGAGAGCCACATCAAGAACGAACTGCCATTCACAATTGCTACAAAGAGAATAAAATACCTAGGAATATAACTAACAAAGGATGCAAAGGATCTCTTCAAGGAGAACTACAAACCACTGCTCAACGAAGTAAGAGAGGACATAAACAGATGGAAAAACATTCCATGCTCATGGTTAGGAAGACTCAATACTGTGAAAATGGCCATACTGCCCAAAGTAATTTACAGATTCAACACTATTCCCATCAAGCTACCAATGACCTTCTTCACAGAACTGGAAAAAACCACCTTAAACTTCATATGGAACCAAAAGAGAGCCCGCATAGCCAAGTCAATTCTAAGCAAAAAAAAAAAAAAAAAAAAAAAACAAAGCAGGAGGCATCACACTACCTGACTGCAAACTATACTACAAGGCTACAGTAATCAAACAGCATGGTACTGGTACCAAAACAGAGATATAGACCAATGGAACAGAACAGAGGCCTCGGAGGCAACACCGCACATCTACAAGCATCCGATCTTTGATAAACCTGACAAAAACAAGCAATGGGGAAAGGAGTCCCTGTTTAATAAATGGTATTGGGAAAACTGGATAGCCATGTTCAGAAAGCAGAAACTGGACCCCTTCCTGACACCTTACACTAAAATTAACTCCAGATGGATTAAAGACTTAAACATAAGACCTAACGCCATAAAAACCCTAGGAGAAAACCTAGGCAAGGCCTATTTTACTTGTCTAATATAAATGTTCAAGAATCATTCTTACTTCTACCTTCCCTTCAAACAAGATAATAACATTAGTGCTCTCACAACTCCCTCCAATTTCATTCTCATCTCCCACTTATTGATCACCAGAAATATTCTTGTTATCTGTAGGGATGGATGTGAGGGTAGAGCCAGCAGCCCATCCTAATTCACTATCTTATCAGGAACAAAATGTTCTTTTATATAATGTATATACAATACATTATCTCGTAATCATTTATTTGCAGAAAATTTCCTCCTCTGATGAAATAAAGCAAGACTTACACAAAGCACCAGGCACATAACAGATGCTGCTGTCATTTAAATGTGTTCCCCAAATTGCATGTGTTGGCAGCTTAATTACCAATGTGGCAGTATTGAAAGGTGGGGTTTTTGAAAAGTGATTGGATCATGGAGTACTCTGCTCTCATGAATCGATTAATGGGTTATCATAGGAGTGGAACTTTTGGATTCCTGGGATAAAACTTGTGTGGCCAAGATGTATCTTCCATTTTTATAGATTTAATTTAATTTTCTAAAAGTTTGTTTAAATTTTTAACATTTTTAGTCATGAGCAATATTTGTGGTTTCCTTTTCTTGCAATTTTTTTCAGGTTTTGGTATCAAGATAATGCTGGCCTCTATAATAATCTGGGAAGTATTATCTCCTCAAGCGTCTGGAAGAATTTGTGTGAATAAAATTTTTTTTAAGGTATGATAGAATTCACCAATGAAGCAACCTGGGCCAGAGAGAGAAAGAGAGAGAAGATTTTTAATTTTTAAATTCAAATCCTTGAAGAGAGATGGGGTTATTAAGATCAACTATTTCTTCTTGAATGAGCTATGGCAGTTTGTCTTTCAAGGAATTTTTCCATTTTATCTTAATTGTCATATCCATTGGTATAAAATGTTCACAATATTTCCTTATTGTCCTATATATATATAGAATCTCTGTAGGTCACGTCCCTTCATTTCTGATCATTTCTTCTGCCTAGTGGTAACAATTTTATGAACCTTTTCATGAATGAGCTTTTAGTTTCACTGATTTTCTCTTTAATTTTTCTGTTTATTATCAATCTGTTTCTTTTCTGGTCTTTATTTTTCCTTTTCTGTTAATTTTGGGTTTCATTTAAAATTCTTTTTGTAGTTTCTTATTATTCATTAACTTTTCACTCTAAACCTCTAAGATGAATGTTGATTGATAATTACTTGAGTCTATAAAATTAACTTCAAAATATTGGGATTTTGCTTGGGAAGTTGCGCATTTAGTTATTGCCTCTTCTCTGCCTCAGTTCTTTCAGAGAATTTTACAGTACATCATATTACAGTCTGTCATTAGGTGGGTTTTGCTTGGTCCTATCTTGGTTTTATTTGACTGTTTCCCAATTAGTCCGAAAACCATGAAGGGAAGGACATTTTTCCAACTCTTACCCCCAGAGCACCTATTACATAAAATTATTGAGAAAATGTTCAATAAATGTTTACTAAATTTATCTGGCCTAAGGCAGCACTAGGCAGTTTTCTGAGTTGCCACAAGCTTGTGTTCTGACATGCTGAATTCAAAGCACTTCAATGAAGCCAGTTTAGATTAATGGTAGCAAGCCATAGCTAAGTTTGTGGAAATATAAGATTGTATTTGAGGTCTCCAAACAATCACTCATTCTGGAAAACCTGAAAAAGAGTTTGAGTAGAAAGTTGACAATTATTTGTTTTTAGAAGTGATAGTGCTCTCCATTCTCATTGATTACTTCAGCCTCAAAGAATGTTAACTCTAAAAACCACATTGGGCTTTAAGCACCTTGCTAAGCAATGTGAGGTCTACCTGCCCAGTGTCTGTCACATGAGATGTTGTTCTAATTGAAATTATTTGTGGTCTGAGAACCAGGATTGGAGATGCCTCCCAATAATTTCCTTTAAATCACCACTGTCATTTTATGCCTGAGTCATCCCTATTTTAAAAGCCTTAGGAGTGTGTTCAAAGAATGGATTTCAGATGACACTGACCAAGAACCTTGACTATAAGACAATGAAAACTTAGAAGCAAAAACTGATGCTTCCTGTAGTTTTGAGTGAACTTAGAGAAGTTGCTTAACTTCTTTATGTCACTTTTCTCATTTATAAAATGAAACTTTAGGCAAAATATCTCACTGTCTACCTGCACTGCAACTTCAAACTGATTTAAAAAAATCATACATGAAATTGTGAAAAACTCCTACGGTGATAGCTACCTGGATTAGCTGGTGTGAGTACACAGAGTGGGTAACAGATAAATCAACGTTTGTCCTGAAAATAAATAGTTGGTTGGTAAATGATTGTCTATAATCTGTAGCTTAGAAACATGTGTTAATTCCAACTGGGAATCCTGATTATCATGAGAAAGCAGACTTTTAGAAAAACTATATAATCAGAAAGCAAAACTTTCACAAAATTCTGGCCTGAGCAAATTACCTTGCAAACAGATAACTTACTATAAGAAAATTATGTCAGGGAAATTTGGAGTCTTTTAGATGCAGTCTTGCTCTGTTACCCAGGTTGAAGTACAGTGGCACGATCTGGGCTCACTGTAACCTCCACCTCCTGGGTTCAAGCCATTCTCCTGCCTCAGCCTCCTGAGTAGCTGGGACCACAGGTGCACACCATCCAACCCGGCTAATTCTTTTGTATTTTTAGTAGAAACGGGGTTTCAACATGTTGGCCAGGCTGGTCTTGAACTCCTGACCTCAGGTGATGCACCAGCCTTGGCCTCTGAAAGCGCTGGGATTACAGAGTCATACTTAAACCATGGTTTGGTGACTAGAAGTACGGAAGTTTTAATTGGGCACAAAATAGCCCCAAATAACCCTTCTTCATTTTATTTACTTCAAGTACTCTTCATATATAGCTTAATTTATTCATGTAATAAATACATATGTGCATCTGTTTACATGTAAGTGTGAGAGTATGGATGCGTATGCATGTGTGTACGTGTTTACATGTGTGTGCTCACACGTGTGTTGAACACTGGTGCTAGGCCCTGGATACAGTGGTTAACAAAAAGAAAATTGTCTCTGCCTTCAAAGGTTAGTTTCCAGTGGGAGTTATAAGCAAAAGAGTGACACTAGATTTTGAGATTTTTTGAAGGCCAGGTCTGACTGTATCAGATTATCTATGTCTAGACAGTGCATTATAAATCTTAAGTGTGCAATTAATGTCTGCTAAATAATTTTTCAAGCTGAAGATGTCAGTTTCAGCTTGAAATCACTCAGAACTGTGATTTGTTTCAAGATGAATTGTTCAACATGAACATATATATGTCTATTTTAGCAGATAGATACACACGCATATATATAGTTTAAGCATCATCATCATTCTTAGGTGTAGTCAGCAGAATCTACTCCAGCAAGTTTAATGAGAAAGGCATTTATTAGACAGTACTAGGTGATATACAGCAACTCCAGCAGGGCCAAGAGCCAAAATAGATGTTCCATAGCCAGGAGCAACTGCAAACAGAAGTATCTATTCACCCTGAGACTGTTTTAGGAAAAACCTCTTTTCTGCTGTGACTCAACTCTTTCCCCAGGTTTGCCATCAGAGCTTGCCCCAGAAAAACTAAATGCTTCTACTATCAAGCCACACATTTCTCACTTCCTTCTTCCAATTCCCATGTGTGTATAAAACCTGAGCCATACATGGAGCCCTCACTGCAAGAAAGCTTGAAAAATGTAGCGATTAACTTTCCAGCTTCCCCAGTACTGAAAGGCATACTGGAAAGGGGACTGGAATGAGTCATGTGCAAGCCAATTCATCATAAAATTGCTTCAGTTTACACTAAGATTTTTTGTCATAACTATCTGACTGCTTGGACTGTGTTCCTGGAGAGAACCATAAGTAAAAGGATATAAGAGGGTTTCAATGCCTACAATGTGTGCAGGTGAGATGGACAATCCCCTTCCCTAAATTCTACTCCCCATACTGGAGGTGTAAGGACAAGCAAGTGCCTCTACGCATCCTGGAAATCTTAAGCTTTGGAACTGAACTAAGCTGCAGTGTCTCAGAAATAATGCCTGCCTGACCCACTTCATAGAGCTCTTCAGAAGATAATGCATATGTGTATTCGTAATTGTCACACTGGTATCATACCCGTCATCTGCTCCTCCATATGTATTTCTGTGAGCCTGCTCTAAAAAGAACCTCTTTCTTGCAATGACTCAACTCTTTCCCCACATTGCCCATCACAACTTGCCCCAGAAAGACTAAATCCTTCTACTACCATGACACACATTGCTTATTTCCTTCTTCCAAATCTCATGTGTGCAGAAAACCTGTTCCACCTGTGGCTATACATTGGCCTCATCACAGTCTCTTCTCTTTATCTCACCTGCCTCAATCTTATCAGTCACCAATATCTGTTTATTCGACTTCAAAAACTGCTCTCAAATCTAGGCTCTCCATTGTCACTTAAGTTGGTTCGGTCAAGTTGTTACAGGTTTTCTAATTGATTATTTTGCCTCTAGTCTGACAAACTTTCCACCTCTCTATCCCAAAAAGCAAATCAGAGTATGCAACTCTCTTGCTTCATCATTATTTTCATTGTTATTTGCATTGAAATTCATACTGTGAAAATAACACTATCCGAATAAAGATAGACCCCCATCAGCAGGCCTGAAATATTTCTCTACTTTCCAGACGTGACTGAGTGAGTGCAACGGAGACCTATGACTGCTTATGGGCCACCCTGGAAGTTCCACAAGGTACCAGTTCAAAACTAAGTGATGTTCCAATGATCATTTATAGAAATGGATCAATATTAAAACTGGAATGTGTTCTTTGTCAAAGATGTTTTTAAATCTCCTCCATGTGATTTCTCTGTGTGTTCCTCATTTCATTAGTCACGAATTACACAACTTTTTCCTATTTTTCTGCTTCAATATTTCATCTTCACTCCTGTGATTTTGAAAAAAAAAAGTGGATATTGGATGTTTTATTTTTATATTGCACCAAATGATACATCTCAGCCACATTGTTCCTGTCATCCAAACTACCCCATGCTTTCTTTACTTTCAAAGAAACACTCTCTATGTCTACTACCTAATTTAGCATCTCCTTTTTCAGGTTCTCATCTTATTTACCTCAAAATACTTATTTCTCTGACAAGTAAGAAGCTGAACAAACTACCTCTAATAAAGCAAACCATATGATACTCACCTTTTGGAGTTAATTGTAGACTACTATTTTATTCCTTTCACACTCAGGTAGCTTCTAAACAAAAAGAACACAATATGCTAAATAACTTATTTGGGAACAGAGATCAGCATTCTACCATAACACTTCTAATGCCTAATTATTTTAAACAAACACCTCATTCACAGAAATCACAGATCAGAAACTGCCTATTAGACTGTGAAGTATGAAAGGTGCTCAATCAAAAAGAAAAAGCTCTTTTTAAGGCTAATTGGAGAGACATATTTAACATTTCCAATTTTTTGACATAGAGATTTTCTATTATTTTATGTGGGCTAAAAAATTGCATATTGAATCATGTATAAGGTTAGAAATTGTGTGTGTATATATATATATATATACACACACACACACACACACAATATGTATTATATGCATGCTATATATTATGTAACATTTACATATATTTATATAATATACATTTTATATATATACAATTTCCCAACCCAAATTCAAAACCTTGATAAATATACATATTCTATATTTTATAGATACAGTCACTATATATATATATATATTTCCCCCTACTGAGAATACACTCAATCTCTGGCCATTTGCATTTCCTTTGGAAGTTCAAATATAGGTTCTCAGTTCCTTCAACTAAGATTTTCTCTCTCCTCTCTCTGTAGGCTTATCCTAAGCATATCTCATTCATTCTTGTGGCTTTATATATCATGGTGACTACCATAATTATATCTCTGGATCAGAATTCTTTTCTAAGCTCCAGACACAAATGTGCAGCCAGCCTCTTGACAAGTCCATTTAGTTGTCCCAAAAACAATTTAACGCTCATCTTAAACCAAAACCTTGATTTTTCTCCTTCAGAATTAATTGCTGCTCTTCCTGTTTGTGAATTCTCAGTAAATGGCACTAGCAATTCCCTAGTAGCTTCAAGCCCAAAATTCAGAAGTCACATTCTGCACAGCCCTCCACCAAAACTTGTCAATACAGTCTCTATAACTTTACTCAAATTATCTCCACTGATTGGCCCCCCATCTCCACTGCCAGTGCTTTAAATCAAGCCACCGTCATCCTAAGCCTTCATTACCTCCATAGGTTGCCACAAGTGTTCTTCACTATAGTATGAGCAGCAATTATGATCTTTGTAAAACACAAATTGGTTCACATTACTGTTTGCTCAAAATCTTTCAATAGACTGAGAGACTGTGCTCTCCACAGATGGCCACAATAACTCCCTCCCACAGGCTCATATGACCATATGTGCTATGTCTAAATGTGTCCCACAGACTTATGTGTTGGAAACTTGATCCCTAGTGAGCACTGTTGGAAGGTGGGGACTTTCGGGGGGTGTTTTGGTCATGAGGGCTCCACCCTCATGAATGGATTAATGCTGCTTTAAAAAGGGCTTATGGGAATGGGTTGCTCTTTCTTTCCCTCCCTCCTCTTTCACCATGTGAGGACCCAGCAAGTAGACATCTCATTAGATGCTGGTCCCTTGATCTTGGACTCACCAACCTCCAGAACTGTGAGATAATACATTTCTGTTCTTTATAAATTATCCTGTCTCAGGTATTCTGTTATAGCAGCACATGTGAACTAAGACATGTCACTCTGATTCTTCTCCATCAAAAGGTAGAATATAACTTCCCTCCCTTGACCCTGGTCTAGCTTTATTACTCACTTCCAGTACAAAGCAGTGGAAGTGATACCATGTGACTTCAAAGGCTGCGTCAAAAAGAGCCATGTAGCTACCATTTGTTTTCTTTGAGGCACTTGCTTTGGGAGAAGCCAACTGGCACATCAAAGTTGAGCTATCCTGAGACTACTGTTTTGCAAAGGTCACACACAGGAACTCCAATCAACAGCCTTGGCTGAACTCCCAGGACCAACTGCTGGCCATGATTGACACGTCTTAACCGTCCAGCTCAGTCATGACTTCAAACGACCATATCCCCAGCCAACACCTGGCCATAACCACATAAGATACTCTGAATGAGAACCTCCCAAACAGCCCCTTCCTTAACTACTGACCCACAACATTTTAGCAGAAACAACATGGTTGTTTTTATACCACTAAATTGAGAGGTGATTTGTTATATAGCATTAGTGGCTAGATCAGCTTCCCATCATCCTCAGGATAAATTCAAAAGTATTTCTGGAACCTACAGGGCCCTACATGAGCTGGCTCCTGGCGATTTCCCAGCCTTTCTTTGTGCCTTGGTTGCCAAGCTTTAAACACACTGACTGACCCTTGCTTCTTCCTCATGAGGAATTTTGCCAAGGCTATGATTTTTCCATTCTGGAATGCACTCTTCACCTGGCTAACACCAACTCAGTCCTCAGGTCTTAAGTGTCATTTCTTTAAGAAAGCTAAAAGGATCCATGTCATGGAGGAAAAGCTTGGGTGGTAGTGGTCATTTTTAAGATGGAAGAAAGAGGTTGGCAAGATGGCCAAATAGGAAGAGCTCCAGTCTGCAGCTCCCAGGAAGATCAATGCAGAAGGTCAGTAATTTCTGCATTTCCAACTGAGGTACCAGCTCATCTCTGGGACTGGCTAGACAGTAGTGCAGCACGTGGAGGGTGACCAAAGCAGGGTGGGGTGCTGCCTCACCTGGCGAGTGCAAAGGATTGTGGAACTCCTTCCCCTAGCAAAGGGAAGCCATGAGGGACTCTGCCATGAGGAACACTGCATTCCAGTCCAGATACTATGCTTTTCCCACACTCTCTGCAACCCACAGACCAGGAGATTGCCTCGGGTGAATACAGCACACGGGCCCTGAGTTTCAAGCACAAAACTGGGTGGCTGTTTGGGCAGACACCAAGCTAGCTGCAGAAGTTTCTTTTTCATACTCCAGTGGCATCTGGAACGACAGAAAGACAGAACCATTCACTTCCCTACAAAGGGAGCTGAAGCCAGGAAGCCAAGTGGTCTAGCTCAGCAGACTACACACCCACAGAGCCCAGCGAGCTACGATTTACTGGCTTGAAATTCTCGCTGCCAGCACAGTAGTCTGAAGGCAACCTGGGATAATCCAGCTTGGTTGGGGGAGGGGCATCTGCCATTACTGAGACTTGAGTAAGCAGTTTTCTCCTCACCGTGTTAAAAAAAAAAATGTCTCCAGCAAGTTCAAAGTGGGCAGAGCTGACTGCAGCTCAGCAAAGCTGCTGTACCCAGACTGCCTCTCTAGATTCCTCCTCTCTGGGCAGGGCTCTCTGAAAGAAAGGCAGCAGCCCCAGTCAGGGCCTTATAGATCAAACTCCCATCTCCCTAGGACAGAGCACCTGGGGGAAGGGGCTGCTGTGGGCACAGCTTCAGCAGACTTGAAGGTTCCTGCCTGCCAGCTCTGAAGAGAGAAGCAGATCTCCCAGCACAGCAATCAAGCTCTGCTAAAGGACAGACTGCCTCCTCAAGTGGGTCCCTGACCCCCATGCCTCTTGACTGGGAGACACCTCCCAGCAGGGGTTGACAGACACTTCATACAGAAAAGCTGTGACTGGCATTTGGTAGGTGTCCCTCTGGGACAAATCTTCCAAAGGAAGGAATAGGCAGCAATCTTTGATGTTCTGCAGCCTTTGCTGGTGACATCCAGGCAAACAAGGTCTAGAGTGGACCTCCAGCAAACTCCAGCAGACCTGCAGCAAAGGAGCCTGACAGACAGAAAACTAGCAGAATGGAATAACATCAACATCAACAAAAAGTATGTCCACCAGGGAAAATGTGGCACATATACACCATGGAATACTATGCAGCCATAAAAAGCAATGAGTTCATGTCCTTTGTAGGGGCACAGATGAACCTGGAAACCATCATTCTCAGCAAACTGACACAAGACCAGAAAAAAAAACACCGCATGTTCTCACTCATAGGCGGGTGTTGAACAATGAGAATACATGGAGACAGGGAGGGGAGCATCACACACTGGGGTCTTTTGGGGGGACTAGGGGAGGAACAGTGGGGGGTAGGGAGTTGGGGAAGGATAACATGGGGAGAAATGCCAGATATAGATGATGGGGATGGAAGCAGCAAACCACATTGCTATGTATGTACCTATGCAACAATCCTACATGTTCTTTACATGTACCCCAGAACCTAAAATGTAGTAAAATATATATATATGTGTGTATGTATATGTATGTATACATATATACATACATATACATATATATACACACACACACACATATATAAAAAGTATGTCCACACAAAAACTCCATCCAAAGGTCACCAACATCAAAGACTAAAGTTAGATAAACCCACGAAGATGAGGAAAAAGCAGTGCAAAAAGGCTAAAAATTCCAAAAAACCAGACGCCTCTTCTCCTCCAAAGGATCACAACTCTATGCCAGCAAGGGAACAAAACTGGATGAAGAATGAGTTTAATGAATTGAAAGAAGGAGGCTTCAGAAGGTGGGTAATAACAAACAACTCTGAGTTAAAGGGGCATGTTCTAACCCAATGTAAGGAAGCTAAGAACGTTGAAAAAAGGTTAAAGGAACTGCTAACTAGAATAACCAGTTTAGAGAAGAATAAATGACCTCAGGCAGCTGAAAAACATGGCACAAGAACTTCAAGAAAAAACACACAAGTATCAATAGCTGAATTGATCAAGCAGAAGAAAGGATATCAGAGATTGAAGATCAACTCAATGAAATAAAGTCTGAAGACAAGACTAGAGAAAAAAGAATGAAAAGGAATGAACAAAGCGTCCAAGAAATATGGTACTATGTGAATGGACCAAAACTATGTTTGATATGTGTACCTGAAAGTGAGAGGGAGAATGGAACCAAGTTGGAAAACACTCTTCAGGATGTTATCCAAGAGAACTTCCCCAACCTAGCAAGGCAGGCCAACAATCCAATTCAGGAAATACAGAGAACATCAAAGATACTCCTCAAGAAAAGCAACCCAAGGCACAAAATTATCGGGTTCACCAAGGTTGAAATGAAGGAAAACATGTTAAGGGCAGCCAGAGAGAACATTGGGTTACCCTAAAGCCCATCAGACCAACAATGGATTTCTCAGCAGAAACCCTACAAGCCAGAAGAGAGTGGGGGCCAATATTCAACATTCTTAAAAGAATTTTCAACACAGAATTTCATATCCAGCCAAACTAAGCTTCATAAATGAAGGAGAAATAAAATCCTTTACAAATAAGCAAATGCTGAGAAATTTTACCATCACCAGGCCTGCCTTACAAGAGCTCCTGAAGGAAGCACTAAATATGGAAAGGAAAAACTAGTATCAGCCACTTCAAAAACATACCAAATTGTAAAGACCACCAACATTATGAAGAAGCTGCATCAACTAATGGGCAAAATAAACAGGTAGCATCATAATGACAAGATCAAATTCACACATAAAATATTAACCGTAAATGTAAACAAGTTAAACACTCCAATTAAAAGACAGACTGGCAAAATGGATAGAGTCAAGACCCATCAGTGTGCTGTATTCAGGAGATCTATTTCACACACAAAGACTCATATAGGCTCAAAATAAAGGGATGGAGGAAGATTTACCAAGCAAATGGAAAGAAAAAAAAAAGCAAGTGTTGCAATCCTATTCTGATAAAACAGACTTTAAACCAACAAAGGTAAAAAAAGATGAAGGGTACTGCATAATGGTAAAGGGATCAATGCAACAAGAAGATCTAACTATGCTAAATACAGATGCACCCAATACAGAAGGACCCAGATTCATAAAGCAAGTTCTTAGAGACCTACAAAGAGACTTAGACTCCCACACAATAATAGTGGGAGACTTTAACACCCCACTGTCAGTACTAGATCAATGAGACAGAAGATTAGACAGGATATTCAGGACTTGAACTCAGATCTGGACCAAGCAAATCTAATAGACATCTAGAGAACACTCCACCCCAAATCAACAGAATATACATTCTTCTCAGCACCACATTGCACTTTTTCTAAAACTGACCACATAATTGGAAATAAAATACTCCTTACAAATGCAAAAGAATGGAAGTCATAACAGTCTCTCAGACCACAATGCAATCAAATGAGAAATCAGGATTAAGAAACTCACTCCAAACCGCGTAACTACATGGAAACTGAACAACCTGCTCCTGAATGACGATTGGGTAAATAATGAAATTAAGGCACAAATAAATAAGTTATTTGAGACCAATGAGAAGAAAGGCACAACATACCAGAATCTCTAAGACACAGCTAAAACAGCATTTAGAGGAAAATTGACAGCACTAAATGCCCACAGGAGAAAGCAGAAAAGATCTAAAATCAACACCCTAACTTCACAATTAAAAGAACTAGAGAAGCAAGAGCAAACAAATTCAAAAGCTGGCAGAAGACAAGAAGTAACTAAGACCAGAGCAGAACTGAAGGAGAGAGAGAGAGACAAAAAACCCTTCAAAAAAGATCATTGAATCCAGGAGCTGATTTTTTAAAAAGATTAACAAAATAGATAGACTGCTAGCCAGACTAATAGAGAAACAAATCAAAAATATACACAATAAAAAATGATAAATGGGATATCACGACTGATCCCTCAGAAATACAAACCACTATCAGAGAATACTATAAACACTTCTATGCAAATAAACTAGAAAACCTAGAAGAAATGGATAAATTCCTGGACACATACACTCTCCCAAGACTAAACCAGGAGGAAGTCAAATACCTGAATAGACCAATACCAAGTTCTGAAATTGAGGCAGTAATTAATAGACTATGAACCAAAAAAAAAAAGCCCAGGACCAAATTCACAGCCGAATTCTGCCAGAGGTATAAAGAGGAGCTGGTACCATTTCTTCTGAAACTATTCCAAACAGTAGAAGAGAAATTCCTCCCCAACTCATTTTATGTAGCCAGCATCATCATGATACCAAAACCTGGCAGAGAGACAGCAAAAAAAGAAAATTTCAGGCCAATATCCCTGATGAACATCAATGCAAAAATCCTCAATAAAATACTGCCAAACCAAATCAAATAGGGCATCAAAAAGCTTACCTGTTATGATCAAGTTGGCTTCATCCCTGGAATGCAAGACTGGCTCAACATATGCAAATCAATAAATGTAATCTTTCACATAAACAGAACCAATGACAAAAACCATATGATTATCTCAATAGATGAAGAAAAGGCCTTTGATAAAATTCAACATCCCTTCATACTAAAAACTCTCAATAAACTAGGTACTGATGGAACATCTCAAAATAAGCTATTTATGACAAACCCACAGCCAACACCATACTGAATGGGAAAAGCTTCCTTCTGAAAACCTGCACAAAACAAAAATGCCCTTCTCTCACCACTCCTATTCAATATAGTATTCAAAGTTCTGGCCAGAGTAATCAGGCAAGAGAAAGAAATAGAGGGTATTCAAATAGAAAGAGATGAAGTCAAATTGTCTCTGTTTGCAGATGACATGACTATATATTTAGAAAACCCCATCGTTTTAGCCCAAAATCTCCTTAAGCTGATAAGCAACTTCAGCAAAGTCTCAGGATACAAAATCGATGTGCAAAAATAACAACTATTCCTATAAACCAATAACAGACAAACAAAGCCAAATCATGAGTGAACTCCCATTCACAATTACTACAAAGAGAATTAAATACCTAGGAATACAACTTACAAGGGATGAAAAGGACCTCTTCAAGGAGAGCTACAAACCACTGCTCAAGGAAATCAGAGAGGACACAAACAAATGGAAAATCATTCCATGCACATGGATAGGAAGAATCCCTATCATGAAAATGGCCACACTGCCCAAAGTAATTTATAAATTCAATGCTATGGCCATTAAGCTACAATTGACTTTTTTCACAGAATTAGGCAAAAACTTCTTTAAATTTCATATGGAACCAAACAAGAGCCTGTATAGGGTAAGACAATCTTAATCAAAAAGAACAAATCTGGAAGCATCACACGCCTCACTTCAAACTATACCACAAGGCTACAGTAATCAAAACAGCATCATGCTGCTACCAAAACAGAGATATAGAACAATGGAACAGAACAGAGGCCTCAGAAATAATGCCAAATGTCTACAACCATCTGATCTTTGACAAACCTGACAAAAACAAGAAATGGGGAAAGGATTCCCTATTTAATCAATGGTGTTGGGAAAACTGGCTAGCCATATGCAGAAAACTGAAACTGGACCCCTTCCTTACACCTTATACAAAAATTAATTTCAGATGGATTAAAGACTTATTAAACCTAAGACCTAAAACCACAAAAACCCAAAAAAAAACAAAACAAAACACAACAAAACAAAACAAAACAAAAACTACGTAATACCATTCAGGACATGGGCATGGGCAAAGACTTCATGACTAAAGCATCAAAAGCAGTGGAAGCAAAAGCCAAACTTGACAAATGGGATCTAATTAAACTAAAGAGCTTCTGCACAGCAAAAGAAACTATCAGAGTGAACAGGCAACCTACAGAATGGGAGAAAATTTTTTCAATCTCTCCATCTGACAAAGGGCTAATATCCAGAATTTACAAGGAACTTAAATTTACAAGGAAAAAATAAACAACCCCACAAAAAAGTGGGCAAAGGATATAATCACATACTTCTCAAAAGATGACATTTATTCAGCCAACAAACATGATAAAAAGCTCATCATCACTGGTCATTAGCGAAATGCAGATTAAAACCACACTGAGATACCATCTCATGCCAGTTAGAATGGCAATCATTAAAAAGTCAAGAAACAGATGCTGGAGAGGATGTGGAGAAATAGGAATGCTTTTACACTGTTGGTGGGAGTGTAAATTAGTTCAACCATTGTAAAGATAGTGTGGCAATTCCTCAAGGATCTAGAAATAGAAATACCATTTGACCCAGCGATCCCATTACTGGGTATATACCCAAAGGATTATAAATCATTCTACTATAAAGATACATGCACACATGTTTATTGCAGCACTGTTCACAATAGCAATGACTTAGAACCAACCCAAATGACCATCAATGATAGACTGGTTAAAGAAAATGTGGCACATATACACCATGGAATACTACACAGCCATAAAAAAGGATGAGTCATGTCTTTTGCAGGCATATGGATGAAGCTGGAAACCATCATTCTCAGCAAACACAGGAACAGAAAACCAAACACCGTATGTTCTCACTCATAAGTGGGAGTGGAACAATGAGAACACACAGACACGGGGAGGGGAACATCACATACCAGGGCCTGTCAGTGGATGGGGTACTAGGGGAGGGATAGCCTTAAGAGAAATACCTAATGTAGGTGACAGGTTGATATGTGCAGCAAACCACCATGACACACTTATACCTATGTAACAAACCTGCACCTTCTGCACATGTATCCTGTAACATAAAGTATAATTTAAAAAGAAGAAAATATAAAAAAGAAGAAAAAAGATAGAAGAAATGAACTGAAGTATCCTGTGATGGGAAGGAGTCAGTGTAAAGGGAAACATCAATGATGTGGAAGAGAAAGGATGATTAAGATTAATGGAGATGGTGAGCTCCAGGCATTGCATGCCCATCTCAGATTTGAAAGAGAAAAAATAAAGGACAAGTAGAATGTGATACCTCCTGCGTTCAATGCAAACCTACCCCATTCAGCTAAGGCTGACCTGTAAGAACTATATCAACGAGCTCTGAAGCTCTGGTTTCCCTCGGGATCAGCCACAGTGAAATCCTGGCAAGAAACTGGTGGGAAAGAAGAGTGAGAAGTAGGAATATTTGGTCCCCCAGGTTTCTCCCTATGGGGTCACCTCTGGTTGGCCGCTTTCATCATTGTGCCATGGTCACATTCCTCTTAAAGTGGCCCTCTTCACACTGGCTCCTTTGAGATTTCAGGAGCTACTCTCCCTTCCCCCATTGCAGTCCCCTCTATTACCAGTACTGGGCCGTCCACTATCGCCTGGGGTACCCTACATCCACCCATGACTTTGAAAATAGGTTATTTATTAAACCATACTCAAACTACCCCAATTTATGTATGTCATTTATTTCTTGCTGGGCCTGTCAGATATGAGAATGCTGATGAGTAAATAAATGAAAAGAACAAGAAAATGGAGCAGGCAACAAACTCAACATCTGATCCTATTCCAGTTAATAAGTCACCAGAACAATAGTACCATTAGATCAAGGAACAAAATGAAAGCACTGTGCGATTGTCGTCTATATAAATAGAGAGAATGCCTCTCCCATTAAACAATGAAATCAAGGTTTTCTTTTTTCCCCTTGGAAGCTCTGACCTAACAGAGTTCATGGGAGATCGCAGAAAACAAATCACATGAGTCATTTTATTCCTTTTCAGTTACCGACACACGGCAAACTCAGAACATCACCTTTGCCATACATATCATGGTGGCCTCTGCAAACTAGAATACTTTAAGTAATTCTTTTTAATGTAAGTTGTTCAGAGTGGAAAAAAAAGAAAGACAAAAGAAAGAAAACTAAATACATCCCTGAATCAGGGCAAATCTACTCTGCCTGAGATCCACTGGGTATGTGTCAACTCTTTAAATAACCGTGGCTCCTGAAGAAGGGATAGCAAAAGTAAAAATGAGAATTCTGGTCCAGTTAATTTTCTACCTTTTAAATCCCTCCTATTTTAAAAACCTATTTTTTAAGGCTTTTAAAATTATTACTACTGCTATAATTGTGCTTTTACTACTGAAGAGAAATGCTAAGATCATTTATACTGCTGGCGGAACATTTGCTCTGTGTGAGACAGTGTCCTAAGAGGTTCTGTAAATCAAATCATGTCATCCTCATGTCTATCCTATGAGGAAAACACTGGTTGCCCCTATTTCCAGAGGAAACAAAAGTACAGAAAGGTGACACACGTTGCCAAAGCCATACTGTCTTTGTTATGAAGACACCCAGCAGGGTAGCAGGGTCATCAGGGGACAATTTATAACTGGAATACTTGAGAGATGAGCTTTTGTTTTTTTCTTCGTTTCTTTTCTTTTTAACTGCTAAGGAATGGTCTCCAATTTGTGGAAGTTTGAATCTGTTTTGACCTCAAGATTCTCTGGGAAGTCACACAGAGCCTTGTTTTTTTGTTTGTATGGTTTTTTGTTTTTTTTGTTTTTTTACTGCTATATTAACCCCAAATATAAAAAGATTACCTAATTACATTCATTGTCATGAAGCTTCTTCCTGTAACTTGTCCATTTGACATCATCAGATGTGATTCTAGAAAAGCACAATTATACCGAGAATCCCCCCCCCAAAAAGTGTATTTAACCACTTCATACCTGCTAATAGCTATTATATTTTTTAAAACAGAAAATAATGTTGGCAAGGATATGTAGAAATGGGACCCCTTGTGTGTTAGTGACAGGAAATGCACATTAATGCATTTCCCGGTAGGAAATGGGCACAGCTGCTGTGGAAAGTGCAAAGTTTCTACAAAATGATCAACATATTACTATATGATCCAGCAATTTCACTTCTGGATATATGCCCATAAAGAATTGAAAGCAAGGACTGAAACAGATACCTGTACACCAATGTTCACAGCAGCATTATTCACAACAGCCAACAGGACAACCCAAGTGTCCATCAATGGATAAACAAAATGTGGACAGTGGAATAGTATTCGGCCTTAAAATGGAAGGCAATTAACACATGCTACAATGGATGAGCTTTTCATTCATTATGCTGAAAGAAATAAGCCACACACAAAAAGATAAATACTATTCCACTTTTATGAAGTACCTAGAACAGGCAAATTTATAGAAACAGAAAGCAGGATGGCGGCTACCAGGGAATAGGGGAAAATGAGAGTAGAAAACTATTATTTAAAGGGTACAGAGTTTCAGATTGGGAGAAAGAATTTTGCAAATGGATAATGGTGATGATTGTACAACATTGTGAATATACTTAAAGCCCGCTGACTTGTACTCCTAAAAATTATTAAAATGGTAAATTGTACCTTATGTATATTTCACCACAATAAAAAATAAACAGCACAAGTGGATTTCATTTCACCTCTGACCTTTTCTTAGTAACTTTGAGCAATCCACAAAATTTCTGAAACTCAGTATTATGATTTGTAAATTAATGAAATTTCTGGATTTATCAGAAATCACAAAATAGTTGTCCATAGAAGAGGTGGATTCAACAAAGTCTGTGCTTTTCAAAATGCCCAACTTAGAACCTTTAAAAAGATTTTAGCCAAAAATCCAAATTTGCAGCTTTTATTATTTAAAATATCCAAATAGGAAAACACATTTTATTTTATGGAATAAAGTCTGGCCCATTCTTTTAGGAAAAAAAAAGTTTTTAATAATTAAAAATAGCAGTTTCTACTTATAGATGTAAAGAACTATGAAGAGTTTTTCTCCTATTGTTACATGCAAAAAAAAAAAAAAAGTGCTAGGTAAACTCCAAGTTCATAAATCTTTTTGAAACCTTCAGAGTTGAGGTGACAGGTAATCAATGTCAAAATACAAAAAGAGATGTCTGCTGAGAAGCATAGGACATAGGCACTTGCTTACCTGAGGTGTAGACACAACTGGACACCAGCTGGAAAAATTCAGCTGGAATAGTTAATGACTCCATGGAGCAAGGGTATGGACCAGCAAGAGAGACTAAAGACACAAGTCTTATATACATACATACACAACAGAAATTTATTGCTCACAGTATGAGACTGGGAAGTCCAAGATCAAGGCACTGACAGACTCAGTATACGACTCAGGGATGGTGCTTTCTTGCTGTGCCCTCACATAGTGGGACAGCCAACAAGCTCCACAAGGCCTCTTGTGTAAGGGCACTAATTCCATCATGAGGATTCCACCTTTGTGACCTAATCACCTCCTAAAGATCCGACCTCTTCATATTGTTGATTTGGGAATTAGGTTTCAACACATGCATTTTGGAGAAATACATTCAGATTACAGAACTCTAAGGCAAATTCCTCAAACTTCTCTAACTTTTCTGGTTTCAACTGATGTTTGGCACCTGTGGGTGTCAGGTAGAACCTGAAGTCAATGTGTCATATAGATATGGTTTTATTTTAATGATATTGGTGGAAAGGCCCTGTGCATCAATTAATAAGAACAACATAACATTTTTAAAACATCTTAATTGAGATCTAATTCACATATACTAAAATATATAGCTTTTGAATGTATATTTTGATAAGTTAACAATTACCTGCACTTGAGTAACCTCCTTAATCAAGATATGGAATATTTCCATCACCCCAGATGTTCCCTCGTGTTCCTCTCTGGGTGTCCTCCTGCTCCCTGTGTCCCTGCTCCAGAGGCAGCCATCATTACTGAAGGGTTACTTCCTAGATCTTTTGGGTTGTAGGTACAGAGCTTTTGTTGAGATTGGAAATTAAATCTCTGCTTCAACACGAATATGCAAAATATGGTGATACACTTGCACAACAGTGAGCATTGACTTGTTCTGACACCTTTCTTGATATAGTGGGAATAACTTCTGTGCCCTTGAGGGGATTTTCTATTTCCTTATGGTCTGCTTAGAGGAAATAGAGATGATGGTATTGAAGTGTTCTCCTTTATACTAGTACTGTAATCGAGAAGGAATTTATCAGAGTGGGAGAGTGATCCATTTTTGTAGCATGAAAAAATATAAAAGTCAGAAATGTTTTAATTTTAAAAAATGTTAAGATAATTTCAAGAAAGTAAGGAGGATATGCCTCGCCCAGAGCAATTTATGTCTCATCTTCTTCTAATTAGACGGCTGTCAGTGCTCTTTGAAATTCTGATTCATCAGCGTTGTCCCTTCTTGCTAGAAGAAGTATTGAGGGAAGAGATTGTGCAAGTAAATATAGAGTTGGCACTTTCACTTATGTATCTGTGTTACTAAGTTATGTAATGACAGGCAGGAATGTAATTTAAAGGGGGAAATTGGCAATTAGTTAACTCTCCCTTTGATCTACACAGGGCCAGAAGTGGGCTTGATTGAGCTCCTTGAAATAATTACCATGTATGGGGAAAGGACTTCAAAATCAGCCCCCCCGTCAGTGACACATGGCTTATAACCTTGCACGTCCATTACCATTTCCAATGACTGACCTCTGGCATCAGCTTGTTCTTGTTCCCTTACATAGTCATTAAAAAGTAAAGACTGAATTCACCCTCCTGCAAGGCAGAGCAGGAGAAAGAAACTCAGACATCATCAGAACCAACTGTCCAGGGTTGATTATGTCCCCAGGGAAAGCCATCACTTCTAATCAGTTCTGAAAGGAGCGGCTGTTTCCCTTTCCCAAGGAAAACAAAATCATTCCTCTGTGCAGTTCCAAGAGATCCACTTAAGATTTCAGGGGATTATAAAAGGAATTGACTCACAGGGAAAGACAGAGAGGTGAAACCTTTGCAATAGACAGATCATTTGAAAGAAATGTTACTCTTTAGAAAGATGACATTGTGACCTGAACTCAAGACAGTATTTTAAAAGCAGGTATGGCCTATCAGTCAGAAATCCTGCGATCAAGTGCAACTCTCCACTTACTAGCTATGTGTCCCTGGGTAAGTCACTTGAGCGTTCCAGGCCTCCAATTTCTCATGTGTTGATGAGGTTAATGTTAATACCACCCACTGGGTGTATTAGATGGTTAAAATGAGAATGAATTTAAAATATATTTGATTATTGTTATTTTGATAAACTACTGAACACAGACATGAATTATTACCTTACCAAAATTAAAATCGAGTAAAAGAAATAGACGAAGCAAGTAGGCAAATTGATAGACTGCAGAGAAGAGGGAGAGGGAGAGAGAGATGAACCTGAATTTGGTGATCAGGGAGGAAAGTGGCATATGAACAGACACCAGAAGGACAAGAAAGAGCCAGCCATGATTTAAAAAAAAAAAAAAAAAACTAGGTAAAAAAAATTCCAGGCAGAATGTACCAAAGTCCTGTGGTAGATAAAATGAGTTGAAGAGAAGGAAGCCAGACCAGTGACACTAGAACATAGTAACTGAGCGGGATTGTAACACAAAATGGTGATGGACAAAGGTTCTGGAATCCTCATCAAAATTCCAAATTTCCATGTACATTAAGCCTGCAACATTCTAACATTCTTCCACTGACAAAATGCAGGAAAATAAGAAATTAAGAGTATTTCATGATGACCAGTGGGAGCCATTATGTTATCCAGATCACTTGTTCTGACCTCCCCAAAAGATCCACCTCCAGTATAGAAGAGTGGACCCCTGAGATTACTTAGAGTGAAAATTTAAGCAATATTGCACAGCCCAGTCAAGTGCAACACAGTCAAGCACCAGTCTGTGACTTTTCCATTCTAGCCATCCTCTGCTGCATCATAACCAACAAGCAGCTGATTCATACAGCTGGAAATGTTCATTCATTGCTTTTAGGCACCCTCATCAGGAAATTGTTAAAAAATAACAGCTGCTCAATTTGTGCATTTGAGGCATCAATCCAGAATTTCTCATCTTTACTCTCTACAGCCCCATCCTGTATGGTTCTACCCAAACCTTTGCTGCGAAAACCAGATATATTCTAATAATGTCCAAAACTGTTCTCTGGCTCTAACCTCTCTCCCACATAGCACTCTTTGCTAACTATCTCCTAGGTAGCTCGGTGAGCTTATACCACTAGCCTCTCA
Organism: Aotus nancymaae; assembly: GCF_030222135.1. NCBI lineage: Eukaryota > Metazoa > Chordata > Mammalia > Primates > Aotidae > Aotus > Aotus nancymaae. Next base: position 12,248,237 of record NW_026988420.1, read on the forward strand.
AATTTGAGATATCCGAAACAGAAATGATCACCTTTCCCCAAGCCGGCTCCTCCCCATTAGAGGTACCACCATCCACCAAACTACTCGAGCAAGAAAGCTGGGGCTCACATTTCACTTATTCCTCTTCCACATCCCATTATCAATCCCCATAGCTTCTACTACCTCAGGGTCTCTCCTCCTCCCACCCACCCTATTAGGACAGGCCCTTATTTTTTGCCTGGGTCTCCTGACTTTCTCTGTGGCCTGCCCAAATCTCTCCTCCACAGAGATACCACAGTGGTCTTTGTCAAAGGCAAACTTAGTCATGTCAGTTTCCTGCTTAAAATTATTCAGTGGTATCTGCTACCAGCATGTGTTTCAAAACAGTGCCCTCACTTAGGACATCAGATCCTCCATGATCTGACTTTGTCCTGCCTCACGGGTTTTGTTTTCTTCACTCTGTCACATGCACCTTTCACTGCAGCCCAGGTCAGCCATTTGAACTTCCGCACATGGACATCTTGCAGTTGATCGTTCTCTCATTTTTCCAGTTCTTCACTTAACTTGTTTTCATCCTTCAGAACTCAGCTCAAGCTGTTTCCTCCCTTTATTTAGTTTAGCTATGCTTTCTCCATGCCCCAAAAGCACCGTATGCCAATTTGTACCTAGCACTCGCCATACTGGGCTACACTTACTGGTTTGCTTGTTTGTCTCACTAAATTGACTACAAACACTTCAGAAGAGAGAGCATCTCTTTTTTTGTCTCCCTGATGCCTAGCACCATGTACTGCATAAATATATAAGCAGAATATTTAGCCAGTAGGATATTAACTTTAAGCCACAATATAAATGATCCAAAACTATAAAATGTACAGAGAAGAATGAAGTTTGGTTTTGTGTGAGCATTTTCCAAACACAAATGTATTTGATTTAAAAAAATTGTTCATACCATTCAATCAAGTGAAACTACAGGTAAAGATATATTTAAAACATGAGTCTTCTTTTCCACTCTTGTAATGATTTTCCAAATAAAATATACTCCCACTCCACCACAGATGACAACAACCCTGTTCTGACACTGATAAATAAAAGGAAAATCATTTCTCCTAAATGAAATGTTCAAATCCTAAAAGCTCTAAAACCAGAAGTTTTTCAGAAACTCATTTGACTGCAAAACCTGACCTAACCTGATCTGAACCAAATTGATGACAAAACCTGACCTAAGGGCTATATAAAGTCTCTATTTATCACACCATCAGGGCTACTTTTTTCAATAATCCTTCTGCAGTTTCATTCCAAAATCTGGTTAGCAGCCAAAATAAGAAAAAAGGACTACTTTGTGATTTGTCCTCAACTGTCTTGTTCTATGTTCTTGCAATACTCTAAGACTTCTTGATTTATACTCTTTCATTCTATACCTACCCCTACTCAGAATTGGGGTTTTGTGTGTATACAGGAATGGTGCATAAACTGTTTTTTCAGACTTATTGAGGTATCATTGACAAATATATGTAAGGTGTACAACTTGACCTTTTGATATATGTGTACACTGTAACACGGTCACTATGTTTGCAATTAAGCAAACATAGCCATCACTTCACATGGTTACCAGTTTGTTTCTCACATGTGGGGCATGGAGGGGGTGGTGAGAACACTTAAGGTCTACTGTCTCCGCAAATTTCAAGTATACAATCCAGTATTGTTTACTGTAGTCACCATGGCTGTACATTAGATCTCCAGAATGTCTTCATCCTGCATAAATGAAACTCGGAATCCTTTGACCAAAGCCTTCCTCTGTCTGCTTCCTCCAGCCCCTGGCAAACTATCCAACTCTCGGCTGTTGACTGTTTTAGATTCCCCATGTGAGATCATGCAGTATTTATCTTTCTGTATCTGGCTTATTTCACTTACTATAATGTCCTCCAGATTCAGCCATGTTAGTTGCAAATAGCAGGACTTCCTTCTCTTTCCTCTCACCCTCCACCCTCAAGTAACCCCTGGTGTCTACTGCTCCCTCTCGGTGTCCCTGTGTACTCAATGTTTAGCTCCCACTTGTGAGAACATGCAGTATTTGGTTTTCTGTTCCTATATTGTTTAGGATAATGGCCTCCAGCTGCATCAGATATCCAGTAATGGGACTGCTGGGTCAAATGGTAGTTCCTTTTAAGTTCTTTGAGAAATCTTCAAATTGCTTTCTACAGTGGCACCTTTCATCTTTTCATAATAGCCATCCCAACAGGTGTAAGGTGCAATCTCATTGTGAGTTTGACTTGCATAGTCAGAATTTTGTGTCTGACTCCAAAACACTCTAAAGACTTTCTTTACCCAGCTAAATTCTATTTAAAACATTGCTAAAATAAACCATGAAAAATGAAATTCCTTCTAGTGCTTTTGTGTATTGGGATCACGTCAGCCATCTTTCACAACAAAACAGTTTCCTCAATCGTCTTACCCTTTTACTTTAAAAGAACATCTTTAAGTTTCTCTCTCTTAATGTCTCATTTAAAAACAACATTTTCTAGGTCTAAGCTAAATCCCTATGCAGGAACTCCAACTGTATATCAGGGAAAATTCCAAATAGCCTTAAAATTAAAACAAACAAAACCATAAAGCCATAAAAGAAAGATTTTTCTTATAACTTTAGCATGTATACCTTATGAAATTTAGAAATACTTTTAAATAATAAATTTGATCACAGAAGTCTAATGTTTCTTTAAAGCACAAACCACCATAAGGAAAGTTAAAAGACAAAAAAACAAACTTGGGGAAAATGTACATACTAATTTCACTAGTATGTAATAAGTTCCTGCAACCAATTAAAAAAATTAACAGAAAAATTAAAATAAGATCACATAAAATGCATCACAAATGGCTCTCAAACATACAAAATGTATTTGATCACATTCAAAAAGAGAAATGCAAATTAAAACTATACTGCATTATTTTTCATTATCAGATTGTCAATATTTGAAAATTTGGACAGGTTTTATTGCTAAAGCAGGGGAGAAAACACAAATTCTCATATGTTACTGGTGAGGATGCAAATTGTAACAACCCATAAAGAAACAATTTGGCAACACCTATTGAAATTACAAATGCACCTACTATTCGATGCAGCAATTCCACTTTCAGGAATTCACCCTGCAATAGCAGATTGTAAAAGTGACATAAGTACATAGCTATTCATTGCAGCATTGTTTGTAGGGAGAAGATGTAAAATCACCCAAAGTTCCATTAATACGGGGTTGGCTATCTATCATACATTCATTCAGTGAAATACTGCACAAATACTTTAAAAAATAGGGAAGTTCTTTAAAGTTCTCTACTGATATAAAAAGATACTTAAGAAATACTTTTAAATGAAATAGAAAACCAGTGGATACAATTGTATCTGATATAGCTATATATGTAGATACAGATATATTTTAATGTTTCAGATGCTATTTTCTAAAGTATCTCTTTAATAAAATCTAACTTTTGAGCATCAATGTTTTCTTGAACTAAACTTTTAGAAAGAATAATTATGGTAATATAATAAAAGTGATAGAAATAATATATTCTTCAAATCAGCTACTCAAAGTTCCCTTCACACTGAGGGTTTTCATTTGCTCCTCTCTATTCTGGGTCAAATTGGCTCCTTACATTGTAAGTTTCCACTGCCTCTTCAGGACTAATTAAGAGTATTTTGACACACTCAGTTTTAGGATAAGCATTCATTCAGAAATATTATTCTAAGCATCAACAATGGAAAGAGTTCCAATTTGAGCATGCCTGTTATCTGACTGATGAGTCCATTCATTTGCTGAAGTAATTCATTTTAGCCATTTTAACCATGGGATTAGAGGCATTTTGACTGTTAAGAGGTTCTCCTGCCTTTCTGGCAAATCTATTTTTTGGCTGACCTGTCTTCCTCTTTTACCTGTGTTTCAACTGCTGATATTCCCAAAGATCCTTCTTTTCACCCTTTGTAATGCCCAGGTGATCTCGTTTACTTTCAAAATACACTCTTTATTGTGTGAGGCTGACTTCTAGTCACCGTATTGTATATAAGGCTGACTTCTATGACCCTCAAGCACATGTTCAAAGGTAAATTATTTCTCCCCAAAAATGTCTTTTCTACCTCCATTATAGAATCTCCTTTCCTCTCCACCCCTAATATTCAACCAGTTACTAAACACTATTGTTGCTACCTCCTAAATATATCTGACTCCTGTAGTTCATCCCATCACCCCCACGTACTTCAGACCCACTTCACTTCTCACACCAATTGCAACGGTATGCTAACTTGTTTAGTATACCAACAATTCCAATAGTATAATACCTTGTTTTCTTCCTCTATTTAACCTGTCCTCAAATCCACCCTCAGCACAACTAATGGTTTATCTTTAAAACCAAAACCTGGTCATAATTCTTCTTGTCTCAATCCTTTAATAGCTCCCTGTCACCTACACCATGGCTCCAGGAACTGGCTTCTCTTCATCTTTTCATCTGATCTCTCATCACTCCCTGGAACCTTCCATTCACTTCTGAAATGAACCAAGTTATTTGTTCCTTCCACACTATTAATATCACCCAGGGCATTCCCTTCACTCTGAATAGACAGCCTTCCCCTCCTTTTCCCCCATGGCATAGCTCCACTTCCATCACCCACCATTTAGTGAGCTATTACTGTCTCTCAATATTCTACTCAAATGTAACCTCCCCTGTTGAGCATGTACAGCTGTAAGCAGTGTGTGCTGAAGGCGAGTCTGTCCCCATTAAACTGCTGGATTGATAAGGTCAAACAAACAGGCCGATTTCTCATCTCTCATCTCATCCACACACTGAGCACAACATCTGGTATATAAGCATTCAATAAACCGTGGTTGAATCATGACCCAGTAATGACATTACTGGGTACAAACCCAAAGGAATATAAATCATTCTACCAAAAAGACACGTGCTCATATGTTCATCACAGCACTATTCACAGTAGCAAAGATATGGACTCAACTTGGGCACCCATCAATGGTGGATGAAGAAAATATGGTACATATGCATCGTGGAATATTATGCAGCCATATAAAAGAATGAAATCATGTCCATGAATGGAGCTGGAGGCCATCACTCTAAGCAGGTTAACACAGAAAAGAAACAGAAAACCAAATATCGTATGTTCTTACTTGTAAATGGGAGCTAAATCTGGGGTGCACATAGACAAAGATGGGAGCAACAGACACTGCAGACTCCAAAAGGAAGAAAGGAGAGTAGGAGGCAAGGGCTGAAAAACTTCCTATTCAGTACTCTGTTCACTGTCTGGGTGGTGAGTAGCCTAAACCTCAGCATCATGCAATATACCCTTGTAACAAACTTGCATATGTACCCCCTAAATCTAAAATAAAAATTAAATAAATTAAATAAATTGTGGTTGAATTAAATCTAACTGAGTAATATATATGTTTGCTTTTAAAGCTCCAGTAGCATAGTGAGTAGTGGGAGGTGGGGAGCTGGGGAGGGATAACACGGGGAGAAATGCCAGATATAGGTGATGGGGAGGAAGGCAGCAAACCACATTGCCATGTATGGACCTATGCAACAATCTTGTATATTCTTCACGTGTACCCCAAAACCTAAAACACAGTAATATATATATATATATATATATATATATATATATATATATATGAAATGTTCCAAAGATTAGAGGTTGGGTATCTTAAAAAGCAAGTAAAAGATTTTATGCTTCAGTGTTAGCCATTGGGAATAAGAGAAAAAAGAAAGGATTTTAAAGAAATGTGATGACAAATGTTCAAGAAAGAGCTGAAAATGATGTGTCTGAAGTAAACAGTGGAGATGAGAGGAATAGCAAGATTAATAGATGCCTCCTAGGAGTTCTAGATGTAATAACCTTTCTTTCGCTGAATCAAAGTAGGATATCAGGACAATTGCCTTATCTTTTCACTTTTTCTGGAATCACTAGGGATTCATAGACATAGAGTCACTTCTAGACTGCATTAACACCCTATAATGTGTTAATCAGCCTTCTATTCTATCCTATTTCCAGTTCCACACTTGTCATTACTTGCTTGTAACCCCAATCCAAGCACTCAACTTTTTGGTACTGGGGAAACAAGTACCTTTGGAGATCAGTTTCCAAGTAATCCTTCTCTTTCATTGCACTTTAAAACTATGCTGCAGAGGTCTAGCTACTAACTTAGAAAAGGGTTTCTCCTCTCTTGTCACTAGGACCTTGAATTAGCCTCTCTTTCTTGAATACAGAACTCAGGAAAGGCAGAGGAGCTGGATTCTCACATCACTCCTATTTTCCTTCTCTGGGGACTTCCTGTCTATCTGAACAGATTTCCCTAAGTGGTTGCTTCCCTTTTCTCATTTTTTTTCCTGCTGTTTAATCAGTAAACATAGTCCTAGTGTGATTGTCTCTGCAACCCTGTCACCTGCTTCAAGTCAAACTGATTTCTCTTTATCAACTGTTTCGAAGAGTTTAGGTTTTCTTTCTTCTCATCTGCCTCCTCCTTCTGACTCCCTCCTATTTGCACTTTCACTCACTGGCTCCCTCTTTCCCTGGTTCACTCCCTTTTCCTTCCCTCTCTGTCTCTCTCTCCTCTCTCACTCTCACAGTCTCACTCACATACAGACAGAATTCAGACATCACCATCACTTTTCTTTCCCAACAATTTACTAATGTTCACAAAGGACACACTGACATTTAAGTTGGCTCCAGACTCTCAAGACAGACGCACTTTCAAATCCAAACATACTTTTGGGAGAAAGATTATTGCCATCAAGAGAAATGCCTAAGACATAAACACCTCTGAGAACTACTTGGTAAGAAAAAAGTTCAAGCCAAAATAAGAGAAACTCTTTATATCCTTCTTGGCACACCCAGAATGCAAACTGGTCTCTTCTGAAATGCAATGTGTGTCCTAAAGTGATAGAAGCAAAAGATTTAGATTCACAGTGGGATGAGATATCTGGAGCTTAATAAAAGGCAGCAGATCAATTGCAGAGAAATAATAGAGATGCCAGAGGGAGATGGATGTACAAAGTACTTTAAAAAACAGTTTGGCTCTGCTGTTGTAAATATGAATCTAGTCATGTGCTTGGTCAATATATGCTAGATAGAACTCAATCTAACTCCTTATAATTTTAAAAGATCTTTTTCTTGTCCTAAGAATTTCTAACATAGCATTTCATTATACCATTCTTACCCAACTTATCACCAGACTAGATTCAAAATATATACACTTCTTGTTCATTTCATTATATTTTCTTTCAATTTCCAGAACACAGTGTTTATAAAATTTATTTCTGAACTAAATTTCTATTATAAATCTCATCTATATTATCTCTACACACATGAGCAAACACAATTTAGCACCAACTAATCCAATTCAAAACTAAGGAGAATTAAACACTATATTCGCCTCCTCTCGTCTTTTGAATCTCAACTTAAATGCTAACTCCTCAAAAGACTTTGCTAGAAAAGATCCTCTAGTTATTCTAGATCACAGTGGCCTATTTATGTCTTCTATGCAGTTATTCAAATGTGTAATTTTTTTATGGTATTTAATTGTTATTCTCTGACTCTTCCAATAAGCTCTTTGAAATCAGGGATCATGTCTTTCTATATCCATCTCCACTACATATAATTGTACTAAATACATCGTACAGGTTTAATAACTTAAACAAGTATGTATTTTTAATTCTCTGTAGACACACAAACACATATGATGTAAAGGGATTTAAGCCAATCTGCTTACACAGGGCTTACCAACAAAAGTTCTTGACATTAATACACCAACTAAGCCAACTCTACCAAAATAAGAGATCAAAATGAAATAAAGCATAGAACTGGCAGGCAGCAAATTAAGACACCTTATCCTTGGTACTCTAAAACAGACAATGGATTTAAAAGTTTTATATTGCTGTATAATATTATCACAAACTTAGCAGCTTAAAATGATACCCATTTGTTATCTCACCATTTCAGTGAGTTAGGAGTATGAGAAAAGCTTAACTGAATCCTCTGCTTCCTATCAGAAGGTTCCAATCATAGTGTCAGCCAGAGCTGCAGCCTCATCTGAGAACTGACTGGGGAAGGATCCATTTCTGAGCCTATGTGGTAGTGGGCAGCATCAATCTCTTATGAGCTGTTGAACTGAGGACTTCAGTTTCCTAATCACATACATCCCCCATCACCCTTGTCATATTCCATTGGTCCTGCCCACTTTCAAAGCAAGGGGACCACAATGGTGGAGTTACCAGAAGGCAGGGCTCAAGGAGGCACCCTGGAGTCTGCCTCCCACAGATGGAATGGTTATAAGGAGCCTTGTTCATTTAATAATTTTTCAACTTTTAAGTTCAAGGGTACACTTGCAGGTTCGTTAAACGTGTCATGGGGGTTTGTTGTACAGATTGTTTCATCACCCAAGTATTAAGCCTCGTACCCATGAGTTATTTTTCCTGATACCATCCCTCCTCCCAACTTTGAACCTCCAAAAGGCCCCAGTGTGTCTTTTTCCCCTCTATGTATCCATACATACCCATGTATCTGTTCTTGTGTTAGTTTCCCAAGGATAATAGCCTCCAGCTCCATCCATGTCCCTGCAAAGGACACCATCTCATATTTTTATGGCTGCAGAGTATTCCATGGTATATTTGTACGACATTTTCTTTAACCAGTCTATCGTTGATGGATATTTAGGTTGATTCCATATTTTACTATTGTAAATAGTGCTGCAATAAACATACGTGTGCATGTGTCTTTATAATAGAATGATTTATATTTCTTTTGATATATACACAGTAATGGGACTGCTGGGTTGAATGGTATTTCTGTCTTTAAGTCTTTGAGGAATCACCACACTGTATTCCACAATGGTTGAATTAATTTACACTCCCACCAACAGTTAATTAATAAAATATTTTCTGGTAGTAAAAAGTATGTCCAACCTTACTGGCTTCCCCAGAGTTTCATGAATAAAATATTAACATAACTCACAAAAGTAGTCTAGGCATTCACATAGAAGAGCATTTAATAGTTCTTTGTAGCAGGGGAATAAACCAAAAAAAAATCTGAAAGTCTTCAGAGTTTTATCAAAAAACAGATTAAATAAGTTAGATGATGCAAATAGCATAAAAAGCAGCTAAAGATATTATATACAAGAAGCTAAATGAAAGCCGATGGCATATGTGGGACACTGTATCACAGTCCCATCCTTGCTACAATTCACTGTGATTAGATCATACTTCCTTGCCTCATGTGCTTTGGGCTTAGTCATGTCAGTTGCTTTAACCAATTGAATGTGCATAGAGATGACAGTATGCCAGATCTGAGTAATGACGGCGAGAGGTATGATGAGTTTCACTTTGTTCTGTTTGTATTCCTGCCATCCACCATGACAGTAACTCATCCCAGAGAAGATCCCAGAGTGAGAAGACATGCCAAGTATGGTGAAGCCCAGCAGAACACTGGCCAACTCTCAGACTTATAAGTAATGAATATTTGTTGTCATAAGTGATTGAATTTTTGAGCTGTTCATGGTATCAGCATGGTATCGATATACCAATATGGTATACAACATGGTATCAGTAAAAAGTTAGCAACAAAGTATAGAATTTTCCAAGTAACAGATTAATAAAATGAGAAGTGACTTAGCATATTCCCTAAAATTATAATGCTTGTTTCAAGATGAAAGTGTTTCTATGCATTTTTGTTCCCTTCATTCTCATCCCTAACAACATAGTTTCTTCTTCCTAGAATGTCCTTTTTGGGGTTTTGGGGGGGTTATTAAAAAACTGCTCCTTTCCCCAAAACCTGAGTTTAGGATACAGAAGTTTCAGAGAAATCAGGCAGACAGAGACTAACCAATCTCTTTTATTATCATTACTTTATTATCGTTCTTGAGAAGAAAGGCGTATGTGTTACATCCAAGAGGCCTACTAAGATGAAGCCCAGAACTAAGCTTCCCACTCAAGCCCAGGGAGACATGGAGTGACACAGCCTTTGCTTCTGAGGGTCTCTACTACTAGCTTTAAAACATTGAAGAAAAGAGGCCTGAGCTGAGCTCCTTCCCCAAAGCCACCAGTCTAATACATGACTCCTGTTCACATGGTGGGGAAAGAGACCAAGAATGCTACTCTAAGAAAATTTCTGGGAGAAAACAGGAGGGGAAAGTCTTTTGTGTTTTAGAAGCATTAATCTCTCACACTCCAGTATTTTCTCAACATCCTAATTACAGCACTTATTAGAGTTACCCTGTAACTTAAACCCATTTAAAAAGTGGACAAAGGACATGAACAGACATTTTTCAAAAGAACACATACAAATGACTAACTAACATGAAAAAATGTTCAACATCACTAATCATCTGAGAAATGCACATTAAAACCACAATGAGCTAGTAACTTACGTCAGTCAGAATGGCTATTACTAAAAAGACAGAAAACAGATATTGGTGAGGATGCAGAGAAAAGGCAATGCTAAACACTGTTGGTGGGAATGTAAATTAACACAGCCTCTATGGAAAGCAGTACACAGATTTCTCAAAGAATTAAAAACAGAACTACCATTTGATCCAGCAGCCCCACTACTGAGTATCTACCCAAAGAGATAAAATCATTTCTGATGGTTAATACTGAGTGTCAGCTTGATTGGATTGAAGTATACAAAGTATTGATCCTAGATGTGTTTGTGAAGATGTTGCCAAAGGAGATTAACATTTGAGTCAGTGGACTGGGAAAGGCAGACCACCCTCAATCTGGGTGGGCACCATCTAATCAGCTGCCAGCACAACTAGAATATAAGCAGGCAGAAAAATGTGAAAACAGACCGGCCTAGCCTCCCAGCCTACATCTTTCTCCTGTGCTGGATGCTTCCTGCCCTTGAAAGTCACACTACAAGTTCTTCAGTCTTGGAACTTGGACTGGCTCTCCTTGCCCCTCAGCCTACAGATGGACTATTGTGGGAACTTGTGATCCTGTGAGTTAATACTTAATAAATTCCCTTTTATATATATTCCATTAGTTTTGTCCTTCTAGATAACCCTATTATCATATAAAAAAGATACCTGCACTTGTATGTTTATCACAGAGCAAGTTATAATCGCAACAATATGAAACCAATCTGTGTGTATAAATGGAATATTGGGTAAAGAAGATGCAGTAGGCTAGGTGTGGTGGCTCATGCCTGTAATCCCAACACTTTGGGAGGCTGAGGCAGGCAGATCACCTGCAGTCAGGGGTTCAAGACCAACCTAGCCAACATGGTGAAACCCTGTCTCTACTAAAAATACAAAAAAGTAGCCTGGCATGGTGATGCATGCCTGTAGTCCCAGCTACTTAGTAAGCTGAGGCACAACACTTGAACCCAGAGGGCAGAGGCTGCAGTTTGCTAAGATCATGCCACTGCACTTCAGCCTGGGCGACAGAGTGAAACTCCATCTCAAAAAAAAAAAAAAGAAAAAAATAAAAAAAGATGCGGTATATACACCATGGAATAATGTTCAGTCATAAAGCTGAATGAAATCATGTCTTTTGCAGCAACATGAATGAAACTGGAGGCCATTATCTTAAGTGAAATAATTCAAACAGAAAGCCAAGTACCACACGTTCTCATTTATAAGTGAGAGCTAAATAATGTGTACAGATAGAGAGTAGAATCATAGACATTGGAGACTAGGAAAGGCAGGAGGGGGTTAGGGATGACTAATTAATGGACACTATTCAGGTGATGGCTACACCAAAAGCCCAGGTTCTACCACTAAGCAATATATCCTCGTAACAAAACTGCACTTCTATCCCCTACATCTATTTTTTTTAAAGAAATCATAAAATAATTTCTGAAAAATACAAAGAGTTACCTCATATTTTAGCTATTTATGTCTGTACCTGTCTTTGCCACACTGTGACTCTCTGAAAAGCAGTCCACAGTTTATTCATTTTAAAATTCCCTGCGACCCACAATACCCACAGAAAACAGGAATTTGGGAAATGTGTGCAAACTGATTATCTGTTATTTGCTAAAACTTGTTCTTTGCTCATTAATAAGAAATAACTAGAGACAGGTAACTTAAGTGCTAAATGGAAGGCAAACTGGTAGAGTTTCAGTATAAATAAAACCTGGAAAATTCTCAGGTTCTCTTAATGAGACAAGGCCAAATTCCCCATGCCTGGAGACCTGAGACTTCAGGCACATCCTTCCCTGTAAGCACTGGATTTGTGCACAGGTGAGCTCTAATTTCTGGGAGTATCTGTGGAGATTTATCTTTGATGGTCTAGCTCCACAACAGTATAAATATTGCTGATAAAATCATAGCTCAAATATCAAGAAAGATGTAACAGTTTGTATACTTTGCCAAATAAAACAGATATTAATCTCCTGGATGATTTGAATGTAATATATCAAAAATGCATTCTTAATTTACTCCTAGATTTTCTACATAAATAGAAATAACAAGACTACTTTCCAAGAGTCAAACTTTAAACTATTTATACATCCATTAAAATCATGCAGTCCTTCACAATAAAAAGGGCATTTCTGATCCAAGAGAAAGCAACTACAGTAATGAAAATCCCTAAACTTACTGGAGAGTGTTTCTTTCTGAGAATTGGCTCCAACTTCATAGAAGAGCTGCTGGAGTCAGAGTGAGCGAACTGTGTGATTCAAAGTGTGTATCAAAGTAGGAAATGTACTAGAATTGGCAGGTATTCAGCAAGGAAGTGTCTGGAGGCAGGTAGAGCCCCATTCCCCAATCAGGCTAAATAGTGGCTTTCAGCAATCCACTTGACAACTCTGATTGAGATGAGATTGCAGTCTGTAGGGGGTCAAGAAAACTTACACTCTAGCTACCGTGATCACAAAAATGCCAAAAAGCAGGGACAAAGAATAGGGAGTTCATAGAAAATAAGAAAACGTAATAGCTCTGTCTCCTCTCAAGCATGGTGAAAGGTAAAATGTGGCTGAGAAAAAAAAAAAAAATTGTGTCAGGCCTAGACTCTCAGTCTGAATTGAAAACAATAGCAATGAGATTGTCCTATACAAAGGCAAGGCATCAGAGGTGCTCTGCACAGGCTGTTGTTGTGTTTTGTTTAATTCCAAGTAAAAGCTCCATTTGAGCATAATTGTTACAGGATTACAACTCACTGAATGTTAGAGCTGGGTAAGATCTTGGAGACCACCTAGGACACCTCCCGTTCCTCCCAATCCCAACACCTCCAGTCAGTTTTACTCACAATGAAGCTGAAATCCAAGAGAGATAGGACTTGCTCTCTGGTTGAGTAGTTCTGCATTTGAGCTAAAGTATGCCTCCAGCCTGGGAGCTCAGCTCCTCCGGAGACTGGATAGCATGGATATTAAATGGCCCAGATGTGGAGCCAGAAACAGCTGGTGGCTCATTCTGACTCTGCCAACTCATTAGCTGCATGAATAAATCACTGAGCCTCAGTTACCTCGTTCGTGAAATGGAAATGGCATATGCCGCATAGGTAGCTATATTTAGTAAAATGTTACTGTAAAATTGTTATTGTAAAATGCTTAGTATATTGCTTAGTACATAGTAAATGATTATTATTCTTCATTCTTTAACAACGTAAGTGTACAACGACTCACCAGCTCAGCTGGGTCCCCTTCATACCTTAGTAGAGCTTTTATTTGTCCTTAGAGGGTCACTTAACCCTCTTTCTCATTACCTATCAAGGCACTTCAAATTCCCATCATTCATCCTATCAGTCCCTCTATGTTCTTGCCAACTCACTCTCACTTTTTCTTCTACCCTGCAAAAAACTTGCCAACATGTATCCTATCAACCCACCATTTTTTCCCCTTTGTTTCACCTTCTAAACATATCTGGCCTTGTCCTTTTGCTAAAGAGACTGGCCCATCCTTTTCCATGCTATTCAGAACCATATTCCATTTTTTTCAGCCCTATTTTCATATCTCATTGCCCCCTTAATCCTTTCCTCCTTCCTATCCCTCAGCCTATAAAAAACCTCCTCCATTCTAAGAAAAGTTACAACAATTATATTAGTTCCTTCAATTTCCATAAAAATAAAGCCCTTTTCCCCTTGTTCTCATTTTGTCTTCTGGGTTTTTTTTTTATTATTATTGTCAATTGTCTCCCAGGCACAAGCTGCAGCTGGTCCTTGTCTAGTCTGTTTTATTGCCCATCTTCACATTGTAAAATTCAAAGTCCTACCTTCCTTTGTCCAGGAAGATCTCCTAATGTCCAGACCCAAAGGCCTCGATGAACTCTTCACCCTCCTGGATCTCATGGCAGCAATAACACTGCTGGCCACCTGCCCCTCCCTAATGCTCTCCACCCCTTCACCTGCCAGAGCACCTGGCTGCTCTCCTGCCTCTCTGATCCCACTTTTTCTTGTTGTGGTGGTGGTTGTTTCTGTTAACTTTATAACTGTTGGTTAAGCTCAGAGTTCCATCTTTGGTCATCTTCTCCCTTTATTTCAGTATCGCTAAAGCACTCCAGACTTAATATATGCATAAAAACACATTTCTGCTCTCATTCCTATTCTACAAGTTTTAGTTAATGAAGCCTACTAACCCTGTTAGCCAAAGAGCCTCCCTTCCCTTTTCCTTACAGTCCACCTCATCTTCCATATCTAACCAGTCACCACATCCTGCTATTCATCCTTAGAAATGCCCCCTCCAGCCCAGCCCCTCATCTCCATGTCCATGGCCATGGCTTTAGTGAGAACCTCATCATTTCAGAGCTAGAAAATTACAAATAGCCTCCAAAGTGGTTTCAACCAACCCTGGCCTTCTCACTTCAATACAACCTCTATATATTAACCAGATATGGAAATAAATTGGAGCTGAATCTGTTCGGTCCCTAGGCTGCAACATACAACCACCTTCCGTAAACTGATATAAAAGTCTTTTCAGACCTGTAATTACCTCCACACCAGGGACTCTAGTCAAATGTAGTATCTCACCATTCCTAAGCACATTGCCCTTTCACAAATCTTGATCCTACACATGCAGGTCTCATTGCCAAGAATATCATTTCCCTCTATCTCTTCCTGTTAGCACCTTCAGTGCCCAACTCAAATGTCACCCACCTACGTGGGTATCCCTAGACAGCCCCAGGCAAAATATGGCCATGGTACTTTGTTCACATCTCTATCAAGCTCTTACCCTGTGGAATTGTAAGAAAACACTTTAATGTGTCTGTCTTGACAGTGGCACTGTCAGTCTTTCACAGTCAGAATTATATTTTTACATCTTTTATTTCAGCACCTATTAGAAAGCCTTGACATACCAGGTGATCAAATATATGTTTATGGAATAAATGAATGACTGCAGAGTGGAATGCGGTCAATAGAGACTGATGCTTTTATTGCCCTTTCAATTGTTTTCATGCATAATTGCACTCCCTGTAACCTACAACTAAATGACAAAGTAGCGAAACCAATCATTCCAATAACAAAGTATCTACTTTCCATTCAGAAGATTTTTGTGAGATCAGCAATAGTAGCAGTGGAGGAAAATTGGGAATGGAGAGAGTTTAGGCAGAGGTGGCCTCTGGAGAGTGGCACAGGAGAGCATTCAAACGCACCCTGTCAAAATTCCCAACCCTACAGGGGGATTATAGAAGAAACTGCCCCATGTCAATAGATGGGCACAGAGAAAGGGCCCAATAGTGACAGTCAACTTATCATCATACATCTCAAATATTCAATTAATTTTCCATTCCATGCAATGCAACAAAGATTTATGAAGTGCCAACTACATTTTAGGCAGTGTGGTAGAGCTATAAAATAAAAATAGTTTAGATTTGCATAAGTATTTTTAATTTTCAAAGTGCTTTCATATACATTAAATTATTTTGATTTCATTTTTATGCTAAATCAAAGTTAGATATTCCAAAATACAACCTCATGAAGTAATCCCTCCAACTCTGATATGATAACTGAGAAGGCTGAACTTACTTAAACTTTGAGATATGGCCAAATACAAGGATGAAAAACAGTTCATTATTCAGGACAAGGCTCTTCATTCTTCACTCATTCACATTAGTGTGGCAATGTAACATCAGATGCCAGGCACTGTGCATGTGATCACTACCTTCAATCCCTGCCCACAAGTGGCTTCCAAAAGAGGGAAACCACGCAAGCTTACACACCAAATATAAGTAAAATTAATAAGGTGTATATTAGAAATGCAAAATGTTATGGTGGTTTAGAGAAAGGAGAAGCACGTCCAATTGGGGGAATTAGAAAAAGTCTCATAAAGAAAGTTGCCTTGGAGCTAAGTTTGAAAGAGGAAAAGAATTGGTTAGAGAATCAGCATGAGCAAAGTTGTAGAACCAGAAATGCTCAGAGTACAGAGCAGGGAGCATAATTCTCCTGGTTTTCTTGGAATATGAAATTGATCAGTTACAAAGCTATGAAGGAAATCAGAGGCCTTTAGAGAGAGCTTTGAATAAGTTGCTGAAGAATTTCTGCTTAGTTATATAGACACTGGGGAAGAAGGAAAGTTTCTGAGGTTAGCATGAGATGGTGAGATCTGAGCTTTGGGGAGGGAATTGAACGGAGTTGTAGAGGATAATGCAGAGGCAGAAAGGACTAGAGACAGAAAAGAGTCTGGAGACAGAATTTGCAGCAGGCAAGTGTGCAATTTCTATTTCATGAGAATAAATTCTGAGGTTCTATAGCTGTCAATAGAGCTATTAACAACTTACATTTTGAAAATAGTTATTGTAAGATAAAAACTCCTATAGTGCTTTACAGTTAATCACTATGTACTTAGTTGGTATCTACAAAGTGCCTAGTGCTATGCTAAATCCAAAGAGGGAGGAGATGGTCGCATGAAAATAAAATAGAAAGTGGTGCACAATAAAAAGATATCAAGATATCACATACTTAATAATTAGTAGACTGTATTAGATCAATTTGACTACCATGCAAATAATAGCTAATTTTACACGGTTTTGTAGTGTAAGACTAAAATGTACATGATTGGTAAGAAAATCAAATTAAAGCTTATGATAAATGTCAATATATTATATATCATGAAAATGTTCACAAGACTGAAGAGCTGAATTAATTAGCTGCCCAAAATAAGAAATAAACCTGAGAGCTGATGGTCTTGTTCTACTCTTTTCGTGAGACATCATTTATTCATTCATTCAACAAATACTTACTAAGCATCTATCATGTGCCAGGCACTATTCTAAGGACTTGGTATATGTGAGTGAACAAAACAAATGCTCTTGCAGTCTCGAGGCTCACATTCTAGCAGAGAAGAAAGGTAAAGATAATGAACATAAGTAAGTAACACGGTAGCTTAGAGTGTGACAAGTACAGGAAAGAAGAGTAAGGTATGGGGACTGTAATGCTGCAATTTCAAATGGGATGGTGGTTAAGGGTGGGTGTTCTTTAAAAGACAATATGTGAACAATATGTCACCAATAGGTCATTGGTAAAGGCTATGGCTGCAAAAGACTGCTAAAAAAAATTCCATCCATGATGCCAAAGAGTTTGTCATTTGAGGTTTAGGAAATGTCAGCTCAGATTCCAGACTTCTGAGGTAAAAACAAGAAGAAAGGCATATCTGGCATCGCCTCGAAACTGTAGGTTCACTTATTGCTGTTGTGTAGAAAGTAACGCATAAGACATAGCAAAAGAGCAGAGTTAGAGCCCGGCACTGCTCTTTCATGTTCTTTGCCACTTCCCTTCTTTCTCTCGGTTCCTAAACTCTTTGTATTTGCACTGTGTGATTGGTCCATTCTGTTGTACATTCTCAGACTTAAGTTCAAAATAACCAAGTCTTCCAGACTTGATTTTTGCTGTTAATCAAAATTCCTGAACTAAACTCAATGTAGTCAGCAAGGATGTTTTTAAATCCAGAGTTTGCAGCACGGGGAGGGGCAGTGTTTGTGAGAGATTAGATATTAATGCATTATGCAAATCGACCAAAATACAACTATGAGTCCAAGCGCAGAAGAGAACAGAGTACAAGTTTTATGAGACTGAGAAAAACACCTGGGATACATCTATTACAGAATTAGCCCGCAATTAACTTGATACATATCAGCCAACCTGCAGAGACTAAATGGAGTAGCCAAAAGTCCTCACAGCACTGGATCTACATCAGCCAACAGACAACTGGGGAAATGTTAATGGATCTGTGAAGAACATAATTTGGCAACCTCAGAGACTGTATCTATAATTATAATTCACACTCAAGTTGACTTTTATTGGCAATGCTTTTTAAACAAGGAAAAAAATCAGTAAAAAAACAATTGGAAAGAGGTAAAAAGGGAGGATTTATTTGAAATTGCTCTCCTTTTAAAGTTTCATAGGAATGAACATTTCAGGCATCTCTAAAGAGTCAAAGCAGCAGTTAATGTTAAGCAATCCAGTTCTGTACTTGGGTGTGGTCTAAAACACAGTCTGAAACAACTGTGGTTTTCAAATGGTGTCTACTCTTAACAGAACTATCCAAAATTCTTCATATATTACTCAGTGACTTGATATAATTAAACTATCTCTGACATAATAAATTCGAGGACTTGGAGGAGAGATAAAATACCACATGCAAAGCCGTCACTGCAGTTTAATCCTCACCTTGGTTTGGTAACTTTGCAATGTCAGGTGGTATAATAGGGGCTTTATTTATGCAGGGAGAAGACTCCTAAGGCTGAGTGGAACGGAAAGAGGAGGAAGCAATCAGGGTAGCACATGTCCCCAGAAGGACCTGTTGAAAACATGTCACATCATGTCACTTTGCAGCTTAACACCTTCCCATGGCCTCCCTGCAGTCCGGACACATCCAAACGCCTTACAGTGGGTGCCAGGCCCTTAGTGGCCCTTCTCTTGCCTTCCTCTCTCTTGCTTACTAGACTCCTGCCAAGCTGTCTTCCTGTTGATCTCAAAAGTGCCAAGCTCCTTCCCACCTCTCTGCACATGCTTCTCTGTCTGGTTCACCCCCCTTCAACCCCTCCTTATGTTCATGTGTCTCATTCTTTTCAGGATCTGCTCAAATGATGCCTCCTCAAGGAGGTCTTGCGTTCACTACATATCTAAGCACCAGCTTTGTCACCCACATCCCCAAAGGCACATACCCTCAAACCCTGTCCTTATGTTATTTTTATAGCATTTATCTCCACCTGAAATCATATTGGTTTTTCACTTGTTCATTTTCTGCCTTCTTAACTACAACATATGGAGAAATTGCATTGCCAGATTACCCTTGAAAAACTAGGAAATAATAAGGAGTTTTGAATGCCAGAGAAAGCAGCAAAGATGAGCTAAGGGAAAAATTAATATGTAAGTTAATTTAAAATAGGCACATATTTAAGATAGAAAAAGAAAATGCATTTCAGAAGCTGTAGAAATATCCTGAAGGAAGTACATATAGGGAATAAAATTTAAATGGTCAAATAACTAGTGTTTAATTAGTACTTATAAGATTTTCTTTTTTATTCTAACTGGGGTTTGCAATTCATATAGGAGAAGTAGAAGTTATTGATGCCTAAATAAATTATTTGGTTGGGAGAGATGGGATAAATAAAAATAAGTAGGAGTCCACCTATCAGACAACTATTAAAAGTCTAATGTTTTCCAATTGTATGAAATATTAAGCGTAGTAACATTCAGACTTGTCAAATTGGATAAAACCTTAGTATCCAGCACTTTCATACACTTATGGATGTGAGCATAAAATGGTTCAGCTTTTGGAAGATAACATGGAAATGGACATCAAAATTAAAACTACTTACTTCCCTTGAATTTATCTGTTCCACTCTTAAGAATCTGTCAATTCCAACTTCTATATCGTCATAATAGCAAACATAAACATTCCTCATATAATTCCACTAAATTATAATGATTCCTAATGTAGAACACCATGCAACAATTAGAAATCAGACGGAAACTGAATGGTTTTGCATTTTATGTAAAGTGCATAATCTAGGTTGCATAAGTATGTAGACCAAAACTTTACTTGCAAAATATGGAATATACGAATGTGCAGGCAGGTATGCAAACAAAAGTTATCTGTAAGAAAACATGGAAATTTCTTAATGTTTTTGATCCCTCTAGGGAGTTAAGCTGGAGTATGAAAAACTTACCTTCCACCTTATATTTTTCTGTATAATTTAAAAACTTTAAAAAACCTATTCTTATAAGTTAATAGAAAAAGGAAATTAAATAGCAGGCAATTACAAACTTTAATGTGATCTGACTCCTGCCTAGCTCATGGCCATTCACCTGCCTCCCACACACTTCACCTTTACACACACTGCTCACTAACAGAAACTTCACCTTCCTCACCCCCTACCTCATAGGGCAGCAAACTCTAATTCTCCTTTAAGACTAAGCACAGATGCAACCTCATTTTAGCAGGTGTTCCTAACCTCAGGAAGCAGTGCTGTGCCCTCCTCTGTGCCCTTCCATCCATGGCTGGCTGGTTTACCACATCTTCAGAGACGTGCTTCCACCCAACCATGAACCTCAACTTGAAGTTATGACGGTATCACTTCTCTGCAACCATGCGCATCTTAGTATGCAGAGCTCTCTCACGATAAACGTTGTTCACCTAACTTCACTCTCCTACAGATATTTTCAACAACCTGTGCAGGAAGTAATACTGTCTTGTATTTACAAGTGAAATTGCTTTAAGCTCTTTAAGGCTTTCCATGAATACTGGTAAAAACAAGGCTGGAGACTCATGTGGAAAAGAATCTACAGATTTGTTTAAAGGATTTACATTTTAAGGAAAAACCCAGTTTTCAAAAGAAATGCACCAACATCTCAGAAGGTGTTGCCTTCTTGGCATGAGCTTAACACTGATTCGAGGAGCCTGGGCTTTGGAAGGAGAGACTAAAGGCCAAGATTAAGAACATCTGTGTCTTTTAATTCAGGTGTCCCCAGGGCATTTTATCAACTTGAAGACCTAAATATGTAGGGTAAAATCTGCCTCAGGTTGGAAGCTTCAGTTAGCAGGAATTTTCAACAGTTCAGTATGAATGAATAGTTTAAAGTTGCAAAAGGACCCCAAAAGAAAACAGGAGAAAATAGCTTATTAACAATGACAAGCAAGGTTTTATAGTAGTCATTCTTGCATTTTTTATTCCACTCATCTAATCATTCACCAATTTCTTTATTATTTTCCTTCTACATATTTTTTAATGTGTTCTTTTCTCTCTACCCCAGCTCTTTACCATAGCTTAATAATTTCCCTGTCATCTGGACTCTACAGAACACCCTAGCACCTTCAATTCCCTACCTTCAATTCCCTGCCTTCCCTCATTCTTCCATTTATTTGGCAAATGTGATTGATCACAAATGTATCTGGGGCTTTAGTGGAAGCTGAGCCTGTAACAATAAGCAAGATAAGCAATGATGCCTTTGGAGCAATATGCTTCAACCACAACGAACTAGTATCTTAAGTTCCAGCTGCCTGAAATCGCCTCCCCACCAGTCTAACCCACAATTTGTTTCATGCCTGACTTTCTCCAAATACCTTCTAGAGTTTTAATATGCAGTATTAAGGGCCCCATCTTATATTTCCAAGATACCTATTACATCAGGCAAGGTCTTAGCAGAAAACAATTGACACACTCAGGGAGGACACTCAAGGAGGCCTTAAGACAGGGACTTGTATTAGTCTGTTCTTATGCTGCTAATAAGGACATATCCAGAGACTGGGTAATTTATTTAAAAAAAAAAAGAAAAGAAAAAAAAGAGGTTTAATGGACTCACAGTTCCATGTGGCTGAGGAGGCTTCACAATCACGGTAGAAGGTGAACGAGGAGCAAAGCAACCTCTTATATATGGTGGCAGACAGAGCTCGTGCACGGGAACTCCTATTTATAAAGCCATCAGATCTCGTGAGACTTACTCACTACCACGAGAACAGTATGAGGAAACCTCCCCCATGATTCAATTATCTCCACCTGGCCCCCACCCTTGACAGGTGGGGATCATTACAATTCAAGGTGAGATTCGGGTGGAGTGAAATCAATTATTCATTCAATTAATTCAATTAGTCACTCAATAATTCACTCATGCTGAACTGTGGAGATTCCTGCTAACTGAAACTTTTAACCTGAGGCAGATTTTACCCTACATATTCAGATCTTCAATTTGATAAAATGCCCTAAGGACACCTGAGTTAAAAAGGACACAGATGTTCTTAATCCTTGCCCTTTATTTAGTCTCTCCTTCCAAAGCCCAGGCTCCTGGAATCAGTGTTAAGCTGATGCCAAGAAGGCAACACCTTTTCCACCCAAATCATATCAGGACTCTGCAAAATTTGGCCAGGGATAAGGGATAAGGGATAAGGGATAGTGAAGTACCCTGAGAGCAGCAATATCAGGGAGCTGTTTCTTCCTCCAAGGTCTGAAGCAGCACAAGGTAGAGACAACTGTCAAAACATTGAGAAAGTCTGTGAAATTGTAAGGGAGGATCACTTGATAGAAGCTGTGACTGTAAGGAGAAATTCATCTAACCTGCAGTGACCAGGAGGGAAGAGCCAAGAAATAAACACCCCAGCCTTATGGTCCTCCTTTCCTTCCATCTCTTGCTAGTTTGAGCTTTGATCAAACTCCACCTGGAGCCAGAGGGCAAGAGAGCCCTCTGATTCAGCTTGTAGTGGTTAACTTCCTAGGGATCAGAGAAAGAGAAGGGGGTGGAGCTAGCAAGACAAACGGAAAACATCCAACACAGCTTCAATCATTGCATTTATGTGGTACAATGTCTCTCCCAAATAAACTCTGACTTCCTTGGAAGAAGGACACAGGCCTCTTTGATGCGGGAAGTGAGTGGGTACTCAATAAGTTCACTGACAACAAGAATAAAACAGTTATCTTCTGCTTATCTTCAATGTTTTCCTTCTGTTTCTACTTGGAAAAGGAAAAATGAAGCCACTGAAACACTGCTGTCCTCTAGCCTTTGCAGGAGAAATGTCCATCTGTGCTTTGTTGAAGTTTAATGTATTGAGGGATTTTTAAAAATTAAACATGACCCTTTTTAGGTCACAAAATGGCCATGTCTCATGCTGGGTACTTTAATAAGCATTTTCAAGTCCTAGAAGCCCAAAGGTCACCTCTCTAGGACTTCTGTCCTGTTGTTAGAGGAATTGTGGAGAGGTCTTCATTTACCACACCGCCCTGGGCTGATAAGGATCCAAGTATGAGCCATCCAGGCCTAGGCACAGCCTTGCTTCCCTTAGCAGACAAGCAAGGCACTGGCGGCTACAGGCCTGTTTTCAAGCCTGTTCTGAAACATCACATGATGAAAGCAGATTAAAATAAAATATTGAAATTTCTAATGCCTTATGAGAAAATCAAAGAAAATGTTGATTATTGGTGCATTTGATATTTAATGGACCCCTTCTTCTAACCAGAAGTGTGGATCAGAATCAGGATGAGGTCTGAGCTCATTTGCTTGCCAAAGGCATGCTCTGTACAACAAGCTTGGCTTGTTCCATTTAAGCTTATTATTTTCACCAAGTCAGGCTTTTTTTCCTCTCCAGTGATGCTTAATTTAACCAGAGATTAGAATGCTAAGGCCTCTGGGAGTGAGAAAGGAATACTCCTCAACCATGATGATTCAGCCAAGGGAACTGAGGCAGAGGGAAAGCGTTTTCTCCCAGGGTCTTCCATGGCTCACTAAGATTTAATCACCTCCTTTGACATCTTCTAAGAACAGCCTTTCAGAAGCTTCACCGAGCTTAGCCCCAAAGTCCAATCAGAAGTTCACATTGGCTTAGTGAAAAGGCAGCTTTTACTCCTGCCCCAGGATAAGAGTACAAAGGGTATACCAAACACTCCCATGTGGGTTAAGAGCATTTCTGCTGGGCAGCATCCTCGTGGAGGTGGATTTTTTAAACCTCCACAAGCCTCTCTCTCAGCAAATATTCAGCTTCTAATTTCTGGAATGACCTGCCTGTCTGACATTAATAATCACAGCATGTGCTCTACCCACATAATGTTCTCACCAGTTTAGGAATCTATAGCTCCTTTATGTTCTCATTGGAAAACTCCTCTTTGCTTGACTTAAAACAATGTTGATTCATTTTAACAGACATCAATCAAGCACCTCCCATGTCAAAGCATTAAGATGGGCATTTGGGAAAAGGATGAAAAAGAATGAGGCAGAATCTCTTTCTTTGGGCAACTTACAGGTGACTTGGGTTGAGCAAGAGAGACCCAAATATAGAGCAAGAGGGAAGTGTCTAAGAGAGGGATCAGCTAAAATTGGTATTTAAGCACATGAGGATGAGAGGCTCCATCCAACTGGAGCATCTCAGGAAGGACTTTCCAGGGGAGGAATAATTTGCAATGGAGGAATAATTTGGATCCCCAGAAGGATGTGCTCAAATTTCAGAAGCAGAAACAACTGCAAGCAAACCATGAACAAATGTCTCTTCTAGTAGCTTGATGCAGTCTTCCACTTGTTCATGCAATAAGCATTTATTGAGTGCCTACTCTATGCCTTTGTGGGGATATAAACATGAGTACGAGTAAGTCCTCTCACAACAAGTTCACAGGCTGATAGGGGAGGAAAGGTAAACAATAGTTGCTATACACTGTGATAGAAAATCATAAAAATGCAGCCCAAGACAGCAGAGATTCTCTTCTAGGTGGGAATGGAAGGCTTCACTAGGAAAAGACATTTGTACTGGATCTCAAAGGATGAGTAAGCACTTGATACAGTTCTAGTAGAAATGCAAAGGCATGGACATAGGAAATAGAATGGATATCTATCAGGTAACTGAAACTCAACTAGACTGGCTAGAACACAAGTCTCACGAAAGGGAATGGTAGGGAAATGAAGTGAAGACACCCAGACGTGGGCTTAATCAACAAGGCTCTTTGATGATGAGCCAAGAAATTTTAGGTTTTAAATGAAGCAGTAACATGTTCTGGTTTGCATTTAGAAGAACTGTCGAAGCTTTATAGAGAGTTGAAGGCATGGGCTGGAGAGGAAATGTTGATTACGAGAGAATTGCAAGGGTGTAAGAAAGAGATGATTAGAAGCTGAACTGAGTCAAATGCTGTGAATATAGGAGAAATGAGTGAATCATGAAAAGGTGGAGAGATGCTGCAAGAAGGTCAAGTAAAGTGAGGAGATCCCCAGAGGAGTTGGATATTAAGAGTTCCTCTGTAACCTAAACTCAAGCAGTTTTGATGAAATGATAGGAACTAGATGCCTGAGAAGGCTGGAAGGTGAGGAAATGAATACCAGGAGCACAAATATCTCTGTCACAGAGTTTGACGGGGAAGGGAGAAAATGACAGTGGACAATAGCTGGATGGAGCCAGAGTCAGAGGTTGGGGTATCTTTATTAAAACAATAGATAGTTTAGCATGTGTCTTTTCTGCTCAAGAGAATCTAGTGAAGAGGGAGGTTTGAAAAATGACATCCAAACCCTAAATCAATAGCTATATTTAGAAAGAGGGGAGAGATGGCTTTGGAACCATACTTCTCAAACTTTAATGTGCAGGCAAATCTGAGCTCTTTAATGCAGATTCTGATTCAGTAAGAACAGAATGGCACCCAAAATGCTGCATTTCTAACAGCATCCAGGTGATGTCAATACTACTGGCCCAAAGATCATAGGCTGAAGAGCTAGACCCCATCTAGTAAGATGTCCCCCTCAGTATCACAAAAATATAAGTTCTCTCTCAAACTAACTTATAAATTCAACACAATTTTAATCAAAAACTCAACAGGGTTTTTCATAAAATTTGATCCTAACAGTTCATTCGAGAGAGTAAAAGGCCAAAAATAGCCAAGACAGTTTTGAAGAAAATAAATATCAATGAGTCACTAACCCTTGATTCCACCATGAGTCACTAACCTTTGATTCTCTGTCAAAAATTAAGACAAACTATAAAGCTACAGCAACTTAAAGTGTGAGAACAGGGAAAATCACACAGACCAATGGAATGAAATAAAGTGTGCTAGGACAAAGGGCCCACACTGTGGAAAATGATAAAATTATATTCTAACTTCATGCCGTACTCAAAAGTTAAGATAAGTACGTCAAAGGACAAAATATTTTAAGAACAATTTTAGCTTTTAGAAGACAATGTAGTCAAATATCTTAATGACCTTGTGGTAGGAGAAGGTTTCTTACACAAGACATTAAAAAGTACAAATTCATAAAGAAAAACATTGATAAACTTGGCTTCTTTAATATCTAAAGCTTTTCTATGACAGAAATCAACATACAGTACTGGTGTATCTGTAAAGCAATTTGGCAATACCTATTAAATTTGAATAGGTGTATATCCTGCCATCCAGCAAACCCACTTCTATTATACCCTGGAGAGATTCCTACATATAAGCTCAAAGACACATAAATAAAATCTTCCTTGCAGCTACTACCAAACACTTACAAAACCATCAGATCTCATGAAAACCACTCACTATCATAAGAACAGCATGGTGGAAAACTGGCCCCATAATTCAATTACCTCCACCTGGTCTCTCCCTTGACACGTGGAGATTATGGGGATTATAATTCAAGATGAAACTTGGGTGGGAGCACAAAGCCTAACCATGTTGCATATTGATACGAAGTTGTCAATTAGCTAAACAACTATGACATGGGATTAAAGGGAAAGTACTGGAAGGTTGAAGGTGCTGGCAAGAGAGTAGCTGAAGTAATGTGCCATGAGGTCAGACTCGATAGTGAAATGGACAGAGGAAGGGAGACATGAACTGGCAAGGAAAATAGAAAAGAGGAACTAAGTAAGGCAATTGGAGATTTTCTTGGAGCACAGAACACATTTTGTATAAGAGTAAGAACTCTGGAAGATCATGAAATTCTGGCTGGAGTGTGAATGTGAACACTGGGATCTCCAACATTGGCCTAGGCCAAGAATGTATAATATGGACCCAAAAGCAAATGCAGCAAAAACAAAAATAGACAAATGAGACCTCATGTCAGTACTCTACCAATTTAACCATCACCTATTCATCCATTTCTTCTTCTTTGAGGAATATCTCATTATCAGATATATTTTTGTGGACACAATTAAATATGGTAACTTTTGACCAGTGCAATTATGTATATTATTAAAGGACATGATGCTTTCTAACCCATGATCAAGCTCTTTATCTCTTAAGTATCATTAGTTTAAGTTTCTAGGCATGCCAAAAACCACTGAGGTTTCAACAACATTTCCCATTTAATTCATACATTATCTCGCAAATGAAACATATGTAGCTGGAAATTAACTTCTCCATTCAAAGTTAGCAAGAGGTTTCTGACAAATACTTGTTCACTGATTTAATGCTATAATCATAGTTCTCTTCAACATACAGCTTCTTGTAGCTTTGAAATTTTTCATGCATTATGAGGAGTTTTGTAATTTCTCCATCTTCAATTGCTTATGTAGACATGGGGTCCACAATCCTTGTACACATATCTCCACAAACATAACACAGATTCATCTACTTGTGGGAATCTTCTCTCCTTAGATCTTAATATACTTGGCTTTTGCTATTCAAAAGAATATGTAATTATGCCTCTAACTACAAATATCTATTTCACTAATATCAAATATATATGCACTGTTCTGTCTCCATGTCTTCTTGTTTTTCATAGTTTATCACTTCGATGCCAAATATCAGTGTAATTCTTATTAATAAATGTAAAATAGCAACTAAACTGACAAGGAGCACAAGTCCATTGCAGTAACAACAATATGAGCAGCTGTGATCTAGTTTGTGTATGCAATGACAGGCAATGACAACTGCATCACAGTTTCTGCCTGGCCTATGGCAATTGTAAAACACTGTCAATATTTTTAAATTTTTCTTTACGTTCTGGGATACATGTGCAGAATGTGCAGGTTTATTACATAGGTATACATGTGCCGTGGTGGTCTGCTGCACCTATCAACCAGTCATCTAGGTCTTAAGCCCTACCTGCATTAGGTATTTGTCCTAATGGTCTCTCTCCCCAGCCTCCCACCCCCGACAGGCCCCAGTGTGTGATGTCCCCCTCCCTGTGTCCATGTGTTCTCACTGTTCAACTCCCACTTATGAGTTAGAACATGTGGTGTTTGGTTTTCTGTTCCTGTGTTAGTTTGTTGAGAATAATGATTTCCAGCTTCATCATGTCCTTGAAAAGGATATATGTTCCCACTGTTCAACTCCCATTTATGAGTGAGAACATGCAGTGTTTGGTTTTCTGTTCCTGTGTTTAGTTTGCTGAGGATGATGGCTTCTAGCTTCATCCATATCCCTGCAAAGGACATGAACTCATTCTTTTTTATGGCTGCATAGTACTCCATGCTGTCTATGTACCACATTTCTTTATCCAGTTTATCATTGATGGGCATTTGGGTTGGTTCCAAGTCTTTGCTATTGTGAATAGTGCTGCAATAAACATACATATGCTTGTGTCTTTACAGTAGAATGATTTATAATACTTTGGGTATATACCCAGTAATGAAATTGCTGGGTCAAATAGTATTTCTGGTTCTAGATCCTTGAGGAATTGGCACACTGTCTTCCACAATGGTCGAACTAATTTACACCCACCAACACTGTCAATTTTAAAATGCATCCCAATTTTAGAAATGTAAAAAAAAAGTGTACCTCTTAAAGCTATTATAACTAGGGTATAGTAGTAAAAGTTGAGAAGAAAAGGAACTTTGGACCTTGGTGCAAGTAAGTCATCTATACAAACATTGAAGTAGTCTTAAATAATAGTGAATCTAAGAAGAAGCTGCTTATCCATTTATGCACTTCATATCTCCCACTTCCACTTGTCCTTTCCTGTAAGCATATCGGTAATATACATAT
The DNA here is from genome assembly GCF_030222135.1 of Aotus nancymaae. Classification (NCBI taxonomy): domain Eukaryota; kingdom Metazoa; phylum Chordata; class Mammalia; order Primates; family Aotidae; genus Aotus; species Aotus nancymaae. The sequence goes on from NW_026988420.1 coordinate 12,277,003, forward strand.
ATTAATAACATTTGTGGAGTGATTCCCATGTTGTCAGCATCATTTATACCTGCAGTAATCCTCACAGCATACATTTAACCTTTACAACCACCCAACAAGGGTGCCATCATTATTACCCTCATTTTACTAAGAAAACTACAAAAAAAAGAGGTTAAATAACTTGCCTAAGATAATAAGTGGCAGGTCTTGAATTCAAATCGGGCAGTGTGAATCCAAAGCCTTTGCATTTGGCCATTGTGCTTCTCCTTTTTTTTTTTAACTTTTATTTTAGGTTTAGGAGTACATGTGTAGGTTTGTTATATAGACAAATTGTGGGTCACAGAGGTCTGGTGTACAGAATATTTTGTCACTGAGGAAATAAGCATAGTACCCAAAAGGTTGTTTTGATCCTCACCCTTCTCTCACCTTCCATGCTCAGGGAGGCCCTGGATTCTATTGTTCCCTTCTCTGTGTTCACGTGTACTCAAAGTTTAGGTCCCACTTACAAGTAAGAGAATGAAGTATTTGGTTTTCTGTTCCTATGTTAATTTGCTTAGGATAATGGCCTCCATGTTGTTGCAAAGGGCATGATATTCTTCTTTATGGCTGCATGGTATTCCATGGTGTGTATGTGCCACATTTTCTCTATCCAACCTACCATTGCTGGGCATTTAGGTTGATTCCATGTCTTTACTATTGTGAATAGTGCTATGTTAAACATACATGTGGCATCACATTACCTGACTTCAAGCTATACTGCAAGTTACAGTAATAAAAATAGCATGGTACTAGTACAAAAACAGACACAAAGACCAATGGAACAGAATGGAGAGCCCAGAAAAAAGACCACACACCACTATGATCATCTGATCTTCAACAAAGCTGACAATAACAAGCAATGAGGAAAAGACTCCCTGTTCAATGAATGGTGGTGGGATAACTGGCTAGCCACATGCAGAAGATTGAAACTGGACCCCTTCCTTACACCATATTCAAAAATCAACTCAAGATAGATAAAAGGCCTAAATTTAAAACCCAAAACTATATATTTTTTAAAAAACCCTAGAAGATAACCTAGGAAATACCATTCTGGACACAGGAGTGGACTGGACACAGGATAACCTGGCAAAGATCTCTTGGTGAAGACGCCAAAAGCAATTGCAACAAAAACAAAAATTGACAAATCAGACCCAATTAAACTAAAAAGCTTCTGTGTAACAAAAGGAACTATCAACAGAGTAAACAGACAACCTACAGAATAAGAGAAAATATTTGCAAACTATGCATCTGACAAAGGTCTAATATCCAGCATCTGTAAGGAACTTAAACAAACTTACAAGCAAAAACCAAACATTCCCATTAAAAAGGGGGCAAAGGATGTGAACAGACACTTTTCGAAAGAAGACATACATGCAGCCAACAAGCACATGAAGAAAAGCTCAACATCGCTGATCATTAGAGAAATGCAAATCAAAACTACAAGGTATCATCTCACACCAGTCATAATTGCTATTATTAAAAAGTAAAAAAACAGCAGATGCCGGTGAGGTTGTGGAGAAAAGGAAATGCTTATACACTGCTGGCAGAAATGTACATTAGTTTAGCCATTGTGAAAAGCAGTTTGGTGATTTCTCAAATAACTTGAAACAGAATTACCATTCCACCCAGCAACTCCATTATTGGGTATATACCCAAAGGAGTATAAATCATTCTACCATAAAGACATTATGTTTCTCTGTTCATACCTTCCCATGTTTTCCTGTGGGGACAGGAGATAGGCCACCAGAAGTGCTGCATGCCACTCCAGAGACTTCATTATTGATAGTCACCTTCTATTCCATCATTTGCCATGCTCCACCTCATGATTTCCCCAATGCAATGAATGGCAACAACAATAAAAGCTAGCGTTGTAATAGTACTTAACAATTTATAAAACGTTTGTGTATATCATGTGACTTAACCCTCATAACAGCTCTGCAAGGTTAATATGATTTCTCCAATCTTACCAATAGAGGCATAGATGTTCTATTAATTAAGGCTAAGACTATGCAGGTATAATAAACAGGCAAACAATACAGGCAAATACATAAGACAGACATTTGGTCCTCCCTCCATTTTATCCTGTGATGCTTAGAGGTCCAAGCTGGCAGGAAAGCTATACTTCACAAAGTTACCTTGGGATGTGCTTCTCCCAGGCCCATTGCCCCTGACTAGATGGCTAGATGGCCCTCAACCATGCTGTTAAAGCAGCATATTCTCATCTCTACCACAGCACTAAAGGCACACAATATGATAGTCACTTTTCTCCCTTACCTCCAAGGTGTATACTTCTTGATGGAAGAGAGGTTCCTTCATCTTCTTGGTCTGCTGTTCCTAGGGAAGCTGTTATCTGCACTATGGAATCTGAGTTACCCCAGGTCCAGGATCCAGCTCAAGAGAATGGAAAGGAAGAAAGAGTCTAGGGCAGGCAATTTTCCCCAACAACCCCTCTCCTTATATTCCACTTGTGAGGACTCAATCATGAGACCAGTCATACCCAGCTATGAAGGAAGCTGAGAAATGTAGTCCTTAGCTGGGCAACCTTGTTCCAGGAGGAAGGAACAGACTTTGGAGGACAACAGATGCTCAGAAAGACTAAGTGACTTTCCTAAGGGCACTTAGCTAGTGAGTCAGAACCTAGTCTTCCAACTCCAGACCCAAAGTTGATTTTCCTACACCAGAGCGTCTTCACAATGAAAAAGTCAGAGACTTCTTAAGAAACATTGCTATGGAATATTTCAAACAACTAAATTTAAAGGTACTAAAGCCAATCCTTTTGAGATTAAGGAAAGATGAGACACTATGGACAAATTGTCCCCTCTAAATAGGTAGCAATAGCCCCTGAGGATCAGTTTCTCTCAAAGGTCTCAGCAGAGGTGACAAGCGACTCAGTCTCCTCCACACTGTGAAAGGGTTGATTATCTTAACAACTATAAAACATTTGCATATATCATATGGCTTAACCCTTTCTTTCACTTATCTAGTTTATTTTTGTTTTTTGTTTTTTTTTGGCACTATTTGGAATGCTAGCTTTTCAGTCGTTTCTGATTTCTCTGCATGTCTGTAGTTCTTGTAAAAATTTGGCAGGAGATAGGACTGAAAAGGAACAGCTTAACTGAACAGCTGTTCGTCAGTTCCAGGCAGCACCTGTGAGCTGCACTGTGGCATTGTTGAAGAGGGGGATATGGAGAGTGAAGTGAGATGGACAAAAACTCTGGAGCTTTCAGACTAGCATTAAATGAGAAAATATTTGAGGCACATCAAGACCGGGCAAATATTTAATGGTAGTTAACATGAGCAGACCAGTAAAGACTAGGTGGAAGTCACTGGGGTAGTGAGGACTATCCAATGAGGACTCCGTGAAGGAAAAAGCAAGGTGAGTGTGCTGTTACTAATGTAGCCCAAAAAGACAACACCTTGTTTTCTTTCCCCCTTCCCACCCAACACACAGACAGCAGAGAGGATTGATTTGAAGTAGACTTCAGTACGCTGTCCATTTCATGATTCAACCTGTCAGGCATCCCTTGAGTCTATCCCCTTCTCATTAGCTCTTCTGGAAAATCTTGCAGCAAGGTTTCCATTTGCAAATCATGCTGAAATCTCCTGTGGATCAAACACTCTCTCACTCTTGCAGTTTTACACCCCTCAAACTGTCAGACAGCCCTGCTCTGCCCCTATTAAATCTCTGCTTCACCAAGCCCCATGGCTCTGTTTTCTTCCACTTTGTTCTAACTTGGTTCTGTCCTCCCAGGTCACTGCAGCTGTTCTGCCCTGAGCTCACATGCCCTTACTCTCTTGCTGTCTCCTTTGACTTCAGCTCCCTGGTGTCCAGAACTGATGGCTGATGACCCCTGTCATCACAATATGGCACTTGAAAGGAAAAAAGTCATCTTTTCTCATCTGGCATTTCATCAACTGACAGAACAGGTTTGCACGTATATTGCATTTTACAGGATACAAAGTCCACGATGTTCAGCACAGCACTTGCCAGGTATCTGGCATGGACACAGCTCTCTCCCTCCCAAGAGTCACCTCCACTTCAGTGTCTCTTCAAAGTCAGGAATAAGAACCTAGTGACTAACCCTACTCTATCCAACCTACAGATGGAAAACTAAGGACCAGAGATGGAGGAGGCAGTATGGTGCAGGATGGTTGAACTAAAATCTTAGCATGGATAGCCTACAGCAGTGCTTCTCAAACTCGAATGCGTACATGAATTAGCTGGGATTTCAGATTTGGCATTTCTAACAAGCTCCCAGAGGAGATCCCAGCAGCGCTCTAAGTACTGGGAGATTCTAAAAGTTCTCTGGGAGCATCTTCTAATCAGAGCCTGCAAGGTGACTTATTTCTTAAAACAAACCGACTGCTATGACTTTAAATTTTAGGTCTGACTTTTCAAATCCCTTATTGGTAATTCACAATTGGTCCCACTGAAAATGGTAAGGTAAATTACCCTGAAAATAAGACACAATTCCCTCCCCACTCCCACCCCATCTCAAAGGGGAATTAAAACAGCAGTTTCATTTCAATAAAAACTAAACCAGAAACATATTTTGTCATCATCAATTTAATTACTCTTGACATTACATCATGTATAAGTCTTCTTTACCTAATATGAATTAACTTTCTCAGCAGCAAAAATACACTGCATGATGCCTCTTGAGTTTTTTAAAATCAAAAGCTTTGTTCCAAGCAGTAGAATTAGATCTAATCAATAGATTGTATTTTTCTACCCTTTTGTTAAAGTTTCTTAAGCTGTGTCATCTGTAACTATAATATATTTTACCAAATTTCTAGCAATGGAATAGACATTTTTTATCCTTCAGAATAATGGTCTTGTATGTGATTAATGCAGGGCATTTTTGAGCTTATATAAGAAAAAAGATACTGTTAGGTGCTGGGTAAAGACTATTAATAACAACCAACTCTGAAACAACAGCCAATCTGTTGCCTATTTCAGTTGCCCATTCGTTCATTAAATATGTCTTGAATGACTATCATGTGATTGACACTGTGCAAGTTACTTGGGATTCAAAGATAAATGGGTCATGGTCTCTATTGCAAGATGCCCAAGGTCCACTGGGGATAAGAATGATAGGGACAACTGTCATTTGCTGTGATAAATGCATTGCAGAGGGATGCTTACAGTTCTGCAGCAGCACACTGGAGGAGAATCTAACTATAAATATCAAGGAAATATTATGTAGAAAATACCTGAGTTTGACACGTAGGAGTTAGCCATGCCAAGAAGAGGTTATGGGCTTACCTGACCAGGCAATTTGCCCCCGCAAAGGTCATGAATGTATGGGGAAATGCACATGAAGGAACTTCAGGTAGGTCAGAATGGCTGGCATAGAAAGTAGGAAGGTAAAAGTGAAAATGTACGTGCATCAAGAAGCATTGGAAGATAGGTGGAGGAAGACTCAACCCCAGTCTTTTCAACCATACCTGATGCTTCCACCACACCAAGCTGTGCAGGGCAGGTGAGTAAAACACCATACATAGCATACATTCTGGAGACTGGAGGAGACTTAGGTAACTTTAGGTTAAATTAATGAAGGAAATCTCCATGGACTACCAAGAGACTGCACCTTATCTGGAAGAATGGTTCCAGCTGGATGGTGCCATAGTGTGTTATGCTTAGAATAACTCTCACCCAGCTAGCTCTATGGTTCTTCACAATTGAGATTGACTTCCTCTGTGCTTCTCCCAGCCTCCTTGCCCCTGACTAGATGGCTAGATGGCCCTACACCGTGCTGCTAAAGCAGCATGTTCTCATCTCTACCACAGCACTAAAAGCAATATGATAGTCACTTCTCTCCCTTACCTCCCCAGGTATATACTTCTTGATGGAAGAGATGGTGTGTTTTATTATTACTATTATTATTATTATTATGCCCATAATATAGGGCCTGGGCCACAATAAGTATTTGAAAAATATTCATCAAAATGGATGGATAATGGATAGATGTATTAATAAATGGATAGATTAATGAATTACAAGCTATTTTATTTATTTATTTTTTTTATTGCATTTTAGGTTTTGGAGTACATGTGAAAAACATGCAAGATTGTTGCATAGGTGCATACGTGGCAGTGTGATTTGCTGCCTTCCTCCCCTTCATCTATATGTGGCATTTCTCCCCATGCTATCTCTCCCCAACTCCCCACCCGCCGCTGTCCCCCCAACTCCTGCCCAACAGACCCCAGTGTATAGTGCTCCCCTCCCTGTGTCCATGAGTTCCCATTGTTCAACAGCCATCTATGAGTGAGAACATGCAATGTTTGATTTTGTGTTCTTGTTTCACTTTGCTGAGAATGATGGTTTCCAAGTTCATCCATGTCCCTACAAAGGACGTGAACTCATCGTTTTTGATGGCTGCATAATATTCCATGGTGTATATGTGCCACATTTTTCCTGTCCAGTCTATCATCGATGGGCATTTGGGTTGGTTCCAGGTCTTTGCTCTTGTAAACTGTGCTACAATGAACATTCGTGTGCACGTGTCCTTATAGTAGAACGATTTATAATCCTTTGGATATATACCCAGTAATGGGATTGCTGGGTCAAATGGAATTTCTATTTCTAGGTCCTTAAGGAATCGCCACACTGTCTTCCACAATGGTTGAACTAATTTACACTCCCACCAACAGTGTAAAAGTGTTCCAATTTCTCCACATCCTCTCCAGCATCTGTTGTCTCCAGATTTTTTAATGATCGCTGTTCTAACTGGTGTGAGATGGTATCTCAATGTAGTTTTGATTTGCATTTCTCTAATGACCAGTGATGATGAGCATTTTTTCATATGCTTGTTGGCCTCATGTATGTCTTCTTTTGTATAGTATCTGTTCATATCCTTCGCCCATTTTTGAATGGGCTTGTTTTTTTCTTGTAAATCTGTTTTAGTTCGTTGTAAATTCTGGATATCGGCCCTTCGTCAGATGGGTAGGCTGCAAAAATTTTTTCCCATTCTGTTGGTTGCCGATTCACTCTATTGACTGTTTCTTTCGCCGTGCAGAAGCTGTGGAGTTTAATTAGGTCCCATTTGTCTATTTTGGCTTTTGTTGCCAATTCTTTTGGTGTTTTGGTCATGAAGTTCTTGCCTATGCCTATGTCCTGAATGGTTTTGCCTAGGTTTTCTTCTAGGGTTTTTATGGTGTTAGGTCTTATGTTTAAGTCTTTAATCCATCTGGAGTTAATTTTAGTGTAAGGTGTCAGGAAGGGGTCCAGTTTCTGCTTTCTGCACACGGCTAGCCAGTTTTCCCAACACCACTTATTAAACAGGGAATCCTTTCCCCATTGACAATCTACTTTAGAACACATCCTGTTTGTTTTGTATGTCAATTCTACATTCTCATATAAGTGTTTTCAAAACATTTTTTTACTTGCTAAATAAACCAGACTAGAAATGAAGGCCTAAATTAAGGTGGAAGTAGAAGATCAAAGCAAAGTGCCCCAGGAATTTAGAAAGCAGAACACATTCTATTAAGTATAGGAAAACCTATATGTATATCCCATTAAGTGAAGAAAATCAACAATAAATTAATTGAAACAAGTTCTCTGACTCAAAAAGTAAAATATTCAACACTACCAAGTCTGTTTCATGAAAGCACTTCATAAAGTCTTCAGAAAACACAGTTCTGTCCCAGGGAAATGCATTAGAACTAGAGTTGTGAAGCCCTAGACAGAGGAGGCTTCATGTCAAAACAAGCTCACGCAGCACCATGGACAGCCACTTTCTCATCCACTTCCTCATTCTGTCAACAGTATAGTGAAATAGACATCTCATTTTTCCCCAAAATTCACAGATAAGCCAAAAGACCACAGATTCATATATGAACTAAAACAAAATTAAATTCATACTTAAGTGACTACTTCATTTAAATTCAAATACTAGTTTTTTAGTATCTGTCACATCCCAGCACAATAAAGGAATAATTTAGGGGAAAAAAAAAAAACCTATAAAACAAGTGCTTGCCTTCAAAAATTTGTACTTTTTTTCAGGGTGAAAAAAATGTGTGTGTGTGTGTGTGTGTGTGTGTCTGTGTGTGTGTACATGCATGCACATGCACATGGGCGTGTGTGTATGAAATCAGGAAATTATCAGCAGCACAGAAAACTAGCTAGATTATAAGTACCAGTGCTAACAAAAGTACTAATAAGTACTAGGGGCCTGACTATCCCAGGAGAAATTCTTTTACCCCCACAGTGTCTTACAGAGAGTTACTGCATGAAATACAAGAGTAGAGTACCTTTGTAGTTGATTCCTATGCCTGCTGCAATAAGTTATCACAAACTCGGTGGCTTAACAGAAATTTATTCTCCCAGCTTGGAGCCCAGGAGTCTGAAAGCAGTATTGATGGGCTAAAATCAAAGTGTCAGCAGGGCCACACTCTTTCTGGAGGCTCCAGAAGATAATTCATTCCTTGACTCTTCCAGCTTCTGGTAGCAAATGATATTTCTTGACTAGTAGCCTCTCTCTACTCCATCTTCACACCACCTTCTCCTCTATGTGTCTAATACAGTGTTGATGTTTGTTTCCATCCAAATCTCATGTTGAATTGTAATCCCTCATGCAGGAGGTAAGGCCTGATGGGTGATACTGGATCATGGGAATGGATCTGTCATGAATGGCTTGGGTCATCCAATTGACAAGTGAAGTCACACTCTGAGTACCCATGAGATCCAGTCATTTAAAAGTACATTTGACCCAGCAATCCCAGTACTGGGTATATGCCAAAAGAGTTATGAATCATTCTACTATAAAGACATATGCACACGTATGTTTATTGCAGCACTATTCATAATAGCAGAGACTTGAAACCAATCCAAATGCCCCTCAGTTGATAGACCAGATAAAGAAAATGTGGCACATATACACCATGGAATACTATGCAGCCATAAAAAGAATGAGTTTATGCCCTTTTCAAGGACATGATGAAGCTGGAAACCATCATTCTCAACAAACTAACACAAGAACAGAAAACCAAACACTGCATGTTCTCATTCGTAAGTGGGAATTGAACAACGAGAACATATGGGTACAGGGAGGGGAACATTACACACCAGGGTCTGTCGGGGGGGTATGGGGCAAGGGGAGGGAGACCATTAGGCCAAATACTTAATGCATGCAGGGCTTAAAACCTAGATGGCAAGTTGATAGGTGCAGCAAACCACCATGGCACATGTAGACCTATGTAATAAACCTGCACATTCTGCACATGTATCCCAGAACTTAAAGAGAAATTTAAAAAAATATATTGACAGTGTTTTACAATTGTCATAGGCCAGGCAGGAATTGTGATGCAGTTGTCATTGCCTGTCATTGCATACACAAACTAGATCACAGCTATTCATATTGTTATTACTGCAATGGACTTGTGCACCTTTTCAGTTTAGTTGCTATTTTAAATATCTTAATAAGAATAATCCTGATACTTGGTATTGAAATGATAAACTATGAAAAACAAGTAGACATGGAAACATGCATACATTAGGAGAAATACCTAATGTAGATGACGGGTTGATGGATGCAGCAAACGACCATGGCATGTGTATACCTATGTAAGAAACCTACACGTTCTGCACATGTATCCTAGAACTTAAAGTATAATATTTTTAAAAGGGCATGGCACCCACAAGCTCACTGTCTCTCGCTTGCTCCTGTATTTAACATGTGGTGTATCTATTCCCCCTTTGCCTTTCACCATCATTGAAAGCTTCCGAACACCTTCCTGGAAGCTGAGCAGATGCCAAGAATCATGTTTCCTGTCCAGCCTGCAGAACTGTGATCCAATTAAGCCTCTTTTCATCATAAATTACCCACTCTCAGGTATTTCTTTATAGCAATACAAGAATGGCCTAACACAATGTGTCAAATCTACCTCCACCTTCTATTTATGTGATCCCAGTTAGGGCCTACTCAGGTAATCCAGGACAATCTTCCCATGGCAAGATCCTTAATCCCATCTGCAAAATATTTGCCATGTAAGGTAACATTTACAGATTACAGGGTTTAGGACTGCATATCCTTTGCTACTACAACCTTCAGACCTACTCTTTTTAGACTTTTCTCACCATCTCCTTCCTCTCAATTCCATCTGAGGTCTCTACCTCATATTTCACTCAGAAAATAGAAATAAAATCCTTCATCTTCCCACCACCAAATCTGCCTGCATCCATGCCTAACTGAAACCTCTCCTTTTCTTCTATTAGAGTGGAAGGCATGTCCCGCCTGCTCTCAAAGCTGAGTTCCTCCACTGGGGTTCCTCATTTCACTTCATCACTCGTCTCTTTCTCAAGGACAAGGACCTCTCTTCTTTAATCTCTCTCTCTCCCCGCCCCCCCGACCCCCTCTTTCCACATCATTTCTCTCCATCCCCACTGGATGATTTCTAATAGCATTAGAAGAGGCTCAAGTTCTTTTTATCCTTAGAAAATCTTCCTCTTGACCCCACATTCCACATACCCTTTTACTCTACCTAATTTCTCTGCCCCTGTTTTTATGTAATTCCTTTTTTTTTTACTTTTTATAAATCAAATTTTTAATTGAGAAATTTGTAGATTCACATGCAGTTGTAAGAAATAAAACTAAGCCATGTCATGTACCCTTGACCCAATGGTAACATCTTGCAAAACTATGATAAATTATCACAACTTGGATATTGATATTCATATAATCAATGGATCTTATTTAGATTAGAGCAACTTTACTCATCCTGTGCATGTGTGTGTATGTGCGTGTATTTAGTTGTACTTAATTTTATCACATGTATAGGGTCAGGTATTCCTCACCACTGTCAAGATACAGAGCCATTCCATCATCACTAGGATCCTTCCATTTGGTTGCCCTTTAATAACCATGCCCGCCTCTCTCTCACTCTGTCCTGACCCCTTTCTCCGTCTCATCTCCCCTTCCCCCACCTTTCTTTCTCTAAGCCCTGGAAACTATTAATGTGCTCCTTTTCTAAAATTTTATCATTTAAAAAGTACATATATGCATATATGTATTTGAAATTATACAATATGTAATCTTTAGGGACTGATTTTTTTCACTCAACATAAATTCTGAAGATTTATATAAGTTGTAGCTAGTATTAATAGTTCATTCCCTTCTATTGCTGAGTCATATTACATGGTGTGGATGCATTATAGCTTATTAAACACTCACCTGTAAAAATAATATCTGGGTTTTTTCTAACTTTATGGCTATTACAAATAAAGCTGTTATGCATATTCATGTATAAGTTTTCTGTGTACCTGTAGGTTTTCATTTCTCTCTAATAAATGCCTAAGAGTGACATTTCTGAGGTGTACTATACATATTTTGTTTGATAAGAAATTGCTTAACTTTTTCAGAGTGACTGTACCATTTTCCATTCCCACTCATGCAGACCAACAATGTATGAGTGATTCCATTTCCTGCAACCTGCTAGCATCAGGTCTTTTCACTGTTTCTTATTTTAGCTATTCGCATAGGTATGTAGTAATATTGCATTGTGATTTTAATTTGCATTTTCCTAATGGCTAATGATGCTGAACAGCTTTTTTTATTATTTCAACTTTTATTTTAGATTCAGGGGGTAGAGTTTTGTTAAATGGGTATATTGCATGATGTTGAGGTTTAGGATACAGATGATCCCATCACCCAGTACACAGCATAGTTCCTAACAGTTTTCAATCCTTCCTTCTTTCACCTCCTCCCTCTGGTAGTCTTCAGTATTATTGCCATCTTTAAGTCCATGAGTACCTAGTGTTTATCTCCCACTTATAAATGAGAATATGTCATATTTGGTGTTCTGTTCTTGCAAAATTCACTTAGGATAATGGCCTCCAGTTCTATCCATGTTGCAGCAAAGGACATGATTTTATTCATTTTTATGGCTCTGTAGTATTTCATGGTATATATTACTGCATTTTCTTTATCCAATTCAGTAGAATCAACCTAGAGACCTTAGGTTGATTCTATTTCTTTGATATTGTGAATAGTATTGTGATGAACATATGAGAATATGTGTCTTTTTGTTAGGATGATTTATTTTCTTTTTGATATATCCCCAGTAATGGGATTGCTAGGTCAAATGGTAGTTCTGTTTTAAGTTCTTTGAGAAACCTTCAAACTGATTTCCACAGTGGATGAACTAATTTACATTCCCACCAACAGCATGTAAGTGTTCCCTTTTCTCTGTAGCCTTACTGGCGGTTCCTTCCTCAATCTGCTCTAGTCTAGGTTCCAACCATCATCCCAGAAAATGTCTCTTGTCAAGGCCACTGATGGCTCCCATAGTTTCTTCACCAGTCAGTAGAACTCATAATGGTGGCCACATCTTCTCTTGAACAATATTTCTCTCTTGGCTTCTCTGACCTCATGCTCTCCTGACTTCCCTTCTACTTTTCTTCTGCTCTTTCTCGAACTCCATTCCTACACAAACTCTAAATAGAGTTGAGGAATCTTAGGTCTCAACTTCAGGCACTCCTTCATTCTCTACCCTCTTTCCCTATATAATTTCAACAATTATTTTGGGGCTAGATACAAGTATTAGGCTGTTGGCTCTGAAAATTTCACCCTCACCACACTTATTTTCTGAAATCCATAGGCAAATATCTAGAAAAAAAAAAAATTGAGACAGAGTTTTGCTTTTGTTGCCCAGGCTGTGGTACAATGGCAGAATCTCGGCTCGCTGCAACCTCTGCCTCCCAAGTTCTAGCAATTCTCCTGCCTTAGCCTCCCAAGTAGCTGGGATTACAGGTGCCCACAACCATGCCTGGCTAATTTTTGTACTTTTAGTAGAGAAGGGGTTTCACGTGTTTGTCAGGCTGGAGTCCAACTGCTGACCTCCAGTGATCCACCTGCCTCAGCATCCCAAAGTACTGGGATTACAGGCATGAGCCATCTCACCAGGCTGCAAATATTTAAATTTTTGTTTGACATCTTCACTTGGATATTTCCCACATAACTCATATTAATATCTCCAAAGCAGAATTTATCATCTTTCTATTCCACCCTCTATCTCATCTGACTCTTCTAATTAGCCATTCACCCAGGAAAATCATGAGAAGATAAGAAGAAATAAAAGAAGACAAGAGAAGTTTATATGATAAAGATAGCACTGCCCAAATGTGTGATGAACAGTTTGTAAACTGACCATACAGTCATTCAGAATTTGGGCACCTTCCATCCTGTGGCTCCTCTACCCCCTTGGGCTTCAGAGTTCTTTGAGTCCAGCTAAAGGTCCAGAGAAGAAAGAGTAGAGAATACACAACTATTTCTTAAAACTCTAGCTCAGAAGAGGAGCATATTATTCCATTCATATTCTGTTGGTGAAAACTAGTCATATGGCCCTGCCTTGATGCAAAGGCTTCTGGGAAGTGTAGTCTCACTGGGCAGCTGCTCATGTGTAAAGAGGAGCACAAGTTTGTGTTGGACAGCCCATGGTCTCTGCCAAGGCCAATTAAACCAAAGAATGCAGGATTGGGGTTAATCTGAGGAGATTAAAAATCTGAGAAATTACCATTTTTGAAAGAAATTTTTTGTGAGAAGAGAGAAAAGAAAGAGAGGATAGAAAAGGTAAATGAGATGTTGAAGTATTACAATATATTTATGAGAGGATTTCTTATCCTGCACTTTCGCTAGTCTGCTTACCTGAAGTCCCTGACTCAAATAACTAAGTCATTAGGAAGAGCATAATTTATAACATCAATGAAAGGTTTACTTTTAGGCAGGTAGAACATAGGAAGATACCAGGTCACACCATACAGAAATGTCCTACTTTGCCCAAACAAAGGTGTTTAAGCTGTAGAAATTCTCCTTAAACACTATCCAGGCCCCACCTGAATGCTCCTGAATTCCTAGCTACTCAGCCCGAACTCTCTGAACTTCCATGGGCTGTATCTCTCTAGGACATGAACAAGACAACTGCTCCATGAGACCACCATAGAAGATAAACTAAAAAATGGATTTCTACAAACTCCTGCAAGCATTTTGAAATGACTGCCCACACAAATATGTTCTGACAGTTTCAAGAAAAGGATAAATAATGGGTTCAGAAAAGATATTGTCAGCTAAGTGTTCTGTGACGCTCTCTTATGTTCCCCAAGGTGTCCGTTGCAAACAAAGTTTTAGTAAATGCAGTTTTCAAGGTAGCCTGACATCTCACCTTGGGATTTGGCAGCCTTGCCTAATGAGCTGCCAAAGAATAGGATGGCAGGCCATGAAGAATTGAGTGCTCTAAGCCTCCCTTCCTCCTCCTTCACTTTATGTTGTTATTATGCAGAAGTGGGTCACAAACATAAAGAGAACTTTATTCAAATGTGGTGATAGATCTGCTGACAAAGTACATCCCCGGCTTGGAGAAGGCAGACAAGGTCATGACAGAGTATGGATCATAGAGGGTACATAAATGTCACAAACAATGACCATATTAGCAGCCACAAGCCATTCTGCCTCTGAGAAGTTGGAATTTCCAACAGAATCAGGGAATGTGGACACTGGCCACAGCATAATAGAAACGTGGGCTAGAGGGGTAGGACATGGGGGTAGGTGGTGTCACGTCAGACAGAGAGCAGTAGAGTCCCCCATCCTGAAATGTAAGGGTCTAAATCTCCTTCAGTACAAAGTTTTCAGGATAATTCAGCTCTAATGAAATGCTCTATGTATGTTAAGTATAACAATAAACAGCTAGTGGCAGTTTTCCATAAGTCGAAGTGACTGTGGGACATGTTCTCACCCACTTAGTTGCCATGAAGACTTCCAACTAGGTTACCATGGAGACAGCTTAGAAATCAAAGATATTACTTAAATTATTAAAACCTACTAATCTAAGAAGGAGAAACTCTGATCATTTGAATAGTTTTCCATTGAGACTGGCAATACTTATCTTGGAGCAAAAGAGAAATTAACATTTTTTTCTACATAGTTTATGAGCTGTGACACTAGGTTTATCTCACTATATTCATTATTAGTCTAGATGCAGAAATTTTATTGTACAACAGCTTCCGTAGCTTCATCCTATCAATTTGTCAATCTATATATGTATGATTTATAAGATATACTAGAATATATAGTACAGAGTTATACATAACAAACACGTTAACTACCACAGGCCCCAGCTCCAAATAATCAATGTTCTTTTCTGGCACAGTGTCAGAAGATGGCATACTAATTAACAATTTGTTGGCAGAAAGGCCTGCCACTTAACTAATATTCAGTGTAACTGATGTCTTGTTAATTGAATATTGTCATGACCATAGGACAGAAGGTTTTTGCAGAGTAGACCACCCTGATCAAAGTTTATTCCACAGGGATTTGGGGAGCATTCAGATGGGACCTGGGCAGTCAGTGCCACTAGAACGAGTTTAAGGAGAATTTCCATAGCCAACACATCTTTGTTTGGGCAAAGTAGGAGACTTCTGTATGGTATGACCTGGTATCTTCCCAAGTCCCACCTGCCTGAAAATAACTCTTTCATTGATGTTATAAATTCTGTCCTTCCTAACTATGCAGCCTAAAATCATAAGCTGAGGGGCATTCTCTTACTTTGATAGCAAATTTGGAGCCAGAGTCTCCAAGGTTTTGTTGTTGACAGAGAAGACACAGGATCACCAAACAGGTATCATGGGCCAAAGCAAACCATCAGAAGACTCAGCAAGCAATAATGGAGAAAAGAGGTTGTCCTTTTAGAGAGAAAAGGCAGAAGAAGTGGCTTGAAGTCTAAGGAACACTTATCTCCCAGACCTCCTCTCTTAAGAAGAAAATGAGAGTTTACATGCAGTGAAAATTAATTATATTTACCAAAACTGGAAGGGATCCATTCCTCTAGCATCCATTATTCCTCTGACAGCCCCCTCCTCCTCTT
Source organism: Aotus nancymaae (assembly GCF_030222135.1). Taxonomy (NCBI): domain Eukaryota; kingdom Metazoa; phylum Chordata; class Mammalia; order Primates; family Aotidae; genus Aotus; species Aotus nancymaae. The sequence goes on from NW_026988420.1 coordinate 12,292,876, forward strand.
CCTCTCCCTTGCCACAGATCCCTCAATCTGCTTCTCATTTCTATCCACCAATTTCAACACACACAAACTCTGGAAAAGAAAAAAATCACAAGCAGTAGAAACTTCCAATATCCATTATTCCTCTCCTCCTTCCTTAGAGAACCCAATTTTTGTTTGGGAAGAAAATATGCCCAGTAAAAAATGTTCACCTCCCCAGACTTGACTGCAGCTCAGAATGGCCATGGAACTCAGTTCTGGCCAATGAAATAAGAGCAGAATAGAGAGGCTCTTGTTTTCTTCATTAAAAAGGGTCAGAATTAGTTGAAACAAAACTTCCACCTTTGCTCATCCTCTTCCTTCCTGCTAGTATGCAGGCACAAACCTGTAGAGAAAAGGTTAGAAGAACTTTGCTATTTTCTTAAAATCAAAAATGGGAAAACTATGTCCTAGGGATGGTAGTGGGAGGCTAGAAGGAATCTTGATCCTTGAAGTTTCCCTTGAGGAACCAGCCTGGACTGCCACCTTTAGACTAATAGCTACATGAGAACAATAAATCTCTCTTTGAACTAAGACATTAATCAGTTTTATGCCACTAAAGATGATCTTGCCTGATATACCATGGCTGCTACTGAACAATGAGGAGACAGATAATGAAATACGAGGGAATGACATGAGAATAAAAGCTTGAAAATAATGGGAGAAAGCATTGCTTCTGTATCACTCAGAGCTCCACCATAGAAAAAGAACCAATGGGAAATATATATTAAGAGACTTACTGCAAGGAATTAGCTAGTGACTGCTGGGGTTGGCAAGGCAAAGCAAAATCTGTAGGGCAAGTTGTTGAGAAGGGTAGGCTGAAAACTTTCAGGCAAGAACTGATTCTGCAATCCACGAGCAAGTTGTACCTGGTTACCATAATGCACAGCAAAGTCAAAGCAGTATTCATACAGTCTGAGATCTTCAGTATTGGTTAGTTGATCATGGTGACCCCAGAACTGAAATATAAGGTCAGCCTACTAAAATCTTACTTGATCTGCATAGGAGGAAAGCTCTAGGGATAGTTAACAGCAGTTTAACTTGAATCACCAAAACAGAGTCAGAGTCCCTCATTCAATCCCCAGCTTGAACCAGTTGATAGGCCCAGATCTCCTTAAATAAAGAGGAGGCCAGATCCTTCTAAGAAGAAACCCTGCTATGCTTCCAAAAAAGTACCTGTATACTATTAATCTTCTTAGCTGCCCTAAAATGTACCTGAACCCATTTACTGGAGTAATTGCACATCGAGGAAAGGGAAATAATCAGACTTTCTAGGTCTTTAGCAGATACTGACTCTAAGCTGTCACTAATTCCTGGAAACCTAAGTGCCACTTCTCTAACACATTAGAGTAAAAGAAGCTTTGGAGGTCAGGTGAATGGAGATCAATGGAGTTGTGGCTCAGGTCCGTTATAGTGGGCCCAGTGAGTCTGAACATAATGTATGGTTTTTATACCATTTCGAGAAGGTATAATTGGAATAGATATGCTTACAAACTGAAGAATATCCACATTGGTTCCCTGACCATAGAATAAGGCTTATTACTATAGGAAAGTCCAGTGGAAGCCACTAGGACTGCCTCTACCTAGGAAAATAGTAAACCAAAAACAATACCATTCTTGCAGAAATTGCAAAGATTAGCGCCATGATCAAGGACTTGAAAGATGCAGGGGTGTTCATTCCCAAGTCCTAACACATCCCTGTTCCACTTGCCTGTTTGGCTTCTGAAGCAGGCAGGTCTTGGAGAATGACAAAGTGAACTCTGATAAGTGTAATCAGGTGGGGACTCCAATTGCAGCTGTTCTTCCCAATGTGGTTTCATTTGGAAACACATCCATTTGTATTTGTTATGCAGGAATTTCTTTGGAAAATTATTTTTTTCTCTAGATCTATTAGTAAAGACCATCAGAAGCAGTTTGCTTCCATCTAGGAAGGCTGGCAAAATACCTTTACTGACCTACTTCAGTGGTATATCAACTGTCCAGCCCTATGTCATGATCAAGTTTTCAGAGACCTTGACTGCCTTTCTCCTCCATAGGATGTCCGTTAAATTGATGTTAATTGGTCTTGGTGAGCAGGGAATAGCAACTACTCTATATATTGGTAAGGTACGAATATACCAAAAAATAGAAAATAAATTTCACATCAATTCCAGGACCTGCCACCTCAGTGAAATTTCTAGAGGCCCACTTGTCTGGGGAATGTTGAGAGAGCCTTTCCAAGAGAAAGACAATTGCTGCACTTAGTCCTCCCTGCTGGTAAGAAAGAGGTACAGCACCTGGTAGCCTTCTTTTGAGTTGAGGCGCAATGTATACCTCAACCCACTTACCAAGTGACCCACAGGAGCTGCCAGTTTTGAGTGGTGCTCAGAATAAGAGAGGGTTCTGCAACCGGCCCACTGCCATGCAAGGTGCACTGCTACATGGCCTGTATAACTCAGCAGATCTGGTGGTGCTTAAAGTGGCAGTGGCTCATAAAGATTCTGTTTGAAGTCTCTGTCAGGCCCCTACACATGAATTATGGTGAAGACACTTAGGATTTTGGAGCAAAGGTATTCCAACCTCTGAAAATAATTGCACTCATCTTGAGAAACAGCATTTGGTTTGCTGCTGGGCATTGGTAGAGACTGAATACTTGTCCCTAGGACACCAAGTTAACATTAAACCTGAACTGCCCCTCATGATCATTTGATTGAAGAAAAAAATCTCAGGGTTAGATTACACATAGTTCTGCACAATAGGCAGTTACCAACCAAAGTGGAGAGTTGCAATATTACAGTACCAATCCGGAAGAACCCAGAAGGTGAAGGGAGTTTCTTCCAGGAAGCTAAACTTCAAGCAATGCACCAGCTTATTTGCTTTTCAGGAAAGAGAGATGTCCAAAGATACATATCTAGACCAATTTATGAGCTGTGGCTAATAAACTGTTTGGCAGGATGATCAGAGAAAGCACCTAGAAAATTGGTGACTAGGAAGTCTAGTAAAGAAGTATGCAGACAGATATGTTCAAATGGTAGAGTGTAAAGATATTTGTGTCCCTCATGAATGCTCATTAAAAAGTGACCTCAGGGGAGGATTATACTAATCAGGTGCATTGGATGGCCAGTTGGTGGAGGCTAGTTGGCCTCCTTCCCTGACACTCCCGTCATTACCCAGGTGGTTTACACAGAGGCCATGGAGGCAAGGTTGGAAGTCACGCATGGGCTCTGCAACATGGACTTCCACTCACCAAGGCCAACCTGGCTACAGCCACTGCTAACTGCCCACTCTGCCAAGAGCCAGCATGAATGAGTTTGAAAATAGATCCTCCCACAGTTGAGCCTTGAGGTGACTACAACCCTAGCCAATAGCTTCACGACAACCCTAGGACAGACCCTGAGGTAGAACCACCAGCTAAGCCACTTCTTGGTTTCTGACCCACAAAATCTTGGATACAATAAATGTTTGCTATTTGAAGATGATAGTCTTAAGCTAGTTTGTCACACAACAATGATAATATATATCTAGCATAAATAAAACCCTGTCCAAGAGTCCCAGATAACCCAGATGTGACAGTGACAGCAATCTCCAAGAAAGGCCACTCACTGCTGTCCTCATTTTTATTTTCTTTCTTGGTACATTTTTAAAATTCTCATATTTATGTGGCAAGTAGAATAACGCCTTATATTTACCACTGAATAGCTGATTTCCAAAAATTACACATTCTTTTTTATCTATTTCCCCAGAAAGTTACATGTAGACATTAACAATTGGGGAAAAAGGACTGTTGTCCTCTAGATTCTGTTTTTTAACCTTTCATTCAAGCACTATGATAATAATAGGGACATATTTAAAAAAAAAGAAAGAAAGAAAGAGGAAGGGACCTGAGCCATAGGGACAGTTGTGTGATATCTCTGAGCCAGTATCAGTCATGAAAAAATAGAATTTATGATGGCTATTACAGTTAAAATAGAGAATTTATAAAATTATGACAAAATGGGAGAGAACAGAAACATCTCCACTTCTATTTTTTGCTCACCAGGATTGATTTGCCCTTTCTGCAGCATAGAGCTAGGCCACCTCTGAGTGACCAAGAACTCTGACCTGAAATCAAATCCAACCTCCACAGCTCTTGTAACCAGGAAGATTTTTTAATTCATGTGCGAGTCAAAGAGGAACCGCATCCTTTTAAACAGACTGACTTCCAGGTGTAAATCTATATATTTTTAATTGCATTTTTGTTATGGCTGTTGTTCAGAGAAAGATTAAATCTGTGCCCTTGTAACATAATTTTTCTCTTGGATTTTCTAACAATGAAAATAGGCCCTTAGAGAAATCATCACTGTGGACAGGTTTCTTGTATCAAAATGCCATTCTCCTCTCTCTCCTCACTAGTAAGATACAGATATTACATCTCATTAGCTTCAGAAACAGAATCCTTGTCGTCTTTAAAATTTAATCTATTTCATTTTCTACCTTAAGTCTGCAATTATTCACTACAAATCACTTGCACATAACCCTTGGTCATTTTATTCATTGGAAGACGTCAAGATATCACTCCGATTTTTACCTCAGTAGTATCATACAAGAATTTACTTTCATTTTAAAATGATGCACATTCTTCATGGTGGCATCTGTCACTTCCTTGCAAAGAATGTATTAAACTACCCATTGGCAGGATTTTCAGATCTAGTGGCACCATGTTGCTGGTGAGCTAAAATTAATTTGCCAGATAATGAGACAATCCTCTTTGCCCATTTCCCTAATTAATATTTTCCATATTTAATGGAAATTCTGACCTCACCTTTCTGCCTTCCCCTAAGCAAATGATTAAAGACAAAAAAGTAACGACCTTGGGTCTTCAAGACCCAGTTTTCTAAACTCTCCAAACTTCACTCAAAGTCATCTGACCTTGCTTTATGCAAGATGGGTTAGTGGAGACCCTGCAGCTACACCACCAGCTGAGGCAGCTGCTGCATTAAGATTCATATCTTAGTTAAGATAAGAAACAAAGATGACAGCATTGCTTCAAAGCTTGGAGTGATGTCTGAGATAGAAATCACAGGAGAGTGTAGGTGCTCAAGAAACATAATTTCTTACTATAGTTATCATATACAGATAAATACGTGATATATTTCTTTCCTGGGTTTTGAGTAGCAAATTACCACCAACTTGGCCACTTGAAACACAGAAATTTACCTTTTCACAGTTCTGGGAACCAGAAGTCTGAAATCGTGGCGTGGGTGGGGCTGTGCTCCCTTAGAAGGCTCTCCAGGAGGCTCCTTTCCTGCATCTTCCAGCTATTGATGGCTCTAGGCATTACTTGGCTTGTGGCTACTTCACTCCAATAACTTATTTTGTGGTCACATTGCCTCCTCATCCTCTCTGTGTTTTCAATCCTATCCGTCTCAAATCTCCCTCTGCCTTTCTCTCATAAAGATATTTGTCATTAGACTTAGGGCCCACCCGAGATCACCCTATCTCAACATCCTTCATTTAATTACACCTGCAGAGACCCTTTTTCCAAATAAAGCCACGTTCACAGCTGCCAGGAACTTGACATGAATATCTTTTGAGGAAGTACTTTTCAGCTGACCACACATGGGTATATGTGAAAGTGCAGACACAGGCACAAATGAAACCAATTTCTAAGAGTTGAAGAATGGGATGCTGAGTCAGCAAAACACAACCACAGCAATTTCGCATTTTGTTTTGTCTGCTTTGTGCTTATCATATGTGATTCTGTGAGAATACAAAACTGTGAAAACTTGATCCAATTTTCAAAGTGCCAGAGTAAAATAAAATACAGTTAATGCTAGAATCTTGCTAATTGCAACAGAGAGAAAAATAAGAGCAAAAAGAGTCTGTAGGCATATGAGTCAGCAAGAATCATACTGAAATCCTGGCTATGCTAACTCCAGCCCTATATCCATGAATAAATTAACTTGTTTTTTTTTTTTACTAGGAAATAAAAATAATACATCTGATGATAAAAAAAAAAAAAACACTAGTTTAGAGTGACACATAAAGAGGCACACTAACCACTGAGTGAGGATCTCACATGGTCCAGGACAGTAAGGAGATTCAGCAAAAGATTCAGCACCTCCTTGTTAGCAGTCTTAGGTATGTTATACTTTCTGCTTTACTGCATCTTCACAATAATGCTAAGATATAGCTGTGTTATCACAGCGAGTAAGGAAACGAGTAAGGAAGCTCAAAGAAGGTAACTTGCCCAAAGTCTTGCAGCTATTAGCTAACATAGCTTGAATCCAAACCCAGGTCTTTCTAACCACAAAGTCCATCGAAATGAGAAAAAATAACAGATAAGGTTGATAGAGTGAAGCTCAACATCAAAACATTCAAATATTTATTCATATGTTGCCTTACCATGTTGACTATGCCCAATGCCTAGTGAGAGGTGCTGAAACATGTAGGAGGGTGAGGAAGGCACAGAGCCTCTCCTCAAGAAGCATGACCCAACTTTAACACTAAGATTAGTCATCTGAAGGCTTAGCCATGGAGCAATAAAGTCAAGTCCATCATCAAATTAAAAAATTTTTAGTTATCTCTTACCTCAAATCTGAATATCTAGAAGCAGAGGGTCCTAAGCACAATACAAGCATAAGGTTATGGCTTTTCTGCATTGTTCCCATTCAACACATGGGAACAATCTTTCTTCCTGACCAGAACCTGCTACCATCTTTCTACTAATACCCCCCTTCCCCCAACCACCTACCGCCACTCCAGAGAGAGAGGACTCAAGCAGTGGTCCTCAATTCCAACTAGTGAACCAGGTAACCTCACATACCTTGCTAGTACTTGTCAATCCCCTTGGGAGTTGTAACAAGCTACTGGTTCTTCTTACTCAGAAACCAAACCCATATTTTAGACAGGATTAGGGTGCCTTGGCCCTTTTAAAGTTCAAGCTGGTTCCTTGGATAGTGACACCACCCTATATTTGACTGAAGTTTTCCCACATTCATTCAGTCTTTCCTGTAAGAAGACAAGATTTCTGTCATTCCTTCTGTCCTGAAGCTTTTTCTATTCCCATTGGACAGCCCTGTCCCACCAAATGAGCAGAGGTGAATGACAAGACAAAGAGATAAACAGGAGATGTAAAGCAAATGAACGAAATGAGCAAGATGTATAACAGTGAATTAAATGAAGAAGAGGCCAGACACAGTGGCTCATGCCTGTAATCCCATCACTTTGGGAGGCCAAAGCAGGCAGATTACCTGAGACCAGGAGTTCAACACCAGCCTGACCAACATGGTGAAACTCCGTCTCTACTAAAAATACAAAAATTAGCAGGACAAGGTGACAGATGCCTGTAGTCCCAGCTACTCGAGAGGCTGAAGCTGGAGAATCGCTTGAACCTGGTAAGCGGAGGTTGCAATGAGCTGAGATTGCTCCACTGCACTCCAGCCTAGGTGACAGAAAGAAGAAAATGAAGAAAGAAGAAAGAAAAAGAAAGAAAGAAAGAAAGAAAGAAGAAAGAGAGGGAGAAAGAAGAAGTGAGGGAAAGAAATAGAGAGAGGAAATAGAGGAAAGAGAGAGAAAGAAGGGAGATGATCTAAGATGGCTGAATAGGAATATCTCTGGAGTGCAATTCCCAGATAGAATGCAGAGGCTGCTGCACGTGATCCTCAGGCAAGCAGGGTCTGGAGTGGACCTCCAGCAGTCCTACAGGGGAGGGGCCTGACTATTAGAAGGAAAAATAAAAAACAGAAAGAAATAACTTCATCATCAACAAAAAGGATGTCCACTCAGAGACCCCATCTGAAAGTCACCAAGTTCAAAGACCACAGGTAGATAAATCCACAAAGATGGGAAGAAACCAGAGCAAAAGGGATGAAAACACCTGAAACCAAAACGCCTCTCCTCCTCCAAGGGATCACAACTCGTCACCAGCAAGGGAACAAGGCTGGATGGAGAATGAGTCTGATGAATTCACAGAAACAGGCTTCAGAAGGTGGGTAATAACAAACTTCTCTGAGCTAAAAGAAAATGTAGAACATGTTCTAACCCAATGCAAAGAAACTAAGAACCTTGAGAAAAGGTTTCATGAAATGCTAACGAGAATAAACAGCTTAGAGAAGAATATAAATGAATTGACAGAACTGAAAAACACAACACGAGAACTTCCTGAAGCATACACAAGTTTCAATAGCCGAGTTGACCAAGCAGAAGAAAGGATATCAAAGATTGAAGATCAACTCAATGAAATAAAACGAGAAGGCAAGATTAAAGAAAAAAGTGTAAAAAGAAATGAACAAAGCCTCCAAGAAATATGGGATTATATGAAAAGACCTAATGTACATTTGATAGGTGCACCTGAATATGATGGAGAGAGCGAATCCAAGCTGGAAAACACTCTCCAGGATATCATGCAAGAGAACTTACCCAATCTAGCAAGGCAGGCAAATATTCAAGTCCAGGAAATACAGAGAACACCACAATGATATTCCTCAAGAAGAGCACCACCAAGGTACATAATCTTCAGATTCACCAGTTTTGAAATGAAGCAAAAATGCTAAGGGCAGCAAGAGAGAAAGGTTGAGTCACCAACAAAGGGAAGCCCATTAGACTCACAGCAGATCTCTTGGCAGAAAACCTACAGGCCAGAAGAGAGTGGGGGCCAATATTCAACATCCATAAAGAAAAGAACTTTCAACCCAGAATTTCAGATCCAGCCAAACTAAGCTTCAGAAGAGCAGGAGAAATAAAATCCTCTACAAACAAGCAAATGCTCAGAGATTTCATCACCACCAGGCCTGCCTTACAGGAGATCCTGAAAGAAGCACTAAACATAGAAAGGAACAACCGGTACCAGCTACTCCAAAAATGTACCAAATGGTAAAGAGCATCGACACAATAAAGAAACTGCATCAACTAATGGGCAAAACAACCAGCTAGCATCAAAATGGCAGGATCAAATTCCCATATAAAAATATTAATGTTAAATATAAATGGACTAAATGCCCCAATCAAAAGACACACACTGGCAAATTGGATAAAAAGTCAAAACCCATTGGTGTGCTGTATCCAGAAAACCCATTGCATGTGCAAGGACACACATAGGATCAAAATAAAGGGATGGAGGAAGATTTACCAAGCAAATGGAGAGCAAAAAAAGCAGGACTTGTAATCCTACTAGTCTCTGATAAAATACACTTGAAACCAACAAAGATCAAAAGAGACAAAAACCTTTGAGAGGCTGAAATTTTACATAATGGTAAAAGGATCAATGCAAAAAGAAGAGCTAACTATCCAAAATATTTACGAAGCCAATAAAGGAGCACCCAGATACATAAAGCAAGTTCTTAAAAACCTACATGAGATTTAACTCCCACACAATAGTAGTGGAAGACTTTAACACTCTACTATCAATATTAGACAGATCAATAAGACAGAAAAGGACTTGAACTCAGATCTGGACCAAGCAAAACTAATAAACATTTATGGAACTCTCCACCCCAAATCCACAGAATATACATTCTTCTCAGCACCACATCACACCTACTCTAAAATTGACCACATAATTGGAAGTAAATCACACCTCAGCAAATGCAAAAGAACAGAAATCACAACAGTCTCTCAGACCACAGTGGAATCAAATTAGAACTCAGGATTAAGAAACTAACTCAGAACTCCACAACTTGATGGAAACTGAACAACTGGCTCCTGAATGTTGACTGGATAAACAATGAAATGAAGGCAGAAATAAAGATGTTCTTCAAAACCAACGAGAATGAAGACACAACATACCAGAATCTCTGGGACATACTTAAAGCAGTGTCTAGAGGAAAATTTATAGCAATAAACACACATATGAGAAGCAAGGAGATATCTAAAATGAACACCCTATCATCAAAATTCAAAGAGCTAGAGGAGCGAGATCAAAAAAACTCAAAAGCTAGCAGAAGACAAATATAATTAAGATCAGAGCAGAAATGAAGGAGAGAGACACAAAAAAACCTTCAAATAATTAAAAAACCCAGGAGCTGGTTTTTTGAAAAGATCAAATAAATAGGCAGACCACTGGCCAGATTAATAAAAAAAGAAAAGAGAGAAGAATCAAATAGATGCAATAAAAAACTATAAAGGGGACATCACCACCTATTCAACAGAAATACAAACTAACATCAGAGATTACTACAAACAACTCTATGCACACAAACCAGTAAACCTAGAAGAAATGGATAAATTCATGGACACTTGCACCCTCCCAAGCCTAAACCAGGAAGAAGCCAAAACCCTGAATAGACCAATAACAAGGGCTGAACTTGAGGCAGCAATTAATAGCCTACCAACCAAAAAAGCCCAGGTCCAGATGGGTTCACAGCCGAATTCTACCAGACATACAAAGAGGAGTTGGTACCCCTCCTTCTGACTATTCCAAATAATCCAAAAAGAGGGAATCCTTCCAAAATCATTTTATGAGACCAACATCATCCTGATACCAAAACCCAGCAGAGACTGAATAAGAAAAGAAAACTTCAGGCCAATATCCATGATGAACACATATGCAAAAATCTTCAATAAAATACTCACAAATCATTTGCAACAGCATATCAAAAAGCTTATCCATCACGATCAAGTAGGCTTCATCCTGGGGATGCAATGCTGGTTCAACATACACAAGTCTATAACGTAATTCACCACATAAACAGAACCAAAGACAAAAACCACATGATTATCTCATTAGATGCAGAGAAGGCCTTCCACAAAATTCAACAGCCCTTTATGCTAAAAACTCAATAAACTAGGTATCAACGGAACATATCTCAAAACAATAAGAGCTATTTACGACAAATCCATAGCCAATATCATACTGAATGGGCAAAAACTAGAAGCATTCCCTTTGAATTCTGGCACTAGACAAGGATGCCCTCTCTCACCACTCCTATTCAATATAGTATTGGAAGTTCTAGCCAGAGCAATCAGGCAAGAAAAAGAAATAAAGGGTATTCAATTAGGAAAGGAGGAAGTCATATTATCTCTATTTGCAGACCACATGATTGTATATTTAGAAGACACCATCGTCTCAGCCCAAAATCTTAGACTGATAAGCAACTTCAGCAAGTCTCAGGATACAAAATCAATGTACAGAAATCACAAGCATTCCTATACTCCAATAACAGACTTAAAGAGAGCCAAATCAAGAATGAACTGCCATTCACAATTGCTACAAAGAGAATAAAATACCTAGGAATACAACTAACAAAGAATGTAAAGGACCTCTTCAAGGAGAACTACAAACCACACGCTGAACAAAATAAGAGAGGACAGAAACAGATGGAAAAACATTCCATGCTCATGGTTAGGAAGAATCAATATAGTGAAAATGTCCATAATGCCCAAAGTAATTTATAGATTCAATGCTATCCCCATCAAATGACCTAGGACCCTCTTCACAGAACTGGAAAAATCCACCTTAAACTTCATATGGAACCAAAAGAGAGCCTACATAGCCAAGTCAATTCTAAGCAAAAAGAACAAAGTTGCAGGTATCACACTACCTGACTTCAAACTATACTACAAGGCTACAGTAATCAAAACAGCATGGTACTGCTACCAAAACAGAGATATAGACCAATGGAACAGAACAGAGGTCTCAGAAATAATGCCACACATCTACAACCATCTGATCTTTGACAAATCTGACAAAAACAAGCAATGGGAAAATATTCCCTGTTCAAAAAATGGTGTTGGGAAAACTGGCTAGCCATGTGCAGAAAGCAGAAACTGGACCCCTTCCTGACACCTTACACTAAAATTAACTCCAGATGGATTAAAGCCTTAAACATAAGACCTAACACCTTAAAAACCCTAGAAGAAAACCTAGGCAAAACCATTCAGACATAGGCGTAGGCAAGGACTTCATGACTAAAACACCAAAAGCATTGGCAACAAAAACCAAAATACACAAATGGGATCTAATTAAACTCCAGAGCTTCTGCACAGCAAAAGAAACAATCATTAGAGTGAACCAGCAACCAACAGAATGGAAAAAATTTTTGCAATCTACCCATCTGACAAAGGGCTAATATCCAGAATCTACAAAGAACTAAAACAGATTTCCAAGCAAAAAACAAACACACCCATTCAAAAGTGGGCAAAGGATATGAACAGACACTTTACAAAAGAAGACATATATGAGGCCAATAAACATATGAAAAAATGCTCATCATCACTGGTCATTAGAGAAATGCAAATCAAAACTACGTTGAGTTACCATCTCATGCCAGTTAGAATGGTGATCATTAAAAAATCTGGAGACAACAGATGCTGGAGAGGATGTGGAGAAACAGGAACACTTTTACACTGTTGGTGGGAGTGTAAATTAGTTTCAACCATTGTGGAAGACAGTGTGGCGATTCCTCAAGGACCTAGAAATAGAAATTCCATTTGACCCAGCAATCCCATTACTGGGTATATATCCAAAGGATTATAAATTGTTCTACTATAAAGACACATGCACACATATGTTCATTGCAGCACAGTTTACAATAGCAAAGACTTGGAACCAACCCAAATGCCCACAGATGATAGACTGGACAGGGAAAATGTGGCACATATACACCATGGAATACTATGCAGCCATAAAAAACAATGAATTCATGTCCTTTGTAAGGACACGGGTGAAGCTGGAAACCATCATTCTCAGCAAACTGGCACAAGAACACAAAATCAAACACTGCATGTTCTCACTCACAAGCGGGTGTTGAACAATGAGAACACATGGACACAGAGAGGGGAGCATCACACACTGGGGTGTGTTTGGGGGGGTGTAGGGGTGAGACGGGGGTGTTTAGGGGTGAGACAGTGGGGAGTAGGGAGTTAGGGAGGAATAACATGGGGAAAAATGCCAGATATAGGTGATGGGGATGGAGGCAGCAAACCACATTGCCATGTATGTACCTATGCAATAATCCTTCATGTTCTTCACATGTACCCCAGAACCTAAAGTGCAATAAAATACATAGAGAAAGAAAGAAAGAGAGAGAGAGAGAGAGGAAGAAAGACAGAAAGAAAGAAAGAAAGAAAGAAAGAAAGAAAGAAAGAAAGAAAGAAAGAAAGAAGAAAGAAGGAAGGAAGGAGGAAAAGAGGGAGGGAGGGAGAAAGGGAAGGGAGAGGGAGGGAGGGAGGAAGGATAGAGAGAGGGAGGCAGGAAGGAAGAAAGAAAGGAAGGAGATATCTAATTAATGAATGAAATGTTTGGGGGTATACAACAAATAAATGAAATGAATGGAGGTTTAGATGGGTTCTATTTCCTTAAATATTTGTCTCCACATTAGTGAGTCAATTTCCAACATGCATTTAAAGAAATTTTTTTGTTGTTAAATTATTGTCTCAGGTCAGCTCGAATAAAGGTAAGGTCAGAATTCAAAAGAGCAAAGTGATTCTGTGATTTAAAAATAAGCTTTTTCCTAAGGAGAGATGGACATGTTAAACTGTTTGGTAGATGCTATTCCTGACCATACTGATTTTATGTGTGTGGTTTTTTTTCTAACAATACTAGAGAAAGTGACCCCAAGATTCTCAGAATCAATCATGGCAAATAGCAATAGTGTTCTATTCCAGGAAATGGTCTGACTCAACAAAGGTTTGTTTCAAATGCAGACTCAATCATCTAAAATTTATACCACCCAAAGCACGGAGCCTCCTGTGATTCTGTCAGTGGTAATTTTCTTGAGTTGTATAAGCTTCATTATTAACAGACCCAAATCCAAAGAGGAAGAAAAACAGGTGCAGGTTATATCTCTCCTGTCACATTTCACAGACTGTGGGTATAAATCACCCAGATGCTTACATGTAATTACCAAACAGTATTTATAGCTAACTTCAAAGCATTCAAAAGCTGATGATCCAGTTTGCGGATTCGACTACCCTGTTCCATCACTTTCAGTGTTGTCATTATCCCCAAGTATTAGATTGACAAGAAGAAAAGAAAAAATAAAACTCAAACTCGTCTATTAAGGACTTAAGGTCTCAGAGAATACGGCTGGTAAGGATTAAAGCAATTGACTAAGATGACATTTTTGGATTATGTGTGTATTTCAATCATCTATGCTTTCCCCAGGCCAGTTCATGTCATGAAAATTGATATCCACTAGCATAGTCATGCCTTCCAGATCCTCCTTCCCCTGAGAGCTTGTATTTACGAAGCTGTGAAGAAATGTCATGATTAGGCTTACAAAAAGACGGAATTATGCTAATCCCACACCAAAGCCAAGAAGAGCAGGAATGGATTCACGCTCTGCAATTCCCATGACCTATGGACCATTGAAAACCACAGCTCCTCCCCCAGTTTACTGAAGTGTCCTGAAGTCTTGATAAAGGGGGCTTTTTAGGGACAGCATCTGGGAAATGTCACTCAAGGTGGGTCAGCATCATCCTGCTCCCCTGGGAAGGACAGCACATTTGTTCAATACAAATGTGTATTGTGTATTAACAGACTTCATCTTTCCTATTTCTTTCCTTGGCATTTTCCCAGGCAAGTGGGTCAGACAGTGAACTTTAAAGTATGATCTGATTACTGACATTTTCTTGGATTTTTGGATGTCAGGCATTGCTTAACTCTTGTTACCTCTTTTCCTCTGTGTCTGCAAAATGGTAATTTGGTTCTGACTCACTTGATACATAAGGAAGATAAAAAGGATGATCACAAAACTGCCTTTCACTTAGCACTTACCAAGAATTTGCTATTTACAAGGTACCATATCAGGTTCTGTGTGGCTTATTATATGAGATGGTCACAACAAGGTGCAAAAAGGAAACATCTTTTTTTTTCTCTCATTGCTGGTCTGCTACATCAAAGCTTCCTGTCCCATCCCTGGACAACAGCTCAGGCAGCTTCCTCCGCTTTCATTCGCTTTAAGACTCACTCTAAGATATTGAAAAGTCCAGTAGAGTCATATCAAAATACCAAGATCACATTTACAACTTCTTCCTTCTCCTTAACTCAGGCCTAGCCTGAAGGTCAGACAACTACAGGAGGTATAAGGGTGCCCAGACTGGTCTCTCATGTCTTTTCCACCTTTCCTTCTCTACCTTCCCCTCTCTAAGCCTCATAGAGCCAAGAAGGAAGAGGAGCCAACTACAGAAATTCCCCCTGAGATCACCCCAGCTGGACATCAGCCCTCAGGTGATGAAGACTTCCAAATTTCCAAGGCTCCTCGCAGCTGTGTTGAACTCTCAGCCCTGGGCTCGGGGCACTCTGGCCAGCCTCTTTCAATCTTGCTCTGATAAAGGCAGGAGACAGACAAATACCTAGGCAAATAGGGAAGGGTCCAAGGTGAAACCCCACTTTCAAGCTTAAAGCAGCCTGAAAGCTGAATGACCAGTGCTGGTTCCAGATGAAACCTGCAACCCAGAGGGAGAACTTCTGCCCCTGTTTGCCCGCCCTTTCCCAATAGATCCTTTCTGAATTAATGCCTTTTAACCAATCAAATATTGCTTTTTCCAATACTATCTATGGCCTCCCTGGGCATGCCTGCCTACGCACTAGGGGAATGGGGTGAAGCCACCAGGAATTCACGCCTTATGCAGGGGAGGAGCCTGGCCTCTTCATCCATGTAAGGTAGCCCAGATATTCAATTAGGGAGGTGAAAACCTGTTGGCAGGACCCCCCTCTTTTGCTGAGAGCTTCTTTTAATAAATTCTATCCTTCTCCTCATTCAATGTATCTGCATGCCCAAGTTTTTCTAGTCATGAGACAAGAACCCAGATTTAGCTGAACTAAGGAGCAAAAATCCTGCATTACCTCCATATCCTGTCCTCAGCAGTCCAAACCCCAAAAGATCTAATTGTAGGTGATCTTTGGGAGGTATCTCCTCCAGATGGCCCTGTTACCTTGGTCCTTGGGAACTCAGCATTGTCATAAATTTGCCCAGGTACAGCCCACCCTCCCTCCGCTTCTGCAGCCTACTTCAGATACTCTCCCGCCTTCAGAACTTGCCAGGCAGGACACAGGCTTCAGTCTTAATGTCACACCTGTGGACACATGAGATTTCCCAGGAACTCCCTCTCCATGCTCCATACAGAAGGTAACACTCTCCAACAGACCTCCTGTCAGGACTGAGAAACCAGTCTTCCCTTCTGTAGGCTGTGGGCACTGCCAGTCTCTATGGGTGGGGGAATCATCCTGGGAGGCCTCACTTGCTGGGGGAGGGGAGGAGTTGTTGGAAACACCCTGGAAAAAAAGGCAGAAATCTCTATTCATACGGACTTCTTCCAATAAAACCCATTCGAATTTCTTCTCTTTATAAGCTGAAAATGCAGGGGAGCAGGGTGCATTTGCTAGAGCGGATTTGCTATCTTTTAGTAAGACTCGCTTGGATGTGTCTATTACTTGTCTTTATGATGTGAGGATACTTATTCCCTAGGTTTTGGACTTTGATAGGGTTTGGCTGTGTCCCCACCTAAATCTTATCTTGAATTATAGCTCCCATAATTCCCATACTTGTGGGAGGGACTTGGTGGGAGATAACTGAATCATGGGGGCGATTTCCTCCATACTGTTTTCGTGGTAGTGAAGAAGTCTCACAAGTTCTGATGATTTTATATGGGTTTCCCCTTCCTCTTGGCTCTCATTTCTCCCTTGTCTGTCACCATGTAAGACATGTCTTTCACCTTCTGTCACAATTGTGAGGCCTCCCAACCACATGGAACTGTGAGTCCATTAAACCTCTTTTCCTTTATAAATTACCCAGTCTCAGGTATGTCTTTGTTAGAAGCATGAAAACAGACTAATACAGATTTGAACCAAATTTTGGAGATTGACTTTCCACTGCCATTCTATTACCCATCTACTACACATGTAAAATCCAGATGTCCACTTCCCTTTCTTATCCAGAATCCAAAGGATAAGCACAGGCTTTGAACAGCTGTGAGTGGCTCTGAGGAGCTGTTCTCAGTATCAAGACTTCATCCTCCATCCCTCCTAACCCTCACCATGAGCAACTTTTCACAACACTAATGGCCACATGCAGAAATCCTGACTGTGTCAAATCAACAGGATGAGGCTTCCTCTCCAGGATAAGAGTGAGTCTTCCATTTCCCCCAGGCTGTTGCAAGAGGCTATGCCTTTATGAATTTCTTCACTGAAAGGTTAGGACAAATTTTGAAAAGGAATTACAACATGGAGAAAAGGAGGGGCTGTTTTTGTTAACTACTTTCAGAAGCCAGAGGGAAAGTCCCCAAGGAAATGAACCCTCCACAAGAGGATCATTCATGTATACTTCACCATCCTACCTGGCTGCCCTGCCCTGCGGTTCCTGCTTCTCTCTCTCCCAGTCACCTCTTTCTGCAAGTGTACCTCTGTGAATTCCACCCATCTCTCAGTGAAATCACCCTTATCCACAGAAAGGAGTCTTCTCTCCTGGATCTTACAGAATCTCTATTTTTGCATAATATGTTATAATATAAAATCTTTCCAACAATGAGAACACTGTGACAAATCATATACTAAATATCTATGCACCCTCCTCCAAGTGTTGTAGTGGAGCGAGCGTAGAAAGTCAACACCAAGACAAAAGTATGCAAAATTGCAGGGTCTTTATTGCCGGCAGCCGTGGAGGACTCGCGTCTCTCCAACCCGTGGCCACGAAAGGAGGGTGTCAAGACCTTTTATACCCGTAAACCACCTCGGGGTTGAGGGTGAGGGGCGGGGGTGGGGGTGAGGGGCTTCAGACATTCCGAGGGCCAATGGATTCTGTAAATCACCTCCTGGGCGGAGATGAGGGTGAGGGGCTCCGGACATTCCGAGGGTCAGGGGACTTTGGATATTCCAATTGTTACTTAAGTGATTCACAGAAGTCAAGATAAGCATTAGTTTACACATTGTCTGGGTAGGGTAGAAATTACAGACCTTAGTTACTTATTACAAGTCGCAGGGGCCAAGATGGTGTGGGTTTGGACTGCTTGCCTGTCACATTTGGGGTTACAGAGAGCAGTTTCAACAGAAAGCCGAGGTATGGTTGAGGTATGCAGTTTTATGGGGCTTTTACCGTGTCACACAAGCTTTATCAAATCTAAACACTTTTGTTATGTTTACTTGTGATTCTTTTTCTTAAAAGTAACAATATTTTACAAATATAATTAAATCCCACAATCCTAACACTTCCAACCCATGCCCTCCTCCCTCCCTCATCCCCCAACTAGAGGAAATTGCTTTAGGAATATGGTGTTTTGCCTCACGTATTTTTCTCAAGTTTACATTTTTTGAGCCAGAGAAGTCTAGGGCTTGCTTTCCCATGATGCCAGCAGGATGTCCAAGCTCCTCAAAACACTTCGAAGAGGGGAAAAGAGGTGGACTCTGGCTCTCCAGTCGCCATTGTAAAAAGTGAGTATGACTTTTCCAGGTTGAGTTTCCCTTTTCTGCTTCTTAACTCATTTATTTCACACATTCATTACTCACAATTAGTGGATTGCCAGGCACTGTTCTAAACTCTGGAAACATGGTAATGACCAAGACGGAGAAACCCCTCCCTAGAGGGCTTGCATTCCAATGAAGGGAGAGGGACAATAAGCAGATAACTGAATAGGTCAGAACACATTAGATAAGTGCTTGGTAGAAAGCAGGATTGCAGGGTCAAGGATGATGAGAAGGAACAGGGTGGTTTAGGTAGGTGGGATGGTCAGGTCACCCATCTGAGGTGGAGACAAGAGTCCTGAGCTTTAGATGATGCGAAGCAGTTAACCTGGGAAGATCTGGGAGAGGAATGTCCCAGGCTGAGAGAACCGCAAATGTTGGGGCATAGAGCCAGGAGTGAAGTCAGAGGGGTCATGAAATACAGAGGAAAACCCACATGCCTGAAGCCTGGAAGGAGGGGAGGGTGGGAAACGGAGTCAGGGCCAAAGCCTGTGGGGGCTCACTGGTGTGAGCTGCAGACAAGCCTGTAAGATTAGACAGATGCAGCGTGGGGTTGGGGCTGGGGCAGGTGAGCAGCACAAGCTAAACCTGGCTTAGCATGAACACCTGTCCTCACTGCCTCAAAGCTGGCAATTGCCCTCTCTACCCTCAGACCCAAGAAGCACTGGTGCGCAGAGCAGTGTTTGGCTCCTTCCCTGCTTGCCTGGGAGCCTGCAGAATTAAGAACTGGGCCTCAGTATACCTTAAGGGTATAACCCAACTGTTTTCACAAGAGATGCATTACATGGCCCATTCAGGAAAGAGCCATACCAAATTATTTCCGTAAGTCTTGGCTGTCTTTGGTATCCCTTTGGGAGAAGAGAAATGGGAGGACCCTGTCTCCTCATTTTTCATAGACTCCTTTATTTAATCCCCCAACTATCCAAAGAGGGGGAAATCATTAACCCTGTTTTTCAGGCAAGCAGCCTGAGGCTCAGAGAACTTCATCAACTCCCCAGTGGCACATGTAGCCACATCCAAAACCAAACACATTAAGATTCAGTGAAACATAAATATTTACACAAACTGGGATGAAAGATCACAAATACCATCATGTCAGTCTGGTCATCAAACAAATTACTTTTAAGAAAGAATTCCCTTTTGTTTTCAGTGTTTTTTGGCACAAAGGATTATGAACCTGTAGCTGGGTGACTCCAAATTATTCATGTGTTAAAGGAGAAAACAAAATTGTCCTGACCAGATCACAGATTTTCTGGGAAAAAAAAAAAAAAGATACCAAGAGCCATCACTGAATACTTGCTGCGTGTGCACTGTTCTAAGTCTGTCTAAATTCTCACAACCCTATAAAGCAAGTAGGTATTTTTGTTATTCCCCTTTTATTAGGTTGGTGCGAACGTAATTGCAGTTGTTGCTATTGAAAGTAATGGTAAAAACTGCAATTACGTTTGCACCAACCTAACACAGGGGAAATAAGTCACAAAAAAGTTAAGTCAACTGCAGAACCACGAGTTCAACGTATGCAGTCTACTAAACTGGGGTGCCTTGGCCACTGTACCCTTGTCTCACTGTAAATGGAAAACAATGAAAACAGAAGCCCTAGATTTAGAAGCTACACAATGTAAGACATTCAAGGAAAGGGGAATGGCACTGGTCACCCCAGGAAAAGCTACAAAGGAGGAGGGTGCTCAACCCAGGAGGAGGGTGTAGAAGGGTACAAAGAGTGGGTGAAGAACCTGTGCTCATCAGTCAGAGGTCAGACTCACACCCGTGACACCAGCAAGCCTCCCAATGGCCACATCCAGTATGCCATGTCCCTGTCTGACCCCCCAGTGTGTGCCAACCAAGATGTCTCCTTGGTGACAAAGAAAGGGGACCTTACGGCATAAGAGGACACAGGGAAGAAAATGGGGGCAATTAAGAATGTGTAGATTGTATTACAGATTTCAAGCCAGCTATAGTTTGCTCCTAAATGAAAAAACGGCATTCACTCAGTCAAGCTGAAACATTTCCAGAATCACATCCGTAGCAGGGAGATACTGCTAGAAAACACAGAAACTGACGTTTGCTCATGGTCCAGCTCTCTCTCCATGCTGGACTCTTGTTTCCTCTCCTCCTGCCCTTGGACATCAGACCCCAGGCTCTTCAGCCTTTCAGCTCTGGAACTTGGACCAGCAGCCTCCCAGAGGCTCTCTGGCCTTTGGCCGCAGACTGAAGACTGCTCTGCAGGCTTCCCTAGTTTTGAGGCTTTAGGACTTGGACTGGGACAGTACCACCTCCTTTCTCTCCCCAGCTTGTAGATGGCCTAGTATGGGACTTCACTTTGTACTTGTATGAGCCAGTGGTCCATGATAAACTCACATACATACATACACATACACACACACACACACACACACACACACACACCCTATTCGTTCTGTCTCTCTGGAGAAGTAATATGGGCAATGAGCAGACGGCCCCAGACCTCAGTTCTCACTCTCAGAGGGGTAAGACATCAAGAGTCAAACTCAGCTGGAGGCCTGGAGAAAGAAACACAGAAGATCTTGAATGTAATTTCTATTTAGGTTCCAGGGTAGAGAGGACATAGCAGTCCTCCCAGCTCCCACACTCCCCAGGACAGGAGCTACATGCAGTCTGAAGTCAACAGTCCCGCTGGCAATGACATGTGGCTTGGAAACTTCCAGGTCACTCTGTGGTCTGTGTGGTACCCTCAGGACTCAGGAATGACAATCAGGTAGTTGCATTTTCCAATGCTATCATGTGAAGACCCTTCCATTAAACACGACAGTCAGCTTAGCAGAAAAGATAGACCATATTTACAAATATACTCATCAAATTTTCTGAAACAAAAGTTTCCACCTGCAAATAAATGAACATCTGACATGGAAATTTTATATTTGGCATAGCAACAAAATGACTAACAGCTCAAAACTTGAAAACATTAAAGCTGAAAATACAAAATTGGGTTCAGATCTCAGCCTATATTGTGAATTAATTACAGTAAAACCTAATGGCCAGTAAAACCAGCATGAGCTGGTTACCAGTAAGGCTTTGGAGACAAGCAGCCTCCATGGGTAAGACTTCCTGAATTCAAATCCTGACTCAGTCCATGGCTTTACTGCTGTGAAATCAAGTTAGTTAACCTTTCTGGGTCTTAGTTATCTATAAAAATGAGGCTGATAGTAGATGCTACCTCATAGTGCTATTGATAAGATTAAATGAGTTAATATGTACAAAGTCCTTTGAAGACACAGTAAGTACCAAAACACAATTTATTAATGTATGGCCTTAAGGAACCAATTGGCCTCCGGAGTCACATTTCCTCCTCTGTGACAGAATAAGTATATCCTGAGGGTAAAAAAAAAAAAAGTGTATGTAGAGGCATTCTGAAAAGTTAAAAGAGCTAGGTAAACTGTGAAATGATGCAAGGTTTGTTATTGCAAAGAGAATTTTTATTTTGGGCCACACTTTGGTTGGATAAACTGAAGGCTAAGAGCCTGAGTGTGCATTGTCTCTGGAATGAATATCCTACAACTGCTCTAAATGTCTAACATCTCCTCTGGGACCTCAATCTGCCAAGAGCTTTTAATCTGACACATCCAGAGGTCATTGGGAGGAGGAATTAATTAATACAAATTTGAAAAGAATATGAAATGGGACTTAACCCACTGCTTGAAGCAGGAACAAGCTCTGTGACTAAACAAAGCTCTCCCAAAGGTGTAACCCATGTTTTAAATAAGTTCTCTTTATCCTCGACACATTTCCAGATCCTTGACAGGCACCAAATATTGGAGAGAGAGGCCTAATGAGCTCAGGCTTTAGGTCCACTTGAGCCCTTTATGTCACAGATTTATAAAGAGAGTGATCCTGAATTGGCCAAGAGTCCTACATACACAGCATCCTTGATGCAGAAAGTTGACCCACAGTGAGCAGGAAGCTTATTCTTTTCATAGTAGCCACAGATGTAAGATGTATACCCTTCTTTGACATTGAAGAGCACCCCAGATGATCTCACAATGCACATCTATAAAAATGCTCAGAGGCAACCTAGCCTAGAGATGATAGGCTGTACAGACAGACTGGAATTTGCACCCCAGCTCATCACTTAAGGGTCAGCTTGGGAAAGTTACATACCTGGCAGTGTCTTGGTTCTTTCTGTAAAATAAAAATAATAATAATAGTAGTAGTACCAACTTGTATCCATTATCTATTGCTGTGGAACTGTTTACCCCCAAAATTTGGCAGCATAAGCCAGTCATTTCTTTGAATCAGGAATCAACAGAGCCTTAGCTGGGAGGTTCTGTCCAGGGTCTCTGGTGAGGGTGCAGCAGAGCTGTTGGCCGGGGCTGCAGTTTTGAAATAAGATGATCCGCTTCCTAGCTCCCTCATGTGGCTGTTAGCAACATTCATTCATTGTGGGCTGTTGGATCAAGTCCTCAGCTCCTCTCCAAGAAGGATGTTGCAACTTTCTGTAGTTTAATCTTGGATGGGACGTACCATCCTTTGTGTCCTACAGGTTGGTCACACAGACCCACCCTGATACAATGTTGGAAGTGACCACCCAATGATGTGAATTCCAGGACATGGGGATCCTTGGGGACCACCTTGGAGACTAGCTATCACACTACCTGACGAAGTTATTCAGAGAATTAGTACGTTAATATGTGCAAAGGTCTTAGAATACTATCCAGCACATCATAAACACTCAGTATCATTTTTACATTAGGGTTGTGGCTGTAAGCACTCAGGGCGTACTTGGAAGCCATGAAACAGAAACACTCACCAGATTGCCCAGGCGATGACCACTACCAACCTACTAGTGAGAACTCATGACGTAGTTAATCTACTTTTGCTTTCCTGTACGCTTACAACAATTAGGGCTTGAAAAGCATGGATGGGTTTTAATTTGGAGACAGGATTTCCATCATAGGAGTCAAGGACACAAAGAACTTGCCAAAGTTAACCTTGCACAGACATCTCCCAAGACAGGGACATCAATTAAACAACTTGGAAAGGAGGATGCCATTTGATGCAGTCCAAACAATTACAGGCCAGGACATCTAACCTGAGTTTTGCCTAAAATATCTGGCTCATAACTCTCAGCAAATTAAAGTTTCATGGGTGAAAGCCACAGAAGTAAGAAGGATGACTGCTTTACTTCTGTGTCCTAGTTGGCAGTGTGTCTGAACATAGTTCAACTTTTCCTGAATATCAGAGCTGCCATTACGGGCATCAATTACTGTACTGAGCATGAACGTTCTAATGCCCCAGCCTGCTGGGGGAGTCTAAACTATATTTCAAAATATCTGCAGCTCCTTCTGAAAGTACCTTCTCTTTTGAATCCATCCTTGCTTTCTACTGTCACTTCTACCTCCCCAGAACTTCTAATGTTAGTATCTGCTACTGTTTACACTTTAATAAAGCTTAGGGCAGCACTGAGGAACACCAGAGGTAGCCAGGAGGGGTCCCTGGCTTCCTCACAGGAACAGGGTGGTAAGGAAAGATGCCAAGAAGATGCAGTTCAGAAGTGACCGAATGCTTTCCCTTTGCAGCCCAAGGACCCCAGGTGGCACTCAGTTAAACCATCACTAGTCTGGAAATGGTTAGAGCAGCTTGGAGGCAGCAGGTTTGCTATTCTAAAAAGCTCAGACAGGGCTAAGTGGGTCATACACTGGCCAGAAAATCAGACATTTAGATAGAAGGAGGAATTAGTGGCCTACAAGTATGAAGTCCTGCAACAGAGAGCAGGCTTGTGGGGGTCAATAGCACTGTGAGGACCCTGGGTCTGGAGGATTGCAGGACATGATGCTCAAGGTGGGACCTGGCGTTGCTTCCACTCTGCCATATAGGACTATGAACCAGCACTGACACCTCTCATATTTAGGGAATTTGGGGCTCAGTTCCACATTTGTCAATTGCTTCCAAAGTCTGAAATGACCTCAAATGTTCTCACTACTCAAGTGGGACAGTAATGTATTATGATGATGCTTTAATAGCTTTCAATATGGTATCGAACTTTGCAATTAACTAGGTTGAGTCATCCTTCCTACCTCTATGGCTTTCACCTTTGAAACTTTAATTTGCCAAGAGTTATGAGCCAGATATTTTAGGCAAAACTCAGGTTAGATGTCCTGGCCTGTAATTGTTTGGACTGCATCAAATGGCATCCTCTTTTCCAAGTTGTTTAACTGATGTCCCTGTCTTGGGAGATGTCTGTGCAAGGTTAACTTTGGCAAGTTCTTTGTGTCCTTGACTCCTATGATGGAAATCCTGTCTCCAAATTAAAATCCATTCATGCTTTTCAAGCCCTAATTGTTGTAAGTGTACAGGAAAGCAAAAGTAGATTAAGTATGTCATGAGTTCTTGCTGGTAGTATAGTAGTAGTCATTGCTTACCCTGGTGTTTCTAACACCTGGACTAGGGAAGGGCCCTTTGCTGTCATGAAGGGTTTTAGATTCAGAAAACAAGCACCTGGTCGAGTTATTCCCTACTGGTCAAAGCAGAACTGTGTGGGATAAAGGATTTCCTCAGACAAGGATTAACTAAGCATAGGTTAGCACTTAGTTAACCAAATTAAACTTCTGTTTTAGAAATAATGTGATTCATAATTATGCACAATCAGTCCTTGTTATTCATAGATTCCATGTAAATCTGCCTACTGACTAAAATTTATTTGTAACCCCAAAGATCAATACTCGTGATGTTTGCGTGGCCACTAGTGAAACTGTACAGAGTGGCGAAAAAATGAGTCACCCAACACGTGACTCAGATCAAACAAGGCAACACTCTGCCTTCGGGTTTCAATTCTCATTCTGTACATAATTATCCTTTTTGTGATCTGTTTAGTGCTACGTTTTTAGCATTTCTGTGTTGTTTTTCTTGTTGGTGACTTTGCTATTTAAAATGGCCCCAAGCACCGCACCAAAGTGCTGTCAAGTGTCTCTAATCACGAAAAGACTGCGATGTGTCTTACAAAGAAAATACACGTGTTAGATAAGCTTCACTCAGTCATGAATTAGAGTGCTGTTTCCATGTTAATGAATCAATAATATATATGAAATAAGATGTCTTTAAACAGAAACACGCATAAAATAAGGTTATGTATCAATCAGTTGATGAAAACATTGAGACCAAAGGCTCGCAGGAACCTAACCCTGTATTTCCCCTAGAAGCAATGATTTGGTATCACCACATGTTCTCACTCATAAGTGAGAGTTGAACAATGAGAACAAATGGACACAGGGAGGGGAACACCACACACTGGGGCCTGTCAGTGGGGAGGGGGCAGGGGGAGGGAGAGCATTAGGACAAATACCTAATGTATGTGATGCTTAAAACCTAGATGACAGGTTGCTGAATGCTGCAAACCACCATGGCACATATATACCTATGTAACAAACCTGCAAGTTCTGCACATGTATACATGTATCCCAGAACTTAAAGTATAATAAATAAATACATAAGTAAATAAAAGAAACAATGATTTGATATTAAATTAAGTGACTCTATAGGTCACAACTACTGCAAATCATGTAAATTGACTGTATTATGAATATGTTATAACAAATCAAATACACAGAGCTAGATACAATTATTGTATGTTTCTCATTAGAAATACCTAAAATGCCTGCCTTCCTCATTCCTGGATCTTTTTTTTTTTTTTTGGAGACAGAGGAAGACTCTGTCCCCCAGGGTAGAGTGCTCACTGCAATCTCCATCTCCCAAATTCAAGTGATTCTCTTGCCTCAGACTCCTGAGTAGCTGAGATTACAGGCACCTGCCACCGTGCCCAGCTAATTTTTGTACTTTCAGTAGAGACGTGGTTTCACCATGTTGGCCAGGCTGATGTCAAACTCCTGACCTCAGGAGATCTGCCCACCTTGGCCTCCCAAAGTGCTAGGATTACAGGCATAAGCCACCGTGCCCAGCCATCGTGCACCTTTCTTAATACCAAGAACCTTCTTGGGCATAGACAGGCCTCCAACTCTCAAACATTTGTGGCCTCTGAGCAGTTGTGAAAACAAGTTTATCCCATCTGTAGACCCCTCCTAAATATTAATAAATTAAGACCCATTCTTTTCTGTTTATCTGGTAAAACTAAGAAAAATATTATGAAAAGTCCTATCTGATATCAACAATAGAGTAAGATTGTAGTATGATAGGAACTAGAAGGAGATCAAGTTAAAGTTCTCAGTCTTTGTGACCATGAAGAACACCCTAGTAAGCCTTGAGAAAGGCACAAATGACTGCTGCCATAGTAAAAGTAACTTCAGGGAATGCTGAATCCTGTTTCCCATTTTTACTGTGGCATATCTCCTGGTATTCTCCATGTGGTAGATGAAAAATTCAGCCAAGGACACAGAGACAGAAGGGGGCAGCCAACACCTGCCTCTAAATTAACCCAGAAATAACCCTTTAGAGGCCATTACTCTTAGAAAGCAGATTCCTGACTTCTTATTTTCTAGTTTTAAATTTATAGCATCCCAGTTCAAGGTTTTATCATTATGCTTGAATACTACTGCAACCTGCCAAAGGTCTCTCTGCCTCACCTCTTCTCATGCCCTTCAGTTTTTCACAACTCCATATTGATTTTTATTATCTAAGCCTTCACAGTTCTCAGGATAAAGTCCAAAATCTACAGCCTGCCATTCAAGGCCATTTGAAATTTAGTTTAAATCTACAACATTTACTTTAGCTACCTCTACTTCTCAACACACAGCCTCTCCTCCAACCTAGTTGCTGTGCTTTCTGTTTCCAAATGCAGCTTGTATCTGCTCAGCATAGTGATTGAATGGTTAAGCTTAGGCTCTGGGGTTAGACTGACCTGAGTTCAAATCCTGATTCAGCCACTTAATATATAACTCTGGGCAAGTAGCCTCAGTGCCCTCATTTTTAAAATGGGGTTAATAATCAGAGTGACAATCTTAGAGATTTGTTCAGATGATTAAATGTTATTATGCATAGAAATTGCTTAGCAGGACCTGCCACATTTAAAGCCTGAATATTAGTTTAAAACAAACAAACAAAATAGATAAATAAAATAAACATTGAAGAGTCCCACTTCCATGTTTTCACCTCGATCTTGAAATTTCATCCTTCCTATAATATCCATTCTCTTCCTCACAACTCCCAAATTCTGCCTTTTTTCACAGCCTTTAGTCTTTAACCAATGGACCGAGTCTCACACCCTGAAAACAAGGGTGAGCAGGAGTAAAGCATAAGTGATAGGTAGAGAACAACTTGCCAGGTTCCCTAAGGAAAGTGGAAATAGAAGGTAGAAATAGAAACAGAATGGTCTAGAGCTAAGCTTGGCAAACTTTTTCTGTACAAGGCCAGATAGTAAATGTCTTGGGTTTTGTGGGCCATTCAGCTTCTATCACAGCTATTCAACTCTGCCATTAAAATTTGAAGGCAGCCACAAAAAGCATGCAAATAAACAGGCATAGTTGATTCTAATAACAGCTTATTTACAAAAACAGGCAGCAACAACTTAGCAAGAGAAAAATAAGCAGCTGAATTCAAAAATAAGCAAGGGACTTGAAGAGACACATCTCCAAAGAAGATACACAAATGAGAAGCACACAAAAAGATGCTCAATATCACTAAAATTATATAAATGCAAATTAAAACTACAAGATACCACATCACATCCATTAGGATGGCTATTATCAATTTAAAAAAAAAGAAACAGAAAATAACAAGTCTTGACAAGAACATGGAAAAATTAGAACTCTTGTGCATTACTAGTAGGAATGTAAAATAGTACACCCACTGCAAAAATGGTGTGGTGATTCTTCAAAAAGTTAAACATGGAATTATTTCATGACCCAGACATTCCACTTCTGGGTATATACACAGAAGAAATAAAGTCAGACACAAAAACAGGTATCTGTATATCCATGTCCATAATATAATAGCTAAAAAGTGAACACAACCAGATGTCCATCAGTGAATGAACAAATAAGCAAAATGTGACATATATTCATACATAATTGCATAATTATGTAAGTATACATACATAATTCCTTAAAAAGGAAGGAAATTCTGACGTGCAACTACATAGATGAACCTTGCAGACATCATGTTAAGTAAAATAAGCCAGTCACAAAAGGGCAAATATTGTAGGATTCCACTTAAAATTCTTTTAAGTCTTGATTTTTTTTCCAGTTCCATATTGTTTTTGTAAATAAGGCTTTATTGGAATAGAGTAAAATTCATACAGAATGTGCAATAGTGGTTGGCAGGGGACTGGGGGAAGGGGAAATGGAGAGTAAGTGTTTAACGGGTAGAGAGTTTTAGTTGCAGAAGATGAAAGAGTTCTGGAGATGGATGGTGGTTGAACAACAATGCAAATGCACTTAATGCCACAAAATCCCTCTACCCTTAAAAACAGAGATCATTAAAAAATCTGGAGACAACAGATGCTGGAGAGGATGTGGAGAAATAGGAACACTTTTACACTGTTGGTGGGAGTGTAAATTAGTTTCAACCATTGTGGAAGACAGTGTGGCGATTCCTCAAGGACCTAGAAATAGAAATTTCATTTGATCCAGCAATCTCATTACTGGGTATACGTCCAAAGGATTACATATCATTCTATTATAAAGACACATGCACACGTATGTTCATTGCATCACTGTTTACAATAGCAAAGACCTGGAACCAACCCAAATGCCCATCAATGATAGACTGGACAAGGAAAATGTGGCACATATACACCATGGAATACTATACAGCCATAAAAAATGATGAGTCCGTGCCCTTTGTAGGGACATGGATGAACCTGGAAACCATTATTCTCAGCAAACTGACAAAAGAACAGAAAATCAAACACCACATGTTCTCACTCATAGGCAGGTGTTGAACAATGAGAACACATGGACACAGGGAGGGGAGCATCACACACTGGGGTCTGTTTGGGGGAGACTAGGGGAGAGACAGTGGGAAGTAGGGAGTTAGGGAGGAATAACATGGGAAGAAATGTCAGATATAGGTGATGGGGATGGAGGTAGCAAACCACATTGCCATGTATGTACCTATGCAACAATCCTGCATGTTCTTCACATGTATCCCAGAACCTAAAATGCAATGAAATATATATAAAATTTTTTTTAATGGTTAATCTTATTATAAATATTTTGCCACAATAAAAGAAGTAATTAAAAATTTTTAACATAAAATGGGCCATCTGCAGTTTGCTAAGCCTTGAATTAAAGCTGGACATTGTATATATTTGTGAAGAGGAAGCATATGATAGTTAGGATGGGTTAGGTTATGCTTCAGTAACAAACAATTTCAGAAAACTCAGTGGCCTAAAACTAGAAGAGCTGATTTTTCACTCATACTCTATGCCACTACAGGTTGGCAGGTCGGCTTTGCTTCATGTGCAGTCTGCTCCATTTGATCACTGCGTCTTGAGATGCCACTGTTTTTTCATTATGTTTCACAGGGCTCACCACTACAAAGAGCAGAGCTGGAGGATTGCACAGCAGCCATGAAATGCTCTAGCCCAGACATGACACAGCTCTTTTGTTCATAACCCAGGAGCAATAATTAATTACTCAACTGCAAGCCAGCAGGAAAGCATAATCCTCCTATGTGCCTAGAAAAAGAGGAAGGCTAGATTTGGAAGAAATTAGAACTCTCTGTGAGAAACTAAGTATTTTTTACAAGACATTAGAAACCCAAGATAATATAAGTTCAGAAACATATACATCTGAGCCAGGCACAGAGAGTCAAACATCACATGTTCTTACTTATTTGTGGGATCTAAACATCAAAACAATCAAACACATGGAGACAGAAAGTAAAAGGATGGTCATCAGAGGCTGGGAAGGGTAGTGCAGGGTGGAGGGGAGGTGTGATGGTTAATGGGTATCAAAAAAATTTAGAAAGAATGAATAAGACCTACTGTTTGATAGCACAACAAGGTGACTACAGTTCTCAATTTAATTGTATAGTTTAAAATAACTAAAATAATATAATTGGATTGTTTGTAATACAAAGGATAAATGCTTGAGGGAATGGATACCCTGTTTTCCATGATGTGATCATTACACATTGCATGCCTACATCAAAATATCTCATGTACCCCATAAATATACATACCTACTATGTACCCACAAAAATTGTTTTAACAATCTGGAAAAAAAAGAAACATATACATCTGTTTACCAGGCTTATTCTAAGTTCTTCAGTGACAATGATAATGTATTCCATTTTAATAAGAAAACACAAAAAAAAATTCCTACAATTATTATAGTGGTGCCTATGAGGAAATTCCAGGAGCTTATAATAATGCCTCAACCCCAATAAAAATAGATTAGAGGGCTTCTATAGGTTACCACCCACCTGAATAGCTGCAACTAAGGCTCAGCAATTATAATACCCCTGCAATACTAAACACACCTAGTTAGCGAAAAGGAGAAAGAGTAACCTTAAAGTTGGAAATGCCTGAGGGAAGCAGCATGCCAGCCGGAACAATTACCCAGCAATACCTTGCCAATTAGTACAAGCCCATAGTTCAAAAATACTCTCAGAACTTACATAAGAGCCATCATTAAAGACTAAATATTATTGGCCTGGATAGACAAAAAAACTCTTTAAAGTATAAAATCTTTATTTCCAAAATAATTTCATTTTATTTTTAATTAGACAAAATCATTCAGCCATATGAAAGATTCAGTTCTTACACCCCACAGTAATAAGGAATGACAAGCCCTTTTCCTTCTAACTTAGCCTTCTGCCTTTTGAAATTGAAGCCTATATTACTGCTATCATAATTTAAATTAAGGTGCTTCCCTAGCAGCTCCCAGCAGCCTGTCTCGGACATCTCTCCTGCCTATCCAAACTCCTACAAATTGTGCTCTCAAAAGTCCAGTGTCTTAGCTGGATGCAGTGGCTCACATCTGTAATCCCAGTACTTTGGGAGGCTGAGGTGCACAGATAATTTGAGGTCAGGAGTTTGAGACTAGCCTGGCCAACATGGTGAAACCCTGTCTCTATAAAAATACAAAAAATAGCTGGGTGTAGTGGCATGCACCTGTAATCTCAGCTACTCAGGAGGCCAAGGCAGGAGAATTGCTTGAACCTGGGAGGCAGAGGTTACAGTGAGCTGAGATTGTGGCGCTGCACTCCAGCCTGGGTCACCGAGTGTGACTCCATCTCAAAAAAACAAAAAACAAAACAACAACAAAAGTCCAATGTCTCTTTTGGAGCAAAGCATTTTTAAGCACAACATTACTATATCTCTGTATGTTACAACAGAGATTTAAACTATTTGATATCCCCAAACTTTTCTAATCATCTCTCGAATCTCCTTCCCATAAGGTCAGTTTTGTGAGGTCCCTTGGAACAAAGGCTGTTGCGGACCATCAAAATAGAGTTTGGCCCTGTCTGCACAGGGACTCCTGACCAACAATCAAAGGCTGTTTCTATTTTTATTTTCTCAAAGGAAAACTGCCTTATTTTCATGCTAATCTAGACATATAATCAGGTTATTTCTCACCAGTATTCCCAATACAGAGGACAAGGCAGAAGGCAGGAGGTGTTTGCAGCTGTGCAGGGTCCTGCACAGGAGAAGGTTCAGGTGTGCAGAATGGTGAGAGGAGGGCTGGCAGGACACTGCCCATGCTGTAGCTGTTCTTTCAGCTCCAGATTTGCAATTCCAAATCTCTTACTTCCTGTTCTCTCCTTGCCTTTTTTCTCTCTGCCATGAGCACTGACTCCTTCCTCTTGTGTCTATCTATCCTCATATTCAATTAAACTAGAAATAACTGTCCATGTGACCTTCCTCTAAAGGCCCTATAATCAAAAGGAGGAGTTACATCATGTAATATAGTGTCAACTTTCCTTTGTAAGGAATTGCTGGAGAAAGTACTTTTTATCTCTGATACCCACATACGTAAGGGAGGCTAGTATTCCCAGCCCAAGTAGCAAATTGAGCACCACCTAAAGTGGAGGATAGAAAAAAAAAGAAAATGCTTCCTTGTTCTACCTATAGCTGCATGGAATACAACTGTTGCATAAAGGCCCCATGATTGGCTTCTTCCATAGCAAACAAATCATAGGTTTCAAAATCCTGTTGCTGGCTCCCCACGAGGAATCACTTTAAATTCTCCAGGGCATATGACCAACCCCCCAGCCATTAGTCACCTTATCTGTCCCTGGCTTAAAACTTGGATAATGTATTGTTCTGGAAATGTCATCTGGGCTTTTTAACATTTGAGTTCTTTGCTGAACTTCACTCTGAAGTGGCATGCTTAGAGGAATGAAAGGATAAAAAAGATTTTTTATTCCCTGCAGAAAGGGAAGAGTGCAGTTATCACAGCAGGCTTACTTCTTCCATTTCTTCTCTTTCTTCTGTCATCCAATATGGGTAACAATAAAGAGAATCAATTTGCAAAGTGAAGCTAATGGCTGAGTTGACAGTAGTATTTCCAATGGAATGCATACATATTCAGTGCTGTTGCCTTGACTCACAAATGTCTGTTCCCAAGGAACGCTGCATACTAATATAAGCATCAACATATTAAGGATTTTAAGACAAGAGGAAAGTAATTGCTTGGAGGAAGAATAATCGAGTGTACCAGGGGTCAGTGGGACAGGGCCTAGGAGTGGTGGATCCACTGGGTCAGAAAGGTTCTGTTGCTATTCCAGTCTGTGATGGTTCTGCCTTATATCAGTGCCATTTGGAAGGTTAAGGTGGACATCATGGCTGGGGTGGTGACTCATCGGGCTGGGCCTTCCCTCTGCATTGGAGTGCTTCAGAAAGAAGGAAGCCAGTGCAAGGAAAGCCCTGAGCTGATTCCCTACTTGGGTCAAGCCCTCTTGAAGAGGGTAGGCATTTCCCCATCCTCCCGTGGAGATGCCTGAGAAGGTCAGCAAAGGTGACACAGCAGATCTTATAGACATGAAAGCACTGAGTGACCATCAGTAGGTGAAGAAATATGTCTCACTAACACATTCAGGTCATTTCTTGCTTATAGATAGAAAACCAGAACATAATTTTAACTTTGAAGATCCAGCTTTGTACAGAAAGACAACCCAAGAAATGTACATTTCTATTCAAATTTATTGATGCTTCTTTTTATTTCCTTTAATGACGGAATGGTTTTTATATGATCAGGAACTTGTCATAATTGTCTTTCTTAGAAGACTTAATAGAAGATAGCTTTTTTCCACTTCTAATATCATTTGTTTAATATGTTCTAGATAGATTTATTTTTTAAAAATTGATTGAATCCACATCACTTCTAACTTCAAAAGGCATCATTTATAGGACAATATTTAAGTGGCAGCTAATCATTATAAATTATTTTGATGAATTATGATATCTACATTTGAGGTAAAAGATCCATTTGATTATTTAATTAGGAAAAATAAGTGAATAAGGATCTGTGCCATTGCCTTTTGGGAGCTTTGGTTGGTTTCTCTCCTTTAAAGGGACACTGTTATGGGTGTTATCTGCAGCTAGATGTTTAATGACAGTGATGGTGATGATGATGATGATGATAACAATAACATAGAGCTTTACTTGGGAAATAATTCCTTTTATCTTATGCTAACTGCTAGGTGTCAGATATTCTATTTCAAAATTGGTGTGGAATCCATAAGCTTGCTTTTAAATATCCATGGCAGTGTTGTATTCATAAACACTTCCTTGGAAAAGCTATAGTCCTGGTAGGCTGACTCCCTTAAAAAATAATGATAGCAACTAACTAAATAAGGACAATGAATCTTTTTAAAACATTGGTCTTTCCTCATGGTTTTCAAAAGTCAGGAGGTATTGGTTATCCATCGCTACATAACAAATTACCCAAAAGTGTAGTGACTTTAAACAGTAAAATGTATTACTTCCACTTCAGGAATTTAAAAGCAGCTTTGAGGGTGGTTCTGGCTTAGGGCCTTTCATGAGTTGTGGTCAAAATGAAGGCTGGAGCTGATGTCATCCACACACTTCGCTGGACCTGGAAGATCTGCTTCCCAGCAGGCTCACTCACATGCCTGGCCAGTCACTGCTGCAAACCTCCGTTTCCCCCTACGTGAGCCTCTCCTCATGCAGCTTGGATGCCCTCAAACACAGTGATGAGTGACCCTCTGTAGAGAGCAACCCAAGAAGGCAAGGCAGAAACAGCGCCTATTGTGATCCAGACTCAGAAATCACACACCATCACTTCTGGTACATTCTGTGTATTAAAAGCAAATAACTAAGTCCACACACATGCCAGGCGAGGGAAATTAAGAAGGGGAGGGAAATGAGGTTCCATCTTTCAAAGGAGCAATTTTGAAAGATTCATGGACATATTTTAAAACCACCACGTAAGGTTATGTAGTCTTGACATAAATCATCCCCAGATGAAACCTCTTGTGTTCAGCAAAATATTCTCACTAAAAAAAGGTACATTTATTGAGCATTTTATAAGCATGACTTGAAAGTGATAAAATACCTTGATCACAGTCATTCTTTATGTGTGGCATGCTGATTGCATTGAAACCACAGAACTTGAATAACAATCCTTTACATATACAAGCATTTGTACAGTGATAGCTCAATGTGCTAGATAATAGGCCACTGCCTCTCAGTGCCAAACTCACCCTCTGTACTCTGCCCTGTGACTCCCTGCCAGCTTCTCCTTGTCAGCTGCTGCCGATAGGAGAACTAAAGGGAGATTGCAAGACTAGAGGAGTAGAAGGTATTTGCTCCTTCCTGCTTGCTTTCTGTGTCACCCTGCTTTCCTTTTCTAAGCCAGTAGGTGCAGCTCCTTCCCAGAGCACCAACTGAACCAGTGCACTTTCCTGGAACTTGTGCATCTAGCCCCATTGCATGCCATCAGAGATACCAGCACCAGCCAGCCAGCGTCCCTGCCTTAGAAGCCAGGACACGTCCTCTCAGCTCAGGGAAACAAGTATCAGCTAAGCAATCGCTCCTTATCAGAATTCTTAGTTTCAGCTCCATGAGATATCTCTTCTGTGTTTCTAAGGTTTTCCAATTCCCACCTTTTCTCCTTGTTCCCCCAGCCCTAACAGTGGTAGCTGCTTCCTGCATTTGCTGCCTCCACAATAACTTCATTCATTTTGCCTTTCATTTCTTAGTTAACCATGCTTTACATTAAATTCTCTCTTTTAAAATAAAACAAGTGATGGTCTCTGTCTCCTGACTGTGTCCTAACTGCTATGTTCATGATGTAATTGTCCAAAAGAACACGGAGCTATGTATCATAGAGGCTATTGCTCAGAATGTGGAAATCAGGTAAAGTCGCAGGAAAATATTAGCTGCCCTGACCAATGCTTGGAGTCATTTAAGGTTGTACAACAAAATTATCAGTCATGAAATGGGGAAATTTTATAAGCTGTACGCTTTGAATGTGAAAAGATAAATCTATTACTGCTATGGGTCTTTAAGGATCAAATCAATTCAGGGAAACATTGAATACATCCAGAACACCCAGAGATAGATAAAGGGAGATGAGGGGTCCCGCTTACAAAGAGGGCATGCAGGAAATACCGCAGAACAGGCTATCCTGGTACTCACGCCCTTCAACCAGATACAAACTCTGCTAAGGTGTCATTCTGACATGAAAATTAGGAATCTTCTATCTTGAGATGAAAGGGAAACCTTTGTGTTTATTCACCCCACGCATGAGAGATATATGAAAAGTTACCCTGTGTCACCTTGTTGCCTATGACAGAAATATTAGCTGCATCTTTAATTAACAGCAAAGATTTTCAGCAAGCGAGGGCATACTGTGCTAAACTGGCAGGTATAGATTAAAGGAAAAAATGAGTCTAGAAGTCTGTTTTAGAAGGAAACTGTTATCTGAGTTTTTTTAATGCCGTCTGAGCAGAGAAAAGCACATAAAAGTCGGGTGCAGAGGGTCACATATAAAACAGACTGGTTGAAGGTTAAGCTAAAGATGACCCAACAAGAAATACTAACAATAAAGATCTTTCTGGTTCTCTCTCTCTCTCCTGCCCCCCCCACCCCGCCCTGCCTGTCTCACCATGGGTTTGCATAAGCACAGACAGATCCATCTATTTGATTCACAGAGTAGTGGGAAGAGTCTGCCTTTTCTGTTTCAACCCCAACTACTTTGTTCTTTTTATTGTTTTTATTCCTTAGATATGACTATGATTGATATGCACATTTCTTAAATATATTCTGGGGTTAAAAAGACATCACTGCCAGAGCTACAAATTAGACTACCCAAGGCCATCTCCCCTCCACCCACTCTATAAAGAAAAGAACAAGAAACATGGGCAAAGAATCACTGACGTGAATCCAGAAGTCAAATTTAAAAAAAAAAAAGGAATTTAACATGTGTTGGAAATAACAGAATATTAAATCAACCATAATATCATGGATGACAAAATTATAAGTATATACACAGCAAGTTCTAGAGAGAACTACTATAATTTACATTTTATTATACAAGTACTTGTTTCAAAATTGCTGGGCTGAAACTAAATTAGCTCTTCGGTATGGTTAAGTGGTTGTTTTTAGTTTGGGGTGAAATTTTGTTACAAGGCTAAGTACGAAATCTGTTTCAATAAATTTGCTTTAATTGCCTGTGTCTCCTAACCAAGAAGGAATATAAAGAATTGGGGCTACAAATTAAGACTAAGTAAATGTTACCAAATATTACAAGTTTAGTAAAAGTCTTAAATATCGGAAATGTGAGGTGTCTCAGAAGACTCAGTTCTTTATCTGGGCAAAAATCTAAGACCAGAACACTAGCTTTCCCTGACCCACAACACGTAAAGGGTATAAAATCAGGGCTGAGGCATCAAGACTCTATCTTGGGCTCATTCTCAGAGGGAGGAAGCATGTACAGAAATTAAGCGCCCGGACCGGGCGCAGTGGCTCATGCCTGTAATCCCATCACTATGGGAGACTGAGGTGGGCAGATCATGAGGTCAAGAGATCAAGACCATCCTGGCCAACATGGTGAAACCCTGCCTCTACTAAAAATACAAAAATTAGCCAGGTGTTGTGGTGGGTGCCTGTAGTCCCAGCTACTCAGTAGGCTGAGGCAGAAGAGTCGCTTGAGCTTGAACCCAGGAGGCGGAGGTTGCAGTGAGTCAAGATCACGCCACTGCACTCCAGCCTGGTGACAGAGCGAGACTCTGTCTCAAAAAAAAAAAAAAAAAAAATTAAGAGCATGGTCTTTGAGGCAGGCAAACTGAGTTGCAAGCTTGAACTCAGACTACTTAGTTTTAGTTTGGGGTGAAATGAGTTGGAGTGGAATGAGCTAGTCCTTCCTGACATCCTTTGGACCATGTTTATTAGCAGGTGAGGGCACTATTGTACAAGATCACTGATGGGGAATGCCATGTCCCCTGCTCACTCTGCCATAGCAATTCCCAAGTGAAACACCCGCTTCTCAGCATCTGTACTAAGTTCTGCCCTTTCTGCCTTCTCTGCACCTAAAGATACCCAAACTGTTTCTTTCTCTCTCTTCCTTCTTCCCCCCATTTTTCTCCACTCGCTCTGATACTCTCTCTCTCCCCCACCCACTGAAGTTGCCTGGAAGATGAGGTAGGGCTGTGCTCATTGCTTACTCCAGAAATCGAGGGGATAGTCTCGATTGCTCCTGCTTCTTATCCTCTTTCACAATCAACACCAAGCTTACTTATTCTATTTTCAAACTAAAGCTTGACTCCAGCCATTTCTCTCAATCCCCAGTTATCACCCAAGTCCACCATCTTCTCCCATTTGGCTAGGCTGTGATGTCAAGCTGTCTGGTCAAACACCCATCCACAAGTGGCTGTGAAGGTGTTTTTCAGATGTGATTAACATTTAAATCAGTAGATTTTCAGGAAAGCAGATTGCCCTCCATAGCTGGGCTTCATGCAATTGTTTGAAGGCCTGAAGAGAAAAAACCTAGGTCCCCTGAAGAGGAGGGAATTCTGCCTCCAGATTGCTGTTGGACTCAAGACTGTATCATCAACCCCTGTTGGAATTTCCAGCCCACTTGCCCTGCAGATTTGCCAGTCCCCACAATTATGTGAGCCAAATCCTTAACGCTCACTCTCTCTCTCTCTTTCTCTCTCTCTCTCTCTCTCTCTCTTTCTCTCTCTCTCTCTCTCTCTCTCTCTCTCTCTCTCTCTTTCTCCCCCCCCCTCCACCAAGCCCTTGATAGCATAGCCCCCCACAATGGTTTCCCTGCTACAGCTCTCCTGTCTGGTCTCCACAAGGTAGCCAGAGTGTTTGTTTTTAAAGCATAAATTCTATCATGTCATTTTCCAGTGTAAAACATGTCCATTACTTTCCACCACATTTAGTATAAAATCCAAAATCCTTAAAATGTTCTTCAAATCTTGACATGATCTGATCTCTGTCTGCACTCTAGAGCCTCCTCTCCATCCATCCTCTGGCTACTTGGCACACACTGATGGGCTGCTTCTGTGTTTCTCCAGTGTGCCAAGCTCCTTCTCACCTCAGAAGCTCTTCCCTCTGCCTGGGGTCGCCTTGCTAACTCTATCACAGGGCTGCCTCCTAATCATCCCTGTCACTTCCTCAAAGAGGCTCTCTCCCTGACCCCTAGTAATAATACTAACTAAAGATTAACACTGTGCTGGGCTCTGTTCTAATTGTTTTGCATGTGTTAATTCACTTAGTCCTCACAACAACTCTATAAAGCAGGTATTATCATCCCCATTTTACAGATGAGGGAAGGGAGGCACAGAAAGCTTAACGCACCTAAGATGACACAGCTAAGAAGTGGCAAAGCT
Organism: Aotus nancymaae; assembly: GCF_030222135.1. Lineage (NCBI taxonomy): Eukaryota > Metazoa > Chordata > Mammalia > Primates > Aotidae > Aotus > Aotus nancymaae. The sequence goes on from NW_026988420.1 coordinate 12,331,979, forward strand.
AGGATTTGAATCCAGGCCTCCTGGGTCCAGAGCCTGTGAATTTAACCCTTGAGTTAATCTGCCCCTAGGAGGCAAAATTGAATGGATCCCTCAGTGACTCTCTTAGCATCTTCCAGAAAATCTGGAAGAAATGGATAAATTCCTGAACGCATACACCCTCCCAAGACTAAACCAGGAAGAAGTTGAATCCATGAATAGACCAATAACAAGTTCTGAAATTGAGGGAGTAATTAATAGCCTACCAACCAAAAATGCCCAGGACCAGATGGATTCACACCAGAATTCTACCAGAGGTACAAAGAGGAACTGGTACCATTCCTTCTGAAACTATCCAAAACAATAGAAAAAGACGGACTCCTCTCTAACTCTTTTTATGAGGCCAGCATCATCCTGATACCAAATCCTGGCAGAGACACAACAAAAAAAGAATGTTTCAGGCCAATATCCCTGATGAACACTGATGTAAAATTTTTCAATAAAATACTGGCAAACCAAATCCAGCAGCACATCAAAAAGCTTATTCACCATGATCAAGTTGGCTTCATCCCTGGGATGCAAGGCTGGTTCAACACACACAAATCTATAAATGTAATCCATCACATAAAAAGAATCAAGACAACCACATGATTATCTCAATAGATGCAGAGAAGACCTTCAACAAAATTTAACAGCCCCATATGCTAAAAATGCTCAATAAACTAGGTGTCGATGGAACATATCACAAAATAATAAGCTATTTATGGCAAACCCACAGCCGATATCATACTGAATGGGCAAAAACTGGAAGCATTCCCTTTGAAAACTGGCACTAGACAAGTATGCCTTCTCTCACTACTCCTATTCAACATAGTATTGGAAGTTCTGTCCAGGGCGATCAGGCAAGAGAAAGGAATAAAGGGTATTCAAGGATGAGAGGAAGTCAAATTGTCTCTGTTTGCAGATGACATCATTGTATATTTAGAAAACCCTATTGTCTCAGTCCAAAATCTCCTTAAGCTTAAGCTTAAGCTTTAACAAAGTCTCAAGATACAAAATCAGTGTGCAAAAATCACAAGCATTCCTATACACCAATAATAGACAGAGAGCCAAATCATGAGTGAACTCCCATTCACAATTGCTACAAAGAGAATAAAATACCTAGGAATACGACTTACAAGGGATATGAAGGACCTCTTGAAAGAGAACCACAAATCACTGCTCAAGGAAATCAAAGAGGACACAAACAAATGGCAAAACATTTCATGCTCATGGACAGGAAGAATCAATATCATGAAAATGGCCATTCTGCTCAAAGTCATTTGTAGATTCATTGCTATTTCCATCAAGCTACTTTTGACTTTCTTCACAGAACTGGAAAAAACCACTTTAAATTTCATATGGAACCAAAAAAGGGCCCGTATAGCCAGCACAATCCTAAGCAAAAAGAACAAAGCTGGAGGCATCACATTACCTGACTTCAAACTACACTACAAGGCTACAGTAACAAAAACAGATAATATAGCCCAATGCAACAGAACAGAGGCCTCAGGAATAACACCACACATCTACAACCATCTGATCTTTGACAAACCTAACAAAAACAAGCAATGGGGAAAGAATTCCCTATTTAATAAATGGTGTTGGAAAAACTGGCTAGCCATATAAGGAAAACTGAAACTGGACCCCTTCCTTCTACCTTATACAAAAATTAACTCAAGATAGATTAAAGACTTGAATGTAAAACCTAAAACCATAAAAACCCTGGAAGAAAACCTAAGCAATACCATTCAGGACATAGGCATGGGCAAAGACTTCATGACTAAAACACCAAAAGCAATGACCACAAAAACCAAAATTGACAATTGGGATCTAATTAAACTAAAGAGCTTTTGCACAGCAAAAGAAACTATCATCAGAGTGAACAGGCAACCTACAGAATGGAAGAAAATTTTTTCAATTTATCCATCTGACAAAGAGCTAATATTCAGAATCTATAAGGAACTTAAACAAATTTACAAGGAAAAAACAAACAATCCCATCAGAAAGTGGGCCAAGGATGTGAACAGAAAAGAAGACATTTATGCAGCCAACAAACATATGAAAAAAGGCTCATCATCACTGGTCATTAGAGAAACGTAAATCAAAACCACAGTGAGATACCATCTCACGCCAGTTAGAATGGCAATCATTAAAAAGTCAGGAAACAACAGATGCTGAAGAGGATGTGGAAAGATAGGAATGCTTTTACACTGTTGGTGGAAGTGTAAATTAGTTCAACCATTGTGGAAGACAGTGTGGCGATTCCTCAAGTTTCTAGAACTAGAAATGCCATTTGACCAGTAATCCCATCACTGGGTATATACCCAAAGGATCATAAATCATTCTGCTTTAAAGACACATGCACACATTTGTTTATTGCAGCACTATTCACAATAGCAAAGACTTGGAACCAACCCAAATTCCCATCAATGTTAGACTTGATAAAGAAAATGTGGCATATGTACATCATAGAATACTATGCAACCATAAAAAGGAATGAGTTCATGTCCTTTGCTGGGACATGGATGAAGCTGGAAACCATCATTCTCAGCAAACTAACACAGGAACACAAAACCTAACACTGTATGTTCTCACTCATAAGTGGGAATTGAACAATGAGAACTTATGGGCACAGGGAGGGGAACATCACACACCAGGGCCTGTTGAGGGGTAGGGAGCAAGGTGAGGGATAGGATTAGGAGAAATACCTAATGTAGATGAAGGGTTAATGGGTGCAGCGAACCACCATGGCAAATGTATACTTGCACGTTCTGTACATGTGTCCCAAAACTTAAAGTATAATTTGAAAAAATGGCAGTCTGGATGAAGAATTGGACTAATACCCTCAATGTCTCATTTTGTCTATGTATCGTCCATGTTCATTGAATGGACTTGCCCATAGCAACACAGGCAAACTGCTATCTATGGGGTAAGAAATGAGAATTTCCTAACCTCCAAAATTTCACCCATTATCTACTTGAAATAAATCGTTAGAGCTGCTCTTCCTTCTAATCATTCATTCGAATTCAAGTATTCACTGGAAGGTAACAGCCTGAAGTCACTATAAGTTGACTTCCAACTAGGATTAGAAGACAGCCCTGTGGGAACACAACACCAAGTGGGTATTTCCATACCCCATGTGTTGGTACCTGGAGCTGGATCACCAGAACTAGAGTGGGAGGGAGCTTTAAGTAGAGCAGAGAGGATCCAAAACTAATTTTGCCTTTGCCACAATGTTCAGGAACTCCCAACTTGTCCCTGTTAGAGCTGCTTTGACAGGTAGCATAAATGCCTCCTGTGGTTTACAGAAAATCTTTCCTTTTTTTTTTTTTTTGGTTTAGCTAATGCTGTATCTACGTGACAAGAAAGCCACCAATTTAAAACATGAGTAATTTAGTTAATCAAGAAGTTGTTCAAGACACCAAACTAGTTTGGTTGATTTGTCACTGATTTAATGAAAAGTACTGGGGTCATGTAGCTGCAGTCAATTAAACATTGCTTCTTTCACCCTCTCCCCTATTGGGGACAGTGGAAGAAAAGTTAGTAGTTAGATTTAAATTGGGAAAATGATAATAGGCATCAAAAAGATTTCAAAAAAATTAGGTACTCTCTTCCAACTTTTCAAATTTATACCTTTTCCTTTTAATTGTGCTATGCCAGCATTTACAGACAAACCCTTAAAAACTAACTTTGCATTCAAACTGACTATTTCAGGAGGGAATTATTGAACTTGCATTTGCGAGGCTGATCACCTTTCAGGAAAAACAACAACAACAACAAAAACAAAAATGGGTCCAGTTTGTTTTCAGAACAGCATTAAAGAGCCCTAATTCCAATCTACCAATTCTAAAAACAAAAATAGTTAAAATTATTTGAGATTCTGCTTAGATAAAAAGTTACATACAGTTAGATTGTGCTTATTAATGGATAAAATAGTAGAGAATGATTAACAGGCATAATTATTTGACTACCATTATAAATCAGAACAAATAAAATGTTCCTATTTCTAGATCTGTGGGCAAAATTTCCAGGATAAAGTGAAAAATATTGAGATGACACTCAGGTCACTCATAAAAGCTCTAAGATATCATCAGAGAAAAAGAACCACAAACACAATTGGTCCTCAGAATCCTGCTGCTCACCTCCCCTTTCTGACTGAACCTGCTAAATCAACTCTCTTAAACTATTCACCAACATACCCATTGCTCTACATACTAAAAAAGAAAACAACTTTTTGAAATAAGGTTTAAAAGAGGTATATTGCATAACATGGTGACTACAGCCAATAACAATAAATTGTATTCTTGAAAAATGCTGAGTAGATTTTTAAGTGTTCTCACCAAAAAAACAATAACCATGTGAGATAATGCATATATTAATGAGCTTGATTTAGCCATTTCACAATGTAACATATTTCAAAATATCACAATGTACATGACATATACATTTTATCTGTCAATTTAAAAAATAATACAGGCACCCTAAACTCCTTTAAAAAATAAAGATTAAGTTTTTTCCCTCTGGCCCTCAGTTGCCTAACCATTCTGCCCCATTTCATCAAACTGTTGGGAATGTGTTTATTGTTTTTATTAGCTAACATTTATTGAGTGTTTACAGTATACCTGGCACAATGCTAAGTATTTCGCATGTAATATTCCAAAAGAAGAGTGTCATTTATAATCAATATGTAATGCATCACATTACATTATACTGCCTATGGATTAAGTTTATTGAGAGTAAAAGAGAATAAAGAGATAATGGTTTTAAATGTTTTTCCTAAACTCTCTTTAAACCATAATGTATCAATCTTTTTACCACGCCAGATTGAAATTTAAAGGAAAAATGTTTAAATAGGTTAAACATATAATAATTCTGGGAACTTACATATGAAATTTTCGTGTTTCAAAAACTCCCAATACAGTTGTAGGAGGTGAGACTCCACATTAAAATATATCAAGTCACAGAACAGCTTTGAATATTGGAAGCATTTATGTTACAGACTGGCAGTAAGACTTGGCTGACTGACTGACTGATCCTTCAAGTTCTCATCTTAGAGTTCCAGAAGGTTTCTATGAAGTTTCTTACACTGGGAAACTTTTAAGATTTCAAAACAGCGTTTGTTGTCTCATCATTTTCCCTGACAAACTTTTAACATTCTGTTTCCAAATAGATGAACAAATCATTTCACAAATGGCAAGTGGTGAAGCTGTACTTATTGGAAAGATAAAGATGAAACAAACCTGCCAACACAAAACATCAAATTTCACAACAGTTTAGATTTAAAAAAAAAATTGCTATTGATTGGACCTGATTCATATATGTGTCAGCAGCCTAAAAGCTCTGTTCCATGAAGCATTTAAATGACTGCAACTAAAATTATTTAAAAGGAGTCAGAAAATGGGTTGTTTCAAATAAGCAAAAGCCTATAATAACATACTAAATTTTGTTCTTGTACCTATTTTCATATTGAGGACCCTCTTGATTCTTCTCTTTTACGCAACTCTTTTTCCACTGTGCATTTCCATTTGTTACCCCATTAAAAGTCTGTAATTCTGCAGGTTATTGTGGTAGATTTTATTTTTATTCCCAGTTATTTGCAGATCCTTCCAGTGAATGATTTTGCTTTCTGCTCCATTGAGGTCAGGCCTTGCCATGTGGGTTGCTTTGGTCCAGAAAATGCAATGAAAATCGTGGCACTATTTCCAAGCTTAAGCTTTGAAAGTGACCACATGTGATCTCTATGTCTTTCATCTCTGCAAAGAACACAATCATGTCCCAGGTAGGCAGCTCTTTGGCCTGAAGCATGGAGGAGAAGCACAAGTAACATGAGAAAAAAACAAATCTACATTGTTCTAAGCCTCTGAGGTCTGGAATTCCCCAGTCAGACTATTGTTGACTACGGCAATCAATGGCCTTCACATTTTTTAACTGTAGATGGCCTAAAATAATTTTGAGAAACTAGGGGTCTCCTCTAAACTGTTAAAGTTAACAGCGAAAACTTTCCATTTTATGCCTAAAAATGTTCAAAAGTTGTCACAGCACATTGTAAAAATTAACCATTTAAATAAAACTATTCCATCATTCTTTTAAACATGCCAAATTGGGTAAAATATCTAGTCATAAGACAAACTATCTTGTGCTTTAAAATGACATAAACAAGTTTTCTTTGATAGTTGGAAAATTTACATCATTTCTTTTTGCTCTAGAACCTATATTTTTCATTTTACTTTCCCCACAAAGTTAAATTCTGGTAGTATTAGTCACCCATTCAAACTCATTCAGAATTAAATCCATTACTTTTTTTTCATTTTTATAGATGTAAGCAATTAAAAAATTCTTCACATAGATAAGTAAATTAGAATGAAAAAAGTTGTGCTTCTGACTTAAATGTCTAAATTATATTGTAATCCATCAAAAATTATTTTGATGTTTCATTGGCTGACAATTAGATTCTCCTTTAATTCTGTCAAAACCTAAGAATTGTAAATAACTGAGTTTTAAAATTATTCATTATCTAGTCACTATACTCATTTAGTTAATTTCAGAGAATTATTTTTTGAAAGGCTTTACTGAGGCTTATCAACAAATATATAATTATACCTGTTACTCCTTTATGTGAAAACATTTTGTGTAATCTAATGTGGAATGAATTTGGAAAATCAAAATATTGTTAATTATATTAATTATAGTACTCCTTACTCAAAATATTTTTAATAACATATTTTTTTTTAGATGGAGTTCCACTCTTGTTGCCCAAGCTGGAGTGCAATGGAACAATCTCGGCTCACTGCAACCTCCATCTCCTGGGTTCAAGGGATTCTCCTGCCTCAGTCTCCTGAGTAGCTGGGATTACAGGCAGGAGCCACCATGCCCAGGTAAATTATTGTATTTTTGGTAGAAACAGGGTTTCACCATGTTAGCCAGGCTGGTCTCAGACTCCTGACCTCAGCTGATCCATCCACCTCGGCCTCCCAAAGTGCTGGGATTACAGCTGTGAGCCACTGTGCCCAGCTGATAACATATTTTTATCTGATCATTCAATATATGCACGCAAACTTCATAACTGCAGGCTCAGCTCTGTCAATTAATGGAGGTATCCACCACGCAAAGCCAGCCATCATTACAAAACCAATCAACTGTAAACTGTATTTGTTTTCTATTAGAAAAAGTCTTTTAACATAAACTTCCAGACAGCAGGGGTGGGTTTACTGTGAAGCCATCAAAATCACAGCTGCAGCAATTCCAATGAATCTCAATTAGTCTCATCTCCAAGGGAATTTCAGCTATTCCTATTATTTCATCCCTGGATATTGTTTGAAAGCCTGTCCTTCTAACCTAGCCCTAATAAGGTAGGGGATAGAAAACTTAAACCACCTGAGAAATTTGGAAGGGTTCATGCAAGTTGGTAATATCTCTTTTTTCTGGAGTATAAATCTCCAACTTCTTCTGTATGGATCACTTTGTATTTGCAGAGAGCCCACAAAGCGTCATTGTTTTTGAAAGCATTGCCTCTTGAAAATGATCTGTGTCCTTTCCCTCACAGCAGGCTCTATCAAGACCTTTTCTGAGGACTCAAAACAGACAGCTGGAATAAGTGGCCATGAAGTAATAGTAACTTACAATTACTGCTGTTTTTTTAAGTTAATAAAGAAATAATTCTTCAATTGCAAAAAAAAAAACAAAAGAAAGAAAGAAAAAGTCTGTCCTCATTTTTCAATCTAAGTAACTGTTAACACAATGTTCCTGTAACAAGCATCTCACTTCTGAATTCTAACATAGACACAATACTGGAACAGACCTTTTCCGTGAGGTTGCTACCTGAACAAAATAAGACTCCTCTGACCTTCAGTATTTCCAAGCATAATCTTTAGGAGCCACCACATTTTACTGCTATATCTCTTCCTTCTGTCGTAGGCACTGTTACACACCAGGCTGGAGCTGCTCTGTGACTGCATCCTGAAGTGAAGACAGCACACAGCATATTCTCTTCACTCTCCTCTCATGTGCCTCTCTTGGCGAAGTATTGCACTCATCAACAAGTAAGGGATATAAGAAAATGTCATTGCTTCCGCTAACCTACTTTACAACATATCTGAGTTTGGAGCATTGCCACAGAACCTGAAATACCATTTCTAATGCCATAGTTTTCACCCCCACAGAAATATGTAAAAGAGAAAGTCACAATTTTAATCAGTGAAATCATCATCATAACTGATATTTTTCATTGGATTGGAAATTTTTATACCCCTGAACAATTCACTGTGGTAAGATTTCAGAGGTGTGAATTTATGCCTTTTTTTTGGAAAGTGAAAACAAAGGCAGAAAAGAAGGATGCACGTGGCTTCCTGAATTGCAGACTCTTTCCAAGACAATGATCACAGAAAACAGTCTGTATGGATGTTGAACATATGTAAACTGATGCTCTTAAAACAATTTATCCCCATGTAGCTTTTGGAAGGATTTTCTATTCCCCATCAGGTACAAGGACCCCAATGTTTCTGTAGACATCAAAGCAACTGAAAAGATTTTATGTAATTCACAATACTTGAAAAATAAGACATTTATTCACTACTATGTGCATTAATTTTCCATTACTGTATAACAAACACCAGCGGAAGAAAATACACATTTATTACTTCACAGTTTCCATGGGTCTAAGTACATACAACCCAAGCACATCTTCACTGTGTCTTCGACCCACGGTAAACTGTCTCAAAATGTCAACCAATGCTGCAATCTCATCTGAGGCTGAGCTCCTCTTCCAAGCTCACTGGTTACTGACAAGAGCCAAGTTTTAGGATTGTAGGACTGGGCTCTCTCTCCTAGAGGCTGCACATGCCCCTGCCATGTGACCATCTCCAAAATGTGGCAGTTTGTTTTCTTAAAACCAGCAGGAAAATGTCTCTGCTGCTTCTTTTCTCTCTGACTTCTAGACTCTCCTCTAAAAAGTTCATCTGATTAGGTCAGGCCTACTCAATTAATCTCGCTTTTGGTTAACCTAAAGTGAACTAATCTGGGGGTTTAATTACATCTGTAAAATTCCTTTGCCTTTGCTATATAATGTAACATAATCCAAAAAGTAATATTCCACCATTTTTGCTATGGTCTGCTGGTTAGACACAAGCTACAGGCCCCACCCATAATCAAGAGGAAAGAGTCTTACAAGGGGCCGGTCACTGGGCTTCATCTTAGAATTCTGCCTACCACACTATTTACACCAAAAATAACATTAAAATCATGAGTATAACAAACATGGAGTGTTTTCTTCAAGTTCAGAATACAAAATTTAAAGGACAGCCCCTAGAGCACTCATTATTTAGTGATCCTTAGAAGGATTACCAGGGAAATTAGTTTACAACATACATTTTCCTGGCCCCACCCCTAAAGAGTCTAATTCAGCTGGCAAAGAGTCAACCAGGAATCAGCATTTTAAATAAGTTATCCCTGATGATTCTGATATAAGTTCTGACCACGCACTGAAAACCCCTAAATAGTGCTTCCATAATTAAAGAATGACTTAAATTTTCCTAAGGCTCTTCAGTTTGGGCCGAAGAACTCCTCCAAATGTGCTTCTTAGCCCCTTTGTTTCATTAAAGCTATATTTCACAGGCTCCACCTCTCTGCTTAGCATCTAACATATTGAGAAAACTTTATATAGGCTCAGGAAGTACCCTTCTGCGTAGTTAGGGTCTTTCTTGTAAGAGTAAGCAGACACCCTTCTCTCTGCTGTAAACCAAATATAAAAATTTTTAAATAGCCATGGAGTGGATAGAAACCTGGTTTCTTCTCCACATAGAGTTTCTACCATTCTTCAGAAAAGAATGGGAAAGAACAAAAATGTAACTCTAATGCAGGCCAGGAAACTCCCTTAGGCAGTGACCACTTCAGTGGTACGTACCCTACTAAGACTCTTGCTGGTTTCTGAAGATAGGACCTCCTCGGACACTCTGGTCAAAACAGGGTGGGAAAGCAGTGATGGCCCCAATGATGTGCCTCTCTATTTTCCACATAAACTCTACCTAACTTATGAGACCATGACAAAAGTTCAAGGTGGTATGAAACTTGGGTTAAATTGGATTGTATGACCTTCAAGTGCCAGAGTCTGTCAGAGAAGAAAAACACTGGGAAAAGTTCTAGAAGTTACTGAGGGACATCAGGACATCAGTAGGCATCATCAGCATAAGTTACAGATACTCAAAGAGTAGTAAGGTGCCATAAAGACAAGTAAGAGGGAAGAAACCCACTGCACTTGATTCACTCAATTAATAGCTATTGAGTGCTTATAAGGTATTGCATCGTGCTCTAAGCATTACCACGGCTCCTCTACATTTTGCACTAGAGAGAAGAGGTTTGCTTTCTCACTGCCTGGTTTTGCCCCTTCTTGAAAAGCTTGTAAAACATACCATACTCCTCTAAGCATAGGATCACCTGTGATCAGTAAGAAAGAAGGCTGCTGTGACAACTGTTCCTTACTTCCTCTTAACCCAAGGGTATCAAACCAGGCCAATTACAGTTCTCCCTTGCAACTTGACCTTGACTTCTAAGGAAAATTCTCAAAGATGGAAAGAGAGGCAGATCAGTGTGGCTGTCAGCGGGCAGGAGTAATGCATGTGGCTCAGTCCCCATGTGGATAACCCAGAGAGAACAGGTAAAATAAAGGAACCAAAATGTGCAGCCTCATAAGAGGGTTGAGGCTGACACATGCACTGTTCTGCTTTCCCCACATGTTAAACTGGCAGTTCACACTGGCTGACCCAAGTAAAATATCTGAGTAGATAAAATGTCTGTGTCAACCCAACCTTCCAAGTCATATCTACATTCTTTCCCTCCCATAACCCTTCCTGTGTCTCCAGTGTTCTCCTTCTTGGATTCCACACACTATATTCTCTTCCTATTAAAACAAGTTGTCAGAAAAGAATCAGAAAGCCACTTATATGACCTTAAAAAACAGGTTGATTTTTCTAATCTTTATTTTGTATTGTAGTTTAACAAACTATAGTTATATATATATTTAGGGAGTACAATGTGATGCTATGATTTATGAATACAGTGTGAAATAATTAAACCTAATTAACATATTCATGATCTCAAATACTTATGTTTTGTGGTGAGAACACTTGAAACTTTCAGTGATTTTGAAATGTGCAATGCATTATTATTTACTATATTTGAAGATTTTAGTGGTGAAAGTTACCTAATCAGTTGTCACTACTGTATCTAGAAACCAATCTTGAAAATGTGTGATGGCTTTTTTAGCACCATCTGCTCACGGCACCGCCTCCTGCTACTCCAGACACCACTGCCACCCGGAGTCACTGCTTGTGCTGCTCCGGCTGCCTGGCTCCTCATTCTAGCCATTGATATTTGGAGTTCTTATAACATAGCAGACATCAACAACAGAGAACAACACTCTGAACTTAATTAAGATTTGGTTGACATTGAAAAAGTAGAAGAAAAAACTGATGAAGAAACAAAAATCAAAGCACATCAGCTAACTGTTCAGATGATGCAAAATCCTCAGATTCTTGCAGCCCTTCAGGAAAGACTTGATGGTCTGGTAGAAACACCAACAGGTTACATTGAAAGCCTGCCTAAGGTAGTTAAAAGACGAGTGGATGCTCTCAAAAACCTGCAGGTTAAATTTGCACAGATAGAAGCCAAATTCTATGAGGAAGCTCACGATCTTGAAAGGAAGTATCCTGTTCTCTGTTGGCCTCTATTTGATAAGCGATTTGAGATTATTAATGCAATTTATGAACCTATGAAAGAAGAATGTGAATGGAAACCAGTTGAAGATGAGATTTCAGAGTTGAAAGAAAAGGCCAAGATTGAAGATGAGAAAAAGAATGAAGAAAAAGAAGACCCCAAAGCAATTCTTGAATTTTGGTTAACTGTTTTTAAGAATGTTGACTTGTTCAGTGATACGGTTCAGGAACATAACCCTATTCTGAAGCACTTGAAAGATATTAAAGTGAAGTTCTCAGATGCTAGCCAGCCTATGAGTTTTCTCTTAGAATTTCACTTTGAGCCCAATGAGTATTTTACAAATGAAGTGCTGACAAAGACATATAGGATGAAGTTAGAACCGGCTGATTCTGATCCCTTTCCTTTTGATGGACCAGAAGTTATGGGTTGTACAGGGTGCCAGATAGATCGGAAAAAAAGGAAAGAATAAATGTGACTTTGAAAACCAGTAAGAAGAAGCAGAAACACAAGAGATGTGGGATAGTTTGTACTGTGACTAAAACAGTTTCCAATGACTCTTTCTTTAATTTTGTTACCCCTCCTGAAGTTCCTGAGAGTGGAGATCCGGATGATGCTGCTGAAGCTAACCTTGCTGCAGACTTCAAAATTGGTCACTTTTTACACGAGTATATAACCCCAAGATCAGTGTAATAATTTACTGGAGAAGCTATTGAAGATGATGATGATAATTATGATGAAGAAGGTGAAGAAGCATATGAGGAAGGGGAAGAAGGAGATAAGGAAAATGATCCAGACTATGACCCGAAGAAGGATCAAAACCCAGCGGAATGCAAGCAGCAGTGAAGCAGGATGTATGTGGCCTTAAGGAAAATCTGCACTGTAATAGCCTAAACACAACTTTTATTTACCTAAAGCCTTATGTTTTTGTACTTTCTTGGTAGACTAGGTAATTTTTTTTAAAGGACAGGAAACTGATAAACACCAATTTGTTCTACCTAGCATTTTAACTAGTTTTTCTGCCAGATATGTTGAATGGACAAATTCTGTCACGCATGTTCATTCATTGCTACGTAATTGGGTTCTTCTGGAATAATTTTATGCAGCTCTTGGAGTACAGCTATGAAAATTAACAACTGTTAAAAGAAATACTTTTTCATAATTTTTTCCTTGAAGAACCAAAGTATTTTTTCAGCTGGTTGTTGAATAGAGTTAAGTCTGCTTGGATTAGCTGTGCCTTTCATTACTTTGCTACAGAAATGCAGTGACTTATACTAGGACAATGCATCATCAAAAAAAAAAAAGGCAAGACAACTATATGATTAAGAATTTCCAATGTGACCATATCCAATAACTGTATTAGATTGTTAACGGATTATTGTGTTATAGGTGACATAGTTAATTGTAAAGTAACCTGACTCAGTATAGTTACTGGTACCACAGTGAGGTGATTAAAACAGGATTTTCAGATGTTAGCCTGAATTTAACTGTACTTTTAAATTTAACCTCCATTAATTAAGCATCTTGTCTTTGTGGTAGCATCTACTTTCTGATTCCCTGGAAAAGATGAATTTACATCATTTGACAAGCCTATTTTCAAGTTATTTGTTGTTTGTTTGCTTGTTTTTGTTTTTGCAGCTTAAAATAAAAATTTCAAATACAAAAAAAAAATGTGTGATGATGCTCTTTTAAATAGCTGAAAGGAAATTATTGTGTGCTTGTTCTTACTTTGTCCCTGTTTTGTTATATAATACTTAAGTAAAAGGAGATTATTTATCCTGATTGAATTTCCAAAACTAATATTTACATTTACCATTTTTTAATGATGGAGAGAAAAGTTAGTTGTCTTACTTTGATAAGTTTGGCTCAGGACCTATCACTTTTTGGTGCTTTTGATCACAATTCTGTCACCGGAATCCTAGTATTTAGGTATATGCAAGGAATAACCTAATCACTTTAATACAACAATATGAAGTGCTGCAGGCAGTAACTAGTGAACACCAAATCTATTTTATGTTTTTTTGAAGAACAACCATACAATTTTTCATAATTATATACTAATTTACATTCCCAACAAGAGTGTACAAGGGTTCCTAGCCATTATGATAGATGTGGGGTAATATCTTATTGTGGTTTTAATTTGCATTTTCCTAATAATTAGTTATATGCAGCATTTTTTTCAAATATCTGTTGACCATTTGTATGTCTTATTTTGAGAAATATCTGTTCAAGTCCCTTGCCCATTTTTCCCTTTATATATGCCAAGCCACATTGCCCATTGTTTAATCAGATTGTTTTCTTTCTATAGAGTTGAGTTGCTTACGTATTTGGATATTAATGCCTTATCAGATGTATGGTTCACAAATATTTTCTCCCATTCAGTATGTTGTCTCTTCACTGTGTTGACTGTTTCCTTTGCCATACAGAAGCTTGTAATTTGTTGCAGTCCTATTGCTTACAGTTGCTCTTGTTGCTTATGCTTTTAAGGTCATATCCAAAAAATCATTGCCGAGCCCAATGTCATGAAGCTTTTTCCCTGTTAATATCTATTCTGTAACGTTACAGTTTTAGGTCTTACATTTAAGTTTTTTATTTATTTTGAGTTGATTTTTGTATATGAAGTGAGATAAGGGTCTAATTTCATTCCTCTGTATATGGATATACAGGTTTTTTCAACACTATTTACTGGAGAGTTCTTTTCCCAATATGTATATTTGGCACCTTTGTCAAAAATCAATTGACTGTACATGCATGGGTTCATTTCTGGGCTCACTATTTTGTTCCATTAGTCAATTAGTCTATTTTTATGTCAGCATCATTCTTTTTTAATTACTATTGTTTTGTAATATAGCTTGAAATCAAGTAATGTGATGCCTCTAGCTTTGTTCTTTGTGCTCATGATTGCTTTGGCTGGTTGAAGTGTTTTGGGATTCAATATAAATTTTAGAATTTTTTTATTTAATTTTCATAAAATGAAAATTTACATTGGAATTTGCACAGGAATGGTATTAAATCTGTAGATTGCTTTGGCTAGCATGGACAATTTAACAATATTCTTTACATTTATGAACACAGGATATCTTTCCATTTATTTGTGTCTTCTCCAGTTTCTTTCATTAATGCTTTAAAGTCTTTTGGTGTACAGATCTTTCGCCTCAATAGTTTAATTTATTCCTTCTTGGTTAATTTTATTATTTCATTATAGCTGCTTTAAATGCAATTGTTCTCTTTTTTGAAATATTTGTTGTTATGTATAGAAACACTGCTGATTTTTGTGTATTGATTTTGTATCCTGCAACTTTACTGTTTTCATTTATTAGTTCTAACAGTGTTTTGATGAAAGCATTAGGATTTTCTATATATAATATCATATCATCAGCAAATAGCAACAACCTAACTTCTTTCTTTCGTATTTGGATGCCATTTATTTCTTTCTCTTGCCTAATTGCTCTGGCAAAAACTTCCACTGTCATGTTGAATATAGGCAGTAAGAGTGAGCATATTTGTCTTGTTCCGGATCTTAGAGGAAAGGGTTTCAATTTTTCACCATGTGTAATGTTAACTGTGGGCTTATCATATATAGCTTTTACTATGTTGAGGTACATTTCTTCTATACCTAACTTGTTGAGTGTTTTCATTATGAATGAATGTTTTATTTTGTGAAGTGATTTCTGCATCTAATGAGATAATGATATGAGATGATCAAATGGTTTTTGTCCTACATTCATGCTAATGTGATATATAACATTTATTTATATGCATATGTTGAACCATCTTTATCTCCAAGGAGAAATTCCACTGATTATGGTGAATGATTCCTTCAATGTGTTCTTGAATTTTGCTTGCTAGGATTTTATTGAGGATTTCTGCATCTATGTCCATCAAGGATACTGGCCTGGGTAAGGTCTGAGATTAGTTCTAGAGACTGGCTATCTAGGAATTCAAGCCAGATAAAACATCCCTCTGTTTTTGGTAGTGACCAACATGGCTTTGTGGGTGTGCTATACTGTTAGCTAGTACCTCTGATTCAAAGCCCCCACTGACAGGTACATAGAGCTACCACCAAGATTCATGTGCTCAATGCTGTTGGCTCTGCCTCCTTGCTTTGTTTCTACCTGACCCTGGTGGCCTAGCTGTGCTGTGCTATTTTCCACTGTGTTATCTTTGAGGTGAGATGGGAGTGGGCTTCCTGGGAAGCATCTCAGAATGTTAGGAGAGCTGAATGTCCACCTCTAGTTCTCTTTCCTTCTGTAGAAACTGGTCCCTGGAGATTCCTCCCCATATGGCACTGTGCCAACTTGGGTAGTGTGAGGGCAACACAGTCAAAGTGAGATCCTTTCTCTTACCCTTTCCATGCAGCTTTATTTCATTCCATGGACCACACAGGTGACTTGGGCCCTTTTTCTATTTGAAAGGTGTTCACCAAGGTGTTCTTATCTGTGGATAGCTGCCAGTTTAACTCTCTGTGGGAAGTAGTGAAGCCTGGGACCTCTTATTCTATCATCTTGTTACCATCACCAAGCAGATTATTATTGTCTTTATTTTAACACAGATATAAGTTTATAAAGGATTCTCTTGTGTGAAAATTAAAGTATTAGTCCATGGAAAAGACAGATTTGTTTGTGTTGGATTTTTTTGAAGGGAGACAGCAAAATTTCTAAAATCATTCCATATAGGCAGTCCTTTGGACTTAAACCTTTACAAATTTGAAAGAAAAAGTAAGGGAAAATCATATTCATTCCAGTATCTACAGTTCTTTGAAACAGGGTTTTTATATTGGGTTTTGTTTCAGCTTTTAAAAGAGCTTAAAAGTTGTCACTCATCTTTTCAACAAGAAAAGCTTGAATAAACTGAAAATCAATGACTTTTCTAGGCTCTGTCAAAGGACTAAGGTTGTAGGGAAACATATCATTCCAAAATCCAAAGAAACAGGTACATGCAGAGAGTCACACCTGAAGCACAAGGCACTGGAATGATACAATGGTGGAACATTTAAATGGTAATTTCAATAAATTTCTAGAGACTGTGTTTGAACTAGCATAAAGTTAAAAAAAATCTCCTTAGGGGTTCCCAAAACTCTGTGTGCTTTAGAAGATCCCTTCATTGCTTTGACATGGGTAAGGGAAGAGTACCAGTTGTGAATACACCCAGATCCTTCTTCATAACAATAAACTACTTTCTAGGAGAAAAGACTGTGTGAGTCTTTCTTAGCTGGGGAAAGGTATTGCCCCCACCTCAGACACCTCTAGTCTTCCTGACTCACCTTCCTGTAGCTAAAGAGAGAAGAGAAGAAAGAAAGTCAACAGGGATAAGAGGCTTGGGGAATGGATTAGAAACATTGTGGCCAGGGAAAGGAGGAGGGAAATAAAAAGCAGCCGTATTAGGAAAAAACAAAGTTGTGAAAGTCACACATGAGAAACATATTCCCACTGAGACTGATAATTAATCTTAAGATTAAAGAACATGAATCCTTCCTACTTTACTGCTGTACCAACAGGACTCCTCTATAATAACAGTGGATTATGGCTGAAAGAGATGCAAGGGATACGCTCTCTCCAAGGAGGAGTACTTAGCTTAACTCTTCACTCTTTAGTGTGGGCTGCACTTATATTTTCTTTAAAAAAAGTACAGCATGGAAAGGAGGAACAAAGAGCAATTTCACAGGAGGTAAACCTGAAGACCATTACTTTATAAAAATTAACATCAACAGTGATAAGTCCTGTTTGTAGTGTGTATGCTTGATATGATGTGAAGACAATGGCATTTCATCTCTATGGTCTTCCTCCCAAAAATCCATAGCCTGGCCTAATCACAAGGAAAACAACAGACAATTTCCAATTAAGGAATATCATACAAAATGTGTAATCAATACCAAGGTTTTCAAGGTCATTAATGACAAGGAGAATCAGAAACTGTCCTCCAAAAAAGCCCAAGAAGATATGGCATCTAAATGTAATGTGGTATCCTGGGAGGGATGCTAGAACAAAAGAAGAACATTAAAGGATATCTGAATGAAGTATGGCTTTTAGTTAATAATACAGGCATATTTCTTTTTATTGCACTTTGCTTTATTGCAGTTTGCAGACATTACAGTTTTTATGAAATGAAGGTCTGTGGCAACCCTACATCAAGCAAATTTATTGGTACCGTTTTTCCAAGAGCATGTGCTCACTTCATCTCTGTGTCAGCATTTTATAGTAATGAAGTATTTTTTAACCAAACTATGCCCATTTTTTAAGACATAATGTTATTTCACACTTAACAGACTATAGTATCGTGAAAACATAACTTACATATTCACTGGAAACCAAAAAAACATGTAACTCACTTTTTTGTGATATTCACTTTGTTGTGGTAGTCTGAAACCAAACTTTCAACATCTCTGTGGGATGCCTATAATATGTTAATGTTGGCTCATTAATTATAACAGATATACCATACTAATGTAAGATATTTAAAAGAAGAGAAAGAGGATGTGGGGTGTGAGAAACACATTTAAGGATCCAAACCCAAAGAATGGACTCAGAGACATGAAGCACAGTGGAAGCAAGACTTTTAATGGAAGTCTTGCAGGATCAGGTGTCTGGTAGGCAGGCACACCTGAGTCAGTTACAGCAGGTAGTTTATCCCCTAGCATGCAAGTCCCTCACCCAGTTCCCCACTGGTTGAATACTAAGGGACTACAATCTTTCCAGATGCCACCTAAGTTTCATTATCCCCCTTATAAGATTATACCCCAGTCCCCTTCCCCACTTGAGTTTTCATTTCCCAATAATGAAACTTTTTCCCTTTTATAAGCTGACCCTTCCTCTACATTCTGTTTGCTTATCATGACTTTCTAGGTGAATGAGCTGTGTGGTTGGTCACATACACAGGCTGGCTGCCAGTACTTAGATTTATCATGCCTTGAAAATGGACCACTGAAAATGTTTTCTCACAGGGGTATGTAGAACATACAATTTCACAATTTTTCTACAAATCTAAAGCTATTCTAGAATTTTAAAGGTTACTAAATGCAATATCCAGCATACCATAAAAACATATGAGATGTGAAAGAGTAACATATGACTGATAGGAAGTTAAAAAACAATAAATGAAAGGAGACCAACAGATTAAAACATCATGGAATTAGAAGAAAATGACTTGAGGCTGGATCCAAGATGGCCGAATAGGAACAGCTCTGGAGTGCAGTTCCCAGCGAGAATTCAGAGGGTGAGTGATCACCACATCTCCAGATGAATATTTACAGCCCACAGACCAGGAGATTCCCAAGCAGAAAAGCTCCATGACTCTCCAGCATGGCTGTTTCAGCCGGCACAGTGGGTCTCTGCACAAAAACTCACACAAAACTGGGTGGCCGTTTCAACTGGCACCTGGAAAGCCTGGGGGACAGAGTCACACATTCAACTGAAAAAAAGGGGCTGAAACAGGGAGCCAGGTGATCTGGCTTGGCAGGTCCCACCCCCCACAAAGACCAGCAATCTGAAACTCTCTGGATTGAAAGATTCAAGCAAGCACAGCTGGACCCGGGAAGGTCCAGCTCTGTATTAGCAAGGCAGTCTACCACTACCGAGGCAATCAGCCATTACCGAGGCAATCAGCCATTACTGAGGCAGTCTGCCATTACCAAGGCAGTTCGCCATTACCGAGGCAGTCCACCATTACTGAGGCAGTCTGCCAATACTGAGGCAGACTGCCATTACCAAGGCAGTTCTAAGTATAACTCTATAAACAAAACTGCAAGGAAGTTCACACAGTAACTGGGCAGAGCCCACAGCAGCTCAGCAACACCCCTGCTGACAGACTATGACTAGGCTACCTCCTCACTGGGCAGGGCATCTCTGAAAAAAGGCAGCAGTACGTCAGGAACTTATAAATAAAGCTCCAACTTCCCAGGACAGAGCACCTGGGAAAAGAAGGCAGTTATGAGTTCAGCTGCAGCAGACTTAAACATAACTGCCCAACAGCTCTGAATGAAAAAATGGAGCTCACAGCTCAGCACTTGAGCTCCTATAAGGGACAGACTGTCTCCTCAAGCAGCTCCCCAACCCCCATATATTCATACAGATGCCTCATAAAGGAGAGCTCAGTTGACATCTGGCGAGTATCATTCTGGGACAAAGACAACAGAAGAAGAAACGCAGCAACCCTTACTGTTCTACAGCCACTGCAGGTGATCCCCAAACAAGCAGGGTCTGGAGTGGACCTCAAGCAGTCCTACAGCAGAGGGGCCTGACTGTTAGAAGGAAAACTAAAAAACAGAAAGAAATAACTTCATCATCAACAAAAAGGACATCCCCATCTGAAAAGTCACCAACTACAAAGACCACAGGTAGATAAATCCACAAAGATGGGAAGAAACCAGCTCAAAAACGCTGAAAACACCCAAAACCAGAACACCTCTACTCCCCTAAGGGATCACAACTCCTCACCAGCAAGGGAACAAGGCTGGATGGAGAATGAGTCTGATGAATTGACAAAAACAGGCTTCAGAAAGTGGGTAATAACAAATTTCTCTGAGCTAAAAGAACATGTTCTAACCCAATGCAAATAAACTAAGAACCTTGAAAACAGGTTTAATGAAATGCTAATGAGAATAAACAGCTTAAAGAAGAATATAAATGAATTGATGGAGCTGAAAAACACAACAGGAGAACTTCACAAAGCATACATAAGTTTCAATAGCCGAATCAACCAAGCAGAAGAAAGGATATCAGAGATTGAAGATCAACTAAATGAAATAAAAAGAGAAGGCAAGGAACAGAGAAAAAAGAGTGAAAAGAAATGAACAAAGCCTCCAAGAAATATGGGATTATGTGAAAAGACCTAATCTATGTTTGATAGGTGTACCTGAATGTGACAGAGAGAATGAATCCAAGCTGGAAAACACTCTTCAGGATATTATCCAGGAGAACGTCCCCAACCTAGCAAGGCAGGCCAATATTCAAGTTCAGGAAATACAGAGAACAGCACAAAGATATTCCTCAAGAAGAGCAACCCCCAGGCACATAATCGTCAGATTGATGAGGGGTAAAATGAAGGAAAAAATGCTAAGGGCAGCCAGAGAGAAAGGTTGGGTTATCCACAAAGGGAAGCCCATCAGACTGACAGCAGATCTCTTGCAAAAACCCTACAAGCCAGAAGAGAGTGGGGGCTGATATTCAACATCCTTAAAGAAAATAATTTTCAACCTAGAATGTCATATCCAGCCAAACTAAACTTCATAAGTGAAAGAGAAATAAAATCCTTTACAAACAAGCAATTGCTCAGAGATTTCATCACCACCAAGCCTGCATTACAAGAGCTCTTGAAAGAAGCACTAAACAAGAAAGGAACAATCAAATCAGTACCAGCCACCCCAAAAATGTACCATGGGGTAAAAAGCATCAACACAATGAAAAAACTGCATCAACTAATGGGCAAAACAACCAGCTAGCATCAAAATGGCAGGATCAAATTCACACATAACAATATTAACCTTAAATGTAAATGGGCTAAATGCCCGAATTAAAAGACACAGACTGGCAAATTGGATAAAAAGTCAAAACCCATTAGTGTGCTCTATCCAGGAAACCCATCTCACATGGAAAGATACACATAGGCTCAAAATAAAAGGATGGAGGAAGATTTACCAAGCAAATGGAGAGCAAAAAAAAGCAGGAGTTGCAATCCTAGTCTCTGATAAAATAGACATTAAACCAACAAAGATCAAAAGAGACAAAGAAGGGCATTACATAATGGTAAAAGGATCAATGCAACAAGAAGAGCTAACGATCCTAAATATGTATGCACCCAATACAGGAGCATCCAGATACATAAATCAAGATCTTAACAACCTACAAAGAGACTTAGATTCCCACACAATAATAGTAGGAGACTTTAACATTCCACTGTCAATATTAGATCAACAAGACAGAAAATTAACAAGGATATCCAAGACTTGAACTCAGATCTGGACCAAGCAAACCTAATAAACATTTGTGGAACTCTCCACCCCAAATCCACAGAATATACATTCTTCTCAGCACCACATCACACCTACTCCAAAACTGATCACATAATTGGAAGGAAATCATCCCTCAGCAAATACAAAGGAACAGAAATCATAACAAACAGTCTCTCAGACCACAGTGGAATCAAATTAGAACTCAGGATTAAGAAACTAACTCAGAACCGCATAGCTTCATGGAAACTGAACAACTAGCTCTTGAATGTTGACTGGATAAACAATGAAATGAAGGCAGAAATAAAGATGTTCTTCAAAACCAACGAGAACAAAGACACCACATACCAGAATCTCTGGGACACATTTAAAGCAGTCTCTAGAGGAAAATATATAGCAATAAGTGCCCACATGAGAAGCAAGGAAAGATCTAAAATCGACATGCTATCATCAAAATTGAAAGAGCTAGGGGAGCAAGATCAAAAAAACTCAAAAGCTAACAGAAGACAAGAAATAACTAAGATCAGAGCAGAACTGAAGGAGATAGAGACACAAAAAAACCCTTGAAAAAATTAATAAATCCAGGAGCTAGTTTTTTGAAAAGATCAACAAAATAGACAGACCACTAGCCAAATTAATAAAAAAGAAAAGAGACAGGAATCAAATAGATGCAATAAAAAAATGATAAAGCAGATATCACCACTGATTCCACAGAAATGCAAACTACCATCAGGAATTACTACAAACAATTCTATGCACATAAACCAGTAAATCTGGAAGAAATTAATAAATTCATCGACACTTGCACCCTCCCAAGCCTAAACCAGGAAGAAGCCAAAACCCTGAATAGATCAGTAACAAGGGCTGAACCTGAGGCAGCAATTAATAGCCTACCAACCAAAAAAGCCCAAGTCCAAATGGTTCACAGCCAAATTCTACCAGACATACAAAGAGGAGCTGTTACCACTCCTTCTGAAACTATTCCAAACAATCCAAAAACAGGGAATCCTACCCAAATCATTTTATGAAGCCAACATTATCCTGATACCAAAACCTGGCAGACACTCAACAAAAAAAGAAAACTTCAGGCCAATATCCATGATAAACATTCATGCAAAAATCTTCAATAAAATCCTGGCAAATCATTTGCAACAGCACATCAAAAAGCTTATCCATTACGATCAAGTAGGCTTCATCCCAGGGATGCAAGGCTGGTTCAACATAAGCAAGTCTATAAACTTAATTCACCACATAAACAGAACCAAAGACAAAAACCATATGATTATCTCAATTGATGCAGAGAAGGCCTTCGATAAAATTCAACAGCACTTTATGCTAAAAACTCTCAATAAACTAGGTATTGATGGAATGTATCTCAAAATAATAAAAGCTATTTATGACAAACCCACAGCCAATATCATACTGAATGGGCAAAAACTGGAAGCATTCCCTTTGAAATCTGGCACTAGACAAGGATGCCCTCTCTCACCACTCCTATTCAATATAGTATTGGAAGTTCTAGTCAGAGCAATCAGGCAAGAAACAGAAATAAAGCATATTCAATTAGGAAAGGAGGAAGTCAAATTGTCTCTATTTGCACATGATATGATTGTGTATATTTACAAGACCCCATCATCTCAGCCCAAAATCTCCTGAAACTGATAGGCAAATTCAGCAAACTCTCAGGATACAAAATCAATATGCAGAAATCACAAGCATTCCTATACACCAATAGCAGACTTAAAGAGAGCTAAATGAAGAACAAACTGCCATTCACAATTGCTACAAAGAGAATTAAATACCTAGGAATACAACTAACAAAGGATGTAAAGGACCTCTTCAAGGAGACCTGCAAACCACTGCTCAAGGAAATAAGAAATGGAAAAACATTCCATGCTTATGGTTAGGAAGAATCAACATTGTGAAAATGGCCATAATGCCCAAAGTAATTTATAGATTCAATGTTATCCCCATCGAGCTACCTATGACCCTCTTCACAGAACTGGAAAAAACCACCTTAAACTTCATAAGGAACCAAAAGAGAGTCTGCATATCCAAGTCAATTCTAAGCAAAAAGAACAAAGCTGGAGGCATCATGCTACCTGACTTTAAACTATACTACAAGGCTACAGTAATCAAAACAGCATGGTACTGGTACCAAAACAGAGATATAGACCAATGGAACAGAACAGAGGCCTCAGAGGCAATGCCTCTACAACACATCTACAACCATCCAATCTTTGACAAACCTGACAAAAACAAGCAATGGGGAAAAGATTCCCTGTTTAGTAAATGGTGTTGGGAAAACTGGCTAGCCATGTGCAGAAAGTGGAAACTGGACCCCTTCCTGACTCCTTACACTAAAATTAACTCCAGATGGATTAAAGACTTAAACATAAGACCTAACACCATAAAAACCCTAGAATAAAACCTAGGCAAAACCAATTAGGACATAGGCATAGGCAAGGACTTCATGACTAAAACACCAAAAGCATTGGCAACAAAAGCCAAAATAGACAAATGGGACCTAATTAAACCCACAGCTTCTGCACCATAAAAGAAACAATCATTGGAGTGAATCGACAACCAACAGAATGGAAAAAAGTTTTGCAATCTACCCATCTGACAAAGGGTTAATATCCAGAATCTACAAAGAACTAAAACAGATTTATGAGAAAAAAAAAAAAAAAAACATTCAAAAGTGGGTGAAGGATATGAACAGACGCTTTTCAAAAGAAGACATACATGAGGCCAACAAACATATGAAAAAATGCTCATCATCACTGGTCATTAGAGACATGCAAATCAAAACCACATTGAGATACTATCCCATGCCAGTTAGAATGGTGATCATTAAAAAATCTGGAGACAACAGATGCTGGAAAGGATGTGGAGAAATAGGAAAACTTTTACACTGTTGGTGGGAGTATAAATTAGCGCAACCATTGTGGAAGACAGTGTGGCAATTCCTCAAGGACCTGGAAATAGAAATTCCATTTGACCCAGCTATCCCATTACTGGATATAAATCGAAAGGATTATAAATCATTCTATTGTAAAGACACATGCACACATATGTTCATTGTGGCTCTGTTTACAACAGCAAAGACCTGGAACCAACCCAAATGCCCATTGATGATAGACTGTACAAGGAAATTGTGGCACATATACACCATGGAATACTATGCAGCCATGAAAAATGATGAGTTCATGCCCTTTGTAGGGACATGGATGAACCTGGAAACCATCATTCTCAGCAAACTGACATAAGGCCAGAAAATCAAACACCGGATGTTCTCACTCATAAGTGGGTGTTGAACAATGAGAATACATGGAAACAGGGAGGGGAGCATCACACACTGGGGTCTGTTGGGGGAGACTAGAGGAGGGACTGTCGGGGGTAGGGAGTTGGGGAGGGATAACATGGGGAGAAATGCCAGATACAGGCGATCGGGATGGAGGCAGAAAACCACATTGCCATGTATGTACCTATGTAACAATCCTGCATGTTCTTCACATGCACCCCAGAACCTAAAGTGCAATAAAATATATTGAATAAATAAATAAAAAAGAAAGAAAGAAAATGACTTTAAATTGACTATCATAGGCTAAATTAACCTGTAAGTAGATTAAATAAATTGGAGTAAAAGATGAACAAAATGAACAAAAATATGGAGAACATCAAAAGAGAAGTAAAATCCCTAAAAACTAATTCATGTATAACCTAAGATTGAAAAACATAGTATCTGAAATTAAGAATAAATTGGAAAAGCTTAACCACACATTCAACATCAGAAGAAATGATGCATGAATTTGAATAATGTCAATTAAATTATTCATACTGGAGATCAGAGAGAGAAGGATGTGGCGGGAGTGGAAACACAATGTGAGAGGCATGTGGGATAATACCAAGCTTTCTAACATACATGTAATTGCAGTAGCATACAGAGATGAGAGATAACAAAACAGAATAAATATTTTTAGACATAATGGCCAATAACTTTCCAAAACTAATTTAAAAAAACACACACAGAGGATGGAGCAAGTAGAGAAAGAAAAGTCTACAACATTTATCTTCTCACTGCTGGAACACCAAATTTTAACAACTGTCTGCACACAGGAAAGCACCATCACAAGAACCAAAAATCAGGTGAGCAATCACAGTACCTGGATTTAACTTCATATTTTTCTGTGTTTTTGTTTTTGTTTTTGTTTTGTTTTGGTAGCAGTTGTTGGCACTTAAAAAACCTCCCTCTATGTGGTTTCATACCACCAGGATTCAAGCCCCATTTTAATCCTTTCCTCAGCTCTTCTGCTGAAGAATTTGGCCTTCAGGGTGACAGGCTGCTTTGGGTGTTTTCTCTTTCCCAGACCTTTTAGTAGCCTGATCACACCACATCAATGGTGGAAGCACCTCTGGTTTTGTCTTTAGCAGCATTCACCTGGCTCTCTTCACAGACCAAAGTCCACAATTTATCAGGGTTGGCATTTGAGCAGGAGTTATGGTTCCTCTTTAAGTAGTAAGCCTTATACCAACTTTCCCAAAGTAGCCTGGGTGAGGTTTGTCAAAGTTGATCCTGTGATGATGCTTGCCATCAGCATTACTCCTGCCTCCTGAGTGCTTTTGGTGCTTGCTGATGAGACTGTGGCTGTGGCTCACGTCACCCAGAAGTTTCTGGGTCTTCCTCAGCTGAATGACATGTCAGAAACTCTTGGTTTATAGCCTACACTCTTGATTTTTTCCAACAAACAGCATAGCCTGGAGCACACTGGGCTGTCATGTTGGGTTGTCCTGGATAGCACCTTGTATTGTAGTTGGGGGCATGCTGTAATGTGAAAGAATTGCATGGTCTTACCCTTTCTCACTACTCTGATGTTTTGTCACTGCTCACACACTTTCATTCCTAAAGAATTCTTGGTTTTAATAGAACTCTGTCTCACTACAGCTTCACATTGATTTAAAAATAAATCAAGGACAAATATAGTCTTATATGACATTAAGTCATAGTTCTTACTTGTGGATGTGTGTTCATCAGACTTAGCAGAGGGGCTTTAAATATGCATAGCCAGACTTGAAATAAAATTCTCAGTGGGGCCAAGGCACACGCATTTTAAACAAGCTCCATAAATGAATTTTTTTCCTTCAACTTTTAAGTTTCAGGGTACATGTGCAGAGTGTGCAGTTTTTTACATACGTAAACCTGAATCATGGTGGTTTGCTGCACAGGTCAACATCACCTAGGTATTAAGCCCAGCATTCCTTAGTTATTCTTCCCGATGCTCTTATTTCCCCACCCTCACCAGGCCCCAGTATGTGCTGTTTCCCATTATGTGTCCATGTGTTCTCATCGTTCAGCTCCCACTTATAAGAACATGCAGTGTTTGATTTTCTGTTTGTGTGTTAGTTTGCTAAGGATGACAGCTTCCAGATACATCCAGCTCCCCGCAAAGAACATGATCTCATTCCTCTTTATGGCTGTATAGTATTCCATGGTGTATATGCATCCCATTTTCTTTATCCAGTCTATCATTGATGGGCATGTGGGTTGGTTCCAGAGTCTTTGCCATTGTGAATAGTGCTGCAGTGAGCACACATGTACATGTGTCATTATAATAGAATGATTTCTATTCCTTTGGGTATATATCTAGTAATGGGATTGCTGGGACAAATGGTATTTCTGCCTCTAGATCTTTGAGGAATTGCCACACTGTCTTCCACAATGGTAGAACTAATTTACACTTCCACCAACAGTATAAACTCATTCCTTTTTCTCTGCAACCTCACCAGCATCTGTTGTTTCTGGATTTTTTAATAATCACCATTCTGATGGGCATGAGATGCTATTTCATGCTGGTCAGAATGGTAATTATTAAAAACATATGAAAAACAAAAACATATGAAAATAAGCAGATGGTTTTGATTTGCATCTGCTTATTTTCATGTGTTTTGGCTGCATAAATGTCTTCTTTTGAGAAGTGTCTGTTCATGTGCTTTGCTCAGTCTTTTTTTTTTTTTCTTGTAAATTTTTTTTAAGTTCCTTGTAGACTCTGGATATTAGATCTTTGTCAGATAAATAGGTCACAAAAATTTTCTCCCATTCTGTAGGCTGTCTGTTCACTCCAATTATAGTTTCTTTTGATGTACAGAAGTCCTTTAGTTTAATTAGATCCCATTTGTCAATTTTTGCT
This sequence comes from Aotus nancymaae, assembly GCF_030222135.1. Taxonomy (NCBI): domain Eukaryota; kingdom Metazoa; phylum Chordata; class Mammalia; order Primates; family Aotidae; genus Aotus; species Aotus nancymaae. The sequence goes on from NW_026988420.1 coordinate 12,359,831, forward strand.
TTTGTTGCAGTTGCTTTTGGTGTTTTTGTAATGAAATATTTACCCGTGCCTATATCCTGAATGATACTGCCTAGATTTTCCTCTCAGAATTTTATAGTTTGGGCTTTACATTTAAGTCTTTAATCCTTCTTGAGTTAATTTTTATATAAGATAAGGAATGGGTCAAGTTTCAATTTTCTGCATATGGCTAGCCAGTTCTCCCAGCACCAAAAAGGAAATCCTTTCCCCATTGCTTGTTTTTGTCAGGTTTGTCAAAGATCAAATGATTGTAGATATGTGATATTTCTAAGTTCTCTATTCTGTTCCATTGGTCTATGTGTCTGTTTTTGTACCAGTATCATGCTATTTTGGTTACTCTAGCCTTGTAGTATAATTTGATGTTCAGTAGTGTGATGCCTCCAGTTTTGTTCCTTTTGCTTAGGATTGTCATGGCTATTTAGGCTCTTTTTTGGTTCCATGTGAGTTTTAAAATAGTTTCTCCTAATTCTGTGAAGAATAGCAATGGTAGTTTAATGGGAATAGCACTGGATCTAGAAATTACTTTGGGCAGTATGGCCATTTTCATTATATTGGTTCTTCCTATCAATGATCATGGAATGTTTTGCCATTTCTTTGTGTGCTCTCTCATTTCCTTGAGCAGTGGTTTGTAGTTATCCTTGAAGAGGTCCTTCATTTCCCTTGTTAGCTGTATTCCTAGGTGTTTTATTCTTTTTGTAGCAATTATGAATGAGAGTTCATTCGTGATTTGGCTCTCTGCTTGCCTGTTGTTGGTTTATAAGAACACTAGCAATTTTGCAAATTGATTTTGTATCCTTAGACTTTGCTAAAGTTGCTTATCAGCTTAAGAGGCTTTTTGGCTGAGATAATTGGACTTCCTAGATATAGGATCATGGCATCTGCAAACAAAGATAATTTGACATCCCCTCTCACCCTATTTGAATACCCTTTCTTTCATTCTCTTGCCTGATTGCTTTGGCCAGAACTTCCAATACTCTGCTGAATAGGAGTGCCGAATGTTGAATAGGCATCCTTGTCTTCTGTTGGTTTTCAAAGGAAGTGCTTCCAATTTTTACTCATTCCATATAATATTGGCTGTGGGTTTGTAATATAATGGCTGTCATTACTTTGAGGTATGTTCCTTCAAAGCCTAGTTGATTAAGAGTTTTTAAGATGAAGTAGTGTTGAATTTTATCAGAGGCCTTTTTTGTGTCTATGGAGATCATCATGTGGTTTTTGTCTTCAGTTCTGTTTATTTGATAAATTACATTTGCTGATTTGCATTATGTTGAACCAATCTTGCATGCTATGGATGAATCCAACTTGATCATGGTGGATAAGCTTTTTGATGTGCTGCTGGATTCAGTTTGCCAATATTTTATAGAGGATTTTGATCAATGTTCATCAGGGATATTGGCCTGAAGTTTTCTCTGTTTTGTTGGATCTCTGCCAGGTTTTGTTAAGGATTATTCTGGCCTCATAAAATGAGTTAGGGAAGAGTCCTTCCTTTCAATTTTTTGCAGTAACTTCAGTAGAAATGGTACCAGCTCTTCTTTGTACCTCAATAAATCCATCCAGTTCTGGGTTTTTTGTTGTTGTTGTTGTTATTAGGCTATTAATTATTGCTTCAATTTCAGTAAAGTTATTGGTTCATTCATGGATTCAATTTCTTCCTGGTTCAGTCTTGGGAGGGTGTTTGCATCCAGGAATGTATTCATTTCTTCTAGATTTTCTAGTTTATGTGCATAAAGGTATGTATAATATTCTCAGATGGTTATTTGTATTTCTGTGGGGTCAGTGGTAATATCCCCTTTATCATTTACAATTGTTTCTATTTGATTCCTCTCTATTTTCTTCTTTATAAGTCTAGCTAGCAGTCTATCTATTTTATTAAATTTTTTCAAAAAAAAAAAAAAGCTCTAGGGAAGATCCAAGTTGGCTGGTTAGGAGCAGCTGAGGATTGCAGCTCCCAGTGAAAGTGCAGAGGGTGAGTGGATGTCACATTTCCAGATGGATTTTTATTGCCCACAGACCAGGAGATTCCCAGGTGGAGGAGCCCCATGGTTGCCAGCAAGGCTGTTTTGGCCAGCGCAGCTGTTTTGCCAGCACCCCGGTGCCACGGTTCCTGGTGCAGAGTAAATGGGACTGGGTCCCCTGTTAGCCAGCAAGGGGAGCTCCAGGAAGCTCTGGGAAGGCAGAGTCACTCATTCATCTGATTAAAAAAAAAGAGGGGGTGGACTGAAACAGGGAGCCAGGCCAGGAGATTCCCAGGCCAAAAAAGCACCATAAATCTCAGCGCCGCTGTTTCAGCTGGCACAGTGGGTCGCCACATGGGAAATCACACAGATCCCAGTGCCTTTTAACAGGCAACCAGGACACCTGGGAGAGAGCCAACTGTTCAACGAAAAAAAAAAAGGCTCTGAGGCAGAAAGTCAGATGATCAGGCCCGGCTGGTCCCACCTCCAAAAAAAAAACAAAAAAAACAGCAATTGGAAACACTTTGGGTTGAGAGTTTCACAGCAAGCACAACTGAACCCAGGATGGTCCAGCTCTGTGGGGGAGGGGTGTCCACCATTACCAAGGCACTCCATCACTATGGAGGCAGTCTGCCATTGCTGAGGCAGCCTGCTGTTGCCAAGGCAACCCGCCGATGCCAAGACAACCCAGCATTACAGAGAGAGTCCGTCATTACAAAGGCAGGCCACCATTGCTGAGGCAGTTCTAACTACATCCATATAAACGGGACTGCAGGGAATTTCACACGGCAGCTGGGCGGAGCCCTCAGCAGCTCAGAGAAGGCTCTGCAGACAGAAAGTGACCAGGCTGCCTCCTTACTGGGCAGGGCAGCCCTGAAAAAAAAGGCAGCAGCACAGCAGAAACTCATAAATAAAGCCCTAACTCCCCAGGACAGAACACCTGAGGAATAAAAGGGGTTTATGAGTTCTGCTGCAGCAAGCCTAAACATACCTGCCCAGCAGCTCTGAATGAACAACAGAGCTCACAGCTCAGCACTTGAGCCCCTATAAAGGACAGATTGTCTCCTCAAGCAGCTCCCTAACCCCCGTATATCCAAAGAGTCACCTCATAAATGAGAGCTCAGACTGACATTTGGCAGGTATCCTTCTGGGACAAAGCAGAAGAAGAAACTGGTAGCAACCCTTACTGTTCTGCAGCTGCTGCAGGTGATCCCCAGGCAATCACGGCCTGGAGTGGACCTCAGCAGTCCTATAGCAGAGGGGCCAGACTGTTAGAAGGAAAACTAAGAAACAAAAATAACTTCATCATCAACCCATAGGACATCCACTCAGAGACCCAATCAGAAAGTCAGCAACTACAAAGACGACAGGTGGATAAATCCACAAAGATGGGAAGAAACCAGTGCAAAAAGGATGAAACACCCAAAATCAGAACACCTCTCCTCCTACAAGGGATCAAAACTCCTCACCAGCAAGGGAACAAGACTGGATGGAGAATGAGTGTGATGAAGTGACAGAATCAGGCTTCAGAAGGTGGGTAATAAGAAACTTCCATGAGCTAAAAGAACATGTTCTAACCCAATGCAAATAAACTAAGAACCTTGAAAAAAGATTCGACAAAATGGTAATGAGAATGGACAACTTAGAGAGGAATACAAGTGAATTGATGGAGCTGAAAAACACAACACAAGAACTTCGTGAAGCATGCACAAGTTTCAACAGCCGAATTGACCAAGCAGAAGAAAGGATATCAGAGGTCGAAGATCAATTCAATGAAATTAAACGAGAAGGCAAGATTAGAGAAAACAGGGTAAAAAGGAATGAACAAAGTCAACAAGAAATATGGGACTATGTGAAAAGACCTAATCTACGTTTGCTAGGTGTACCTGAATGTGATGAAGAGAATGAATCCAAGCTGGAAAACGCTCTTCAGGATATTATCCAGGAAAACTTCCCCAACCTAGCAAGACAGGCCAATATTCAAGTCCAGGAAATACAGAGAACACCACAAAGATATTCCTCAAGAAGAGCAATCCCAAAGGACATAATCGTCAGATTCACCAGGGTTGAAATGAAGGAAAAAATGCTAAGGGCAGCCAGAGAGAAAGGTCGGGTTACCCACAAAGGGAAGCCCATCAGACTCACAGCAGATCTCTCAGCAGAAACCCTACAAGCCAGAAGAGAGTGGGGGCCAATATTCAACATCCTTAAAGAAAAGAACTTTCAACCCAGAATTTCATATCCAGCCAAACTAAGCTTCATAAGTGAAGGAAAAAAAAAATCCTTTGCGAACAAGATTTCATCACCACCAGGCCTGCTTTACAAGAGCTCCTAAAAGAGGCACTACACATAGAAAAGAGCAATCAGTACCAGCCACTCCAAAAACACACCAAATGGTAAAGAGCATCAACACAATGAAGAATCTGCATCAACCAATGGGAAAAACAGCCAGCTAGCATCAAAATGGCAGGATCAAATACACATATAACAATATTAATCCTAAACCTAAATGGACTAAATGCCCCAATCAAAAGACACAGACTGGCAAATCGGATAAAAAGCCAAAACTCATCAGTGTGCTGTATTCAGGAAACCCATCTCACATGCAAGGACACACAAAGGCTCAGAATAAAGGAATGGAGGAAGATTTACCAAGCAAATGGAGAGCAAAAAAAAGCAGGAGTTGCAATTCTCATCTCTGATAAAATAGATTTTAAAGCAACAAAGATGAAAAGAGACAAAGAAGGACATTACATAATGGTAAAACGATCAATGCAACAAGAAGAGCTAATGATCCTAAATATATATGCACCTAATACAGGAGCACCCAGATACATAAGGCAAGTTATTAATGACTTACAAAGAGACTTAGACTCCCACACAATAATAGTGGGAGATTTTAACACCCCATTGTCAATATTAGACAGATCAACGAGACAGAAAATTAACAAGGATATCCAGGACTTGAACTCAGACCTGGAACAAGCAAACCTAATGGACATTTACAGAACTCTCCACCCCAAATCCACAGAATATACATTCTTCTCAGCACCACATCACACCTACTCTAAAACTGACCACATAATTGGAAGTAAATCACTCCTCAGCAAATGCAAAAGAATGGAAACCATAACAAACAGTCTCTCAGACCACAGTGCAATCAAGTTAGAACTCAGAATTCAGAAACCAACCCAGAACCATACAGCTTCATGGAAACTGAACAACTGGCTCTTGAATGTTGACTGGATAAACAATGAAATGAAGGCAGAAATAAAGATGTTCTTCAAAACCAACAAGAATGAAGACACAACATACCAGAATCTCTGGGACACATTTAAAGCAGTCCCTAGAGGAAAATATATAGCAATAAGTGTCCACATGAGAAGCAAGGAGAGATCTAAAATTGACACCCTATCATCAAAATTGAAAGAGCTAGAGGAGCAAGATCAAAAAAACTCAAAACCTAGCAGAAGATAAGAAATAACTAAGATCAGAGCAGAACTGAAGGAGATAGAGACACAAAAAACCCTTCAAAAAAATCAATAAATCCAGGAGCTGGCTTTTTGAAAAGATCAACAAAATATACAGACCACTAGTCAGATTAATAAAAAAGAAAAGAGAGAATAACCAAATAGATGCAATAAAAAATGATAAAGGGGATATCACCACAGATGCCACAAAAATTCAAACCATTATCAGAGATTATTACAAACAACTCTATGCACATAAACTAGGAAACCTGGAAGAAATTGATAAATTCCTGGACACTTGCCTCCTCCCAAGCCTAAACCAGGAAGAAGTCGAAACCCTGAATAGACCAATAACAAGGTCGGAAGTCGAGGCAGCAATTAAGCGCCTACTAACCAAAAAAAACCCAGGTCCAGATGGGTTCACAGCCAAGTTCTACCAGACATACAAAGAGGAGCTGGTACCATTCATTCTGAAACTATTTCAAATAATCCAAAAAGAGGGAATCCTTCCCAAATCATTTTACGAGACCAACATCATCCTGATACCAAAACCCAGCAGAGACTCAACAAGAAAAGAAAACTACAGGCCAATATCCATGATGAACATAGATGCAAAAATTTTCAATAAAATACTGGCAAGCCGATTACAACAGCACATCAAAAAGCTTATCCACCATGATCAAGTAGCATTCATCCCGGGGATGCAAGGCTGGTTCAACATATGCAAGTCTATAAATGTAATTCACCACATAAACAGAACCAAAGACAAAAACCACATGATGATCTCAACTGATGCAGAGAAGGCTTTTGACAAAATTCAACAGCCCTTTATGCTAAAAATCCTCAATAAACTAGGTATTGACAGAACATATCTCAAAATAATAAAAGCTATTTATGACAAACCAACAGCCAATATCATACTGAATGGGCAAAAACTGGAAGCATTACCTTTGAAATCTGGCACTAGACAAGAATGCCCTCTCTCACCACTCCTATTCAATATACAACTGGAAGTTCTAGCCAGAGCAATCAGGCAAGAAAAAGAAATAAAGGGTATTCAAATAGGAAAGGAGGAAGTCAAATTGTCTCTATTTGCAGACGACATGATTGTATATCTAGAAGACCTGATCGTCTCAGCCCAAAATCTCCTGAAACTGATAAGCAACTTCAGCAAAGTCTCAAGATACAAAATCAATGTGCAAAAAACACAAGCATTCCTATACAACAATAACAGACTTAAAGAGAGCCAAATCAAGAACAAATTGCCATTCACAATTGCTACAAAGAGAATAAAATACCTAGGAATACAACTAACAAGGAACGTAAAGGACCTCTTCAAGGAGAACTACAAACCACTGCTCAACGAAATAAGAGAGGACACAAACAGATGGAGAAATATTCCATGTTCATGGTTAGGAAGAATCAATATCGTGAAAATGGCCACACTGCCCAAAGTAATTTACAGATTCAATGCTATCCCCATCAAGCTACCAAAGATCTTCTTCACAGAACTGGAAAAAACCACCTTAAACTTCATATGGAACCAAAAGAGAGCCCGCATAGCCAAGTGAATTCTAAGCAAAAAGAACAAAGTGGGAGGCATCACACTGCTGGACATCAAACTATACTCCAAGGCTACAGTAATCAAAACAGCATGGTACTGGTACCAAAACAGAGATATAGACCAATGGAACAGAACAGAGGCCTTGGAGGCAACACAACATATCTACAACCATCCGATCTTTGACAAACCTGACAAAAACAAGCAATGGGGAAAGGATTCCCTGTTTAATAAATGGTGCTGGGAAAACTGGCTAGCCATATGCAGAAAGCAGAAACTGGACCCCTTCCTGACACCTTACACTAAAATTAACTCCAGATGGATTAAAGACTTAAACATAAGACCTAACACCATAAAAACCTTAGAAGAAAAGCTAGGCAAAAGCATTCAGGACATAGGCGTAGGCAAGGACTTCATGACCAAACACCAAAAGCATTGGCAAGAAAAGCCAACATAGACAAATGGGACCTAATCAAACTCCACAGCTTCTGCATGGCAAAAGAAACAGTCATTAGAGTGAATGGGCAACCAATAGAATGGGAAAAAATTTTTGCAGCTTACCCATCTGACAAAGGGCTGATATCCAGAATTTACAATGAACTAAAACAGATTTACAAGAAAAAAACTAACAAGCCCATTCAAAAGTGGGCAAAGTATATGAACAGATACTTTACAAAAGAAGACATATATGAGGCCAACAAGCATATGAAAAAATGCTCATCATCACTGGTCATTAGAGAAATGCAAATCAAAACTACATTGAGATACCATCTCACGCCAGTTAGAATGGCGATCATTAAAAAAAATCTGGAGACAACAGATGCTGGAGAGAATGTGGAGAAACAGAAACACTTTTACACTGTTGGTGGAAGTGTAAATTAGTTCACCCATTGTGGAAGACAGTGTGGCGATTCCTTAAGGACCTAGAAATAGAAATTTCATTTGATCCAGCAATCCCATTACTGGGTATATATCCAAAGGATTATAAATCATTCTACTATAAGGACACATGCACACGAATGTTCATTGCAGCACAGTTTACAATAGCAAAGACCTGGAACCAACCCAAATGCCCACTGATGATAGACTGGATAGAGAAAATGTGGCATATATACACCATGGAATATTATGCAGCCATCAAAAACGAAGAGTTCGCGTCCTTTGTAGGGACATGGATGAACCTGGAAACCATCATTCTCAGCAAACTGACACAAGAACACAAAATCAAACACCGCATGTTCTCACTCATAGGCAGGTATTGAACAATGTGAACACATGGACACAGGGAGGGGAGCACTACACACTGGGGTATGTTGGGGAGAAATAGAGGATGGGACAGTGGGGGGTGAGGAGTTGGGGAGAGATAGCACGTGGAGAAATGCCAGATATAGGTGAAGGGGAGGAAGGCAGCAAATCACACTGCCACATGTGTACCTGTGCAACAATCTTGCATGTTCTTCACATGTACCCCAAAGCCTAAAGTGCAATAAAAAAAAGTCTCTTTAGGAGGGAAATATGAACAAATATTGAAAAACACTGGTTAACATCTTTTGGTGTTTGAGTCATTACCAGTATCTTCACTGGTTTATTGGAACTATACAAAATTATTACAAGTAGCATGGAATATATTTATGATTCCTCTGATTAGAAATAAATTGCACTTTAACATAAAAATAAATCATCTAAATTAAAAACAAAAACCTCCTTTATTTGATTTTTTGAAGGGTTTTTGTGTCTCTCTCTTCTTCAGTTCCACTCTGATATGATTGGTTTTTCTTGCCTTATGCTTGCTTTGGGGTTTGTTTCCTCTTGGTTCTCTAGTACTTTTAGTTGTGTTGTTAAGTTGCTAATTTGATATCTTTCTAGCTTTTTGATGTGAGCATTTAGTGTTATTAATTTCCCTCTTACCACAGCTTTAGCTGCACCCCAGAGATTCTTGTACATTGTCTCTTTGTTCTTGTTCTTTTCAAAGACTTCTTGATCTCTGCTTTAATTTCATTATTTACTTAGGAGTCATTCGGGAGCAGATTGTTCAATTTCCATGTAATTGTGTGGTAATGAGTGAATTTCTTATTCTTGAGTTCTAATTTGATTGTGCAGTGGTCTGAAGGACTGTGTTTTATTATTTCATTTCTTTTCCATTTGCTGAGGAGTGTTTTACTTCTGATTCTGTGATCAATTTTAGAGTAAGTTCCATGTGGCAATGAGAAGAATGTGTATTCTGTTGTTTTGGTGTGGAAAGTTCTGTAGATATCTATCAGGTCTGTTTGATCCAGAGCTGAGTTCAGGTCCTGAATATCTTTGTTAATTTTCTGTCTCAATGATCTGTGTAATAATATCAGTGGGGTGTTACAGTCTCCCACTATTATTGCTTAACTCTAAGTCTTTTCGTAGGTCTCTAAGAACTTGCTTTATGAATCTGGGTGCTCCTGTATTGAGTGCTTATTATATTTAGTTTAGTTTGCTGTTCTTATTGAATTGAATCCTTTATCATTAATGTAATGCCCTTCTTGGTCTTTTATTATTATTATTTTTGTTGGTTTAAAGTCTGTTTTGTCAGAAACTAGGATTGCAACATCTGCTTTTTGCTGCTTTCCATTTGCTTGGTAAATTTTCCTCCATTCCTTTAATTTGAGCCTATGAGTGTCTTTGCATGGGAGATGGGTCGCTTGATGATAGCATATTGATGAGTCTTGACTCTTTATTCAGCTTGCCATTCCATGTCTTTTAATTGGATATTTAGCCTTTTTACATCTAAGGTTAATATTGTTATGTGTGAATTTGATCCTGTCATCATAATGCTAGCTGGTTATTTTGCAGACTTGTTTATGTGGTTGCTTTATAGTGTCACTGGTCTGTGTATTTCAGTGTGTTTTTGTAGTGGCTGGTAATGGTTTTTCTTTTTCATATTTAGTGCTTTCTTCAGAAGCTGTTTCAAAGCAGGTCTGGTGGTGGTGAATTCCCTCAGCATTTGCTTTTCTGAAAAGGATCTTATTTCTCCTTCACTTATGAAGCTTAGTTTGGCTGGATATGAAATTGTGGGTTGGAAATGATTTTATTTAAGAATGTTGAATATTGGCCCCCGATATCTTCTGGCTTGTAGGGTTGCTGCTGAGAAGTCTTCTGTTAGTCTAATGGGTTTCCCTTTATAGGTGACCTGGACTTTCTCTCTGGCTATCCTTAACATTTTTTCTTTCATTTCAACCTTAGAAAATCTGATCTTATATATCTTGAGGTTTAATCTTCTCATGGGGTATCTTACTGGGGTTTCTCTGGGTTCTTAAATTTGAATGTTGGTCTGTCTTGCTAGGTTAGGGAAGTTCTACTGGGTGATATCCTGAAGTATGTTTTCCAACTTGGTTCCATTCTCCCCATCTCTTTCAGGTACCCCAATTAGTCATAGATTCAGTCTTTTTACATAGTTCCATATTTCTCAGAGGTTTTGGTCATTTCTTTTCATTCTTTTTTTCTCTATTATTATCTGCCTGTTGTATTTCAGAAAGATAGTCTTCAAGCTCTGAAATTCTTTCCTCCACTTGGTCTATTCTGCTATTGATAACTGTGATTGCACTGTGCATTCCTCATGTGTGTTTTTCAGCTCTATCAGGTCAGTTATGCTTCTCCCTAAACTGGCAATTCTGATTATCAGCTTCTGTATTGTTCTATCATGAATCTTAGCTTCTTTGCACTGGGTTACAACATGCTGCTGTAGCTCACTGAAATTCATTTTTAGCCACTCTACGAAGTCTACTTCTGTCAATTCTGGCATCTCAGCCTCTGCCCAGTTCTGTGCCCTTCCTGGAGAGGTATTGCAGTCATTTGGAGAAGAAGGGGCACTCTGGCTTTTTGAGTTTTCAGCCTTTTTGCATTGATTCTTTCTCATATTTATGGACTTATCTACTTTTGATTTTTGAGGCTACTGACCTTAAATGGGGTTTTTAGGCTGGGTGTGGTGGCTCACACCTGTAATCCCTGCACTTTGGGAGGCCGAGGAGAGCAGATCACCTGAGGTCAGGAATTCGAGACCAGCCTGAGCAACATGGAGAAACCCCATCTCTATTAAAAATACAAAATTGCCCAGGCATAGTGGTACATGCATGTGATCCCAGTTACTCAGGAGATGGAGGCAGGAAAATCACTTGAACCCAGAAGGCAGAGGTTGCAGTAAGCTGAGATCACACCACTGCACTCCAGCCTGGGTAACAAGAGCAAAACTCCATCTCAAAAAAAAAAATGGGGTTTTTGTGGGGTCTTTTTTGTTGATGTTGCTGTTGCTTTCCATTTGTTTGTTTTTCTTTTCATAGTCAGGCCACTCTTTCACAGGGCTGCTGCAGTTTCCTGGGGGATCACTCCAGATCCTAGTTGCCTTGGTTTTTCCCTCACCTGGAGGTATCACCAGTGAAGACAGTGAAGTAGCAAAAATGGCAGCCTGCTCCTTCCTCTGGCAGTTCCATCTCAGGGGGCTGGTGACCTGTTGTCAGCATGTACACTCCTGTAGGAGGTGTCTGGAGACCCCTGTTAGGAGGTCTCACCAGTCAGCAGGGACAGGATCAGAAATCTTCTTGAAGAAGCAGTCTGGCTGCTCTTGGTAGAGGAGGTGTACTGTGTTGAGGGGACCCCTTTCTCACCCAGACTGTTTGGACTCTGCAGAGCCAGTAGGCTGGAAAGGCTGAGTCAACTGAACCACAGAGAGGTCAGCTGCACCTCCCCTAAGGACTCTGTTCCAGGGAGAGATCAGAGTTCTGTCCATATAACTTTGTCTGCAGTTGCTGAAATTCCCACAGGGAGGCCCTGCCCAGTGAGGAGGGATTGACCAAGGTCCCACTTAGGGCACAAGGGAAAAAAAGTAAGCTGTAAAGTGTTATACTTATCAAAATATGAAATAATGATGGCTTATATCTTTTTCTCTTTTGCCAGATATTAACTTCTCAAAGGAAGTGACCAAGATCACTTGGAAAATGTTCTGCTAATGATGGAAATCAGGACTGGAGGAGGATGAAAATTCATTCTCTTATCTAGCAAGGAATGACAGAAACTCATCTTAATTACCATGAGAAGAAAATCACCATGGAAGACAAGGCTTTTGGGGAAGGTGTTGGAGTTCCTACCCTGTTAAGGTAGAAAGTGTAGATAATCCTAACCTTCAAGGAAGTTAATGCAATGAGACCCTTTGTAGTCCAAGAGATGAAAGGGTAAAAGTTGTCCAATTCCTAATAATATAAATTGGCAAAGAGACATAAGGAATTGTTTTGCAAGGAGCAAACCCCAGTGTCAGTTTGTTAACAGTGCTCATGGGGCTTCTGGTGCCTTGGAAGATGATATCAGATAGGCCAGAAAGAACTGAATGTCAAAAGCTGTGTCCTTAAGAACTCAAGTGTGTGATACCCTTGACTAAACATGACAAAGAGACAGTAGGTTATCCACCACTGAAGACTGTCCTTCAAAGATCCTCAGTGGCTTACACAGACCTGAGCCAAGGGCAGGCAGGCAGCATCTGTCAAAATGACTGATTGTTCACAGTGACACCGTGTGGCAGCAAGAAGTAATGACAATATCTGACCCATCTCCATGTTCCCCTCACTAATCTCAACCCTTACATGTGTGTAAATCCTTAGAGTTCATAAAGTATCAGGAGGCACAACTGTCCTGCAGTACTGTATATATAGCAATTCAAACAGGAAAAAAAATATTTGCAACTCATTTCACAGAAAGAGGAGCCTTTTTAAAGATCCCTGGAATCCTTTTTATAGAGGAAATATATTAGAAACTCTGGAATTAGATACTCCAGAAACTATCAGTCTGAATGTGGGGGGTCTCCAGGCCCCCAACCTCCACAGCTGTGTGGCTGCCTGTGTGTCTGCAAAGGATGATGTGTGACCCAAGAGCCCTGCAGAGTACCAGGTCAAACCCAGTTTCTGGATGATGTAAAACTGGGTAAGAATTTAAATCAGAGTATGATATCACCACATCATCTATGTTCTGCAGAGGATGTTTTTTAAGGGTATGAGGAGGACTAGGTAAGAGTGAGAACAAGATGGCAAGATTGTCAGAGTTTCACCAAAGGACAGACAACCTTTTGACAAGTGTAAGGCCACAAATAATGTTAGACATTGTGGCATGGTAAAAAGCCCCATAAAACTGCATACCTCAACCATACCTCAGCTTTCTGTTGAAACTGCTCTCTATAACCCAAATGTGAATAAGTAATTAAGGACTGTAATCGCCACCCTACCCAGACGATGTGTAAACAAATGCTAATCTTGACTTCTGTAAGTAACAATCAGAATGTCAAAAAGTCCCCTGGCCCTTGGAATGTCTGGAGCCCCTCACCCTCATCTCCACCGAGAAGGTAATTTACAGAATCCACTAGCCCTCAGAATGTCTGAAGCCCCTCACCCCCACCTCTGCCCCTCACCCTCACTCCCAAGGTGATTTTTATGGGTATAAAAGGTCTTGACACCCTCCTTTTGGGGCCACGGGTTGGAGAGACGCGAGTCCTCTGTGGCCGCTGACAATAAAGACCCTGCAATTTGGCATACTTTTGTCTTGATGTTGACTTGCTATGTTTGGGCCAGTACAACAACATCAATACATACAAAACATGCTGAACTGAATTTATTCATATATATAAAATCTATTTGTAAATTATTATCAAGAACAGGCAAGAAAAACAATCTCATAATACTAATAAGAAATCTCTGACTACCTTGGAAAAATTATCATCACAATATTCTTAAATTGAACACTTTTCTGTTAAAAAGTTGCTTTATACTAGATTTCTTTCCCTCAAATCCAGCTTGTAAAAATTATTTTCATCAAAGTGCATTCAAATTCCACTGAAGACTAGAAGATTTAAATGTGTTGTGATGAAATCATGTTTCCAAGCTAATTTTTAGGGAGAATCTAATAAAAGAAATTCTTAACAGAAAAGTACAGAATGCCTGCTGGGATAAAAAAGAAATGAAGTTTCAAGCAACTTTTGAGTAAAAATCTGGTAAAAAACACTATTTTTAACAGAAAATGTGAAATTTAACCATGTTGTAATGCATGTCATGTTTTCAAGATAGTTTTGAGAAAAAAAAAATCAGGAAAAAAACATTTGAAATAGAAACATTTGGGTTTTAATCCTGTTGTGTTTTCCAAGCTAGTTTTGAAGGACATTTTAGCTTTTGACATTGTTAACAACAACAACAACAACAAAGAAACCCTTCAGGAATTAAGCAATACAATTGAAACAACTGACACAGACTGACCATCGGGAGGTCCCTCGAAGTTGATGTGAGATTGTCCTAAATAGGTCAGAAGTGGTCAGGCCTTTGTGTCACCTGCTCCTCAGCTTTCCCCAGTGATTAGGTATAGAGTGTAGGCTGTCCCCAGGGGTGAAGCAGTTCCCTTTACCTCAGGGTGATTCCCTTAGAAGTTACTGAAGCTGTGAGCTGTCAGCAGCCTGGAAAGCGAATCCCAGGTGCTCTTTGGGGAATCTGGGTAATGCTTGGCAACACTGTGGGCAAAGAGCATCTGCAGGACATTCAGGGAATTTAGGAAGAGGTACGAGACGATGCCATGGAGAACTCCAGGTACATCAGAGCTTCACAGTCTCACTAGCTCAAGAACAGATGTCTGAATGAAGATTCAAACTCAAACAGGCATCAAGAAACCTGTTTTAAAATATTTAAACAAGAAAAAGGGAGGGAAGCTAAACAAGGTAACTTATTTCACCATGTGGAAACTGACAAATTCCAAAACCACATGCTGTTGAAATACAAGAGAAAACTTATAATAACAAAAGCAAGTTCAATCACAACTTTAGAAGAGAAAGTCTGGGATTGCCTTGATGCAGCTGTGTTGTAGTATGTACAAGATGTGGAAGAGAGTTTTCCCTAATTCCCAGGATTTGGAGCCAGCTACTTCAAGCTGAGATCATGAAAACAACACATAATACACAATTAGAGCCAGACACCCACCAGAGAACACCCTTAAAGTTCACTGCCCATCCCTCTCTTAGTCCATAAATACAAGCCTGAGAATCAAAGAAATCACTGGAGGATACAAGTCAACAGAAATGCAGTATTCATAATGGGTTTTTCCCCTCCCTTCCCCTGGATCTCTATCTCAAGTCAAGCAAGGAACTGGCCAAGAGAATCATTCTACTTGGCCTCTAGAAGGAATACTAGCATTGTATTCTCTCATTAGGCAGTGGCCTTGCTGATCTCTCTGTGTGTCTATTTGAGAAAAATGCAAGAGCATGGGGAAAGAGTTGCCAGATAAAATATATGATACATGACCTTACTTACACTAAAAAATATTCATTGTTTATCTGAAATTCAAGTTTAACTAGGTATCAATCACTTCTTGGCTCTTTGCCTAAGATCTAGTGCAAATTCAGCTGGGTGTCCTGTGTTTTATTTGTTCACTCCAGCCATTGGAATTGGGAGGATCAGCAGAGCAGAGACAGCTGGTGGCATCGGAACAGCAGAAAATGGACACAACTGAAGGTAGCTGGATTTGAGCCCACTTGCAGGTGACCACACAAGATCCTGCTGGCAAGGAGATCTCAGCTCTAAGAACCTGTAGAGTGGATTACCTGAGATGGAGACTCTGTAGGGGGATCAGAAAAGAGCAGGAAACTGCGAGCAAGCTCCAAAAGGTTCTGCAAAGAACCCACCCACACATATGTCCTGAAAGAGGTGAATGCTTGTCCAATAGATATTTACTCAAAGCCAGAGAAGCAAATTAACAGCAGAAAGATGATGAAGATGCCAGTCAAGTAGGAAACACTGTGTCTTTCCATATCCCTCTACAGCTCCTACCAGGGGAGACAGAAACCCAAAATCACAGGTGGAGTAAGAAATGAAGGGGCAGGCTCTGCAAGTCTCCTGACCACGGCCAGAAAGGGGAAGGGAGGACAACAGAAAATCATCATTAAATTGAATGTCCAGTTGAAATTTTAAGCTGGGTCAGTACATTAGTTATTGATATAGGTTGGATGTTTGTCCCTTCCAATACTTATGTTGAAATGTGATTCCCAGTGTTGGAGGTGGGGCCTGGTGGGAGATGACTGAATCATAGAGGTGGATCTCTCATAAATGATTTAGTGCCATCTTGGGGAGAAGCGAGCTCTCGCTGTTAGTTCTAGAAAGACCTTGTTGTTTAAAAGTCTGGGACCTCTCCTTTCTCTCTCTTGCTCCCTCTCTCACTATGTGACATACTGGTTCCCCTTTTCCTTCCACCATAATTAGAAGCTTCCTGAAGTCCTCATCAGGAGCAGATACCAGCACCACACTTCCTGTACAGCCTCCAGAACCATAATCCAAAATAAATTTTTCTTTGTTATAAATTACCCAGCCTTGGCTGGGCATGGTGGCTCACGTCTGTAATCCCAGCACTTTGGGGGGCTGAGGAGGGCAGATCAAAAGGTCAGGAGTTCAAGACCAGACTGGTCAATATGGTGAAATCCCATCTCTACTAAAAATACAAAAATTAGCTGGGCATGGTAGCAGGCGCCTGTAGTCCCAGCTACTCAAGAGGCTAAGGCAGGAAAATCACTTGAACCGGGAGGTGGAGGTTGCAGTGAGCCAAGATTGTGCCACTGTACTCCAGACTGGGTGACAGAGCGAGACCCTAACTCAAAAATAAAAAAAAGAGAATTAAAAAATAAAATAAAAATAAATTACCCAGCCTTAGGTATTTCTTTGTAGCAATACAAGAATGAACTAACACAGTTTGCTCTCTGTATAACATGTAGTAAGTTAAAACAACACACATTTACTTTCAGTTTTCTTGGGTCAGGAATCTGGGTACAACTTAGCTGGGTGTTCTGCTTCAGGCTGCAATCAAGATGCTGGCTGGGGTTACAGTCATCTCAGGGCTCCACCGGGAAGAATCCACTTCCAAGTTCATTCATGTGGTTGTTGGCAGGATTCCATTCCTTGTGAGCTCTTAGACTGAGGACATCAGTATCTCTCTTCCTGTTGGCCAGAGGTTACCCTGACTTCCTTGCCATATGGGCCTCTCCAACATAAGGGTCATTCCAGAAGCTGCCTCCCACAGAATGCATTCGCTGAATAACTGAAAGTGATCCAAAGGCTATGGTGCTGCCCAAATTGTCATTTATGGATGCAGAAGAAAGACTGAATAAAGCATAGGTGAAAGAGGCATTGGAGAAAAAAAAATCAAACTTTTATGTTTGTATGCATCAGCTTCAAACAGTTCTATAAATTGGATAACATCAATTACCTTCTTAAAACAGGCATCATTTGAGTAGTAAGGAAGGGAGACAGTGTGGTCATAGAGGGAACTCATTCTTAAGAGACCGTCAGAGCCAGATTTGAAGCAAGCCTCACCACTGCTAGTACCCTTAGGTTAATTAACATCTTTGAAATGCAATCTTCTCAGTGATCAGGGTTGGATGAGCATAGTAGATGATGTATATGTTTGTGTGAGGTGTTTAGCTTATACATAGTGACTATTATTATCATTATCCTTATGCAGTCCTCTATAGCAGTGGTCCCCAACCTTTTTGGCACCAGGGACTGGTTTCATGGAAGATACTTTTTCCATGGACTAGGGCGGTCATTGGGTTCTTTGATTCAGTATGAAACTGTTCCAACTCAGATCATCAGACATTAGATTCACAAATGACCATATATTGTATGAGTCTATTTATATGAAATGTCCAGAATAGGCAAGTCTATAGAGACAGAAAGTATGTCAGTGGTTGTCTAGGACTTAGGAGCAAAGGATGGAAATAAGGAGTGACTGCTAATGAGTACTAGGTGATGAAAATGGTCCCAAAATCGATAGTAATGATGGTTGCACAACTGTGAATATACTAAAAACCAGTAAAATGTGCACTTTAAATGCTGAATTGTATGGTATGTGAATTACATCTCACAGATATAACTAGAGCTCAGTTGAGCTGTTAAAAATTTTTAAATGAAAGATTACTGTAAAGGTATAAGATCAAAAAGCAATATATATTAATATGTATTGTAGTCAGTTTACAAGACGCTGAGCACCTGCTGTATGCAAACCACCATCAGTAAAATTATGAAAAAATTCACAGTGCATAATGATAAAAACAATTCATTCCATGATATTATGTGAGTAGTTTGATGCATGCTATAGATGCCTAATAAAGAAAAGGTTAATAATATTTCTCTTCTGCACAGGCATTTCTTCAATTTTTTAACTGAAGGAGAGCAATCATGTTGCATAAAATTAAAATCCTAATTGCTCAGCCCTTGACTGTATTTTGTAAAGAAGGTAAATAAACATAAGACTGTGATCAGAATCCATGGGAATCCTCAGAGAATATCAGAAGCAAATGAGTTGCCAGAAGATGTTTCCATACAGAATTAAACACCACCCTTTCAAGACTAACAATTGATTTATTTATAATTGCAGACTCTTAGTTGGAAAGGCTAAAAATTACTTCAATTTTAAGAATTTTCTAAAATTTTAACTTTTATCTACTATCTCGGGGGGAAAATTATTAGTTGAGAGACTTCACCTTGAAAGTTGAGAATCTGAGGCAATTCACTCTCATTCTAATAATGAAGTAAACACATCCCAGGTATCTATTCAATGAGCATCTGAAATATCCAATCTCCAAAGAAACTAAAAATTATGTTCGGTGACAACACATTTAACTCACCAGGGCAGTTTGAGATAACACAATGTAACTGAGATCTGTGCAAGGAAATTTGCTGGGTGAAAGCATTTCTTTTTTAAGAAACACCTTTGGCAACCAATATGGCAAGAAATGCATGTAAAATTGTGAGCAGGTTTAGGGAATGACGCTGACTGACTCTGGAACCCTGTACAGATTAGTTCCCTTCCAGATCTTCAGCAGAGGCATTTCCAAAGGCTTCAGGCCAGATAGATGGCTTGATGGGAGAAGGTAGCAGTTTTAAATTTTTATATATTTCATATGTATTTACATATAAAATATATAATTTATATATTTATAAATATTTTTCTATTTTTAATTTGCTTATTTTTACATATTTATATTTACAACTTACATATGTGTGGGTGGGTGGATAGATGTGTATGCATGTATATATGTATTTCTGTGTGTGTGTATCTATATACATATGTCTCCAACATATCCTAGGTAAATTTCGAGTGGGGAAGAAAGCATTACATAAAGCTGGCTATGCTTTTTGACCCACTAAGTCAGCACTTACTTGTCCCCTGAAAGCTTCTCAAACGCCCTCATGTTTACTTTTCATTTCACACATCCTCTACAAGAGACAGGGAGTAAAAGACCCAGCATCCCCTTTATCACCATGTGCTCAAGGGTTATCTGAGACGCAAAATAAATGGAAGGAGACTGCCAGGTTGTCTCTCTATAGTTTCATATTTCCAATTTTACCTAAGCAGTGACTTTGCTAAAAAACTTTTTAAAGTACCTTACTTCTAGGTGAGAACTGCCCTCGCCCTTGTATCAGCTGCTATGAACAACCATACTACTCAGTCATTTGATGTCTTTAATTAGCACCCCTCTGAGATTCACAAGACTGGGGTGCTCATACTCATACAATACACAGAAAAGATCTGACTAGACCCTAAAGTAGGCAATAATTGGTTTCTGCCTCCCATGGGAGTGCAGCCCCCAGTGTCCTTCATTAGTGGGTGTGAACAGTGCCTTACTCTGAGGGTCTTCAAAGCCTATTTTACTCTGTGCCCAGCACCTTCCCTGCACTAGCTACAATTTAGTTTACATGTCCTATGCTGACTCCCTGCTGCATGTACATTTCCAGGGTTTTCCTTGCTGTTTCTGGTAAGTGATCACAGCAGCAAAGAGTATTAAATTTAAAATTATTGGGGATTCTTTTTCCTACCACCTTGAAACTTCTTAACCTAAACATTTCTCAGGATAAGCTCAGGGTAAAACTCACCATTCCCTAATTCTGCAAAGAGAGACTCTGTTCTGAACAAGTTTGGTAAGGAAGGAAAAAATAAAAAGAAATAAATGTTGAGCCTATAAATGCCAGGGCACTTTAAAAACAGGCATAGAAAAAAGTAAGGGTGTACACCAAAATGATACAAGTGATTATCTCCATGCAGCACGATAAGAGGACTTTTTTCTTTTCTGCTATGACTGAGCAGTATTTTCTAAATTTTCTATGAAAAACTGTATTTTGGAGCAAAATTTTTAAATGGAAGGGAGGGGAAGTTTCCAGATAATAAAAGGAATTCTCGCTTGCTCTCCCTAAAAATAATCACACTAGTTTTTTATTGTCTTTTTACCAGCTTTTCTTCTAACTGATGTGGGTGGGAAACAGACGACATTAACTAAAACTATTACAAATTTATTTGCCGTTTTTAATCCTGGTTCTACTTTGTCAGATGATTCATTAGACACCTAAAACCTTCCTGCTCTTCTCTTCAATTCCTGTAGGGGGAGTCACCCAGGCTACTCCCTCCCTGGGTTCTGGGTCCTCCTCTGAACCAGGAAAGGGTTCCCCTTACAAGAAGTATCTGGAACTCAACACCGCATTTGCAGTCTCCTCAAGCCCCTAGGAAAGGCCCCCACCAGATCCAGTGAAGGATTTGCATCTCAAATGCCAGAGAAGCTCTAAAGGGGAATCTCTCTATGCACACAATTTCAGCCTCCTCAAAGTTCATAGGAATGATGGCCACCTCAAGCTACTGTTCCACTCATGTGAAAGAATTGGATATCCAGGGATCTTCTCATGTGAGCTTGCTCTTGTATTCCCAAAGAAAGAGAATTTAATGCCTGTTCCAAAAAAACTTTAAACAAGCCAGTGTTAATCTACAGGGAAAAGACCAGGAGGAGAGAAGAAATGAAATGAACATTATTTAGAAACTTTCTATTAAGACTGCAGAAAGCTATTTTATCTGAAGACAGGAACCTCCCTGGGTTGGGGGCAGAACCTCCTGGGTGCCACCATACCTAATATTTCAAATGGAGTCCTCCACAGCTTAAGTAGGACACAGACTAATTAAAACCCTGGAAAAAAAAAACCACCAAATCGTACCAGGATTAAACAAAATGTATAAGGAGAAACTTGGAAGGTATTAATCTCTCTAATAGGAAAAGGGAATAAGCCCTTGGCAACGCATTACTTTCAGTGAAGAAAGAAAATTATTCAGAAAAGCCCAAGGAAATTGTAGGATTCTAACTGGAGAAAAAAGAAGACCTTAGTTCTAGAGAAAGCCAGGTTGAGGCTGCTACTTACTGAAGTTCTTTGTAGCAAACAGAGACAACATAGCCTACGTCCTCATCTCAGAAGATATCAGGTGCCCTCAAAGTAGGGTCTTCTCCAGAGAAAGAAGTTTTGAAGAATTACAAGTCCAAAGACCCTAATCCCAACCCTTGGCACCAGGTATGTTTTAGAATTCTGAATTGTGGGGATTTCAGGAAAGCATTCTGGTGCGTAATCAACAATATTACATAACTTCCACAGCGGGATCTGGGGCAACACCCCGTTAATGTTTCTTAAGCAAAACATAAGAAGATCCACACTAAGTGGGACAGATAAAGGATATATAGAAATAGTCTCACATCAGTTCAAGTTTTGCTGCCAGAAAAGTTGTGGAAAAAAGAATTCAATTTTGTGAGGTTTTTGGATTTCAGAAATGTGAGTCAGGGATTATGGACCTGTACATTTTTTAAATGTCTGTCTTTGCCGGCAGAGACTAAAAACAATGCTTTATTTATCTTCCCCACTTTGTAGCTTATGACTGGTGTTCAGTAAGCATGTGGAGTTTAATTGATTAATTCTTGGGCTGTGAGCCTCTCTCCCATTTGCTAGGGGCTCTTCCCCAAAGAGCCACGGGACACCCACAGAGAGCTAAACTGCAAGGACAGGGTACTCAGCTCAAATGGACTCTAAACTTCTTTGAATTGAAGTAATTAAAAACAAAGTAAATGTTATGCCTAATTTTAACCCATTATTTCCCAATTCCAAGTACTCCTATTGTTCAAGCCACCCAAAAATTATGAAGACCAAAAATTAGATCTTTTGCAATATTGTCTTATTTGGGGATTTGGCGACAATGTTCTCGAAAACACTGCTAAAATGACAAGAATGTCCCATCTGGTTCCCATAATTATTCATTCTTGTCTCTTCGAATGTACTTGCCTGGAGACAAAGGTAATACTAAAGGCATAATAAGAATAGCAGTCTCCATCACACACCCACGGCAGACGTAATTCAGTCCCCATTTCTCCTCTCGGCCAGGTTTCCATGCAGGGCCCCGTGCAAGTGGCCACGTGAACGTTTCCCACTCACGGCTGCCAACCAGACATCTTCCTTATAGACCCGCCTCCTCCTTGTCTTCCTGCCAGTCACTGCTGCTCTGGCTGGAAATAGATGTGTCAAGTTGTTCTCTAGATTAGAGGTCCTTCAGCATATGGGACAAGGTCATCCTTCTTTCTCGGTCAGACAGGCAGTATAATTAGTCTTATCTTTAACTCCATAAGAAATAGAATGTAACTTTAAACTTTATACCAAGGAGAAAAACATGTGTTTACTGTTAAATGTCCAAAGCAACATGGACATCAGAAAGGACATCCCCAAATAGAGCATCAGCATTCAAACACCCAGGCCAACTATATATTTCTATTTGCTATCACATAAGACTGGTCCTTTTACACACAGAGTTGCTTAATCTAGAAAAAGCAATAAAAAGACATTTAAATCCAGAGAACAAATACATTTACTCTCTAATGACAATATTGCAAATTTTTTAAAAAGTCACCACAAGGTTGATTTACCTAGTAAAATGCCTCAAATGTATTTTTTGCTTTTTTTTTTAAAGTTATAGAATAGATGATACATATACAGAGTTTTAAAATGGAAGCAATTCGGCCAGGAGAGGTGGCTCTCAAGTGTAATCCCAGAGCTTTGGCAGGCTGAGGTGGGAGAATTGCTTGAAGCCAGCAGTTTGGAGACCAGCCCAGGCAACATAACCAGACCCCATCTCAAAAAAAAAAAAAAAAAAAAGAATATAGGTGTGGTAGTCATGGTGGTGCCTATAGTCCTAGCTACTCTGGAGGTTGAGGTGAAAGGATTGCTTGGGCCCAGGAATTTGAGGCTGCAGTGAGCTATGAGCACCACTGTACACCAGCCTGGGTGACAAAGCAACTCTGTCTCTATAAACAAACAATAAAAACAAAATAGAGGTCAGGTGTGGTGGCTCACACCTATAATCCCAGCACTTTGGGAGGCTGAAGTGGGCAGATCACAAGGTCAAGAGATCGAGACCATCCTAGCCAACATGGTGAAACTCCCTCTCTACTAAAAATACAAAAATTAGCTGGGCATGGTGGTGCAAACCTGTAGTTCCAGCTACTTGGGAGGCTGAGGCAGGAGAACTGCTTGAACCTAGCAGGTGGAGGTTGCAGTGAGCCGACATTGCGCCACTGCACTCCAGCCTGGTGACAGAGCAAGACTCTGTCTCAAAAAGAAAAAAAATGGAAGCAATTAAATATTGCTTAAGTTAAATGTAATAGAAATTAAGTCTTAGCTCTCACTCCTGCCCCAAAGGCCCCCAGTTCCTCTTTCCAGAGGCAACTACTGTGACCAGTTTGTAGATTCTTCCCAAAGTATTCTCTACATATAGAAGTTTATATCACTTTTCCAATATGAACTCTATGAGTTTATAGAGTTATATACTATTATATATCTTGCTCCTCTAAGTGCATTGAAATGGTTAATTAGGAAAGATTCTCCTCACCCCAGAGTCAGATAGGACTCCAGGCTTTTCCCATCCCTTCTTGACAGTTAGTCCCACTCTGATTAACTGGATGAGGAGGGAAAATCAGGAAGGGCTGGCATCTAGAACATCACCACCTTCTACAACAAATCAGGCAGCAGGGAAACAAAGGTCCTGCACCTTCTATCCAGAGGATTCAGCAAGAAGTACCCAAAAAACAAAAGGCTGCAGACAGTCTGCATCTAGAGGATGGAGCAACAGACTTCATTTCCAGGATCAGGGGAAGGAGCAACCTGGCCGTCCAGGTGTGCAGGCAGAAAGCTGGCATTCGGCAGCCTTCCAGCAGGCTGTGGGACTCATGAGTCAGAGCAGGTCCTGAAAAGGGCCTGACAAGAAGACAGAGGCCCAGTGTCAAGGACGTGGACTCGGGCACAAGCAAGCACACAGAGGATTTGGAACCCCAGACAGGGCAGGGGCCAAATTCTTAGGGCTGTGACATGAGGTTAGAAGGGCACTTGATGCTGAATCCCTCAGTATGTAGCTAGATCTCCTAGAATCAGTCCCCGGTGGCTGAGAATATAGCTGACACGTGTGTTGAGTGGCTTCTGGAGAGGCAAAAAGAAAGCTGTGGAGGTAGGAACCAGGCAGCACCAGGCCACAGCAATTCAGGCTCCATCATCCCTCACACCATTGTCACTGTCCCCCAACTAGTTCCTTGTCCACAAAATGAGGTTCAACTACTTTATTTATTAGGTCCCTTCCAACTAATTATCTGGCCTCCCCTCCTGAAACCATTTGTCTTTCCAGTTTCCGCAACTGTCAGCTAGCAAATTAGTATCCCTTTATGTCTAAGCCTGTCACCCTCCTCTGCAACAGGCACACACATTCAGAACTCTTCATGGGCTCAGTGCCTACAGCTGAAGCCCTCAGTGCAGCATTCAGGGCATTCAGGTTCAATGCTTCCTAACTAACCCCCGTAAGTGGGGCTATGTGTTGAGTTATGACTCCCAACTCTTTGGGACACAGCAAAGTCCTACTCCCCAAAAACTATAAATGTGATCCCTTAATTGGAAATAGGGGCTTTGTGGATATAATTCAGATTTAAGTTAAGATAAGGTCATACTAGAGTAGAGTGGGCCCTGCACCAGCCTAACTGGTGGGAGTCCTTATAAGGAGAAGACACTGAGACACACATATACAGAGGGAAGACAATGTGAAGAGACACAGGGAGAAAGTCATGTGATGACAGAGACAGAAACTGGAGGGATGTGCTCACAAGCCAAGGAACATCAGCAGCTAGGAGCAAGGCACAAAACGGTTTTCCCCAGGGCCGTCAAAGAGAGCGTGGTCCTGCCCACACCTTGATTTTGAGCATCTGTCCTCTAGAACTGTGAGAGAACACATTTCAGTTGCTTTAAGTCACCCAGTTTGTGGTACTTTGTTTTGGAAGCTGTAGGAAGCTAACACAAATGCCACTGAGCTCTTTTTCTTTCCTCATCGTGTTTCTACCCCTACACACAGCATCTGCCTTCTGCTCGTTTTCCCATTCACCTCCTACAACCCCTGATGGCCAAGCTGAAGTGGCTCTTCCTCCAGTGCTTGCTCCTTGAATCTTCAGCCTGCTTTCATCTCCTACTTCCTTGAGCTTGTTATTTGTGTTCCACAAAATTGTCCCCTTGGTTGTCTCATGGGTGTAGATCTTTTATCCTCAACTGGACTGAAGATTCTTGTGTACTGAATTAAAGTTTTATTTTTCACTTAGTTGAGTGTGGACCCACTGCGCACATTTGTGATATCATAGATATTCAGTCTTTGTCCTAGGTTCCTGGCACAGAGCTCCTAAAACCCTTAAATATCCTGAGTGGTAAGAGATTTTATAGGAGCATCTTTTGTTCTAATGAGGGGACTCTTGGTAGGCTGAGCCCCTGGATAGCTTCAGGATTAGGACAGTCTCCAGAGAGAGCAACCCTTAATTAGAAGCTTGAAACCTTTAGCCACACCCTAACCCCAACCTCCAGGAAGGAGAGAGAGGCGGAAGGTTGGATAAATCACCAATGGCCAATGATGAAACCAATCATACCTAAGTAATGAACCCTCCATGAAAAGCCCTAAGTCATAGAGTTCTGAGAGCCTCTGGGTTGGTAAACACAGAGATGCTGGGAAATGCTGCATCGCAACTCCACAAGAGCAGAAGTTTCTGTGCTTGGGACCCTTCTGGACCTCACTCTATATACTTTCTTCATTAGGCAATTCACCTGTATCCTTTATAACTCAACCATTAAATGTAAGTCAAGTGCCTTCCTAAGTTGTGAGCCATTTAAGCAGATTATCAAACCTGAGGGTTGTGAGAATCCCCAATTTATAGCCTGTCAGTCAGAAATACAGTTGGCCTGGGACTTGCAATTGGCATCTGAAATGGGGCAGTCTTGTGGGATTGAGCCCTTTACTTTGTGGGATCCAACCTTATCTACAGATAGATAGTGTAGGAATGGAATAGAATGGAATGGAATGGAATGGAATGGAATGGAATGGAATGGAAAATGGAATGGAATGGAATCGAATGGAATGGAAAATGGAATGGAATGGAATGGAAAATGGAATGGAATGGAATGGAAATGGAAAATGGAACGTAATGGAATGGAATGGAAATGGAAATGAATGGAATGGAATGAAATGGAAATGAATGGAATCGAATCGAATCGAATGGAATGGAATGGAAATGGAAATGAATGGAATGGAATGGAATCGAATGGAATCGAATGGAATGGAATGAACGGTTGATGCCAAGTTGGTTTCAAAGAGTTAGAAAAGTGTTGTTGGAAAAGACATCATGTATTTGGTGTCAGGAGATGAAAAACCTCTCATTTGGTTTAGAAGTGATGTGATTTTAAAAAAAACCCACTCAATATTTAGCAATAAATCAATGATTCACTAGTACTAAAGGATTACTACTATCAAGAAAAATATAAGGAAAATTATAAGAAAATTTATCAAAAAATGATAAGAAAAATACTCTGTGACTCTTCATTAGGCATTCCAAGGTATGTTCAATATCTCTAATACAATGAAAGAAACCCAATTAACAAGATATTTTATTCTTTACTGTATTTCAAAAAGAAAATTGATCTCCTTTTAAATGTAAAATTCAAAGTAGGATAATTACTAGAGAGTTTACTACGAAAAATAGTGAATTGAATGCTAATGTGTAAAGTGACTCATAAAACCAAATGTAAATTACCAGAAATATGTTTCTTTGAAGCCAAAATAGTATCTCAT
Source organism: Aotus nancymaae (assembly GCF_030222135.1). Lineage (NCBI taxonomy): Eukaryota > Metazoa > Chordata > Mammalia > Primates > Aotidae > Aotus > Aotus nancymaae. The sequence continues at coordinate 12,386,803 of NW_026988420.1, forward strand.
TTTTAAGTAATATGCATTTTAAAAATCTAAAATAATGATAAAAAGAACTCTAATAGGGAATTGATTTAGAAAGTCTGATAATATCCTTCTAACTTATAGATGTTATTGGACTAGGAGAGGTGAGTGGACATTTATCAGCAGACTAGTACTAATGACCATCTGATTTACCTAGATCCTAATTTCTTTCTTACTAAATTATTTTAGGAGTAGTGCAGCTCCTAGAATCAAATATCTTAGATTGAAAAAGACCTTGAAAGTTTATTATCCAATCTCTTGCCTAATGTAGATTCCCGCTGCTTCCTCCACTTCCTCCCCGATGTGCCCATCAAACCTTTGCCTAACTATAGCTAACGATAGTCTCTGCTTTGCAAATCACCTATTCCATTGCTAGGTTAGGTAAACAGGGACCCTAGAACCTGTTCCAAAGGGAGCATCCCAAAGGAGAAAGCCCAAAAAGAGGTGTCTCAACATTATTACCTGGCCCTCAGCTTTCAAACCTCAATAGGAAGATTTCACATCAGAAAAAAGATGAATGGTGATTCTTTACCAGAACTGGTTTCACTAACCAGGCCAGTCAGCCCTCTCATTTCAGTAACCACCCCTGCAAATCCTAGGAATCACCTATTTGACAGTACACCTTGGCATTTCCTTCCACATGAGGTTCCATCCAAGCATCACCAGTAAGATCAGAAGCCCTCAAAAACACCATGGGTTTGGCCTTTGCTCTTATTACCAGCACATTCATCTTACACAAAGGCTTTGGGAATGGAAGAGCTGGATTGGGGGTCCTGAGGTTAACCTGAATGGATTTCAGAATGACAGCTCTTAGTTCATTCCAGAAGCATACAGATATTTGACCAGGGAAGTAGTCTGCATCTTTTCACCTTAAAATGAGGCCTTAAGTAGGATAGGTTATAAATATAAAGAAATATGTTAACAGGTACATTAGTTTTGTTTGTTTGTTTGTTTTGTTTTTGAGACAGGGTCTTTCTCTGTCACCTGGGCTGAGTGCAGTGGCACAATACAGCTCACTGAAGCCTTGACCTCCCAAGTTCAAGCAATCCTCCCATCATGTCCTCCAAAGTAGCTGAAACTACAGGTGCAAGCCAACTCACCCAGCTAATTTTTGTATTTTTTGTAGAGAGAGGGTTGCCATCTTGCCCAGGCTGTTCTCAGACTCTTGGCTTCTAACAGTCTACCCATTTCAGCCTCCCAGAGTGCTGGGATTACAGATGTGAGCTACCATGCCAGGTCTCCTATTATATATTAGTTTTCCATGCTGCATTAAAACTTGACACAAACCTAGCAGCTTAAAACAACACATATTTATTATCTCACTATTTCTGTGGCTTCGGATGCTGGGCACAGCTTATGTGGGTCCTCTGTAAGCTGCTGCCAAGATGTCAACCAGGGCTCAGGTCTCCTCTGGTGGCACAACTGGCAATAAGTCTTCCAAGCTCACTGGGGCTGTTAGCAGAATCCACTCCTTTGCCCTGGTCAGCTCCTAAGCACTGCCACTCACAGCTCCCAAAGGTTGCTCACAGTTCCTCCCCTTCTCTTCATTGCCTTCTCACAGCTTGGCCGATTTCTTCTTCAACACCAGCAAGGGGAAGAACAAGTCTACTCGCTAGGAGTCTTACATAACCTGACACAATCATCATCTCTATTGCCACATTCCACTGATTAGAAGCAAGTCATAGATCCCGCCCAAACTCAAAGAGGGGGTTTACAAGGGTGTGGACACCAAAAGGTAGACTTGACAAGGATCACCTTAAAGCCGGCCCACCACAACCCCAATAATCTGTGTTTTATAAAGCACCTCAGTGATGCTGATGTTTAACCAGGTTTCAGAATAGTGTTATAAGATACAGCAGAGGAGGCAAAATAAGGGGGAGATTATTTTAATGTTGTGGTTTTCAAGCCTTGACTGCACCTTAGAATCACCTGGGGAGTTTTCAGCAATCCCATGATGGGGCACTCCAGACCCACTGAATCAGAATATCAGGGGGCGGATCAGGTTTTCTTTTTTTTTAACATTCTCGGTGATTTCAAATTGCAGCCAAGGCTGAGAACCACTGTTTTACCTGCACAATGAGGAATTGGAGTCAGTCTTAATGGGAAAAAGGAAATCTTTGGAGCAAGTTTTGAAAATCAAGTAGATGTTTTCTAGGTGAGAGAGAGGAGTGGCAAGAGATAAGCCAGGAACATTTCTAGTGATTTAATGAAGCTGGTGGATTCAGAGAAAGGTATGGATTTGAGAAATACTTAGGAGGTAACACTGATTAAGACTTTGTGCCAAATGTGAGGCTAACGAAGAAGGAGGAACCTCAGATGACCTCCAGATCTTGGGTTGAGACACCTCAAGAGCACAGGAGCCACTAGCTGAAAAAAGACTCAAGAGGAGAAGCCGGTTAAGGGACAGGGAAGGTGGAGAAGATGCCGAGCTCAGGTATGTGAAGTTGCACACATTTTTAAAGGAGATTTAAATTAACTTGCATGAATATTTCTTTAATTTGCTAAATTCCATTAATATAGATTGGTCATTGCCAACATTTTCCCAATTAATTTATTCTCCTCTATTTTCCATAGCACTCAGTTGCCCAGTGCAGAGTCACATAAATTCCATATCTGCCTCTGACTTCCTTCCCTCTAATGTCATTTATTCTTTCACTAGTGGCAGAACCCTTGGATGCCCCTTCCCATCACTAAATGTCAAGTGACTGCTTTGCAATCCTAAGTATAGAATCTTCATATGTGCCGATTTAGCAATTATTAGGTGTAAGGTTTTTCAGAATTGTAAAAAATGAATTGTTTTTAAAAAGCCTCTTCAACATGTTCAACTTGAGTTCCTCAATTCCACTTTCTGAAACCTTCCACTGAAATGAAGAAAAACTTAGTTTCCCTGAAGCCCTCAGATTGAGTCATGAGTCTTAAGCAAACAACCAACTTAAAACTATTTTGCTCTAGGATGGAAAATTTTCACCCTAGGGCTTAACACACAACTACAGAAGGTACAATGCTGTCCCAAAGTAGGAAATCTAGAGACATTTTAGACTTCTATAATCCTGGTTATAATCAAATGTTGATGAATGAATATCTCTAAAATTTGCAGAAGCTAGAGTTGTAAGCTATGTCATGCAGTGTTTAATTATCCAACTAGTCCCCATCAACATTCATTAGTTTATCTAAACATTAACCAGAAGTCTGACTAGTGTTAAGCCTTGAGAGAATTAATGTTATTGCACATAAGATTTTGGCCTAAAACAGTATTTCAATACTGGAAACAGTATTGTAATTATTGCCTCCTCTCACAGTGTGCATAATAAATGTTCAATAAAAAATTTATAACCCAGCATTTCTATTCTAGTCACTTTCTTAGAAATTTTATTCTAAAATATAATTTTTTAGTTCTCCAAGTAAAAGAAAACCTCTTTCCAAAATTAAAAGCATAATATTTAGACAACAAAAGACATTTAAAATAGCACCTTAAGGTTTGGGAGACAATAAAAACATGTGATTGACATTGTTTTTTTCTCTACTTATGAAAATAGGACACATTTTAAAACCCAACTTCAAGTTTTAGAAGACCTTTAATGTGAAAGGAGGTTCCCACAAAAGATATTACTACCTGAAAGCTCTTGAAAAGAGTAATAAATTGTGATTAAATAATACGTTCACATCATCGTTATTAAGAATATTATTCAGTAGCCAGAAAATACATTTTACTACAGAAGGAAATGATACGGTGTTTACAGACAAGTTTGGGAAATGAAATAAATCTTCCCATTAATTATATGAGTATTTTACCCTAAAATTCCCATAAACTAGGTGAATGAGTCAATGAGAAGCCGAAGTGGAAAATCAATCCTGTAAACTTTTTCATTTGTAAAATACTTTATATTTTCCAAACACCTACACATCATTATCCCATTTTATCTTAATAACATCTCTATGATACTAGGTGTTCGTTGTTTAGAAAAAGAAAGGGGAAATTAGTTTTGCTAATAGACCAATAAGCTTTGCAAACTCCCTCCTTTGAAGTGGGTCAAGGTGAAAGCATGCAGAGGTATTTCCTATATAACAAGAATGATCACCCACACTTCAAAATGACTCCTCCTGAGGCCTGAGGTCACTGGTGAGCTGCTACACATAAGCCAAAATAGAATTTCAAATTTATGATTTAAAAAGTAATATTTTTAAGCAAATATGCATTTAAAAAGATGCTGAACATCATGTCCTTCAGGAATTTCAAATAAAACAACGAGATACCACTACATACCTATTGGAATGGCCAACATCCAAAACACTGACAACACCAACTGCTGGCAAGAAGGAGCAACAAGAACTTTCATTCATTCATTCTAATTCTAAAGAGAATCCAAAATGGTACAGCCACTTTGGAAGAAAGCTTGGCAAGTTTTTACTAAATGAATGCACTTTACCACATAATCCAGAAATCATGCTCCTTGATATTTACGTAGATGAGATAGAAATGTTTTTCCACACAAAAATCTTCACATTAATGTTCATAGAGGCTTTATTTATAATGGTCAAAACTTGAAAACCATCAAAATGTCTTTCAGTAGGTGAGTGGGTAAATAAACTATGATACATCCATACGATGAAATACTATTTGGTGCTAAGAAGAAATGAACTATTAAACCATGAAAAGACATGGAGGACACTTAAATGCTTATTACTGAGTGGAAGAAGCAAATCTGGAAAACTACATACTATGTGATTCCAACTCTATGACATTTTGGAAAAGGTAAAACTATAGAGAGGTAAAATGATGAGTGATTGCCAGGGGTTTAGGGGGAAAGAGGGAGAGAGAGGTGGAGCATGGAGGATTTTTAGGGCAGCAAACTTACTTTGTATGATACTATAATAGTGGATACATATAATTGTACATTTGCCAAAACCATACAGTCTACGACTCTAAAAGTAATTATAATGCAAACTATGGACTTTGGGTGATAATGACATGTCATTGTATATTCATCAATTGTAACAAATCTACCAGTCTTGTGAAGGGTATTGATAATGGGGAAGGCTATGTATGTGTGGGGGCAGGGAATATGAAAACTCTCTGTACTTTCCACTCAATTTTGCTGTGAATCTAAAACTGCTCTAAAAAATAATCTATCCAAAAAATTAATGCTTATAACATGTACATACACACACACACACACACACACACACACACACATAAATACAAATGTATGTATAACTCTACTGAGCAATAACATCAAAGGTTTTAATTTGAGGCCCATAGCAATTAGTATTGGTAGTTGCAGACAATACTCTCTGGTTTAAACAGAAAGCAATTTATTAAAGGATATGGCTAGCTTGCAGAATTTCTAGAGAAACCAAAGAAATTTATCTAAGTGGTACATATCTTGAAACCATTCATGAGCAATACTCAATCACAGGAAAGATTGGCCACCATTGCCACAAGCCATTTGCCCCTGAACACACATGGGACTGGATGCCAAAACCTCTGCCACAGGAGCCCCAGAAAAAACCAGACTCCTCCACCATCACTTACCAGATAGTCAGTCTTCCCACAGCTGCCTCCTTATGTTACTTCTCTATCCAAGTCTTGCACTGGTGTATATCTGACTGGAAGTACCTGAATCACATTCTTGCAAATAGCCTAGAAAAATTTTTTTTAATCTATCATGAAATGGTGAGACTACCAATATGGGAAACTAACAAAATGCTGAAAATCTAGAAAGTAACTCCAGTCTCAAATTATAGTGAAGAGACTTAGTATGGAACAAGTTGAACCTGAAGAAAATCCAAAAGAGCACAACAGAAAGCTAGATGTGGGAATCTATTGCTCATTGGAGAGTTTACACATAGCGATACACAGATAAGGAATCATAGTATATGGTGATAGTTAAAACCGGGAGAGCAGATGAGACAGACCAGGGAGAGAACGTTCAGTGAAAAGAAAAAGACCAAGACTGAAACCTTTGGAATCGCCAGTGTTTAATTAAGGGTAAGACATCGTAATAGAAGTCATGAAAGAGATGAAAACTGATGAAGGTCCTCAACTTATAACAAGAAAGGAGAATCAAGGTTCAAAATCAGCAAAGTATTCCTATGAGTTAAGGACTGAAAAATCCCCATTGGATTTGGAGATCTAAAGACAGCTGGTAAGCACCATGAATGCACCTGCATTCTAACACTACCGTGGTGCATCAGAATAATCTGTTTTGTTGGCTCCTCTCTTAGCCTGTTATCTTCTAAAAGGCAGGAATGATGTCTTATTTAACTCAGAATCCCAGCACCTAATACAGCACATGGAACAGGAAATGCAGTAAAGATTTGTTGATCCTAACTGAACTAAGGCCTGAGGTTTCCCTTTGAAAGTCCATCCAAGAGGCTAAGAGTGAAATTCCTAAGCATTCGGAGCTTTGCGCTTCTTGACACACTGACTCCCCAACTTCTCTGATTCAGAATTATTCATAATTAGCTTTGAGAGATCACAAGTGTAAATGAGACTCCCCTTCCTCACTTGTTGGAACCTTTCAAATAAAATAATTCCCTAGTCTTTAACAAGGTAATAATAATTAAAAGAAAAATTGCAGAAACAGCAAACATCTGTAGAGTACTTTACATTTTACAAGGTATTTTAAGACTCATAATTCCCATTCAATAAAAATAACAGCCCTGTGAAATGAGTATTTTTATTTTCCCTGTTGTATGACTGATCTAAAAATCACTCACACTAAGAAAGAGGTTCCTGCTGGACCAACCAAGTTCCTCTGGCTTCAAATATCAAGCGTGTTTCTCTCTGTCACACTAGCTGGGATGGCCTGCAAAGATGCTGGTTCCATCATTTTATGCCTCGAGGCTCATATGTGCTTAGCATTTGGAGATCTAATTTATCATGTTGGCACCTGTTGCTGGAGGTACTGAGGGTGGATATTAATCATTTCAAGGGATTCAGTTCAAACTTAGTGAATGAGATGATTTCTTAAACTCTTGGAGGAAGATGTTCAAAGTCTCACACCTTGATGTACTGAGGAAGGAAGAGATTTTCTTAAGTATTTGGGAATCAGGATTCCAACCTGGCCGGCTGACTTGACCTTTGAATTTCTTCTTACATTTAGGAGAATGCTTATGTGGGCAGGACCCAGGGCAAATTAATAGGACTATTGGGGTTGGAGGTAGGTTCTGCTTTACCAGGTTCTGATGATACTACAACTGACCAAAGAACCCAAAATTCCAGCAATGCAACAATAGGGATAACGGAAGTAACCGCTGCTGTCCCTGTTTTTCCCAACTTTTACAAATACTTGTGCACGCTCTCTCTCTCTTTCAAATTTGAGCACAGAACTCAATTTCCAGGATATATTATTCAATATCAGACAGCCCAAAACAAAAAAAGCAGGAGCAACTGAGCAATTTCATTCAAAACAAATCAAGCAAAGCCGTGACCTAAGCTTTTTTTTCCTTAAAAGATTTAAAAATCCTTCAGTAGCTTAAGTGGATAGGAAATTAAGAATATGTTCTTTGATTTTAAAATATTTAATTCAATTTCTTTCCAAAATTCAGCTCTCAGGATGGCTCAACTCATAGCTCCTTCCTAATGTAAATGAATTCAAAAGCAAGATATGCTGGGATGGGAGGGCAACTTGGGGGCCAGCAAAGCGGGGTGTAAAGAAAAACTAGGCAAAAACTTGTAGCAAGGGGCCCAGTAGCAATAGCTTGCCAGGGAGAGCTCAGCCAAATGGACTAAAGTATCTAAAGAATGTGGTTATTCCAGATATAGCCCTGGGACTGTAATCTGGCAGCCAGGGCAAGTCATGGTCAGAGGATAATGCAGAATTGGGAAGAGCTGCATCACCATCTTGGAAAAGAGCAGAGAAATAACATGGCATAGCAGACAGTTCTGCCATGGAGCCAGAGAAACATGGCTTGAAATTCAGCTTTGCTCTTCCTTATCCATGTAACTGGGGCTCCTCTTGAACCAGTTTCATTTTTATAATGAGGAATGTTCATACCTCTCTTTTATGATTGTTGTGGGAATTAAGAAAATATTTATAAAGAACCTTCTACAATACTTCTACAAAACAAACACAAAATGAATGTAAGCAACTATAATTTTATAATGATCTGTCCTTTCACCACAGCCACTAATTGTATCCGGGAACATGGAGAACACCGAGAAGCTTAGCCCAATTTAAGAGGAATTGTATCAAGATTGGGGTTTGGAAACTTGAAGGGATATTTATTTCATAATTATCAGAGGAGCTGCATATTTTCCCAGGCATTGGAGGATTTTTCCTTAAACAGAAATTACCAAATAACACATAAGAGCAGTTATTATTACCTTTAATATCCCTCTAGTAGAAACTCTTGCAGAAAAATTCCAGCTCAGTCAGAAAAGGAAAGATGGATGTGTAAGTACAAGATGTAGACACCCACTATAAATCATTTCTGACCAAAAGGGCTGTCTAAAGTGAAACTGACCACTGCATCTGATCACAAATTACTTCCAAAGACACATAGAATAATTGGACATTAAGATAAGAAAGACTGCCTGTAGGAGAGAGTACAGATTCTGAGTTGTTTCTCTTAAATGTTTTGATACGGATTTTTCTGAATAGTTCTCCATTCTGAAGAGCAAACCATCAATATAAGCACTCATTACTTACTTCAACATTTGGGTTCGTCGTTGAACATGTTTCTTCAGCAAAGATAGGCTAAAAATGCAAGGAAGATAAAATTCAAATAAGTTCATTGTGCAATTCTTCTCAAAGAAGCTGAAATAAATATTCAAAAAAGTTTAGAGATAGGAATAGGGATAGTAAATTCATTTTTTCACACAGATCCCAGCTTCATCCAAAGACAGTCAAAAAGCCAGTAAATAACAAGCTCTGTAAAAATGGCAAAAGCAGCCAACAAATTAAGTAAGCCCAGAGACACAGTAGGAGGGAAGCCATGAATCCAAAACACGAGAGGAAATTTGTTCTTTGAACATTTTTGTCTTATTTTCTAAAATTAATGGCCTAAAACCGTAGCAATCATTTGTAAAAATATCAGTCACATATTCACTTATACAATTTTCCCATTTTGCTTTCTACATTTACTCTCAAGTAAGGGAGGTGGCCAGCTGGAGAGAAAAGGGTGCAATCTGCCATGAAAGTGGCTTTAGAATGAAGCTAATAGACAGTTATTGTGCTAGTTAAAGCTGATCTCTTAGCAAGGATTCTTTAGAAAAACAGAACCAATAGGATAGATTCAACATAAATAGAGATAGAGAAAAGATATATCATGGGAACTGGCTCACGTGATTATAGAGGCCGGAAAGTCCCATAATCTACCACCCACAAGCTGGAGAATCAGGAAAACCAGCGGTATAATTCAGTCTGAGTCGGCAGGTACAAGAACAAGGAGCACCGACATTTGAAGGCAAGAGAAAATAAATGTCCCAGCTCTAACAGGAAGAAAATTGGCTTTTACTCTGCCTGTTTGCTTTACTCAAGTTCACAGTGGATTGGATGATGCCTGCCCACCTTGGTGAGGGTGGGCTGTACTCAGCGTAGAGATTCAAAGGCTAATCTCTTCCAGAAACGCAGACACATCTACAACTACTGTTTACCAGCTTTCTGGGAATCATTTAGCCCAGACACATATACCTGACACATATGTATGTATGTGTAATTTTATGTATACCTGACACATAGAATTTCTCATAATGATAGTTTTCATTGTTCTCCAGGATAAAAAGATGAAAATGCTGAAGTGCCCTAAGAAAATACAGGAAATTGAGAGAAGAGCCTCACTTTGGGGAAGGTGAGTGAGCAGAGAGCCTTGGTTGCTACAGATTTGTTGAGTGAAAATATGCAAGTCGATTGATGTGGAAAAATCTTCTCTGTCTTCCCTGTAAAACCCTCAGTGACATTTTCTTTGGTCTACCAGGTATCTGGGTAAGTTGCTTCTTTAAGAGATGACAAAGAGTTGCTGGATCTGCATTCAGGTGGTCACAGGATAAACGGAGAAGGTGGTTGTGGCTTCTGGAGCCAGAGGATGACTGTATGGCTGACGTCTGGGTTACAGGATGTGGGGAACCCAAGCATCAATCCACAGGCATTCATCCCAAACCTGATAAGTATTTAGCAGGGACCTTGCCAACCAATGTAGGGAAACCAAAATAAGACATAGAAGGACTGGAAAGAGAATCTTGAGTGAAGAAAAAACCCACTCACAAAGCACCAATTGGAGTAGATAAGGAAACCACAAGTGAAACGTGACTTTTCCAAATATTCTTAGCTTAAAAAGCCTCCTGTTCACTAGAATAGCACAGGAATCTAGGGAAATCATCACTGATTTCTTCCTTCGAATACATCAAAATCAATAAAATCATCTTTCTTTTACTCATCTTTTATGTTTAATATCCGGAAGTCTTCTACATCCCTATTCTCACTTCTCACAGCCTTTCTCACTTTATCTTATCCAGAACATCAGAAAAGAAATGTAGTCACATATGGTATAGATAGGTGTTTATGTCTCAAAACATTGTCACCTTCCATTAAAGAGGCATCAAATCCAGGGATAAAAAAAAGAGACGTTTCTCAAAATAAGGATGGACAGTATAGAGTACCTTCTATACAGTCAGTTTGGAGACTTATCAAGAGCAGAAAACACTGGATTTCTTCATTTGTTTCCTTGTGTGTCCATCTCCCCTATTAGAATGTCTCCGCTGCTAGATGCTCTAGTGTACACACATCCTCTTTCTTGTTCATTGTCAGAGCCCCAGCACATATGACAATGCCAGTAGTAAATTCCAAAGAAAAATTTGTTGAATGAACAAATGAATGATGTGTTTTTCCTGAAAGCTTGGCTGGTCTATTCAACTCTTCAAGAAGGAAGGAGATGATGTTCATTGAAATCATTGGAATGTTCTTTAGAATTCTAGTTGTAACCATTGAGGAAGGAAAAAGAGCAGCCCCTGACATCCAGAAGCTGGCCTGGGTCTCACAGGCAGACCCTGTGATTCTCCCATTAGACATGAACCATCTCACAAAAAACCAGCCTCTTACCAGGCTACTTTGCGATCATGATAAAATAAGACCAAGCAGGGCCACTTCATAATTTTGTCTAAGTACAGACAAAAGCAAGTCACTGTACCATCCATGAAATATCAAACATCCTACCTCTTGGTTGAAATGAGGACTGCTCCTTCTTTACCAATGACAGCTTTATTCTCCCCACAATCCCCCCTTCATGTAGATAAGAGTCATTGAGATTCGCATCACAGAATTGCCTTGCTTTCTAACAGCATCTCCCTGCTACCTTAGACCCTGCCTCAAATTACCCAATCAAAGTCCAAATCCCATAAGGTCCTTTTTAACCCTCTCTTACTGAGACACCCATGATTCCCATGATTTCCATGATGTGTGTTCTCCCTCACTGCAACAAGTAATAAAACAGCCTTATTCAAGTACAAGAGTTGTTTCTGGATATCTTTGGCTGGACATCATTAATGGGGTATTGCACCCAAAAGAAGCATGAGACAAGAGTGAGAAGTTCAGACTTAGAATGATTAAAAAATACCAGCTACTGTTAGATATTTGATTGATAATAGTAATAATAGCTAGGACTACTTGAGCCACTACACTCTACCAGATACCGTGCCCCATCTCCTTTAATCCCTATCACACTGAGGTCGATTCTATTATCTTCCCCCCTTACAGATGGGGAATCTGAGGCTCAATGAAGTACCTTGTTCAAGTTCACACAGTAAGTGGTGGAACCAGCTTTAAACCCAGATATTATACTGACCTTTCTACAGGTGGCTTACTTTCAGAGGGGATTAAACTTTAATGCCTACATTCCTAAAGTTTCTTCAAAGTACTATGTTCAGTGTGAGAGAGACAACCTTCAAATCAAGAAAGATAAGAACTTCAGCATCTCTTCAGAATATCCTGGAGGGCTCCAGGCCTCTGTCAAAGCACCTCTCCAACTTTTACTCTTCCAAGAAGCTTAGTCATTGGCACCAAATTTGCATCACAAAACCAGTTCTCAATTGGTATATTTTTTTAAAAGCTAAAAGCAACTATCTTTCTGACTGCATAAGTGTTTCTCTGCCAGATAAGAGAGAATATGGGTTTTGTTCCTGCCAAAGGAAAGATCACCCTTTCAATAAAAGCAACAGACTATTTTTCCAACTGTGCCATGAATGTTCTGCAGCCGTCACTGAATGGGCTAAATTGACAAAACATCTCTCTCTCTTCTGAGTTAATAATAACCAAGCATGGTTACATCTAAAGCTATAACAGGACAGAAGGCTGCAGGACTGGCACCCCAGATAAATCAAAAGAAGTCTCAGCAATGCAATATCTTCTCAAAATGTGATTCTATTTCTTCTCTCACTTTGGAGGGAAATCTGCAGAATCGCACAGGAGTTGCATGATTGCTCTCCAACGCCAATCTGGGTGAGAGGCACATGAAATTAAAAGAAAAATTCTGAGACATTTGGTCCACATGTAACAATAAAAACAAGACCAATAGATAGCCAGCTAAGAGACTCTTTGCAATGTCATCATTTGGCTTAATTCTGTTGGGACAAAGCAGGTGTTTACAATATTCCAAAGGAAGGAGACACAGGGCCATACTGCAGGAATATGATTTCCTGTGTGGGACTGGCATGAGAGACCTAAATAAGACGAATTCACACAACAAAGAAGCTGGAAAAATTTCTGCAATATGAAGACATTTCCATGAGGAGGAAGAGGGCCCCTGGGAACACTTCCATTTCCCACAGTAAGTCTTTCTTTACAAGTTGTTTCCTCTTCTCTAGTAATTCAGTGGCTGAAGCCCAGCCTATGGGCCGGGGCTGGGTAATTATTTCACAGAACCCACTAATTCACATACATATTTACTTAAGTGAAGTAAACAACAACATTATTATATGAGGGTCTATAACATCATTTTACTTCATAAAGAGGAAATGCTGGAAACATCTGGTCTATACCATATCTCCTCATTCTGGTACTAACAATTCCATGCAAAACAAAATTCAAAAGCTTACAAAATTCAAAAGTCAATGCTTGTTAAGAGGCAATTTAATTGTTTTAAACCTACAACTCTCAAAGGAATTTCCAGGTTACTGAGATATGAAAAATGTAATGAAACAGCAACAATTAAATTTATCTTGGACAAGGACCATTAGATACCTTAAATAAAAAGTCATCTACTGAGGGCTGCCTTCATATGATTCATACTTTGGTTGTGTCTAAAAGTTGTTTGTATATTTATGTCATATTTACTTGTCCCTGGTTTGGGTCCATTAGTTCTCATTTATTAGTTCTCTCTACAATGGGTCACTTTTATAGCAGTCTTAAAACAGTAGAAGATGAGGACTCTGAAGTCAGATGTGCTTCATTTCTCATTATAATATAAATAAAGATAATAAAATATACCAGACCACTCTTAGATTTATTCCAGTGTTTCTAAGAGTTGGCAACTCAGTTCTGAGTATTTCATGCATTTGTTACTCTCTTATCTCCTGTTTTGTCTTCTTAAATTTTTCTTTCTAAATTCATATCCATGTTTCCCAGAAACTTCTGATAACTCTTGGGGTTTTCATTTTAAAAATTGCAGGAGGAAATGCACTAAAGCAAAGTGATTGCTCCAGATGATGAAAGTAGTTATTTCTTTTTTTTACAACGAGCATGTTTTTATAATCAGGAAAATGTATTAAAAATGAAATATGGATGTAATACTTCTAACTCCATAATCAGGTGCAAACACCACAGGTAGCACTAACTTTCTCCCTTCATCAAAAATTCCGATCTCTTAGTTTTACTCAATGCTTATGAAAAAGCATTTGCAATAACATTTGATAAAAACAAATATTCTAAGTCTATTTCTTGTTCACACAGATCACAGAGTACAACTGGTCCTTCCACCTGTCTTTCCTTGTCGCTCTCTGCAATCAGCAACCATTACTTTTTCTGTTTCATCCCCTTTCTCCACCACTGGGAAGTAAGACTTTGAGATTCTGGAGGCAAAGGAATGATCCCTGCATCCTGCAGGACTGGTTCTTGATCTACTGAATTAATCTAGGAAATTTTCTCTTACTCATGTCTAATTATGATCAATATTTTGAGTATTTTTGTATTGTTAACTGGGTTTCCAGGAATACAGTCTTAATTTACAATACTGCTTTTAGAAAAAATAAGGACTTAATAAAATCATCATATAGAATGGAATTAGGTAGCAAGTTGAAGCCATAAAACCCAGTTTCCTCCTATTTCTCCTTTTTTTAATCATCTATTTTAACCAAGTTTTCTGTCTTAAAGCAATGGCCTGCCATAAGTATTTGAGCAGCTTCCACTGTCCTTTCTGACAAAATAAAGAGGGAGCAATAACATTCTGTTTTTCTATGAAGAATATCAAAAGGTGAATGCAGAGACAAAAGAAAACAACTGATGATGTTGCCTACACCCTGGGGAAGAAATATACTTAACATAATCTATGCCAAAGGAAGCCCCCTCCCATCTTGTATTGATAGCATATTAGATGCTCTAAAATTAAACTGCAAAGCCACGGTGATTTGACCATGTATAAAGTTGACAGTATTGAGAAAGTAAGCCCAGATCCAAGACTTGAAAATCATCAGGCATCTCTAAAACTGTTGTTTCCTTTTCTCTCTGTATGATGCCACGTAGAGCAAATCTGCCTCCACTAATAATTTGCATACAGGATCTGCTGACAGTCCCTAATAACTCATAACAACCTCATTTCTTAGGTTCTCTACATAGTCCCTAAAAAAACCAGCTGCCACCCTCCGAGGCCACTATTCCTCAACCTTAGGTTTTCCCTGCACATAGCACTCCATTGTGGATGTACAATTGCAGTTATTTCTAACTTGCTTCTCTGTGGTTTATGCTCCCATTCTCAGCAGGGCTTCATAACATAAGAGTAGGGCATTGATGATTTTGTGAAGAGACGAAGACTGAGCGGTTGTGTCCGCGTTGCCGACTTCCAGCAGCAGTCGGCTTCTGCACTTAGAACCCGGGAGTAGGAGACTCAGAATCGAATCTCTTCTCCCTCCTTCCTCCTGTGAGATTTTTTTGATCTTCAGCTACATTTTTGGCTTTGTGAGAAACCTTATCATCAAACACAATGGCCAGCAACGTTACCAACAAGACAGATCCTCGTTCCATGAACTCCCGTGTGTTCATTGGGAATCTCAACACACTCGTGGTCAAGAAATCTGATGTGGAGGCAATCTTTTCGAAGTATGGCAAAATTGTGGGCTGCTCTGTTCATAAGGGCTTTGCCTTCGTTCAATATGTTAATGAGAGAAATGCCTGGGCTGCTGTAGTGGGAGAGGATGGCAGGATGATTGCTGGCCAGGTTTTAGATATTAACCTGGCTGCAGAGCCAAAAGTGAACCGAGGAAAAGCAGGTGTGAAACGATCTGCAGCGGAGATGTACGGCTCCTCTTTTGACTTGGACTATGACTTTCAATGGGATTATTATGATAGGATGTACAGTTACCCAGCACGTGTACCTCCTCCTCCTCCTATTGCTCGGGCTATAGTGCCCTCGAAACATCAGCGTGTATCAGGAAACACCTCACGAAGGGGCAAAAGTGGCTTCAATTCTAAGAGTGGACAGCGGGGATCTTCCAAGTCTGGAAAGTTGAAAGGAGATGACCTTCAGGCCATTAAGAAGGAACTGACCCAGATAAAACAAAAAGTGGATTCTCTCCTGGAAAACCTAAAAAAACTGAAAAGGAACAGAGCAAACAAGCAGTAGAGATGAAGAATGATAAGTCAGAAGAGGAGCAGAGCAGCAGCTCCGTGAAGAAAGATGAGACTAATGTGAAGATGGAGTCTGAGGGGGTGCAGATGACTCTGCTGAGGAGGGGGACCTACTGGATGATGATGATAATGAAGATCGGGGGGATGGCCAGCTGGAGTTGATCAAGGATGATGAAAAAGAGGCTAAGGAAGGAGAGGATGACAGAGACAGCGCCAATGGCGAGGATGACTCTTAAGCACATAGTGGGGTTTAGAAATCTTACCCCATTATTTCTTTACCTAGGCGCTTGTCTAAGATCAAATTTTTCACCAGATCCTCTCCCCTAGTATCTTCAGCACATGCTCACTGTTCTCCCCATCCTTGTCCTTCCCATGTTCATTAATTCATATTTCCCTGCGCCTAGTCCCATTTTCACTTCCTTTGATGCTCCTAGTAGTTTTGTTAAGTCTTACCCTGTAATTTTTGCTTTTAATTTTGATACCTCTTTATGACTTAACAATAAAAAGGATGTATGGTTTTTATCAACTGTCTCCAAAATAATCTCTTGTTATGAAGGGAGTACAGTTCTTTTCATTCATACATATGTTCAGTAGTTGCTTCCCTAACTGCAAAGGCAATCTCATTTAGTTGAGTAGCTCCTGAAAGCAGCTTTGAGTTAGAAGTATGTGTGTTACACCCCAACATTAGTGTGCTGTGTGGGGCAGTTCAACACAAATGTAATGATGTATTTTTGTGAATGAGAGTTGGCATGTCAAATGCATCCTCTAGAAAAATAATTAGTGTTATAGTCTTAAGATTTGTTTCCTAAAGTTGATACTGTGGGTTATTTTTTGTGAACAGTCTGATGTTTGGGACCTTTTTTCTTCAAAATAAACAAGTCCTTATTAAACCAGGAAAAAAAAAAAAGAGTAGGGCATTGATGATCTCTATTCAACCTTCTGTTCTTAAGAGCAATGGAATAATTGCACCAGGCCTCTGACCTTTCTGGGTTCCACCTCCCTTCCCATCACCTCGGCCTCACCCAAACCCCCTTTGTGAATATGATCAGTCCCCATTCACTTCCCTCCACTCAGCTCTCCGTGGGGTTTGGAAACATGCCACAGGCATTATTGTATGCTGTAAGAAAGAGGCTTCCCTCTGGATGGTGTTGTGTTTTGCTCCCTGCAATTCATCATACTTTCTTCGAAAAGATGACTTTTGTAATCTTTCATCTTAGAATATTGATCAAATCAGAGGGGGGAAAAGCAGGCTAAGAAATATCATCAGGCTCACTTACCGGGTTGGTGTAAGGGAAGTTAGTGACTATTTGTGAAGTAAGAAAAATAAGAACACAGCTTTAAGGACCACTAGAGGGCTTAGGTTTATGTTTAAAGCATTCTGAGATGCTTTAAACATAATGTTTAAAGGTTAAATAAAACCAGAACATGTTTTATATAATTGAGATAGTACATGCCCCTTAAGGACATTGGACACTTGATTCTGCAGGTTACTGAGGGAGGGCAGAGCTGTATCAGTTATGATATTGTGGACTGCAAGTAACAGTCCCTGATTCAACTGGCTTAAACAAATAAGATGAGGAAGTCAATAGATAGTCAATGGGGCTGCACACACAAAATGACCAGGGTTCCAGTTCTGTTTGCCTACAGCTCATTTGGCTCAGATGTCTTCTGTGTCCTCTATGTATACATTTTGTCCCCAGGCTCCCTGTCCTCATAGGTTACCAGATCACCTGTCCTCATGCCACGAGGCTACCAGCCATAACTAGCACAACTTACTATCTTGTTTATCTGCTGTAGGTGAGACAATCTCTCCTCTCATCATGAAATATACGGCCATGCTTGGGCCTAGTTAAATCTCATGCCCCACCTAGACCAATAATTGACTGCAGAAATGTCACATGCTTCTTGGCTTAGCCTAAGTAGGATTTACCCAGGGGGTGAGGATGGAGTTGATTCCCCAAATCACAGGACTAGATAAGAAAAGCTGACACCAGAATAAAATCAGAGGATTATCTTGAGGACGGGAAGAGGGAGAGGAGAGGCAGCCAACAGCATCCATTGCAATAGCATCATGATCACAGTTGTGGGTTTTGGTGTCCGACAGACCAGCACTGAAATTCTACCTTCAGAACTTAACCTTATTTTACCTCTTCACGCCTCAGTTTTGGTTGTTCTGAGGATTAACTGAGACTGCATGTAAAGAAGTAGGCACAACATATGAGATGTGGTGGGCACTGAGTAAATGATGGCTGTGGGGAACACTCCTAAGGCTACCGTTACTGACATCATTGGGGACGTTGTTATCATTACCATCATCATTCACTATTAAAGTCTCCTTAGCAGCTCTGATTCTGGGCATAATTTGTAGACTTGGGGGGTTTCTGAGCAGCTAATGAATCAAGGCTCATAAACTGGACACGTTCATCCCCTCCTCCCTGCATAAGGGGATTTCTGTAAGCAGATAAGAGCTACTACCCTCCCCACTCCCAGGGAAGCCATGGCACAGACCTCAGATATTCTTCCACCTTTAAAGAATTCTCCAGATGACTGTGTTACAGAGTCGTACACCATCCCTGCAGGCTAGGAAGATGCAGCCGGGAAGAAAGTTGCAGCCCCAGTCCTGGGAATTCATCTTTCCCCCTTTCCTGGCTGCCCCTGGTATCTGGTGTGAGAAGAGGCTCCCCAGGAAGTAGCTTCTGTTGATCCAGATGGATCCAGATGGTTTCTGCTTCCCTTTATTTTTATTATATTCTTGTCTCGCACATGAAAAAGGTGAGCCAGTGAGTCCTAAGGATATTTGCTCTGCCACTATACTTTGAAACTAAACCTTCTACCATCCCCAATATACAATCCTGGTTGAGTACAGATCGGCTACAGGGTAGTTATGAATTTAAGAATACGGTAGTGCCCTTTCCCATTCCCACCATCAGCTATGAGAATTCCAAAGAAATCAGGCAAATGTCCTTCCCTGCCTCACTCTCATCCACCATTCTTCCCAGCATCCTGGAGACTATCCTCCCCACTCTTCCCCGCTTCCTGTCATGACCCTGCTCCAAAGAGGTCTGTCGGTCTTGTTAGCTTGTGCCAACCTTCAGACTGCAACAGGGTCTGATGTGTTTATCTTTATTTCTCAGTGTCCTTGCCTGTCTGATCCTCCAAAGCCCTCTCCTTACACATCTACTCTACCCCTAACATCCCCATTTATCTCTAGCATTCGTTCTTCAGGAGCCCTTTCTATTCTTTTGCTTCAGTCAGTGATAGGGTTTGGCTCTGTGCCCTCACCCAAATCTCATGTTGAATTGTTATTCCCAATGTTTGGGGAGGGACCTGGTGGGAGGTCCCTTGGATCTTGATCATGGGGGCGGATTTGGATCATGGGGGCGGATTTCCCCCTTACTGTTCTCGTGATAGCAAGAGAGAGAGAGTTGTCATGAGATCTGACAGTGTGAAAATGTGTAGCATCTCCCTTTCATGCTTTTTCTCTCTCCTGCCACCATGTGAAGATGTGCTTGCTTCCCCTTCAGCTTCCAGACATGCCTCCTTTACAGCCCGTAGAACGTTTTTATGAGTCAATTAAACCTCTTTTCTCTAATAAATTATCCAGACTGAGGTATGTCTTTATAGCCACATGAGAAGGAACTAAAGCAGGCAGTGACAGTGCTTTCTAAGGGAATCGGCAAAATTGAAAATCGTTTTTTGATGAACAGTGATGTTAGTGGCAGGATAGAAGGAATGGGAGTATTTACATTCAGTCATACCTGGCTTCAGAGCCCAGCTCTGCCACAGCCACATGACCCTGTGGAAGTTATTTAACCTCTCTGAACTTCAATTTATTCATCTGTCTACTGGCATTTTTTAAAGGTTAAATAGGACATAAATGAAAAGTGCTGAGCTTAAGACCTAGCTCAACAAATGACAGCTTTAAATTGTGAGAGTTACAGCACTAACAGAATTAAGTCGATAAGGAAGATTCCATTTTAGGGGAATTCTCAGCCAAGGTAAGAGGCACTGTCTTCTACTTGCCAAGTCCTAATTTAATAAACAAATCATTTTTATAAGATTGTGAAGGAAAAATTCAGAACACCAGGAGGTGGACATCAACCAGAAGGATTTTTACACAAATTCCTTTCATTTTGTACTCAGTCCTTGGCTGGTGAGTTTTCTGTCATAAAAGGCTTTAAAAGGTCTTTTAGTGAGGACTCCTCTGTCTTGAACGAGTCAAGTAAAAAGAGTCTCTTCTACTGTCAACCTCCATGGACCATCCCTGCTCACTATTCCTGAAGGTGAACTCACCTCCTCTCTCTTTTATCCTGAATAATTGACAGTAATATATCCCATTACAGCTTTTAATTTCTCATTTGAAGCAATGAACAGTGGACTTCCTCTATTCTCTAATAGTGATATTGGAAAGTTGCAAAATTATCATCACAAGTTATATAGCCAGACACAGAGACTTCTGAAATATAGTTTATGTTTTCATTTTCTGTCTGTAAGTGTATAACTTGTATATATCATCTCTAGGCATCCTATCCTCTCTTGGTGACAATTTTTGATGTTGTCCTTTCCCAAATGAAGGTCAGATTATTACAGTGTATCAGTCGGAGTCCAACCGGGAGACAGCAACTACTAGTAATTTGAACAGGAAATTGAATGTAAAGAATTATTAACTAAAACAGGGGATTGACTTGATGGGGGACTGACTAGTAAGAGGTAAAAAGAACTCTTGAGAATTTAGGAATCATAAAAGGAGGCAGAGCCACGACTATGAGGCTGAGGTAGCACCCAAGGAAGAGGCTTCTTCCCTCAGGCTGAGATGCAGACCTCATGGGAGAGGGGTCACTAGATGACAGAGAAGTTGCTGGGGGGCTGCAGGAGTGGAACTTGCTGCAAATCACCCCTCTGGGTTGCAGGAGAAAGCTCGCCTCAAAAAGGTGCCTCACCTAGGACCTCACTTCAAAGTCTCATGAGGGGTTAAAAGAAGGCAAGCGTGGGAAGGTGTCTCAATGGCAGCACTCGGCTGTGAGGCCATTTGGAAGGGCTCAGAGGAATATTCTGGATGCCTGTGAAGAAAGCCGCTCCCTTCGGGTTGCTGGAGAAGTCTTAGGCAGCAGGTACCTACTGAAAGAACACCAGGACCAAGAAATGTAAGCAACCCCTTGAGGTGGAAACCAGAGTGGGAGAAGAATAGTGAAACATCCTTATATGTAAAAAGATGCTGGAGGACATCCACGTGGGCATGGGGCACACCCCGCCATGTGCACCCCAGGGAGGCAGCATGCCTCTAGGGTCACACTGTCCAATAAGGTGGCCACAAGCCATATGCATGCAGATCCCTTTACATTTTAAATAATTAAAATTAAAGTTAAAATCAGTTTTTTGGTTGTACTAGCCATATTCCAAGTGCTCAACTTCCAGATGACACTAGCGGCTACCCTCTGAGACAGCCCAGCCCTGGGAGCTGCCCTGCCTGTGGCTCTGTCCATCTGGCCTGGGAGCAGCAGTGTGGTATTGGTTGTGTTTGACCCTGACAGTATTGCTGGTTTCTCACAATCTTTGTGACACATTCAGGAGATTCAGAATGTCCTGAGTGCTCTGGTGAGAGGACCCAGGTATTCTAAAAGAGCCAGTTTTATTTTCTTCAGGAATCTTGTGTAGTATGCCAAATTTGTGACCCTATTACATCTACACTTCCTAAACTGGAATCCCTAACCAGTGTTCCATGCCCAATTCAGATTTTTTAAATATTGGATTAGGGTTCTTTCTACAAAACAAACAACATCCACATCCTCTGTTCATCCTAAATTTCTCCAACTGACCTCCATGGCCATGATCTGTATTGCTTTGCCTGAGAGACTTCTGCAAAGCCTGGAAGGCTGTTCTGCCAGTGACAGGCTGGAAGTACAAGAAATTGGGAGCAGCCATCAGCAATAACTGACAGCAGTTGGTGTAAAAATAACACAGCTCCTTCGTCCCTCAGGAAGGATCATTCTAAGACATGCATTTCACATGATCTCCCAAAGTTTCCCCTTGGGGTTAAGCTCTACTCATTTTCTTGGGAATGCACACTTTATTGGCTTTCTTTCCATCCTTGTATCACTTTCCCACTTCTCTTCTATCATATCCTATATCTCCCAAATAAATTACTTGCCCTGAAACCCTGGTTTCACAATCTGCTGCTAGGAAAACCCAGGCTAAGACACCCTATGTGACTTCTTAACATTTTGACACATTAATGAGCATTATCAGTCCTCAGGAGAGGCAGAGCACATGCAGTAGCTCCCAAATGTGTTGTCACTGGGTCCACCTTGTCATAGCATTCCTGTCACATCTCCCTGAAGAGTGTTCCATAAAATTCACCTTGGGAAATGCTGGTTTGGAGCAAAAAAGAATGAGCTCCAAGCTGATCACTCCGAGAGTCACTCTAAACTAGATATCAGCTTAACAGCATCAGTCCAGTGGGCTGCTGTGACTTTTGGCTTTATCTTTACAATAATATTAGGAGTTCTTTAGAGTCAGAATAGAAACAAAATAGAACACACTTTCCTGTCTAATTCAGAGCCATTATGCATCCCTGATAGAGCTCTGTGGGAAGTTCTGCTTAAGAATGGCACCATGCTTGATACGGTTTGGCTGTGTCCCCACCCAAATCTCATCTTGAATTGTAGCTCCCCATTGTGGAAGGGACCCAGTGAGAAGTAATTGAATCACAGGGGCAGGTTTTTCCCATGCTGTTCTCATGAAAGTGAATAAGTCTCACAAGATCTGATGGTTTCGTAAAGGACAATTCCCCTGCACATGCTCTCTTGCCTGCCATCATGTAAGACATGCCTCTGTTCGTTTGCCTTCTTCCGTGATTGTGAGGCCTCCCCAATCATGTGAAACTGTGAGTCCGCTAAACCTCTTTTTCATTATAAATTACTCAGTCTCAGTTATGTCTTCACTAACAGTGTGAGAATGGACTAATACAATGCTACTAAGAAGAGTCCAGAGAAGGCAGAACACAAGGCCGAAGAGAGAAGGTGGCAGCCACTTGAGAATACAGTGAAAGTTAGCCTTGCAGTGTTGAGGTGAAAAGTTAGAAAAGTGACAAGCTAGAAATAAACAGTAAATAGCAAAAATGGAATAAATGTCTTTCTTCTTCACATTTCAGAATGTTAGGCTTAAAAGACAGCTCTTCATATCTAAAAGAAATATGCCAAAGACAAAATGGAGCAATTGTTACCATATATGGAGGGTACTTCATGCAACAGGTGTTATGGGATCTTCCCTCACTTCCTGCCTCAAGAGTTAAAAACTGAATATAAAAAAAAGTGAGGTCTTAAAAAGGTTAACAAATACTGTATGTTCTCACTTATAAGTGGGAGCTAAACATCAAGTACTCATGGACATAAAGGTGGCAACGACAGACACTGGGATGACTAGGGAGGGAGGACAAGGGTTGAAAAAGTACTTATTGGGTTCTATGCTCACTACCTGGATGACAGAATCATTTGTACCCCAAACCTCAGCATCATGCAATATATCCATGTAACAAACTTGCACAGGTACCCCCTGAATCTAAAATAAAAGTTGAAAAATAAAAAAAATTCAAAATAAAAAGATTAAGCAAAATTCTGGTCACCAGAGCAATAACGAAACAGTGTTACATGATATAAACTTTGGAATCAAATAGACCTCGGTTGAATAGCTGCCCTGCTATTCAAGTGCACCTATCTGCACTTCAGGTTCCTCACCTATAAAGTTCCTCATCTACAAAAGTAACTACCTTGTAGGACTGTTGTGAGAAATAAACTAACATATATTAAATACCCAGCATAGTGCCTCAATAAGTAATAACTGTCATGAGGTCTATAATAAGTTACTGAAGCATTTAGTATGTCTTGTTTATATTGTTCCCACAATCTACTGTGACCAGTTTTAGGGAAAATAACTAAGGACAGGACCCAGGGGTGGATGGACCAGGGCAGGACAGGGCCCACCTGGGAAGAGCAAAGCCCAGCCTATTCCCTGCAGCTGCCACAGCAAACTCACGGAGGCCTAGCTCTCCCCTGTCCGGCAAGACCAGATTGGCTGCTGCGTTTCTATTACAAAGGGTTTCAATCTTTTGTCAGTGCCCAGAAATATCTCCAGACTTTAGATTTTTTGACGTTTTCTCAGTCCTACAAAATCAAACAAAAGCCAGGATGCTGAATGCAGTTTTCCCAGTCTATAGGAACATTTCTGAGCATCCCAACCATCCCCCCAATAAAAGCCTCTCTGATTCCACCTTTGCTTCCAGCCACCTTCCAGTTTTTCACTCCCTTTTTATTAGTCCATTCTCACACCACTAACAAAGACATGCCCAAGACTGGGTAATTTATAAAGAAAAGAGGTTTAATTGACTCACAGCTCTGCAGGGCTAAGGAGGCCTCAGGAAACTTATAATCCTGGTGGATGAGGAAGCAAACACATCCTTCTTCACATGGTGGCAGGAAGGGGAAGTACCAAGCAAAAAGGGGGAAAGTCCCTTATAAAACCACTAGATTTGTGAAAACTCACTCACTATCACGAGAACAGCATGAGGGTAACCACCCTGTATAATTACCTCCCACCAAGTCTCTCCCAAAATACGTGGGGATTATGGAAACTACAATTCAAGATGAGATCTGGTTGGGAACACAGTGAAACCATATCACCCTTCTAAGTATAACTTCTTGCAAGAGTCGCTCACACTGTCTCTAACCCTCTCCTCTGGTCCTCTCTTGAGCCCACTGTAATCAGGCCTGCCCCCACCCCTACTATTGGCAAACCCAATGTTCACTTCTCAGTTTGCTCCTACTGCAACTGACCTACCAGCAGTGTCCCAGGACATAGTGCTCTCTGCTCCTCCTACATCATCAGCCCCTTGTCAGCCCCAGCTGCTCCTCATCAGGCCTCTCCTCTTCCACACCTGCCTCACTCCCTTAGTGACCTCATCCATGGCTTTCAGTATCCTCTTCAAGGTTTTCTAATATGTCCTGATAAGCTGTCAGGTCTCAAAGGTAGCTCAGTACGTGGACTTCTGCCATGAAAATAATCCAAAATCCCTCTTTTGTCCTATCTACGCCCTGCTTCCTTTTGTTAGAGAGACAAAACATTTCCAATGGATCAGGTCTTTTCTTGGGTCAGGGATGGACACTGATAACAATCCTACATAGATCCATTTATAAACTGGCCTGTTGCTTGTGGAACATCTTTTATCCTCTTCAAGTTTTTCTAACATGATCTCATGTCATGTGACATTTTCACTTGTTACAAGATCCTGGACATTTCTTAAGCTGTCTCAGTTTGGGATTCTCATCTGTACCTTGGCTCGTCAACATTTCACCTACAGGCCCAGTATATAGTTATAAAGAACATTTTAATCACTTCAAATAGCAGAAGCTAGAATACAGGCACAACATTAAACAATAGTGAGGCACACATTTTATTTGCTCTCCCAGAGTTTCCCCTTGGGGTTAAGTAATGGAGACCCACTGCAATCACTAAGTTGGTAATGCACACTTTCACAAAGTACACATTTTTAAGATCCTCTATTATATAATTTAATCCAAGATTTTTTTTAGAAGTATTGTCCTGGCAGCAGTGTAGATGGACAGAGAGACTGATCAGTGTGCCTCCCTATAATTTCAATCTCACATGACTGACTTTTAAAAACACATCTAACTCAAAAATGTTAAGTATGTAGGCTCTGGGATATGTTTTCTTTTTATCTCAGAACTGTATCTTCTCCCCAAAAATTGTATTTAAGTGGTTATTTCCTTTTAATTTTTGGAATGAAGACACTGCCTTTTGGCCAAATGCAGTGGCTCATGCCTGTAATCTCAGTATTTTGGGAAGCCAAGGCCAGAGGATCACTTGAGGTCAGGAGTTCAAGACCAACCTGAACAACACAGTGAGACCCCATCTCTTTAAAAACAATTAGCTAGGGGTTATTGCTTGTGCCTGTAGTCCTAGCTACTCAGGAGGCTGAGGCAGGAGGATCCCTTGAGCCCAGGAGTTTGATTATAGTTTGAGCTATAATCATGTCACTGCAGTCCAGACTGAGTGAAAGAAAGTGACTCTGTCTCAAAAAAAAAAAAATACCTTTCCTAGAAAGAAAATTAACCTGAATTTTAAGGCAAAACAAGTCTCACTAGGAAATGCAATTGAGAAAGCATATTGGCTCTTATATATATATTTCTCTCCTATAAACAGATTATAAAATAACTGAAGCACATATGTTGGGGTTCGGGGTCTGGTTCCTTTCTTTCTGAAGTGAGTATAGTAGTCCCAGAAAATGAGAACAATTACCAGCTACAAGACTCTAATTTAAAACCAAATATAAGGTTGAAGGATTGCTAATACCGTCAGAATCTCTGATGAAACAAACATCTACTAAGTTCACCAGAAGACAGAAGTAGGGCACCTTGCTTTTTAACAGTTTCCACACCTTCCTTTGTGCATCCTCTTAGTTTGGATATACAGTCATACATTGCTTAACAATAGGGATATGTTCTGGAAATACATCATTAGGCAATTTCACCATTGTGCAAGCATCATGGCCTGTATTCACACAAACCTAGATGGGACAGCCTGCTGTACACCTAAACTATATGGTATAGCCTATTGCTCCTAGGCTACAAACCTGTACAGCATGTGACTGTACTGGATACTGCAATTATAACACAATAGTATTTGTGTATCGAAACACATCATACAGAGGGTACAGTAAAAATATGGTATTATGATCTCATGGGACCACCATTGGATATGCAGTCTATTGTTGCCCTAAACATTGTTATATGCACATGACTGTATGTGAAGGATGCCTGAGTACACATGTGCCAGAACACCATCAGGAAGACTGTCCTGCTCCTTACCTCTCACTTCTTATGGTGATCCCTTGCCTCCACAGCTGGCCACAGCAAGGAGCTCGACCCACAGCCCAGGCCTCATCCTGTAGCCCCCTTAAGGAAACCCCTCTACCCACCCCCTCCTTCAGCAGATAGTGGAGCTTCATTTTGAACATTGAGGTTGTGATATACAAGTATAGGAGCTTTAAAGTGAAGCAAGGAGAAACACCATAAAAAGAAAACAGTTTTGAGCATCCCAAAAGAATCTCTGCAGAACACTAAGCAAGTGTGCAAAAGAAATTTCTACAGACTAAAATGCTCTGTGGTCACCATCTTCAAATTCTTTTTTTTTTTTTTTTTTTTTTTTGTGAGATGGAGTCTCACTCTGTCCCCCAGGCTATAGTGCAATGGCGCCATCTCAACTCACTGCGACCTCCACCTCCTGGGTTCAAGCAATTCTCTGCCTCAGCCTCCCAAATAACTGGGATTACAGGTACCCACCACCACAACCAGCTAATGTTTTGTATTTTTAGTAGAGACGGGGGTTTCACCATGTTGGCGAGGCTGGTCTTGAACTCCTGATCTCATGATCTGCCCACCTCGGCCTCCCAAAGTGCTGGGATTATGGGTGTGATCCACCATGCCCAGCCAAAATTTTTAACCATTTTTTAACAAGGGGCTCCATGTTTTCATTTTGCCCTGGATTCCACAAATTCTGTAGTCCTTCCTGATAAGGTCTTTCCATATTGGCAACACCTCGAAATAACCAGAGGACATACTTTGGAAGAGATGTCATAAAAGAACTGAAATCAGCAAAAACTCCCAGGTGGGATATATTACCTCTTCTGTTTACAAAATTTGTCTTTCAGGTTGCCTGAATTTTTTCACTTCACTTCGTCAAATGGTCTGAAATGTTTTTCCATTGGGAAAAAAATGGTGAAGAAAGGAGAGAAAGGAGAGGAGAAAAATTCTCTTTTCTAAAGAATAGCACTATAAACACACGAGGATATCAGTCATCCAGACAACAGTGTGAATTAATTCAATCTACCCACTTGTCTTCCTCCTCCTGGCTGAGATCAGCTGCAACATTATGACTAGGTGGGGAGAGGGAAGCAGGACAAGTGGTCTGGAGCAGGGGCTCCCAGTCACAGAGATGCCACAGTTGCACCTCAGGGTATCAGTTAGGACACTGATGTTGAAGAGTGGGAGGAGAGTGCCCCAGGAGGCAGATGAGAAGTGCAGAGAAGGAGTCAGAACATGCTAATGACACACTTAGCCTGTTCCATTCCAGAAATTTGCCCAGGGTAGGTGAATGCCAAGGACAAGTCAAGATCCCTTTCCTTTTCTGCATGCCATGAGTTCTATTCCATAATGAATTATAGAATTAATTAACATCAGCAATTTAGCTACATTGTGTCCCAAAGACATTTACAAACAGGCCTAGCACAGTGCATACATAGCAGGTTTTCTAAGGGCAACAAATGCCCTTCGAATACCAAAATGCTGCTTTATGAATTAATGTCTAGGACACTCCTATCCAAAGATTAGATATAACCTGAATCCTATTCCACTGATGCACATCACGAAGGTAAATACCAGAGATATATTCCTACAAATAAATTTATTTTTAATGTGCATCCATCCTTTCCACAAATACACTTAATTAGTAAAATAAATGAAACAATAACTTTTGGCATCACTTGCCAAGAATGTTGAAGATTGAAATTGGATGATTAAATCTTTTAACTTAGAATGTAATGGGCACTTTTCTTCCAAAAACTCTAAGTTCCTAATTCATCCCTATGTGAAATAAACATGGATGAATTTCCATATTTCCATGGAAACCAACAGGAGTCGCTTGCCCATTTGACAGGTGAATGCACAAGCCCATAGTGGAACACAGTTCCCAGACTAACGCTTTTCTCTCTCTGCTGCCCTAGGTATCCATGATCACCAGCACACAGCCCTGTGTAGCCCACAAAGTCTTTTTCCCTGTTTCTCCCTGCACACCAGCCAGCAGCAGGTAAAATGTACAAAACACCAACCATGGGCTGCTCTAAATGCCTTTTTTCTAATCCTGATGACAGTCATTGAAATTGGCCCAATTTTGCAGATAGGAAAACTGAAGCTCAATGAAGTAAGGAGTTCACTCAAAGTCACCAAGCAAGCTAATGGTCATATTGGACTCTCCAGCAGCTACTGTGCTGCTTGGGAGAGTAGGTAGTGGATGAAGGCAGTTGGGAGAAGGCAGAAGTGGGAACGAACATTGAAGACTCACTGCCCACTTTATAATTTACCTCTCAGTCAGGCTAGGTACCAACCTAGGTGGACAGGAGGAGGCTCCCACTTCACCCATGACGATCTCAGACCCAGAACACAGTCTGTGTATCGCCTTTACAGCAGAAGCTGTATCCCACCCTCATGACCAAGCCTGCAATCTGTCATTGTATCTCCACCAGGATCACCACAGAGACTTTGCATTAAGTGCCACAGACTGCAAGGGCTAGGCTGAAGATGACAGGACAGGAGCTGCAGCTGTTACTAGCATTGTGAAGGTGACGCTGTGGGTGACCATTAGCAAAGAGAACGAGGGGGTCTCTTTTCTTCAATGCTTTCTCGTGGTTTTTTTTTTCAATCATTTTGCCTGTGCCCCAGCAGCCCTTAAGATGTCCCAAAATATCCCTTTGGATCATATCTTATGAATATTTAAATATTACCTATTTTATGGCCCTAGGCATTCCAACAAATCTCAATGTATGACATGCTTTTTTTTTTTTTTTTTTTGAGGCAGTTTTACTCTGTCACCCAGGCTGGAGTGTGGTGGCACAATTGTGGCTCACTACAACCTCCACCTCCTGGATTAAAGAGATTCTCCCGCCTCAGACTCCCAAGTAGCTGGGATTACAAGCAAGCACCACCACACCCAGCTAATTTGTTTATTTTTAGTAGAGATGGAGTTTCACCATGTTTGGTCAGGCTGGAACTCCTGGCCTCAAGTGATCCGCCTGCCTCAGCCTCCCAAAGTGCTGGGATTACAGGCATGTACCATCATGCCTGGCCAGCATTCTTTATTAACTAAGAATGACACAAGAATGACATAGAATGTGAAATTAACAAAGTCATAAGAATGTAAATCACTGACATACATAAATGTTCTCAATTTCACCTTTCTAACTCTTTTAAAAAAAAAAACTTTAGGGCCATGTGCACTGGCTCACACCTGTAATCTCAGCACTTTGGGAGGCTGAGGTGGATGAATCACCTGAGGTCAGGAGTTCAAGACCAGCCCAGACAACATGGCAGAACCTTGTCTCTACTAAAAATACAAAAATTAGCCTGGCGTCGTAGCATGCACCTGTAATCCCAGCTACTCAGGAGGCTGAGGCAGGAGAACAGCTTGAACCCGGGAGGTGGAGGTTGCAGTGAGCCAAGATCATGCCGCTGCACTCCAGCCTAGACAACAGAGTGAGACTGTCTCAAGAATAATAATAATAACTTACGTATTTTCTTCTGTGTTGCTACCCAAAGTCTCATTAGTGACAATGATTCTCAAATCTGACT
Source organism: Aotus nancymaae (assembly GCF_030222135.1). Classification (NCBI taxonomy): domain Eukaryota; kingdom Metazoa; phylum Chordata; class Mammalia; order Primates; family Aotidae; genus Aotus; species Aotus nancymaae. The sequence continues at coordinate 12,417,008 of NW_026988420.1, forward strand.
GCACATTCAACTCACCTATGGATCTTTTACACAGCATGGTACCTAAGCCCCAGCCTAGACCAAGTGAATCAGGCAGGGCAAGGCCTGGATGTTGTTTAAAACCTCCTGGATGATTCAAATAAGTTTCTAAGACTGAGACACTTTAGGGTAGTTGGCATCACCTGGGGATAATTTTAAAGTACTGATGCCTGGGCCACCCCCACCCATGGGGTTTCCATGTAATTGGTCTGGATGAGCCGCTGAAAAGCTCCCCAGGTGACTCTAATGTGCAGCCAAGTTTGAGAACCACTGCAGAGCACAAAGAAAAATTATTCAATAGGAAAAGATGAGAAATTAAACAGCAGAAAAAAGTAAGAAACAAAACTCTTCACACTTCTCTGAGCAGTTGGAACCCAACACTTCTGCCTCCATTCTGTTCATCTTCCAAACATAAGCGTTAGCGGAGGTAAACGTTGCTCCTCACACATCCTCAGGCTGCCTCTTCTCTGTTCCCTCCAAGACTTCCTGCTGAGCTCTTAAAAGCATGGACTTGGAAACAAACAACCTTGGGTTACAGTCCTAGCTGGGTGACTCAGGCAATGTACTTACCGCCCTGTCTCAGTCTCCTCCTATGTAAAGTGGTTACCAAAGAGCTGACACTTCGTAAGTACTCAGTAAACCCTGGCTGTTCTAATTACTGGTGGTCTTTCTTCAACTCTGTGAGGCAAAAGAATAGGATCTGGAGGCAGGGAATCTAAGGCTGCCTAAGGCTGATTCCCGCTGACTTCCTAGAACTAAATCAAAAGGAAAACCCCAACTTTCCACACCTAAGTAAGAAAACGACTAGAAGCTACTCCTTTTGCAAACTCCCAATCCCCTTTCTGCACGGAAGGTGGAAAATTGAAAGTAAGTACCTCTGATTGGTCATGAAAAGAACCAATCAGATATTTGCATAGGAGTGTAACTTTGTAACTTCACTTCAGCCTCTGATTGGATGCTTTCTGCAACCAATCAGACTGATCGTGGTTCACTATATTTGCATCAGATATACACCAAGTGGCCAATGGAAAACCTCTAGAGGGTATTTGGACCCCAGAAGATCCTCCTGTAGCCATGGCCCTTGAGCTGCTGCTCTGGGAGCTCCCACCCTATGAAGTGTACTTTCACTTTCAATAAATCTCTGCTTTCCTTGCTTCATTCTTTCCTTGCTTTGATGTACGTTTTGTCCAATTCTTTGTTTAAAATGCCAAGAACCTGGACAACTTGCACTTAAGACCTTCTACTGGTGACACTTGTTGGTAATAACTAATAATGATAATTAAAACAAATAGGCTTATGATGTTCTAGGTCCTATTCTAAATGCTTTACATATATTAACTCATGTAATTCTCACAATCGCCCACAACTCTCAGCAGTCACGAGCTTTGGCAAAAACTAATGTGATCCTTGATCATTGGAAGAGTCCATCCACCCTCTCCCAGTAGTCAGGGAGAGCCCAGCACCACCTTCTCTTTGTCCATCTCTTTGTAGGCTTAATATCTGCCTAAGCAATTTTACCTGTGTCTTTTCCGTTTGTTGAAAGGCTTCAACAAAATTATTTGTTTAAAGGCCCAGACGCAGTGCTCAGCACCTAAGACTTTCAGACAATATTTCTTTCCCTGTCATCCTTAATGAGTTTGAGTTCTCAAGTCCCTTGGGGATTATTTTCTCCTGAGCAATGTGCCTGCAGTGCTAAGTTCACGGCCCAGTGAACAGCAGTGCCTTCTGTTCTGGCCCCCAGATTGGCCTGTGGGCTGGCCTACAAGTCCAGTGCTGGGAAATGACAGCAGCTGTCAGGCATGAAGGAAGCACATCCAGAAGGGACCACCACTCCTTAGAGAGACATCAGTGCCCTGATGAGCTGGCATTGGAATGTCATCTCCTTACCACCCATCCACCCATTGACCCCACATGTGAGCTAAGTGATTTCATTCCTCATTCATTCTTCCCACAGTCTGTAGAGCACTGTACTTCCCCTGAGTTTGCATCCAACCCAGCACACATTTCGAACCCTTCCTCCAGACCCCCCTGAACCTCCCATTTAGCCTTGTTGGTTCAATTTAAGCACTTCTTCAAAGTCACCCCTGCTTTGATGTGCATCGATGCCAAGAATTACCAGTAATGTCCGTATCTTACTACTTCCTGATTGCCCAAACCTTTTACATAGCTTCCTAAAAGCCAACTTTTAAGGTATTGTTCAGTAATATCACCACTTCTGAATCATCCATTAACTTCCCTTATGAATGGCTCTGCTTTCTGTCGGGTACTATCTGTTGGCATCATTTTTGACGTTTTCGTGGCCCCTTATTTTTAAGCCACGCAGTTTACAAAACTAGTTCATCTAAGTATGGGTAAGAACAATTTCCTCCCTTCAAGAAACATAAGGAGGAAAGTGTATTTAGAAAACCTTTCCAATTAAGTTGAGGGATTAGAGGTGGGTTCTGAAGATGTTGTGGAATGCTGTTTCCCCATGGTTTCCAGGACAGCTTTCAGGAATCCTTTTCTATAGAATAGTCAAAGGGAGCCCCACTGAGTCATCTGTAGGATTACTATTCAGTGGGAAGAGTTCACGATCTGGGGTCCAACTATGTGGGCTGGAATTCTGAACTTCATCAGGTAGTTCTGAACCCGTGTCAGGTAGCTGTGTATGTAGCCTTAGGCTGTACTTCACATTCCTGACCTCGATTTCCCCTTCCATAAAGTGAAGACAATAGAATTGTTGTGTAAATTAAAGGAGATAATGCATTTTAAAGACCTGGCACATAGTAAATACTCCAGAAATTATTGCCGTGGTTTTTATTATCATCTTCATTATCTTTATTAGGAACAGACTTCTATTCTTCTCCAGGCTGCATCAAAAACTGAGAGCTAGAAAACATATCTGTGAATAGGGAGGCAGGACTAGATAGGCACTGATATTCTCCGACTCTGTGGTCAATGGGCATGCAGGAGGTGGCAGAGCCCCACCCCTGGCATTTCTGGCCCTCTCCCATCCCATTTTCCCCTTCCTGCTACCTCTCTCCTTCTTCAGCCTGTGCTGATGACAGCTGAGAGTTTCCACACGTGTAGTTTGGCCCAGCATCTATCTCCTTAACCCTGCTCCTCTTCCCCTCCTTTGTTTCCTGAAGGTGCTGCTGTAGACTCAGATGAGCTGCTGGCAGCTCAGTGAGGAAGCACTCAGAGCTCATTTTTTTCCCCCTTATCATATAAATTATGTTAAAGACTAAAAAATGCCAGGATGCACCCTAAACTAGTAAGAGCCATTGGACACATGGAGGTAGCAGGGAGAGAAGGAGGTGGTTGAGAATGTACGTTTTTTGCTTATTTTATTTTATATAATTTGTAAGCATTGTGATTACAGGTAACATTTGCCTTCTTTTTAGTGTTTTTTCATTATTCAAATATTTTAACCTGATTCATGCCTTTTGAAGATTAAAGAAATGAATAATAAAAATTTTGTCATTCCAATTAAATGAATTTTTCTCTGAGTTAGGAATTCCACACCAGTAATGCTTGTTTCACTTCGGTTCTATAGAATGAATAACCCATGCCACGTCTTTGAGCCTTACAAGATGGTAGAGGAAATTCACTGCTATGCATGAGAAAGGCCAACAGAGAGTCTTAAAGAGAGAGGATGAGGTGATCCTTCGATGGAAAAAGCAAGTGCCAGCCAGGGTTTGGCCTGCAGGTCTCCTGCATTTCTCCTTCAACACCCTGTATTCTGGAAGAATCCCTGCATTCATCTTCTAAGCTTACTCTGCAGTCATCTTTTGTAGTTAGGGTATAGTTAAAAAGAGATTTACCTCCTTGATATTTGACACATGGGCTCACCTATTGATGCTGAGTGATAGATACACACATGGAGACCAAAGCAATGTTCTCTGTGTTCACTGTTAGGCATCCAGTGATGCTTTTGAAAGGACTGCAGTGCTAAAGGGTAGAGACTATCTCTGCAAACAGTGTTCTGTGTATTCTTAAATCCAGCTTCAGACCTAGGTAAGCTCCTGTTGAAAACATGAGGTCTAAGTTTATCTCAATCCATGTGTTGCCAAACTTTCTGCCAAACATTGCCATAAACACATTTCTCTGAATCCTAAATTCATTCCCATCAACTAAATATGTGCTTAGCATTGTCATTGTATTTTAATTTCAAAGAGTCTAAACCAAGTATAAATGGGTAAACCTTTTAGGGGGCAATTCAGCAAGACCTACCAAAATTTATTTTACTTCTATAAATTTACTTGCCTGTGTGCAGAAATATATGCACATATCTACGTATTGTAACATTCTTTGTTAACAGACTCATTGAAAGCAACACAAGTCTATTTTTAGAAGACTGGTTAAATAAATTATTGTACGTCCATACAATGGAATATGTGGCGTCATTAAAAAAGAACAAGGTATAGCTCTAAATCCCGGCAATGAAGATGTCTAAGACACATTGTCAAGGGGAAATAAAAGAGGTCCACTCTATGTATGAGAAGCCTACTTATATAAGCAGAAAAATAATTTGTTGATATGCTCACATAGACATTAAAAATGTAGAAAATATTTGAAAATCTTTGATTTCATATAGTACATTCTAATGTAAGGCTATGATGTTCCAAGCACTGTTTGAAGCTCTTTATAGCTATCAACTCATTTAATGCTCATGAGAACCTCTGGTGTAGGTGCTATTCCTATTCCCACATTTCCGATAAGGAATGGGAAGGCAGAGAGCTCGAGGTCGCACCCTGAAAGCCTGTGCTGGCTACGGCAGATAGTTTGACCTGTACAGTTTGGCCCAGCATGCTCCTCTTTCTAATACTGCTTTAATTTTTTTTTAAATAAGCAGCTATTGCTTTTATTTAAAATTTCAAGATTTAACAGAAAAACAGAATCTGAACCCATTTGGGGCATATCAGTTGCCATTATAAGGCATTCATATGCATTGCTGCCTCAGGTTTTGAGGACAGGATTCAAAAATGTTGTCTTTTAAGTGATGGGGAAAGCAGAATTTGCTTCAACTCTTGATGATTCCTGAAATCTAGCTCAAGAGAGAAAGTTGGTTTTAGAGATCCTGTTTTTCAGACATGCTTCTATGAAATCTTAAGAGAGGACCCAAGAGTACAAGCATCAAGCAAAGGAGCTCTCTAATTAGAACCCCATTCAACAAGGAGGCCAGGGAGTAGATTGGAAGAAGTGAAAAGCTGTGTTGACTGTGGATACCCAAGAGTCATGGAGAGCTTAGGAATGACATAGCAATTACCCTCCCCTCTAAGGTAGACACTTCAATTGTTGGAAACCCCTCACAGCTCACCTCCTGTTGGTGATTTGGGCATTAACAAGCGGGAGGGTTATTTTTGCTGTTCCACTTAGCTGATGGTATCACACATGAAGGTTTATTAGAAGTACTTGAAATGTATATAAGGGTGTGGTGAACAAAGAAGAAAACATAATTAGCTGGAAAACAGAAAGAGAGCAAGTTTCACGATCTGACTGAGGAAGGAAAACAGCAACCTTAAGCCACATACATATATAGAAAGAAACAAACAAGAGTGCAAGAGCGGGGAAGGGAACCCCAAGCACACTCCGGTTCAGTCTGCTGGGGAGGGTAGCCATAAGAGCCACACATTTTAGTTGCAAATAACAAGAACTAGGCCAAGGGAGCTTAAGGAAAAGGTGGTGGGTGCAGTATTACAAGGGCAGATCAGTGTCTCACAGAAGCCAGCCGCCACTCACAGCCAGGTAGGAGCAGAACTGGAAACTGAAAATCTGGGGGCACCCTGGGAGCAAAATTTTCAGACATGCCAAAATCTTAGTCTATGGAGCTCCTTCACCCCACCTACATGGCAGAAGGAAGAAGTGTTTCTATTTGGTCATCTTCCCCAAGCTTTAGTGGTTGGCATCCAACAATCAAGAAACCATTCCAGCATCTACAGCAAGTTGGCAGTGTCCTTGGCTCCCTGGATTATTTTGCAATCTGCTGCTCACACCTCTTAGCCTTCTTGACAGAAGGAAAGGGAGAGACAGCATTTCCTTTTCTCTGTATGATGCCAACTTCTTTTCTACCCTCATTTTTATCTTCCTTTTTTCTTCTTCTATGACATTTCTTTGGCTGGCCAGAAAATTACTTAACAGTCTCCTTTATAGCATCTCTTGCCCCCTCCCTCAGCCATGAAGCACTCCCATGGTACATTTCCAGAACCATTCATTGATTGCTCAGAATGGAGTAATTCTCTGGTCTGCATCTAAGCTCAATGCACACATAGCAGCAGCTCCCAGGGTCTACAGAACTGCAGATAGCAGGGTCCAGAAACCTGAGACTGCAAATCTCATCTCAGGATTACTAGTTTTCACATAAGGAACTATCTTGATTTTCTACTGAAAGCAGAACCTGAGATGAGGACCCAGTGTAGGTGGTTTATTTGGGCGGTGAGCCTAGGAAGCAGGAACAGGGGAGTGTGAGAGAGAAAGGGAAAAATTTCATTGCAGAGTATGTTACTGAGTCATCTCTGTAGGCAACAGGGGCTCCACTCTGCTGGGGACCTTTGGGAAGTGTTCCGATTCTTCCCATAATTATCAGCCTGAAGCTCTATGCACTCATTCCAATCATCTTCTGTTGAATATGTTTGCTTCCCGGTGTCTGTATTCCTCTCCACTTCCTGGTAGCTCCTGTGCATGGGCCAAGAGGGCTCCCAAGATTTTGAAGAAGGTCCTTGAGGCAGAGGAAAAAAAGAAAGCCAGGCTTGGAGCAAGATGCTGTCAGCAGAAGGGAAATCCAATCTTGCAGGGAACAGCCCACTGCATCGAGCCAAATTCAAGGGTAGGCTAGGGGAATGGAACACATAACCCCACCTAGGATATGTTTTTAATTGCTCAAAGTAATATGTACACATGGTAAAAAAAAATCAAATATAGAAGAGAATATAGAAAAAGCAGCAATCTCCAACTCCACTCAGCCCCATACCAAATTCCACTACCCAGAGCCAACCACGTGTAACTGCTACCAGCTTTTCTTACCTCCAATGCCCCATTTCTTATTCCTCCTCAAAAGAAATACACTGTAAAATCATCCATCCTCTCCATATCAAGGATTTCTCATGAAGTTTTGGTTTTTGATCCTAATCTACCTTTTCACCCAATGAATCATAGATAAGAAACTGTATAAGGAATTTAACCCCAGAAAATTAGCTCTTTGCATATAGGCATTTATACTTCATCAGGGATGCTCTTAGCACTGGGCTCTTCAACACAGACATTCGTTGGAGATATTGTAGGTTCGGTTCCAGATCACCACAATAAGACAGATATAGCAGTAAAGCAAGTCACAAGAATATTTTGGTTATCCAGTTCACATAAAAGTTATGTTTACACTATGCTTAACTGACTGTAATCTATTAAGTGTGCAATAGTATTGTGTCCAGAAAAATGTTCATACCTTAATTGAAAAATGCTCTTGCTGAAAAATACTAATGATGGTCTGAGGCTTCCGCAAGTTTTAATCTTTTTGCTGGTGGAGGTCCTTTCCTTGACGTTATGGGCCTTGACCTGGATTATGCTCTGGTTTATGGAAATGCTATGGCTGATCTGATCTATTTAGACTATTGAAACCTTATTCATATCAGCAATGGGACTATTTCACTTTCTTATCCTTCATGTGTTTGCTGAAGTAGACTTTTAGTTTTCTTCAAGAACTCTTCCTTTGCATTTACAATTTGGCTGTCTGGCTCAAGAGGCCTAACTTTCAGCCTGTCTTGGCTTTCAACATGCCTTCCTCACTAAGCTTACTCATTTCTAGCTTTTGATTTAAAGAAACACCTGAGTCTTGCCTTCACTTGAACAGTTTGAAGCCATTGCAGGCTTCTTAACTGGCCTAATTTTAATATTGTTCTGCCTCAGGGTATAGGAAAGCCCAAGGAGAGAAAGAGATGGGGGAGCTGCTGGTCTGTGGGGCAATCAGAACACACACACATTTATTAAGTTTGCCATCTTCTATGGGCACAGTTCATGGCACCCTAAAATAATTACAATAGTAACACCAAAGTTCACAGATCACAGATCATCATAACAGATATAATAATAATGAAAATGTTTGAAATACTAAGAGAATTACTAAAATGTAATGCAGAAACGTGAAGTAAGCACATGCTATTGAGAAAATGGCACCAATAGATTTGCTGGATGTAGGGTTGCCACAGACCTTCAATTGGTAAGGATTCCATATCTGCACAGAACAATAAAGTGAAGCACAATAAAACGAGGTATGACAGTATAAGCAATCAAGACTCAGTCTATGGGAAATATTTGGAGTTACACAATTTTATTTCCATGCCTGCGATGATGGCAGGAAACACATAGTCTTGGCCATGCAGAAGCAAAATCCTAAAACTGGAAGTAAATGGAATTATAAGTCTGGAAATTGGTGCTATGGACAAGGAAAGTTGCTTTGGGTAAATACTGATTCTAACAAGAAGTACATTTCTGAAAACCCTACATCCAACACAAGAAGATACCTTGGAATGTGGTGGGCTTCCTGCAAAGACTCAGAATTTCTCCTTGCCAATGTAGGTAGAGGATGTCATTTAATTATGTAACAGAAGTACTTGTCTAAGGCAGCCATGCACCCTGGATTTGCTGGGGCAAGCACAAGGACAGATATTCTACCCACGTGGCTCCATAGGACACTTGTTAGATCACATTTGGGTAGCACAAGCCATCCCCTGATAAAAAGAGCTGTGAATCTAGCCCTAGAGTAAGAGAAGGCCAGCAGCTGTGGAGCCAGCTGTCTTGCCACACATCTCAACATTGACACTACTTATCAGCATGACCCTCAGCAAGTCACTCAGCCTGTCTGTGCCTTGGGTTACTCATCAGTACATGAGGGGTGCAAATGGGATGTACTTCAAAAGATCATCTTAAAGATTCAATGAGATAGCATAGTGCTTCTCCATTCATCTGTGGTGAAAGAACATATTTCTAAAATTTTCAGCTTGTTGTGGACGAATACTCTTACAAATACAAAAAAAATTACCAGTTGCATAGCAGTGACAAATACAAGTTTCTAAATACATACTCTGGTTTTCCTACTTATCATGTCTTAAATTGGTAACAAACTGTTGTCAGTCTGCACTGGTTCCTGGACCACACTTTGAGCAACACGGCAATCACATATTTAAAGGGTTTGGCGTGGTTTCTGGCATACAGTAAGAGCTCAGTAAATGTTGGCTTTTATAATTATTATTGTCTGATGTGTCCATTTTATGGTAAAAGCTTTTATTGATGGGAACTGCGTTGTCAGGACCTGTCTCAGGCTGAGCTGACTAGAGCTGAGCCGCCAGAGCAGCAAATTAAAAGCAATGCACCAAAATGAAAGCAAAAGTGAAGCCTTTGTTCACATACTGTGATAATAAAAGCAAGAGGCTAAAACCAGAGAAAGCTGCCATCTCTCCCCTGTTCCGTTTCCCCTTGGAACAGTGCACCTGTTGAGGATCAGATGGATCTCTGAGGGCGGGGTAGGGGGTGGTGTTTCACTGAATAAGAAGCCCAGAACAAAAGGCTTTTGCAGTTTTATAGACCTGGGGTCCAGAGGAGAGGAGAGGGCTAGAAGTGGAAAAGTTACTGGACACTGAGTCAGTCAGAGTGAGGAAAATATCTTCAAGCTTTCCAGATAAGGAGGCACCTTTCCCAGTGGAGGCACCTGGCTAGGAAATCACTGTGCATAAGAACATGACCAGCCAGCGTGCAGGACTCTTTGACCACAGATCTCTTCAAAGACTGCAGTGCATTGTCTATGCACCAAGTCTGTGTGGGAAGGGCAGGTTTCCCCCAGAAGACTGCCAGGGAAAGCCTTTGTCATTGCCTATGGAAAAGCCTGAACATTCACACATAGATTTTTTTTCCCCAGGAGCTGGTCTCCAAACACGTAGCCAAAGCAACTTCCTAAGAAAGGGGCAAAATTCAAATGACAAACATTTGCCCTTCCATGTGGCCTTTTTTAAAGAAATATTCTGACTCAATGAATGACCTCATTTGAGAAAGCCTTTTGTAACCGAGGTGTTTGCAGATCAATAAATAGTATCATTTAGGAAGTCCAACTCAAGAACAGATGCAAAGTCTATGAATAATTTGTCTAAAATGAAGGATATTTTTTTGAAATGCATAAGAAGACAGGTGACACAGCAAAATTCAACTTTTTCTTCATTTCTAAGGAATATTGCTTATAAACTATTCCATGAACCACAGACTTGGTTATGATAACTTTTCACATAATATTTCAAATTACTTGAGTAGGAAAATATACACACAGTCACAGAAGTCTCATTAGCTCTGCTCAGTAGATTTATTAGAGCTGATTATATCAATGCATCAATGCTCACATCTTTTAGTCTCCTCTTACCCTTATGATCAAGACATTATTATTTCTTTCTTTCTTTTTTGTTTTTTGAGACAGAGTCTTGCTCTGTCACCCAGACTGGAGTGCAGTGGCACAATCTCAGCTCACTGAAACCAACCTCCCCCTCCGCCACAAGCTCCACCCTGGGTCTAAGCGATTCTCGTGACTCAGCCACCCAAGTAGTTGGGATTATAGTCACGCACCACCATGCTCAGCTAATTTTTGTATTTTTAGTAGACATGGTGTTTTGTCATGTTGCCCAGGCTGGTCCTGATGTCCTGGCCTCAAGTGATCTGCCTGCCTCGGCCTCACAAAGTGCTGGGATTACAAGCGTGAGCTACCTCTCTTAAGATACTACTTTTAAGGACTTTGCCACACTGAACAGGACTCAAGGTATGTGATGAGGATAGTAAGAAACAAAAGTTGGGAATCTTTAGCTGGGAAAAGAGACTTGTAAGGGTGGGTAAACAATAACATAATTATCTTCACTATTTCCTAGATTAGACATATCAGAGCTAAATGAACAGGGACCAATGAATAAAGCAACAAGGACGTATATCTGATCTATACACACACAAACATACACACACAAATATTTTAACACAAAAACATTCAAGAATTTTTAACAACAAAGCATGTCTTAGTTCAAGCTGCTAATACCAGAAATACCATAGACAGGAGTGGTTTAAACAATAAACATTTATTTCTCACATTTCCGGAGGTTTCAAAGTCTAAGATGAAGGTGCTAGCAGATTTGGTGAATGGTGTGGGCCCATTTTCTGGCTTGTAGACAGCCGTCTTCTCACTGTGGCCTCACAGGGCCAAGATAGAAATCATCTCTCTCATATACTTTCTTGTGAGAGCACTAATGCTATTTATGAAGGTCTCGATCCTTATGACCTAATAACCTATCAAAGGCTCCACCTCCAAACACTGTCATACTGAGAATTAGGCCTTCAACAAATGAATTTGGGGGAGATACAAAAATTCAATCTATAGCAGGCTACCTGATTAGAAAACCAAATATCTGTAGCTCTATACATTTTTTTGATGCTAAAAATGGCAATGGTTGCATTAATGCATGAATACAAAAGCAACACACAAAAAAGTTTAATCAACTTTATTCATTCAAAGTGTATAACATTGATCAAGTCAATGAAACTAGTGGCAATAACAGGAATAAACTGGTCTCAAAAAAATTGAGATATATTCAATAAGCATATGTTTACATTCTGACTCTAGATTTATCTCACAGACAATAACTCTTAACGTGTTTCTCAACTCGTATTTAATTTTTATTTCAACACCTTTCTGAAAAAGAAAATATTTTCAGAAAGTTAGGTAGAAGCAAAAGTTGCCTAAACTTTAGGCACATAAATTTCATAATGTAAGTATCACAACAGTTCTGAAGTAATATACTGACTTTTAACATGACAGGGAATTCTACATCACGTTGGAAGTCTTCATTATCCTTCAGTTCAATCAAGTCCCCCCAAAACTAAGCCAAACTAATAGGACATGCTCTTGAGAGTTCATCATATCCTGAGGTTTGCACTTGAAAGGCTGCTGCAGAAGCATAATGTATAATTCATACTCCTCAAATATCTGTGAATTTCTTTTGAAATTGTGTATTCATTTCTACAAAATTCATTTGTGGACTGCCACAAAACTTGGGATACTATTGAGTTCAGGACAGTTCAGTTCAGACATTTCAGGAACAGGAAACCAGACTCAAGCTGGCTCAGACATTGAAATACTTTATTGGCCCACATAATTTAAAGTTCAAAGCTAGCACAGAGCTTAGGCATGGTTTGTTCAGGACTCTGGCTCCAATCTCTCTGCATTTCTTGACTTTATTTCTTTTTAATTTTATTTCAATAGTTTTTGAAGAACAGCTGGTTTTGGTTACATAAATAAATTCTTTAGTGGTGATTTCTGAAATTTTGGTGCACTCATCACCTGGTCAGTGTACACTGTACCCAATGCATGGTCCTTCAGCCCTCATGCCTTGTCTGCCCTTTCCCTGAATCCCCAAAGTCCTTACTTCATTTTTATGCCTTTGTGTTCTCATAGCCTATTTCCCACTTATAAGTGAGAATATACAACATTCCATTCCTGACGTACTTCACCTAGAATAATGGTCTCCAACTCTATGCAGGTTGCTGCAAGTGTCATTATTTTGTTTCTTTTTATGGCTGATTAGTTTTCCATGGTGCATATATACCACATTTTCTTTATTCACTAATTGGTTGATGGGCATTTAGACTGGTTCCACATTTTTGCAATTGCAAATTGTGCTGCTATAAACATGTGTGTGCCAGTGTCTTTTCCATGTAATGACTTCCTTTCCTTTGCATGAATACCCAGTAGTGAAATTGTTGGATTGAATGGTGGTTCTACTTTTAGTTATTTAAGGAATCTCCATACCATTTTCCTTAGTAGTTGTATTGGTTTACATTTCCACTAGCAGTGTAAAAAATGTTCCTTTTTCACTACATCCACACCAACATCTGTTTTGTTTTATTTTTTAATTATGGCCATTTTTGCAAGAATAAAGTGGTATCACATTGTGGTTTTCATTTGCATTTCCCTGATAATCAGTGATGCTGAGCATATTTTATTTGTTTGTTGGCCATTTGTTTATCCTCTTTTGAGAACTGTCTGTTCATGTCTTTTGCCCACTTTTTGATGGGATTGTTTTTCCTTGCTGATTTGTTGGCATTCCTGGATATTAGTTCTTTGTTAAATGCATAGTTCATGAATATTTTCTTCCATTTTGTGGATTGTCCATTTACTCTGATGATTATTTCTTTTGCTGTGCAGAAGCTTTTTAGTTTTATTAGGTTCTATTTCGTTATTTTTGTTTTTGTTGCATTTGCTTTTGGTTGGTCATAAAGTCTTTGCCTAAGCCAATGTCTAGAAGAGTATTTCTGATGTTTTCTTCTAGAATTTTTATGGTTTCAGGTCTTAGATTTAATCTTTCTTCCATCTTGAATCAATGTTTGTGTGAGATGAGAGATGAGGATCCAGTTTTATTCTTCTACATGTGACTTGCCAATTATCCCAGCACCTTCTGTTGAATAGGATGACATTTACCCAGTTTATGTTTTGTTTTGTTTTGTTTGAGTTGGAGTTTCATTCTTGTCCTCAAGGCTGGAGTGCAATAGCATGATCTTGGCTCACTGCAACCTTGGCCTCCCGGGTTCAAGCAATTCTCCTGCCTCGACCTCCCGAGTAGCTAGGATTACAAGCGCCAGCCATTATACCCAGCTACTTTTTGTACTTTTAGCAGAGATGAGGTTTCACCATGTTGACCAGGCTTGTCTCAAACTCCTGACCTCAGGTAATCTGCCTGCCTTGGCCTCCCAAAGTGCTGGGATTACAGGTGTGAGCCACCACACCTGGCCTTCAATTTATGTTTTTGTTTCTTTGTCGAAGACCAGTTAGCTGTAAGTATTTGGATTTATTTCTGGGTTCTCTACTCTGTTCCACTGGTCTACATGCCATTTTTATACCAGTCTTATGCTGTTTTGTTATCTATAGCCTTATAATGTAGCTTGAGGTCAGGTAATGTGATGCTTCCAAATTTGTTCTTTTTGCTTAGTCTTGCTTTGGCTATGTGGGCTCCTTTTTGCTTCCATATGAATTTTAGAATTGTTTTTCAACTAGTTCTGTGAAGAATGATGACACTATTTTGATGGGAAGTACACTGAATCTCTAGATTGCTTTTGGCAGTATTGTCATTTTCACAATATTGATTCTACCCACCCACGAGCATGGGACATGTTTCAATTTGTTTGTGTCATCTATGATTTCCTTCAGCAGTGTTTTTTAGTTTTTCTTGTAGAAATCTTTTATCTCCTTGGTTAAGTATATTCCTAGGTTTTTTGGGTTTTTGTTTTTGTTTGCAGCTGCTGTAAAAGGAATTGAGTTCTTTATTTGATTCTCAGTTTGGTCATTGTTGATATATAGCCATGCTACTGGCTTGAGTACATGGATTTTCTATCCTAAAACTTTACTGAATTCATTTATCAGTTCTACGAGCTTTATGAATGAGTCTTTAGTGTTTTCTAGGTATGTGATCATATTATCAGTGAACAACGACAGTTTGACTTTCTCTTTACTGATTTGGATGTTCTTTATTTCTTTCTCTTGTCTGATTGCTCTGGCTAGGACTTCCAATACTATGTTGAGTACAAGTGGTGAAAGTTGACATCCTTGTCTTGTTCCAGTTCTCAGGGACAATACTTTCAGCTTTTCCCCATTCAGTATGATGTTGCTCCTGACTTTATTTCTGGGCAAGCTGCTTCTTCAGGATAACTTTTCTTTGTAATGCAATGGCAGCAGCAAGTTCAGGCTATAAATCCATATTTTTTGTTATCCCAAAAGAAAGAGATTTCCTGTGTCCCACAACTCTTCAAAAATTTTTCTAAGTACCACATTGATTAGGCAACCTCTAAAACAATCCTTTAGACTAAGGAAATGTCATGTACTGAATGGCTTAATACTCAGTTACCTGGAGCAATAAACATAGACTCAGGGCAAGATTTGGATTTGTCGCATTTCTAATTTCCATGGTGTAAATATTCCCACCATAGCCCATAAAGTGAGAGAGAGAAAAAAAATGGAAACACTATGAAAAATGCCATAAATATTGTCAAGAGACGGAGAATGAAGAAATAACATATTTTAAGGCATTGAGGGACAAATAATAGCTTTTACTGATTTAAGTCTACTTAATAAAATGGTTACATACATAAAGACTAGAATAATAGATGCCAAAGTATGAACAGTTTATACTTGGTGATAGCATTATGAGTAAATGTCTTTGTATTTTTTTAAATATACATATATATGAATAAACCACAAATCTCTTTTATAACAGGAAAAAATTGTATTTTCATAATACTATTTGCCAAAACACATCTGGAATAGATGTCAGAATTCAGCACTTCTAATGCAGTATTCTCTACTTAATTATGTATAATCAATCAACAAGCATTCTCCTCATTCAGAGCAATAGAATGAAATTGTTAGTAAAGGAAATAGCTGATTTTTGCACATTATAAACTCATTCCTTCTGCAATGTCACTCAAATATTTATTGATCACCCTCTATCGACCATAATCATTTTTACAAATTGTTCCCAAAACAATTTTATTGATATTCATTTTTATAATAATATTCCAAACTTTTAATTGTAATAAAAATCATTAAAATAAATGCATGTTTTGCTGATTAATAATATTATAATACTATTACTATGATGCTTACTTCAAGCTACAAGACATGAAAATATTGAAAAAATGATGAAGTTGATGGACCAGAAAAACCATCTATTAATTAAATGAGGAATTTAAATTATCAAAAACTAAGTGGTTTTCCTTGCTTTAAAGAAATTATAATGTCTGAGTGGCAGATGAAATGAAATAAGATAGAAATTCATCTTTCTTCCTCTGCCCCTCATTCATAAACCTTTTTGTTCATTTCAAAATGGAAAGTAAGAAGAATTAATGAGATTTGTGCCTGAAGCATATCCCTCTAAACCCACATCTATTTAAATTAAAAATTCACCAAAACAGTGTCTGCATTTTCAGTAATTCTTGAAAAATAATTGTATAGCCTTCAAATGACAATCTCAAAAGATGAAGAAATGATACAAATATATTTAAGAAACTGTCTGAATCTATATATTTTTCCTCTTGAGTCTTTTTTCAAATTGAAGTCTTCATACGAAATGTTTTATAAGCCTATTCAAGTGTCTGCACTTATTTCTATACCTAGCATAAGATCGTATCATTTTATCACGTTAGAAACCAGCACTTATAGGACAACTGCTCTGAAATTCATATGCCACAGCACATAACTGAAGGGTTTTCAGTGGAGTGGCCTTGAGGGTAGATGAGTTTTCTCCCCAGGTGTCTGCCTTCCATACTAGATAAGGAACTCCTCAAGGCCAGGGTTTTTCTTTATGTCATAGGCACCTTTGCATATTGATGGACATATAATTGGTTTTAGTGAAATTTATTAAATAAATGAATCAGTAATTGAATGAAGCTCTGCTTTGCCCAGTGACTCAAACTCACAAATCCAGAAACAACCTTAAATAAGCAGAGATGTAAAATTGGATGAAGGGCATACTCACATGGTGGCTTCTTAAGTCATCCATTCTCAAAACCTCAATAGCTCCTTGAGCCTTCTGACCCCTTTCTAAGGCAAAGAAATTGTGGCAGCTCCATCTTATTCACTGAAAGCTGTTGCCCAATTTAGGCTTCAAGGAGGTCTTTCTAGCAAGCTATTAAGATAAGCACCCAGTGTCTCATTGGAACACTGAATCCTGAGTTACGGTTGCCCCTCTGTCACAGAATTCTCCCCTATCCAGCCTATGTTCCTCCCTTCCAGCACTAACATTTTCAAGATCAACCCCCCATGGGCTCCCCCATTTCTTCTGGGGCCTTATTACCCAGATTCTCCAATTCCTTTGTAGGGACCACTTCACCCTAAAGCAGGGTTCTACTTCCCCATTCAGGCTGAGCAATTGAGACCTGAATCTGGTTATCGGCCTGAAGGCAATAAGGGTGGTGGACTTGAGCTTGAGGAGAACCAGCAAGTTGACTGCCTTGCCCTCAACTAAGGCTTCTCAAAGTAGTCAGACAATGGGAAGCAAGGGGGGATGTTTTCCTTTGGAAAGGTTGATGGAGCTGCTTCTGCCAATGAGGAGGATCCAGAGGAATTGGGGCCCTTACAGTTACCCTCCCATGTCTCAAAGTCCCCATCTTTTCCTCTCAGCGTGCTAAATTTGACAGAGGAAGCTTGTTGAGATGGAGCATATAATATGTCTTGCATTTCTGCCACCCATTTAATTAAATCCAGAGCTGGACTTTCAGTACAGGCTTCATGGCAGCTGTGAGAAATGAGTCCTTTAAAGCTGCCTTAGGAACACTCTGGTTGACAAAGCATGGCTTAAATGTGTCTGTGATTCTCTTTTTCTAAAGCTATTAATTCCATCAAAAGAAGATACCTCATGCACAATCCTTATAAATTTTGTTCCTCCCGTAACAACCAGATGCATCAGTCACACATCTACCAATGCCTTGTCTTATAACTATACTTCTCAATAAACCGTAAGTGAAAACGTCAATAATTTTGATAAGTGCTAAGCAGAAGAATGCCCCCCACAAAGATATCTACTTTCCAGAAGCTGTGAATATGCCACTTTCCATATAGACAAAAGGGACTTTGCAGATGTGATTGAGGTTAGGTAGTTTGAGATGGGGAGATTATCCTGGATTATCAAGTGGGCTCAATCTAATCATTTGAGATCTTAAAGACAAAGATGCTTTCCCAACCGGGTAAGAAGTGACCATAGAATAAGGGTCAGGGAGATGCTACTGCAATGCAGGTGACCTCTAGAAGCTAGAGAAGGTGAGGAACCAGCTTCTTCTTTGGAGACTCTGGAAAAGAACAACCTTATTGACACCCTGATTTTAGCCCAGTAAGACCTCTATCAGACTTCCACCCTACAAACTTTAAGATAATAAATTAGGCCAGGAGTGTTGGCTCACACCTGTAATCCCAGCACTTTAGGAGGCTGAGGCGGGTGCATCACTTGAGGTCAGGAGTTCAAGAGCAGCTTGGCCAACATGCTGAAAATTCTGTCTCTACTAAAAATATAAAAATTAGCTGGGCATGGTGGCAGGTGCCTGTAGTCCCAGCTACTCAGAAGGCTGAGGCAAGAGAATTGCTTGAATCCAGGAGGCAGAGGCTGCAGTGAGTTGAGATCACACCACTGCACTCCAGCCTGGGCAAGAGAGCAAGACTCTATCTCAAAAAAAAAATTTTTTTTAATTTAATTTTAAAAATTTAATACCTTGTGTTGTTTTAAGCCACTAAGATTATGATAATTTGTCACAACAGCAATAGAAAACTAATTCAGGATGCTGCTGCGTGCCAGAATTGTTAACATTTCATTGTCCACAAGCAGTGAAGTTCCTAATGCTTTCAGATCAATAGGCAGCTCAACCCAAAATCCAGTCTCAAGGGTCTACTTTCAACAGGTACCACTCCGCTACCTGTGTTTCCTAGAAAACAAAACCTGTGGCAAAACCTATGTACTGAGGCTTTATGGGAAAGGACAATCCCAGGACAGCAAGAGTGTGGAGGAAAGGAGCTCGAGTTAGCAAATATAAGATCCACATCATTTAACCACTTACCTGGCCACAGCTTACAAGACTACACAGCCCGTTGCTTGGCCATGTGGCCCATCTTCCAGAAAGATCATGGAAAACCACTTCCCCTCAGAAGAGTCCATCAGGGGAAGAAAGGGATATGAATGAAACCTCTAAGCATGTCTCCTGTCTTCATTAGTCAGAATGTTCCCTCCACGCTTTCAAGGTCTTCACCCACTGGGGTGACCTCCAGGGAACCCAAGTCCCACAGCCTGCAGTGCACAAGTGGAGCAAAGGACCAAGACTCCCTCAGTCCTTAGTGACTCCCTCAGTGATGGCTAAGTGCAAGGCTGACACAGCTCCAGCCAAGACATGCACCACAGAGACCACAGAGAGCCCAACCATTGCCAAGTGGGCAGGGGAAGACTGAGACCCAAGGATAGAAGGAGATGAGGGGCTTTCCATTGAGCAGGTTGCTCAAGACCTGGGGGATAGGACGAGCAATGAGAATCTAGAGAGGCACATGAATGAGGTCTCATACAGCAGCTTAGATATTTCCATAATGTGAGACCTCTAAAATTAGAAACCTAAGACAAATAGCAGAGGCAAAAATTTTTATTTTTAAAAGTTTTGTAATCACAAAATTTCATCAGCACACACATACATGCAATCATCTAATTCATAATTACTACATGTTGGCATATAAATTTTAGAGTTGACCAGTCATGCTCAATGGATTTTTTTGGACTGCCTTGGAAAAGCTCCACTTTTCTGAGTCTAATGTTTCTATACCAGTTTAGTATTTCTTTTGCTGGTCAATAGGGAAATGAGACAAAACCAGACAGTCTTACCTAGGTCTTATTGGAAGGGCTGGACCTGCTGTCCTTTGGTACCCTTTGATTTCAGGATATCTTCTTAGCAGCTAATCATGCCATTGTCTTAGGTCAGCTCTGATGTAACTTTTTTGGTTTTGTTTTGTTTTGCTTTTTTCCAGGCAGGGTCTCATTCTGTCACTTTGGCTGGAGTGCAATGGTACAGTCATGGTTCACTGCAGCCTTGACTTCCTGGGCTCAACGAATCCTCCCACCTCAGCCTCCTGAGTGAGCGTCTGGGACCACAAGTGCACACCACCATGTCCAGCTAATTTTTTTAATTTTTTGTAAAGACAGGGTCTTACCATATTGCCCAGGCTAGTCTCAAACTCCTAGGCTCAGGTGAGTCTCCTGCCTTGCTCCCAAAGCACTGGGATTACAGACATAAGCCACCCTGCCAACCCTGATGCAGCTTCTTTTTTGAAACAGGGTCTCACTCTCACCCAGGCTGGAGAGCAGTGCACGGTAATGACTCACTGCAGCCTCAGCCCCCCAGGCCCAGGTGATCCTCCCATCTCAGCCTCCTGGGTAGCTGGGACTACATGTGTGCACCACTACACCCAGCTAATTTTTTGTATTTTTCTGTAGAAATGAGGTCCCTCCATATTGTCCAGGCTGGTCTCAAACCTGTAGGCTCAAGTGAGCCACTTACCTCAGGCTCTCAAAGTGCTGAGATTACAGGCATGAGTCTCCGCACAGGGCCTGGTGTAGCGTCTTTCATGGAGCAATGTTCTTCAGCAAATGTCTACCGTTATGCTTTTCCAATGCTTTCTATCTGTCTGGTTTCTTATATATACACCCCTTTTCTTATTGACTTTTTAACTGTAAACTATTTTTGTATCACATTTATAGCTATTACAGTTGACCTAGAATTTACAGTTATTAAAATGAAAATTATTTACAATTAAATCCATAGCACACCACCCTAGGATTTTTTTCTCACTGGGTGTGAATTTCAAAAAAAGAAGCCCAGCGTAGATCAAATAATTTGCTGATTCAGATGCTTCTAAATGCTGGTACAAGGCTGGGGAATATAACAGATCACCCTTCCTGTAAATATCCAAACTGCTTAGAAATAGTACAGTATGAGAGTCACTGTAAGTTCTCTAAATTAAAAAAAAAAATCAGTGGATTAGCTGACCATATGTCCTTATAAATTTAGTATACTGGGAACTTAACTTATAGTCTCTTTGTGCGTTAAATTTAAACCCATAAAGCTACACAGCAGCGGTTTTCTTCATGAACAGCTTTTTATCAGCTCTCTGGGCAGTGTCCAGGTAATGAAGTCCAGGGGCCTCAGAGAGCTGGCCCTGTGAAATTAATTCCATGGCTATGGGAAAATTCATTAAGATAATGGGTAACCACAGAAGTGTGTTTTTATAAGAGCTACAGTTGTAGTTGTTGTGAAATGTACTCAAATATTCAGAGTAGCTTCACTACTTGGCATTTTAAATAAAATACAGTTAGTGGATTGAAATGGTAATAGCTTGTCAGGATTCTTAAAACGAAAATGGAGATTGGCAGGATAAATTACTTTATATGGAAATTACCTCCAAGTCTACTCTGATACATTACTGTTTTTGAACATGTTGAGCAGGATTTAATAAAGCTAACTCTGATAGAGCCTGATAACCTATGTTTTCTAGTGGTTCTAAAGTTTTAGTGGGCTTAAGAATCACCTGGCTACTTGTTAAATATGCCTATCTTAGTTCCTATCCCAAGGGACTTTTGAATCAATAGATATGAGGTGGGACCCAGAAATCTACATTTTAAGCAACATTTCCTCCCTTTAGAGGATTCTGACACAGGTCGTTTACAAAGCACTCCCTTAAGATAACCATTGTGGGAGTCTATGCTTCAATCCACTATCTCAAAACCTCAGTGGGTGCACCAGCCAGGAATACCATGGAGAAGTTGGCAAGTCATAAGTACCATATGCAAGGACGGCTCCTACAGCACTCTTCGGATCCTCTCAGGCCTCACTTGTCACCAGTAACTTCAAACTAGCAACCAGTAGCCTGTTCTCCATGAACTATGACCAGATTAATGGGGTCACAATCCATCAGGATTTCTTCTCATGCCTGTGCCTCCCATTATCACTTCCTGCCATACAGTTGCACTGTTGACACAGAGTCATGAGACATGGTGGGTTCCACTGGTGCCCACAAACATGCAACCTGGAAGTCCTTAGGGAATTAATGTCCCATGATGAAAATCTTGGATCTAGGGAAATGGAGACAGCAGATGATTTTTTAATAATCCTCCCCCAATGGACAATCAAAAGAGGCAGTCATTTCTATGGCATCCCAAAACATGATTTCCATGGAGATCAAGCGATCATCACACTTGATACCTCAAATGGCGCTCTCTCTCTATCTCTGTCATTTTCTGTCTCATTCCTCTTGTTCTTCACATACGCTCCGGGGAATTGCACTCCTTGATAGCATAAGAGCACATAATCTTTGCCCCAGGCTCTGCTTTCTGGGGAACCCAAGCTAAGATACATTCTAGAATTTTGTTATTTAACTGTAGTGCAGCAAAGAATTATAAATTCACAAGCTCCTCTAACCTGACTCATTCTTGCTTCACTGCACATGGCTAAGATCTCTGAACTTTGGACAGAACATTCCCACAAGGGACAAAGAAGATATTGAGAAGCCATATCCACTAATAATAGCATGTAACCTTCATCTTGTGTGTATCCTTTGCACTGCTAGCTAGCAAAAGAAGCTTCGCCAAGTCTAATCTAAGCTGTCACTTTCACCAGTCCCCAGACCTGGACTGACCAAGCTTTAAAGTCTAGCACGGTTCAGTTTGGTTACATCAAATTCAACTAGATTAAAATATTTGTCTGTTCAGTGAGAATGTGATTTTAGTTAGAGATCCAGAACTATTATTCCAACAAAACTTAGTTCCATTTCTCAGCTGTATCCTTTTTACGACCTAGATTAGGACATCACTCCCATCACATTCTGTTAGTTAGAAGTGAGTCACCAAGTACAGCTTATGTTCACACTCATACAAAGGGAAATTAGACTTCACCTTTTGTACGTAGGATTGTCAAGGAACAGAAAGCCACCATCTGGCTTCATGCTGGACAGGCTTACCAACATATTCACATTTCAGAAATCCTAGTTAAACTGCCACTTCTGGAGGACAGAATTGTGACCACCATTTTTCAGTACAAAGCTGTACACACAGTAGACCCCAAATATTTGCTAAATAAATAGTTGAAAAAGAAAAAGACTTTATCTTCATGGTCCCCTGCACTTCCGTTATTTCAGTCATCACTAGAGCTAAGCATTTATTCACATTATAGCTATCAGTTCATACACTTCATATCTTAACTGACATGCCAGGTAGAAAATTGAAGCAGTTAGCTGAATAACTCAGGCTAAAAGTGTTTTCACTTCAATTACTTGCAAAGATGATGCAGGAATGTTTGCCTATAGTGAGATTATTTTTCCCCACCAGAGGCAGCATACTTTCTCCTAAAGATCTTTCCTCTCTCAAGTCAACCTCAAATTTCTTCCAGATGTCTCATAGCAGCAATTTGTCACCAATCCTTTTATTGAAAGTGTAACACACTGTTGCAGTTTTAACTAGTCCCAGATCAGCAGTAACATATCAAGCACTGATTTCTTCATTAGCTTCTCATACGCTGTTGCTTCTATAACTTCCAGGGACTGAGAACTACAGTGTCTCAACCAAAGAATTGGTAACCCGTTTCGAATCCGCAAAGAGGTATGTGGTGTGCATCGAGCACAAGATGCCAAATGTATATGCTTTAAATCTATAGTACCTGAAGCCAAAAACAGTTTTTAAAAATTCTTCCATAGTTTTTTCAAGTACACTAATGATTTCATTGTTTAAGTCTAAATATTTTTAAAGTATTACACAAAATGCAGAAGCAGAAAAAGCATTGCTGATAAATTTAAACAAATGAAAGTATAATATTTCTACAAGGCAAAAATCCTCCATAATTAAAATCAAAAGATAAATAACAAGAAAAAAATCTACAACTCATTTGACTAAACACTGATATATTGACTAATATATGAAGAGCTTCTATAATTTAATAAAAGAATAGCAAGCCCATGCAAAAGTGGACAAAAGGTATGAACTGATAGCTTAAGGTCAAGGAAGTGGAAGTGGTTCAAACATATAAACAGATGCCCAACCTTATACCTAATAAGAGAATGCAAGTGGAAACAACACTATCATTTTTGCCTATTAAATTTGAAAATATGAAAAAAGTTTGATACATATTCTGTTAGAAAAGGCGTGGGAAACAGGCACTCTTATATAGCTTGATGGTGGGAGTAAAAGCTCCATGGAGACTAGTGTGCTCACACTGATCTCTATTACAAATGTATGTGCCTTTTGGCCTTCCTGAACCACTTCTAGAATGATGTCCTAGAATTACTTCCATACAAGTATAAAATGACAAATATATGAGCCTCATTACAGTATAGTATAGAATATTGAAACCATTTAAATGTCTACCAAGAGCAGATGGATTAAACACAATAGTACAAAGGTGTGCAATGGAGTACGGCTACTAGAAAACAAAGTAGATCTTTATACACCAATATGGAGTAAGTTCCAAAATATATTTGTTAAGAAAAAATTTAAAATCAAGTGCAGAATAATTTACATAGTATGTTATGTTTCTACCTCAAGAATATATATCAAAGCTATATTGAAACAGGGTTGCTGGGAGACAGAAAGGATATCTATTTTTTCATTTTGTGGAACTTAAACCTTTTATGTTTTGTATTATGATAATGAGTTACTAATTTAATAAATAAATAAAAATGTTAAAATCATGCTCTCCCAGAATGTGGTTCTGTAATGGGACAAAGCATAGGCTTTTCAATGGACCCACCACCCAATACAGCAAAAGCAGAGCTAAGAGGAAAGTTTATAGCATTAAATGCCTACATCAAAAAGTAGAAAGGTTACAAATTAGCAGTGTAACAACCCACCTCAAATGACTAAAAAAGTAAGAATAAACCAACCCCAAAATTAGCAGAAAAAAAAAAGAAACAAAAAAGATCAGAGCAGAACTAAATGAAATAGGACCAAAAACAATACGAAGGATCAATGAAACAAGAAGTTGTTTCTTCAGAAATATAAAACTCATAAACCCCTAGCTAGAAGAGAGAAGACCCAAATAAACAGAATCAGAAATAAAAAGGGAGAGATTACAACTGATAACACAGAAATCCAAAAGATGATCAGAGACTATCATGAAGCATTGTACACTCACAAACATGAAACCTAGAGAAAATGGATACATGGCTGAAACATACAGCCTCCCAAGATTGAACCAGGAAGAAATAGAAAACCTAAACAGACAATTAACAAGATGAGATTGAATCACTAATAAAAAATCTACCAATAACACCAACAAAAAGCCCAGGACCAGATGAAGTCACAGCTGAATCTACAAAACAACTAATACCAATCCTCCTAAAACTATTCTAAAACATTGAGGAGAATGGAATTCTCCCTAACTTATTCTATGAGACTGTATCAGCAAAATAAGGCAAGGGCACAACAAAAAAAGAAAGACATACAAATATACCTGATGAACATAGATACAAAAATTATCATCAAAATACTAGCAAACAGAGTACGAAAAAGGGACTTCTGCCAAGATGGACAAATAGCAACAGTTCCAGTCTGCAGTTCCCAGCAAGAGCATGTCAGAAGACAAGTGATCTCCGCATTTCCAACTGAGGTACCACGTTCATCCCATTGGGACTGGTTGGACAGTGGGAACAGCCCAAGGTGGGCAACCTGAAGCAGGGTGGGGCACCGCCTCACCCAGGAGGTCCAAGGGGCCAGATAACTCTTGCTCCAAGCCAACGGAAGCCATTAGAAACTTTTCTGGACACTTAGGCACTCCAGCTCAGATACTGCACTTTTCCCATGGTCTAAACAACGCTCAGACCAGGACATTCCTCTGGCATCTACAACACCAGCGCCTCGGGCTTCCAGCACAAAATTGGGCACCCATTTTAGTTGAGTGGCACCTGGAATGCCAGTGAGACAGAACCGCCCATTCCTCTGCAAAAGGGGGCTGAAGCCAGGGAACAAAGCAAGCTGGCTCGGCAGGTCCCACCCCTATGAAGACTGGCTAGCTAAAACCCACTGGCTTGAAATTCTTGCAACCAGCACAGCAGTCTGAGCTCCACCCAGGACATTTGAGCTTGGTGGGGGGAGGGGCACCCACCACTGCTGAGGCTCTGGTAGGTGGCTTCAACATTGCCTGTGTAAACAAAGCCAACAGGAAGTTTACCCAGCAGTTGGGCAGAGCCCAGCACTGAAGCTCAGCAAGGCCTCTACAGGCAGACTGTTAAGTAGATTCCCTTCTTGCTGGGCAGGGGATCTCAGAAAACAAAGACAATAGCCTGTCAGGGACTTACAAAGCCCCCACCTTCCTGGGACAGAGCACCTGGGAAATGGGGCAGTTGTGGGTTCCACTTCAGCATACTTAAACGTCCCTGCCCAGCAGCCCTGAAGGGAACAATGGATCCCCCAGCACAGTGTTTGAGCTCCATTAAGGGACAGGCTGCCTCCTCAAGTGGCTCCCTGATCCCCATGTATCCTAACTGGGAGACACGTCATACAGGAGAGCTCTGGCTGACATCTGGCAGGTACCCTTTTGGGATGAAGCTACCAGGAGAAGGAGCAGGCAGCAATCTTTGCTGTTCTGTAGCCCCCACAGGTAATTCTCAGGCAAGCAGGGTCTGGAGCACACCTCCAGCAAACTCAGCAGACCTGCAGCAGTGGGGCCTGACTGTTAGAAGGAAAACTAATGAACAGAAAGAAATACCCTCAACATCAACAGAAAGGACATCCACTAAGAAACCACATCAAAAGTCACCAACCTCAAACACCAAATGTAGATAAATCCACAAAGATGGGAAGGAACCAGTGCAAAAATGCTGAAACTGCCAAAAGCCAGAATGCCTCTTCTCCTCCAAGGGATCACAACCCCTCACCAGCAAGGGAACAAAACCAAATGGAGACTGAGTTTGACAAATTGACAAAAGCAGGCTTCAGAAAGTGGGTAATAACAAACTTCTCCGAGCTAAAGGAGCATGTTCTAACCCAATGCAAAGAAATTAATAACCTTGAAAAAAAGGTTAGATGAACTACTAACAAGAATAACCAGCATGGAAAGGAATATAAACAACATGATGGAGCTGAAAAACACAGCATGCAAATTCCATGAAGCATATACAAGTTTCAATAGCTGAATTGATCAAGCAGAAGAAAGGATATCAGAGATTGAAGATCATCTCAATGAAATAAAGTGAGAAGGCAAGATTAGAGAAAAAAAAGTGAAAAGAAATGAACAAAGCCTCCAAGAAAGATGAAATTATGTGAAAAGACCAAATCTATGTTTGATCAGTGTACCTGAAAGTGACGGGGAGAATGAAACCAAGTTTGGAAAACACTCTTCAGGATATTATGCAGGAGAACTTCCCCAACCTAGCAAGGCAGGCCACCATTCAAGTCCAGGAAATACAGAGAACACCACAAAGATATTCCTCAAGAAGAGCAACCCCAAGGCACATAGTAGTCAGATTCACCAGTGTTGAAATGAAGGAAAAAATGCTAAGGGCAGCCAGAGAGAAAGGTCGGGTTACCCACAAAGGGAAGCCCATCAGACTCACAGTGGATCTCTCGGCAGAAACCCTACAAGCCAGAAAAGAGTGGGGGCCGATATTCAACATCCTAAAAGAAAAGAATTTTCAACTCAGAATTTCATGTCCTGCCAAAATAAGTTTCATAAGCGAAAGAGAAATAAAATCCTTTACAGACAAGCAACTGCTGAGAAATTTTGTCACCACCAGACCTGCCCTACAAGAGCTCTTCAACGAAGAACTAAACAAGGAAAGGAACAACAAGTACCAGCCACTGCAAAAACATATCAAACTGTAAAGACCACTGATACTATGAAGAAACTGCATCAACAAATGGGAAAAACAACCAGCTATAATCAAAATGGCAGGATCAAATTCACACATAACAATATTAACCTTAAATGGAAATGGGCTAAACGCCCCAATCAAAAGACACAGACTGGCAAATTGGATAAAAGGTCAAGACCCATCAGTGTGCTGTATTTCAGAGACGCATCTCATGTGCAAAAACACACAGGCTCAAAATAAAGGGATGCAGGAAGATTTACCAAGCAAATCGAGAGCCAAAAAAAAAAAAAAAAAAAAACAGGGGTTGCAATCCTAGTCTCTGATAAAACAGACTTTAAACCAACAAAGATCAAAAGAGACAAAGATAATGATAAAGGGATTAATGCAATAAGAAGAGCTAACTATCTTAAATATATATGCACCCAATACAGAAGCACCCAGATACATAAAGCAAGTTCTTAACAGCCTACAAAGAGACTCAGACTCCCACATAATAATAATGGGAGACTTTAACACCCCACTGTCAGTACTAGACAGATCAACAAGACAGAAAATTAACAAGGATATCCAGGACTTGAACTCAGATCCCGATCAAGTGGAACTAATAGACATCTACAGAACTCTTCACTCCAAAATCACAGAATCAGCACCACATCGCACTTATTCTAAAATTGACCACATAATTGGAAGTAAAACACACCTCAGCAAATGCAAAAGAACAGAAATCATAACAAACAGTCTGTCAGACCACAGTGTAATCAAATTAGAACTCAGGATTAAGAAACTCACTCAAAACTACACAACTACATGGAAACTAAGCAAGCAACCTGCTCCTGAATGACTACTGGATAAATAATGAAATGAAGGCAGAAATAAAGATGTTCTTTGAAACCAATGAGAATGAGGATACAATGTACCAGAATCTCTGGGACACATTTAAAGCAGTGTCTAGAGGGAAATTTATAGTACTAAATGTCCACCAGAGAAGCAAGGAAAGATCTAAAATCGACACCCTGATGTCATGATTAAAAGAACTAGAGGAGCAAGATCAAACAAATTCAGAAGCTAGCAGTAGGCAAGAAATAAGTAAGATCAAAGCAGAACTGAAGGAGACAGAGACATTAAAAACTCTTCAAAAAATCATAAATCCAGGAGCTGGTTTTTTGAAAAGATCAACAAAATAGATAGATCACTAGCCAGACTAATGAAAAGAAAAGAGAAAAAATTCAAATAGAGGCAATAAAAATGATAAAGGAGATATCACCACTGATCCCACAGAAATACAAACTACCATCAGAGATTACTACCTCTATGCAGATAAACCTGTAAATCTAGGAGAAATGGATAAATTTCTGGTCACTTACACCCTCCCAAGACTAAACCAGGAAGAAGTTGAATTCCTGAAGACCAATAACAAGGTCTGAAGTTGAGGCAGCATTTAATAGCCTACCAACCAAAAAAAGTCCAGGACCAGACAGGTTCACAGCCCAATTCTACCAGAGGTACAAAGAGGAGCTAGTACCATTCCTTCTGAAACTATTCCAAAGGATACAAAAAGAGAGAATCCTCGCTAACTCATTTTATGAGACCAACATCACCTTGATACCAAAACCTGGCAGAGACACAACTAAAAAAGAAAATTTCAAGCCAATATCCATGATTAACATTGATGTAAAAATCTTCAAACCAAATCCAACAGCACATCAAAAAGCTTATCCATCATGATCAAGTTGGCTTCATCCTTGGGATGCAAGGCTGGTTCAACATCTGCAAATCTATAAATGTAATCCATCACATAAACAGAACCAAAGACAAAAATCACATGATTATCTCAATAGATGCAGAGAAGGACTTCAACAAAATCCAACAGCCCTTTATGCTAAAAACTCTCAATAAACTAGATATCGATGGTTTATATCTCAAAATAATAAGAGCTATTTATGACAAACCCACAGCCAATATCATAGTGACTGGGCAAAAACTGGAAGCATTCCCTTTGAAAACTGGCACAAGACAAGGATGCTCTCTCTTACTACTCCTATTCAACATAGTATTGGAAGTTCTGGCTAGGGCCATCAGGTAAGAGAAAGAAATAAAGTCTATTCGAATAGGAAGAGAGGATGTCAAATTGTCCCTGTTTGCAGATCACATTATTGTATATTTAGAAAACCCCATCATCTCAGCCCAAAATCTCCTTAAGCTGATAAGCAACTTAAGCAAAGTCTCAGGATACAAAATCAATGTGCAAAAGATGCAAGCATTCCTATACACCAATAATAGACAAACAGAGAGCCAAATCAGGAGTTAACTTCCATTCACAATTGCTACAAAGAGAATAAAATATCTAGGAATACAACTAACAAGGGATGTGAAGGACCTCTTCACAAACAAGGGATGTGAAGGACCTCTTCAAGGAGAACTACAAACCACTGCTCAAGGAAATGGAAATAAGAGAGGACACAAACAGATGGAAAAACCTTCCATGCTCATGGTTAGAAAGAATCAATATTGTGAAAATGGCCATACTGCCCAAAGTAACTTATAGATTCAACGGTATCCCCATCAGGCTACCGATGACTTTCTTCACAGAACTGGAAAAAAAAACACATTAGACTTCATATGGAACCAAAAAACAGCCTGCATAGCCAAGTCAATCCTAAGCAAAAAAAAAAAAAAAAAAAAAATGCTGGAAGCATCACACTACCTGACTTCAAACTATCTTACACAGCTACTGTAATCAAAACAGCATAGTACTGGTACCAAAACAGAGATATAGACCAATGGAACATAACAGAGTTCTCTAAAATAATGCCACACAACTATAACCATCTGATCTTTGACAAACATGACAAAACAAGCAATGGGGTAAGGATTCCCTGTTTAATAAATGGTGTTGGGAAAACTGGCTAGCCATATTCAGAAAGCTGAAACTGGATCCCTTCCTTACACCTTATACAAAAATTAACTCTAGATAGATTAGAGATTTAAACATGAGGCCTAACACAATAAAAACTCTAAAAGAAAACCTAGACAATACCATTCAGGACATAGGCATGGGCAAAGACTTTATGACGAAAACACCAAAAGCAATGGCAACAAAAGCCAAAATAGACAAATGGGGTTTAATTAAACTTAAGAGCTTCTGCACAGCAAAAAAAAACTATCAATAGAGTGAACCAGCAACCAATAGAATGGGAAAAATTTTTTGCATTCTACCCATCTGACAAAGGGCTAATATCCAGAATCTACAAATAACTTAAATACAAATTTACAAGAAAAACAAACAAACAAACAAAAAGTGGGCAAAGGATATGAACAGACACTTTTCAAAAGAAGACATTTATGCAGCCAACAAACATATGAAGAAAAGCTCATCAGCACTGGTCATTAGAGAAATGCAAATCAAAACCACATTGAGATACCAGTCAGATATCAGTTATAATGGCAATTATTAAAAAATCAGGAGACAACAGATGCTGGAGAAGATGTGGAGAAATAGGAACACTTTTACACTGTTGGTGGGAGTATAAATTAATTCAACCATTGTGGAAGACTGTGGCGATTCCTCAAGGATCTAGAAATAGAAATACCATTTGACCCAGCAATCCCATTACTGGGTATATACCCAAAGGATTAAAAATCATTCTTTTATAAAGACATATGCACATGTATGTTTACTGCAGCACTGTTCACAATAGCAAAGACTTGGAACCAACTCAAATGCCCATCAATGATAGACTGGGTAAAGAACCAGTGGCATATATACACCATGGAATACTATGCAGCCATAAAAAATGATGAGTTCATGTCCTTTGCAAGGACATGGATGAAACTGGAAACCATCATTCTCAGCAAACTGACACAAGAATAGAAAACTAAACATTGCAAGTTCTCACTCATAAGTGGGTGTTGAACAATGAGAACACATGGAAACAGGGAGGGGAACATCACACACCAGGGCCTGGGGAATGAGGGGCTAGGGAAGGGATAGCAGGGGGTCAGAGGCTATGGGAGGGATAGCATTAGGAGAAATACCTAATGTTGATGACGAGTTGATGGGTGCAGCAAACCACCATGGCACATGTATACCTATGTAACAAACCTGCACAATCTACACATGTACCCCAGAACTTAAAGTATAATTTAAAAAAAGAAAGAAAAAAGGTATGAAAAAGATGCATGACAATATAGAGGGCAGTCCTTTATGTTTTAGAAATACATTCAAATGTAAACAGACTTTGAAGAAATACATATTCAAACTGTTAACAGAGATGGTTATATGAGGTGGCTTTACATATAGGATATGTAAAGAGCATATGGGATATATATCCCAAATACATATATATGGGATATATGTAAAGCTTTACACATCCGATATATATATATAATGGCCTTATAGTAAGGGTTGGCTATAAGATAATTTATATTTCTACAGTTCAAATAAATATATAAAATTTTGCTTTAAAAAATTTACCAAAATGTTTCCTTTTTAGCTACAGGAAACTGAAGATTAGTATTTCTAACAAAACAAATGTCTAATACGACTTCCTTTGTTGAATATATTATTCCACATTTTCAAAAATATTTAGTCATTCCCTAAATAAATATTTTAAATTAAAAAAGTAACTAACAAACAAAATCCAACAGGACATCAAAAAGATAATATGCTAGATCAAATGGGCTTTATACCAGGGAAACAAGGATAGTTTGACATATGTAAATGAATAAGTGGGATTCATCACATAAACAGATTGAAGAGCAAAAACCATATGGTCATCTCAATAGACACAGAAAAAGCATGTGATAGAATTTGACATTCCTTCATGACAAAAACCTTCAAAAAACTAGGCACAGAAGGAACATACCTCAAAATAATAAAAGTCATATATGAAAATCCACAGCCAACATCATACTGAATGGGGAAAAGTTGAAAGCCTTTCTCCTCTAAGAACTGGAACAAGGTAAGTATATCCACTTTCACCACTGCTCTGGCTAGGACTTCCAGTACATTCAACATAGTCCTAACTAGAGCAATCAGGCAAGAGAAAGAAGAAAGAGCATGCAAATTGGAAAAGAAGAAGTCATATTATCCCTGTTTGCTGACAATACAGTCTTAATCTAGAAAGCCTAAAGACTCTACCAAAAAACTCTTAGATTTGATATGTGAATTTAGTAAAGTTTGCAGGATATACATCCACATACAAAAATCAGAAATGCTAATTATTTTTGTATGTTGATTTTTGTATCCTGCAACTATACCAAATAATAATGATTCAGTAATGATCCACTAATACCTCAATAATGATCTAGCTAAAAATGAAATCAAGAGAGCAATTTCCTTTATAATAGCTACAAAAAATAAAATACCTAGGAATAAATTTAACCCGGGAGGTGAAATATCTTGACAAAGAGAACTACAAAACACTGATGAAATTGTAAATGACATAAACAAATGGGAAAATATCCCATGCTCATCTATTAAAGGAATTAATATTGTTAAAATGACCATACTACCCAAAGCAATATATGAATTCAATGCAATCCCTATCAAAATACCAACATCATTTTTCACAGAATTAGAAAAAAAATCCTATAATCCAAATGGACCTCAAAAAGTATCTGATAGCCAAATCAATCCTAAGCAAAAAGAACAAAACTAGAGTCACATCGCCTGACTTCAAATTATATTACAAGACTATAGTAGCCAAAACAGCATGGTACTGATATAAAACACATAGACCAATGGAACAGAATAGAGAACCCAAAAATAAAGCCACATATTTACAGCTAACTGATCTTTGATAAAGCTGGCAAGAATATACATTGGAGAAATGGCACTGTTTTCAATAAATGGTGCTGTGAAAATTGGATTGCCACATGCAGAAGAATAAAACTAGACCCCTATCTCTTACTATATATAAAAATTAACTCGAGATGGAATATAAGACCCAAAACTATAAAATTACTAAAGGAAAACCTAAGGAAAACTCTTCTGAACATTGGCCAATGCAAAGAATTTATGACTAAGACTTCAAAAGCACACGCAACCAAAAAATAGACAAATGGGATTTAATTAAGTGAATACACTTCTGCACATAAAAAGAAATAATCAGCAGAGGCAACAGACAATTTGCAGAATGGAAAAATATTTGCCAACTATTTATCCAAGAGGGGACTAATATCCATAATCTACAAGGAACTCAAACAGCTTAACAAAAAACAACAAAAAAAAAAACCATTAAAATGTGGGCAAATGACATGAATAAACATTCTTTAAAAGAAGACATATAAATGGCCAAGAGGTTTTGTTTTGTTTTGTTTTGTTTTTTATTTCCTGGACTTGAATATTGGCCTGCCTTGCTAGGTTGGGAGATATGTTTTTCAAAATGCTCAGGCCGGGCACGGTGGCTCACGCCTGTAATCTCAGCACTTTGGGAGGCCGAGGTGGGTGGATCACGAGGTCAAGAGATCGAGACCATCCTGGTCAACATGGTGAAACCCCGTCTCTACTAAAAATACAAAAAATTAGCTGGGCATGGTGGCGCGTGCCTGTAATCCCAGCTACTCAGGAAGCTGAGGTGGGAGAATCGCCTGAACCCAGGAGGCAGAGGTTGCGGTGAGCCGAGGTGGCGCCATTGCACTCCAGCCTGGGTAACAAGAGCGAAACTCTGTTTCAAAAAAAATAAAAAATAAAAATAAAATGCTCAACATCACTATTCATCAGAGAAATGCAAATTAAAACCAAAATAAGATATCATCATACCCCTTTCAGAATGACTATTATTTAAAAGACAAAAAAATAGACATTGAGAGGATGCAGAGACAAGGAATTGCTTATACACTGTTAGTGGGAATGTAAATTGGTACAATCTCTATGGAAAATAGTATAGAGATTTCTCAAAGAACTAAAAGTAATGACTGGGCACAGTGGCTCATGCCTGTAACCCCAGCACTTTGGGAGGCTGAGGCAGGTGGATCACCTAAGGTCAGGAGTTCGAGACCAGCCTGGCCAACATGGTGAAACCCGTCTCTACTAAAAATACAAAAATTATCCAGGCATGCTGGTGCACACCTGTAATCCCAGCTACTCAGGAGACTGAGGCAAGAGAATCACTTGAACCTGAGGAGGTGGAGGTTGCAGTGAGCCCAGATCGCACCACTGCACTCCAGGCTGGGTGACAGAACAAGACTCCATGTCAAATATACATATATGTAAATTAACTAAAAATAGAAGTACCATTTTATCCAGCAAACTCTTTACTGGATATCTACTGAAAGGAAAAGCAGTCGATATATCAAAAAGTACTTGTATGTTTATCACAGCACTATTTACAATAGCAAAGATATGGAATTAACTTAAGTATGAATCAATGGATGATTCAATAAAGAAAATGTAGTATATATACACAATGGAATACTATTCAGCTATAAAAAGGAATAAAATATCTTTTGTGACAACATGAATAGAATTTGAGATCATTATCTTAAGTGAAACAAGCCAGACATAGAAAGACAAATATTGCATATTCTCACTCATAAGTGGGTGCTAAAATATGTGTACACATGGACATAGAGAGTGGAATGGTAGATAATGGAGACTGAGACAGGTGAGAGGGTGGGAGGTAGTGGATGATAAGAAATTATTTAATGGGTACAGTGCGCATTATTCAGGTGACAGATACTCCAAAACACAGACTTAACCATTATGCAATCTATGCATGTAACAAAACTGTAGTTGGACCCCATACATTTATATAAATAAAAATGAATAAAAAACAAAAACATTTACCCACCCCCATATGTACCTGGCTAGACCCTGGGTCAGGTGCTGGATGTTTTCCTAGCCCCTTCCTCGTATTTTGTAGCTTGCTTCTGGTGATATCCTGGGGTCACTTAGACTTACGCTACATGGTAGCATTGCATTTAATAGCCTTTACATTCAGAAGATGCTGCCATTCTGACGGTGAGAGATATCAGGATCCAAAGAGAGCTTTTCTGGATAAAGGGGGCTTTTCTTTCTCCTAAGCACCTCTTCATGCAGCTAGATGGAATCGCTTTTGTGATGACAGGAATAGATAGCTGAACCTTATGACTCTTTCTAATATATGCCAGTTACTAATGCATTACAAATGACTTTTTTGGCTTTGACCCTTCCTTCCCTCCCTCTTTCCCTCCGTCATGCCTTCCTTCTCTCACCTTGTTCCTTCTTGTATAAATCCATCTGGAAGCAGGTCATAGCTGGCAGTTCTATTTTCCTGTGATTGCAAAATCACAGCCCTTTTTGGTAACACAGGAATTACCTGAAAAAAGATTCTGCAGCTTTGACCTCAACTGCATCAGCACTTTTTTTTTTTTTTGCTAATTCCTTGTTTAAATAATAAAACTATGTTAATGATCACAAGAAAATCATCACATCGACTGAGTTAGAAATTAAGAACACAACTAGATGTCAATAAAATAAATATTGACTATAATTCTGAGAAAGCCAGTTTCATTTGGCAGGAGGTATGATTCTCGGGCAAAGCATTTATTGTGTGTGTCAAATACTGGGGGCCGGAAGTGCCATGGTGGAGTTTACAGGTGGTGGTAGGGAAGAGGGGGCATTGGCCAGACCTTAATTTTGAAGAGCACTCTTTTCCTTCAATGAGGAAGTTTGCTTCTTATCCAGGGTATATTTCTGCATTGAGGTCTTATGACTGAAGATGATACTCCTGACTCTGATTGGGCATCTAAGGTCAAGACAGGCTAACTCCCATCCACAGATGGCGGTTGTCCAATATCCTTCATAAAGATTCATGACTTTCTGAGGGGCTTGGCTACATCCTAGTGCTGCCACTTACATAAGTCAGATTTTGCAAAACATGATGTAAACCTTTCTTATTTCATAAATATTATTTCCTTAACAATTTCAATAATTTGATGTGGGAATCTTGCCTATAACGTTGGATTAGAAATTGCAGTCTCTCCTTTCTCTTTCTTTACCTTCCTTTCCCTCCAGAACTGGTTCTAAAGAAAATTACTGCTGTAATTGATAATTGACAATCCAAAACAACTATTGGATTTTTGCATAAAGCTGAGAAATATACCAATACTCTTGCTTTCATAATTTGATTGAAACGTGACATAGAAAAGGGGAAATACACAAAATGGGAATAAAAAACAATTTGGCAATGAAAAGGAAACCTGAGGTTGTCAAAGTGAAACTATTTGGATTGGAGAAGGTATTACATTTCTAGCTCTGTCTTAAGCTTCATAATGGTGCAGAGGGTAAAAAACAACCCCACTGGACTTGGAGCACTGCCAGCTTATAGTTCTTCTTAGGGTTTTTGGTTTGTTTTTGTTTTTATGTTTGAATGGCTAGCACACACCCTAGTAGACCAATGGATCTTTTGTGCAATTTACTGCTCTGAGTATTCAATTGTTAGGAAACAGTTATTTGGGTGTTATTCATGGCATGATGTAGAGCTTTTGAAGTTTGTATCAACCATATCAAACTGAAACATGGTGTAAAAATTACCAAATTGCTTCTCAACTTTTTGCATTCAGTGACTATTTTTGAGCATGTGCTATGTTTTTAGCTAGATTCTTGAAAGAATGAAGACTTGAATATCCACTTGAAGGACAGATTTGGTGAAGACATTACTTTGGATGGTTATCACTCCATTCCTCTAGGTGCAAGCCCCTTTGCTCTATGGTGACTCACCTGTGAAAGGCTGTGCTTTTCTGGGTGAGAACCACTGGATATTTTACAAAAGGAAACTAGGCAAGGCTCATACTTGGAAGATGCTTGAGACCCTTTTGACTATTACCAATGAGTAATTCATGGAGTCTATTAGCAAGTGGATTTCTTTTTTGTTATTTTATTTTATTTTATTATTTGAGACAAGGTTTCACTGTGTTGCCCAAGCCTAAGTGCAATGGCATGATCATGACTCACCACAGTCTTGACCTTGAGGGTTTAAGCAATCCTCCCACCTCAACTTCCCAAGTAGCTAGAACTACAGACACACACCATCAGACCCAGCTAACATTTTTTTTTTTTTAGAAATGGGGGTCTCACCATGTTGCTCAAACTGGTCTCAAACTTCTGAACTCAAGCAATCCATTCACCTTGGCCTCCCAAAGTGCTGGGATTGCAGGCATGAGCCACTGTGCCTAGCAGCAAGAGGATCTCTATTGCTATGTCCTCCCATTGAAAAACCCAAGTTCTATGCTTCCTTCTACATTGTCTTTAACCCTCTGAACAAATTTCAAGGTGATAATTGTCCCAAATTTGTTTGTGGAAATTCTTAAAAATTAGGAGACTTAATTTATCTCATTTCCTTTTGTGAGGACATTTCACTAGCAAGTCTGCTCACTGTTTCTGGTGATGTGTGTTATATGGATGACACAAGACAATGAACTTTGATCTTTCTTTTGGTCCATGTTTAATTCCTCACACTTGGTAACTAAGCAAAAGTTGGTTGGGTTGTTTTTGTTTTATTTTGTTTTGTTTTCCAAAAGGGATCACTCAGGTTGTCTTTTCATTCAAAAAACTGAACCAAAATGGCAGTCAATGTTCATTGAAGGTTTACTATGAATATAGTTTTGTGGGAACACAGAGGAAAAGGAATGTCTATGTGAATGAAAAAGTCCACTTTATTTTTAAAAAACATACACAAAGTAACCAAAAATATATATATATTGAGTTCAAAGGGATGGAAAAGACAAGGGAAAAAATAAGGACAGGAATATCTGAATTTTTTAATAATAAACAAGTCTTGGCTCTACAGAGGAGACCAAGAGTGTTTGGTTATTCCACTCTGTTTGTGCTTGGCAGGTACAGAGAGATGTAAATGAAGAAAAAACAAAGAATTTCAGAAGTGTAGTTCCACTGAAGTTCTTGGTTGCTTATAACTAACCGAGACTAACTCAGATGCCCTTGGTTTTACCACACTTGACGATCCTTGGGTCTTTGAGTCATTCCCTTAAGATTGGAGGGCTCAGGTGGCAACACTGGATTTGCTGAGCCCATGGGACCAAGGTGCTGAGAGAGTGAATACTTGGCCCTCTTTGGCTTCTGTAGAGGAAGATGCAGATCTGTCTTCCACTTGTGTGGTATTCCCCACCCCCATATCAGAAAAGGTTTTGAGAAGCCCTTTGTATCTATCACAAGTAGGTAGGGTTCACAAATGACTATTGCTAAGTAGTTTGGATTTTCTCCTTCAAAAATCATAACCCTGCACACTATTTTGGTGAGTTAAAAAAAACTGTAATAAAAATATTTTTAACTGGAGGACTGAAATCACTAAAGACTATTCCTGGATAACTTGAGATAGATTTTAAATTATTTTGATTATTCTCATTAAGTTTTAGGAGCTTAAAATTTAATCAATAATAATAAAGTTTAATTTTTATAGTCTCAGAATGCTTGGCTGCTTATGTAGCAATTTGAAGGTCATCTCTTCATTAGGCTTTTTGGGAGATGCTATTTCTTCACGCCAGCCTGAAATTTTATGCTCTGCTTTGATATGAAAAGAAGCAATTCCAAAAGTTTTTGACCAAAAGCAACACAATTTCAAGTTGTAAAAAAACCCTTGACATCTTCACTGTTCAGCACCTTGCACCAAATGTCAAGGAATTATCAATACCAATTTACTTCCTTTGCCTTTCTAATGACTATGTTTGTAGAGAATTTTGATTAAAATGCGGCTGCTTTTAACCATTTTGCTGGAAAGGGGCTTTTCAATAACCTTTGAAAGATTATTCTTTCATGTGACTTCAAGGAAGAGATATTTATGAATTGGGCAATCAAAGTAAAATTTAACATTAAGAAAGTTAGTGTGGTCCAAGAATTACAACTTTATGTACTGAGTAATTTCCTAACAGGAGAAGCTTAGCTCAGGTCCCAAATGCTGAACATGGCTTTATTCTGTGTGTGTGTGTGTGTATGTGTGTGTGTGTGTGTGTGTGTGTATTTTGATCAACATTAACTCTCAATCTTGTCTCCAAATTAAAATCACCCCTGGGGAGCTTTCAAAAGTCCCAAAGCCCAGTCTACACTTCAGACTAATTAAATCAGAATCTTCGGGTGTAAGTCAAAAGCATCACTTTTTTTTGTTTGTTTGTTTGTTTGTTTTTGAGACAGAGTCTCATTCTGTCACCCAGACTGGAGAGCAGTGGCACAATCTCGGCTCATTGCAACCTCCACTCAATGCAACCTCTGTCCCCTGGGTTCAAGCGATTCTTCTGCCTCAACCTCCCAAGTAGCTGGGACTACAGGTACACGCCACCACACCTGGCTAATTTTTGTATTTTTAGTAGAGATGGGGTTTCACCATCTTGGCCAGGCTGGTCTCAAACTCCTGACCTTGCATCATCATTTTTTAAAGCTTCCCAGATGATTCTAATGTATGGTAAAGTGGAGAATCCCTGATTCATCAGATTTATTGGCATATGACTAATGAGCAAACCACAAACTCTGTACCCTGCTTCATTCTGGAGACCTTATCTCCCAAATCTACAGCTTTAACTCTGAACCTTCTCTTGAGTTATAGACTCATATCTTATTCAAAACAAAAGTCATGATCTAGCTTTCACCAATCTTCCCCTTTCCCTTTGTTTTCTGTATCAGTTAATGGCATATGAGTTCTTCTAGTGCAGTCACATCAGGTCAAGGGAGGTCTGCAATAGCTTTTACCTAAAGCAATGCTTCTCAGACTTGGGAGATCATGTTAAAATGTAGATTCTTACCTAACAGGTCTGGAGCAATTCTACATTTTCTACAAACTTCCAGGTAAGGGCCTGCCACTGGTCCAAAGACCACACTTGATTGGCAAGGATCTAATGTAACATCTGTTCCAGTTATTCTCTGTATTAATGTCTTGCTTATTTCCTTCACATACCAGAGTTATGTTGCTTAATTATGTGTTTACTTGTCTAGTTACTGAGTACCTATTATACCACCTGGCATTTAACAGTGGCTCACTAAATATTGAATAAATACATGAATGAATGAACATGCTAAAGAGACTGTTGTAGGAGCTGAGTCAAGCTGGAAGGGCTCTTACCTGAGAAATTCTTGATGGAAATGCTGTCAAGGGGAGCTGAGGTAAAAGGTAAAGAGAAATTAAGAGTATGAATGGAGGGTAGGAAGTAATTGGATAACTGAGCCTGTTAAGGAGTAAGAGTTCAAGTGCAGAGTGGATAAATATCAGGGCTTAGAGGTCTAATATTAAAATTATGAGCATTCTTTCTATGCAAGGCTTGCATATATCATTGCCATATTGGTGGTAAGCTAAAGAAGAACTAGCCTGGACAAATATCAGATTTCATATCCAAGTTCTCTGGAATGTCACAGAAGGTTTCCAGAGTTTACCTTTAGCTCTTGTCCAGACTCATCTCCCAGCTTATTCTCCCTCTCTCTCCCAGACCCATCTGCTGCTCACCAGGCACTGGCTGCACTGTACTGCTTATTGATATGTGCTCTTATTAAAATTTTTTCATTTTTCAGCCCATAAATTTCCTCCTCCTTTAAGCCATATTTAATCCTATTAACATTGCCTTTCCTCCTCTATACTGATTTATCATGTCAATTCCATTTATAGTCTCATTCTGCCACCCAGGCACGATCTTGGCTCACTGCAACCTCCACCTCCTGATTCTCATGCTTCAGCCTCCAGAGTAGCTGGGACTACAGGCATGCACCATCACACCCAGCTAATTTTTGTAGTTTTAGTAGAGATGGGGTTTCACCATGTTGCCCAGGCTGGTCTCAACTCCTGGCCTCAAGTGATCGACCTGCCCTGGGCTCCCATTGTGCTGGGATTACAGGCATGAGCCACTGCACCCAGCCTCAGTTCCATTTCTTAACATGTTTTATCACCAGTGCACAGGTCTATCTCTCTCAGGAGTTTAGCATTTCATTAAGGTCAGGGCCCTGTCTTACTAATCTTTGGCTTTCCATGGTTCCTTACAGTGTTATTATATATAGTTGGAGCTCAACAAATGTTGCTTCAAATTATGTATAATAAAATAGTGGTAAAATTTCATGTTCATATATGGAGGTTGTAACTTCAAAATGCATTCATAGACTCCCTCTTCTGACCATAATGAAATAATAGGTACCAGATTTCTTCCTCTATGCCCCATCACCATAAACTGGAAAAATATAAGAGATCTGTTTTCAGAAAACAAATGACATAGGGCTATGATCATTGAAAGAAGGGAAACAGATGATCACTTCAGATTTCTGCCTGGTGGTACTCTCCATATCATGGAGCTGAGTAATAATAGCATGCTGATCAGAAGTGGACAATGATAATTTTACTGAGTTTAAGAGAGAGTAATCAGAGTTGAGAGAGGCCAAGGCAGCTAAAAGTTGTAGAGAATGATGCAGAATAATAACTGTGCTAGTCCATTTTCACACTGCTGATAAAGACATAGATGAGACTGGGTAAATTATTAAAAAGAAAAAGGCTTAATGGACTTACAGTTCCACATGGCTGGGAGGCCTCACCATCATGGTGGAAAGCAAAAGGCATATCTTACATGACAGCAGGTTAGAGAGAGAATGAAAGCAAATTGAAAGCAGAAATCCCTTATAAAGCCATCAGATCTCATAAGACTTATTCAATATCACGAGAACAGTATGGGGGAAACTGCCCCATGATTTAATTATCTCCCACTGGGTCTCTCCCATAATATGTGGGAATTATGGGAGCTACAAAGCCAAACCATATCAATTTACCCCTGGCCCCTCCCAAATCTCATGTCCTCACATTTCAAAACCAATCATACCTTCCCAAAAGTCCCCCAAAGTCTTAACTCATTTCAGCATTAACTCAGAAGACCATAGTCTGAAGTCTCATCCAAGACAAGGAAAGTCTCTTCTACCTATAAGCCTGTAAAATCAAAAGCAAGTTAGTTACTTCGTAGATACAATGGGAGTACAGGTATTGGGTAAATATGCCCATTCCAAATAAGGGGAACTGGCCAAAACAAAGGGGCTACCAGCCCCACGCAAGTCCAAAATCCAGCAGGGCAGTCAAATCTTAAGAGCTCCTAAATGATCTCCTTTGACTCTGTGTCTCACATCTGGGTCATGCTGATACAAGAGGTGGGTTCTCATGGTCTTGGGCAGCTCTGCCCCTATGGTCTTGCATGGTACAGCCTCCCTCCCAGCTGCTTTCACAGGCTGGCATTGAGTGTCTGTAGCTTTTCCAGGTGCACAATGCAAGCTATCAGTGGACATACCATTCTGGGGTCTGGAGGATGGTGGTCCTCTTCTCACAGGTCCACTAGGTGGTGCCCCAGTAGAGACTCTGTGTGGGGGCTCTGACCCCACATTTCCCTCCTGCACTGCCCTAGCAGAGGTTCTCCATGAGGGCCCCAGCCCTGCAGCAAACTTCTATCTGGGCATCCAGGTATTACTATATATCCTCTGAAATCTAGGCAGAGGTTCTCAACCCTGAATTTTTGACTTCTGTACACTCACAGGCTCAACACTATATGAAAGCTGCCAAGGCTTGGGTCTTGCACCCTCTGAGCCATGGCCAGAAGTCTACATTAGCCCCCTCTCGGCTATGGGTGGAGCAGCTGGGATTCAGGGAACCAAGTCCCTAGGCTGTACACAACACAGGGAACCTGGGACCAGCCCATGAAACCATTTTTTCCTCCTAGGCCTCCGGGTCTGTGATGGGAGGGGATGCTGTGATGACATCTGACATGCCCTGGAGACATTTTCCTCATTGTCTTGGTGATTAGCATTTGACTCCTTGTAACTATGAAAATTTCTGTAGCCAGCTTGAATTTCTCCTCAGAAAATGGGATTTCCTTTTCTATCACATTGTCAGGCTGCAAATTTTTCCAACTTTTATGTCCTGCTTCCCTTACAAACTGGATGCCTTTAACAGCACTCAAGTCACATCTTGAATGCTTTTCTGCTTAGAAATTGTTTCCACCAGATATCCTAAATCATCTCTTTCAAGTTCAAAGTTCCACAAATCTCTAGGGCAGGGGCAAAATGCCACCAGTCTCTTTGCTAAAACATAACAAGAGTCACCTTTGCTCCAGTTCCCAGCAAGTTCCTCATCCCATCT
The DNA here is from genome assembly GCF_030222135.1 of Aotus nancymaae. Lineage (NCBI taxonomy): Eukaryota > Metazoa > Chordata > Mammalia > Primates > Aotidae > Aotus > Aotus nancymaae. The sequence continues at coordinate 12,460,469 of NW_026988420.1, forward strand.
GAGACCACCTCAGCCTGGACTTTATTGTCCATATCACTATCAGTGTTTTAGGCAAAGCCATTCAACAAACCTCTAGAAAATTCCAAACTTTCCTACATTTTCCTGTCTTCTTCTGAGCCCTCCAAACTGTTCCAAATTCTGCTTGTTACCCAGTTTCAAAGTCACTTCCACATTTTCAGTTATCTTTTCCCCAGTACCCCACTCCTGGTACCAATTTACTGTATTACTCTGTTTTCAGGCTGCTGATAAAGACATACTTGAGACTGGGAAAATTATAACAAAAAAAAAATTTAATGGATATACTATTCCACGTGGTTGGGGAAGCCTCATAATCATGATGAAAGGCACATCTTACATGGCAGTAGGTGAGAAAATGAGAGCAAAGTGAAAGCAGAAATCCCTTATGAAACCATCAGATGTCATGAGACTTATTCACTATCATGAGAATGGTATGGGGAAAACCACTCATCATTCAATTATCTCCCACAGGGTCTCTCGCACAACATGTAGGAATTGTGGGAGCCATAATTCAAGATGAGATTGGGGTGTGGACACAGCCAAACTTCAGAAATTTGCATAGGGTTCCTTTGTGTCTTTGATGAATACATGAGGGTATAGCATGAAACTCCATGAAGCAGAGTATAGAAAGACAAGGGAGCAGTGATCTGAACAACTGCCTAACCTCACACAGGGCTTTTTACACATTTGAATTGACTAGCCAGATTGGAGAATTACTGTGATCACCAGAGGTATTCAGTAGACTCCAGCAGAGCCATGCCTTAGTAGTGTGGTAAGCTATCATTAAAAACCAAACTCTATTTACTCTAATACATCTTACAAACAAGTCTCTAAAATGCCAAACTGTGCTGCAGTTAACTTAACTGGCTGCTAGAACAAAGACCAATATTCTTTAAAGGAAGAGAACATGGTATAGATTTTCAACCATGTAAAAATCACAATGTGTATTATCCAACAAAAAATTATTATACATATCAAGAAGCAAGAAAACATAGTAAAAACCAGAAGGAAAAATCATCAATAGATATGGACCCAGAAATTAACAGAATTAGCAGACAGAAGGAAAAGAGTTGTTATAACTATGATCAATCATATTTTCTAAAAACAAGAATATAATGAAGAGAGACATGAAAGATAAAAAGAAGAGCCTTCTGAGTATGAAAAATACAGTGTCTAAGATGAAAAATTCACTGGTTGGGACTAACAACAGGTTAGACATCGTATTAGTCCATTCTCTCACTGCTGTAAAGAAATACCTGAAACTAGGTAATTTATAAGGAAAAGAGGTTTAATTGACTCACATTTCCATAGGCTGCACCAGAAGCATGGCTAGTGAGGCCTTAGAAAACTTTAAGTCGTAGCAAAAGGAGAAGCAGGCACATCTTACATGGCCAGAGTAGGAGGAAGAGAGTAAAGGGGGAGGTGCTACACACTTTTAAACAACCAGATCTCATGACAACTCACTCACTGCCATGAGAACAGCAAGGGGGAAATCTGTCCCCATGATCCAGTCACCTCCCACCAGACCCATCCTCCAACACTGGGGTTATAATTTGACATGAGATTTGGGTAGGGACAGAAACCCAAACTCTATCTGACACTGTATAAAACAATACTAGCAAGTTTCAACACAGAGGAATCAACAAACCCAAACTATCTGACACTGTATAAAACAATACTAGCAAGTTTCAACACAGAGCAATCAAAAATATCCAAAGTGAAACACAGAGAGGAAAAAAAGGCAAAAAAGGAAGGAAAGAAGAAGAATAAACAGTGCTTCAGTGACTTAAAGAAAATTCATCTAAAGTTGTCTCACATTTATGAAACTGAATTCTCAGAAAGAGGGGTGGAGATGGGAGGGGGCCAAAAAAACATTTGAAGAACTAACGAATGAAAAATCTCCACATAAATTTCATGAAAACTATAAATTCGTACATCTGAGAAGTGTAAAATACCACACGCAAGATAAACAAAAAAGAAAAACATACCAAGGCACCTTCAAAATGAACTCCTGAAACTGGTGATAATGCCTGGGTTTAAATCCCTGGGCTGTGTCCTCTTTTGCAGATAGTTTAACTGATGTCCCTGTCTCAGGAGACATGCAAGGTTAGCTTTGGCAATATCCTTGTGTTCCTGATTCTCTTGTGATGGGAATCTTGTCTCAAGATTAAAATCCTTCCATGCTTCACATGCCCTAAGTCTTGCAAGTGAGGGAGAGAAGGCAAAAGTAGATTAAGTCTGTGCAGTTTTCATGACGGTGGTGAGGCACATGGGATAGTCATTGGTCAGGCTGTCGTTTCTTACCCCTGAACTAGTGGAAGGGCCTTTGCTATCATGCAGGGTTTCGGATTTGCAAAGCAAGCACTGGATCCAATTGTTGCTATCTTCCTATGCTTTCTCTCTACAAATCAAAGGAGAACTGTGTGGGATCAAGGATTTCCTCAGACAGGGGCTAACTAAGCATAGGTTAGCTCCTGGATAACCAAATTAAATTTTTGTTATAAAAATAATGCCCATGTATAATCTTGTACAGTCAATCCTCATTATTTGTGTATTCCATATTCACGAATTTGCCTATTCACAAGATTTGTTTGTAACCCCAAAATCAATGGTGCTTTCGTGGTCATTAGTGTGCACGTGCATAGTAGTAAAATATTTGATTCATTCAATGTGCACAGTCATGGTTGAGGTCAAACAAGGTGACACTCTGCCTTCTTGTTCCAGCTTTCATACTGTAAACAAGTCTTTCTAGTGGTCTATTTAGTACCTTGCTTTTTGCATTTTTGTGTTTTCTGTGGATGATTCTGCTATTTACAATGACCTCCCCAAGCACAGTGCTGAAGTCCTGTCTGGTGTTCCTAAGTGCAAGACAAGTGTTCGATAAGCTTCCTTCAAGTCGAAGTGATAGAGCCATTGGCCATGAGTTTGATGTTAATGAATCAACAATATATATTAAATAATATTTACATAAGACTTTGCTTAAAAATTCAGAAAATGTCCACGAGTCCAAGTCTCATCCTAACACCCCCTGTGATGCCTTGAGGGGCCCATGTTCTTTCTGTATTGGGATGGAGGAAAACAGGAAGTATCCTAGGTCCTGGCACACAGCTGGTGTCAGTAAAAACCCCAATCTCACAGGGAATGGCAAAGAGCAAACCCATGGCCAATTCTCTAGGTGCCAAAAGCTGACAAAACTCAGGAATCAGAGCAATCACTTTAGTGCTTATAGCAGAGTAACCAGCAGAAACATTAGCAAAGTAGGACCAGTTCCACCACCCTTGTGAGGCATGATGGTCAGGATGGGTGTTACATGCAATGGGTTATATCACAGTGGAGGAACCCAGGGCCAAAGTCCTCATACCTTTTTGAGCAAGCAGCAAACACTGTAGCAAAAAACAAGCCAATCCCTCTCCCCAGGGAAACAAGCAGTTACATGATGGTTATACTGTGGCTGTCTTGATCTTTCAGTATCAGGAAATGGACAAGACTTGTGGTCTGGCACAGTTGGCAAGAAATACAAGATGCTCAGGGCCCATGGTGGGTGGCATCTCACAACAGTAGGTGTTTATAACTGTTTGCTGAATGAATAAACGAGCAGAATAGTGGGCTCTATTTAGAATGAAAGGTCTTTGTCAGGTTTCATTTGGTGGTTTGGAATGAAAAACTTGTTTCTGTTACAGTGTATAGTTTTAACTATGCAGTTGTAGGTATAACTTGTTCTCACTATACTTGGGGCTTTGAGGAGTGCTAGAAATAAATATGGGTGTGTAGGAGGGCAGGACACTGGCAGATGAAATGCAAATTTTGCTGGGAAAATAGAGAAGCATTTTGGGAAACAGGTTGATGAGGCTTAGAATTATTTGCAAAACTGCTAGAAATTCCCACATAGTGCTGTGCTGTGATTGGCTATTAAGTTGCAGATGCAACTTGAAACAAGTTGGTATCCAAGTTTTAAATAATTCTTTGAAATGTGCAATTCTCCACAGGATGGCAGATTAAAATTCATGCTCTCTTTTTTTAATACTTCATGAAATCTTCCTTTTAAAACCCACTTCTGTTTGGACAGGGGAAAGTGAAAGATACTGAAGGGAGTTTCTAAAACAACCAAGGTAGCAATAGCGTGAAAGGAGCTAACTAGAGAGTGTTTTATCTGTAGTTAAGAATTAATAATGTCATCTTTTTAAGACTCTAAGAACTGCTTAAACTGTTTTAATTGAGAGATTAAATTAGATCAAGTATCAGGGCCCAGGATTAGACTGAATTATCCACTCAAAACTATGGCTAACATGTTTCGAACCGACTCTTAAAACTAAAATGCGGCAATTTGATCACCTTCAGCAATCAATGAATGAACGATGAAATGAAGCCTTCACCTGGGTGTGATGGTTCGTGCCTGAAATCCCAGCACTTTGGGAGGCCTAGTTGGGCAGATCACTTGAGGTCAGGAGTTTGAGACCAGCCTGGACAACATGGACAAACTCCATCTCTACTAAAAATACGAAAACTAGCCTGTGTGGTGGTGCATATCTGTAATCTCAACCACACGGGAAGCTGAGGCATGAGACTCTCTTAAACCCAGGAGGTGGAGGTTGCAGCGAGCCAAGATTGCACCACTGCACTACAGCCTGGGCAACAGAGCAAGACTCCATCTAAAAAAAAAAAAAAAGAAGAAAAAAGAAAAACAAAAAATGAAGTCTTCAAGTCCCAGGGGGACAGTGGCAGAGGATTCACTGGTATGTGCACATGCCAGCCCTTCTCTACTCCGGTGCCTCTTTCTCCTCACTCTTTCTACTTCTCTTTCTCTCCTCACTCTTACTCATTTTCCAGGATCTAACTTAGGTCCTGAGATGTCTTCAGTGACCACTTCAGCCTTCAGAGGTCTCACCTTGGAGGCATGAAACCCTTATTTTCTATGTCAGTGGTTTTCAAATTTTAGTATGCATCAGAATAACCCAGAGAGCTTGTAAAAACAGATTCCTGGGTCCCATCCCCAGAGAATTCAGGAGATCTGGGATGGTGCAAGCAATTTTGTATTTCTAACAAGGTTCCAGGAGCTGCTGATGCTCTTTCTAGTACCATACTTTGAGAACCACTAATCTATATTCCTGGTGTTTTGCACTTAGTTGTATATGTTTTGAGATAAGATACCTTTCTTTCCATATTACTATTGAAATTTTCATAAGAATATGTCCAGTTGGGAACATAGAAGGTACTCAACAAATGTTAGTTTCATTCACTATCCCTACTTCCTTATTTAAATTACAAATTCTTTGAAGGAAGGGGTATTTAATATGTGCAGCTATATACTTAGGAAGTACTCAATATATATTTATTAAATAAATGGATAAATAGAAGATTCCTGATTTCAGTGAAGATTTTCTCCTAAGACCTCTAGCTTATTTTATTCTGTATGAATACCTTCAGTTTTCCTCAAGACATAGTTCAGTAGTATAGAAATAGCTTTCGTTAGTTGTGTGTTGTGAAAAGAACTGACAAATTAAAATGTCTCACTTCAATGTAGTTTTCAGTTGGCCAGACAGTTTTCTCTTTCTCGAATCTTTCACACTGCTGAATTGAGTGACACAGCCGTGGGTCTTTCTGGCTCATATCTCCATAGTCTCTTGACATAGGGCTGCCACCGGCATTTGATTCAACTGATGGAGATACAATTTTTCTTTGCCTGAAAGGCATTTTTTACCCTGACCCTGACAGGGTGCAGCAGGACTGAAGCTGCCTGATACCTGTGATTTTGTTTCTCTGTTATCAATGGGACTTAATTCTTGCATCTGTGTCCTATTTGGGAAGAGTGCTTGGATGGAGAGATATTAAACTCTTATTTTTCTCCTGCTATTGGCAAGTACAGGAGCTCCATTCCCACATGGAAGGCATCCAGGAGCACAGAGGCAAGTCATTGCATGTTTCAAACTCACCACCAGAACTCAGAACTTGAAGAAATCCCTTAAGAGTCCAATAATTTGGGAAATGATAAACATTACCCCTTGATTTTCTAAAAATTATTTTTCATGTTCAGTGTTATGGATTAGTCCATTCTCTATTTGACATCTAAGAGAATTGGGTCTTATTAGCTATAATTATTTTGGTAAGAATTTTTTCTGTCTACAACTATTCCTGTGAGTAAAGTGAAAAGAACACAGATTTGTGAAGTATCTGTTTCTGGCTTCTGGCTGCAGGCTCTGCTTCCCAGCCTGTCAGAACAGCCACTCTGTTGTTGTTGATTTGCAGACCCGTCAGAGGTTCTGCACAGATTGAGGCCTCGGGGTGCTCTCCCCAACTGGTGGTGAAAAAGGCTTCCGGCAAAATGAGATGACGCCTGCCTACTTGCAATTTCTCACATTTCCCAGAGATTGGCAAGGAGGTGGACTCCTGGTAGACTCAACACGGCAGGAAACAATCACTCTGAAGTATTTTTTGTGAAGCAAAATTACTGTTAATTATTAATTGTATTCATTTCAAGATTCTAAACACAATTATCCATGTCTTATGGATTACAGAAATATAAAATATTAGACTTTTGACTTACATATGTATAAATAATAATTTTAGGCTTTCATGAGTTGAAAGACAAATTACTCCAAGCATTAAGGGCTGGAGATGCTAAGGGAGAAAAGAGGCCATCTCTTTTGTTCCTTTGGTGTGATCCTGACACTTTCAGTATTTGAGAGTCCCAGGTTTTGCTGTTATTTTAAATCAGATCACTTTCAGAAAGGTAACTGATCTTGCTTGACTCCAACTCCTTTGCAGAAAGACAAATCTTCATCAGGGACCTTTTACCCTGAAAGACTTGTCTATACCTTAATTAGATTTCTCCAATTCTCTGATTGTTCCGATATCTATTATATTATTTTTTTTCTGGCTTGGGTTCTAGGATCATATAGTAAGTAAATTGTGCATTCATGACAGATAATGTTTTAAGGAAGAAAAAGACATCATTTTGGGGTCTAGTTTCTACTCAAATTCAAGATGTGTGCTTCTGCTTATACCAGCAAGTTATGACAGCAAAGCAAAGAATTGTGTGATCTTACACAGGGATGCTATGTTTCCTTTTGCTTTTTATTTGCAGATCCATCAGAGGTCCTGCATGCCAGCTCTTCTTCCTGGATTGTCCATTCAGGCTTCACTGGATTCTCTCTTCCACAGTTAAGATCTAGTTCAGTGGCCACTTCCTCCATGAAGCCCATCAACCCTTCAACAGTTATTTGTCCTCCCCTCCACACACCTTCAGTATTTATTCAATGTTGTAGTAACACATTGTGTTGTGTAATGATGTGATGGTCCTTGAGATTCCAAATGAATTTCATCTTCATCTTCTCATACCCAACAAAGTTCCTAGTATATGGCCAGTGAGCAAGGAATGAATGAATCCCTGACAATCTCATACAATTCAGGGAGACCTTCTAGGACTCCCTGAATCCTCATCACTTTGCTTTGGAGGCTGCTAGTTCTAATTCTTTGTGCTTTCCTTCTCTCTGATGCCCTCTGGTTACTTTACTTTGCCCTTGGATGAGATCGATACAGCAGCTTTATTGCAGTTGGGAAGGCTTCTGGATTACGAAGCAGATGTGGTGGTTTGGGGTCAGGGGTAATTCCATGTGAAAGCTATTGGAAAGCAGAAACCTGGAGGGCTCTGCAAATTCATCTTGTCACTTCTACTTCTCTTTGACTGATGGGTATTTTCCCCTCATTCTCAGTGACCTCTGGGGACAGCAATTTTGTATGGCCCTGTTGGAAACCTTTATAGTGTGAATTTACCTGGTCTCACAGATATGCTCTCTGGTCCCACCGTCCTTTCCTTCCACCTTGTCAATTCAGAAGGTCTAGACCAGCACAGACCATTGGCCCTTCCCATCCTTGGCAGCTACTACTATTAAGTGCACATCTTATCTATTACTACCCTTACTCCACTCTTGCTCCACCTCCCAGGTCTTGGAATTCTATTCATATCAGATCTCAGCCTCCCAGCACCAGCACCTGTATATTCTATTAGTGCTGTAATAGCTACCATACAAAGTGTGGCTTAAAAGAGCCAGGGTACCCATTTGCCAGTAGAAGAAAATTTTGGCATCTTATGTAATGATGCCTCTTATATTCCAGCAAGTAAATTCCGTAATGTGTCACCTACCCATTTTAAATGCTAATAAAAGAAATGAGTGCATCTCTCGTAACTATCACAGTAGTGGGAGTTGTAAGGGGAAAAAAAGGCCAGATGCATTTTGCTTTGTTTCTTAGTTACCACTAACATCTTTGCTCTATATTTGTGTCTCAGTGATGTTCCCTTCTTGCTGCTAAGCCTGGTCTATTGTTGGCATAGCACATGTGGGCTGCACGGGTAATTTGTGTCCTAGGAGGTTTCAGTTTACAAAAATAGGCAAAGCTTGACTTTTCACAGTCACTTCATCTGTAATTAAAATGGCATATTTCTTAAGTTAGGAAAGGATAAGTTTATGGTAAGGGGAATAACAGTCTTTTCAAAGAGACTGAATTTATATTCTTGAATCATTGCCACATGTAATAAAAGGCCTACAATTACTAAAAAGTCAATCTGAACATTGGATATAACCAAATAGTGCAAATTGGATAAATTAGGCTTGAGGTTCTTTTCTATTGAAGGACATATTGACCTTTTTGTTTTACTTTTTGTTTGATCCTGGGGAAGTGAGGTGAATGGAAGCATTTTGGCACACATTTCTTCTTTTAAAAAATGTACTTTGGAATATGCATATCTTCCTCTGTTGTGCAGAGAATCTGTTTTGTTTTTCAGTATTTGCTCCATTGTGAATTTATTTTTGGTGTAATGGTGCATCCCAACACCATTTGTTGACTCATTCATCTTTTCTCCACTGATCAGAAACTCCACATTTTCCTACTATAAAAACAAATAATGTTTTGTGAATTTTACATTTCAGGACTAAAACAACCATATTTACATGTGTTAAGATATTTCCTTATTAAATTTAAACATGTGAGCTACACAAGTTTTAATATCCTGTCTTGGCATTTCTTCACTTTTAAGGATGTGTTAAGAAACAAACAAGAAACTGGCCAAGACTTCTCTTAACTATTGAGACGCTCCTAGAAATGTCACCTGCTACCTCACAGCTCCACCTCTAGCAAGATTCCCCTAAGTCCTGGCCCTAGAGACCTTTAAACAAAGACCAAGACTTTCAAGCACAAGGGCTGTGGCTGCAATGAGCTCAGAGCCGATGATGGTAAACCACTCAGGTTCCAGCTCAGCACAGGTAAGGGCTGCAGTGACATGGAGGAGATGGGGTGCCAACCAGAGTGTAAACTACTCGCTGCTCTGTCCACTGCTGAGTCCTCAGAAGTCACTGACAGCAGAATGGAGAGGAGAAGGTGCTGATGAGCAAAAGACAGCCCCAGACTCTGACAGGAACAGGCCAAGTCAGAGTCCCTCTGTATGCTTACCACCTCAGAGAAGGGACCCACGTGTGTTGTGTGTGTGTGTGTGTGTGTGTGTGTGTGTGTAGCAGAGGAGGGGACTTGCTAGGGAGGCCTCACAATCATAGTGGAAGACAAGAGAGAAGCAAAGTCACGCCTTGCATGGCAGCAGGCGAGAGAAAGAGCATGTACAGGGGAACTCCCACTTCTAAAACCATCAGATCTCATGAGATTTATTCACTCTAATTGTAAGGCTGGTCACCTCGCCGGGAGCTCGGACACGCCCACTTGCCCACCCCGCCTAGAAACCATGTCACCACTCCACGCCCACTTTTGCACTCAGCATGCAAATCTGTAGCTCTGCACTCAGCACCTAGCCCGTGGTTAAACTCCCCCACGCCCACTTCTGCACTCAGCACACACATCTGCACTCAACACTAGCCTCTGCACTCAGCACCTAGCCGACCGTTGAAGAACCCTGCCAAAATTTAAAAGAAGCCCCACCAGAACCTGCCCAATAGCATTTTGCCCCATCCAGGTCCTACTTCCCCTGGGCGGCGCTCACCGGAAATCCCGCCTACCTGCCAATGGCAGCTTGCCCCCGCCCACGTCCTGCTTCCCCACAACCAATCAGAACACCTCCACTCCCTATAAAACCCCATGCCCAAGAGTAGTCAAGCCGGACTTCTCTGGCCCCTCCTGTCGGACCGCAGAACCTCGCCCAGGAGCTGATTAAATGTCTTCATTTCAATAACTGGCCTCAGTTGCCTCATTTGAACCTCACTTGCTTCATTAAAACTTACACTAATGAAAACAGCATGGGAAAGACCTACCTCATCAGGTCCCTCCCATTATACATGGCAATTATGGGAGCTACAATTTGAGGTTTGGGTAGGAACACAGCCAAACCATATCAGTTGCTTATGATTTGGAGCAGATTCTTTGATTTTTGTATTGGTTTTTGCTGTTTGTCCCATAAAGTGGCTTCTGAACCTGAATGTCCTTCTTGTTGCCCTGAGTTGTTTTGACTGGATAACAAGAGGGTTTCCCCAGAGGATGTTTGGAAAAGGAACTCAGAATAGTTCAACTGTATCTAGTCCTCCTGGCTACTAAAAGACAGAGATAGGAATCAAAAGTTTGCTTTTGTTTTCAGTTGTTTGGTGGCTTTCTTTTTCTCTTTTAACTCAGAAACAAGTTTACTGCAGGAATTGGATGCAGATAAAAATATATTCAAGTTATTGGGACTTGGAATAGCCTAGAAAAGGTAGGCTATTTAATGTCAGAAAGCAAAACAAGAAGATCATTATTTTTTTACAATGAATGTTGAGCTCCCTATGGGGGAGGCTAGTTAAAGGGGTAGTATGAACCCCACCCCAAGGGAAGTGACAATGTAGATACGGCCATTTTCAAAAAGTTTCATTCACTAAGTTCTCAATAAATAATTGATGAAGAAATGAATGAACAACTCTAATGCATTTTTTTTTTTTTTTTTTTTTTTTTTGAGACAGAGTTTGGCTCTTGTTACCCAGGCTGGAGTGCAATGGCGTGATGTCGGCTCACCGCAACCTCCGCCTCCTGGGTTCAGGCAGTTCTCCTGCCTCAGCCTCCTGAGTAGCTGAGATTACAGGCACCCACCACCACACCTGGCTAATTTTTATATTTCTAATAGAGACAGGGTTTCACCATATTGGCCAGGCTGGTCTCAAACTTCGGACCTTGTGATCCACCCACCTTGGTCTCCCAAAGTGCTAAGATTACAGGCTCGAGCCACCACACCCAGCCTAATGCATTTATTCTTTTATTGGGGGTATTCTTTCTTCAGGCATCCTCTTGATAAGTTCCCCTACCAAGCCTGTTCCTCTTCCAAGATTCCCTGTCTCTATGAACTGCCCACCTTGCATCCATTTGCACAAGCCAGAAACCTGTCTCTTTCATATCTCCCTCTCTGACACACAATTACAGAATTCATCATCCAGTTGTGATGGCTTTGCTGCCTAGAATTCTCCTGAATCCATCCATAGATCTCTGTCTCCACCACCTCTACCCTCATCCAAATTGCCATGATCTCTCACCTGATGACCGCGGCCACCTCCTGACTGGATCTACAACTCTGCGTTCCCCTCAGTCTGCTTCCCATACTGTAGCAAGAGTAGCCTTTTCAAAAGACAAATCCCCTTTTTCTTTTTTTTCTTTCCCTTTCCTTCCTGAACAATTCAGACACAAAGCCACTAGGTGGGACAAAGCAAGGCCAGCATTCCAGGCTGAGATGTTAGAAGTTGCCTTAAAAGAGACCTCCAGGATACTACACACCCAAATGTAGGTACATGGGACCCAAACCAACCCTACTCTGGGATTGGGGGTCAAATGTCAGGGATTCCAGCAGTAATGGTATCTGGTAACAAGGCTCAAGTGGGAGAAGAGACCACGGAACACAGAAACAATGCAAAATCTCAGCCTTTTGACTCTGATGTACATGGAGACCCCGTCTTGTTTTTTCACTCCTTGCCCCTTCCTATTGAGCTTTTTACACAGACCCTCACCATCACCTTTTAATTCATCAGGAAGTAGAGTTTCACACTGGCAGCAGCACCTGTTCCCTGCCCAGCCCAAACACAGATACTGGAAAATTATTGAGTTAACACTTGCAGCCCACAGTTTACATTCTCAAGGCCTTAGTCTTAAGTGAGGGCTAGTGAATGAGGCAATAATATACTCTTATATTTTCAAATTAAATACTACTACTACACACCTATCAGAATGGCCAAAATCCAGAACACTGACCACCCAAATGCTAGTAATAATGTGAACCAACAAGAGCTCTCATGTATTGCTCATGGGAATGCAAAATGGTACAGCTACTTTGGAAAAGAGTTTGGCAGTTTCTCATAAAACTAAACATACTCTTACCATATGGTCCAGCAGTCACGATCCTCAGTAGTCAAAGGAGCTGAAAAGTTATGTCCACACAAAAACCTGCACATGGATACTTATAGCAGCTTTATTCATAATTGCCAAAACTTAGAAGTGATTAAGATACCCTTCAGTAAGTGAACAGATAAACTCTGAAACATCCATACAATGAAATATTATTCAGTGCCAAAAAGAAATGAGCTATTGGCTGGACGTGGTGGATCATGCCTATAAGACCAGCACTTTGGGAGGCTGAGGTGGGCGGATCACGAGGTCAGGAGTTCAAGACCAGCCTGGCCAATATGGTGAAACCCCATCTCTACTAAAAATACAAAACTTAGCTGGGCATGGTGGTGGGCATCTGTAATCCCAGCTACTCAGGAGGCTGAGGAGAGAGAATCGCTTGAACCTGGAAGGCAGAGGTTGCAGTGAGCTGAGATCATGCCACTGCACTCCAGCCTGGGTGACAGAGTGAGATTCCATCTCAGAAAAAAAAAATGAGCTATCAAACCACAAAAAGACATGGAGAAGTCCAGGTGTATTGGCTTAAGACTATAATCCCAGCACTTTGGGAAGCCAAGGTGGGCTGATCACTTGAAGTCAAAAGTTCAAGACCAACCTGGCCAACATGATAAAACCACATCCCTACTAAAAATACAAAAGTTAACTGGGCATGATGGCGCATGCCTGTAATCCCAGCTACTCGAGAGGCATGAGAATCACTTGAACAGGGAGGCAGAGTTTGCAGTGAGTGGAGATTGCACCACTGTACTCCAGCTTGGGCAACAGAGTGAGACTCGATCTCAAAAATATAAGAAAGAAAGAGAAAAGGCCATATACTATAAGTTTCCAACTATATGACACTCTTGTAAAAGGCTAAACTACAGAGACAAAAAGATCAATGGTTGCGAGGGATGACTAGGTGGAACAAAGAGATTTTTAGGGCAGTGAAACTCTTCTGTATGATACTGTAATGGCAGATATCTGTCATTTTACATTTTCCAAACCCATGAAATGTACAGCACCAAGAGTAAACCTTAATCTAAACTATGGACTTTGGGTGATGATGATGTATCAATGTAGGTTCGTCAGCTGTAACAAGTGCACACTCTGGTGGGGGATGTTGATAATGGGGGAGGCCGTGCAAGTGTGTAGACCAGGGGGCAGATGGTAAATTTTTGCACCTTCTCTCAATTTTGCTGTGAACCTAAAATTGCTGTAAACAATAAAGTCCATCAAAAAATAAGAAAAAAACGAAAAGGATAATCTGGAGAAATGCACAGGAAATTGATGACAGCAGTTCTGAGGAGTGGAACTGCTGGTCTGGGAGGAATGTGTGAAAGCTGTGTCAGTCAAAGTTTGCCTTGCAGGCACCATGAACAACTCTGACTGATTTAAATTGAAAGGAATTTTTCCTGCCAGAATTAGGTTTAGGGGTGCCAAACAGCCGGGGACAACTCCCCAAATCTATTCTACCTTCTGCAGTTGAAGCAGGCTTTACCTCAGGAGGGAGGGAAAATCCTCCACACAGCAAAGTAGCCAAAAGGAATCGCAACTCAACTATTCCACTCCTACGTATGTACCTGAAGCAATTGAAAGCAGGGATTCAAAGAGATACATGTACACCAATGTGCACAGCAGCATTATTCACAATGGCTGAAGGTGGAAAAGCCCAGTGCCTACCAACAGACAAACGGATAACCAAAACGTGGTATAGCCATACAATGGAATATTCATTATTCAGCCTTATAGAGGCATGAAGTGCTGATATACGCTACAACATGTCTGAACTGTGAAGACATCATTCTAAGTAAAATGATCCAGATACTAAAAGACAAAGACTATAGTTCCACTTCTATGAGGCATCTAGAGTAGTCAAATTTATAGAGACATAAAGTAGAATAGTGGTCACAGGGACTAGGAGGAGGAGGGAGAAGTTGTTATTTAATAGGTACAGGGGTTTTGTTGGGGATGATGAAAGAGTTGTGGGTATCAATAGTGGTGATTGGCCGGGTGCTGTGGCTCACGCCTGTAATCCCAGCAGTTTGAGAGGCCATAGCAGGCAGATCATGAGGTCAGGAGTTTGAGACCAGCATGGCCAATATGGTGAAACCCTGCCTCTACTAAAAACACAAGAATTAGCCGGGCATGGTGGCGCGCACCTGTCATCCCAGCTATTCGAGAGGCTGAGGCAGAAGAATCACTTGAACTCAGGAGGCAGAGGTTGCAGTGAGCCAAGATCACACCACTGCACTCCAGCCTGAGCAACAAAGTGAGACTCTGTCTCAAAAAAAAAAAAAAAAAAGTGGTGATCCACTGAATTACACATGTAAGGATGATAATACTACAGTATGTATATTTTACCACAATAATAAAGAAAATTACCAGTGCCCCCTGACTTTCCACTGTATATGTTTTTCGTACACTTATATCACGGATTTATATCACCTAATTAAAGCAGATGTTTTTAACCAAAAGATTTAACCTTATACATTTATAGGATATTCTTTCAACTGTATAAAAAGTGGCTCTACTGTATCTTAGAAATGAAAAATTATTGAAAAAAAACTCCAAAGGCTTAAAACTGTATCTGAGGTAAGTAAATTCATCGATTGCTGCTGTTCCTCCACAGAAAGAAAATACCACCTTCTCCTTCCTCCCTCTCCTCATAGCCCTGCCCTGGCTTCCTGTCACATACATGGAGAATTTCATAATTCTAACAACTTCATATCCAAAAAGGGTTCCTGGCACAAGATTTATGACTCCCCAAAATTATCATGAAAATTATATTTTAATACCTGGCATATTAATGTAAGAATGTTAGTAATAATTGCTGGACTGTCATGAAAAGATTTTCAGTCTTTTTTTTTCTAGAATAGAGAACAGTGCTGGATGTGGAAGCTCTAACTAACCTGAAGATGCAGACAACCAAAATGAGTTTCCGGTAACATTAAGGCAAACCACAAAAGAACAGGTGAGTCAGCCTTTACTTCTCAGGTGACACTTCACACTGTGATACCACAATGTTCACAAAAGGTATTAGAAATATACAAGCCAAGTTAACCTATCTAAGAACTCTTCAGAGGCTACTGTGTGCCCAGCACTGTAACTCTGTAACTTCAAGTCTCTGTTCTACCAAGTCTATGATGTCAAGGAGAAAAGACAAATTTTCCAAGCTCTGCTATGTCCCATGTAGAACCCTTTGAGAGGAGGGAGTATGCTTTGTTCCTGTCTGCTGTCCAACACAGAGCAGGTACTTACAAGATATGCAAAGTTCTAATACTCCATAGCACTGCAAGATGACTAAAGTAAACAATAATATATAGATTCAAATAGCTAGGAGGAGGATACTGAATGTTTCCAACACAAAGAAATAATAAATGTTCAATCTGATGGATAAGCTAATTACCCTGATCTGATCACTATATACTATATATTGAAACATCACTCTGTATCCCATAAATATATGCAATTATTATATGTCAATTTTAAAAAGAAAAGAAAAAAAGATGTTTGAAGTAATGAATGAATAATGAAATGAAGTGGATGGCTGGGCACAGTGGCTCACGCCTGTAATCCCAACACTTTGGGAGGCCGCAGGCCAAGGAGAGGGGCCTCAGGAGAAACAGCCCTGCTCACACCTTGATCTTAAAGTTCCAGCCTCCAGAACTGGGAAGAAATAAATGTTTGTTGTTGAAGCTACCTAATCTGTGACAGCAGCCCTAGCAGACTATATGGTAACAGACTAATTGTTAAAAACGTCAAGTGTCTAGGAAGAGGACTTCCTCAGCAGGAAGCCACAGAATGCTCTCTGGTTATTTTGATGTTCAGCCAATTCATCCAAGGCTCTGCACCATGACTAATAAGTTGCAATTTAATATAACAAACATTGACCGAATGCCAGTCACACTGAGAAGCACTGGCAAACACATCTAGTTCTCCAAGGTCGCAAGGATTCAGACAGGGGAAGAAAGAACAGGTTCTTCAAAAATCTCACTTTAGCCAAATAAAGAAAACCTCTCCCTCTTTTCCATGTGATCTGAGTTTCAAATAACTGATGGATTCACCCCCATCAGGACTGCCCCAGTCTCTCCCAGAGGTGAGGCAATCAAGCATGGCAAGGAAGGAAAGGAAAGTATAGAAATCTACATGCTTGGACTGACCATTCTTACAGAGGAGAAGCTGTGGCTGTTCCCTGTGAGAAATTCTCCAACTCAAAAGGAGACAATTGAACAAGAACTATAAAAACTTTCCAGAGTTTGTCATCAGAACAACCTGCTTCTCTAGGGCCGTAGTCAGCAGAATGGAAAAGAACAGGTTGCACAACACTTAGAAAATATTCTTGGATATGCCCAGAAAAGTATGGAGATGGGAAAACTCAAATCTAAGTTCTGTCTTTGGATAAAAATATAACAAAACAAGGGAATAGGGAAAACAGGGAAATGGCAAAAAGGAAAGAAAGGTCTGGGGATTGCTGTATTTTTATCATTAATACCCAGGGATGAATGTCTTTAGAAGCCATTCCACTATCACGAATCTTTAAGACATCAACAATGTTAAAATAGAAAAGCAGAGACTAAATATTCTATCTTAACACCTTAAGAATCAAAGTCCCACAAATCCACCCACTGGGGAAGCTGAGCATTCCCAGACATCTCAGGAAGAAAACCTTCCATCAGGAGAGCCCAGAGTCCTCGTTTTTCAAGTGACAAAGATTTAAACTCGATTCTAGAGCATGGTCCTAGCAGGATAGCATAGCACAAAGATTTTATTTTCCTTTTGAAATTCTCTCTATATCCTTTCCCAGCAGAGAAAGCCAGTGGGTTCACCCTTCCAGGCCCTCTCCTCTTCTTTCTCAAAAAAAAAAAAAAAAAAAAAAGCTGGCAGTCACTTCCAGGAATGGGCTCTGCACCTCCCATAAGTCACCCTTGCCCCACAGTCAGGGCCAGGACTATGTTGAATCAGAGCAAGCCAAGATCAAACTGCAGCCCGTCAGCCAAGGGTACAGCAGGTGGGTTGAGTCTCTAAGGAAAATCCTCACGGAGAATCAGAGTCTGAGATTTGCATTAATGTGATGCTGGTGTTTGGACCTGAAAAAAAAAAATTCCCAATTCTGAAAGAAACCATGAGCAGGAAGAGCTATGGACAGAGTCCAAGATCTGGCTCTATGCTGTGTGACTTTAGGCAAGTCACGTAACTTCTCTGAACCACTATGTGTCTTCGCTGGAAGAAAACAAATATCAGGTGAATTGCTAAGGTTCTTTCCAGATCTGAAAGTGTCATGGCTTCAGTTTCTTCAATTCATTCTGGTTAATATTCACAGAAAATAATTTTTAGCTTACATAAGACTGTGACTATTATCGACAATAAGCTGTTAAAGCATCACAGATTGGAAATACTATTTTCTGAATTTATACTTGATATTTCTAATACTTATTTTTTTTTTTTTTTTACTTTTTTCTGCATTCAAAGAGTCTCCCAGTCAGGCACAGTGCCTATAACCCCAGCACTTTGGGAGGCCAAGGTAAGTGGATCACCTGAGGTCAGGAGGTTGAAACCAGCCTGGCCGTCTCTACTAAAAAATACAAAATTTAGCCAGGCACAGTGGCACTCACCTGTAATCCCAGCTACTCAGGAGGCTGAAGCAGGAGAATTGCTTGAACCTGGGAGGCAGCAGTTTCAGTGAGAGAAGATCACGCCACTGCACTCCAGTCTTGGTGACAGAGTGAGACTCCATCTCAAGAAAAACTTAAAAAAAAAATAGTCTCCCACCATAGGAGGTATTATGAGTTGAATTATGTCCCCCCAAAAATCATATATTAATGTCTAACCAACCACTCATATAACAGAATGTGACCTTATCTGGAAATAGGGTGATTGCAGATATAATTAGTTAAGATAAGGTCATAGTGGAGTAGAGTGGGGCCCCTAATCCCATAGGACTAGTGTCCTTATAAAAACGGAAAATTTGGAGACCATCATGCCCACAGGAGGAATACATGAAGGCTGGCATTGTGCTGTCACAAGCCAGGGAACCACCAAAAGCTGGACAGAGGCCTGGCACAGATCCTTTTCCACTGCCTTCCGAGGGAGCATGGCCCTGCTGACATGTTGATCTTGAACTTGGACTTTCCAGAACTGTAAGACAGGAAGTTCTGTTGGTTAAGCCACTCAGTGTGTGATGCTTTGCTATGTTAGCTTTAGCAAATTCATACAGAAGGTTAAACCTACCTCTCACTATAAAGCAAGAAAGGCAGCTCCTCACTTTTTCAGCATTCCCTGTGGTTGCGGCCAGGACGTGTGGCCTGGGCTCTGCCCATCAGACACACCTGCCACAACTCTGAAGCAGAGAAGCAGGGACTTCCCTTCAGATGATGTGCGGCAGAACAGAAGCCACTGCGTGCAGCAACAGAAGCCCCTGCAGCAGCAGCCGGCGTGGCCCATCCGCAGTGTGCGAGGTGCCAGCAGGGCCTGTTCCTGACAGCTGGGGCAACGCGTCTCCACAGGACTCGTTCTGCAGCCTCTGAGCCTACTCCTTCTGGAGATTCCATAAGTTACTCCATACCTCCTCATCAATTTCCTGTCTGCTTTAACAGAGAAGACTTCTCTTGCTTGCCTAGAAGTGTAATGGCTAACACTTTTAAAAATGAATTTGGAACTAGAAGAGTTCCTGACACAGTAGCTTCTTAGTAGTTGTCAATGTCTAATAAGCCCTAAACTGACATAAGCGGTATTACATAAATCACATAACTTTCCAAAATAATTTCAATTTATTACACATATACTTTTGTAAATGCCAAAGAAACAACCGTTACTTGTTACTTCATAACGGCACCTTGGGATAGAACTTTCTAGTATCCTGACTTTCACAGATGGGGAAATCCCTGTTTGGAGACTTGCCCAAGGTCCAGAGCTAGCAGATGGCAAACACAGGGTTTGAACCGAGGCATTCTCACACAGTCAATGTGAACAGAGCTCTCTGGAACAGTACTGAAAAATGTATTTTTTACCTGTTACTGGTCAAAAGTTCAAAGTCTCTGATTCTGAACCAGTTATACGACATTTGAAATTTGCCTGGATGACAATTTGTCTGGAAAAAGTTACATGTGTCTTGCCCTGAAGGAAGAGAACTAGAATAGTTCTGTTTTTCTGATGATGGTCCAAAGGAGAATGATGTCAATAGCTCTATAATTTGGGGTACAAATTATTCAGGCAACAGCAAAGTTGGGGGACTTAATTTATCTGACAAATTGTGTTGTGTCAGCTTGACTTATAAAACCAAATTCATTTTTAAAAGTGTTAGCCATTACAAATACTGAGATACTTTTTAAAGATTCTGTTTGGCAAATGAGAACAGTTGGGAAAATAAATATGTGCAGTGAAAAGAGTTAAAATATCTTGTTCAAAAAAGAAATTATGATAACTGCGAAAACTAAGTATCAGAACAAATGTCCATTCTCAAGTTAGGCAGAGATGTCACCCTCAGAATCAAAGTGTCATTTTTGGGAAAATGTTGGAAAGAAGGCCATGGTGTAGGTGACAGTAATGAATGTTCTGTTGGAGTTTCTAAAGCGAGCATGAATCAGGTCAGCTGGGACCTGCCTTTCCAGTCTCAGGTAGGAATCCTGTCTTTCAGGACTTGCTGCTGAAACCAGGTACTTACTTCCCTTCATGTGGACCCAGAATCATAGCAGGTTCTGTTGATTCATCACCTCCCACGTGGAGTCTGGAATGCAGCCATTCTACCTCTTTCCTGGACTGTCCTAGATGGAATTAGTGGCTGCTCTGGGCTCTGGCTTTCTCACGAAGTGAAGGGGCCACCTGCCTTATCCTGTCTGACCTTTGATACCTGAGAGTGGAGGCTGGGGTTGCTTCTGAAATTCCTACAAGCTCCCAGAGACCTTCCAGCTAAGCAGCCATTTAGCTCCTAGTTACTTCCCATCATATCCTCTCCCCAGTCTCCGGACTCAGAAGTACTGCATTGAGGAAGCTGGGGGACCTGAGGCTCACCAAGGCAAAGGCTTTGAGCTCAAGGTTCAAATGAGGCTCAGGGAAACTGTCTGATCAAATCTACTAAAACTAAACGTGTGCCTGCCCCATGACCCAGCAATTCTACTGCAGAGCATAGTGTGTGACTCCTTCAGAAGACATGTGCTCATCATAGACAAAAACTAGACACTATCCAAATGTACATCCACAATACAGCAGATAAACAAACTGGCATCTGGCGCGTGCTGCATCCTGTGCTGCGCGAGGGTTCAAAGACCTAAGAGGGAATGGTGAGAGATGAAGAAAAACACGAGACAGACATAGAAGAAAGTGGGGCCAGGCATCCAGCAAAGTGAAAGTATCAGTTTCTCCGGCCCCATCCTGCCTCAAAGTACTTTATTTTATATGTTTACAAAGCACATAGCAGAGGGAGGGTGCAGTTACCCAGAACAGCCTATGGTTATAATTCTCATACTTCAGTTAACATACCTCAGCTAACAACTATCTTGCAGCAAAGTCAGTGAAAGCTGGTTATGTTTCTCTAGGACCAACTGCTCTTCAAGACATACACATTCCCCTATTATGATTTTGCTTCTCTTGGAGTTCACTCAAAGTTTACAACAGCCTTGCTGCTGATCCCCCCAGAGCGGGTGGGCTACTCTGGCTCTCTACAGTGGTATATTCATATTTTATTACGTAACAACAAAAAGAATAAATGTCTTTTATATTCAACAATATGGATAGATAGAACATTGAGTGAAAGAAGCTAGACACCAAAAGTACCTACTGTATCATTCCATTAAGTTCAAGAACCAGAAACACAAATCTGTGGTGAAAGAGGTCAGACTAGGGGTTATCTCTGGGGAAGGGGGTGAGTATTGACTGGGAGGGGACATAAAAGAACTTTCTGGGATGCTGGAAATGTCCTAGATATTTGTCCTAATGGTGATTACAGGGGTATATATATAGGGGTTTGTTGTTGTTGTTGTTGTTTTTGAGATGGAGTCTTGCTCTGTCACCCAGACTGGAGTGCAGTGGTGCAATCTTGGCTCACTGCAAGCTTCACCTCCTGGGTTCAAGCAATTCTCTGCCTCAGCCTCTCAAGTAGCTGGGATTACAGGTGCCCGCCACCACGTCTGGCTAATTTTTGTGTTTTTAGTAGAGACGAGGTTTCACCATCTTGGCCAGGATGGCTTGAACTCCTGACCCCATGATCTACCCACTTCAGCCTCCCAAAGTGCTGGGATTACAGGCATGAGCCACTGCACCTGGTCTATACACAGGTACATTTTTAAAAGATGTGTGTTCATTTACCCATGTAACAAACTTGCATATTAAGTTCCTTAATGTGAACTTAAAATAAAAGTTGAAAAAAAAAGATGTATATTTTTCTATAGGTACATTACATTCTTTATAAAAATTTTAAAGCATGGGCTTTGGGAGCCCAGAACATCAGTGTTAAAACAGTGACGAGTAAGGGAGATTCCAATTAGGCTGCTCAGGTCAGAGCTGTCAGCAAGATAGCTCAGAATTCAGAGCTCATAACTGAAATATCTGTAAGTAAACAATAAAAACTGTTGCCATCTGTTAAGCACTTTCTAGGTGCCAGGCTCTAGACAAAGCATTTTACAAACACGACCTCATTTCATGCCTGCAACAACGTAATAAGGCAAGTGCTGGTAATATTTCCATTTTACAGAATAATGACATGCCTTGCTCAAGGACATGCTGCCAGTGAGTGGCAGTCAGGACGCTAAAGAGGATCTGTCCAGGACCGAGGGATTGAATGGCATCAAGGGGTGCCGGGGAGCAAATTTTCCAGCTTCCTCTGCTCTGAGCACTATATTTCTTAGTAAGAGATTAATCAGAACCTCAGAAACTGAAATTCCTCCCCTTCCCTAGGCAACCAAGCGTCAGTACACCGATGTGAGGGAAATCAGAAGGGAGCAAATCAGATCCAGGCGTGAAATGGCTTCTGACTTTGTCGGCCAGTAGATTTTCTCCCTTGGAAAGAAATCGTACAGTCCCTCACCACAGGGACGAACAGCGCCCCAGTGGGGGGCCTATCATTCTCTTCCTCGAGAGTGTGAAGCTCCAGTGCTGACTCACATATGTAGAAGGGGCCAGAACCAAGTCAGGGCACAAGGGCCAGAAGCTCCTGTAGCTGTGGCCTCCAGGCCACCTATCCATTCCCTTTCCCACACTTGTGACACTTTTATTTCCCTTTTGTAAATTGCCCCCAGAATCTTTTCAATAAATCCTGTGTTACTCATAGTTAGGGCTCTTGGTTACAGTAAAAACCTAATTTGAACCAGGTTAACTGAACAGAGGAATTCACTGGAAAGATCCAGCATGTCTCACAAACTTCAAAGACAGGGATGCAGCCAGCCTCAGGAATGGAACCACGGCTGGAGCCCTGTAGGGAACCTGCAGCCCTCTCTCTGCAACATCCCATCTGTTTCTCCTCTGTGTCTGCTCTACTCTTCCCTGTTACTAAAACCAGCCTCCTCTGTGCCTCCATCTAGGTGATGTGACCTGGCCACCACTGCTCCCAGGATTTCTACACTCTTAGCCATGCACCCAACAAGAAGCCTATCTCCAGCTCTTACTCCCCAAACTAAAATCCCAGGGAAATGACTGATTGCCCCAAGTTGGATCAAACACCCCAGACCAGACAAACGTGGCAGGAAGTTAAGGTCCTGTAGAAACATGGCAACTCCTACCACAATCGTGGGAATGGATGGGAAAAGAAGGAACTAGTAGGAAAGGGAGGGTGGACAACAATCTTACGGGCATCCACTACATGGCCTACCTTAACCAATCTTCTGACAGTGGGGAGAACATCAGCCTTGGAGAAACAGGGACTAGCTCTATCATTTATCAGTGTGTGATCGTGGGCAAGCTGCTTCCCTTTCCCAAGCCTCTGTTCCCTCATCTGCAAAGTAAGGACAGTAACACCTACCTCTTGTTGTCACTGAGAAGATTAAGCAAGAGTCTGTGTGGCATCTAGAACAGTGCCTGACACACCAAAATGCTGAACAGTCCTAACCTTATTTTGAACATCAAAATAGTCACAGGAGGACTGAGGGTGCTTTCCGTATAATGAATTGTTTTCCTGAAGCAGAGGTTTTCCTATGCTATGAAGTCTGTCAACTTACGGCATTTCACTAGGGCATCACGTGCTTTCAAATATGTGTTTTCAAAAAAATAAATTATCTTTAGTGTTTGTCACAAGAAAAGTAAGAGGCCAAGACCGTAACAAACTGCGGGTATCCAAACTAAATCCTCCCTAAGAAGCAGATAACTTTGTCCTTGGGATGTTTGGATTTGTTGAATGATGAGCAGTAAGTATGGACATTTATCAGTGATAAGTTATAAATAAGAAAGGTCTGAAGAGACTGAAAAGCTTATCAGACTCCATGGGGAGGAGAGTTCTAGTTGTCAAAAAGACAGGTGGAAGTTTTTCTTTTTCTCTCTTTTTATAGAGCAAAGAGAACAATTTTTTATTTTAGGAAATCCTGGACTATCTCAGACACTTCTTTCTAGGTCTGATTTAACACCTTGAACAAGTTGGTTTCATGTCACCCATATCAAGAAGGCATGTCAGAAAACAAAGACAACAGATATTTGACTTTGGACACAGCATGTTAGGATGTTGAGAAAGTGTCTTGTTAAGAGAAAGGGCCAGACTCTTGAAGTTGATTAGTTTGACATATCTTGGCTTAGGATTCCCAGGACTTCTCGCTTACAACAGGACCTGTAATAACTCCCATTCGCTGAAGCCGAATCAAGAAGGCCAGAGAAATTGCTCCATCTACAGTGCTTGCTGGAAATTAGTGCATGTGTTTTTAATATTCAGAGTAGAGCAGCATTTTGTTTCTGAATATTTGTAATCAACAACCCACATATCATTAACATTTTATATGGAAAAATTGTTTCTCAGGTAGATAAAAAATTTATCTGCAACCTAAAATTTTAGACCATATCTTATGATGTGAAAGGACTCAAGATTTCTTAAAATTAATATAGTTTAAATTAACAAAGCAAGTATTTCCCCTTTAGCATCATGAAAAACAGAGCATGCTCATATGAGAATCAAAAATCCACTCAGCACAGGAAGTCCCTTTAAAACAGTCCTATAAATAATCGTTGACCCTCTTGCTTAATACTCTCAGATGATGGGGAGTGACTCACTAACTTATGAGGTGTCCTTGTCATTTGCTTTTACTTTCTACACGTTGGTACTTAGCATGACTTGGAAGCAAAACAGAACAAGCCAGGCTTTTCTAACAAAATGCCCTCTAAAAGATGGGTCAGTGGCCACAGGTATCCATCTGCACTATCTCCTTTATATCAAGATGAACTTTTCTATACTCCTGCTACCTGCTTCACCTAAAGCTGCCTCCTTGCATATTTTAAGTTCAGCCTCAAGGTTTCTCAGTGCATAGTAAACGGTAATCTGACTGGATGTGGAAACAGACTGGAACCTGCTTTTGGAACAAGTAGCTGAGTCTCAGCCAATCCCAGCAGCCAGACTTGGACCACTCACAGGCGGCCAACCACTCAAACCATGCTCAAATAAGGCAAAGGCCAGCTGTAACCGATCCAGCTGTTTCTGTACCTCACTTCCATTTTCTGTACCTCACTTCCGTTTCCTGTACCTCACTTCCATTTTCTGTACATTATTTTCTTTTATCTGTCCATATATCCTTTTGAACTCCTGGCAGTGCCTGAGTAACTCTGAACCTGTTCGGGTTGGGAGGTGGGGGTCAGCTACTCAATCCACGAATTGTTCTTTGCTCATTTAAACTCTGTTAAATTTAATTTGTTTAAAGTTGTTGTTTTTTTAACACTCCGAACAAGATATTTTTTTCTAGGCCCTTTATCATCTTGAACACCTTCCTCTAATCCATGAGGATCTCTCCTGAAATGCCATATTGGGAACTGAACTGGATCCAGCCCCCGGCATGGAGGAGATTTCTGGTGGTGGGATGTGGTGTGAGCTTTCTTTAGAAACTACTTCACACCATTGGCTACTACTTTAAAAATAGCAGAAAAAGAACTATTTTCTCTAAGTTGTTATCCCATCTCAATATTACACATTATTTCCAGTTTTCTTTGAAGTTACACTTATTTAAGTGGTTCTATTATAGGCCAGCACAGCCCTTAAATGGATTCCATCATAAAGGAGTTGACTGCTGGTGCTGATCAGGAAATAGTTTGCAAGCAGAAAGGTCACAAGAGGGCTTTCATAGAAGACTAAAGAAAATATCTTCCAAATTGGACATATCCTTTTAGATAGAGGGAGGATAAGAAATGATGTGAACATCAATTTCTTACATTGGAGGAAAAACAATAAGCCATGAAAAAACATAAAGTCACATAAAGTTACATTTGTTGTGTTAATTAGGTGACACACTGTGCCAAAGACCAAATAAAATAAAAAGGAAGAAAAAGCAACATACCATTTCTGATGCTAACTTCCTGATTCAAAGGCGACGGATAGTTCAGCCACCTGCTCACCCAGAAGATGTGCTTCAAAGAAAGATGCAGCTAGTGAGACTGGTTTCAAAATCAGTCTTTGGACAATGTGGTTGACATAACCTGCAAAAGACTTATAGTGAGAGCAGGTTCCTGGGAGCTGGTCGCATATATATATATATATATATATATATATATATATACACACACACAAACACACATATACATATGCTTATATATGTACACACACACACACACGTATATATATTTAATTCAGGCTGGGTGCCATGGCTCATGCCTGTAATCCCAGCAATTTGGGAGGCCAAGGCAGGAGGATCATTTGAGACCAGGAGTTGGAGACCAGCTTGGACAACATAGTGAAATCCCATTTCTACAAAAAATCAAAAAAATAAAAAGCTAGGCACAGTGGTACATGCCTGTACTCTCATCTACTCGGAGGCTGAGGTGGGAGGATCACTTGAGCCCAAGAGGTCAAGGTTACAGTGAGCTATGACCATGTGAATGCACTCCAGCCTGGGTGACAAAGTGACACCCTGACACACACAAAAAAAGTAAAACATTCTCATTCCTTCCTTCTACTTCTTGAATATATTCCAGCTACAACTGGTGAAACTGTAGGTAAAAGTATAAAAACTACTCTCCAAAGAAGGGGAACTGACAAAACACAACTGTGCAGCATGAAAATTAGAATGATTATTGTATTGCTTCTCGATCTTTCAGTTAAAATCAAGTGCAGAATGATTGTTGTTACATGGTCGAATAGTGTGGCCTTTCCAATGATGATAACCTAGTATGCTGTGAGAATGTTCCAGAAGAGAACTGGAAGACATCACACCCACACCCCTCACAAATAAATAGTGTCTTCTACCCAGAGAGTAGCTCCTGATTAGTGTAACTTCACTTGAATCCTCTCAAGTTACTATTTGAGGAAATATTATTGCCTTCTCCCCTCATACATACAAAACCACTTTTTATCACTCCTGGGTATCTTTGAAGTTTGAGAAAAACATTTGTACCCTGAGTGATTCCAACTATTACTAACAGAGCATGCTATTTGATGTAGATAGTAACATGAAGTTTATGCTCTGTGTCCACTCTGAGAAATCCTAGGCCATCCTGGTAGTCGGCATCATCTCTTTCTTATAATTTTCCCTGCCAAATATCACCGTCCTGTCATTTTCCACTAGCTCTCCGTCACCTTCACTCTCCTCTAGGACTATTATTTCTGGCTATATGCCTGTACCACAATTCATTACATAAAATGTCCTGTGTCTTGGCAAACTTTATTTATTTTTATTTTTTTAAAGGAAAAATGGTGTTTTATTCATTTGTACTTAAACTAGCCAAAGTAGTAGTGATGTCATAAATGATGGAGCAAATACAAGACCTCTTTTCACAAATATTAGCATAACCAACAAAATAGGGGCTATAGTACAACAGAGCCAAAAAGGGCTGAGCAAATCAATGAAGTGTGTTACAAGTTAGCCTTTCACCTCAATAAAGTTGTTGTTGTTGTTGTTTTTAAGACAGAGTCTAGCTCTGTTGCCCAGACTGGAGTGCAGTGGCACCATCTTGGCTCATTACAACCTCCAAGTCCTGGGTTCAAGTGATTCTCATGCCTCAGCCTCCTGAGTAACTGGGACTACAGGTGGGTGCCACCATGCCCAACTAATTTTTTGCATTTTTAGTAGAGATGGGGTTTTACCATGTTGGCCAGACTGGTCTCAAACTCCTAACCTGAGGTGATCTACCTGCCTTGGCCTTCCAAAATGGTAGAATTACAGGCATGAGCCACTGCACCTGGCCTCAATAGTTTTTTTAAAAAAATAAGTAAAGCTTCCCAACCCCAAAAAATAGGAATATACCTTCATTACACCAATTTGTACTTTTAGTTCTTACTCTTGAGGTTAGATTCTAAACCCTAAAGATATCCACACTAGTATTAGCTAAAGATATCCACACTTATCTACAGCTAGAGACAGCTTCTATCACAGTGTCCTTAGCAGCCAAGGTTATTAAAATGTCTTTTCTCCAGGAAGATCCAACAGGAAAAAAGAAACCTCTCTGATTAGGCTCCAACCATACACCACCTTCCATCAAATTAACTGCATAGGCATAATGGAAACCAGAACACGTGGTTTCCAAACAAGAAAAATCCTATGAGTGAGGGAAGGAGGGGAGAGGAAGGATTCAGCCAGTGCCCAGAGTAGAACTGAGTAATGTCAGTTTCATTCCTCTTCACACATCTTCAGGTTGCATGTTCATACATCCATGGAATAAACCCATGGTTTGTGGAGTACTCAAATACCTAGTAGTCTGCTGTATTACATTATGGCTTTCCCCAGCAGTTTCCAGGGCAGCCCCCAAGTCACTGGCAAGAGAATGTGGCTGGAACTGCATGCAGGACTGCAGAGATTCCTCTCCACAGTTATAGAAGGGACTGTTCCAGGCCTGAGTGTTCCAGGAGTGGTTGCTCCAGGACTGAATGTTCCAGGTCTGGTTGCTCCAGGCTGAATTGCTCCAGGTCTGGTTGCTCCACACTGGAAGGTTCCCAGTGTTCATCAGGCATCCCTGGTGGTAGGAAGAGTAGAGGCTGGGATAGGGTGCTGAGGCCTTCTGCATCATATCATTGGTATTCTTTGGCCAGTTGTTTTTCTGCCACCTCTTAGATTTCATTCTCCGGTTCTGGAAACAGGTCTTCATCTATTTGTAGCTAAGATTCAGGATGTTGGAAAGTTCTTGCATCTGCTGGATGCTGAGGTATTTCTGTCTCTGAAATCTGTCATTGAGTACACACAGCTGGGTGGAAGAGAACACAGTTCTGGTCTTCTGTTTCTTGACTGGGACCTTGTCTTCCTTTGTTGTGGCACTACTCTGCAGCAGTGTGTCGTTTGCCTTTGGGACTGGCAGAAGAATCAGGGCTGTCCTGAATAAGCAGATCTTTGGAGGAAGGAAGAGGGGAGACAGTCTCTGTGTGAGGCATCTCAGCAGAAGACATTTGCAAGGATGGATAATTTTCTTCAGGCCCAGAAATCACAGGCATAGGTGAAGATTCTTTATAGTCAGATGCTTTGGAGCAAGGCAGGCTTTGTGGACAAGCTGGATCCATACTCATGTAATTATTGGAGAAGAGGAGAAAAAATTTAAGAGTTGGACTGGAAAAAAGGCTAAGGTGGCTTTAAGACTTTTTTCTGGAAGATCTTAGAGAAATACAACCTCCAGAAGTGAAAGTATCAGGAAGTTGGGATGAAGTGAGTCACCTCCACAATAACAGCAGGCAACCATTTTAGTCCAGCCGGCAAACTTTATTAAAGTTGAACAAGGATTTTTCTGGTTACATCTCTGAAGCCACAAATTTTAATCCCAGCTGCACATTAGAATCACTTGTTGGAGAGCTTTTTAAAAATGTCAATGCCAAGGCCTCACCTTCAGAGATTTTAATTTAATTGAGGGGACCCCAGCACCACTGATATGTCTTAGTTTTTTTTGTT
Source organism: Aotus nancymaae (assembly GCF_030222135.1). Lineage (NCBI taxonomy): Eukaryota > Metazoa > Chordata > Mammalia > Primates > Aotidae > Aotus > Aotus nancymaae. The sequence goes on from NW_026988420.1 coordinate 12,489,796, forward strand.
GTTTTGTTTTGTTGCTTTGTTTTTTTAGAGAGACAGGGTATGGCTGTGTTGCCCAGGCTGGTCTTGAACTCCTGGGCTCAAGCAATCCACCCACCTTGGGCCTCCCAAAATGCTGGGATTACAAGCATGATCCACCACACCTGGCCAGCATTGATAGGGCTTAAAAGCTTTTCAGGTGATTCTAATCTACAGCCAAGTTACGATTTAGTGTGCTAATACCCAACATATCTGAAAGGTGTGATGTATGCCATTAGTAACAGGTTCTCATCACTGTAACTGTTTACATGAGGCAGAGGGAGCAAGATTCCTAGAGACAGACAGCTTCTAACAGTGAGTCCCAGAACACCCACAGGAATGAACACAATCAAGAATTAAATGTCAATGCTGGGCACAGTGGCTCACACCTGTAATCCCAACACTTTGGGAGGCTGAGGTGGGTGAATCTCCAGAGATAAGGAGTTTAAGGCCAGCCTGGGAAACACGGTGAAACCTGTCTCTACCAAAAATACAAATAAATAGCCAGGCATATTTGTGCACACCTGTCGTCCCAGATACTCAGGAGGCTGAGGTGGGAGGATCATTTGAACCTGGGAGGCAGAGGTTGCAGTGAGCTGAGATCACGCCACTGCACTCCCACCTGGGTGATGGAGTGAGACTTCATCTCAAAAATAAAAATAAAAATAAAAATAAAAATAAATAAACAAATAATAACAAAAAAAGAAATGTCAGATAAGAGATAATGCTTAAGTTCACAAGGAAAAATACACTGCAGAGTTAAGAAAAAACTGACAAGTGGCCGGACACAGTGGCTCATGCCTATAATCCCAGCACTTTAGGAGGTGGATTGCTTGAGGTCAGGAGTTCAAGAACAGCCTGGTCAACATGGTGAAAACCTGTCTCTACTAAAAGTACAAAAATTTGCTGGGTGTGGTGGTGCATGACTGTAGTCCCAGCTACTTGGGAGGCTGAGGCAGGAGAATCGCTTAAACCCAGAAGGTGGAGGTTGCAGTGGGCTAAGATTGCACCGTTGCACTCCAGCCTGGGTGACAGAGCAAGACTCCATCTCAAAAAAGAAAAAAAAAGAAAACACTGATGACAAGGAAGGGCTCTGAATAAGCCAAGTCCAACCAGATATTAAAAATACACTACACAGCCTCCATAATTAAAACAATATGGTCATATGACTGGACAAACATATCAAAGAAACAGAAAGTTCAGAAATAGACTCAACTATATATGAAGATCAAGCATATAATAAAGGTAATATATCAAAACACTAGAGCAAAGGTAGTCATTTGCAGCAAATGGAGTTGGTACAACTAATAGTCATCTAGAAAAATATAAAATTAGATTCATTCCTTAAAGTAGAGAAAAGAAAAAAATCTCAAATAGATCAGAGGTCTAAATGCAAAAAAGGAAAATACACAAGCACATGAAGAAAACATGAGTGAATTCCCCTTTAACTATGAGTAGAAAAAGCCTTTCTAATCATGACTCAAAGTTCAGAGGCAATAAAAGAAAAGACTAATAAATTTGACAACATTTAGAAAGATTAACAATTTTGGCCAGGCACCGTGGCTCACACCTGGAATCCCAGCACTTTGGGAGGCCAAAGTAAGAGGATCGCTTAAACCCAGAAGTTCAAGACCAGCCTGGACAACACAGTGAGATCCCATCTTTACAAAAAGAAAATTAGCCAGATGTGGTGGTTCACGCATGTAGTCCCAACTACTCAAGAGGCTGAGGTGAGAGGATAGCTTGAGCCCAGAAGTAGAGGCTGCAGTGAGCCAAGATCACACCACTGCACTCCAGCCTGAGCAACAGAAGGAGACTCTGTCTCAAATTTTTGCGTGATTGAAAATATCATAAGCAAAGTCAAAAGACAAAAAACTGGGAATAAATATTTGCATCATATGTAATAGCTAAAAGGCTAATATCCCTAATTTACTTTTTAAACTTTAAGATTGAGTGAAAATGATCAAAAATCATTTGTTAAATAGGCAGTAGACATCAACAGGTAACTCACAAAAAGGACACAGTATGCAAACGGACTTTAAGCAAATGAAAATATGCTTAATTTCACTCATAATATATGCAAATTAAAACTTTACTGAGTTAGCATTTATCATTTATCAGAAAAAAAAAATAACAAATCAGACCAAAAAAATCAAAAGAGTTTCAATACACTTGGTTGGCAACACTGTGGGCAAATGGGCACACTCACATTGTTGGAAGGGAGTGTAAAATGGAATAGCCCCTCTGGAGGACAATGTGGCAATATCTACAAACCTACATGTACATTTCCTCTTCAAATCAGTAAACCCACATCTAGGAATTTACCCTAAAGAAGGTACAGCTTCAATAATGTCAAAATACATGACCACATATATTAAATCATTAATTATAACTGCAAAATATTGGAAACTACCTGTATCTCTAAGCAAAGGGGATTGATTGCATGAAATACAGAAAATACACACATGAAGAGTAACATGTGGCTAAAAAGAAGAATGAGGAAAATCTCTATGAACCAATATAGTGTGATTTCCAGGAGATATTACCATGTTAAAAAAAAAAAGACAGCTTTCAGGTAAATTTATTAAAAATAAGAAAAAATATCATATATTTTCTTATCATTCCAAAAAAAATAGAACTAATAATAAACTGGTAAACAATATAATCCATTACCTACAAAGGATGAGGAGGGAGGGAAGAATGGGAAAGCGATGCCTCTCTAAATACATCTTTTTGTATAGCTTTGACTTTTGAAACCATATTTATATCTTACCTGTTCAAAGAGATAAAGCTGAATCAATAAGATTAGAAAGTGAGGGGGAAAAAACTCAAATTGAAAGCAATCTCAGACAAATGAACTTAACTGTATTTCAAATAAATAATTTAACAACACTGAAGGGAAAAAAATAAAAAGAAAGAACTAGTGCAAGTAACTTATGAACACAGTATAGCAAAGTATTTGTCCGTATATCCTCAGTCTGGGCAGGGTAGAATATGGGACAAGGGAAAGAAGTACAAACAAATCCTAAACTCGGCTTGGTAGGCTTCCTTTTTATAATGGTATGGCAAAATGGTTCTGAAACTACTATGGATGTGTTATTGAACTGAGCAAAAGAGCAAATTTGTTGACACTGTAGGTATATAGGATTTCATTGTGGAATAAGGGACATATGAATGTCAAAGGGGAGACAGCAAGAATAAACCCTGTTGAGATAGATTGAAATTAGAGCATTGGTGTGAGTTCATGATTTCTAAAATAAGTATACACACACAGGGTGCATATACATCTGTATGTGCATACACATACTGACATGTGTGTGAATATTATACATGCATTAATTTCCTAGTTCTGTTTGCTAAAAGGCCAAGAATCAGTGACATCCCAGTAGAAATGAGTATACCTACACCCCAGATCTTGCTCTCTAGTACTACTCCCCACTAAAGAAACCAAGGATCCTGGAAGAAACTTCTGATTCCATGGCTAGAACAAGGGAAACTTAAGAAGAAAATACTCAAAAAACAAACAAAAAAAAAATGTTGAGGCATACCATGAAGACACAGAAGCCAGCTTGAAGAAGTTTCCATTGGTCAAATCCAGTGTAAACTGATCACCAAAATAGTTTAAAATAGTAATGAGGCAGGGGAAAATGGTGGATAGGAGGCAGGGCTAACTTGCAGCTCCCACTTGGATGAAAAGAGCAGTATGTGAAGACTCACATTGCAAACTTTTGCTGCAAGAAATACTGCAGGAACATGCCAGGAAAACCAAGAGAATCCACAGACCCTTTTAAGGAAATGGCTTGCCTCTGCAGGCTCTGTGAGGCAGCCAGAAAACTGTGAGTCCCCAAAGTATGAGGGGAGAATTTCCACCCCTCAACACACATCCTCACTAGAGAACCTGGGGGTCCAGATCACAGAAGAAGGATTAGACCTAACTTGGAGCTGAGACAAATTTAGCTGAGCAAAGTACAGGGGTAGAGGAAGAGCCCTGTGGGCACTTTCAATCCCCAGGGAAGCCATTCCTGACTTTGTCTTGCAGGGTTCCTTGGGAAGGGCTGCCAGTGGAATTGGGGAGAGAACACAGGGAGAAAGAAACTTCCAGCTGAACTCTAACAATTTCAACTGAATGCAAAGTTTCCCAGACAGAATCTGGGAAAAAGCGCAAACCAGGAGAGCAGATACCAGCACAGAAGCCATGGAATGCAGAAGCTGTGAAACCTGAAAGCCCTGCTCGCTTTCTCAGTAGGGAGGCTTGCAACTTGAGGCAAGTTCTCAGCCCTACTCACTGGCTGCCTGGAAATAAACTCAGTTCTCTTGAGGGGGCACAGAGGGAGTGAGACTGACCTTTCAAGCTGTGTGGGAGCTGGGTGAGGGCTATCACTGCCAGCTTTCCCCTATTTCCCTAGGGAGCTGTAAGAAGCAGCAGAGGCAGCCATAATCCTCCTTGGAACATAACTCCGTCAACCTGAGAACCACACCCCCATCCTTCTCCATGGTGCAGGAAATCCCACTGAAAGACAGTCTGAGCTCAGACACACCTAACCCTGTCCCCCATCTGAGAGTCTTTTTCTATCCACCCTGGTAGCCAAAGACAAAGGACATAATCTCTTGGGAGCTCTATGGTCCCACCCACCACCTGAGAAACAGGAAAACTTATCCAAGCAAGCTTAGGGCAAGCTCTTATCCTCCCTATACTACCACAGCTGGTGCTGTCTTGAAAGCACCACCCCCTGACTGGAGACCAACCAATACAAAATCAGCACACTAAACAAAACTACAACCAAGGACCTCACAGAGCCCACTTCACTCCCCTGCTACTTCCACCAGAGCAGGTGAGGGCATCCACGTTTGAGAGACCTCAAGGCAGTTCATAGCATTGCGATACCCTCCAGTACCAGCCCAGAGCCCCCAGAAGAGACATAACAATCACTGCAGTTAGGCTCTCAGGAAGCCACATCCCTAGCAGAAGGCAGAGAGCACCACATTAAAGGAGCATCTTGTTGGACAAAAGAATTGATCAGCAGCCCTGGAGCCCCAGATATTCCCTCTGACATAGTCTACCCCAATGAGAAGGAACCAGAAAAACAATTCTGGTATTAAGGCAAAACGAGGTTCTTTAACAGCCCCAAAAGATCATACTAGGTTACCAGAATGAATCCAAACCAAGACAAAATCTCTAAATTGCCAGAAAAAGTATCCAAAAATTTGATTATTAATCTAATCAAGGAGACACCAGAGAAAGAAGAAATCTAACTTAAATAAATCCAAAAAGTGATACAGGATATGAACAAAAAAAACTCTAGTGAAATTGAACGCCATAAATAAAAATCAATCACAACTTCTGGAAATGAAGGACACACTTAGAGAAATCCAAAACTCACTGGAAAGTCTCAGCAATAGAAACAGACAAGTAGTAGGAAGAACTTCAGAGCTTGAAGACAAGGCTTTTGAGTTAACCCAATCTGACAAAGCCAAAGAAAAAAAGAATTTTAGGCTGGGCATGGTGGCTCACACCTGTAATTCAAGCACTTTGGAGGCCAAGGCAGGCAAATCACCTGAGGTCGGAAGTTCAAGACCAGCCTGACCAACATGGTGAAATCCCATCTTAATAAAATAAAAGAAAAATGAAAAAAAGAATTTAAAAAAAATAAACAAAGTCTCCAAAAAGTTTGGGATTATGTTAAATGACCAAATTTAAGAATAATTGGTGTTCCTAAGGAAGAAGAGAAATCTAAAAGTTTGGAAAACACATTTGAAGAAATAATCAAGGAAAACTTCCCTTGTCTTGCTAGTGATCTAGAGATGCAGATGTTATAAAAAAAATTTTGGTGCCACAAAAGAAGTAGCGCTCAAATATAAATTTCCTCAGCAAGCAGTTTACTTCTAATAGAAGGATGCATCTCACAGATGGAACAATGGCAAGAACACACCTGGACAAGGGAGAGGAAGGGGTTCTTATTCCTGATGCAGGTAGCCCCTACTGCTGTGTTGTTCCCCTATTGGCTAGAGTTAGACCACACAATCTAAGCTAACCCCAATTGGCTATTTTAAAGAGAGTAGGGGTACAAGCTAGAGTGGCAAGGTGGGTGGTTCGGCGGGAAGGACGGTTATGGGACAGGTCAGAGCAGGTAACCAGGGATGACTCAGGTCAAAGCAGGTGACCAGGGCAAGTGACCAGAGCAGGTGACCTGAGCAGGTGAATGGAATGAGTCAGGATGGAGCAGGGGACCAGGGAAGCAGATGTGAACTACTGACTAGAACTGGCGGAAAAGGTTGTTTACTGAAACTACAAGGAAGTTAAATGTTAAAATGGAGAATTAAAGAATAAGAGACCTGAACATTCTGACATACTGATTCTTTGAAGAGAAACTTGGAGTTCACTATATCTAACACAGATATTAATACTGGACTCTCAAAGAACACCCAGGAAATTCAACACAAAAAGATCATTGCCTGGGCACATAGCCATCACATTATCTAAAGTCGAAACAAAGGAAAGAATCTTAAGAGCTGTGAGGCAAAAGCATCAGGTTACCTATAAAGGAAAACCTATCAGATTAACAGGAGATTCCTCGGCAGAAACCCTATAAGCTAGAAGGAATCAGAGTCCTCTCTTTGGCCTCTTTAAACAAAACAATTTCCAGCCAAGAGTTTTGTATCCAGCAAAACTAAGCTTCATAAATGAAGGAAAAATAGTCCTTTTTAGACAAACAAATGCTGAAAGAATCACCACCACCAAGCCAGGACTACAAGAACTGCTAAAAGGAGCTCTAAATCTTTAAAGAAATCCTCAAAATACACCAAAATAGAACCTCCTTAAAGCATAAGTCTCACAGGACCTATAAAAAAAACCACAATTTTAAAAAAGGTATTCAGGCAACAACTAGCACAATGAATAGAATAGTACCTCACATCTCAATACTAACATTGAATGTAAATGGCCTAAATGTTCCACTTAAAAGATACGGAATGGTAGAATGGATAAGAACTCACTGACCAAGTATCTGCTGTCTTCAAGAGACCCATTTCTAACAGAACAACTTGCATAGACCATGTGTGGTGGCTCATGCCTGTAATCCCAGCACTTTGGGAGGCCAAGGTGGGTGGATCACCTGAGGCCAGGAGTTCAAGACCAGCCTGGCCAACATGGTGAAACCTCATCTCTACTAAATATACAATAAAATTAGCCAGTCATGGTGGTGTGTTCCTGTAGTCCCAGCTACTTGGGAAACTGAGGCAGGAGAATCACTTGAACTTGGGAGGTGGATGCTGCATTGAGCTGAGATTGTGCCACTGTACTCCAGCCTGGATGACAGAGTGAGACTCCATCTCAAAAAAGGCAAGGAGGGTGGAAAAAGATATTCCATGCAAATGGACACCAAAAATGTGCAGGAGTACCTATTCTTATATCACACAAAACAGACATTAAAGCAACAACAGTTTAAAAAGGCAAAGAGACACATTATATAATGATAAAAGGACTAATTTAATAGGAAAATACCACAATCCTAAATATATATGCACCTAGCACTGAAGCTTCCAAAACCAGTTACTACCAGACCTAAGAAATAAGATAGATGGCAACACAGTAATAGTGGGAGACTTTAATATTCTACTAATAGCACTAGACAGGTCATCAAGACAGAAAGTCAACAAAGAAACAATGGACTTAACTATACCCTGGAACAGATGAACTTAACAGATGCTTACAGTAAATTCTACCCAACAACAGCAGAATAAACATTCTATTCATCAGCACACAGAACATTCTCCAAGATAGATCATATGATAGGGCACAAAATAAGTTGCAATAAATTTAAGAAAATCAAAATTATATCAAGTACCCTCTCAGACCACAATGGAATAAAACTGAAAATCAACTCCAAAAGGAACCCTCAAAACCATGCAAATACATGGAAATTAAACAACCTGCTCCTGAATGATCATTAGGTCAACAATGAAATCCAGATGGAAATTTTAAAATTCTTTGAACTGAACAATAATAGTGACACAACCTATCAAAACTTCTGGAATACAGAAAAGCAATGCTAAGAAAAACGTTCATAGATTAAATGCCTACATAAAAAAAAATCTGAAAGAGCACAAATATGCAATCAAAGGTCACACATGAAGGAACTAGAGAAACAAGAACAAATCAAACTCAAACTCAGCAGAAGAAAAGAAATAACAAAGATCAAAGCAGAACTAAATGAAATTGAAACCAAAAAAAGCAACAATCAAAGCAGAACTAAATGAAATTGAAACAAAAAAAAAAGCAACAATCAAAGCAGAACTAAATGAAATTGAAACAAAAACAAAAATACCAAAGATAAATGAAACAAAAAGCTGGTTCTTTGAACAGAAACTAGAAAACCTAAAGGAAATTGATAAATTCCTGGAAATATACAACCCTCCCAGATTAAACTGTGAAGAAATAGAAACTCTGAACAGACCAAGAACAACCAGGAAGACTGAAATGGTAATTTTATAATTGCCAACAACAAAAAAAAGTCCAGGACCAGACAGATTCATAGCTGAATTCTATCAGACATTCAAAGAAGTATCAATACCAATCCTGTTGACTCTATTCCAAAAGATAGAGAAAGAGAGAATCCTCCCGAAATCATTCTATGAAGCCAGTGTCACCCTAATACCAAAATGAGGCAAGGACACAACAAAAAAAAAGAAAAGTACAAACCAATATCCCTGATGAACATAGATGCAAAAATCCTCAACAAAATTCTAGCTAACCAAATCCAACAGCATATCAAAAAGATAATCCACTACAATCAACTGGGTTTCATACCAGGGATGCAGGGATGGTTTAACATTTGCAAGTAAATAAATGTGATACACTACATAAACAGAATTTTAAACAAAAATCACATGATCATCTCAATAGACACAGAAAATCATTTAACAAAATCCACCATCTCTTTAACATTAAAACCTTTAGCAAAACTGGCATAGAAGGGATATACCTAAATGTAATAAAAGGCATCTATGGCAAACCCCCAGCCAACAATACTGAATGGGGAAAAATTGAAAGCATTCCCCTTGAGAACTGGAACAAGACAAGGATACCCACCTTCACCACTTCTATTCAACATAATACTGGAAGTCCTAGTCACAGCAATCAGACAATAGAAAGAAATGAAGGGCATTCAAATTAGAAAAGAGGAAGTCAAACTGTCACTGTTTGCTGATATGATTATATGCCTAGAAAACCCTAAAAACTTATCCAAAAACTCCTAAAACTAGGCTGGGCACAATGGCTCACACCTGTAATTCCAGCACTTTGGAAGGCCAAGGCAGGCAGATTACTTGAGGTCAGGAGTTTGAGACCAGCCTGGCCAAAATGGAGAAACCCTGTCTCTACTAAAAATACAAAATTTAGCCTGGTATGGTGGCACATACCCGTAATCCAGGCTTTTCTGAAGGCTGAGGCAGGAGAATTGCTGATACCCAGGAGATGAAGGTTGCAGTGAGCCGAGATTGTACCACTGCATTCCAGCCAGGGTGAGAGAAAGATTCCGTGTGTGTGTGTGTGTGTGTGTGTGTGTGTGTGTGTGTGTGTGTATAATTGCATTTTCGGTTCTGGGGTACATGTGCAGAACAGGCAGGATTGTTGCATAGGTACGTACATGGCAATGTGGTATGCTGCCTACTTCCCCATCACCTATATCTGGCATTTCTCCCCTCATTATCCCTCCCCAACACTCTAACCACTGCTGACCCTCCCCTAGTCCCCCCTCAACAGACCCCAGTGTGTGATGCTCCCTTCCCTGTGCCCATGTGTTCTCATTGTTTAACACCCACCTATGAGTGAGAACATGCAGTGTTTGATTTTCTGTCCTTGTGTCAGTTTGCTGAGAATGCTGGTTTCCAGATTCATCCATGTCCCTACAAAGGGCACAAACTCAATGTTTTTTATGGCTGCATAGTATTCCATGGTGTATATGTGCCACATTTTCCTTGTCCAGTCTATCATCAGTGGGCATTTGGGTTGGTTCCAGGTCTTTGCTATTGTAAACACTGCTGCAATGAAGATATGTGTGCATTTGTCTTTATAATAGAATGATTTATAATCTTTTGGATATATACCCACTAAGGGGATTACTGGGTCAAATGGAATCTCTATTTCTAGATCCCTGAGGAATCACCACACTGTCTTCCAAAATAGTTGAACTAATTTACACTCCCACCAACAGTGTAAAAGTTTTCCTATTTATCCACATCCTTTTCAGCATCTGTTGTCTCCAGATTTTTTAATGATCGCCATTCTAACTGGCATGAAATGGTATCTAAATATGGTTTTGATTTGCATTTCTCTAATGACTAGTGATGATGACCATTTCTTCATATGTTTGATGGCCTTATAAATGTCTTCTTTTCAAAAGTGTCTGTTCATGTCCTTTGCCCACTTTTGAATGGGTTCATTTTTTTCTTATAGATCCTGGATATTAGCCCTTTGTCAGATAGGTAGATTGCAAAAATTTTCTCCCATTTTGTTGGTTGCCAGTTCACTCTAATGATTGTTTCTTTTGCTGTGCAAAAGCTCTGGACTTTAATTAGATCCCATTTCTCTATTTTGGCTTTTGTTGCCAATGCTTTTGGTGTTTTAGTCATGAAGTCCTTGCCTATGCCTATGTCCTGGATGGCTTCACCTAGGTTTTCTTCTAGGGTTTTTATAGTGTTAGGTCTTATGCTTAAGTCTTTAATCCATCTGGAGTTAAGGTGTCAGGAAGGGGACCAGTTTCTGCTTTCTGCACATGGCTAGCCAGTTTTCCCAACACCACTTATTAAACAGAGAATCCTTTCTCCATTGCTTGTTTTTGTCAGGTTTGTCAAAGATCAGATGGTTGTAGATGTGTGGTGTTGCCTCTGAGGCCTCTGTTCTGTTCCATTGGTCTATATCTCTGTTTTGGTACCAGTACCATGCTGTTTTGATTACTGTAGCCTTATAGTATAGTTTGAAGTCAGGTAGTGTGATGCCTCCCGCTTTGTTCTTTTTGCTCTGAATTGACTTCACTATGCAGGCTCTCTTTTAGTTCCATATGAAGTTTAAAGTGGTTTTTTCCATTTCTGTGAAGAAGGTCAATGGTAGCCTGATGGGGATAGTGTTGAATCTATATATTACTTTGGGCAGTAAGGCCATTTTTATGATATTGACTCTTCCTAACCATGAGCATGGAATGTTTTTCCATCTCTTTGTGTCCTCTTTTATTTCCTTGAGCAGTAGTTTGTAGTTCTCCTTGAAGAGGTCCTTTACGTCCTTTGTCAATTGTATTCCTAGGTATTTTATTCTTTTTGTAGCAATTGTCAATGGCAGTTCATTCTTGATTTGGCTCTCTTTAAGTCTGTTATTGGTGTATAGGAATGCTTGTGATTTCTGCACATTGATTTTGTATCCTGAGACTTTGCTGAAGTTGCTTTTCAGTTTCAGGAGATTTTGGGGTGAGACGATGGTGTCATCTAAATATACAATCATATCATCTGCAAATAGAGACAATTTGACTTCCTCCTTTCCTAATTGAATACCCTTTATTTCTTTTTCTTGCCTGATTGCTCTGGATAGAACTTCCAATACTATATTGAATAGGAGTGGTGAGAGAGGATATCCTTGTCTAGTGCCAGATTTCAAAGGGAAAGCTTTCAGTTTTTGCCCATTCAGTATGATACTGGCTGTTGGTTTGTCGTAAACAGCTTTTATTATTTTGAGATACGTTCCGTTGATACCTAGTTTATTGAGGGTTTTTAGCATAAAGGGCTGCTGAATTTTGTCGAAAGCCTTCTCTGCATCAATTGAGATAATCATGTGGTTTTTGTCTTTGGTTCTGTTTATGTGGTGAATTCTATTTATAGACTTGCGTATATTGAACCAGCCTTGCATCCCCGGGATGAATCCTACTTGATCATGGTGGATAAGCTTTTGGATGTGCTGTTGTAATCGGCTTGCCAGTATTTTATTGAAGATTTTTGCATCTATGTTCATCATGGATATTGGCCTGTAGTTTTCTTTTCTTGTTGAGTCTCTGCTATGTTTTGGTATCAGGATGATGTTGGTTTCATAAAATGATTTGGGAAGGATTCCCTTTTTTTGGATTTTTTGGAATAGTTTCAGATGGAGTGGTACCAGTTCCTCTTTGTATGTCTGGTAGAATTCAGCTGTGAACCCATCTGGACCTGGGATTTTTTTGGTTAGTAGGCTATTAATTGCTGCCTCAACTTCAGCCCTTGTTATTGGTCTATTCAGGGTTTCGACTTCTTCCTGGTTTAGGCTTGGGAGGGTGCAGGTGTCCAGGAATTTATCCATTTCTTCCAGGCTTACTGGTTTATGTGCATAGAGCTGTTTGTAGTATCTCTAATGGTAGTTTGTATTTCTGTGGAATCTGTGGTGATATCCCCTTTGTCATTTTTTATTGCATCTATTTGATTATTCTCTCTTTTCTTTTTTATTAATCTGGATATTGGTCTATTTTGTTGATCTTTTCAAAAAACCACCTCCTGGATTTATTGATTTTTTTGAAGGGTTTTCTGTGTCTCTATCTCCTTCAGTTCTGTTCTGATCTTAGTTATTTCTTGTCTTCTGCTAGCTTTTGAGTTTTCTTGATCTTGCTCCTCTAGCTTCAATTTTGATGATACAGTGTCAATTTTAGATCTCTCCTTTCTTCTCGTGTGGGCACTTATTGCTATATATTTTCCTCTAGAGACTGCTTTAAATGTTTCCCATAGATTCTGGTACATTGTATCTTCATTCGCATTGGTTTTGAAGAATATCTTTATTTCTGCGTTCATTTCATTGTTTATCCAGTCAACATTCAAGAGCCAATTGTTCAGTTTCCAAGAAGTTGTGTGGTTCTGAGTTAGTTTCTTAATCCTGAGTTCTAATTTGATTGCACTGTGGTCTGAGAGACTGTTTGTTATGATTTCCGTTCTCTTGCGTTTGCTAAGCAGTGATTTACTTCCAATTATGTGGTCAATTTTAGAGTAGGTGTGATGTGGTGCTGAGAAGAATGTATATTCTGTGGATTTGGGGTGGAGAGTTCTGTAGATGTCAATTAGGTTCATTTGGTCCAGGTGTGCGTTCAAATCCTGGATATCCTTGTTAATTTTCTGTCTCACTGATCTGTCTAATATTGACAGTGGAGTGTTAAAGTCTCCCACTATTACTGTGTAGGAGTCTAAGTCATTAAGAACTTGCTTTATGTATCTGGATGCTCCTGTATTGGGTGCATATATATTTAGGATAGTTAGCTCTTCTTGTAAGTCTGTTTTATCAGAGACTAGGATTGCAACTCCTGCTTCTTTTTTTTTTTTTTTTTTTTTTTTTTTTTTTTTTTTTTCTCTCCATTTGCTTGGTAAATCTTCCTCCATCCCTTTATTTTGAGCCTATGTGTGTCCTTGCACATGAGATGGGTTTCCGGGATACAGTACACCAATGGGTTTTGATTCTTTATCCAATTTGCCAGTCTGTGTCTTTTGATTGGGGTATTTAGGCCATTTACATTTAAGGTTAATATTGTTATGTGTCAATTTGATCCTACCATTTTGATGCTAGCTGGTTGTTTTGCCCATTATTTGCCTTCTACTCAATACACAACTTAGTCTGGCTCAGTGAATCTACACTTTCACATAAACAATAGGGCAAAAGAAGGAATCAGATGTGCATTTTTCTCAGGTGAGCCTCAGAGGGATGACTTTGAGTTCTGTCTGTCCTTTGTCTACAGGGAATTTCCTTGTGGACAAAGGACTGTGGCAAATTGTGAGGGAGGTATGTAGCTTCTTATCTTTGTAGCTATCTTATTTAGGAATAAAATTGGAGGCAGGTTTGCCTGACATGGTTCCCACTCTGACTTTTCCCTTGGCTTAGTGATTTATTTTCCTTTCATATAAGCACAGAGGAGAATGCCATGGATAGGAGCAATAATAAGCACTGAATGTCAGGAATGCTGGGAGGGGAGTAGATATGGCTCCAAGTCTGTTCAGTGGCCTCCACAAGGCTTCCACAAAGGCCAAAAATTTCACGCTGACATAGGATACCAAACACAAGAGAACCAACAGCCTGGGCAATTTAAGTCTATGGTTTTTCTGTGTTGGCCCATAATGAAAAGTCTCTCACAGGCTGAAAAAATGGTCTATATAAATCGAATCACAATGTTTAACAAAGCCATGACCAATTTGTTAAAAACTGCTCCTTCAGCTGCCCCTCTTCAGCATCCCTCCCAGAGGAAGAAAAAGCATTACACAAAAATATTTGATCAACACTGCTCCACTTCACTAGAGTCATGGCACACCAGACACAAAGCAGTAATCACCTGTCATTTGTTTCCAGTTCTTCCTCACCAGTCCACACTGTCATACATCTGGCATCAAATAGTATAGCTTTTTTTTTTTCCTAGTAGAATCAGAGTCATTCAATTGAAAGTTGAAAGTTAGGAAAATGGAAATTTTAAATTTTCTACAAATAAACAGGGATAACTTTGACAGGTGAATGACTGGAAAAGAAAACAGTGCTTTATCTGTGACATTCTCTGACATGGTTTCAACAGATCACTTTCCTACCTCCTACTTTAAATAAAAGTCAAATAAAGAGTCTTCCTGTATGTGTGAGTTTCTATACACCCAAGAACATACAGGAAGTTAGCGTATGACAAAGATGATATTTTCAAATCAGTGGGAAATTGACCAAAGAGGGAAAAGTAAATCCCTTAAGGGATAAGTAAATGGTGTTTGGGAAAGAGATTAGCCATTTGGCAGAGAAAATTTGCATTCATAACTCAAGTTCAGACTTTATAACAAAACAATTAGGCCTTTCAAAATATATCATGAAAACTAGAAATCACAAAAACAATACATTTGATTATATTTAAAATGACATGACATATATATAATATATAATAGGCAAAAATGGTCAATCTCAAATATACAAAAAGTTATTAATATTGGAAGAATGAACAGTCAATAAACAAAGCACATGACATCTCCCCAGAGGAGAGTAGAGGACAAGGTCAGGGAGGCACACACCCAGATTGCATGGCATGCACCCAGTCGACAAGGGGGCTTGTGCCGGCCTGCCCTCTGCCAGTGGGCCTCAGGGATAGCATCCCGCACAGTGCAGAGGTGACTTGGCTGCAACCTGGACCCAGCTTAGCTACTGCAGAATCCTCCTGATATAAATATCAAAGATGGCCGGTTAGGAGGAGGTCAGGACTGCAGGTCCAAGTGAAAGTGCAGAGGGTGAGTGGATGCTGCATTTCCAGATGGATTTTTACTGCCCACAGACCAGGAGATTCACAGGCGGAGGAGCCCCACGGGTCGCCAGCGTGGCTGTTTTGGCTGGTACGGCTGTTTGGCCTGCACCCTGGCGCAGGGGTTCCCAGTGCAGAGTAAACGAAACTGTGTCCCCTCTTAGCCAGCAAGGGGAGTTGAAACAGGGAGCCAGGCCAGGAGGTTCCCGGGCAAAAAAACGCCATGAATCTCAGAGCCGTGGTTTCAGCCAGTGCAGCAGCTCCCTGTGCAGAGTAAACAAGACTGTGTCCCCTCTTAGCAAGCAAGGGGAGCTGAAGCAGGGAGCCAGGCCAGGAGATTCCCAGGCAAAAAAGTGCCACGAATCTCAGAGCCACAGTTTCAGCCGGTGCAGTGGGTCGCTGCACGGGAAATCACACAGATCCCGGTGCCTATTCAATGGGCGACCAGGTCACCTGGTAGAGAGCTGGCCGTTCAACTAAAAAACAAAAGGCTCTGAGGCAGGGAGCCAGGTGACCAGGCCCAACTGGTCCCACCCCCACAAAAACAAAAACAAAAACAAAAAAAGCAATTGGAAATGCTCCGGGTTGAGACTTTCACGGCAAGCACAACTGAAGCCGGGACGGTCCAGCTCTGTGGAGGAGGGGCGTCCGCCATTATGGAGGCAGCCTGCAGTTCCCAAGGCAACCGGCCTTTGCCAAGGCAGCCCGCCATTACAGAGAGAGTCCATCACTACAGAGGCAGGCCAACATGGAGGAAGCAGCTCCAACTACACCCATATAAACAGGACTGCAGGGAAGTTCACACGGCAGCTGGGCGGAGCCCACAGCAGCTCAGCGAAGTCTCTGCAGGCTGAGAGTGACTAGGCTGCCTCCTTGTGGGCAGGGAAAATGGCAGCAGCACAGCGGAAACTCATAAAGCCCTAACTCCCTGGGACAGAACACCTGGGGAAAAAAAGGGGGGGTTATGAGTTCTGCTGCTGCAGACTTAAACTTACCAAAATCAGAAAGTCAACAACTACAAAGTCGACAGGTGGATAAATCCACACAGATGGAAAGAAACTAGTGCAAAAAGGATGAAAACACCCGAAACCAGAACACCTCTCCTCCTACAAGGGATCACAACTCTTCACCAGCAAGGGAACAAGACTGGATGGAGAATGAGTGTGATGAAATGACAGAATCAGCCTTCAGAAAGTGGATAATAAGAAACTTCCATGAGCTAAAAGAACATGTTCTAACCCAATGCAAAGAAACTAAGAACCTTGAAAAAAGACTTGATGAAATGCTAACAAGAATGGACAACTTAGAGAGGAATATGAGTGAATTGATGGAGCTGAAAAACACAACACAAGAACTTCGTGAAGCATGCACAAGTTTCCACAACCAAACTGACCAAGCAGAAGAAAGGATATCAGAGGTCGAAGATCAACTCAATAAAATTAAATGAGACGGCAAGATTAGAGAAAACAGGGTAAAAAGGAATGAACAAAGTCAACAAGAAATATGGGACTATGTGAAAAGACCTAATCTACGTGTGATAGGCGTACCTGAATGTGACAAAGAGAATGCATCCAAGCTGGAAAATACTCTTCAGGATATTATCCAGGAAAACTTCCCCAACATAGCAAGGCAGGCCAATGTTCAAATACAGGAAATACAGAGAACACCACAAAGATATTCCTCTAGAAGAGCAACCCCAAGGCACATAATCGTCATATTCACCAGGGTTGAAATGAAGGAGAAAATACTACGGGCAGCCAGAGAGAAAGGTCGGGTTACCCACAAAGGGAAGCCCATCAGAATCACAACAGATCTCTCAGCAGAAACCCTACAAGCCAGAAGAGAGTGGGGGCTGATATTCAACATCCTTAAAGAAAAGAACTTTCAACCCAGAATTTCATATCCAGCCAAACGAAGCTTCATAAGTGAAGGAAAAATAAAATCCTTTGTGAACAAGCAAGTACTCAGAGATTTCATCACCACCAGTCCAGCTTTACAAGAGCTCCTGAAAGAGCCACTACACATAGAAAAGAACAACCAGTACCAGCCACTCCAAAAACACACGAAATGGTAAACAGCATCAACACAATGAAGAATCTGCATCAACCAACGGGCAAAACAGCCGGCTAGCATCAAAATGGCAGGATCAAATTCACACATAACAATATTAACCCAAAACATAAATGGACTAAATGCCCCAATCAAAAGACACAGACTGGCAAATTGGATAAAAAGCCAAAACCCATCAGTGTGCTGTATCCAGGAAACCCATCTCACATGCAAGGATACACAAAGGCTCAAAATAAAGGGATGGAGGAAGATTTACCAAGAAAATGGAGAGCAAAAAAAGAAGGAGTTGCAATTCTCATCTCTGATAAAATAGACTTTAAACCAACAAAGATCAAAAGAGACAAAGAAGGACATTACATAATGGTAAAAGGAACAATGCAACAAGAAGAGCTAACGATCCTAAATATATATGCACCTAATACAGGAGTATCCAGATACATAAGGCAAGTTCCTAATGACTTACAAAGAGACTTAGACTCCCACACAATAATAGTGGGAGACTTCAACACACCATTATCAATATTAGACAGATCAACGAGACAGAAAATTAACAAGGATATCCAGGACTTGAACTCAGACGTGGACCAAGCAAACCTAATAGACATTTACAGAACTCTCCACCCCAAATCCACAGAATATACATTCTTCTCAACACCACATCACATCTACTCTAAAACTGACCACATAATTGGAAGTAAATCACTCCTCAGCAAATGCAAAAGAACGGAAACCATAACAAACAGTCTCTCAGACCACAGTGCAATCAAGTTAGAACTCAGAATTCAGAAACCAACCCAGAACCGCACAGCTTCATGGAAACTGAACAACTTTCTCCTGAATGTTGACTGGATAAACAATGAAATGGAGGCAGAAATAAAGATGTTCTTCAAAACCAACGAGAATGAAGATACCACATAACAGAATCTCTGGGACACATTTAAAGCAATCTCTAGAGGAAAATATATAGCAATAAGTGCCCACATGAGAAGAAAGGAGAGATCTAAAATTGACACCCTATCGTCAAAATTGAAAGAGCTAGAGGAGCAAGATCAAAAAAACTCAAAACCTAGCAGAAGACAAGAAATAACTAAGATCAAAGCAGAATTGAAGGAGATAGAGACACGAAAAACCCTTCAAAAAATCAATAAATCCAGGAGCTGGTTTTTTGAAAAGATCAACAAAATAGACAGACCACTAGCCAGATTAATAAAAAAGAAAAGAGAGAATAACCAAATAGATGCAATAAAAAATGATAAAGGCGATATCACCACAGATTCCACAGAAATTCAAACCATCATCAGAGATTATTACAAACAACTCTATGCACATAAACTAGAAAACCTGCAAGAAATGGATAAATTCCTGGACACTTGCCTCCTCCCAAGCCTAAACCAGGAAGAAGTCGAAACCCTGAATAGACCAATAACAAGGGCTGAAGTCGAGGCAGCAATTAAGAGCCTACCACCCCAAAAAAACCCAGGTCCAGATGGGTTCACAGCTGAATTCTACCAGACATACAAAGAGGAACTGGTACCATTCCTTCTGAAACTATTCCAAATAATCCAAAAAGAGGGAATCCTTCCCAAATCATTTTATGAAACCAACATCATCCTGATACCAAAACATAGCAGAGACTCAACAAGAAAAGAAAACTACAGGCCAATATCCATGATGAACATAGATGCAAAAATCTTCAATAAAATACTGGCAAGCCGATTACAACAGCACATCCAAAAGCTTATCCACCATGATCAAGTAGGATTCATCCCGGGGATGCAAGGCTGGTTCAATATATGCAAGTCTATAAATGGAATTCACCACATAAACAGAACCAAAGACAAAAGCCACATGATTATCTCAATTGATGCAGAGAAGGCTTTCGACAAAATTCAGCAGCCCTTTATGCTAAAAACCCTCAATAAACTAGGTATCAACGGAACGTATCTCAAAATAATAAAAGCTGTTTACGACAAACCAACAGCCAATATCATACTGAATGGGCAAAAACTGAAAGCTTTCCCTTTGAAATATGGCACTAGACAAGGATGCCCTCTCTCACCACTCCTATTCAATATAGTACTGGAAGTTCTAGCCAGAGCAATCAGGCAAGAAAAAGAAATAAAGGGTATTCAATTAGGAAAGGAGGAAGTCAAATTGTCTCTATCTGCAGACGACATGATTGTATATCTAAAAGACCCCATCATCTCAACCCAAAATCTCCTGAAACTAATAAGCAACTTCAGCAAAGTCTCAGGATACAAAATCAATGTGCAAAAATCACAAGCATTCCTATACACCAATAACAGACTTAAAGAGAGCCAAATCAAGAATGAACTGCCATTCACAATTGCTACAAAGAGAATAAAATACCTAGGAATACAACTAACAAGGAACGTAAAGGACCTCTTCAAGGAGAACTACAAACCACTGCTCAACGAAATAAGAGAGGACACAAACAGATGGAGAAACATTCCATGTTCATGGTTAGGAAGAATGAATATCATGAAAATGGCCATACTGCCCAAAGTAATATATAGATTCAAGGCTATCCCCATCAAGCTACCAATGACCTTCTTCACAGAACTGGAAAAAACCACCTTAAGCTTCATATGGAACCAAAAGAGAGCCCGCATGGCCAAGTCAATTCTAAGCAAAAAGAACAAAGCGGGAGGCATCACACTACTGGACATCAAACTATACTACAAGGCTACAGTAATCAAAACAGCATGGTACTGGTACTAAAACAGAGATATAGACCAATGGAACAGAACAGAGGCCTCAGAAGCAACACAACATATCTACAACCATCCAATCTTTGACAAACCTGATAAAAACAAGCAGTGGGGAAAGGATTCCCTGTTTAATAAGTGGTGCTGGGAAAACTGGCTAGCCATGTGCAGAAAGCAGAAACTGGACCCCTTCCTGATACCTTACACTAAAATTAACTCCAGATGGATTAAAGACTTAAACATAAGACCTAACACCATGAAAACCCTAGAAGAAAATCTAGGCAAAACCATTCAGGACATAGGCGTAGGCAAGGACTTCATGACCAAAACACCAAAAGCATTGGCAACAAAAGCCAAAATAGACAAATGGGACCTAATCAAACTCCACAACTTCTGCATGGCGAAAGAAACAGTCAATACAGTGAATGTGCAACCAACAGAATAGGAAAAAATTTTTGCAGCCTACCCATCTGACAAAGGGCTGATATCCAGAATTTACAACAAACTAAAACAGATTTACAAGAAAAAAACAAAGAAGCCCATTCAAAAATGGGCGAAGGATATGAGCAGATACTTTACAAAAGAAGACATACATGAGGCCAACAAGCATATGAAAAAATGCTCATCATCACTGGTCATTAGAGAAATGCAAATGAAAACTACATTGAGATACCATCTCACGCCAGTTAGAACGGCGATCATTAAAAAATCTGGAGACAACAGATGCTGGAGAGGATGTGGATAAATAGGAACACTTTTACACTGTTGGTGGGAGTATAAATTAGTTCAACCATTGTGGAAGACAGTGTGGCGATTCCTCAAGGACCTAGAAATAGAAATTCCATTTGACCCAGCAATCCCATTACTGGGTATATATCCAAAGGATTATAAATCATTCTACTATAAGGATACATGCACATGAATGTTCATTGCAGCACAGTTTACAATAGCAAAGACCTGGAACCAACCCAAATGCCCATCGATGATAGACTGGACAGGAAAAATGTGGCACATATACACCATGAAATATTATGCAGCCATCAAAAACGATGAGTTCGCGTCCTTTGTAGGGACATGGATGAACCTGGAAACCATCATTCTCAGCAAACTGACACAAGAACACAAAATCAAACACCGCATGTTCTCACTCATAGACGGGTGTTGAACAATGGGAACACATGGACACAGGGAGGGGAGCACTATACACTGGGGTCTGTACTATGTGCCTGGAAAAGCTGCAGACACTCAATGCCAGCCTATGAAAGCTGCCCCCCAGTGTGGGGGGGACAATGGGGGGTGGGGAGTTGGGGAGAGATAGCATGGGGAGAAATGCCACATATAGGTGAAGGGGAGGAAGGCAGCAAATCACACTGCCACGTATGCACCTATGCAACAATCTTGCATGTTTTTCACATGTACCCCAAAACCTAAAATGCAATAAAAAATAATAAATTTAAAAAAAAATGAAGAACATGAAAAGAAAGTCATACACACACACACACACACACATACACACACTTCCACAAATGCCCAGTAAACAGATAAAAGTGCAATCAACATTAACCAGTAACGACATGGTTTTTGCCCATTGGAATTAGCAATACAGTGTTATCAAGTATGAAATTATTATTGTCCATTGTCAATGGAAGATGCTTTTATACAGCTATTTCACTTACAGATTTTTACCCTAAGGAAAAATTATCCATGTGCTGAAAGACATGCACCTAAGTGTTCACCTGTTATTTATAATGTTAAAGACATATATACCAAATGTCAATAAATGCAAGACTGGGTTAAATAAACCATGATGTATGCATTCTCTTGTATGTGCAGCTATTAAAAACTATATAGATGTCTATTTGATGTCAGGGAAAAATGCTTATTTGACTGAAGAAATGCAGATTATAGAACATTATGTATAATATGATCCTATTTATATAAAAGCATATTTATATCTATGCATATATGTTCATATGTAGAGTCGACCAGAAGATTGTTTACAAAACTGTTAACACTGGTTATTTCTGGGTTCTGGCATTGCAGATGATTTTTGCTTGTCTGCACTTCTTTGTATCATTCCAGTTTTGATGGGGTTTATTTTTTCAATGAGTATGTGTCATTTTGACTAAAACAAAGATCTCTTCTAAAATGATGCTAGTTTCATCAAACAAGGATATCAAAAAATAAAAAGATGCTTCTCTGCTTTAAGAACAAATCATAGGTATAATCATAAAGTAGTTGAAACTTTTCTCCAGTTTCCTTCTTATTACATGCTCAGCTGGCCACTCTGGAATTGTCACTCTCAACTGATGAACTGCAGGGTCTCCTTATAATTTACCCAGTCTCTGGTATGTCTTTATCAGCAGCCTGAAAACAGAGTAATACAGTAAATTGGTTCCAGGAGTGGTGTGCTGCTGAAAAGTTACCCAAAAATGTGGAAGCAAGTTTTGAACTGGGTAATAAACAGGGGTTGGAACAGTTTGGAGGGCTCAGAAGAAGACAGGAAAATGTGGGAAAGTTTGGACCTTTCTAAAGATTTGTTGAAGGGCTTTGCCCAAAATGCTGATAGCAATATGGACAGTAAAGTCTATGCTGAGGAGGTCTCAGATGGAAATGAGAAACTTGTTGGTAACTGGAGCAAGGGTGAACCTCGTAATATTTTCAGCAAAGAGACTGGTGGCATTTGGCCCCTGTCCTAGAGACTTGTGGAACTTTGAACTTGAGAGAGATGATTTAGGGTATCTGGCAGAAGAAATTTCTAAGCAGCAAAGCATTCAAAAGTTGACTTAAGTACTGTTAAGGGCATTCTGTTTTATAAGGGAAGCAGACCATAAAAGTTCAAAGTATTTTCAGCCTGACAATGCAATACAAAAGAAAATCCCATTTTCTGAGGAGAAATTCAAGCTGGCTGCAGAAATTTGTATAAGTAATGAGAAGCCAAATGTTAATCACCAAGACAAGGGAAAATGTCTCCAGGGCATGTCAGAGACCTTTGTCGCAGCCCCTGCCATCACAGACCCAGAGGCCTAGAAGGAAAATAAAATGGTTCCATGGGCCCAGGGTCCCCATGCTATGTACAGTCTAGGGACTTGGTGCCCTGCATCCCAGTCACTCCAGCCATGGCTGAAAGGGGCAAATGTAGAGCTCAGGACATGGCTTCAGTGGGTGCAAGCCCCAAGCCTTTGCAGCTTCCACGTACTGTTGAGCCTACAAATACACAGAAATCAAGAATTGGGACTTAGGAACCTCTGCCTAGATTTCAAAGGATGTGTGGAAACACCTGGATGCCCAGGCAGAAGTTTGCTGCAGTGGTGGGGCCCTCACGGAGAACTTCTGCTAGGGCAGTGTGGGAGGGAAATGTAGGGTCAGAGTCCCCACACAGAGTTCCTACTGGGGCACCACTTAGTGAAGCTGTGAGAAGAGGGTCACTATCCTCCAGACCCCAAAATCCACTGACAGCTTGTACTATGTGCCTGGAAAAGCTGCAGACACTCAATGCCAGCCTATGAAAGCTGCCAGAAAGGAGGTTGTACCCTGAAAAGCCACAGGGCAGAGCTGCCCAAGACCATGGGCATCCACCTCTTGCATCAGTGTTACCAGGATGTAAGACCTTGAGTCAAAGAAGATCATTTTGAAGTTTTAAGATTCAGCCAGGTGCAGTGGCTCATGCCTGCAATCCCAGCATTTTGGGAGACTGAGGCAGTGGACCACTCAAGTTTAGGAGTTCTAGACCAGCTTTTCCAATGTAGTGAAGCCCCATTTCTGCTAAAAATACAAAAATTAGCTGGGCATGATGGTGCATGCCTATAATCCCAGCTATTTGGGAGGTTGAGGCATGAGAATCGCTTGAACCCAGGAGGCAGAGGTTGCAATGAGCCAAGGTCATGCCACTGCACTGTGACTTGCTCCTCCTTGCCTTCCACCATGATTGTGAGATCTCCCCAGCCATGCAGAACTATGAGTCCATGAAAACTCTTTCCTGTGTAAATTACCTATCTCAGGTATGTCTTTATTAGCATTGTGAAAATGGACTATTGGCAACAAATGAACCAGGAAGCTTAGGCCACTCCTGGCCTTTTCAATACTTTCCCCAACTTGCTAAACTTAGTGATTTCTGTGTTACGATATTAGTGCTGATTAGACTGTAGGACATGCAACACTTATGACTTCTTTAGTTAATGGCAATTGCTTCACAGATTTACATACCTGTGAGTACCATAATGTTAACCACAACTATTCAATGCTGAGTCTCTTATCCCTAGATATCTGTCTATAGCCTACTTCCAATTTGTGTGTTTACATCCTCACAAATTGGAAGTAATGGAGCTTTTTTCAGTCCTACTAAAAATGTTATCTGTGGACTGAGGCCAGTCCACAAACAGTTCACAGATCTGCAAGGGATAAACAGATATTTAAGAGCAAGTATTGGGGAAATGCAGTGTGGGCAGCAAGTGAGGTGGGTGGCAACTGAGACAGCCAGGCACTTCAGAGTGGACCCCAAGGCTCTGCAGCACCCAGTCTCACCCAGTTGCCCAGGCACTGCCCACACCCTTCTCCTGTGCCACCCAGAGGAGTGAGTTCCAATCATCCCCCGCAGTGGCCACTTCTCAGGCTAGGAGCCAGGAAGCAAAGTGCGAGAGACCCTGGACCCCAGCGTAGCTTCTTCCTGCTGCCCGAGCCACCATGACTCACTTCAACAAGGGCTCTTCCCACAGGCTCTCAGCTGAGGTCAAGAACAAGATTGCTTCCAAGTATGATCATCAGGCAGAAGAAGATCTTCACAATTGGATAGAAGATGCAACAGGCATGAGCACTGGCACCAACTTCCAGATGGGCTTAAAGGATGGCATCATCCTCTGTGAAGTCAGAAACAAGCTACAGCCAGGCTCAGTGAAGAAGGTCAATGAGACCTCATTGAACTGGTCTCAGCTGGAGAATATTGACAACTTTATTAAAGCTATTCAGTGGTATGAATATGTCTTGTGGTATGAAGCCACATGACATATTCAAAGCAAATGATCTTTTTGAGAATGGAAACATGACCCAGGTTCAGACAACTCTGGTGGCTCTAGCAGGTCTGGCTAAAACAAAAGGATTCCATACAACCATTGACATTGGAGTTAAGTATGCAGAAAAACAAACAAGATGTTTTGATGAAGGAAAATTAAAAGCTGGCCAAAGTGTAATTTGTCTGCAGATGGGAGCCAACACATGTGCCAGCCAGGCAGGTATGACAGCTTACGGGAGTAGGAGGCATCTTTATGATCCCAAAATGCAAACTGACAAACCTTTCTACCAGACCACAATTAGCCTGCAGATGGGCACTAACAAAGGAGCCAGGCAGGGATAGCACCAGGTACAAGAAGCGATCTCTATGATCAGAAGCTAACATTACAGACAGTGGACAATTCAACAATTTCTCTATAGATAGGTATAGACAAAGTTGCTTCCCAGAAAGGAATGAGTGTGTATGGACTTGGGCAGCAAGTATATGATCCCAAATACTGTGCTGCTACAACAGAACCTGTCATTCACAATGGAAGTCAAAAAACAGGAACAAATGATTCAGAAATCAGTGATAGTGATTATCAGGCACAATACCCCGATGAGTGTCATAGCGAATACCAGGATGACCACCCCAGAGATTACCAATATAGCGACCAAGGCATTGATTATGAGCCACATAGAAGGAGCTCGGTATTTAGCCCATTGTTTTTATCCAGTGAGAATCAAGCTAGCCTCGAGTAAGTTTTATCTTGTCTTCCTAAAACACTATCAAGCTTATTGTACTTTTAAGAAAAATTGCCTTACATACATTCCTTTTTCTGCCTCTTCTCTCAATGGTTGCCTTTTAGTGCTGTAACAGTTAAATCCTACAGCATAATCAATAACTCACATGTGAAGTAAAAAGGAATACTGTGAAAGGGAAGTACTCTTGTGCAGCCAGTTCTTTTATGCAAAAGTCTATGCATTTTTACAATCGTATATTAAACTGGTATTTTCAAACAATAGGATTTTTTTTTTTTTACAGTTTAGTGTATCTGGTTTCTACGTGGAAGACTAAACTCACGCTTATTGCTAAATGTGCCCTTTGCCAACTAAATCTAAGATGTAGCATCTTAGAGATTTGCATATCAATGTTTCTACAGTACCGTTTGCTAATTTTAAATAAAGTCATGATCAGTGTGCATTTGTGATTATATGTGTACTCATTCTCTTACCTAGTGGACAAGATCTTTTCAGAGTGGTGTTTGTAAAGGGGCATGTACAAAAATGGGCTGTAGACATCTAGGTCTGGGTGGTGCATTTGCTCTTCCTGTTTATGCCAATGTATCAATGTAGAGTTGCTTTGTTTTCTTCAACTGTATTCATTGCTGCATTTCTCAGCATAACTTATCCCATTGTATTTTTTATAAATATTTTTTTGAACAACAAAAAAAAGTATTTAGAAACTTTTATAGCAGTTTGAAAGAGCAATTTTATCTTGTTGAATCAAAAATAAGTAAATAAAAAAATTGAGGCTTTTCTATGCTTTTTTAAAATTTCACTTTTCTAGTAATTGTTTTTCATAAAAGAATTAGTCTATTACAGAATTTTAATTTCTAATTTTAATAAAATAGTCCTTATTTTTAAAAAAATATTTTCTCTCAGTTTAAGAGCTGGCTTATTATAACTTGTGTACAGAAGCATAAATATTGTAGTGTATTAAATTTCCTATCTCTGCCATCACAAACTAGTAGCAATTTCACAGCTTAAAACAACACAAATTTGACCGGGCTAGGTGGCTCACACCTGTAAACCCAGCACTTTGAGAGGCTGTGGCGGGCAGATTATGAGGTCAGGAGTTCAAGACCAGCCTGGCCAACATGGTGAAACCCCGTCTCTGCTAAAAATACAAAAATTAGCTGGGCGTGGTGGCAGGCGCCTGAAATCCCAGCTACTCGGGAGACTGAGGCAGGAGAATCGCTTGAAACCGGAAGACGGAGGTTGCAGTGAGCCGAGATGGCGCAATTGCACTCCAGCTTGGGTGAAAGAGCGAAACTCTGTCTCAAAAAAACAAAACAAAACACAAATTTATTATCTCACAGTTCTGTAGGTCAGACATCTGGATGGGCTTGGCTGGTTTCTCCGCTTAATCTCACAAAACCAAAATCACGCGGTCAAAGAGCTGTGCTCTCAGGAGGCTGTGAGAAGAACCTACCTCAGAAAGTGTTCAGATGGTTAGCAAAATCCAGCTCCTTGCACTTGGAAGACAGATCCTCACATCCTTGCTTGCCGTCAGCTAACAGCCACACTCAAGGTCTCTTGCACACAAACCCGACATCTCAGAGGCGGCGCGGGGCAGTGAATTCTTGCCTCCAGCTGTAGATTATTCTCTACTTTTAAGAGCTCGTGTGATTAGATTGGGCCGGCAGGGAAATCCAGGATAATCTTCCCTATTTTAAGGTCCACACCTGAATTTCATCTGCCAAGTACCTTTACCATGGAAAGTAATGTATACACACGTTTCAGGGATTGGGGCATGAATGATTATCAGGTGAGGTCCAGAAGTCTTCATGTATTTGCTTCTTCATATGGGGAACCTGAAGGCTAAAGCCAAAAGAAGGAAGGCTACAATGACAGAATGACAGACAGTAGTGATGGGAAGGGCAAATCAAACTCCTACACGCAGCTGTCTGACTGGGCCCTGGGAAGGTCAGCGCCGTCAGTCTCATTGGTCCTCGAAGTGGCATTGACTGCTTAGTAAGAGCTTCCTGCTGACTGCACAACCAATGAGAACGCCTGGTGAAGACAGGCAGGTTGGGATGGCATGCATGGGAAGCCTACCTCCCACTAACCATGGAAGGGAGGCAAGACACAGGACGGGAAGAAATGAAGAACAAAAGCTGGTTACTTGTGAAGAAACAAAAAGCTGCCTTTGATCTTAATCCTTGGGAGGCAATGTCATGAATAACAAAGATCCTTAAATTTCTTCTGAATAGAAGAGGAAGCTGAAAGAGGGCGTGGAAAAGGAGAACAAACACTGCCGACGCCTCAGTCGGGAGAGCACTGCAACATGGGTCCAATCCTGGCGTTCAAGGACGCATGGTTATTACCACTTATCTTCTGCATCATCACAAATCTCCCTCCTTCATTCCCAGTGTTCTATTCAGGCTGTCACTTTGACGACCAACTTTTAAATCAACGTTATCTTATCCCTTCACTTTCACTTTTCATTTTAAATCAAGCTTTAATCAAAAATGTATTTGCCAACCTTTACTTTTTTGTTTGTTTTTTTAGACATAGTCTTGCTCTATCACCCAGGCTAGAGTGCAATGGCACGATCTCAGCTCACTGCAGCCTCCACCTGTGGGTTCAGGTGATTCTCCTGCCTCAGCCTCCTGAGTAGCTGGGAATACAGGCAGCTGCCACCACGCCCAGCTAATTTTCGTATTTTTAGTAGATGTGGGGTTTCACCATGTTAGCCAGGCTAGTCTTGAACTCCTGACTTCAGGTGACCCACCTGCCTTGGCCTCCCAAAGTGCTGGAATGACAGGAGTGCTCCACCATGCCCAGCCAACTTTTCCTCATTTTATATCACAGACCTCTAAATCTTTTTTACCACTACACGTTATAGAAATCTAAAAATTGATTTTACCATAGGACTTTCGTCAGCCCTTTACATTCTCACAGGACAAAAGAGCATGACTAATGACACACCATCCAACATTTACATCCATCATTTTGCAACTTCTTTAAATAGAATTCTTTGCAGGATGGAAACAACTCACCAAAATATTAACAGCTTCATTGCTCTGCTGGAGTTGTAAGAGTTGGTTTCTTTCTTTGGTTTTTGCCTGCTTATTTTCCCCCTTCACATGCATCTGCTACCAAATGCCAGAATCAAGCCAGCTTAGTCTAGGCTTTGCAACTGCAAGGTTAATATAGTAGTCAAAACTGGTTATACTCTTAGCACAAATCATAGTAGTCTAGGATCTACTCAACTATACCTTAAAGAACTCAAATGTTAAAATAGGCTTTTTTCGGCCGGGCGCGGTGGCTCACGCCTATAATCCCAGCACTTTAGGAGGCCGAGGCGGGTGGATCACGAGGTCAAGAGATCGAGACCATCCTGGTCAACATGGTGAAACCCTGTCTCTACTAAAGATACAAAAAATTAGCTGGGCATGGTGGCGCATGCCTGTAATCCCAGCTACTCAGGAGGCTGAGGCAGGAGAATTGCCTGAACCCAGGAGGCGGAGGTTGCGGTGAGCCGAGATCGCGCCATTGCACTCCAGCCTGGGTAACAAGAGCGAAACTCCGTCTCAAAAAAAAAGAAAAAAAGTTTTTTTTCATATGAAGCGAGTAGGGCCACAAGGAAGCAAGTATCAGCCCTACATAAAGACTACTCAAGGTCGTATGTATTTTAGGAAATGAGATGTAGGGGTGTATAAGTAGCTACCAGTTGGTTGTATAAAGTCTCCATTCCCCATAATCATTCTCCATAATCATTCTTGCCAAGATTAGTTACACCATTTCAATTCCACTGGTTTTTTAGTCCTTATCATACTTGACTTCTGAGCTGCATTAGACACCATTGATCACTGTCTTTGAAATATTCTTTCCTTGCCTTCCCTAATACTTTGTTACAGTTTTCCCCCTTCAGCTACTTAAAACACAGTTTTGGCCAGTCAGTGGCTCACACTTGTAATCCCAGCACTCTGAGAGGCTGAGGTGGATGATCACCTGAGGTCAAGAGTTCAAGACCAGCCTGGCCAACATGATGAAACCCCATCTCTAATTAAAAATATGTATATACAAAATTAGCCAGGAGTGATGGTGGGCACCTGTCATCTCAGCTACTCAAGGAGGCTGAGGCAGAAGAATTCCTGGAACCCGGGAGGCAGAGATTGCAGTGAGCCAAGATTGCACCATTGCACTCCAGCCCGGGTGACAAAAGTGAGACTCCGTTTTAAACACACACACACACAGAGTTTGAAGCCAGTGCACTCTTCTTTTTGCATTCCAAGCAACAGAAGTCTTCCAAGCTCCTAGCAGATTCAAGGTACCATCTCTGTCCTAGAAGAATCTACTAAACTCTGAGTTAATTCAACATCCACTGTTTGTTCTTTCAGCTTCCAAGCACGAATTGTGATGGTTTTGAAACAAGTTAACAAATTCTTTGATGTTTCTCCCTTTAGGAAGTGTAGCTTAATTTCCCTCTCTTGTAGTTTGGATTTAGAGACTCATTTCTAATAAATAGTGTAGCAGAAGTGACAATGAGACTAGAACACAAAGGCACTGTGGCTTGCAGGGGTACAGAGTGGAGAGCCAGCTGCCATGTGGCAGGGACACAAGCAGCCCTGTGGATAGGTCCACATGGTAAGAAACTGAGGCCTCTGGCCAAAGCCGTACAAGTTAGCCACCTTGGAAGTAGGTCACCTAGGCTCAGTGACACCTTTGAATAACTGCAGCACCAGAACCAATCCCAGCTAAACTGATCCCAAACCCACAGTTATAAGATATAAATAAGATAGTAAATGTTGTTGTTGGAAACTCACTAAGTGTTTGGGGTAAATCTGTTATGCAAGAATAGGTAACTAAAACACTAGCATTACCAATAATATGTATTATATCCTCTCTGATATACCAAGCATTGTTTTTAACTCCTAAGTAGACTTCGAATAATGCAAATGCTAATCTTTTCAGAGTTAATCACTGGCTAGTATTCTTTAGAATGAATCTTTAAATAAAACTGACTGGACTTTTAACTTTATCACAATTTTAAATAGTTTATGGCTCTGATACTCTGTCATATATATGTAAACTACCAAATATATATTTGACTAAAAATATGTATGTTTTCTATATATAAATTCTCTCACATATTCTTGTTCTCTTCCCCTACTAAATAACTCCACTGATGAGAAAAGAGCCAAGGAATCTGAGGTATACTAACATTAAAACTCTTATTGCAACGCAGAAGGACTGCTTGATGCCAGCCTGGGCAATGTAACAGGACCACATCTCTATAAAAAATAAATTAGCTGGGCATGGTGGCATGGACATGTAGTCCCAGCTGCAAAAGGAGGCCGAGGCAGGAGGATCATTTGAACCCAGGAGAGTGAAGCTGCAGTGAGTCATGATTGTGCCACTGCACTCCAACCTGGTTGACAGACTGAGACCCTGTCTCAAAAAAACAAAAAACAAAAGAAGCCCTCATATAGCTAGTAAGTAGTGGATCCCAGATTCAAACCAGTCTACTTTCAAAGTCTTTGCTCATAATCACTACATTTTGCTGCCTCTCATAATACATACATCTGATCATACTTTAAGAACATCACAGTAGGTAGAAGTTCTCAAATCCATCGGTATGGTTATAGTCTACTGCGTGGTCAATATTTCCTTCCATGGCATTAGTTAACATCAATTTTTATGCAGTAGCAAAAGGTCAGTATGTACACACACATACACACATATAACACATATGGAGAGAAAGAACAATGTGTCTACAATCTGTCTAAAAATACCCACCTGTTTCCTGGACACCGCATTAAAATTTTTTAAGTAAAAATATATTAAATTAAAGAAAAAAAAATCCACCTATTACCATATAAAAACATCACACACATTTAGACATGTCTAAGACCAAAAAACAAACTCAGTTTCTCTTCCCCAGTAAAATAATTAAGAAAAGGCTTTGAAGTTAGGCATCCTGGATTCAATCCTCCCCTCTGTTTCTGTTAGAGGATAGACTAGATGGCACACACATAAATAGCAGACTTCCAGTGAACTATCTATCTATAAGTAGCTGTATAATATGTACAGCTGGCTAGGTGCAGTGGCTCATACATGCAATCTCAACACTTTGGGAGGCCAAGGCAGGACTGCTTGAGCCCAGGAGTAAGAGACCAGCCTAAGCAACATAGTGAGACCCTGTTTCTAGTCAAAAAAAAAAAAAAAAAAGTTGTGTATGGTAGTGCCTGCCTAGAGTCCCAGCTACTTGGGAGGCTGAGGTGGGAGGATTACTTGAGCCCAGGAGACAGAGGTTGCAGTGACCTATGATTATACCACTACACTCCAGCTTGGGCAACAGAGTGAGACCCTGACTCAAAAACAAAAGAAAACAAATCACTGTCATGCCAAGTATATAATCTACGAATTGGTTATATTAGACCTCTATAGTGCAATAATGAACACATCAACTTCTACTGTATTTACTTCAAGACAAGCAAACAAAAACCATTACTCCAAATCACACTGGGAGATTTTTATTAACTTAAATTGACATTCTTAATTTTGTCTACAAGTCCTTGGTAAATATGTCTTTATTTGAAACAAACCTACAGGTGTTTCTTAATATCCCAGAATCACAAAGACTTGCAGTTATCAGTGTTTCTAATGATTAAAACAATGTTTAAATAATTACAAAGTTACTTCATCAAAATACTTCGAAGAATATTCTGAGGAGTGTTTGAAAGCTCTGTTTATAAATAGTGATTGATACATTTATTATGCATTTGGTGCTGAAGATAAACACTTTTTACATAAAACATTGTTTTAATATATTGCTTTACTAATGAGGCTAGTTATTAGATATACTGTATTTTAACACTAAAGAATAAAGCTTTATCTTCATATTTATTTTATTTATAGGACTCTTATCAATGAAGAACTTTGTATCCAACAATAATAAACTGGCATATTGTAAATTACATTTTGTAGAAGAAGAAAAAAGACTGGCTGCAACAAAAGAAAGATACCTGCATTATACATGCTTCATACAAACAGTTCATTCTGAATGGCAGAATTAAATGCAGACAAAATGCTTTTAAGTGTTTGTGTGCCTAGATGGCAATTACAATCTCCACACACTAAAAAGAACAATAACACAGAACACAGTATTCTTAATGATTACAGCACATGTAACATCTTCAGCCGTCCACTGGGTTTTCAGATCATATTGGCAACTGAAATTTCACATCCACATGTGCTTGCTTTGCTAAAGTCACTATTTCAGAGAGCTTTACAACCTAAAAGAAAAGAACAAAGAATTTTCACAAAAAGGTAAATTCAGAACTATAGGTCAATGCAAAATTAATATTCACTCAATCTTTTCCATTTAAAACACCTGGGCTATTCTGACATTGCTATAAATCACATTACATTCTTATAAGCAAATGACACTCTCAAAGGATAATCAAGTCTGACATTCTTCATAGCCCAAATTTCAATTACTTTCTGATTAAGCTGTTATACCACCTGTTAGGATTATATATATATGCATTATATAAGATTATATATGTGTGTATATATATCTTATTCTAAATTTTATCTTAAAGACAGAAACTGAGTGTTTTGTTGGATACTTGTTTTGAAAGAAGTATACAATCTTAAAATATTGGGATAAGAGTTTGGGTCTAGTAGTTAGTATTTTACTTTTTGTCAATAAGTTAACAATTGCTAACCTGAGTTCCAATCTGTCTAAAAATATCTACCTGTTACCATACAAAACATCATGCAAATTTAGACATGTTTAACACCAAAAAATAAAAAACCCTCAGCTTCTCTCTTCCCCAGAAAAATAGTTAAGAAAGGACTTCGAAGTTAGGTATCTTGGATTCAAATCTCCCCTCTGATGCTTATGACATATAAACTTGAATAAGTTAACTTATCTAGCCTGTTTCTTCATCTGTAAAAACGGAAATTTTATCACCAAACTCATATTAAATGAGATAACCCTTGAAGAAAATAGCTTAGCATCGCATGCACAGTAAATAATAAATGGTAGTGACTGCTAGTATGATCATCACATTCAATATTATTATTTTTATGACTTCTATAATCTCCCAGTCAATAAAAAACACTGTAGTCACAACTCAAATCAACTGTTCACATTTACCTCATGATCTATTTGATCAAGGTCCTACTAGTTCTTCTCCTTTTCCATGCCCTCCAAGTTTTTCTTAACTCAAGCTTTCATTGCAAAAATGTACACTTTCAGAGAGACCTGTACCTGTAACTGTGTAACTGCCTATCCCACATCCTGAGTAAAAAACAACTTTAAATAGAATATTGTTGTTAGGAATCCCTCCCTTCCCCTAACCTGCTCCTTCTGCTTCTATAATAATCTGCTTACCGCCCCTTGACCCTAAACTGGTATAAAAATGTTGACCGCCCTTTGTTCTTGGCCAAGAGGTTTGAGCTCTAGCTGACTCTCGGATGCCAGCCATTAAAAGTGGACTCTCAACAAACTCAGAGCGTGGCACTTCTGTTTTAAACTCACTTGGATATAACAAGCTGAGATCATGCCACTGCACTCCAGCCTGGGTAAAAGAGCAAGATGTTGTCTTAAAAAAAAAAATTATAGAGTCTAGTATTGATTATGATATAGAGCCCAAAGAGTGTTCCATGAAATGTCTATAAACATAACAGAAGACAATAAAAAATTCTCATCTCTCTGTATCTACTCTGAAGTGTTCTCTGATACACATTGTTGTTAAGAAACAAAGTAAACACTACCATTAATCTAAAGTGGGAAAACGGACGGATGGGCGGGCGGGCGCGCGCGCGCGCGCGCGCACACACACACACTCTCTCTCTCTCTCTCCTTCCTTATCCACAATTTCACTTTCTATAGTTTCAGTTGCCTGTAGTCAACTATGGTCCAAAAATATTAAATGAGAAATTTAAGAAATAAAAAAGTCATAAGTTTTAAACTGTGTGTCGTTCTGAAAAGTGATGAAATCTTGCATGATCCTGCTCCAAGGGGAATGTGAACCATCTCTTTGCTCAGCATATCCACACTGTATAAGCTACTCTTCCATTAGTCATCAACATTATCTGCTCTTGACATCCAACCATCGACATCATGGCTCAATGATCCAGGATGACCCAAAGCAGATGATCCTCCTTCTGCCACATCATTAGGTCAATAGTAGCCTAACACTACGTCACATTGCCTACATCATTCACCTCACTTCATCTTACCAAGTAAGCATTTTATCATCTCCTATCATCACAAAGGTGAGTATACAGCAATAAGATATTTTGAGAGAGACCACATTCACATTCATCACAGTATATTGTTATAATTGTTCTACTTTATTATTAGTTGTTGTTGTTAATCTCTTACTGTGTCTAATACATAAATTAAACTTTATCAAAAGTATGTTTTTAAGTTTAGGAAAAAGCATAGTATATATAGGGTTTGGTATGATCTGCAATTCAGGCATCCACTGGCAGCCTTGCAACACATCCCCTGCAGATAAGGGGGACTACTGTACACACACACACACATACAGACACACACACACACACATATACAATTAGCTTATATTTTTAAAAAGTAGAAAGATAAACCAAAAATTTCTTAAAAAAAAAAAAAAAAAAAGAAGAAGGCCGGGCATGGTGGTTCACACCTGTAATCCCAGCACTTTGGGAGGCCAAGGCGGGCAGATCAAGAGGTCAAGAGATCAAGACCATCCTGGCCAATATAGCGAAACCCCATCTCTACTAAAAAATACAAAAATTAGCTGGGCGTGGTGGCACGTGCCTATAGTCCCAGCTACTCAGGAGGCTGAGGCAGGAGAATTGCTTGAACCTGGGAGGCAGAGGTCACAGTGAGCTGAGTTCACATCACTGCACTCCAGCCTGGTGCCTGGCAACAGAGCAAGACTCTGTCTCAAAAAAAAAAAAAAAAAGAAAAGAAAAGAAAAATAAAGCTTATATTAAAAAAAGGTAAAAAGGTTACTTGTTGAGGAAGAAGGAAAGAGGGAAATATATAAAAGCTAGATTCCCTGATAATACCTCATTCTATAGTTTTGACTTTGGAATCATGTAAATATAAAACGAAAGGTTTTTTGTTTTTTTTAAAAAAAAAAAAAGGAATCGCTTTAAAAAAATGAAACTATATCTAGCTGGGGCAAAACACACAGAGAATTATTTCACATGAATTTTAAAATCCAGTAAGTCGTGGGACATACCCTAAATGACAGAAAGAAATGCAGACATAATTTCTTTCAGTAATCAGACTGTTGGTATTCTTGTTATAATATAAAACTGTCATATCTGTACTAAGGGACAAAGCTTAAATGAATAATTATGATAGTATGGCATGAAAGAAGGCAGAAACAAATGTCAGATCTACTCCTGGACTTCCATTGAAAATATCAGTATAAACTCAAGTATTATCTGTTCTAAAAAATACATATTTTCTCACACTTGCCACTTAAAAAGCCCAGAAACAATAATCAACCCAGTATCCATGAATACTCATAAGGCCCAAATTGTGGTCTCTAAATACCACTGGGCTCATTCAAGTCTGACTAAAGAAATGTAAAGATGAGCCTGAAACCTTTCATCATAACAGAGAGAGGGTATGTCAGAAGGATGCAGCAGTTAACCTGAGGAGGGGTCCCCAATGGCCAAAGGCTGGACAATTTCAATCAATAACAACTTATAAGAACTACATCAAATGTTTAAATCATGGGTTCAAAATAGTATGCCAGTAGAGCACACATGTACATGTGTGTGTGTGTGTATACACACACACCTGAAAATAAAAAATAAAATACAAAAAATAAAAACAAAAAAAGCCTGGGTCATCTTTATTAGACATTACAGAACAATCATTATTTTGAAAATTGGTCGATAATGGCAAAGAATCAGATAATTATCTACTTTTCCTATGCAAAATGTACTCCATGGTAACAAATGGTTGAAACGCAGAAGTTTTACTTTTTAGAAGCATTACATGTAATAAGTGAAGAATGGCAGAATAGCACCACTTTGCAACACAAACAAAATACTGGATCTAAGCTATCATGTCAATGGCTAGTAATACCACAAAAAGTTCTAACACTCTATACCTTTTGATGAAATTAGACAATACCAACTATGAAATATTCTTGTTCCCTCCTCCCCATAATCAAATATGAAAATGGTCAAGCCTATAGACTGAACTCTCAGTTTATAGAAAATAGAGAGGGCAGAGAACATATTAAATGAATGACACCCTAAAGATGCAACCATTAAAATCCAGACTATGAAAAACTTAACAGAACCATCAACCTGGATTTTTCAATGAATAAACCACACACAAAAAAATTTTTTTTAAAAGAGGAAAACGGATTAAGAAACTTAGTGACATTATTAACCAACTGCAATGCAGAGCCTTATTCTGATCCTAACAAAGAACTTAGACAAAAGATATTAGAGAATCAGAAATTTCAACAAAGACAATATTCTTTTTTATAAAACATACTCATAATACCATTACCCCACCTAAAACAAGTAACAGTAATTCCTTTATACCATTATCAATACCTTTATCTTTTATAGATACATGATGACAATGTATGAAATGATATAACGCCTGAGATTTGCTTGAAAATAATCATAGTTGTGGAAGGAAGTAAGACTACAGATAAAACAAGATTGGGCAGGAGCTGACCGTTGTTCAAGATGCTCGCAGGTCTAAGACATTCTGACAAAGATTCTCTCCTTGACCAAACTCTCTTTTGTTTTCTTCAATTTGTATTTATTGAATAAACACACACACACACACACATATGTGCGTGTGTGTGTGAAGATAGGTGTTCGACTTCTCGTCGAGTTCAAGGAGGAAACAGAGACCGGAGTGAGGAAATTAAAAGCCAATTTATTCAGCTCCCGGGCGAGGTTCTATGGTCCTGGAAAGGGGCCAAAGAAGTCGCGCTTCTCTTCTTGGGGCGTGGGGTTTTATAGGGAATAGAGGTAGCTGATTGACTACGGGGGAAACAAAGACAAGGTAGTTCTATTGGGTATTAAAAGACTGGGGACGGGCTAGGTGAACAAAGCGGGGGCATTTCCATTGGGTATGAAGGGAGTGAGCACGGACGAGGGGCTGGTCGAGGACGTACGGGGGAGCTACCATAGGGCAGGTTCTTGGCGGGCCTTTTCAAAATTTCTGGTGGGTGCAGGGCTGAGATTGGAATGTGGAAATGGGCAAGGGGGAGCCCGCGTGGAGAGGGCAAATGCTGAGCAATGTGCTCAGAATGATGACGTAGTTTTTAGGCGCGGAGAGAGAAGGGCGTGTCCATTCGGCTCCCAAGGCGGCACTGGCCTTACAATAGGGTCATGCTGTATTGCCCAGGCTAGTCTCACACTCTTGACCTCAAGCAATCCTCCTGTCTCGGCCTCCCAAAGACTACTTTTAACTGTCTTCTCAACTTGGCCCTAACGTTTGGACTTTTGTATTTGTCCCTGCAGAGTCCAATTTTAGCAAGAATCTTGCTTAAGTCAGTTTAGCCAGGATCCTCCCTTACCCATGATGTGTTCTTTCAGTAATTTTCATCCACTGCCCTCTTCCTTGGTAATAAATTGCCACTTTTCCTTGTTGTATTTGCAGTTGGGCCCAATCTTTCTCCCCTACTACAAAACTCCACTGCAGTAGTCTCTATGCTTATTGCAACAGTCCCCCTGAGGAAAGTCTGCCTTGGCATCTTTCAGCAAGTGTCATAAATAATTGTTTTCTTTAACCATTCATTATACTCATAATATTTAGCTGAAGCACAAATTATTAGCTGTATTAATAATCAGGTTCATTTTAGAATTTGTGTATATAAATCCTCCTTAGATTAACATAGCCCATTTACCATTCTAGCAGCTTCATCCAAGTCATCACAAGCAAGTATTTTAAGTCCACTGTCTGCTATCAGTGCCTTAGCATCATCGACCCGTGTACCTGTAAATGATTTATGCAGATATAAATGTTTTAAATACACACATAAAAGCATTTGAAATTTTTGCCAAAACATGGTACAAGAATGAAACCTCAACAGAGGAGACTTCCATCATTTAGCATAAATGCTTCTAAATCAAAGAAAATACTGTAAAAGCCCTGGTAATTCAGGCAAATCAGAATTCAAGACAAATCACAACAAATAAAAAGTGTATCAAATTATACCAAGCAAAACTATATACATTTTTGCCCAATGTTAAAATTTTTTTAAAAATATAGTTTTAAAATTTCATATTAGGTAACACTTTCAAAGACACAGCTTTTTAAAACTACGTTTTAATGAACTGAACTCCATGGAAATGCAAACTTTTAAGGAATTAGGAACAATTGCAAGATATCTTTTACACTCACCTTGTAACCGTACCACAACAGGGATTCTAATTTCCAAATCTTTTACTGCCATGACTATACCCTGTGCAATAACATCACAGCGCATAATTCCTCCAAAAATGTTGACCAGAATAGCCAGTACCTATGAATAAAGTGTTCTGATAGATTAAAATTTAAAAGAAATTTAAATTCTCTTCCCAAAAAAATACTAGTATATGTGCTTCATGATAAACATTAATTTGACAAAAAGATTTTCAGACCAAACCACCATACCCTCCTCTAGCTCTCTTTATTGAAGTCTGTGTAGTCCACTGCTCACCAGGACTTATTTCCACCTCCTTGGGTAATTGCAACACCTGGTTCACATTTCCTTCTCTACTATATATCATATGAATAAGAGAATCCAATTCCATTTACTTTCTCCTGTTAAACTTGGCCATTCACCAACAGGACTACTCCCAGATCATATTATAAGATAGTCGCATGAGCAAGATCTCCAATTTAGTGTTTGTCACCTATCATTTCTTATTTATCCCTGTAGGAAAAGGGTGTGTTGCATGGCAAGAGTAACACCATCTTGAAGCAAAACTGCCATAATGACCAATATTTGACTCCTGCAGAGCAAGGCCTTCTGCAGCAAGGTCAAGAAATACTGCCTGTAGCATAGATAACCCTTATAAAGAAACAATGCCTGTAGCATAAATGACCCCTCATAAAGATGCTTACCTAACTTCCCCAATGGTCACAAGTTTGACAGGAGGGTCTGAGATATGACAGCTGCACAGGTGTTACCAAAAAAAAAAAAGCTCACTATATGAAGGATACTTTCTGGAGGGCAAGTGTGGGGATCCACCATCTCGCAGCTGCCCAAGCCATAGCTTCTGTTTTTAAGTCCCTATATAAATTTAGTTTCTTTCTGAGAAATGGATTTGCCAGCCTCTTTCTTTGGCCTCTCAGATCCCTTGGCCCTTGGGGGTAGGTGTGCATAAACTGCTCAATGCAAAATAATCCCTGTCAATGCAATCAACTTTTCACACAAACTAGGCCCTAAGATTCAACCAACTTCTATATGGCCCTCTTTTGGCTACATTTCACATCCAAATCTCAGGGCCTGTTTGGGTCAGTATTCTTTCACCATCACAATGACAGTTCTGAATCAGTGTTCTCCTATCCCTTCTAAATAATCTTCCTTTTTTAAAAAAAGAGGGTTTAGTTCACTGAGCTACACCAGGGCTTCTCAAACAGTGAGACTGAAATGGGCTGCAGAGGGCTGAGCGAGGTGGCTCATGCCTGTAATCCCCCCAGCACTTTGGGAGGCTGAGGCAGGCGGATCACCTGAGGTCAGGAGTTTGAGACCAGCTTGAGCAACATGGCGAAACCCCACCTCTACTAAAAACATAAAATTAGCTGGGCATGGTGGCACATGCCTATAATCCCAGCTACTCGAGAGGCTGAGGCAGGAGACTCACTTGAACCCAGGAGGCAGAGGTTGCAGTGAGCCAAGATCCCACCACTGCACTCCAGCCTGGGCAATGAAGAGAGAAATTCTGTCTCAAAAAAAAAAAAAAAAAATGGGTTGTAGATACACCAAAATATTGTTCCCTTCAATTCTTGGGGCAGCTAGGAACGTTCTGGGGCAGCAGGAGCCTCAGGGCCAGTGGACTCTGACTACAAGCAATCTCCATCTACCTCCAAAGCCCCACTGAAATATCTTCTGTGAATGCCATGCCATGAAAACAGTTGAGACACACTGAGCTATACTACACATTGTTTACCTTACCACTATTATTCCCAGACCTTCAAGAAATGAAGCTCTGGAATTCATAATAGACTAGAACTAATAGTAGCCTTTGGCATCTCTCATCTCTCTCCCTCTCACCTCATTCTGGATAGTTTTCATATTTACCACTAGGCACCATCAAACACTCCAGTCTTAAAGTTCTTGGATCTTTACTCTACCAAGCCACTTTCACCTGTAGTCCATTTAAAGTAATTACTACCATGAATAAATCCTAAACTAGACCAGAATGAGTGCCCTCTAGAATATCAAATGTATAAATCTCATTCTCTGCTCAACCTCCTCCCCTTTCACTTTAATGCCTTTTACCTCTAGTTCTATCAAACCCAATCTTTTCCTCTTAAAAGCCTCTCGTCCCTCAATCCCTCTGTAATCTTCTAGTCTATCAGCTCTCAATGGATCTGACTTCCTTCACTATAGAGCCTGGAACATATGACTGAGCAATTCAATGACACTGCTACCTGCCTGCTGACTTCTACCATACCTATTCCTCTGCCATGCTACTTCAAACAATGCGTCTTTGGATGATTCCAGCCATAGTTTATTCAAGGAAAAGTAAAAACTCAAAACAAAACTGGTAACACTAGCATAACCTGAAGAGCAATAAAATAATGATTCATCAGCAATCCTCAACTTAGTAGTCTGCGTCATATCTTTTAACTCTCTTCATAAGCCTCCTATCCAACTCAAGCTCTCTAACTTTTAGCATACAACCTTCCTTTCTAGTAGCACCTCAGGAAAGGAGTAACCACCTTTCCAAAGCTAACCTGGAAGAGATCATTATCTCCATCTACTTACTATATTGTATTTCTTCAGGTCATCATGCCTCTAGCTACATTCACTCTTTTTATTTTCAAACCTCTTCTCTTCCTCCAACTAGAAACAGCTCATCTTGATCTTCTCAACAAGCAAGAAAACATACACCATAAAACTCTCCTAAATCCTACTGTCTTCAGCTGATAATACTACACCCCTTCCATGCCTTTGTTTAAAAAGAAAAAAATCTTGGAAGAGTAATCTCTCCTGGATGTTTCTACTCCCTCAATTCCTGATCAAATCAATCCATTATAATCTGGCCTATGCCTCCATCTGTTCGACTATTCTTACTAAGGTTCCCACTCACCTCTTTCAGTCCTTACTCTGTCTGAATGCTCCCCACAAG
Organism: Aotus nancymaae; assembly: GCF_030222135.1. Classification (NCBI taxonomy): domain Eukaryota; kingdom Metazoa; phylum Chordata; class Mammalia; order Primates; family Aotidae; genus Aotus; species Aotus nancymaae. Next base: position 12,531,914 of record NW_026988420.1, read on the forward strand.
CATTTGACATTGTCTCCCAATGCCTTACTTCTCAAAACTCTTCACTTTGGCCCTTCGAAGTCACCACTTTCTCCTGATCTGCTCCTATCTCTGTCATTTGTTCTCTGTTTTTCATTTGGGTTTTCCTTCTCTATGCAACCCTTCAACAAGAATGGAGGGGCCAGGTTCCATGCTTGGTTCCTCATCTCACTTGCATGGATCACCTCACCAACTCCTGAGACTTCCAGCTTTTCTCCACTATAGGAAATACAGTATCTTTTCAACCAACTGTCTACTAGATATAGTCACCACAATCCAAACTTGACATTCATTCTGAAATACCTACTCCTTTACTTTGCCTCTGACAGAATGAAAGGCATCACCACCCAATGATTCTCCCCAGCCCAAAGTCCTAACGTTAACTTAAACAACCCTTCTATGAGGCTCTCAGAAAAGAAAAGAAAAATATGAATTTAAGGAACTCATCTCAGAAATGCCTCTAAGTTAGGTTCATTTGTTTCTTTGCTTTATTCTTACTGATATTGTCTTTGTCAGGGATCTCTTCCATGACAAGAGAATTCATAACAAATGAATTCTCTTCCAAATTGATCTCTTCTGTCAGTGTCTCCCTACTCTTCATTTCACTCTCTACTAATCTTCTTCTAAAATTTTGTTTAAAATAAAAAACAAAAAGGCAGGGAATAGATATACGTATTTGTATATGTGGTGGGGTAGCGAGTTAAAATCCAAACTCCTTAACTATAGATATAGGGATCTTCACAAATGTGGTCGCAATCTGCTAACATCATCTCTTATCATTTATCCCAATAATGCCATATTCTTTACACGTAAGCATCTTACCACCCATGAACATAATGGCCCTCTCTGGATTCCATGTCTTTGTATATTTTCTTCCTCGTGCCCTCATTTAATTTTCAAGACTGCACAAAGTAACATCCATTCAGTGAAGGCCACTCTGATTCTCCCAGTTATTGCCTCTGTCTTCTGTCCTTCCACAGTGCTACTGTCAATCACCCCAGTAAAACTGTAAGTAACTTAAGAGAAGGGCCCATGTATTCCCAAGTCCAAGCACAGTGATCATCACAAAATATATGGCCACTTCAATGCTATCCACATTGACACAGTGGGTTCCCGTTCTGTTTCCAATTCTGATGCCCATCACGTCAGTCCCCTACACTGTAACTCTTCATATACTTTTTTCCATTTTTGCACCTGGGCCCTAAAAGCCATGCTTAGGAAAATAAGCAATTAGAATTCTAATTCACCTTAGTAAGTACTCAATAGTTAGATAATTAGATTGTCTTTAATATTATGCTTCTCAAGTCAAAAGAAGCTACAGAAATTTAGTTCCCATAAAATGTTCACATTTTTTTGAGTAATTATTAAAGAAGGGAAATACACATTTTACAACTCATTTTAGTTTAATCCTCTTTGCAAAATTAATTAATATGGAAAGTAAGTCTGTAGACTCAAAGGGAAAGGCAGTGAAATAAACTTATATTTTAAACAATTCTACAGTCTAACACCACAAAGAAAAATGTACATTGTCAGCAGCATCACCAATAATAAATATTGATTAATGACTTACATATGTACTGAGCATTTTACCGGACACTAGGAGAAGCAACAATGAGTAAGATATGATCCCTATCAATGAAGAATTCTCAGTCTACATCCAGTATGTACTAGGCATTTTACCAGACACTAGGAGAAGCAACAATTAATAAGATATGATCCCTATCAATGAAGAATTCTCGGCCTAAATCCAGTAAGACTAGTTCCACAGAGATTATTATCTTTTTTGAAAGCCTTATAAAATCTACATTGGCCACACAATAGATACATTCCTTAACAAATATCTAGTGATTAATAATACCTATGTCTTTTGAATTATGATAATTAACATCCCTTGCACTTTGATAATCATTAATAAATACATAGCTCTAAAGTACGGCACATTTATAATGATGGATTAAACAAACATTAAAATGAATGTTTTAGAAGAGTATCTTGGTGAATTGCAAAAAAAATTCAAGATATGGCAAAAAAGGACTCAAAATATATATATTAAAAGACATATATATGAATTCTAAGGTATAAAAAATACACTTTTCAATGTATTTATTTTATATAGTTATAGGATATAAAAATACATCAAGCCCTGCCCTTACCTTTTTATCTGAAGTGATAAGCTTAAATGCTTCTGTTACTTGATGGACTGTAGCACCACCACCAACATCAAGGAAGTTGGCTGGAGTCCCTCCATGAAGTTTTATTATATCCATTGTGGCCATAGCCAAACCAGCACCATTTACTATATGGGGGAAATGATTTGTATAAGCAACAAACATAGAGAAAATAAATTAAACTTAGTAAATCCAAATTAAACTTAGTGAATCCAACTATAACATAAAAACACATGGTACCTAGGCAGCCTATATTTCCATCAAGGCCAATGTAGTTGAGATGTGCCTTAGCAGCATCTTTGTCTCTTTCATCTTCCTGGGTCCAGTCTTGTAGATCAAAGATTTTCTTTTGGCGATAGGCTGAATTAGAGTCAAAATTGATCTTTGCATCCATACACAATACTTTGAAGGTAAAAAAAGAAAATGACCTTAATTTCAAGGCAGATACAATAAAGTATCAAATAGTCTTTCATTTAGGGAAAAGACACATTTTAATTTTGTTATTTACTGAAAGTATTTCAATTTATGTTCATCATGAATTCAAACTGTTCCTTAAAAAAAGAGTATTTGGGAATTAAAACTGCCCCATCAAATTTATTGGGTCTACATCCATGCTATGCACTAAAGAAAAAGAAAATCTCAAAAATATTTTAAAATTGTCAAAAATTAACTATCCTTGTTTCCAGCTAACCCTATCACTTTGGCCCCATATCCCATACCCTCTCAGCTACTCAAAAATATTGTTCCAGCAATTCCATCTCTCCTACATTATAAATCTGCCTCCCCCTGACCTTTCTATTGACTAAATCTTGCCGATTTGCTAAAAGTTTTATTTCCTCCGCTTAATAAAAAGAAAAAAAATTATTTTAACTCCCATCTCCCCCTTACTCTTCACGACACAGCAAATCTCCTTGAAGATTTGTCTAGTTAAAAGAGGGGTCTCAGAACAAGGATCTCTGGGAAAAAAAGAAATAGAGGGGTGAGCAAACTACGGCCAGATTTGGCCTGTGCCTGTTTTTATCTTTATTTTTATTTTTTGACACCCAGGCTAGAGTGTAGAGGCATGATCTTGGCTTACTGCAACCTCCACCTCCCAGATTCAAGCAATTCTCATGCTTCAGCCTTCCGAGTAACTGGAAATACAGGTGTGCACCACAACACCCAGCTAATTTTTGTATTTTTAGTAGAGAAAGAGTTTTGCCATGTTGGCCAGGCTGGTCTCAAACTCCTGACCTCAAGTAATCTGCCCGCCTCAGCCTCCCAAAATGCTGGGATTAAAAGCATGAGCCACTGAGCCCAGTCTGTGTCTGTTTTCAAATGGCCTGTAAGCTAAGAATGGGTTTTACACTTTTAAAGTATTATGAAGACAAAAGGGAAAAGAAAGAAGAACAAGAAGAAAAACAGCAGCACCCAAGACTATATGTGGTCCATAAAGCCTAAAATACTTAAGTGCCAATCCCCATGCTTAAACTCCTTGTAACAAATTTTTTTCCTGCCATTCTCTCTTAAACCCACTCTAATTAGGCTTTTACCTCCAGCACTCTACCAAAATGGCTCTTACAAAGGTCACCTCTCTGACTTCACCTTTAGCACTCTACCTGTTCCTCACTCTAATGTAACTATAACATTCTCCTTGCAATTCCTGAAAAGATAAAGGGTTGAAAGAAGTGAGCAATTTCAGCAGCTGCCCAACACAAGAGACAAAGTTTGGAGCCCAAGTAAGTTAAGTACCAATAACAAAAATCAATATTCTTTCAGAGGAAGATAATAGAATTCACTCTATATACCGTATCTCCCAAAATGTATAGAAAACAAGTCAAAATTACCAGATCTGTAATGAAACAGGGAAATGTGACCACTAGTAAAGAGAAAAAACAGTCAACTGAAACTAAACCCAAGGTAACCCAGATTAGGAATAAAGAGGAGACGATCATTAACTTTTTAAAATATGTTTAAGGATTTAAGAGAAAATATGGTCATAATAAATGAACACACAGGTAATCTTAGCAGAAAATAAAACTATAAAAGGGAACAAAATGGAAAATCTAGAACTAAAAAGTATGATATCTGAAATGAAAAATTCACTGGATGAACTTAACAGCAGACTGGTGATGGGTCAGTGAACCTGAAGACAAAGAGAAATTATCTAATCTATAGAAGAAAAAAGAAAAGAAACTGCACCTCAATGACCTCTTGGACAATATCAAGAAGTCTAACATGAAACTGGAAGAAAAGGAGAATGGGTCAGGAAAAAAGTGATGAAAGAAAAATATATCAAGCCAAGATTCTATATCCAGTGAAAATATACCTCAAAAGAAAGACAAAATAAAGACATTTTCAGACTAATGGCAACAAAATTCATCACTAGCAGAACTGTGCTAAGAGAAATGCTACAGAAAGTTCTTCAGGTTCAAGGGATATAACAGGTGGAAACTTGAATCTAAAGTAGTGAATGTCAACAAGGGGCAGTTTTGTCCCACTGGGGACATTAGGAAATGTCTGGGGGCATTTTTGGTTGTCACAAATGGAGGTTGCTACTGGCATCTGAATGCTACTGGGTAAACATCCTGAAAAACATCCTACCAAGCACAGGACAGCCTCCCATAACAAAAAAATCAACCTACCCTAAAATGTCAATAGTGCCAATGTTGGTAAATCTTGATCTATGGGTAGGAAAGAACAACAAAAATATATGAGCAAATTGAAATCAACCCAATAGTCCCATAGATTGTTCTTCTGGATAAACAGTGAAATTGACCTTTCTGGTCTTAAAGTTTGAAACTTGTATTTGTTTTATCTGAGTTCCTTCTTCAGGAAGGGATCTTCAGTCCTCTCAAAAAAAAATCTATCAAAGAACTGAAACTCACCAGATCACCACATCCAGACAATGAGACTCTGGACCCCTCATTCATCATGATTGCTTCCTTGACCCTCCCTAGTTCCTATTTTTTTTTTTACATATTGTTAACATTTTTTTTCCCTGCTGTATAAACCCCTAGTTTTAGCTAGTCAGGGAGATGCATTTGAGACTGACCTCCCATCTCCTCAGTTGCAACACCTGATTAAAGCCCTCTTCCTTGACAATACTTGTCGTCTTAGTAATTGGCTTTCTGTGTGGCGAGTAGCAGGACCTAGACCAAACTCCTGGTGTTTCTGTAACGGATTTTGGTTCGTTGACCAGGAACATGTTGCTTGTGACTCAGCTGATACGGGCCAGGAGTCTCAGAAGCCCTCCTAAGCAGCTGCCCACCCAATTTTGGCTGAAGCTATCAGTTTCTCTCTGGCCCCATCACAGCTGGCCCCAACCACCTTCCTTATTGCCTCCTTAGAACTGTCTTTGAAACCTAATATCAGCATCCATATAAGTGAGTGTCCTTTGTGGGTCCAGATAGCAGGATTTGCTCCTCTCAATTTGGGAAAGTTTTAAAAGAATTTTCATTTGTAGGTTGAACAAGACCAAATGACTGAGAGAGGGAAGCACCCTAACTTTCAGTATGAACATTCTTGGGGGCTTTTTTTGTAATTGTGGGTTGTGTCCAGGCAAGTGAATATCTTTTGTGGGTACCAGACAGTGGGATCAGCTCTTCTCAATTTGGGAAATTCCTAATAAATTTCTGTTTGCAGTTGACCAAGCCCAACTGATGGAGAGACGAAGCACCCCAAGTGTTTCAGTGTGGATATTCTTGGAGCTTGTTTGTTGCTGTAGCAGTTGGATTGTGTTTGGGTGATTGTGTGTGTTTTATATAGTCATAGGCCGGGTGCGGTGGCTCATGCCTGTAATCCCGGCACTTTGGGAGGTCGAGGCGGGTGGATCACGAGGTCAAGAGATCGAGACCATCCTGGTCAACATGGTGAAACCCCATCTCTACTAAAAATACAAAAAATTAGCTGGGCATGGTGGCACATGCCTGTAATCCCAGCTACTCAGGAGGCTGAGGCAGGAGAATTGCCTGAACCCAGGAGGCAGAGGTTGCAGTGAGCCAAGATCGCGCCATTGCACTCCAGCCTGGGTAACAAGAGCGAAACTCCGTCTCAAAAAAAAAAAAAAAAAAGAAATTAGAATTTGGTAAAATGACACACTTTTGCAATACCGTTTGGTCCCAGCGTTGTTTGGAATCTGGAATTTGCTGATGAATGAAAAAGTTCATTGGATGGAGTTGCATGTATCCAGGCTTTGGTGCTGCTATCCTACGCAGGGTTGGGCCTGGTTAGTATGTGATATTCTCCTTTGATGATGTTTGGCCACAGTGTTCTGGGGAGGTTTGGCCTTAAAAAAAAATCAAATTGTGACAAAAACTGCTTTACTCAAAGTCTTGGTTCACAGCTTTCAGTGGATTACCTATCGGGTAAACAAAGTATAACCATGTAAAACCACTGAGTTTGTACTGCTATCTCACGGCTAGAGTTCCAAGGTAAACACTATTGGATTTTCATTTGTATGTGTGTATACATGTCTAAATGTGTTTGTTTGTATGTACACTTATTGTTTTATGTTGTATCTACCAAACTGGTTTATAAGTAAGAGTGCCCATAAATTAAGTAAATAAGTCCAAGCAATTTTTAAGTTCATATGACTTAAGTAAACCTTTACTAAACAAGCTAGCTTTAAAATTGTTGGTAAAATGAAAACAGAAGTGTCTTCAGAATTGTCAGCATACATTATTGCCTAGATTTGACATCTGCCTCTGGGAGATATTTTGAGGTGTCAGGGTTTGGCATATAAGGTTATAAAACTATAAACCCAGCCAAAACAAAGATCTGTTCCAGGTCAAAGGGACGTGACAACTAAATTCAATGTGTGATAAAGGACATTACTAGGACACCTGGCTACTTCTGAATATGAATTATGAATTAGATAATATTTTCTCAGTATTAAATTTCTTGGTTTTAATAAATGTAGTCAGGTTATATAAGAGAATGTTCTTGTTTTTAGACACTAGGAGAAAAGTATCTCCACCTTACTCTCAATGGTTCCAAATATATATATATATATATTTATACACACACATGCATGTGCATGCAGACAGAAAGAGAGCAGACAGAGAATAAAATAGGGTAAAATGTAAACAAATGGCAATGTTGAGTAAAGGGAATTTGGGTGTTCCTTATACTATTTATTTCTATATCAAAATTAAAGATTAAGGGGGAAAAAAGGCCACACGGTACCATATTCATAGTCAGGAATGATTTAGTTCAGCAAAACATCACCCATTAAAGTAAATTAATGCTGCTGAATAGAAAAAAAATCGACAATACTTATCCTTTTTACTTTCTATATAAATTGCACAAGGATCCACTCTTGGATGGTTCTTGGAGAGTTTTTAGTTAATCCTTAGATAATTATATTTAAGTTATATAGGCTGGTGCAAAAGTAATTGACTTTTTTTTAAAAATGGCAAAAACTGCAATTACTTTTGCACCAACCTAAATATTAATAAACTGACCACTTTTGAGTATTCCTCACAATGAACACTACATTCCTTGTAGTTGTCCAGTTTGAAATATTTTCTCATTTCCATTATTAATTCTTCATTAATTCATAAATTATTTGAAAGTATTTTCTTTAAATTAAAAGAAAATAGGCTGGGTGTGATGGCTCACACCTGTAATCCCAGCACATTGGGAGGCTGAGGTGGGAGGATTGCTTCAGCCCAGGAGTTGGAGACAAGCCTAGGAAACATAGCGGGAGCCTGTCTCTACAAAAAAAATTTTTTTTAAATTAGCCAAGCATGGTGGCATTCACCTGTAGTCCCAGCTACTCAAGAGGCTAAAGAGGGAGGTTTGCTTGAGCCCAGAAGGTTAAGGCTGCAGTGATCTGTGATTGTGTCACTGTACTCCAGCCTGGGCAACAGAGCAAGACTGTGTTTCAAAAAATTAAAAAACATAATATTTTGTATCAATTTCCAATGTTATTGCTTTGTGTTTAAAAACCATTATCTATATTATGAATTCTTGGATATTTGTTGATACTTTTTAATTTGTGACTCAATATTTCAGTTTTTTAAAATCTGTATTTGGATTTTAAAAAGTGTTTTTCTAAATGTTGGGTAAAGGGTTATATACATGCCCATTAAATTAAAAAAAAAAAAGGCAGGGACATGAGGAACACCTAGTAAAGGCAGCAGTCTTTGCAAGGCCTCTGGAGTACACTCTAGAGATCAAGGCAGGTTTACTGAGGAAGCAGCTGAGGGCAATTCTCCAATGGAAAATAGCGTGAAATTCCTAGGAAAGAGATTTCTTAGGCAGAAGCTCTGTAACAGGCAGTAGAAGCAGCCACTGACAATACATGCTCACAAGCAAGTGTGGGTAGAATATCAGTAGAACCCATACTCAGTTCACACTGAGGTACCAAAATCATGGTGCTCAACAGGGGAGATCACATACTGGTAGTTCTCCCCTCTGGAAATCACGAATGCATAGTATCAAAATTAATTTTTGCTTGGAGATTTCTCCTGAGTTTAAGTCCACAGGGAAATAATCAGGATAACTAGTATTCTGGTGAGACCAGTATCTGTCTACTCTCTTTCACTCAGATATCACTGAGTTTCTCCCACAACCTTTGATAAAACTAAGGCCAAGGTTCTGGGAACATAATAATGCTTCGAATAACTGTTCCTGATGCATGGCTAGGGTTTTGGGGTGTTTTTTTCCCAAAAAATTTGGTAATTGAGGAGTCAAAGCTTTTATATACATATATATATATATTTTACTTCTTTAAATGTGAGGCACATAAGAGACTTAAAATTCAAACAATAATAACTTCTGAGACCATGAAGAAACTCAACCCATTCCCATGTAAAATAGTCTAAATTGCCATGGCTGAAAGAATCCCACTCCACCTAGAATTTGTAATTCCTCTAGCTAATATTCAGTCAAACAATAAATTAGAGAGAATATTAATTTCTTTAAACTTCTAACTCAAAGAAGAGAATTTGACTTGGGACTTCTGTTCTCAAAATCCTTTGGACTTTATCACATTTGGACTTTAAATTCCAAGTGTGCCTTTATGCAGTTTACTATTAGAGTTTTTTAGAGTACCTTAATGCCACAGTTTAATCTGACTGCAGAACTTTAGCTTTACTAGAAAGCTTTAAAAAAGAAAATAAAGTTATCACTGCAGAACCTTTACTTTAGCTTCACTAAAACTAGAATAAGATACTCTAAAAAATGAAAAGTAAAGCTAAAGGGAAATCTTAATTGATTAAAGACTTAAAAGTAAAAAAGGAAACAATTAAAAAATAGAACATCTCCGACTAAACAAACCCAAAAGAAAAAATAGAACACATTGAGGATGAGTATTTACTGATCTTAAGATGGAGAAAAAAAAAAATCTCTCAGCATAAAAGTAATGGAAGTCGGCCGGGCGCAATGGCTCACACCTGTAATCCCAGCACTTTGGGAGGCTGAGGCAGGCACATCACCTGAGGTCAGGAGTTCAAAATCAGCCTGGCCAACATGGTGAAACCCCATCTCTACTAAAAATACAGAAAAAATTGGCCAGGCGCAGTTGCTCGCACCTGTAATCCCAGCACTTTGGGAGGCCGAGGTGGGCAGATCATAAGGTCAAGAGATCGAGACCATCCAGGCCAAATGGTGAAATCCCGTCTCTATACTAAAAATACAAAAATTAGCTGAGCATGGTGACGCATGCCTGTAGTCCGAGCTACTCAGGAGGCTGGAAGGTGGAGGTTGCAGTGAGGCAAGATTGCACCACTGCATTTCAGCCTGGCAACAGAGTGAGACTCCATCTCAAAAAACAAAAAAAAAATTTATCTGGGAATGGTGGTTCATTTCTGTAGTCCCAGCTACTTGGGAAGCTGAGGCATAAGAATTATTTGAACCCGAGAGGTGGAGACTGCAGTGAACCGAGATCACATCATTGCACTCCAGTCTAGGCGACAAAGCAAAGCTAGACTCAGTCTCAAAAAAAAAAAAAGTAAGGGAAGTCAAAATGAGATTTGAGTACATACAAAAACAAAAATATTTCCCCAAAAATCAAATAACATTAAACAACAAAGGAAAATCTCAGAAAAAGATTCAAGCCAAATGTCAGACAAAAGACTGACATCTTTAATATATAAAGACCCCACAGACATAAAGAGTTCCCCAGGATACGTTATTAAGTGAATAAAGAAAGATGCAAAATGTATATAGCATGCAACCTATATATACCCAGATAGCTAATTCCATAAAATTACAGCTCGATCACCACCACACTGGATACACTAACCTAGTACTACCCAATGAAACCTTCTGCAATGATGGGAATGTTCTATATGTGTGCTCTCTTTATATGGTAACCACATTTAGCTACTGAATGTTTGAACCATGACTAGTACAACTAAGTAAATCAATTTTTAAATCTTATGTAACTTTAATTAATTTTAATTTAAATAACTACATGTGGCTGATAGTCACTGTTTTGGGCAGTGCAGTTCTGACCCCTCTGTCTCTATAAGGTGTTTTATCTATTTATTTATTTTGTTTTGTTTTTTTGTTGTTTTAATGGGTTTAATAGTTTGTTTTAATGGGTTTAATATTTCTTCATAATCATTCTATTTGTTATAAAATAAGCTTCTACATAGGTAGAAGTTTAACTTCTATGAGTTTAACTTCCATGGGAGGCATATGAAAGAGGAATAAATGCATAATCATGTTTGACAAAAGAAGATACTTTACCAGCTCCATCTGAATCTTCCACCATTGGATTTATTTCTATCATGGTTGCATCGTATTTCAGAAAAAGGCTGTAAAGCTTGACCATGTTTTCTGCTGCTGAATCCACAATATTAGGTGGAAATCCCATCTTCTGTGCAAGCTGAAATCAGTATGTCTTTTTATTACAGGTAGTTTGCATATGTCTAATCAACATTATTGTAAATTTAAAAACCTTGCAGTTTATCACTTAAATGATAAACATGAGTCATTTACAGTCAAATATTAATCACTGAAATAGCAGCTACCATTACTAAATGGTTAAACAAAACTTTTTATTCAAAATCTTCAAAAGGTAGATATTATGCCCATTTTATGGATGAGACTCAGAGAGATCAAGTAACTTGCCATCGGCCTGGATTACAGTTCCAGTGTTTATTTCATAGTCTCCATATTGTCTAAGCTTTATGGTCAACCTACGCTGAAGGAAGAGGCTTATATTTTATTAAAACTATATATAAAATATTGGCCAGGCACAGTGGCTCACACCTGTAATCCCTGCACTTTGGGAGGCTGAGGTGGGCGGATCACTTGAAGCCAGGAGTTAGGGACCAGCCTGGCCACCACAGTGAAACCCCATCTCTACTAAAAATATAAAGTGTGGACTGTCAACCCCAATGGTCCAAACAATGGCCAAAATATCAGAAGATCCTATTTTACCTTTTATGTAATTTATGAAGAATGTCTACCAAGCAATAAGAATACATATCACATAGTCAAAATATTAGAAGACCCTATTTTACCTTTTATGTAATTTATGAAGAGTGTCTACCAAGCAATAAGAATACATATCAAATAGTCAAATGAGTGTTAGGCCATTCATTCAAAAATCTACTGGCCACCTAAAATATTCCAGGCACTGTGCTAGGACAAAAAGATAAAGGTATTTAACTTTATAATAAAGGAGTTTACAGTCTTGAGCAGATTCCCAATTAGAGATACTCATAGAGCTTTTTAAACAATACATTATCAAGGCCCCAACTCAGAAGTGCTGGTTTGCCAGTTCTATACTGGATCAAGCATCTATCACGTTTAAAGTTCCATAAGCAATTCTGAACCACTGGTATGGAGGACACATGTCTATATGTTTATTCTAACAGTGCCGCCACTGCTCAGGAACACTATGGAGAATTCTTTCCTCTTTTTCAATTACTGTTTAAGGTTGCCACACATTCTTTTGATTTTCAATAACAAAAAATCTTAAATTCTTTGAAAAAGATTTTCGCAACAAGTCAAATGCCAATAAATAAAGTGAGTGATCAAGCTATGGCTGGGCACAGTGGCTGATGTCTATAATATCAGCACTTTGGGAGGTCAAAGAGGGTAGATCACTTGAGGCCAGGAGTTTGAGACCAGCCTGGATAACATGGTAAAACACTGTCTCTACTGAAAATACAGTAATTAGCCAGGTGGTGGCGCATGTCTGTAATTCCAGCTACTCAAGAGGCTGAGACAAAAATTGCTTGAACCCAGGAGGTGGAGGTTGCAGCGAGCTGAGCTCATATCACTGGACGCCTGCCTGGGAGACAGGGCAAGACTCTGTCTCAAAAAAAAAAAAAAAAGCACTAAGGAATGTAAACTTTTGTTATGATCTATTTCAAATAAAGAATAATATGAAAGTACCATTTTATTATGAAAGTTTTTCACTATGTCACAACTCACCTAAAAAAACTAAAACTAAAACTAAATGTTTAGGTTTAAACATTTGAAAACTACAACATAATTCTAATCAATCAATTATGACATCAATTTGCTAATGCTAGGCACCTCTTCAACTCATCACCATCATGCAAAATGCTATAATCTTAGATTATTCCTTCAGGTATTCTTGTAAATCAGGTATTTTCCTCCTCTTCTAAATTTCACTCTCCAGTCATCATCTTCACATAACTACCTAATAAATCAAATCCATGACTTTTAAACAATTATATCATTTATCTGCCAAAATTATTTGCTTTACTATCCATCAGAAACATTTCTCTATCTCCTTTAAACCTCTGTGCCAGTCAAAATTCTTACACTTGCTGTACTTCAATACCATAAACTTGTTCTGACATATTTTTCTCATTAAGAAATGTTTAACTTCAAAGTTCAATATTCAAATTTTTCTTTTAAGATGAGTCATTAGGCCAGGCACGGTGGCTCATGCCTGTAATCCCAGCACTTTGGAAGGCCGAGGCAGACAGATCACTTGAGGTCAGGAGTTCTGGAGCAGCCTGGCCAACATGGTGAAACCCCAACTCTATTAAAAATACAAAAAAAAAAAAATTAGCCGGGCATGGTGGTGCATGCCTGTAATCGTAGCTACTCAGGAGAATGAGGTGGGAGGATTGCTTGAACCTGGAAGGCGGAGGTTGCAGCGAGCCGAGATCACTCCACTGCACACTCCAGCCTGGGTGACAGAGCGAGACTCTCCATGTCAAAAACAAGCAAACAAACAAAAAGATGAGTCACTTACCTTTATATCCAAAGCAAACAATTTAATTCAATAGCAGCATTACAAATATTACCAAGCAATTCTCACAGGTCATAATATTAACTCAAAGGTGGCTTTTTTTTCAGTGGGGGGGATGAACAGAGAGAAAGAAGCACACAAGGAAAATAGAAAAAACTAGCAAAACTGAAGGCAAAATTTTATTGTTGAACATATATAAATTAAAAGATGGACCACAGCGTTCATTGAATTCTTAAAATCACTCATAAACCACTGCTCTATCATGTAGGTATGTAAGACAGTGTCCCTTCCATTCTATACAATTTATAGGAAATAAAGGGGTGACAGGAATATTTTAAATGTTTAACCATTTAAACCATGAAGATATAATATCCAGACTATGAAAAACAATGAATGACAATCACCTCAGTTTCTTCAACAACTAAATTGAAAGAAAAAAGACAAAGAGAGCAAAAAGAGAAATCTGTAAGTTATAAAAGACCTGTGAGACATATCAGTAACAATGAAGGGTCTGGGCACAGAGCTCATGCCTGTAATCCTAGCACTTTTGGAAGTCAACATAGGAGATCACCTGACATTAAGAGTTCAACACCAGCCTGGCCAACATGGTGAAACCCCATCTCTATGAAAAAAAAAAAAAATACAAAAATTAACCAGGCATGGTGGCACGCGCCTGTAATCCCAGTTACTTGGGAGGCTGAAGCAAGAAAATTGCTTGAAGCCAGGAGGCAGAGGTTGCAGTGAGCCAAGATCGCACCACTGCACTCCAGCCTGGGTGACAGAGCAAGACAACACCTCACAATAAATAAACAAACAAACAAACAAATGAATAAATAAATAAAAATAAAATAACAATGAAAGACCTTATTTGAATCCTGAGTCAAGCAAATTGTAGATGAAAAAATGATTTGAAACAACTAGAGAAATTTGAATGACTGGGTAAGTGATTATTGTTAATTTACTAGGTATAGTAATGGTATAGTGACTCTTTTAAAATAATCCATATTGAAATATCTATGGAGCTATAAAAAAATTGTAAATAATTCCAAAATGTGCTATATCTTATTTGTGCTTCAAACAAATTTTGCCTAACACTCAAAAATTTTTTTAAAGTTTTGACAATTACTTCAGTTGTACCATTATTTTTATGTGTCGTCATTCTCTAATCATAAGCTGGAAATTTTTCAGGAATACAACATACCCGGAGAGCTTGTTCCTTTTTGATGCCTTCTACAATATCAATAGGTTCTTTAATTATTGCTTCAGGAGTCTCAGCAGCAACATCTTCAATGTTGACACCACCATGTGAACTTCCTATTAATACAGGACCCTGGCAAGAGGAGGAAACAACCAAAACTCTAGATTTATTTTACACCCATCAATGAAACTTTAAAACTCACCTGTGCACACTATCAGATATGAGCATCTATAACTCTCTACTTACATTTTTAAATTTCCTTCAGAATTTATCCTCACATTTCCAGCACAGTGCCCTCTTATAAATATTCAAGTAAAGTAATGAAAAAAAGTTAAAAAAAAGCAAGAAATAAAATAATGGCTTACCTGCAAGAAAAACAGATTTAAAATATACACAAAAACTTACACCACAATAGCAAAGACTTGGAACCAACCCAAATGCCCATCAATGATAGACTGGATAAAGAAAATGTGGGATATACACACCATGAAATACTATGCAGCCATAAAAAGGATGAGTTCATGTCCTTTGCAGGGACATGGATGAAGCTGAAAACCATCATTCTCAGCAAACTAACACAAGAACAGAAAACCAAACACCACATGTTCTTTCTTGTAAGTAGAAACTGAACAGTGAGAATACATTGACACAGGGAGGGGAACATCACACACCAGGGCCTGTTGGGAGGTTGGGGGCAAGGGGAAGGATAGCATTAGGAGAAATACCTATTGTAGATGACAAGTTGATGGGTGTAGCAAACCACCATGGCACATGCACACCCATGTAATAAACCTGCATGCTCTGCACATGTATCCCAGAACTTAAAGTATAATTTAAAAAAAAAAAAAAAAAAAAAACCTTACACCAAATATGTAAATACGTATATCTGAAATATAACCTATGCATTTTTCATAAAAACTGAGGGGATGTTAAAAGTATTGCTTAAAGCATTAAAAAAAAAAAAGCCTAAGAAAAGGGAAAGTCTAAGCTCTAGCCCTACTGCAAGACAATGAAAAAGAAAGCTGGCCAGGTGCAGTGGCTCATGCCTGTAATCACAGCACTTTGGAAGGCCAAGACAAGAGGACTGCTTGAGCTCAGGAGTTCAAGACCACCCTGGGCAACATAGTAAGATTCCATTTCTACAAAAAATACAAAGAAATTAGCCAGGCATGGTGGCATGCCCCTGTAGTCCCAGCTACCCAGTAGGCTGAAATGGGAGGGTGGCTTGAGACTGGGAGATCAAGGCTGCAGTGAGCTGTGATTGCACCACGGCGCGGGCAACAGAGCAAGATCCTGTCTCAAAAAAATAAAGTAAAATAAAATAAATAAAAGAGAAAGCTAACTAGTTTGAAAGGATATAGCTCTGCCTATTATCATGAACAATATGAGAAGATAAGGTATCAATACTAATAATTATTTACCTTTAAGTCCTTGAAAATCAAGAAAAAAATTGTAAATTATCTAATAGATCTACTAATTTATGCATGAAACTAGAAATAATGCTAACATTAAAAAAAAGAGGCACGGTAAAAGTGTATTACTAAAGATTATTTACTGACATAGGAAAATACTGATCTGCGGTGGGTTATGTAGTGTACGTTTATATGCAGTGTTATGTATGAAAAAATTATACAAAACCCTAGATTGTATCCTCAATTGTATTATTTAACATAGTGTGTTTCAACATGCTCACTATTGACAGAAACAAACAAAAAAGAGTGGGAAATAAAATATTAAAAGACTTTTGTTATTTTAAATGCAACTATTTTCCAAAAAAAAAAATTTTTTTTTTTTTACAATGAACACACTGCTCTGTTTTGGTATCAGTACCATGCTGTTTTGGTTACTGTAGCCTTGTAGTAGTATAGTTTGAAGTTAGTTAGCATGATGCCTTCAACTTCGTTCTTTTTGCTTAGGATTGTCTTGGCTACATGGGCTCTTTTTTGGTTTCATATGAAATTTAAAGTAGTTGTTTCTATTTCTGTGAAGAAAGTCCATGGTAGCCTGATGGGGATAGCATTGAATCTATAAATTACTTTGGGCAGCAAAGCCATTATCATGATATTGACTCTTCCTATCCATGAGCATGGAATGTTTTTCCATTTGTTTGTGTCCTCTCTTATTTCCTTGAGTGGTGGTTTGTAGTTCTCCTTGAAGAGGTCCTTCACATCCCTTGTAAGTTGTATTCCTAGGTATTTTATTCTCTTTGTAGCAATCATGAATGGGAGTTAACTCATGATTTGGCTCTCTATTATTTGTGTATAGGAATGCTTGTGATTTTTGCACATTGATTTTCAGTTTCTCATTATTGTATATTATATTGGCTGTGGGTTTTCTTATATGGCCTCCTGAATAGCTGAAACTACAGGCACCTGCCATCACGTCCAGCTAATTTTTCGTATTTTTAGTAGAGAGGGGGTTTCACCATGTTGGCCAGGATGGTCTTGATCTCCTGACCTTGTGATCCACCCACCTCGGCCTCCCAAACTGCTGGGAGAACAGGAGTACTGGGATAACAGGCGTAAGCCACCGCACCTGGCCCATACTTTTTAAAAATATAATACAAGGGGCTGGGCGAGGTGACTCACACCCGTAACCCCAGCACTTTAGGAGGCTGAGGCGGGCAGATCACAAGTTCAGGAGTTCGAGACCAGCCTGGCCAACACAGTGAAACTCCTTCTCTACTAAAAATACAAAAATTAGCTGGGTGAGGTGGCGGGCGCCTGAGGCTGCGGCAGGAGAATTGCTTGAACCAGGGAGGCGGAGGTTGTAGTGAGCCGAGATCACACCACTGCACTCCAGCCTGGCGACAGAGACTCTGTCTCAAAAAAAGAAAAACAAAAACAAAAAACAAGCAAACAAACAAAATATATACAATACAAGGTTAGAGTTATCAAAACAGCATGATAATGCATAAAAAGAGACATATAGACCAATGGAATAGAACAGAGAACCCAGAAATAATCCCTCAGGTATATGGTTAAATGATCTTCAACAAAGGTGCCAAAGCTATATAAGAGGGTAAAAAGAACAGTCTCTTTAACAAACAGTGCTGGAAAAATTGGATATTCACATGCAAAAGACTGAAGTTAGACTCTTACCATATACTATATGCAAAAATTTACTCAAAATAGATTAAAGACTTAAACTTAAGACCTGAAACTATAAAACTCATAGAAGAAAACAGGGAGGAAAAAGTTTACAACATTGGATTTAGCAATGATTTCTTAGGTATGATACCAAAAGCAACAGGCAAAAAAAAGCAAAAACTGACAAATGGAACTATATCAAACTTAAAAACTTCACAGCAAAGGAAATAATCAACAAAGTGAAAAGGCAATCTATAGAAGGAGAGAAAATATCTGCAAACCGTATATCTGGTAAACAGTAGAAATCCAGAATATGTAAGAACTTCTACAGCTCAAATGGCCTGTAAGCATATGAAAAGATATTCAGTATCACTAATCACTGGGGAAATGCAAATAAAAACCACTGTGTAATATAACCTCACACCCTGTATGATGATCACTATAAAAGAAATAGAAAATGAATGTTGGTAAGGATGTAGAAAAACTGGAAGCTTTGCTGTTAGTTGGAATATAAAATGGTACAGCTCAGCCAGGCACAGTGACTCAGGCCTATAATCCCAGCAGAGGTCAGGAGTTCAAGACCAACCTGGCCAACATGGTAAAACCCTGTCTCTACTAAAAATACAAAAATTAGCCAGGCATGGTAGCACGTGCCTATAGTCCCAACTTCTCAGGAGGCTGAGGTGGGAAAACTGCTTGAACCCAGGAGGTGGAGTTTGTGGTGAGCCGAGATCACACCACTGCACTCCAGCCTGGGCAACAGAACAAGACTCCATCTCAAAAAGAAAAAAAAAAAAAAAAAAAACACAAAAATTAGCAGGGAGTGGTGGCAGATGCCTGTAATCCTAGTTACTCAGGTGTGGCAGAGGCAGGAGAATCACTTGAACCTGGGAGGTGGAGGTTGCAGTAAGCCGAGACTGCACCACTGCACTCCAGCCTGGGTGACTGAGTGAGGCTCTGCCTCAAAAAATAGTGCCATGCGCAGTGGCTCACGCCTGTAATCCTAGCACTTTGGGAGGCCAAGATGGGTGGATCATCTGAGGTCAGGAGTTCAAGACCAGCCTGGCCATCATGGTGAAACCCCATCTTTTAAAAATAAATAAATAAATAAGTTAATTAATTAATTAATTAATTTAAATGGTACAGCAGCTATGGAAAACACTATGGAAGTTTCTCAAAAAATTAAAAATAGAATTACCATAATATCCAGTAATCCCACTTCTAGGTATATATCCAAAAGAAATGAAAACAGGATCTCAAAGAAATATTTGAACATCAGGTTCAATGCAGCATTACTGACAACAGTCAAGAGGTGGAAATCAATCTGAAGGTCCATCAAAAGATGAATGGATAAAGAAAACGCAGTATATACACAAAATGGAATAGTACTCAGCCTTAAATAGGAAACCTTGTCATACACTACATCATGAATAAACCTTGAGGACATTATGCTAAGATAAACCAGTCTCAAAAAGACAACTAATTCAGGTATCTAAAATACTCAAACTTTTAGAAATACAAAGTAGAATGGTGATTACCAGGGGCTGGAGGGAAGGGGAAGAGGGAAAAGCTGTTCAATGAATAGTTTTAATTTTGCAAGATGAAAAAGTTCTGGAAAAATAAAAAAAGGAAAAAAGGGGCTGGGCGCAGTGGCTCATGCCTGTAATCCCAGCACTTTGGAAGGCCAAGGCGGGTGGATCACAAGGTCAAGAGATCGAGACCATCCTGGTCAACATGGTGAAACCCCATCTCTACTAAAAATACAAGAAATTAGCTGGGCATGGTGGCGCGTGCCTGTAATCCCAGCTACTCAGGAGGCTGAGGCAGAAGAATTGCCTGAACCCAGGAGGCGGAGGTTGCGGTGAGCCGAGATAGTACCATTGCACTCCAGCCTGGGTAACAAGAGCGAAACTCTGTCAAAAAGAAAAAAAGATTTGGAAATCTGTTCTGGAGATCTGTAGCACAAAATGTGCACAAACTGTTTTACTCTCTTCTTTTTACCAACATTCTCCTTCCTTCCTCCCTCCCTCCTTCCTTCCTTCTTTCTTTCCTTCTGAGTATGCACTATTATACTGCATACTCAAAACAGGTAAATTTTTTATGTTTTTAGACAATTTAAAAAAAAAAAAAAAAAAACTCTGAACACCAAAAGCTTGGGGAGCTTTGGGTTGGCAATATTCTGCATACTGTCACACCTTAAGATGCCAGGAGGATAAAACATTCCTCAAAACAGTGGAAACTCTGTGTTTGAGAACCCTCCCAGACCTTGTCCTATGTGTATTTTCATTTGGCTGGGTTATGATTTTTATATCCTTTGGCTATAATAAAACTGTAAACATAATTTCCTGAGCTCTGTGACCTGTTCTAGGGAATTATCAAACCTCAAATTTGTAGCTAGGTACTCAGAAGTAAGGGTAACCTGGAGACCACCAAAACTGAGGCTGGTGTCAAAAGGGCAATCATGTGCAGGCCCTTAGTCTCTGAAGTTTGGCTAAACTCTGAGTACTTGGTATCAGAACTCTTTTCAATACAAAAAGAAAAACTGTTTTTAAATTAAAATTCACTGAGCCTTCTGAGGTTAAAGACGAGAACATTAGCAAGTCTAAGAGAAATGTTTGAAATGATGGTCTGATTTTCAGTTCCTCTATAAATTTCAAATGAAATGGTATTCTTCAGTTCCTCTCTAGCAAGGCATTTCATAATTACAAGCTTTTACAAAGATCTAAAAAGCAGGAAAAAATTCTGATTGAAGAAGAACCAATTCAATTTTAGTCATGCTACTGAAATAGAATATAGACAAATTAGATCTATAGATAACTATAAAATATAATTGTATTCAACAGGAGAGGTACAGACCAACAAATCTTTAAAATATTCTAATATTTTAGTTTTCTTTTCCTTTTTATTTTAGTTTTACTTTCTCTTTTTATATCAACTGGTAAAAGAAATGAAAAGCCACAGAAAAGGCAACACTAGTTGAGAAGAAAAGTTAATATTAAATTCTCACTAAAGTAAAAATTAAGTCTTCAACAATTGGTTGTAAGTTAGGGGGAAAAAAAGATCATTCATATAAGAAAGTGGAGTTTCTATTCGTCTTAATTCCACAACCAATTAGAAAGGAACCAACTTGCATGGGTAAAAAGGGGTTAAACAATGACTATAGTTCTGCATTTGGTCATCACTGTAGAAGGAATAGTTATTTCACATTCAAACAATTTGGCTTCACTTTTAAATCTTGGTAATAAACTTTCAAAACAATTTCATTTCAAGCAAGTGGCTGAAATTTCAAATATATTAATAACCCTACTTTTTACTTTATTAACCTAAATTATTCTTCTTTTGTTGATATTTTTAAAAATTTGCCTTAAAATAGGCTTAAATGACAAAGCAGCCATATGATATAATAAAGATCTATAGCCGGGCATCATGGCGTGCACCTGTAATCCCAGCTACTCAGAAGGCTGAGGCAGGAGAATTGCTTGAATCCAGGAGGCAAAGGTTGCAGTGAGCCAAAATGGCGCCATTGCACTCCAGCCTGGGCGACAGAGCAAGACTCCATTTCAAAAAAATGAAAGATTAAAATAAAACATAAAGATCTGTATTTAAAAATATATATATAGGAAAGAAAATTAGAATTCTTACAGCACATTTTATAACTATTTCAGGGAAAGTCGAAAACTGATACAGAAAAATGTCCCACTCATTTGCAGCAGACTGCAGTGTTTTACCAGAAAAATAAAGTAGTAAATGTGATTTATTAAATAGACTTGACTCAGCCCAAAAGTACCCAACAGGCACTAGGCAAATGTTAAGAAGTCTCATCTAACAAAGGTATCACACAGAGAGTGGGTACTTAAATTCATTTTCTGGCACACCAACCCCATGGAAGATATGCCACAGAATCAGGGTATGACAGATAGTAAGGAAGACCAGTAGAACCTATGATACATCTCCTAAAAACAAGTAACAAAAGCAATTGTTTTAAGTTTTGTTTTAGTTTTGCTTTGCTTATTCTTTTTTTTTTTTAATTCAACTTTTAAGTTCAGGGGTACATGTGCAGGAAGGTTTGTTACATAGGTAAACATGTGCCATGGTGGTTTGCTGCACAGATCCCATCACCCAGGTATTAAGCCCAACATCCATTAGCTATTCTTCCTGATGCTCTCCCTCCCCCCACCACCCCCACTCTGCCCCAGTGTGTGTTGATTCCCACCTTGTGTCCATGTGGTCTCATTATTCAGTTCCCACTTATAAGTGAGAATGCAGGGTGTTTGGTTTTCTGCTCCTGCGTTAGTTTGCTGAGGATAATGGCTTTCAACTCCATCTATGTCCCTGCAAAGAACATAATCTTGTTCCTTTTTTATGGCTGCATAGTATTCCATGGTGTATATGTACCACCTTTTCTATGTCCAGTCTATCACTGATGGATGTTTAGGTTGATTCCATGTCTTTACTACTGTGAGTAGTGTTGCAGTGAACACACTGATGCATTTATCTTTATAATAAAATGATGTATATTCTTTTGGGTATATACTCAATAATGGGACTGCTGGGTCAAATAGTATTTCTGCCTCTAGGTCTTTGAGGAATTGCCACACTGTCTTCCACAATGGTTGAACTAATTTACACTCCCACCAACAGTGTAAAGGCATCCCTTTTTCCCCAAAACCTTGCCAGCCTCTGTTGTTTTTTGACTTTTTAATAATAGTCATCTGAGTGGTGTGAGATGGTATCTCACTGTGATTTTGATTTGCTTTTCTCTAATCATCAGTGATGAGCTTTTTAACCAAATGTGTGTTGGTCGAAAGTATGTCCTTTTTTTTTGAAATTGAGTCTTCTTCTGTCACCCAGACTGGAGTGCGGTGGCACAATCTCAGCTCACTGCAACCTCCACCTCCCAGGATCAAATGATTCCCCTGCCTCAACCTCCTGAGTAGCTAAGATTATAAGTGCTCACCACCATGCCCAGCTGTTTTTTTTTACTTTTAGTAGAGACTAGGTTTTACCATGTTGGCCAGGCTGGTCTCGCACTCCCTCAGGTGAGCCGTCCACCTCAGCTTCCCAAAGTGCTGGGATTACAGGCATGAGCCACCACACCAAGCCTATGCCTTCTTTTGACAAGTGTCTGTTCATGTACTTTGCCCACTTTTTAGTGGGGTTATTTGCTTTTTTCTTGTAAATTTAAGTTTCTCATAAACTTTGGATATTAGATCTTTGTCAAAAGGATAGAATGTAAAAACTTACTCCAATTACGCAGATCGTCTGTTCACTATGATGACAGTTTCCTTTGCTATGCAGAAGCTCTTTAGCTTAATTAGATCCCATTTGTCAATTTTTGCTTTTGTTGCAATTGCTTTTGGCATTTTCATCATGAAATCTTTGCCCATGTCTATGTCCTGAATGGTATTACCTAGACTTCCTTCTAGAGTTTTTTACAGTTTTTGGTTTTACATTTAAGTCTTTACACCATCTTGAGTTAATTTTTGTATATAGTGTAAGGAAGGAGTTCAGTTTCAATTTTCTGCATGGCTAGCCTGTTCTCCCAGCACCGTTTATTAATTAGGAAATCTTTTCCCCATTTTATCAAAAGCAATTTTTAATGATGAGTTAATTTCCATGCATAGGGCATCAACTCAATCAAAGGTGTTCTTTTTAGTTTAAATAGCTAACTGATTTTCATTGTTCAACAGAGATCTGCCCAGAGGGATTCCCGAAAAAAATAGCTATACCCCAAAAAGTAGCACCAACCAACTCTACATTGGTCTAATGTGATAATATCAAAGAACATTACAATGTCTTGGGTCAAACAGTTTTACCAGTACTATAGTATTTTTAACCTCAATTATTATAACCATGTATTACTTTTGCAATCATAACTAACAAAATGACAGATGCTGATATATAATGTCAATGAAAAAGAAAAATAAAATGTTGTGAAAATAAGTGAATGTGTAAAAATATAATGATGTAAATTTGCGTAATATATGAGTTACTGCCATGGATTTTTAAAATAACTTACAAACTAAATTCTACCGCATAGAATATCACTTAAGAATAAAACAGTGCTTTTTATTTTATATTCTGAGTGGATTTTTACTACCATCTAGTGTTATATCTTAAGAAATACTTCCTTATAAAAATTAAAAGTTGCAAAAGACATTTTATGTCACTCAAACATTAAGATTTAATTGTAAGTAAAAAAAAAATCACAATACAGAAACTTGCTATTTTTTAAAAAGTTGTTCTACATAAGAAAATTATTTTCATGATCTTTAAAATTGGTGTTACTCTAAATTCTACATCAAATGCTTACTGGGGCTTTCAAATATATACCCAGTTTGCTTCAAAAAACAAGCTAGTTAACACACAGATTCAGCTTGTAAAACCTAATACACTCAAAAAACAAGCTAGTTAACACACAGATTCAGCTTGTAAAACCTAATACACTCAAAAAACAGATAATTCTAGTATAAAATGATTATCAATACTCTCTCCCAAGTACCAGGTCTATAAAGGGATTTTCTCTTCACCAGAAGCTTTATAGTCAACATTTTAGGTTTCGTAAAGAGAGGAGAGCTATGCTAATGTAATACTCCTTAAAACCATATTGTCTGCAACTTAATGTCAACCCTCAATTTACCAAATATTGAATCATTTAGTGAAACAAACCCCAAACTATTAAAAAACAAAACAAAACAAAAAAGCCAAGAGGTTGAGAAAACAGAAGATGAAGCATGGAGACACATTCTTCTAGTGGGTTCGGCAACTTTCTCTTTGGTTAGAATATTTTACTATGGGCCGGGCATGGTGGCTCACGAGGTCAGCAGTTCAAGACCAGCCTGGCCATCATGGTGAAACCCTGTCTCTACCAAAAATATAAAAATCAGCCGGGCATCGTGGTGCATGCCTGTACTCCCTGCTACTGGGGAGGCTGAGGCAGGAGAATTGCTTGAACCTGGGAGGGGGAGGTTGCAGTAAGCCGAGACTGTGCCACTGCATTCCAGCCTAGGCAACAGAGCAAGACTCTGTCTCAAAAAAAAAAAAAAAAAAGAATATTTTACTATGCTAGATATTATTTTCTCAGTCCGGAGATGATCCAGAGATGATTTACAACAAAAATGTATTACAACAGAATTTTTCCTATAATTTTAAAATCATGATATTATACATCAAATTTTATGGCATTAACGAAGCTGTTTTTTTAAATGACATAAATATTGTGCTCATGACATACAGATTATAGTTTGTACTTTTTAAATTTTCCCCACATAAACAGAAACAATAATCAACTTGTGAAACTGAATGTCATAAATGCATCCTGTATGTATCACATCTACAATTACTTACTTGAAAGGACCTTTCCATTGTTATTGCAAAGTAGTACTCCCTCCTGGGATATTTTCGCTCACAGACCAATACTTGATTGCATATTCTGCCCTTTTCTCCCGTTTGCTTGGTAAACAACTTTTTCCCAATCATTTGTGAAGAAACAGCTTTTGCTTCTTCTGGACTAAAATAAGAAAAAGAACTCAAATTCTTCTTTCCTCTAGTTGAGAAAAAGCAAATCCACATAATAGCCAAAATTTTATCTAATATTGAAATTTCAGTATTTTCATTAATTCAATAAGCAATCTTTAATCAATCTTTAACAAGGATGATTTTTCTTAAAAAAAAAAAAAATAACTTACGAGAAAACTATCTTCACTCCTCCTTTGAGGCCACTTTCAAATGTTCCTTTTCCTCTACCACCAGCTAAAACCTGTGCCTTTATCACAACATCTTTTGAACCTAGAAGAAAAACACTTCTATTAATTATGAAGCATGGAGCAGCATGCAAGACATAGTATTTTGTTATTTAACATACAGAGAGGTATTATTAAATCAAGTCTAATTTATTTACAATGTCAAAAAATGAAGCATTCTATTCACGTAGATTTACTAGATTAGAACACTAAAATAATCAGTCTAAAAGATCCACAATTTAAAAAATAGTCACTTAAAGAATTTCTTAAAGTAAACTGAAAATAATTTAACCATTCCGTGACACTTTAAATATCTAGTACTTTGGAAAGTATTAAAAGTACAAAATTGAAACTCATATCTTCCTAACACTTCCCACCCTCTCTATTTCACATGTAAACTTGCTGTCCTGAGAATATTTGAGTTATATATGCTATAGCAGGAATGTGCCATGACTTGGGGGATACTACCATTACCAGTATTGAGATTTATACTGTCCCACTAAGAGAAAGTTCTATTAACATACATTATTGAGCAGTACTGCATGAGGAGTACTATCAGGAGTTACTAAGGTATCTGTATCAAAAGATTTGAGAACGCTATGCTTGAAAAGCTTATGCAAATTTTTAAATAAATGGACTGAATTTTTCTTCTTTAACAAGTAAACTAATTACTATCTATCCCTTTTCCTCTCCTTTCTAATTTGCTGTGGAAAATCAGCAAACTAGCTATTTAGCCTAGATACCACTCATCATTCATGATCAAGAGTAAATGGGCTGGGCATGGTAGCTCAACTCCCGTAATCCCAGCACTCTGAGAGGCCAAAGCAGTCAGATCACATGAGGCCAGGAGTTTAACACCAGCCTGGTCAACATGGCGAAATTTCATCTCTATTAAAAATACAAAAATTAGCCAGGCATGGTGGTGCACATCTATAATACCAGCTACTTGAGAGGCTGAGGCAGAAGAATCACTTGAACCCGTGAAGCACAGGTTGCAAAGGTCCAAGATCACACCATTGCACTCTAGCCTGGAGGACAGAGCAAGACTCTGTCTCAAAAGAGTAAATGCTCTGGGTGATGGATATCCGAAATGCCCTGACTTGATCATTACACACTCTATACATATAACAAAATATAACATGTACCCCAAAAATATTACGTATCAGTTAAAAAATAAGAGTAATACCTCTTAGAAAGGCATTCTCTGTCTACCAGACAGGCAGAATTTCAGAGCCTCCTCATTTTGCCTCTCATAGCATTTTGCCCAACTACGCATTATGGCAAAATAGTTAACCTTTGAAATCAGGGCTAAAGGTCTCATTTTATTCATTATATCCCAAGCACAAAGCAGTATCTGGGATATAACAACTACTCCATAAACATGATTTGAACAGACTGAAGAAGCATCCTCTACAACTGGGATGTCACTCCTTGATGCACTTGCCAAGCAGAATGAGGGGGCCTCCCACCTAATCAGAGGAACCAACCAAATCAATGTGGTAGGAAATGGAGTTTGAAACTAAACAAAAACTAAAGTGTACACATTAACAATTATTTTAAAAGAACATTTAGAAAATTAGTGATGTAACCATACACTGGGGCCTGTCGGGGGTTGGGGGCTAAGGGAGGGATAGCAGGGGGGTGGGGGGATAGGGGAGGGATAGCATTAGGAGAAATACCTAATGTAGATGACGGGGATGGATGCAGCAAACCACCATGGTACGTGTATACCTATGTAACAAACCTGCACGTTCTGCACATGTACCCCAGAACTTAAAGTATAATAATAATAAAAAAATGAGTGATGTAAGCCTTCATCAGAAATGCTTGCTATTTAAACCAGATGATGACCTTATGCATAGTCAGCCAAGAGAGTGTTTTAAAAAACTTATCTTTCTCAAACCCCACTTCCATTCAGTCAGGAAATCATACTGGTTCTATCTTCAAATTCATCCAAATTCAATATTCCTCATCACCTGCAGTTTAGACTCTGGTCCCAACCACCACTATCTCTTACCTATATAACCTTAGTCCCCCATAGAATATTCTCAAGGCAGCAGCCAAAGCAGGCACACCATTACTCTACTTAAAACCTTGCACTCAGTGCCAATTTCATTCAGAGTAAATGCCAAAAGTCCTTACAATGGCCTAGAAGACCCTATAATACCCTCCACACCTTCACCCTTTTTATCTCCTAGGACCTCCTTGTTGCTCACTCCATTCCAACTGCACTAGTCCCCTCACTATTCCTGGGCATGTTCCTGCCTTCAGGACTTGGCTTATAGGAGACCTATGCTAATTCAATCTAAATAATTATAAGCTTGCTTGGCTCAGAAGTACACCCAACTAAACTGTATTACTGCTGCAGTTAATCAGAAATAAAGCGGCAACAGGAGGCCTAAGGTAAGACCATCTCAGAGCACAGTAACACCAGGGAACACCTCGGGGTAGTTACTGAGCAGGCAAGACACGCTCTGGTCCCACGAATGCCTTCTCAACAGGGGGACTGCATAGGGGCCTCATAAAGGTTTATGCAAATATCTCTGAGAAGGGAGGGACGTCTGCTCACAAGATCTGGGAGGGTCTTTGCAGATGGGAGCTGGCAAGGAGGAGAAAAGCCTTGCAGGGCAGAGATCAAGGAACACCTCAGGCTCTGCCTAGGTTCTTGGAATATGGAGTGATTTTAATCACCCTACGTCCTCAATGCTCAGAAGATAAAAGCCCCTTGATGCATTGGGTGTGGTCAGACGGAGTGGCCTCTAATTCGATATACTTCTGATGCACCATACCCTGGTAACTATCTGCGATAAACTCAGAGTACTAGTTTAGCATGTCTTAGAAGGATCTCAAGTGCTCTCCACCCAGCTCTTACCTACTCCTTTACTCTCTCTTTCCACACCCATAATAAGATCAATGAGATTATGCACGTAATAAAAGTGTTTGGAGCCCAGAGCTCAGGGCCAACTTGCCTTGGTCCCCTGGACCCATGCTGTAGATTCTACTCTTGTGTCTCTGTCTTTATTTCCTTTTCTCAATCCCTTGTCACCGTCGGGACTAAGGGCACCCACATATGGGGTTGGGCTGGTTCCCAACAGTGCTACCTTTAGTCACTCACAAACATTTTAAGCCTTCCTTGGCATATAACTAATAAATATTTAAAAGAAGAAAAAGAAGGTAAAGTCCTATTATATGCCATTAAAAATTGCCCTCCAGGCTGACATTCATTAATCAGCACCCTTTACATATCTCTATTCAACCAGACAGGGATTCTGATTTAAATATACTAGAAGCCAAACTATCTTTCTACAGTCAATAGGGAAATCACTAAAATTCTGCTAAATCTGTGCCCAGGTGCAGTGGCTCACACCTGTAGTTCCAGCACTTTCAAAAGCCAAGGGCAGGTGGATTGCTTGAGCCCAGGAGTTTGAGACCAGCCTGGGCAACATGGCGAAAATCCACGTCAAAAAAAAAATACATGGTGAAGCACACCTATAGTCCCAGCTACTCAGCAGGCTGAGAAGGAAGAAGTCACTTGAGCCCAGGAGGCTGAAGCTGCAATGACTGCACTACTGCACTCCAGCCTGGGTGACAGAAGAAGATATTGTCTCAAAAACAAAACAACAACAAAAGTTCTGCCAAATCCTTACAAAAATCGTATTTCCTTGAACTATAAACTGTTAAAAAAAAAAGACAATTTGCTCTCAGAACTGACCCCAAATTGTATCTACTACATTTATCTAGGCTAACACCCATCCCTTTGATAATCCATTCCAGAAACTTCATGATCTTTCAAGCTCACCAACCTGCATTTTGGGGATTCATATAGTCTTTTAAAATATTAGATTTCTTTCTAGCCATTCTTCCATTCCTAACCTCAATCATTCACAACAGGTAAAACTTGCCTCCAGGACAATGCCTCTCAACTGTTTTCACATCATCATCATCACACATGCAGAGAAAATGATGGACATGGTATGAAATACCAGGTAAAGAGGCTAGGGCTATTCAGCAGGAGTCACCAGCTATAGGACCCAGTGGCCCCAAACCCCATGCTAACTCAACTCCTCCTGCTGCCACAGGACTGGGGAGAAACAATAGTTTGGCACACCTATAAGGCATTTATGCCCTATTATACTTGTTGAGCAAAGCGGAGGGTTAAGAGTTTTTGAAAAATGAGAATTAGCATTTTGTGAATTTTGCAGAAACTCAAAAAGCAAAAACCATCCTGAAGTAATGAAAAATCGGCACTGGGAATTGCTAGCTAGATGAACAAAACCAGGTATATTTCTAAGGCCCCTCATTTTTGACTTTGTGCAACTAGATCCCATAATCATTATCTTTTGATATCAATGACTCACTAAAAACACAAAATTGTCCTCCATGTCTTCACAGTAGTTTCTAAATTTATCTTTTAAAAAGTAGCATTTCTGCTCCTCTAGATTTAAATTTCCTTAATTATTAGTCTCACTCCCATACTATAATCATCATTTGCGCTATTCTTTGACAAAAACACACTTTCTAAATGAACAAGGTATCTGTTCCAAAGGGCTCAAAATCAGAGCTGCCTACCTGCTTCTTACTACTTGTGAGTTCTGGTCCCAGAGAACTTGCCAGAAATACTCATAGTTACAGTTTATCCTGCACATATTATTTCTGTCTTCTGTACCTAAGAATCATTAAAAGTTTTTATAAGGTATAAAGAAATCAAAACAGATTGGCATCTGAATAAATCCTATTCATTTTATGAAAAAGTTTCTATGCAAATTATTCTTCTGACAAAACAACAGAATTTGACTAAATGAGAAAATATATAGAAAACTAGTTAAAGAAACCAATTATAATAATCGAAAACTAGCCAGGCACAATGGCATGTGCCTACAGTGACAGCTACTCGGAGGCCTAGGTGGAAGGACCAGTTGAGCCCAGGAGTTTGAGAACAGCCTGGGCAACATAGTGACCCTTTCCCTAAAGAAAAAAAATTTTTTTTGAATTTTTAAACTTGAAAATAAGGAAAAAACAGTTTTTACAGACTTAATTATATATAAATCAGGTCCCTATTAACATTAAGTGTGCAGAAGTTCCAACTATAGGTCACCATTAATTAGCAAAAATTTCACCACAATTAGTATGAACTTATACAAAGCTTTTGCTTAATAAAAAGTTTGCTTGTAATCTGATTTAAAATAATTTTTTCTGATTAACAACAACAACAAAACCAGAAATGAAAAATCATGCTTCCAAGTCAAGGAAATCATGGCCATCTCATTCAAAAACAGAGCTTATATGACAGTTTTCTTAACTTGTATATATCCTTAATTTTGAAAGAAAAATCCATTCTAGAAAAAAATAAGTACTACCCAAGATGAATACTTTTAAAATTTCAAACATTTTAAAAATGTTCCTTATCTTTCTTAAAAAATATAAAAGCAGGCCGGGCGCGGTGGCTCATGCCTGTAATCCCAGCACTTTGGGAGGCCGAGGTGGGTGGATCACGAGGTCAAGAGATGGAGACCATCCTGGTCAACGTGGTGAAACCCCGTCTCTACTAAAAATACAAAAAATTAGCCGGGCATGGTGGCGCGCGCCTGTAGTCCCAGCTACTCAGGAGGCTGAGGTAGGAGAATTGCCTGAACCCAGGAGGCGGAGGTTGCGGTGAGCCCAGATGGCACCATTGCACTCCAGCCTGGGTAACGAGCGAAACTCCGTCTCAAAAAAAAAAAAAAAAAAAAAAAAATATAAAAGCAAAGTATTCACCAAATCATATTTAAAGCAATATTAATCAAATGGACATAGAAGGGAGATTAATTATGCTAAAATACATAAAATTGGTGGGATTTAAAATACTGCTAACAAGAAAATACAGTGTATAGCTAGCACATCATCTCATTATTATGTTTTCATGCTAAATCTTTATTTTCTGAAGTCAAAAATTATTTTTTGATTAAGAGATTAATTCTAATTAACAAAAGCTAGTAAGGCTTCTATTATCAACAAAGGAATCTGCTAATAAACATGGAAAACTGGGCCAGGTGCAGTGGCTCACACATGTCATCACAGCACTTGGGGAGGCCAATGCGGGTGGATCAAGAGGTGAGGAGTGTGAGACCAGCCTTGCCAACATGGTGAAACCCCGTCTCTAGTAAATATGAAAAAATTAGCTGGGCATGGGGGCACACACATGTGATTCTAGCTACTCAGAAGGCTGAAGCAGGAGAATTGCTTGAACCCAGAGGCAGAGGCTGCAGTGAGCCGAGATCGCACCACTGCACTCCAGCCTGGGTGATAGAGGGAGATTCCATCTCAAAATAAATAAATAAATAAATAAATATATGGGCAACTATTAAATTCATTTAGTATTTATTGATCAAATGTTTACTGATAATCTAAGCATCAGGCATTCTTCTAAGATTTTGGGATATACCCGTGAACAAATAAGCAAAAGAAACTTTGCTCTCATGGAGTTTACATTCTAGCACTCTACTTTTTGTTCCCCTTTGGTTCCATATTTTTCATCAAAAAATGAGGGGGAAGCTCTCCTTATAAGCACATAAACAGCTAAGATTTTTCTTCGCCATTTCCCTGAAGAATCATCACAGCTGTCATCCTTTAAGCACCAGCATAGTTACAGTAGTAGCAGATTTCCCTTCCCCATAATTATATTCCAACTAAAAACAGGACTTCAGCTTCCTAATGACAATGTAAGTGACTCCTAAGTCACCAGCACTATGGGAGCTCATAATCATCTTAATAATATTTTTAGAATTTCAATAATCATAAAGTTCCACCTTATATTTTAAGCAAGGAAAATGTATTTTTTTAAAAAAATCTAAAAGTTGTTATCAAACCAAAAATAAACTTCAAATCTCAGAGTTCTCATGTCAAGGTGGCAAAGATTTTCTTAATTTAGTACCTAATTTTTTGGCAATTGCGTAAGCTTCATCTGGTGACTTTGCCACATATCCTTTGGGAACGGAGACACCAGCTTCTTGCAATAATTCCATACTCATGTATTCATGTAGTGAGAGATTCCTTTGCTGTTGCTGCTGTACTTGGAGTCCATGGTTATTAAACAATCCAGAACTTCCCAGAACCTAGAAAGATTGGGGACATATGTATATATGACAGTGATTTGACAGTCAGTCTTGTTAACTACTTGGTTCTTTATAACAAAACTGTTATGCTGAATTATCAAAGTACAATATTCAGAGTACCTAAATTACAGCATAAAACTAAAAGCTAGCCTATCACCTAAATGTCACTGTTACCACTGTAGTTTTAACTATTTCCTCATCATCTCTATTCCTTATTTTATATTTCAGCTTCACTACCCTATCTCCAGTGATCTACAGGGAAGTTCTACCTCAATGCCAAATTCAGCACATCTAAAACCAATCTCATCTGTTCCACCAAACCACAATTCCTTCGCAATTTTCTTCTCTCTATCATTCCTCCAGCACCTAACAAGTCACCTGGCACTAGATATGTAATAATATAATGATTTGGTACCATTACTCTTTCATACACTTGATACTCAAAACCATGGCTTCACCTGTAGTGGATGTTGCAGTATGCTGCCCAGATCCTTCCCTACCCCAATGCCCCCGCTTCAGGACTAAGGCATTTGTAGCCCTAGGGGCTGCTGCTGGGGGTGCTGGCTGCTGACAGGTCTCACCCAAGAGCTCTCATCTGAGCCTACTTGCCCAAATTCACACCTCCTTCCCACTGGCAGCCTGTACCCAATGACTGGTCAATGGAATCACACATGTAAGTGATTCAATACAGAATGCAGTATATTGAAACATGGTTCATATGAAATATACAATGTCATAAGAACTAAATTTAAAGAAGTCACATAAACAATCTATTTATTAAAGTAGGTTCATGAGCTTCTGCATCAAAATTACCTGGGTTGCTTGTAAACTGCAGATTCCTGAGACTCATTCTCAACTGCGAAATTAGAATCTCTGGACTGGGCCCAAGGAAATCTGCATTCGTAACAAACCACTCAGTTGATCCTTAAAAACCCTATAGTGTGAGAACTACTAGTCTTACAAATCAATCATATATAATAGCAACTTATTTCTGATTCATTTAGCAAGCTAAAATCCTGGGTAACATTTGACCTAAGTAGCTCAATTCCTTGATTTACTGTCACTTCAATATTAAAAGCCACCAACCAAGCTGGGTACAGTGGCATACACCTATAATCACAGCTACTCCTGAGACTGAGGCCGGAGGATCACTTCAGCTCAAGAGTTTGAGACTGCAGTGAGCCATGGTTTCACCATTGTCCTCCAGCTTGGGCAACAGAACAAGACCTATCTCAAAAAAAAAAAAAAAAAAAGGAAAGACGGACGAACGGACAGAAGAAAGAGAGAGAGAGAGAAAAAAAAAAGAAAAGAAAAAAGCCAGCAACCTCTCAAACTGTTCAGTATACCTCCACCTTCTGACTCAGAAATCCCATTCCTGGGTATATATCAACAGAAAGAGTCCTTACGTCTACCAAAAGACACATAGAAAAATGTCCAGAGCAGGGAAACCCAAAGCTTCAGCCATGGGACCCTGAAAAAAAAATGCCCAGAGCAGGCTTATTTATAACAGACAGAAAACAGAAATTAGCTGATTGCCCATCAATGGGAAAATGGATAAATTGTGGTATATGTATATAATAGGATACAACAGAGCAATAAAAAGACAAAAAAAGTACTACGGCTCACACATCAATGGATTAATCTTACAAACATAATGTAGAGGGAAAAAAGCCACAAACAAGAATATATACTCCCATGATTTCTTCTTATAAAGTTCAAAACCAGTCAAAATTAGCCTATGGTGATCGAAGTCAGAATTAGTTGCTACCTTCTGTCAGGGAGTATTGATAAGAGAGAAGACATGAGAGCCTTCTGAGGGCTGAAAACATTGTATATCTTGATGTGGATGATGACTACACAGGTGAATACATACATAAAAATTAATCTAGCTATCCACTTAAACTGTACAACTTACTGTATATAAATTATACCTCAAAATAATAATAAAAATAAGTGCGCAAAGGAGTATCTAGCATAAGCCTGGCAAAAACAGTCTTACACTCAAATTTTTTTTTATGACTACATACTAGACAGTGGGCTAGGGACACTAAAAGAATAAAGACACCTGGGTCCCAGCCACAGAGTTCACAGACACGTAAGTAAACAACTGCAATACATGTAAGAACACAAGGTTGCTAGCATATAAGTCACTAGGTGGCACCTAACTGGCTAGCTGGATCAGAGAAAATATCATATGGTCTGATCCCAGTTTTAAAAAAAATCAAATGTCTATAAAGGGCACTTTGGGGACAACTAGAGAAATCTGAATCTAAGACTATATATATTCATGTTATAGCAATGTTGAATTCCTAAGTGCGATCATTACATTGTGGCTATCTGGGAGAATGTCCTTATTCTCAAAGACATATGCTGAAATACCTATTTTCAACAAAGATACACTAGGCCAAAGATACCAAGAAATTGGAGGAGGGTCAGAGATATTTTTAAAAAGTTGAAGACAAATTGCTAAACTAAATGTGTGACCTTGAACAAGTTTCCTAAGACTCTGTACTTCTGTGTCCTCATCTACAAAAGTAAAGGGTTAGACTAAGGTCCTTACAAACTCTAGAACTGCATTTTTTAATACCAGGGTAGAAGAGAGCAACTGTTAAAAAGAAAATAATATTAGACATTTCCATATGAAGAAATGAAGATTTTTAAATGAACTTCCAAAAAGATAAAGATTTTGATTAGGATGAAAACGTATTTGTCACCAAATTCCCCATTTTCTAAAAACTAAATAGCACTCTTGTAAGATTCATAAGAAGGAAGTTCAAGGTTAAAAAGTCACTTCTTCGGCCGGGCGCGGTGGCTCAAGCCTGTAATCCCAGCACTTTGGGAGGCCGAGGCGGGTGGATCACGAGGTCAAGAGATCGAGACCGTCCTGGTCAACATGGTGAAACCCCGTCTCTACTAATACAAAAAATTAGCTGGGCATGGTGGCGCGTGCCTGTAATCCCAGCTACTCAGGAGGCTGAGGCAGGAGAATTGCCTGAACCCAGGAGGCGGAGGTTGCGGTGAGCCGTGATCGCGCCATTGCACTCCAGCCTGGGTAACAAGAGCGAAACTCCGCCTCAAAAAAAAAAAAAGTCACTTCTTCTATTGGGAAGCAAACTCACAGAACTCACTACCCCTAGGCTGAAAGTATGAACAACTTTAAAAATGGGGAAAAAAAAAATAGGGGGCCAACTTTAAAAATGAAAACAGACAAAAAAAGTAGGGGTGGGAGGGTCCTATATCAATTCATAATATGATGTGTCTGAAGAGTTACCTCAGAAAAAAAACCTAAAACTCTGGAAGTGACATAGGAGACCAATAATGCCCTTTCACAGTTAACTGTTGTCAAAGCTGGAAGGAAGATGTTTGTATTTTTGAAGCTGTAGTGCAGACTCAAGCACACAGGCTTTAGAACCAGACAGCTCTGTTATTAAATCTCAGCTTTGATCTTACCTCCTGTACGACCTACTCAAGAGAAATTACTTGTTCTCTTAACCATAATACCTTCATCAATGATGCAGGTATTGAATGACTCCCTCACAGTTGCTGAAAAGCCTCAGAGACTACACGTAAAGCGCTTAGCACATTATCTGGCCCATGTCAAATATTCAAAACAAAGCCAGTAGCTACTATGCTATATATAGCCTACCCAGAAATTAGGCTATACAAAAGATTATTTCTTACATCTTCAAGTGGTTAGGTAGAAAGCATAATCTCATTACTGTTATTAACAAACAGAACAGTATACAACTACTTGAAGGAGAGGGGAAACTTTCCTGCCTTGCCCCAAAAAAGGCCAATCAACAGGCACTGTTGCTTCTCTGACATCATTCCCACCTATGACAGCTCTCAAGAAACACAAAAGTACATTTGAAGGGCATTCCCCCCTGCCCAACGAGGGGCCGCGCAAGTCTTAGCCCACCGTGTCAGACGCAGGAATGGCAGCAGAAACTGTCAAGACCACCTCACCTCCACTCAGAGCCCACCTGCTCCCCGCTGACCCCTCAGAAACCGCAGGAGCAGCCACGGCCGGGCCGCCGGGGCTCCTGGCAATCTAAGGGCTGGAGCACAGCGGCGCAAACGTGGGCCTGCTCGTAGTCCTGGCAAGCAGCACTCCCAAGCAGGTCGCCCGAGGGCCCTGCAGGGCATCCAGAAAATGTCACTGTCGGCGAAGTGACTCCGAGCCAGGCCACGGTACTCCTCACATCTCGCCCGCAGAAGCCAGGTCTCCTACCTCGCCCCTTCTCCTGCAGACCCTAGAGGTTAGAGCGGGCTGGAAAGCATTACCTGAGCAGCGGCCCGCAGGGCCGACCGAGGCCGGTGGTTCCGAAGGGTTGTGGCAGCCAACAACCGGCCGTAGAACACGGAGGCCGCCATTTCTGAGTCGGGCCTCGTCCCGTCGGCGCCGCGCGCAGGCGCACAAGCACAAGGCGGCCCAAGGCGCAGCCTCTCTGCAGCGCTCACCAACGCCCCTCCTCGCCCCGCCGTCCCACCTGTTGTGGGGGCGGGGCCTCGGGTTAACTCTGCAGCTGCCAGACCAGCTTCCTGGAGAGCGTGAAGCAAACTTTGATCTTTGGAACTAGGCACCGCAGCCCCAATATCTGACCTGCGGCCAGAAAGCAACCTAAACACTTGTAATTTGCAATGGAAAGTTGACCAGCGCCGCCACTTGTGTGATCTTAAATTCTCTGAGCCTCAGTTACCTCATGTGTAAAATAGGTAACCCAAAGTATGTTTTGTGCTAAACAGTGTTGAGCCCTTGAGCTATAGCAATGACTAAAACCACTTGTGATGCTCAAAGAGAAGATGGTTGGCCACTAGTTACCAAAGCTGGCGGCAGGCTGGAATCACCGGGGAAGCTATTGATTGATTGATTGACTGATTGATTGACTGACAGGGTCTTGCTCTGTCACCCAGGGTGGAGTGCAGTGACGTGATCACGGCTCACTACAGCCTCAACCTCCTATGCGCAAGGGATCCTTCCACCTCAGCCTCTTGGAGTAGTTTGGGACCACAGGTGTGTTCCACCAGGCTTGGCTGATTTTTTTTATTTTTATTTTTTTAGGGACAGAAAATCTCTCTATGTTACCCAATCTGGTCTCCAACTCCTGGGTTCAAGCAATCCTCCTGCCTCAGCCTATCAAGTGCTGGGATGACAGGTGTGAGCGACCACACCCAGCCAAGGAGATGTTTTTTGAAAAAATTAGTAAATTTAACAAACCTCCAGCAAGACTGAGGAACGTAGCAGGGAATATAATTACAGACCCTTCAGACATCAAAAAGGAATGCCGTAACACCACACAACATAAATTTGACAACTTTGACAAAATGAACGAATTCCTCAGAAGGCACAAATTACCACAAATAACCTAATATGAAAAGGATAATTTAAATAGCCCTCTAACTAGAGAAAACTGTAATCATAATTTTTAAATTAAAAAGAAAAAATACCTAATTCCAGCATTTTGGGAGGCTGAGGCAGGCGGATCACAAGGTCAAGCGATCAAGACCATCCTGGCCAAAATGGTGAAACCCCGTCTTTACTACAAATACAAAAATTAGCTGGGCGTGGTGGCGTGTGCATGTAATCTCAGCTATTAGGGAGGCTGAGGCAGTAGAATCGCTTGAACCTGGGAGACGAAGGTTGTAGTGAGCTAAGATTGTGCCACTGCACTCCAGCCTGGGCAACAGAGTGAGACTCTGTCACAAAAAAAAAAAAAAAAAAAAGATCTCCAAGCCCCAAAAGCTTTCAATGATGAATTCTATCAAATGTTTACACAAGAATTAACACCAATTCCATACAATCACTTCCAGAAAATAGAAGAGGAAGGAACATTTCTCAATGTATTGTATGAAGTTAGTATTACCCTGATACCAAAACCAGACAAAGATCATACAAAAAGAGAAAAATATTAACATTTCTCATGAATATTGATGAAAAAAATCCATAGCAAAATATTAGCAAATATCATTCAGAAATATATAAAAAGAATTGTACAATATGACCAAGTGCGATTTATTCCAGAGATGTAAGTCTGTTTTAATATTTGAAAATACGTGAAGGCCGGGAGTGGTGGCTCACGCCTGTAATTCCAGTGCTTTGGGAGGCCCAGCCCGGCGGATCACGAGGTCAGCAGATCAAGACCATCCTGGCCAACATGGTGAAACCCCATCTCTACTAAAAATACCAAAAAAAATTTAGCTGGGCATGGTGGCATGCACCTGTAGTCCCAGCTACTTGGGAGGCTGAGGCAGGAGAATTGCTTGAACCCAGAAGGCGGAGGTTGCAGTGAGCCAAAATCACGCCACTGCACTCCAGCCCGGTGACAGAGTGAGACTCCATCTCAAAAAAAAAAAAAGAAAGAAAGAAAGAAAATATGTGTAATGCACTATATTAACAGGATAAGGAAGAAAAAAATCACATGATAATTTCAATCAAAACAAAAAAAGGGACTGGACACAATGGTTCATGCCTGTAATCCCAACACTTTTGGAGGCTGAGGTGGAGAGATTGATTGCTTGAGCCCAGGAGTTTGAGACCTAACTGGCTGGACAACATAGCAAGACCTCATTTCTACAAATAATTTAAAAAATTAGCCAGACATGGTGGTGCACACCTGTGGTCCCAGCTACTCCAGAGACTGAGGTGGAGGGGATCACTTAAGCCCAGGAGGTCAAGGTAGCAGTGAGCCATGATCATGCCACTGCACTCCAGCCCCAGTGACAGAAGAAGATTCCATTTCAAAAAAAAAAAAAAGCATATTCCAACATTCATTCATAATTAAAAACTCTCAGATAATAAGAATAGAGGGGAACTTCCTCATCTCCATAAACAGCATTACAAGAAAACCTATGGCTAATATTATACTTAATGGTGAGAGACTAGAGACTAATTGTTCTTTTTATAAGATTGGGAGCAAGGCAAGGGTGTTCACTCTCACCACTTTTATTCAATATAGTGTTGGAAGTTTTAGTCAGTGCAGTAGACAAGAAAAGCAATTACAGGCATAAGGAGTGAAAAGAAAGAAAGAAAACTTTCACTATGTACAGATGATATGATTGCAGCTATTATTTGGATATTTGACTATACAAACCTCATAGTGAAATTCTATTCTCCAATATTAGAGGTGGGGCCCACTGGAAGGTGTTTGGGTGGCGGAGGCTGATCCCTCATGAAGGGCTTGGTGCCGTCTTCTCCATAATGAGGTTCTCACTATATTAGCTCCTGTGAGAGTTCTCCCAAGACCTCATTGTTAAAAACAGCCTAGCACCTTCCCTCTTTCTCTCTTAGTTCTGCTCTCTTGCAGTGTGATCTCTGCACATGCCAGCTCCCATTTACCCTCTGCCATTTGTGGAAGCTTCCTGAGTCCCTCACCAGAAGCAGATGCTGGTTGTGTGCTTCCTGTTTAGCCTGCAGAACTACAAGCCAAATAAACCATTTTTCTTTCTAAATTACCAAGTCTCAGGTATTCCTTAACAGCAACACAAACAGAATAAGATGGTTGTCTATGTATAACATCCCCAGCATTTTGCCAAACAAACAAAAAACTCTTTGAATCAATAAGTGAGTTCAGCAAGATCTCAGGAAACAAGAAAAATAAACAAAATCAATTGTATTTCTAGGTACTAGCAATGAACACATAGCCCCAAATCAAAAATATGATACCACCTATAATTCCTTTTAAAAATGAAATACATATAAATCTAATAAAACATGAACAGGACTTATCTGATGAAAACTACATAATGCTGATGACATAGATCAAAGAAGATAAGTAAGTGGAGAGATGTACTATGTTAATGTATTGGAAGACCCAACACAGTAAAGATGTCAACTGTTCCCCAAATT
Source organism: Aotus nancymaae (assembly GCF_030222135.1). Taxonomy (NCBI): domain Eukaryota; kingdom Metazoa; phylum Chordata; class Mammalia; order Primates; family Aotidae; genus Aotus; species Aotus nancymaae. The sequence continues at coordinate 12,572,236 of NW_026988420.1, forward strand.
GATATACAGGTTTAATGTATTTCTATCAAAATCCAAGCAAAACTCTTTATACATACAGATGTAGTATTATAAACTTTACATGAAAAGACAGAGGAAAAACTAGAATAGCTAAAACAATTTTGAAAAGAATAAAGTGGGAAGAAACAGTCTGAGTTCAACATTTACTGTAATAGCTACAATAATCCAGACTGTGTGGTATTGCTGAAGAGAGGGACACATAGATTGATGGAACTTAATAAGAAACCTAAAAATAGGCTCACACAAATATACCCAACTGATTTAAGACAAAGATGCAAAAGTAATTCAATGGAGGAAATATGGCCTTTTAAACAAATGGCATTGGAGGAATTGAACATCCATAGGCAAACAAGCAAACAAACAAAAAGAGCCCTGACCAAAATCTCACATATTATATAAAAATTAACTCAAAATTACCTTAAATGTAAAACATGAAACTATAAAACATTTAGAAAAAAATAGGAGAGAATTTCAGGATCTAAAACTAGGTAAAAAACTCTTAGACCTAACACCAAAAGCATGATCCATAAAACAAAAAATGATAAATTGTGTCTCATCAAAATAAAAGCTTTGGCTTTGCAAAAGGCCATGTTAAGGTAAAGTCAGCCAGATGCGGTGGCTCACGCCTGTAATCCCAACACTTTGGGAGGCCCAGGTGGGTGGATCACCTGAGCTCAGGAGTTCAAGACCAGTCTGGCCAACATGGCAAAACCACCGTCTGTAATAAAAAAATATAAAAATTAGCCAGGCATGTTGACACATGCCTGTAGTCCCAGCTACTCAGGAGGCTGAGGCAGGAGAATCACTTGAACCTGGGAGGTGGAGGTTGAAGTGAGCCGAGAATGCACCACTGCACTCCAGCTTGGGCAAGACTCTGTCTCAAAAAAAAAAAAGAAGGTAAAAAGTCAAAAAGTCAAACTATACACAGAAGAAAAATATTTGCAAACCACGTCCAACAAAGCTAGTATATGCAATATATGAATTACCTCCAAACACAACATAAAAAAGCAAATAATTGGCCAGGTGCGGTGGCTCACACCTGTAATCCCAGCACTTTGGGAGGCAGAGGCGGGTGGATCACAAAGTCAAGAGATCAAGACCCTCCTGGCCAACATGCTGAAACCCCATCTCTACTAAAACTGCAAAAAAATTATCTGGGCATGGTGGTACATGCCTGTAGTCCCAGCTACTCGGGAGGCTGAGGCAGGAGAATTGCTTGAACCCAGGAGGCGGAGGTTGCAGTGAGCCGAGTTCACACCACTGCACTGCCACCTGGGCAACAGTGTGAGACTCTGTCTCAAAAAAAAAAAAAAAAAAAGCAAATAATTCAAGTATAAAACAGGCAAAAACATGAACAGAGAGTTTCCCCAGGAGGACATATAAGTAGCAAATAAGCAAATGAAAAGATGTTCAACATCTTTAGCCATTAGGGGGAAATAAAAATTAAGCAACAATGTGATATTCCTACACACCTGTCAGATTAGCTAAAATAAAAAATAGTGCAATAAATATGCTGACAAGGGCATGGATCATTCATACATTGCTGGTGGGAATGTAAAATGGGAAACAGTTTGGCTGTTTCTTTAAAAAACTAAACATGCAACTACCATACAACCCAGGAAATGCACTCCTGGTTTTATTTTAGTGAAAGGAAGACTTGTGTTCACACCAAAACCTGTACACTAATGTTTATAGCAGCATGATTCATAATAGCCAAAAATGAGAAACAATTCTGATGTCCTTTAATGAATGAATAGCTAAACAAATTGTGATAAATTCACACCATACAATACTAAGAAATAAAAAGGAACAAAGATTGATACATTCAGAATTATGCTGAGTTTAAAAAGCCAATCCCAACCAGACATGGTGGCTTATACCTGTAATCCCAACACTTTGGGACACCGAATCGGGCAGATCATTTGAGGTGAGGAAGGAGTTCAAGACCAGCCTGGCCAACATGGTGAAACCCCATCTTCATGAAAATACAAAAATTAGCCAGGCATGGTGGCACATACCTGTAGTCCCAGCTACTAGGGAGGCTGAGGTAGGAGAATTCCTTGAACCCAGGAGACAAAGTTTGCAGTGAGCCTAGATCACGCCACTGCATTCCAGCCTGGGTGACGGTGCAACTCTGTCAAAAAAAAAAAAAAGTCAATCCCAAAAGGTTACATATTATATAATTCCATTTATATGACATTCTGGAAATGACAAAATGGAGAACAAATTAGTAGGTCCCAGAGTGAGGGAGTGGTGTGGGAGAGGAGTGAGTATAGACATAGAACCGTCAACATGAAGGATGCTTATTAGTGATGGAAGTGTTTTGTATCTACACTGTATCAGTATCCTAGTTATGATGTTACTGTTGTTGGAAACTAAGTAAAGTGTTCATGGGATCACTCTGTATTATTTCTTACAACTGCATGTGAACCTATATTTATCTAAAAAGTTGAATGTAAACATTAAACAAGTTTGTATTATATTACAACTCATTAATAAAATAAAAATTCATGGGCCCATAATTTAAAACTTAAATTTATTAAAAGCGGGGGGAAGCTCTTCCTTGCAGCAGCATGCCAACAAATACAATTAGAAGGAATGATGGAATTTATCGATTGTCATAGAAATAATTAATTAGGATAAGAAGTATCACTGGATGCTGAAATTTATGGGTGATTTGATTAGGAATGGAATGTTTACCTGATCTCAAGATGTCTCCCTACAATGATTCACTGCATGCAAAAGAGGAAAAAATAACTGCAGTGGGGAGATGTAGTGGAAGGCATCTTGATTAAGTGATCAATGTTAGCATTACTAATATCAGGACAAGAAGTAATCAGGTGCCACTTGTTAGGATACAATGGGAAAGCATGGCATCATTTCTGTGCTATTCTTGCCAAAGATTTACATCCTGAGTCTAGTCATGAGGAAACATCACATAGACCCAGATCAGGGGTATCCTGCAAAATGATCAGCCTGTTAAGAAAAAACTGAAGAGCTGTTTTGATTGAAGGAGAGTGGAGAGACATACAATGAACTTTTCATTGTCTATTACTTTAAAATTCACTGGCTTGTCATGAATATTGAATGAATCCTTACCCATGCGTGATTTTGTACCAGCCTGTATCAATCATTTGAGAAAAATATTGTTTCTCTGAGTTATGTAGCTCTGCCCAATGTGGACACATTTCATTATGAAATACTTTTTTAATGAATTTTTTTTTTTGAGATGGAGTCTTGCTCTGTCACCCAGGCTGGAGTGCAGTGGCACGATCTCAGCTCACTGCAACCTCCACCTCCCAGGTTCAAGGGATTCCCTTGCTTCAGCCTCCTGAGTACGTGGGACAGGTGTGTGCCACCACGCCCAGCTAATTTTTGGTATTTTTACTAAAGACAGGGTTTCACCATGTTGGCCAGGATGGTCTTATACTCCTGACCTCAGGTGATCCGCCCACCTTGGCCTCCCACAGTGCTGGGATTACAGGCGTGAGCCACTGCACCTAGCCTTTAATGACATTTGTTAATGTCATCACTCAACTAATGAAAAATGCCTTTAAATATTAGGAAGGTGCCAAGCTCAGGGTGGCAGATAACAAGTTGTCACAAATTCTAATTTTCACTTGAAAGCTGGAATTGTACCATTTTGGCAACAAATAGTGTAAATTACTTACTTTGAGATTACAGGCTAGCTTTGTTCATTTTTGAGATAATGTCTACCAAATACCCAGGTCTGAAAAATCAATTTATCTGTTAGTCCTTCTTTGAAGTTAAAATGGTTTCTGATGGAAAAAGCAGCTAGTTCAGCTCACAGCTTAATCACACAATTGCTTTTCCTTAAGACAACCGTCATTCTTCTGTTGCAGCAAAAAGTGCTTCATGAAAACTTCTCATTTCATCATACAGAATGTTAAAAATACATGTACTTGTAGGTTGTTTTAATGCAATTAATTTTTACTGTTTCAAGAACAATCTTAAATAAAACTAGAATGTTTTTTAAAATTGCACATACATTGCAGTGAAGAATTCGATAGTAATTGCCATAATTTAGTGTTAACAGGTTTAATTTTTGCTAAGTCCTAGCAATTTTACTGACCATCGCTTTTTTTTTCTTTTTCTTTTTGAGACAGTCTCACTCTGTTGCCCAGGCTGGAGTACAGTGGCACAATCTCGGTTCACTGCAACCTCTGCCTCCTCAGTTCAGTGATTCTCGTACCTCACCCTCCTGAGTAGCTAGGACTACAGGTGTGCACCACCACACATGGCTACTTTTTTTTGTATTTTTAGTAGAGACAGAGTTTCACCATGTTGGCCAGGCTGGTCTCAAACTCCTAGCCTCAAGTGATCCTCCTGCCTTGGCCTCCCAAAGTGCTAGGGTTACAGGCATAAGCCACTGCACCAGAAGTGACCATTGCTTTTGATCTTTGACGAAAATATCAACACTGGGTAAAGATAAAACACAACAAAATTACAAAAAATAGTTTTGGCCTTGCTGACCACACTCTGAGAACCACTAAACACTACAGAGACAAAGAAATTAGTCAAGCCTTAAGTAACTATTGATAACAACTAAAAATAAAGGATTTGTTTTTATGTAGCAACTTACAACATAATTTCTCATGCATTATCTTACTTGATGCTCATAACACTCTTGAGATTGCTATTTAGGTAAAGCTGGCATTATTTTTCACACATATAAGAAACAACCTTTGAACTAACTGAAATAACTTGTTCATCCTCTTAGCTGATAAGTGACAGAGCTTGCCTTTTAAACCAGACTTGGTGACTCTAGCTGCAGAATTTTCCCTACAGTACCACATTTCCTCTCTGCCCTGCCATGGAATACAGAAAGATCTGCTTCTTTTTTTTTCTCCTTAATATGTCTGTAGCCTGTCATCTGTTGATCCTTCTACCGGGTCTTTCCTACCACAGGGGGAAATTATAGGAGCTACAATTCAAGATGAGATTTGGGCGGGAAAACAGAGCCAAGCGGTATCAGGATTCAATGCAAGGCACAACTCATCCTGGAACCCTTTCCCAACTGCCTCTGCCTACCTCTCATCGTGCTCCACTCACCGTGGCTGAGGCAGAAGTTGCTGTGCTGTGTACGCCTTTTCACAGCACATATCACAGTATACAGAAATCACTGGCGTATTTGATCTCTTTTCCTCTCTAGACTTGAGATCCTTGGAGGCAAGTCTATGTGCTTGATCTCTGGTACTGATTCAGTGTCAAGAAGTTCAGTGCTGAATGAATGAAGAAATTTAACCAAAAAATAACTATTGAGTGAATGCCAGCTCTGTTCCAGCTGTGAATTTAAGCAGCTGAAGGTCCAATGGCAAGCAAAAAATCCACACAGCATCACTGCTCACGTGGCTTACACTCTACTTGGAGTGCAGACACAAGTTAAATACCCACACTAATGAAGAAATAACTAAAACTAAGATGTGTTGCTTGCGGATGAGGAGTACAGCTCAATGAGAGCAGTTTAAAAAGGACCAGGATCTTGACTATTTTTTATTCCTTTCATTTTGCTTTTATTTGTTTATTTGTTTTGATGTTAAATGAAAGAGATCCAAGTATGATTTAGACTTAATGGGAATAATTCAAGTGCATGCGAAAGGTTAAATAATAACAAATCATAAGAGGAGATAAAATGATTAAATAACAGAGTTTGCTTCTTGAGAATAGAAAGAATTCTACAACTCTTGCAGAGAGACTAGCCTGGATGAGAGAAGAAACACCTCTTCTGAAGCCACAGGAGGAAAAACTGAGGCAGTAGATGCAGAAGTAGGTAGATGGTAGGTTTTGTAAAAGTAAATTGAACGAGGGCCTGTCAAAAGCTTGGATTTTGTCTGAGAGAAAGAAGTCAAAATTATCTACTGGAAATTAGGTGAAAGGTGAGGTAAATGGGTGAGAAAATTCAGTTTAAACCTTCATTAATGGAAATAAGGTAGATATACAGCACAAAGTCCATTGAAAGTCTATCCCCTCAAGAAAAGCTTTGCAAATTGCCCTTGGAAGGAAAGGTAGGAGCATGGCTTGGGGAAAGTGGGGTGGTGAAGCTACCTCTGAATACATTCTCCAAACATTGCACTTCTTCAACAATGTTCAAGATATCAAAATTATAATGAAAAGGTATTAGAGAAGACAGCATGAAAGCTAGGCAGTGAGAGCCAAGACACACAGACAAGTAGTAAAAGGTGACGACGTTTTAGCATCCTTGTTGCTCCTCTGTCAATCACTATTAGCACAGGCCTCAGATTACACTCTACACTCTACCCCCTCCCAGGTTCCATCTTCCCAGAGTCAGAACCCAGCTGGGACTATGAAGACAGGAGGGCACAGTTACAGATCTAAATGCTTAAATTTGCTATGTCGGATGTAGAAGGTCCAGGTGATAAGAGTGTCATGGGAGTATATGGCAGAGTTAGAGAGAAGGCTAGTGGAGATGAGGAAATTAGAGTTTTTGAGGGCCCTCCATGGAGGGTGAGGGCACACTGGAAAGAGAAGGCCGTGATCCAGGCATCTAAGTCTTTGTTGAATGATGGAGTGTAACCTGGAGGCAAGAATGTGACAGGGACTAGGGAGGAAGAGTCAAAAGTTATGCTGTGGTATGAGATAATTTGTCTCAAGAGAGTGAGCAAGTAATGATCTAGAAGAAGCAGTAGAAAGCAAGACAGACACAAAACCTCATGCAGATCCTAAGGTAAGTACAGCAGAAGAGTAAACAGCCAGCACTAAACCTAGAGAAAGAGACGTTAGAATAATCACTTCCTATGCTGTGCCCCAATGGACTGTGTCAGCTCAAAAGGTATGCCTTTCAAATTGGTCAAACCCACACTCTGGGCTAGCTTGGCCTTGTCTGGGAAAGTGCTGACCTCAGGAAAAACTACATTTCAGTTAAGGAGATGAAGGGATGGAGGGGAAAGGCTGATTCTGGTATGGTAAAATAAATGAATATTCATTCATTTATGAGAAAACAGATTGGATGCCTCTAAGATTGTGTTTTATCATTTGATTAAAAGCTGTATGAAGGCAAGGACTAGGTGTCTCATTCACCATTGTATACCCAGGACCTAGCAATATTCCTGGCAGACTGCAGGTCCTCAAATATACTTGTTAAAAATGAGAATGAATTAACTGTTACTCCAGTTGTAGTATGGAAGGGAAATGGGTAGGAAAATTCAGTTTAAATCTCCATCAGTGGAAATAAGGTGGATATACAGCACAAAGTAAATTGAAAGTTGATATGCTTTGGCTGTGTCCCCACCCAAATCTTATCTTGAATTATAATCCTCGTAATCCCAATCCCCATGTGTCAAGGGAGAGACCAGGTGGAGATAACTGAATCACTAGGGTGGTTTCCCCATGCTGTTCTCATGATAATGAATGAGTTCTCACGAAATCTGACAGTTTTATGAGGGGCTCTTTCCCCTTCACTCAGCATTTCTCCTTCCTGCTGCTTTGTGAAGAAGGTGCCTTGCTTCTCCTTTGCCTTCCACTATGATTGTAAATTTCCTGAGGCCACCCCAGCCATGCTGAACTGTGAGTCAATTAAACCTCTTTTCTTTATAAATTACCCAGTTCGGGGCAGTTCTTCATAGCAGTGTGAGAATGAGCTAATACAAAAGTCTATACCCTCAAGAGAAGCTTTGCAAAGTGCCTTTGTCCCCTGACTTCCAAAGTCATTGTTTCAGAAATGCAGCATACCCTGGAAAGCCTCCTCCTCAGGTGAGCAAAGGGTGGGCAGTAGTTGAAATAGGGAAGAGAAAAAGAGGAAGGGAAAAATAGGAGAGAGAGAGAAAGAGAGACCTGTTATAAGAGGGCATAAATAGGAATCACCTGAATTCAAAGGTGGACATTCAGGTCTCAGTGAATTTTATTTTATGTTTCATATGAAGGAAGGAACAGTGGCTAGTAAGACACTTGGTAATTCTTAGAAAGACTGCAAAGAAATACAGCATGATGTTAAAAGTACCACTGTTATCTCTTGCTAGGAGACATTTTTTCTTCTTTGTATAATTCTTTATGTCTGTATTCTCTATATCAAATCAATATAATTTTAATTTTTAGAAAAACTGTAGAAAAATATTTATGCCCCTTTAAAATTCCTCACAAGCACAAAATAGCTATTTTTAGGGTAAAATTGGTTGTAAACGAAAGGAATTATAAAGTTCCAAAATAAATTATCACTAATAATTTCAGCAGTAGTGCAGTAATTATGAAGAATCAATACATAGTAAATGTAATAAAAATGAAAAGTTGTTAGGAAAGCAGACAACATGCAAAACACCAGCTGTGTGACTTAATGTCGATACTTATCACAAAACACCATCTACGGTACATAAAACAGAAAATTCAGAGCTGCAGGAAAACTTGCTACCTATAATGGTAGGAAGACACACATTTTAGGAAATCAGCATGACAAGCTACTAAAGTGGAAATAAGTAAATAACTACTATTTTCAAATAGTTTCAGAATTATACTAGTTACTACAAGAGAATTTTTTAATTAAACAGAATTTTTCGTTACTTAAAGTATCAACAAGGACATGTCCTCTTTTTCAGCACAACTAAGAACTAAAAGTGTGTAAAAGTCTGCTTGAGCTAGATTGTGCTACAGTAACAGCTCTCCCAAATGTCAGTGGCTTCCAATAGTGTATTTCTCACTCATGTTACATGTTAGGGGCTGCAGGTGGGCTATGGCTTCATTCCATATTTCTTCTTATTCTAGGACTTAGGCTGAACAAACAGTCTCTATTGAGACAGCATTCTTAAGTCCAAGGAAAATACTGAGTTACTGGAAAACAGCAAAAACTCAAAGTTTCTAAGAATTGGATATTGCAACCTCATTTTATTGATCAAAGAAAGTCATGTGGCTAAGCCTGATGCTACAGCAGTGATGTATACTCCTCCCAAGGGATGCACTAAAGTCATATGGCCTTGGGCAGGGATGTGCAATCCTTTTATAGGAAAAGGGACAATGAATATTAGGGCATAATAATATAATCCATCACAATATGCCTTCACTTACTGGCATTTACTATAGTGGTAAACACTAGAAAAGCGCAGTGAAGATAAAAACATTGTTTATATCCTTAGGAGCTTAGTGGAGAGCTACCATAGAATGTTTGCTATGGGTATATACCACACTATATCCTGTACTTATGGCATCCCATTTAAGTCTTTCAGTGGCTCTATAATGTATTACAGGTATTCATCATTCTTATTTTCTTTAAGGGAAAACTGAAGTTTTCCACTTAGCCCGAAGTCTCTGTGATAGATTGGAAAAAATGATCAAAATTCTTCCTCTTCTGGCTACGAGACTTCCATGTCTTAAAATATACTTATTAAAAGTGAGAATGAATTAACTGTTGCTCCATTTGTAGTATGGAAAGTAAATGGGTGGGAAAATTCAGTTTAAACCTCCATCAATGGAAATCAGGTAGATATACAGCACAAAGTAAATTGAAAGTCTATCCCCTCAAGAGAAGCTTTGCAAATTTCCCTTGTCCCCTGACTTCCAAAGTCATTGTTTCAGAAATCCAATGTACTCTGGAAGCATCCTCCCCAGAAGAGCTTTGCAATACTATAGCATATCTGAACTTCTCAGCAAGAAGTGCAGACTTTCTCAACTCTTATATCTGAGCTGGTCATGTGAGTTTCTTTGACTAACAGGCTATTAACAAACACAGCAAGCAGAGGCTTAAAATATGTTTGTACACAGGGGCTTGCCCTTTCCCTGCTCTTGGAACCATGCTGCCCTGACTACCCTTCTAAATGAGTGAGTGACACGTGGCTCAGTTGCCCCTACTGTACTAACTTATAGCCTACACACCATCAGACAAGCGAATGAGGCCACCTTAGATCATCTAGGCATGTGCCAGTGCACTACCTGGCAACAGATACATGAGAACCCAGCAGAGACATGCTGAGATGGCCATCCACCTGGGCCTCAGAATAAAAAGCTAAATAAATAGTTGTTGTTTTGAATCACCAAGTTTTGAAGTGGTTTGTTATGCAGAAAAACCTAACTAATACACAGGAAGAAAGGACAGAACAGAAATATATATACAAGCCTGTTTCCAAAATCTTGTTCTTTCTACTAAGCTGTACTTCCTCTCTAGGATGGAAGAAGGACCTTGAAAAGTCAGGCACTCCATTCATTCATGCAACATGCATTTAACATATATTTACTGGGTAACCAGCGTAGCACATGTCAGGCATTTTACTATGGTTAGGTGCACTGTGTTGAACAAGAAGGAAATACCTCTGTCATCAAACAGCTTACAGTGTAATGGCTAGGGGAAAGGAGCAACGAGTAATAAATATATAAACAGAGAATGTATTATTTTACCCTTGATCCCAGGAGGTCAAGGCTGCAATGAGCCATGATTGCGCCACTGCACTCTAGCCTGGGCAACAGAGAAAGACCCAATCTCAAAAATAAAAAACAAACAACAAAAAAAGAATTCATTATTTTACATTGTTATGAGAGATACAAAGAATCCCAACATAATTATGTATTAGAAAACTGTGGAATGAAAGAAAAAGAAGGAGTTAGAAAAGGAGCTCTAGTGTAAGTAGAGTTGTAAGGGGAGCAAGCAAGGCCTCTCTAAAAGAAATGGTGCCAGTCATGGTCTCCAGAAAACAGATATTGAGATGGAGTTAGGAGTGCAAAGGGTTTAATAAAGAGTAATACTTGTTTTTTAAAAAGGTGAGGGACAGAAGAAGCATCAAACCATAATCTGACGAGAAGCCAGAAAGACAGGAGCCCAGCGTGGAGCTCTGGAGCAGATTGCCTGTTAGAGGAATTCTATATTGGGTGGAAATGCCTTGTACCACTGATGCTAAAAATCTTTTTATGTGGCTTTTTTTTTTTTTTTTTTTTTGAGACCAAGTCTCACTCTATTGCCCAGGGTGGAATGCGATAGTATAATCTTCGCTAACTGCAATCTCCACTTCCTGGGTTCAAGTGATTTTCCTGTCTCAGCTTCCCAAGTAGCTGGGATTACAGGCATGTGCCACCACCCCCGGCTACTTTTTGCATTTTTAGTAAAAATGGGGTCTCATCATGTTGGTCAAGCTGGTCTTGAATTCATGACCTCAGGCGATCCACCCTCATTTACCTCCCAAAGTGCTGGGATTACAGACATGAGCCACTGCACTTGGCCAATCCTTTTATGTGTTTATTGGCCATTTGTATATCTTATTTGGAGAAATGCCTATCCAAGTCCTTTGTCCATTTTTTAATCAGGTTGTTTTTTGTTGTTGTTGCATTATAGGAGTTATTTATATATTCAAAATATTAATCTGTGGCTCAAGACACTAGAGACTGTTGGGATGGCTTCAAACAGACCATATATCTGGAGCAGGTCTGAATTCATGGGTGTGTGACCTGTGCTTACTCAATAATAAAAGGGTCCCTTCCTAGTTTCTCTGTTGACACCATCTTGAAGTTCTCAACAAATTTCAAATAAGAAGTTCAACATTTTTATCACTGGGCCCTTCAAATTATGTAGCCGGTCCCTCAGTTATGGTTGTTAGTTGGGTTCTTCATTCTTCTCTACTTTGTGTCTGCATACCCAGAAATGTCAAAGATGGCTTCTTTACTCAAATGCCTGGTTGCCCTTGTTGGGATGGATGGAAAAGCTGGGGATGGCTGAGCATCTTTGTCCCTCTCTCTACATGGCCTCTCTATATAGCTAGCGTGGGCTTCCTTACAACATGGCAGTTGTAGGATAATCAGACTTTTTACATGGTCCCTGGTTTCCTCTAGAGTAGTCTACAAGCCTGAAAAAAAAAACTGCCAAGGAGTCTTATGACCTAGCCTCGCAAATCATATAACATAATTTATGTCACATCCTATTGGTCACCAGCCTGCTGTACCTTCTGGTCTTTCTGCTTTTCAAGAGGTATTATAAAAAATTAAAAAGAAAACTGTGCACTGAGATAAAATATTTACAAAACAAATATTTGATAAAGGGCTTGTAAGAAAGTCACTATGGGCAGCCCAGATCCAAAGGAAGGGAAAATAAATTCCACTTCTCAACGGAAGAAGTAGCAAAGAATGTGGCTAATATTGTCTTTAATTTACCACAGGGTGACATATATATAATACATTCATTTTAGAGGGACAAATTAGTGTCTGTTGCAGAGGGAACCCAAAGAGATAGGCCATTGTCATATTCAATTTCTTTTTCTTTTCTGTTTTTTTGTTGTTGTTGTTGTTTTTTTTTTTTTTTTTTTTTTTTTTTTTTTGAGACGGAGTTTCGCTCTTGATACCCAGGCTGGAGCGCAATGGCGCGATCTCGGCTCACCGCAATCTCCGCCTCCTGGGTTCAGGCAATTCTCCTGCCTCAGCCTCCTGAGTAGCTGGGATTACAGGCACGCGCCACCGTGCCCAGCTAATTTTTTGTATTAGTAGAGACGGGGTTTCACCATGTTGACCAAGATGGTCTCGATCTCTTGACCTCGTGATCCACCCGCCTCGGCCTCCCAAAGTGCTGGGATTTGTTGTTGTTGTTTTGATGGAGTCTTTACCTGTCGCTTAGGCTGGAGTGCAGTGGTGCAATCATCTCAGCTCGTTGCAGCTTCCACCTCTTGGGTTTAAGTGATTCTCGTGCCTCAGCCTCCCAAATAGCTGGGATTACAGGCATGTGCCACCATGCCCAGCTAATTTTTATGATTTAGTAGAGACGGGGTTTCACCATGTAGGCCAGGCTGGTCTCAAACTCCTGACTCAAGTGATTCGCCTGCCTTGGCCTCCCAAAGTACTGGGATTAAAGGCATGAGCCACCGCGTCTGGCCTAAATATTCTATTTCTAACGTTCAAAATAGGATTATGGAGTAAGGCAATATGCCTGCAAGTCAGACCTTTATCTCTCCCTTAAGAATATGAAAGATTAGCCGGGCGTGGTGGCTCACACCTATAATCGCAGAAGTTTGGGAGGCTGAGGCGGGCGGATCATGAGGTCAGGGGTTCAAGACCAGCATGGTGAAACCCTGTCTCTACTTAAAAATACAAAAATTAGCCAGGTGTGGTGGCACGCACCTATAATCCAAGCTACCTGGGAGGCTGAGGCAGGAGAACTACTTGAACCCGAGAGGTGGAGGTTGCAGTGAGCCGAGAGCATGCCATTGCACTCCAGCCTGGGTGACAGAGTAAGACTCCATCTCAAAAAAAAAAAAAGAATATGAAAGATTAGGGCTAGACCATAAATTATAGATTTTATAGAGTGAGAGTGGTAACCTTCCCCTTTCTGTCCCATAAGGATAGTGGTAAATAGAAAAAAAAAGACTTGAGTGAAATGTTAGGTTTTCATCTCTGTGATCTTTACTCTGGTGAAAGAAGGTGCATTAGAAAAGTAAGGACAGTGTTGAAAGCAGCAGGGGATTCTCCTGTCCTGCCCCAGCCTTGTCATGCTTAGAGGAGATCATCCCAGAGACTCCTGTACCAAAGCAAACTTGGTAACATGGCATGATCAGGTGCCCATAAAGAGGTGGACCTATTCAGCACTCTTAGTGCCTCCATTTGGACTCTTCCCAACTCTGGCCTGCCTAATCCAGGGACACCATACTAAGTCTACATGAATGCCAGGACACTGTCTTCTCAAAGTAAGAAGACTTGGTGTTTTCTTTTTCTTTTTCTTTTGTTTTAGAGACAGGGTCTCACTATGTTGCCCACACCGGAGTGCAGTGGCTATTCACAGGCACGATCCCACTACTGATCAGCACGGGAGTTTTGACCTGGTCCATTTCTGACCTGGGCTGGTTCACCCCTCCTTAAGCAACCTGCTGGTCTCCCGCTCCCAGGGCAGAGTTCTGGAATTGAACAGGAGAGGGGCCTCTGTGCCTGGATCACCTTTCCTTCAGCTGGGAATCTGGATAAATGTAGACAAAAGTGTAACAATAAGGAGCTCTGTCAGGTTCTCATGCTGCAATAACTCCTGGTAGATCCTGTCCCACTGGTTGGGACAGAAGGGAATTCAATATGGGGATTTTCTAATTAGAGTAATATTTATGTGGGTTGACACTTCTTTTATATGATTCATAAACACCAGCTTGGTGCTTTTTTTTCATGACCATTTGTACTTTAAGTGAATTATGCCACCTTTCTTCATACAGCATAAAGTTTTCAGGAAAAAGAAAGTTTTCTAGCTTGTTTAACTGCATTAAAACTACAGACGCTCCTCAGCTTACAGTGGGTTTACATCTAAATAGACCCATCACAAGTTGCAAACAGGATTTTCAATTTACAATGGGTCTATTTAGATGTAACCCCACTGGAAAATAGGATTTTCAACTTGATTATATTTTCAACTTACAATGAGTTTATCTGGACATAACCCATCATAAGTCAAGAAGCCTACTAAATGTTATTGCTTTTGCACCACTGTAAAATAGAAAAATCATTCAATCAAACCATTTAATTTGGGGACATCTGTATTTTGTTATACTGGTATAAAGAAGAGCAGCTTTCACTCAAGTATTCATTTATGGCGTACGTATGTGTTAGTCACCATTTGGGGTACTAGAGATACTCACATCAAAGACATCCTGCTTGACCTTTGTGCTTCTCTGGGCTGATGCTCCTTTCTTGTCATTCCTTTATGGGAGGGTAGACTTACATTCCAACTCTTCAAAGCTTAGTAGTAAAGACCAGGCTATAACATATAACCAGGTTTTACTGAAGGTTTTGGGATAATGAAATGGAACTACTAGGCAATACCTAGTAGAATACCACCACCCCAGAACCAGGCTTTCCAAGTCCTCTAGAGCCCAGTGAGAGGAGGAACCTGCTAAGGCTAGCCTCTGCAGATATATAATCTTCATAAACTCAGCTCCACCCATAAGGATGACCCCTTTTGATGTTAAATGGAACAGTTCTGCTCAGCCTTGCTTTGACCCTTTCTACTGCTGAATTGCATCTTGATTTTTTTTTTCTTTCTGCAAATCCGTATTTTTTCTTTGTGGCTTCTTAAAAAAGTTTTAGTTTTAATATACAGATAGTAAAATTCATTTTTAGTGTGCAGTTCTATGAGTTTTAACAAGTACATAATCATATTACCACCATGATAATCAAGATACAGAATCATTCCATCACCCTCAGAAAATCCCCCATGTCCTTTTGTCATCAATCCCTCTCCATGCCCTCGGCCCCAGGCAAACACCGGCCTGTTTTCTATGTCCAGAGTTTTGCCTAATCCAGAATGTCATATAAATGAAATCATACAGCATGTAGCCATTTATATCTGATTCCTTTCATGTAGCATAATGCAGTTGAGATTCATCCATGTTGTTGAGTGTATCAGATCAGATGTTTGCTCCATTATATTGCTGAGTGGTTTTCCATTGTATGAATTTACCACAGTTCATTTATCCATTCACCAGTTGAAGAACATTTGTTCCCAGATTCTGATGATTATGAATAAAGCCACTATAAGAGTTACATACAGGTCTTGGTATGAACATAAGTTTTCATTTCTCATGAGTAAATATCTTGGAGTAAGGTTACTGGGTTGTATGATACATGTATGCTTAACATTACATGAAATAGCAAATTGTTCTCCAAAGCAGTTGTGCAATTTTGCATTCTCACCAACAATGTATGAGGATTCTAACAGCTCTGTATCCTTACCAGCATTGGTATTGCCAGTTTTCATGGGGATTTTTTCTTATTCATTCTAATAGATGTGCAGAGGTACCTCAATTTGGTTTAAACTTTTATTTTCCTAATGACTTATGATGTTTAGCATCTTTTCATGTGCTGATTGGCTATCATATCTGATATAGTTTGGCTGTGTCCCCACTCAAATCTCATCTTGAATTGTAGCTCCCATAATTCCCACATGTTGTGGGAGGAACCCAGTGGCAGATAATTGAATCATAACAGTGGTTCCCCCATACTGTTCTCAAGGTAGTGAATAAGTCTAATGAGATCTGATGGTTTTGAGTCCATTAAGCCTATTTTTCTTTATAAATTATCCAGTCTTGTGTATGTCTTTATCAGCAGTGTGAAAACGGACTAACACAATATCCTTCTTGGTGAAGTAGCTGTTCAGTTCTTTTGTCTATTTATTTATCAGGCTGTTTGCATTATTATTGAGAGCTGAAGATTCTTTACATATTCTAGATCCAAGTCCTTCAGAAGATATGTGCTTCGCAAAAATTTATCCCAGTCCACAGCTTGCCTTTTTGTTTTCTTAACTAGTGTCTTAGTGAACTGAAGCTACTATACAAAATACCATAGACTGAGTGGCTTAAACAAGAAACACTGATTTCTCACAGTTCTGAAGGCTGGGACGTCCAAGAAGATTAAGGTAACAGTAAGTTTGCTTTCTGGTCAGGGGCTTCTTCCAGGCTTGCAGATGGCTGCATTCTCACTATCTTCTCACAGAGCAGAGAGAGACTGTCTTAGTCTGTTTTGTGCCACTATAAGAGCTGGTTTCTGTTTGGTAATTTATAAAGAACAGAAATTTATTTCTGACAGTTATAGAGGCTGGAAAGACCAAAGTTGAGGGGCTGCATCTAATGAGGGCTTTCTTGCCGTATCATCCCATGATGTAAGGGTGGAGGGTTAAGAGAACACATATACACATAGGTGTGCATCACAGAGAGAGAGAAGGGAAAAGTTGGAAGGGCCAACTCATCTTACCAGAAACCCATTCCCACAATAACTAACCTCCTCTCAAGATATTAGCATTAATGCACTCATGAGGGCTCTGCCATAATCACCTCCTAAAGGTCTTACCTCTCAACACTGTTGCATTGTGGATTAAGTTTTTAACACATGAACTTTGGGGAACACATTCAAACCATAGCAGAGATAGAGTGACAACCAAAATAAGTGATTGAGGCATAAGTCTCAAATCATCCAGGTTTGAGCCTGATTGTGGGTATGCCTGGGAGAAACATTAAGTCACAGAAACATCTATGGCTATTTGTTTCCAAAAGGGTCTCAGCAGGTTTAGTATTTACACATTTTCCTTGAAAAACAGGAGGCAGCAGTGAGATAAATGATTACCTACTTGTGAGACTTTAGTTAGAGCCCAGAAAATCTACATTTTACATATGATAAGGTGAACATTTGAAGAAAAGGGGAACAGACGAAGCAGTTGTCTAGGGGAGAGGCAAAGGAACCATTAATCTCATCTTGTTTTTGTTCTGCACCTGGGAAGATAAACGAGCAGTCTTTTGAAAGGGCTAGTTTCTGTTTAGCCTTTAGGGAAGAAAACCTAATGACTTTTTTTTTTTTTTTGAGACACTTTCACTCTGTTGCCCAGGCTGTAGTGCAGTGTGCAATCTCGGTTCACCACAACCTCCACCTACCGGATTCAAGAGATTCTTACACCTCAGCCTCCCGAGTAGCTGGGACTACAGGCACGTGCCACCAGGTCCAGCTAATTTTTGTATTATTAGTAGAGATGGTGCTTCCCCATGTTGGGCAGGCTGGTCTCAAACTCCTGACCTCAGGTGATCTGCCCACCTCGGCCTCCCAAAGTGCTGAGATTACAGGTGTAAGCCACAGAGCTCGGCTGAAAACGTAAAGACTATTAGAAAGGGAGGGGGTGGCCGGGCGCGGTGGCTCACGCCTGTAATCCCAGCACTTTGGGAGGCCGAGGCGGGTGGATCACAAGGGCAATAGATTGAGACCATCCTGGTCAACATGGTGAAACCCCGTCTCTACTAAAAATACGAAAAATTAGCTGGGCATGGTGGTGCGTGCCTGTAATCCCAGCTACTCAGGAGGCTGAGGCAGGAATATTGCCTGAACCCAGGAGGCGGAGGTTGCAGTGAGCCGAGATCGTGCCATTGCACTCCAGCCTGGGTAACAAAGCGAAACTCCGTCTCAAAATATAAAAAAGAAAGAAAGGGAGGAGGTATAATGAGGTGTGTCCCATCCCCTATCCCATCATAGCTGTAAATTCAGTATCCAAGGTTTCTCTGACATTCCTTTGGCCAAGTGGGGGGGTGCCAGAGATCACAAAGATTTTCACCTATATTTTCTTGTAGAAATTGTATCCTTTAGGTGTTTTTTTAGGTCTACAGTCCACTTTGAGCTAATTTTTATATATGGTACCAATTACAAGTCAAGGCTTTTTGTTTGCACTTATATGTCAAATTGTTTCAGCATCATTTGTTAAAAAGACTATCTTTTCTTTATTGAATTGCCTTTGTACAATTTTCAAAAATTAATCATATATATGGATCTATTTCTAGTCCCTCTATACTGTTCACTTATCTATGTGTCTATGTTTTTACCAATACCATACTCTCTTGATTAGTGTGGCTTGATCCTAAGTTTTGAAATCAAGTGGTGTGACTCCTCTAAATGTTTTCTTTTTAAAAATCGTTTCTATTATTCTAGTTCTCTGTGTTTCCATACCAATTTTACAATCAACCTATCAATTTCTACTGGAAAGGAAAGCCTTCTGGTATTCTGATCAGGACTGCATTGAATCTATATAAATTAATTTGTAGAAAATTTAACAATATTGAGTCTTCAGATCCATGATTATAATATTTCTCTCCTTTTACTTAAGAATTTCATTTTCTGGCCGGGCACGGTGGCTCACACCTGTAATCCCAGCACTTTGGGAGGCTGAGGCAGTTAGACCACCCTAGGTCAGGAATTCAAGACCAGCCTGCCCAACATGGCAAAACCCTGTCTCTACTAAAAATACAAAAATATTAGCTGGGCGTGGTGGTGGGCATCTGTAATCCCAGCTATTCAGGAGGCTGAGGCAGGAGAATCGCTTGAACCTGGGAATCAGAGGTTGCAGTGAACTGAGATTTCACCACTGCACTCCAGCCTGGGCAACAACAGCAAAAACTCCATCTCAAAAAAAAGAATTTCATTTTCTTCAGCAATATTTTGTCAATGAAAAGAATCAAACACTGGCAAACTATACATCTGACAAAGGACTAGTATCCAGAATCTACAAGGAATGCAAACAAATCAGCAAGAAAAAAACAAACCCATCAAAAAGTGGGCAAATGACATGAATAGACATTTCTCAAAAGAAAATATACAAACAGCCAACAAACATGAAAAAATGCTCAACATCACTTACCATCAGGGAAATGCAAATTAAAACCACAGTGATATACCACCTTACTCCTGTAAGAACAGCCATTAGGAAAAAGTGAAAAAACAATAGATGTTGGCGTGGATGTGAAGAAAAGGGAACACTTTTACACTGTTAGTGGGAATGTAAACTAGTACAACCACTATGGAAAACAGTATAGAGGTTCCTTAAGGAACTAAAAGTAGAACTACCATTCAATCCAGCAATCCCACTACTGAATATCTACCCAAAGGAAAATAAATCATTACATGAAAAACACAAATGCACATGCATGTTTATGGCAGCACAATTTGCAAATGCAAAGACATGAAACCAATCTAAGTGCCCATCAACCAATGAATGGTTAAAGAAAATGTGGTATATATACACCATGAAATACTACTCAGCCATAAAAAGGAAAAGATAATGTCTTTTGCAGCAACTTGGATGCAGCTGGAGGCCATTATTCTAAGTGAGGTAACTCAGGAATGAAAAAGCAAATATTGTATGTTCTCACAAGCGGGAGCTAAGCTATGAGGATGCAATGGCATAAGAATGATACAATGGACTTTGGGGACTCATAGGGGAAGACAGGCGGGGGGAAGGTGAGGAATAAAAGACTACATACAGTGTACGCTACTCAGGTGTTGGGTGCACTAAAATCTCAGAAATCCTGGCTAAAGAATGAATCCATGTAACCAAAAACCACATATACCCCAAAACTTGAAATAAAAGAAAGGGCCAGGTGCGGTGGCTCATGCCTGTAATCCCAGCACTTTGGGAGGCCAAGTGGGCAGATCACAAGGTCAAGAGATGGAGACCATCTTGGTCAACACGGTGAAACCCCATCTCTACTAAAAATACAAAAATTAGCCAGGTGTCCGTGGTACATGCCTGTAATCCCAACTACTCAGAAGGCTGAGGCAGGAGAATCGCTTGAACCCAGGAGGTGGAGGTTACAGTGAGCCAACATTACACCACTGCACTCCAGCCTGGTGACAGAGTGAGACTCCATCTCAAAAAATAAAATAAAACTAAATTTCCAGATCGTGCCATTGCACTCCAGTCTGGGTAACAAGAGCGAAACTCAGTCTCAAAAAAAAAAAAAAAAAAAATTCCAGTATGTGCACATTACTTTGGTAGAAGTAAAAATAATAGTGTGTGTGTGTGTGTGTATATATATATATGTAGAGAGACAGAGAGAGTAAATCCTCCCACTGACTAGTCATTTATGATTCAGCTGGTTTGTGTTGTGCATGGTGCATGGCGTGCAAACATCTGAAAATGTCTGTTTTCGAGTGTTTGTAATTAACTCGTCTCAGCACAATTTATCAGTTAGCCTTTATTTCCTCCCATGACTTATGAATATACTTCAAGCATAGTTGTTTAAAATGGGATGTTTCTACACGACTTATCCTTTTCCTGGTACCACACTGATTTGCGCTATATGCAAATAGATTCACTGTGGTGGGCGGGGTCATTCGGAGAGAAAAAGAAAATGCGCAGTTGTTCCGAGCTTTATAAGAGCAGGCGGCTCGTTACGAGTAAAGCATGGTTTGGAGGAATCTAGGAGTGGGCAGGCTGACGGGTGATGAATATTCAAAGCACAACAATAAGAAACTTTACTTAAAGCGAAACTCTAAAGCACGATGCCCTCGGAAAGGAAACCCGCCATTAGGAAAGCTGATAGCCCTCCTTGAGGCATTACGCACCACGGCCAACCCTAGAGACCGAAGCTCTCTAGCTTTGATTTCGGCGCCAGAGCAGGGAAAGATTGGTTGCGGCCGCGGGGCGGGGCGGTGAGCGGGTCACTTCCTGCGCGGCAGGGCGCGTCCTCCCGCGCGCTATGGCAGCCAGGGCAGACCCGCAGAGGCAGCGGCCAGGAGTCGGGGTCGGGGTCGTGGTGACCAGCTGCAAGCATCCGGGTTGCGTCCTTCTGGGGAAGAGAAAAGGGTCGGTTGGAGGCGGCAGTTTCCAGCTCCCTGGAGGTCACTTGGAGTTCGGGTGAGCAGCTGCGGATGCCGGGAGAGCGAAGTGTGCGCGGAGGGACGAGCTCCCGCCGTGTTAGCTTCAGTGCGCCGTGCGTGAGAACGTTCGCGCTGACGCTGCGTGGTTTCTCTCGCCTTCCTCGGTTCCTCCCCTCGACCTCTGGGCTACGTAGGCACCAGCCCGGGAGGGGGCACTGTGGCGGGTCAGGCGGTGTCTTTGCTCCGTTACTTTGGTCTTTCCGGCTGCGCCCCAGCTGAGTAGTGGTTGGGAGTTCCTCTGTGAGGTGTGTGTTTTCTCACAGCTTATACACAAAACGAGGAAAGCAGGTGTGTGTAAACCTCCAGCAGGCCAATGTTGTCAGCTAAGACATGGCATGGTTTCCATGTGATTGACTGATTGATTGATTTGAGACTTGGTCTTGCTCTGTAGCCCAGGCTGGAGTGCAGTGGCGCTATTTCGAGTCACTGCAGTCTCCGCTTTTGGGTTCAAGCGATTTTCGTGTCTCAGCCTCCTGAGTAGTTGGGATTACAGGCGCCCGCCACCACGCCCGGCTGATTTTTGTGTTTTTAGTAGAGATGGGGTTTCACCATGTTGGCCAGGCAGGTCTCGAACTCCTGACCTCAGGTGATCCACCCGCCTTGGCCTCCCAGGGTGCTGGGATTATAGGTGTTAGCCACTGTGCCCGGCTGTTTTCCATGTGATTTAGACCAACACATATCAATTTAATACTTACTGGCCGCGTAACCAAGCCCATTTGCCTGGCTAGAGTGCAACTAAAAAATAAACACACATGTATATATATTTATCATGAATGAATATTGGATTTTCTCAATTTTTTTCCTGCATCTATTGAAATCGGATTATATGTAAAACTTTCGTTGCACTCTAACCAAGCAAATGGGCTAACGAAACACTTTGGGCCTCAGTTTCCTCATCTTTAAAATGGGAATGTTGGACCAAATCCCCTTGAAGATTCCTTCTGCCTTGGCACTTCTGCGATTTGATTATAACTGTCAGAGGAGTTGGACAACTAAGGAGACTCAGTTCTATACAAGATGAAGAGAGCCTGGAGAGTTTATAACCTTGATTGTACTATCATGGGTGTGTGCGTATGTCCAGACTCATCAACTTGTATATATTTCACATATACATGTTTATATACAAAAGGGTATACAAAACGTTTTTTGTAAAAAAAAAATAATAATGAATAAATGTTTTTCAAGTAAAAAAAAAAAAAGCCTAGGATGGTGCTAAAAAGTGGATTCTGAAGTGAGAATAAGGTTGAAATCAAGAACAGATAAATAGCATCTAAAGTATCAGACCCTTTTCCTTCAGTATAAACAGTTTTCAAATGTACATAAAAATAGAGAGAACAGTGAATCTTCTTGTACCCATCACAGAGCGTTTTCTTGTTTCATCTTGACTGCCCTTCCCTCTCCCACCCAAAACACACACACCCTGAGTTGTGTGTGTGTGTGTTTTGGGGGTTTTCTTGGTTTTTTGTTGTTTTTTTAAAACTATTTTAGAGGCAATTTCAGACATCCTATTATACCATCCCTAAATAGTTCAGTATGTACCGCTAATAGACTTTTTTAAAAAACATAACCACAATGATTTTCTTTCTTTCTCTCTTTCTTTTTCTTTTTTTGACAGAGTCTTGCTCTGTCATTAGGCTGGAGTGCAGTGGCGCGATCTTGGCTCACTGCAACCTCTGCCTCCTGGGTTCAAGCGATTCTCCTGCCTCAGCCTCCCGAGTAGCTGGGACTAGAGGCATGCACCACCACACTCAGCTAATTTTTGTATTTTTAGTAGAGACGGGGTTTCACCGTGTTGGCCAGAATGGTCTCGATCTCTTGACCTCATCATCTGCCCGCATTGGCCTCCCAAAGTACAGATGTGAGCCACCATGCCCAGCCCACAATCATTTTCATACCTAACAAAATAATTCTTTAAGTATCATCTGATACCCAGTATGTGTAGCATTTTCCTCAGTGATCTTAAAATGTCCTTTTACTGTTTTGTACTAATTGGGATCAAAGGAAGGGCATGTATTGCATTTGGTCAATATTATTTTAAAGTAAAAAATAAGAGCAGAAAAACAAATTTTCCTTCTTTCCTGTAGTATGAGTAAAACTTCCATGAAACCCCCTCCCCAAGGAACCGTACCCTGCTTTGCAAGTTTTATAAGTTTATAGATTCATGTGTTCTTGTTCTCTATAGCTAATAACTAAAAGTTCCTGTTTTTCATCTAAGCAGCACAGCAAAAGGTCATGAGACAGGTCTAAGGAGGCGAAACTGCAACCATCCAGATGCCATAGTGAAGGAAGCGAAATAAACTGTGCTTGCAACCCAAATAGTGGTCATCTGGACCGCATAGCATACGTTATATGTAAGCTTAAGTTATAAACCTGTCATTTTTAATAAACTGTCTTTGTTCACTTCTGCATTTCATATATAAAAGTCAAGCTTTGTCTTTGTTTAATACTCAATCTATTGGATGTAAATCCACTGAGCCAGCGCACACCCTAATAAAATCTTCCTGTTCCACCCATTGGTCTCGCCAATCTCCTAATTCCCGCAACAAATCTAATAGTAACCCCTCCCCGTGTCGTTTTTTCTTATGTCATTTATTTGTTAAATAATATGGGTCATTTGTCCTGATGAATTTTTCATCGGGACCATGTTCTTCTAATCCACCTGTGTCTTATAAAGTGGGCGTTAGAAGTACTGTATAGCCTTGATCTCGGTGCCTTTTAATCAGACTTTTTCTTTATAAAATAGGAAATTCTTATCGCATGAAATTTTTTTTATAAAATGGTCTTTGGAATTTAAGAAAGCATCAATAAATGTATCATTTCCAGTTAATTAAGAAAAACTATCAGTTAAGAAATAAAATTTCTAGATTAAGAACCAGATTGCCCAGGCAGCCACACATGGTACTTTTTTGAATACTGGTGAGCATTAACCTAACTCAGATCACAGATTAAGCACTAGTTAGAATGCAGAGTCACCAGTGCAATGGCTAGAGATAGCTGTCTTACCAGTAACAAAAGGAAGTCTTGAAATCTTGACTCAGATGTCAGTGATCATAGCCAACATTGAGCTCAAATGAGCTTTTTGTTAAGGGCTGGATAATATGTCTCTTTGCATGTATGCTTTCATTTGATCTTTACATAACTGGTATACTCAGTGGGCTACATTTGATGGGAGAACAAACAGGAAATGTTTTATTTTCTCCTTCCGTTGGCTTCAAACATGATTTTTCTTTCCCTGCTCTTCAGAGACGTTTCCTGCAAATTCTATAGTTTTCCTGTCACTTGGTTATAAAAACAAATCACATTTGGGTCAGTATGATTTACTTTCAAGCATTTAAAAGTCCAATCCAGTTTAAACTTTCAGTGTCACTTCCAGTTTCTGATCCCTCCCTTGTAGTGCATAAATGAGGTGTAAGCCATTATTTTGTTTTTCCGCGTCTCTTCCTCTTCTCACCCGGCTGTCTCTGAGTTTCCTTCCTTCTCCAGTGTGTTGGGGAAGGAGGAGAGAGAGCAAGCCATTCAGGTGACTGATGCTGCTCTGATCCATCCATTGGTGCCCTCTGGGCATGGTTTCCACATGTGTGCTTTCTTGGTATGTTTGTCAGTGATTGGGAAGTCCCACAAATATTTCCCTGACAGAATGGGAAAAAATTTTTGTAATCTACCCATTGGACAAAAGGCTAATACCCAGAATCTACAAAGAACTAAAACAGATTCACAAGAAAAAAACAAACAAACCCATTCAAAAGTAGGCGAAGGATATGAACAGCGACTTCTCAAAAGAAGACTTATATGAGGCCAACAAACATATGAAAAAATGCTCATCATCACTGGTCATTAGAGAAATGCAAATGAAAACCACATTGAGATATCATCTCATGCCAGTTAGAATCGCGATCATTAAAAAATCTGGAGACAGATGCTGGAGAGGATGTGGAGAAATAGGAACACTGTTACACTGTTGGTGGGAGTGTAAATTAGTTCAACCATTGTGGAAAACAGTGTGGCGATTCCTCAAGGACCTAGAAATAGAAATTCCATTTGACCCAGCAATCCCATTACTGGGTATATACTCAAAAGATTATAAATTGTTCTCTTATAAAGACACATGCACATGTATGTTCATCGCGGCACTGTTTACAATAGCAAAGACCTGGAACCAACCCAAATGCACATCAATGATAGACTGGACAAAGAAAATGTAGCACATATACACCGAATACTATGCAGCCATAAAAAACAATGAGTTTATGTCCTTCCTAGTGACTTGGATGAATCTGGAAACCATCATTCTCAGCAAACTGACACAAGAACAGAAAATCAAACACCACATGTTCTCACTCATAGGTGGGTGTTGAACAATGAGAACACGTGGACACAGAGAGGGGAGCATCACACACTGGGGTCAGTTGAGGAGGGCAGGCTAGGGGACGGACAGCAGGGAGAGGGGAGGGCACGGAGGGATAAGGTGGGGAGATATGCCAGATACAGATGATGGGGGAATGGAGGCAGCAAACCACCTTGCCATGTATGTACCTATGCAACAACCTGCATGATCTGCACATGTACCCCAGAACCTAAAATACAATTAAAAATAAAATATTTCCCTGACATAGGTGACTGGTTTTCTGTGGCATTGGCCCCCCTCCTAGCTCTTGCTTCTAGCACATCACCCCACATTTTCTTTCTCCTGGGATCTCCTGTTCGATTACCCAGCAGTTTCTTGTGGCATCTGCTTGGCCCAAAGGAAACGCACAATGGGAATGATATTTTCACTGCTGCCCATTTTCCTTGCTCAGCCTCTGTATTCACCTGCATCTAGAAACTCCAAGGGACACATTTCAGATGTACCTAAGAGCTCTCACCCTTGTAGCACACCTTCTCTGATGCACTGAAGCAGGAGAGTGACACACTGAGTATCTCCTTGAGAGTCACTCCCAATCTTTTGACTGATTCTCTTGGAATGCTCCTCACTTGACTTGGGGACAGAGTTGGCCCCTTGTAGTCTGGAAGGGAAATGCTCCTACCAGGCTGAAAATTCCTAACTTTCCTCCCTCTCAAAGATCTTCTTTCCTTTTTTTTTTTTTTTATTGCATTTTAGGTTTTGGGGTACATGTGAAAAACATGCAAGGTTGTTGCATAGGTGCATACATGGCAGTGCGATTTGCTGCCTTCCTCCCCTTCACCTATATCTGGCATTTCTCCCCATGCTATCTCTCCCCAACTCCCCCCCGACAGTCCCCCCAACTTCCCCCCAACAGACCCCAGTGTATAGTGCTCCCCTCCCTGTGTCCATGTGTTCCCATTGTTCATCTTCTTTCTTAAACCACCTGGGTAGGAAGAAGTTGCAGGTCTAGTTTGGCCTTCGTTAGCAAACCCTTGAGCTCAGATAATACCTGTTTGCCCTTTTGCTTGAGAATTTAGAGGTGCTTTTTACCTATTGTCTTCAGTTTTGAGGCTTAAACAGAAATTCTGAGACTGCTGGAAAAGACATAGTGTACTTCTTGATACAATTACGATGACCCCATGAGGAAGTAATGGTACTCTCCTTTTACTTGTCCAAGGTAGAAAGTAATGAACTTTGAGCTCAATCCCAGGTCTACTTGACTCCAAAGTCTGTGCTGTCCATACACTAAACTGCCTCCTGGTTACACACAGGTTCTAGGGCTGTAAATTAGTGCTGAGATGTCTGAATGTTAATTTTTATTTAATATTAAGTCTTTTTCATCTTCAGATAACTAGATACAGAAGATAAAGAATGTCAAGGACAAGATTGCTGATTTATTGTTTTTAAATTTTAATTTTTTTAATTTTTTTTTTTTTTTGAGACAAAGTCTTGCTCTGTTATCCAGGCTGAAGTGCAATGAGGTGATCATGGCTCACTGCAACCTTGACTTCTCAGGCTCAGACTATCCTCTTGCCTCAGCCTCTTGAGTAACTGGGACCATAAACCACAGGCATGCACCACCACGTCCAGCTATTTTTTTTTTTTTTGGAGAGATGAGATCTCACTATGTTGGCCTAGGAGGCTGGTCTCAAACTCCCAAGCTCAAGCTATCCTCTTGCCTTAGCCTCCCAAAAGATTACAGATATGAGCCACATGCCCTGCTGATTTATTGTTTTAAAGCAGGAACCAATTACAGTTCTTTTTGCTGTACACTAGAAATTTCTAGCCAAGAATTTCATGGCAAAATTTCATGGCAAAATACACACACACACACACACACACACACACATACCTATATATACACACACATATATATGTGTGTGTGTGTGTGTGTGTATATATATATATATATATATATATATATATAAATAGAATAAACTAATATTTTGTTTCTGTTTTCCAGTGAGAGCTGGGAAGAATGTGCTCAAAGGGAAACCTGGGAAGAAGCAGCTCTTCACCTGAAAAATGTTCGCTTTGCCTCAGTTGTGAATTCTTTCATTGAGAAGGAGAATTACCATTATGTTACTATATTAATGAAAGGAGAAGTGGATGTGACTCATGATTCAGAACCAAAGAATGTAGAGCCTGAAAAAAACGAAAGTAAGAGAATTATATATTATGATTGGATCTTTCTTTGAGGAGAGCTTATGGTCTGGAGGAGTGTTACAGTATGTTTCTGTATGAAGAGAATGCTGTTGTCTTCAATACTTGTGTGTCTACAAATACTTGTGTTCCCCCAAAATTCCTGTGTAGAAATCCTAACTCCCATGATAATAGTTTTAGGAGGTGGGGCCCCTGGGAGGTGATTAGATCATAAAACAATGAGTGGGATTCGAGCCCTTATAAAAGAGAGATCCCAGAGAGACCCCGACCCCTTCCATGATGTAAGGATACAAAGAGAAGATGGTTGTCTTATGAACCTGGAAGTAAGCCCTCCCCAGACATGGAATCTGCCAGTGTCTTGATCTTGGACTTTCCAGTCTCTAGAACTGTTAAGAAGTAAATTTCTGTCGCTCATAAGCCATGTCAGTCATAAATATAGAGATGTAACATAGAGATACAGATATGTAAATATATTTGCACTATGAAGAAACACACTGCCTGTGTTTGTGTCCTGGTTCTTCTACTTGGAGCTTTGTGACTTTGGGCAAGTTATTTCCTGCCTGGGCCTCTTTTCTCATCTGTGATAACAGTACCTTGGATGGGTTGTTGTTAAGGATTTACATATGAAGAACCTCGTGAACCCACTAAGTACTCGGTAAATGTTAGTTTTATTGTTAGTGTTTAATTTTGTTTCAGGCAGTAATTTTAAGGAAAATATTTTATCTGTTTTCCTCAGTTTTCTTACCTGGGCAAGAGAGTTAATACCTCCTTTAACTCTGAATAATTACACTGTATTAAACAGTTACAGTTTCAGAGCAGTTGGGTTCTTCTTGCCTGCTGCTCAGAAAGAGCCAGTACCCTGAGACAGTAAGAGTTGTAGCAGAGAAAGAGCTTAATAATCACAGGGCGGCTGCATGACGTGGACAGGAGATAATTCTTAAATCCTACCCATGGAGAGTTCAGATGCTAGGATTGTTCAAGGATGGTTTGTCAAGCAAGCAGCTAGGGAATGAGAAATGCTGATTTGTTGGGTTGGGGATAAAACCATAGAGATGTCAAAACTGTCTTCTTGTGCTGAATCAGTTCCTCGATGGGGGGTTCACTGGACTAGTTGAGTCAGTTTCTTTGTGTGGCTTACCTATTTGGGTGATACCAGTTAGTCCATCAGAATGTAAAGTCTGAAAAATACCTCAAACACTAGTCCTAGGTTTTACAATTGGAATGTCATCTGTAGGGGTAATTGGGAAAGTTAATCTTTTGACCACTGGCTACATGCCTCTTGAGCAGTAAGCAATTACAAAAAGGCAAGTTACAAAATGATGGTTAGAGTTTAACTATGCCTACATCTTAACAGAGTTCTGGCCCTTACCATAATTCTGACCTTGTGGCCTTCTATTAGTTTTACAAAAGCAGTTTTGGTCCCTGAACAAGGAGGGGGTTAGTTTTGGGAAGGGACTATTATCACCCGTGCTTTAAAGTTAAACTATAAACTAAATTCCTCCCATAGTTAGCTTGGCTGTGTGTGGGAATGAGCAGACAGCTTGTGAGGTTAGAAGCAAGGTGAAGTCGGCTTTGTTAGATTTATCTCACTGTTAAAATTTTGCAAAGGTGGTTTCATTATCTGTTACCCTCTATGCCGAATTGAGTGCGCCGAAAGTTTCCTTAAGCATTGTTCTAAGGGTTTTTCTGTCTATCATCTCTCCTCAAATTCTCATAAAACTGTGAGAAAAGGAACTAAGAAAAATATCAAAATTCTTTGAATATATTCCTTGCCATATGGAACTTTATTCAAGTGATCTCATGTATCAAACCTCCCCTCTAAACATTTAATTTCTTCGACAATAGGGAAGAATCTTTTCATTCAACAGATACTTATTGAGTACAGTGTGCCAGACCCTGTTCTAGGCACTAAAGAAACAAGGGTGCATAGAACAAAGTCTCTGCCCTCTTGGGCTTTAAATTTTAGTGCGTGGGGGAAGCAACAGATTACAGATATTTTATGATAATAGTAGTAAGGACTAAAAAGAGCAATAAAGCTTTGTCAAAGGGATACACAAGTGCTGTATCAGATAGGATGGTCAGGAAGGGCCTCTGACAAAGGGATATATACACATATACTGGGCAACGTAGTGAGACCCTGTCTCTACAAAACTAAGAAAGTTAGCCAGAGTGGTGGCACACGCCTGTAGTCCCAGCTACTTGGGAGGCTGAGATGGGAGGATCACGTGAGCCTGGGAGATCAAGGCTGCAGCGAGCTATGATTGCACCACCGCTCTCCAGCCTGAGCGACAGAGTGAGACCCTGTCTCAAAAAAAAAAGAAAAGAAAAAATGAACTAAACATTTTCTTATTTTTCTTTTTCCTATGGGCAAAAAAAGCTGAGACTAGAAGAGACAAATACGATGAAATAGTTAAGTTTTTTTATATTCATTATCCTTCACGGGAAGCAGTCTTCCTCTGCACAGTTTTCATTACATTTTTAAGAGATGGAAGATATCTTAGAAACTTTGTAATCTACTTTATTTTATAGGTGAAGGAACTGGTTTATTTTAATGTAGTATAAACTACAGTATATAAAGTTCTTTGCATTTTATTACACAAATATTTAAATAAACA
This sequence comes from Aotus nancymaae, assembly GCF_030222135.1. Classification (NCBI taxonomy): domain Eukaryota; kingdom Metazoa; phylum Chordata; class Mammalia; order Primates; family Aotidae; genus Aotus; species Aotus nancymaae. The sequence continues at coordinate 12,602,512 of NW_026988420.1, forward strand.
TTGACTAATACTAAATCTGGGTTTACCATGTCATAGCCTTTGTAAACTGGGCCTCACATTCAAATAACAATGTTTTAAATGACCATCATTCTTTTCATAAGGTCTTCATTCTACATGCAAATTAGATCTATATAGCCAAGGAAATGCAAAGCATCACTATTAGAGTTTATTTGTAGCAAGTTATTTTTAAATTCAATTAATTTTTTTTTCTAAATATAGGTTAGCTTACCAAAATAAATACACTTTGTTTTCTGTTAGCTAAATAAATTGATTTGGTGTCTTTCTTTTCTAGGTTGGGAGTGGGTTCCTTGGGAAGAATTTCCTCCTCTAGACCAGCTTTTCTGGGGACTACGTTGTTTAAAACAACAAGGCTATGATCCATTTAAAGAAGATCTGAGCCATCTGGTAGGATACAAAGGAAATCATCTCTAGGGGGCCGAGAAGATTTCTTGATTTTCTTTCAAAAGACAAAAATAAGGTCTGGTTAGGGAATGAAAACTATCTACGTTTCAGAACAACTCCATTTTATCTGAAAGAGTTCTTGTGATTGCCAGTTTATTTGCAGTCTCTGAATGTACCCACCACCCTTTCAGCGAGTACTTGACAAAATTTTTCTGAAATATGTCACTGAATTGTATTCCAGACACAGAATATATGATAAATACTGATATATTATGGGTAATCTGCTTTCCATATTTATCTATGATATTTACCATGCAACTTGTCATTACTAGCTTGCATGGAGTAGGAGGTAGTTGAATTTGCCTTAGTGTTTCTGTTCAAATAGAGACTCGAATTCAAATATTGTAGTTTAGAGTCAAACACAGTATGCCTGTTGCAAAATTTACCAAGTTTGTTGCTCTACCTCTTTTATTAAAGAAATGGTGGGAGAGGGTACTATATTGTGACAGTCTTTGCAACTTACAGGGAATAAGTCAGGCCATTAGGTTTCTAATTGAGAACCTAAACCAAGAGAAGTGAAACAAACCATCTAATATCTGTATCCTACTATTAACAAACTGTGTGATGTTGGATTTCTCACTTATTCTCTCTGAGGTCCTGTGTCCTTATATGTAAAATGAGGAGATTCGTCTAGAGCAGTTGTTCTCAAAGTGTGGTCTAGGGGGCCTCAAGAGCCTTTCAATGGTATTCTAGGTCAAAGCTATTTTTATAATACTAAGACATCATTTCATCATTTATTGTTTTCTTTTTTTTTTATTTGAGGAGTCTTGCTCTGTTGCGCAGGCTGGAGTACAGTGGCATGATCTCAGCTCATTGCAGCCTCCGCCTCCTGGGTTCAAGCAGTTCTCCTACCTCAGCTTCCCAAGTAGCTGGGATTACAGGTGCCCACCAACACACCTGGCTAATTTTTGAATTTTTAGCAGAAACTGGGTTTCACCATCTTGGCCAAGCTGATCTGAAACTCCCGAGCTCAAAGTGATCTGCCCACCTCAGCCTCCCAAAGTGGTGGGATTACAGGTGTGAGCCACCAAACCTGGCCATCATTTATCTTTTTCACTCTCATTTTTTCATGAGTGTACAGAGGTATGATATTTTAACAGGTTGAATGCAAAAGCAGATATGAGATTCCAGCTTTCATCTGTCATCAGACATTAAAGAGATTTGGAAAAACGTAAAGCAGTAGTACTCTTCTCACTAGTGAATTTTTGTTGTTGTTGGTTAGAAAAATGGTTATTTTAAGTGAGTTTTAATATGTGAAATAAAGAAAAGTAGCTGTTTTTCAAAAATGTTGTTTATGTGTTAACACATATTGGGTTTGTTTTACTTGTAAATGATTAATAAAAATTTTAAGAAATTTCTCAGTTTTCATTTCTACATGATAAATATTTCTAGATAAAACCCTACAAAAACAAAAGCTGGTCTTTGGTAGTTTTTAAGAGTTCAAAGGGATCCAAAATTTAAAAGTTTGAGAACTGCTAGATTAGACCAAAAGCTCACATTTTTTTATTTTTGAGCCCACTTCTATGAAATCCTGTGCTTCAGCGTTACCTTTGAATTTTGCTCTTTCAAAAGACCCCGTACTATCATAACACTTGCTACAAAAGAATCTTTTTCCAGTGAGTATCATTTTTTAAATTCTTTCTTGTTTGCTTTTTAAAAATTATATATGTACATTGTATAATTTGCCATGTATAAATCTTATTGTCTATTAATTGTATCTACATATTTTTTGTGTGTTTTTCTGAGATAGGATCTTACTCTGTCACCCAAGCTGGAGTGCAGTGGCACAATCTTGGCTCACTGCAGCCTCCATCTCCCAGGGTCAAGGGATCCTCCTGCCTCAGCCTCCTGAGTAGCTGGGATTACAGGTATGCACCACCATGCCCTGCTAATTTTTGTATTTTTAGTAGAGACAGGGTTTCACCATGTTGCCCAGGTTGGTGTCGAACTCCTGGCCTCAAGTGATCTGCCCACCTTGACCTCCCAAAGTTCTGGGATTACAGGCATGAACCACTGTGTCCGGCTCATATTTTGATTTAGATGCCTGATGTTAGAATGTTTGAAGAGCTCAAATGTAGTAAGTGTGTGTGCCTTGTTCTTTGGATACATGGATTAATTTCACACTAATTTTTCTGTTCCTATTTAATTATTCCATATCTTTCTGTTGCTTTCTCCCTCATTTGACTTAGTTTCACTCCCTCAGTTCACTGAATCCCTGTCCCTGGCTTCTCCTAAATGGTAGATATGAGGCTTGATAAGAAAGTAGGCAAGCTATGGATTAAACCCTTTCATTGGTTTATCTCAATTACAGTTCATTGGTAATTCATTAAGATATCTCCTTATGCTAGTATTTATCCATGTAGATGTTTTATAGCTTTGAACACTTATCACAAGGCCTGGCACAGTGGCTCACACCTGGAAACCCAGCACTTTGGGAGGCTGAGGTGAGAGGTTTACTTGAGTTTAGGAGCTCAAGACCAGCCTGGGCAACATAGGGAGACCCTGTCTCTATGAATAATAAAAATTAGCCAGGCATGGTGGTGCGCCTGTGGTCCCAGCTACTTGGGAGGGAGGCAATGACAAACTCATTGAAAGCTTGTGAAATTTTTTGTTTTTCTTTTAACTCACCCAACTTGACATGAAATGTATTTCAATGGAAAGAAAAATCTAACCTGGAGTTTTATTCATAGGAAAAGGTAAAAAGATAAGAATTTCATATTAATTAGAAGGGAATTGTGTTTACATCAGCACTAAATGTGCTCAAGTGGTATTCAGTGACAACTCAGTAATTAGGAAATATTTCTCTAAATGAGTCAATGAATGAAGCAGGATTTAGAACTCTTAAGAAAGCAATTAATGCCTGAATAGTTTGAGAACTGACTTTAATAGAAAAAAAAAAACTAACGCTGACTAGCAAGATTCTCATAAAACTAAATGTCAGCTAGAGTTCCTGAAGTGTACTTTATTCTGCCAGGTTGCTGGGGAGTAGGAAATATCTTTTCTGAACTGACCCTGAGGTGTCATCTGTCCCAGGATAGGCAAGTACTCCTATGCTGGCTCTAGCAACACCTTAGCAAAAGTCATCCCAGTAGAGCCTGAGGTGAGTTTGGCCTCCTTCCGATCCAGTTGGAGGAGACACTTCTTTGTTATCTTGACTACCAACTTCCAAACAAGGCAAATACTTTTAGGTGAAATAGTCTCTTTGTGGCACCAGTGATCACAGCAAATGGAGATTGTGGCAGAAAGAAGCTTTAGGGAATCATTCATACAAGAGAAGACATTCAAAGTCTTCTTTTAACATAAAATTACATATTGAAGCTGCCTCTGCTTTTAGTAATTATTTATGCTGTACACAGATGTCTGCTGCACTTGAGTAGTTTTATAAAAATGGCAATTAAAGGTAACAATATTCATTGTGTTCCACATCTTCTATTTTATGTACCTCAAGAAATTATAAATTAGTACTTAAGGTGCTCCAGTACATTTAATTTTTCATCTATTGTGTGCCAAGCATATGATAAGGACTTTACAATGTTTGTACTACCAGTTAAACCTACCACACTTCCTTAAATTCCCATTCCAGACTTTTTCTCATTTTTACGTTTAAAATGTTTTAATAGGCCAGGCGCAGTTGCTCATGCTTGTTATCCCAGCAATTTGGGAGGCTGAGGTGGGTGGATCACCTGAGGTCAGGAGTTCAAGACCAGCCTGCCAATACTGTGAAACCCTGTCTCTACTAAAAATACAAAAATTAGCCGGGTGTGATGGTATGCACCTGTAGTGCCAGCTACTCAAGAGGCTGAGACAGGAGAATTGTTTGAACCTGGGAGATGGAGGTTGCAGTGAGCCGAGATCACACCACTGCCCTCCAGCCTAGGGGACAGAATAAGACTACATCTCAAAAAAAAGAAAAATAAATGTTTAAATAGGTGGACACAATGTAATCCCTGCACTTTGGGAGAGGATTACTTAAGAACAAGAGTTTGAGACCAGCACAAGCAACATAGTGAGATCCCGTTTTAACAAAAAGTAAAAGATTAGCTAGATGTGGTGGAGTTGGTGGGACATGGTGGCACCTGCCTGTAGTCTCAGCTCCTCGGGAGGCTGAGGTAGGAGGATAGCTTGAGCCCAGGATATCAAGGCTGCAGTAAGCTATGATCCCACCATTGCACTCCAATCTGGGTGACAGAGTGAGACCCGTCTCAAAAAATAAATAAAATATTTAAATATTTGGTTTTTGCATAATAATGGTTAGTAGCTTTGTACACAACCATATGTCACTCTTCATTTTATTTATCAGATCGATTCATGGGCAAAAGCAACATAGCAAGTAAGCCAAACTTTTCACCAACTTCAGTTTAACTTGATACTTTTTGGCCTCTCTTCTTTTTTTTCCTTCATAGATTCACTTTCTACCTGTTCTTGGATGACTCCCCAAACAATATTACCTACAGCCCAGACTTCCTCCTAAGCTCCAGGCCCCACCACACAGGAGACATCTCTATTTGACTGTCCACATCCCTCTAGCTTGCTGTGTTTCAGACTGAACTTCCTCCTGTATTCTTCTCTACCATCTGCTAAACTGCTCAGATTTGATTCCCTTCCCGCATCCAGCAGTTGCTCTTTCTTGTCCATTCTGTTTCTATCTTGTCTCTTGAATCCATCCCCATCTCATAGTCCACCTGCTTCTCCCCTAGGCCAGGCCCTAGGCCTTCTTCCCTAGACTCTTCCTGCAGCTTTACTCCTCCAATCAACTAATTGACTTTATTTTTATTCTTAATTGTGGTAAAATACACATAACTTAAAATTTATCATCTTAACTCTCCAATTCATTTTTAACATTAATCTTAGAGTGACTTTTCAAAGCATAAATTTAGTTACGTCTCATCTTCACAAACGTCTTTGGAAGTTCCCATCACCTGTAGAATAAAATCCCTAACCTGATATATTAGGGCTTTCCTAATTTCCCTGGACCAGTTTTCTCACTGTACCACACCCTGCTGTCACACCCTGCACTCTCAGCATTGCGTCTTTCTCTGTGCTTCCTGCAGTGCAGTATGTTGGTTCCTACCTCCTTGCCAGTGCACCCGCAACTCCTTCTGAACTGAATGCCACGCCCACCCTCAGTCTGCCTTAACAGGTCCTTACTAGTATTTCATACCTTAGTTCAAGTTTCCTTCCTCTGTGAAACCTTCTGGACTCACCCGATTGGACCTTCACATATCTCACCTTATACCATTTCTACTGTATCTTGACTTCAGAGGTAGCTTCTTTAATTTAGTAAGGCTCTAGGCTTAAATGAGACATGTCACAAGTTGTATTCTTCCAAAGTTGCCCATTTTTGTCTTTTTGAATAGCTTGATTTAAATTTCTAATGGGTTGAATTTACCTCTGATGCATTTCTAAAGCAATAGGTTAAATTCTACAGATAAAATGCCCCAAATCAGCGTCCTCCTTAAAAATGGCTGAAAATAAGTGCACATGTATATTGTAGTTTACATAAACACTATTTATGTTCACATTTCAGGGATCCTGTGTGACTCTGGGAGGGTATTTTCTGTGGCTGAGCACAGCTTTGTCTATTTGAGGATTTAGGTTTGATGCATCTTACGATAAGGATGCCAGTATTTGTATATTGTGGCAGATGTCATGTTGATTTCTATTGATTGCCTGTCTCCCCAGTAGAACGTAAGCTCCTTTAGACTAGAGACCATGTCTTTATATTATATACCAAGCAGCCAGAGTGGTAACTGCTAATGCTAAATGCCTAATATATACTAGTTGAATGAAAAAATGACCTTTTAGTATTTCCTTTTCTAAACTATTTCTTTTCTTGGGTCAGAATTGAAAACAAGTAGTATTGAGGATCCTCAGAATAGGAAATGCAAATACCACATTCCAATTATTGGCAAGGACATGAAGAGTATCTGTTTCTATAGGTGTAAGGATGAGGTAGGGTCTGAAATAGAAACAGAAATGATATTCTGGCTAAAGATGTACAAAAAGTCCACAACTACGTAAGGAAGCTGAAATCCAAATGCCAATTTACTAATGGTGAAGAAAAATGAGGGCAACTTATTATGTTGTAGGGAAAATTTTTAAGTAACATGAATATGAAATGTACCTTATAACAGGTTCTATATTTTAATAGGCATGTAGTTATGTGGTCATGCATATTTGCGAATTTCATTAGGTTGTGTTTTATTAGTGGAAATAAATCAGTAGAATTAGATAAACCTGACTCACACAGTAAGATGTTTCAATCAGCAAGATACTTAGGATGCAGAGAAAGTGACTATTTAAGTAAGATATTCTTGCAACCCCAAGAGAGGTAAGTCAGGACCACAGGTGAAAGTCTGGCAAGTAGGAGCCATGAACTGCTTTGAGGGAGTGGGGAGCAGCTTTAGGACAATATGAGAAAGGGCTCAGCTTGTCCACAAAATGTGTTAGGTCTACAAGTTTGAGAACTGCAGGACACACACCTGCATTTCGTTCCTCCCTCTGTTGTTGCCACTGGTAAAAATAAAACCTGCTCTCGACCACACATTGCTTCACCCATCTTTATCAGCATTGCTACATAGAAGGAATCCTCGGCCAGGAGAATTTTCATTTTCTTAATGGCTTTGTTGTATACTGGGTTTACAAATACTTATGGCAGTTCACTAACTTAACGTCCCTGCTCACATCACCACCAAAGAGTTGAATCCAAATGGAAGGAGAAAGAATAGGTAGTCAACAGGTTCAGTAATGAAAAATGCCATGTTGGGCAAGGACCAGAGTAAGGGACTAAAGGGCTGGGGAATGGAGTGAGGAGTTTAGAATCAGGGAAATAGGAGTAGATCCAGCAGGTCAGAACAGGGGAGTGCTGTGATGTCCCAAGAGGCCACCATCCCACCCCAGCTACCATGCATTGATTTTTCTCCATGAGCCATCCCTGGTGAAATATTTGGGGGTCTTGCTGACTGACCCAAAGGGTTAGAAGTGAAGTGGCCAGAAGCAATAGTTGCAAGAACCAATGCTTAGAACTGTGGTAGAAACACCAGTAGCTCAGTAGCTAGTTCTATACGCTAAGAGTTTGTTTTATGTAGGATCTAACAAAACAGGCAAGCAATATAACCAAGAAGTATTTATTAAGCAATCTTCTGCGCTAAGTAAAGAAGGCTCTTGCTGGCATGGTAGCTCACACCTGTAATCCCAGCACTTTGGGAGGCTGAGGTGGGTGGATCACTTGAGGTCAGGAGTTCAGAACCAGTCTGGCCAACATGGTGAAACTCCATCTCTACCTAAAAATTTAAAAATTAGCTGGGCATGGCGGCACACACCTGTAGCTACAGCAACTCAGGAGGCTGAGGTGGGAGGATCACTTAAGCCCAGGAGGTCGAGCCAAGATTGCGCCACTGCACTCTAATCTGGGTGACAGAGTGAGCCTTTGTCTCAATAAATAAATAAATAAGGCTCTTTGGGTATCCTTAATGCCTAGCGTAGTCCCTGGCGTATTAATAGGGCTCTATAAACATTTGAGTCTATTTGAAAGACAAAATTATGGAAACAAGATGATAGCAAATTAAGTGGCAGCATTTTTTTAACGTTTAAATTCAGGTATAGCATGCGCATAGGCTTTCCATGAATTATTACAAAATGAACACACCTATATAACCACCACCTAGATAAAAAACTGTTTTACCAGCATCCCAAAAGTGTCACCTCCCGAAGATAATCTATATTACCACCATCTCACAGATTAGTTTGTTTTTAATTTACTCTAAGTAGAATCATACATTATTACATTTTTATATCTGGTACCTTTCAGTCAAGATTAAATTATCTTAAAAAGATTGTTTTTGAGATATTTATCCATGTATGGCTGTAGTTCATTCATTTTCATTGTGTGCAGTATTCCATTGTTTATACCAAAATTTATCTAATGTTGATGTTGTAGACAAAATTGCTGCCACTTACGAAAAGGACTTTATGCTGAGGACGGAACTTTTCCCAAACCCCTGAATCAAGGACTTTTGCCTAGAAACCAATGAACTGTCATGGTAGTGCTTTATCTTCAATGAAAATAGTGGGTTATGCATGAGCTAGTGAGAACTAACTTCTTATTTTCTTTAAAAACTCTACCCAAAAATAGCTGGTCAGGACACAATTCAAATGCTTCTGGAATCTGTGTTCCTTGAATTGCAATTCTAAGACTGCCAATAAACTTATTTCATTGCATTTCAGTCTCTGTGACTCTGGTTAACACGTTATAATGAACATGGTCAGTGCTTATAGTAAATTATAGCCAGATACTGTTCACAATAATCCTATGAGGTAGGTTCTATACTTTTATACAGAGGGGTTTAGTTACTCTGCTGTATTAGTTTCCTAAGGCTGCCGTAACAAACTATGACAACCTAAATGGCTAAAATGACACAAATTTATTATCTCACAGTTCTGAAAGTCAGTAACACAGCTCACTGTGTTAAAATCAATGCATCAGCACACATGGTGGTGCTTCCCTGTAATCCCAGCCACTCAGGAGGCTGAGGTGGGAGGGTTGCTGGAGCCCAAAACCAGTACTGGCAACATAGCAAGACCCTGTTTCAAAAAAAAAAAAAAAAGATGTCAGCCGGACTGTTACTTCTGGAAGCTCTAAGGGACAATTTGTTTTCCTTTTCTAGCTTCTCCTCCTCCTTTTCCTTTTCCAGCTGTTTTTTTTTTTTTTTTTTTTTTTTTTTTGAGACAGGATCTCGCTCTTTCACCAAGGCTGGACTGCAGTGGTGGGATCATGAGCCCTCCCTAGCTCTAGTGATCCTCCTGCCCCAGTCCCCCGAGCAGCTGGGACCACAGCTCCTGCCACCATGTCCAGTCAATTTTTCGTAGAGACAAGGGTCTCACTATGTTTATTTCTCAGGGTGATCTCGAACTCCTGGGCTCCCGCCTCTACCTCCCAAAGCACTTGGATTGCAAGCATGAGACACTGTGCCTGCTCCTCCAGCTACTTGAGGCCAGCTGCATTCCTTGGCTGTTGCCCCTTCCTCTACCTTCGAATAGCTTTCTGATCCTGACCTTCTCTTGGGCCCCTTTTCCAGTTTAGAGACCCCTTGCAATTATATTGGGCCCACCTGCATACTCCAAGATCATCTCCCTATTTTAAAGTCAGCTGATTAGCAACCTTAATTCCATCTGCAATCTTATTCCTGTTTGCCAAGCAAGAGAACAAAGGCACAGGTTCCAAGGGGCAGGATGCGGACATCCTGAGGGGTGGAGGTGGGGGGCATTATTCTGCCTTCCACACTTGCCCAAGGTCACGCAGCTAGTAAGTGCTAGGTAGCACTGAGTGCTGTGCGCGTGAAACTTATCTACATAGGCTTTCACTTAAACCGCAGACAGAACTCAGATACTTAGTGGGGGACACTTTCCCTCAATATTATTAGCATTGTTCCACTGCAACGTGGAACAGCAGCTTTAAAACGTGCTCTTCGTAGGCCCGGCTACTCCGGGAACCTCAGACCCGTCTCCCCTCGAATTCCGGGGCCAGAGTTTTAAAGGGTATTTTGGCGGCAGGGCGCTGGGGAGCTGAAACAATTGACAGGCTGGGAACGAAATCACAGGAGCCTCTGCAACTCGGAGAGGTTTCATGGGTTCCCAGGAAGGGGGTGGGGTCAGTTTCCTTTGCCTCCAAGTTTACACGAAATCCCTCTTGTAGGTATCCTAACCTCTGTGCTAGAATAAGAAAACAACACAGTAACTTAGCCTGTGAGGTTAGAAGCAAGACGGAGTCAGTCATGCTAGATTTCTCTCATTATTTACAAATCTGCAGAGGTGGTTTCAGGGCACTTTCTGAACTTAGCCCATGTCTCACCGGTGATCCCACTTCTGGGTATTTGCAAATCTATCAGGTTTTTTAAAACTATTGTTGCAGACATTCGAAGGGGCCAATATATTTTTGCCACGTTCAAATGTGGTTTTCAGCTAAGAAGTCTGGTTGCTCTTATTTTTCAGTTATTCTCCGTTGCACACAATAAAGCCCCGAAGAAATGAAGAATAATAACATGGGGAAACTTGGCTTCCATGTGAAATCGTGTAATGCCAGGTGTTAGAATAGTGGTAAAGGACTTGTTTCTCTCACGTCTATATACATTCAAAGACCTCATCGTTCTTGGAAAAAAAATTGTTTCGAAGACAATGTGTATGATTTGGTTATATGAAGAGATGATTTCTAGGATTTCCTAGTAATTCTGTGATAAGCAGGAATACAAACTGCAAATTTTACAGGTCACTGTAGTAGAGGTTTTAGTTTGATTTTTGCTTTGGCTGTCATGCTCTTTCTGCCTTATAATTCTTTGTGGTATGATTAGAAAACGAACACTATACGCTTTTTGAAAAATAAGTAAATTCATTCCAGTGTTTTCCCTGCAATGAAAGAGAATGCATCGCTTTTCTTTTTTTTTTTTTTTTTTGAGACAGCCTCGCTCTGTCGCCCAGGCTGGAGTGCAGTGGCATGATCTTTGCTCACTGCAAACTCCACCTCCTGGGTTCAAGTGATTCTCCTGCTTCAGCCTCCTGAGTAGCTGGGACTATAGGGGCGCGCTACCACACGCAGCTAATTTTTGTATTTTTAGTAGAGATGGAGTTTCAACATGTTGGTCAGGCTGGTATTGAACTCCTGACTTCGTGAAGAATGCATCACTTTTCTAAGGTTTTAGTAGTTATAATAGCTGCCAGTTATTCAGGACCTTCTATGTACCAGGCAAAGTGTTAGGAAAGTTTTATCCATTTTCTCTTATGTGCTAAGCAGTCCTATAAGCTGCTTCACCCTGGAAATACAGATGAGGAGACTGAAGTCAAGGACTCCAACTGTGTGTTTAACATCTCTCTTGACTCCCAGGAGCCTCTAGCTTGGCATGTCCAAAATGAAACACACGTCTCTCTTCTCCCCATGTTTTGCCCCACCCTGCAACACTCCCACTGCCAGAAAAATCAAACAAACAAAAAAGCACACACAGAACCATTGTGCCTTTCCTCTCAGGGAGTGCCAGAAACCATCCAGTTCATGCCAGAAACCTGGGAGTCACCCTTGCCCCTTCTCTGCTTGCCCTCCATAAATCTGACACCAAGAATCCTGTCAACTCCTCTTACATCTTTCTTTGCCATTTTTTCTGGTCCATTGCCGCCACCCTATTCCATTTCAGTATTTTCCTGCGTTTTCTATTGTTGAAGCCTTCTTACTGGCCTAGTCTCTGAGCTGGCCTTCCTGCCCCTCCTCCACTGGTCCATTTAATCTGCCATCTGAGTGAATGTTTCTTCTAATATGTAAATATGATTACATTGCCTTCTTGGTTAAATGCTTCAGCAGCCTGTTACATTCTTTCAATTTCTTGAACTGAATGTAATCTCTTTAGCTCTTAAATATGCAATTTCCTCTTCTTTGATTATTCTTTTCCTCCCCTTTGTCTAGCCAACTTTCATTCCTCCTTCAGGCTTCAGCTTAAATAGCCTACATTTGTTGAGGTTTATGGTTGTCTCTCTGCATGGGATGCCCACGATGGCAGGGACTATGAGAGATTTGTTCAGACTGTAACATCTGACTCAGAGTTGGTGCTCAGTGTCTACCTGTTAAATAAATAGTATAGAGGAGGAAAAACTTTTTCTCTACCCTCTTAGGTTCAGTGGCTGGGTCCTGCAAAATAAACTGATGAGAGATATATTAACAGGAAAAAAGGATTATGCATAAATATAAAGAAGTGGTTAGAGCAGGGGGCTCATATGCCATTTTCACAAAGAGTGAAAATTGTGGAGAAGTAACTAGACAAAGGTAGGGGAATGCTTCTTGGGTAAATTGTAGGAAGGTAAATAAATGGGGGAAGCTAGCAGAAGATAAGGGTTATTCAGTGAGGTTTGTTACGTGGACTCAAGTTGGTGCCTTCCCCATTAGTAAGGGTTGCTCTCCTTTTCCTGGTACTGGAGAGGAAGACACATTTACAAATGGATATTATTACCTATACATAGGAAATTTTATGCCCTGCATATATACAAAAAAGGGAGGGCAAAGAGCAAATTGGTTTCAGCTCAAAACAATTCTTACACAAAAGTGGCATATTTAGGGATCGTATACGCTGATCCTCTTCAAAAGGAACAAGTTTCTTATCATGGTTATGAGAGCAACTTTGAGTTAATTTCTGCTTTTTGAAAGTATGTTTAATTCTCAGCCGTTTCTGCTTTTGATTGCAGTTTGGGAGAGCCCACGTGACTGTGCAAGCGGAGTGCAGCTGTGTGGATGCCCCAGCATGGATGACTACATGGTCCTGAGAGTGACTGGGGAGGGCTCCTTCGGCAGAGCTCTTTTGTTTCAGCACGAAAGCAGTAATCAGATGTTTGCCATGAAAGAAATAAGGCTTCACAAGGTCACTACTAAAGAAATTAGCTCACTTTGAAAGTATACATGCAATTTGTATAAAAGAATAAGTTTTTTGCCAGGCACGGTGGCTCACACCTGTAATCCCAGCACTTTGGGAGGTGGAGGTGGGCAGATCACCTGAGGTCAGAAGTTTGAGACCAGCCTGGGCAACACAGGGAAAACCCGTCTCTAGTTTTTAGAGAAAAAATAGGGAAAACCCTATTTTTAAAAATAATTTTTAAAAATTAGCCAGGTGTGGTGGTATGCACCTGTAGTCCCAGCTATTCGGGAGGCTGAGGCAGGAGAATCACCCAAACCTAGGAGGCAGAGGTTGCAATGAACCAAGATCACACCACTGAACTCCAACTTTGGTGACAAAGTAAGACCATCTCTAAATCAATAAATAAATTTATTTTTGAGATTTAACATGGAATTTCTCCTTCATGCAAAAGATGTAATTGGTTTATTTGTTAGCTTTACAAGGGCTAGATACATTATATGTGGTTCTTAGGATATTGTAATTAACAATGGGAGAAAAGTAATAAAAGTTTTGGTGGTGATTATTGCTAATTTTATTTCAGCAAATAATTGGTAATAATTTCCACTTTTGTATACCTAATGGAGTAGGAAATCTTTGCCAAAGCAACTCAGGTGCAATATTAATGAAAAAGGATCATAAAAAGACAATGAAGAACAAATGCTAACCTTTGGTACCAGGAAATCTACTCTGTGGATCAGTTTATAGGTTTTATTTCTTTGTAGACTATTACTGTGTATCATAGTTGTCCTATGAAAGAATTCACTACATGGAGACTAATAATATTTTGGATCAATTTTTTAAAAAATATGTTCTAATAAAGTTCTCAGAGTGCTAGGCATTCTTTTCCCATTGGATTCTTGACTTCGTTCAGTGATTTTCAGACTTGAGTGGGCATCATAATCATCTGGAGGACTTGTAAAAACACAGATTGTTGTGCTCCACCCCTAGGCTTCTGACTGAGTAGGTCCAGGTGGGCTTGTGAATTTGCATGTTTAGCAAGTTCCCAGTTGGTGTTGCTGCTGCTGGTCTGAGAACCCATGTGTTACTACACAATCAATGGCAGTTTCTTTTCTTTTTTTAAATTTATAGAAGGGGTCTTGCTCTATTGCCCAGGCTGAATGGAGTGGCACTGTCATAGCTCACTGCAGCTCGAAGTCCTGGGCTCAAGTGATCTTCCTACCTCAGCCTCCCCAGTGGCGGGGACTATAGGTATAGTGTAGTCCCCGCCACTGGGAAGGATAGCCACCATACCCAACTAACAATGGCAATTTCTTTCTTTTCTTTCTTTTTTTTTTCTTTTTTGAGATGGAATTTTGCTCTTGTTGCCCAGGCTGGAGTGCAATGGCTCAATCTTGGCTCACCACAACCTCTGCCTCCCAAGTTCAAGCGATTCTTCTGACTCAGCCTCCCAAGTAGCTGGGATTACAGGAATGTGCCACTACACCCAGCTAATTTTATTTTTTTGATAGAGATGGGGTTTCTCCATGTTGGTCAGGCTGGTCTTGAACCCCCGACCTCAGGTGATCCGCCCACCTCGGCCTCCCAAAGTGCTGAGATTACAGGTGTGAGCCACTATGCCTGGCCAGCAATTTTCTGATTGTAAGATAAATCATTCAGAATTTCATTCTTATAGAATAAATTAGGGATAAAGAGTTTTGGAAACTTACTTTGCATGCCATCTTTGTTCATCCTTGATGCAGTAATACACCAGCATATTATTTTTTTATCTGGATCAGAGGACTCATAAGTGATGCAGACAGTCAAAACATGAAATCCCCCCTTTTTTTCTTTTAGGATAAAAAAGTTTTTTTCTTTTTTTCTATATTACAAGTTATCAAGAAAAAGGTCTACTATTTTTGATGGTATACTGGCTCTCTAAGTCAGATAATGCTTAGGCTGATATTAAAACTAACATTCTGACTGTGTAAGGAATGAAAAAAGAAAATAAAAATACAATGAAGAGGTCAGCTCAAGCATGAAAATATAGCCAGAGTTGAAAAATCACCAGGCATTTTCTCTTGTCATTTGACAAACTTCAGTTGAGCCAAAGTGTTATAAAACTGGATCTAGCATTGAAGTATAATATAAACTATATTATTATAAAGTTATCTATTTTAAAATGCAGTATTAAATTTATGCTTATTTGAAATGTTTTTCTAGTCTTTCTCCAATACACAGAATTCTAGGAAGGAGGCTGTTGTTTTAGCCAAAATGAAACACCCCAATATCGTTAGCTTCAAAGAATCTTTTGAAGATAAATACGAATTCCCCCACATATGTGCATTTCTGAATTTGATTTGTAGCCACTACAGCTTTTCTAAAGAGCTTGTGTCTGTTTTAGCTGAAGGACACTTGTATATTGTGATGGAATACTGTGATGGAGGGGATCTAATGCAAAAGATTAAACAGCAAAAAGGAAAGTTATTTCCTGAAGACATGGTAAGAGATTGACTTACATAGTTTCTCTCAAGGTGTAGAAGCCACTTTTCTCATAAACTTGTGTAAGTTAAAAGCGTTGATATCTCTAATTACCTGAGAAGGTAGATAGAAATGACTGATTTCTGTATTGGTGTTACCACTTAATGTCCTCAGAATACCTCTGCCTGAAATGGTTTTAGGAAGTAAAATCTATAGGTTATAAATTATTAAGGAATAAAACTTGCATGTTTAGAATAATTTCAAGATTTTATCACCAAATTTTATACTAGATATTTAAAATCTTGATTTTTATCGTACTGAAATTTTAGAAACCAAATCTATTTTATTTTGTATTACTGAAATCAGAAGAATGAAGCTTGCCATTTCTGTTTCTTGGGAGTACCTATTCTCATTCTTTTTCCTTCTAAAGCTTGAAGTGGTCCCTTCGGTCTAAGACTTGCTGCCTTTTTTGTGGAAAATTGCATACTAAATTTTTTTAATGAATTGTCTATGGAAAATATTTAAATTGCTCCAATGAGGCTTAGTTTGATTTAGGTTATAGCATGTTATAAATGTAAATAAATATTCTTCATTTAGAAATTGTATTGTTAAAAATAAGGAATTCAACCTTGGCTTTAACTGGAAGAATCTCCATAGCAAAAGTGAAAAAAAGATCAGTTTGACATTTAATAGTAGGCCCCCAAGACACCTAGAAATTCTGGATACTGTTGACCTTGGATTTATAAGCAGGAACTGTTGACCTTGAAGGATTATTTATAATATAATGAAATCTTATATGGATATTCTGCAAAAGTAAATGAAAATCCAACATAATGGTTACACTAGAAAAGCTGTAATCTATTTCTTATTGGTGAACTACCTTTATATAAGCGTTTAAGAAATACTTTTATTTGGCTGAATATAAGAAAACTATAGTGGAAGTTTTGCTCAAATAAATTGCTATTTGGATCACACATAAGATGATGGAATATGGGAATCACAGCTTTTCTGAATTTCTCCAAGTAACACTGAATCTTAGTTGAACTATGTAACTTACAGGAGTCTGTACTCACATTATGTAAAATCCTGGTCGACTAAGGCCTAGACATGATTCTTTGGAATTTTAGGTTAACATGAGCCAGTTACTGCATGTTTGAAGACTTTGCATGCTTTTTTCTTATAGATACTTAATTGGTTTACCCAGATGTGCCTTGGAGTAAATCACATTCACAGGAAATGTGCGCTACATAGAGATAGCAAGTCCAAGGTGAGTGGAGTACATTTTTGGACTTAAAAAAAAAATAGGTGGGATGTGGTGGCTCATGCCTGTAATCCCAGCACTTTGGGAGGCTGAGGTGGATGGATCATGAGGTCAGGAGTTCAAGATCAGCCTGGCTAACATGGTGAAACCCTGTCTCTACTAAAAATACAAAAATTAGCTGGGTGCAATGGCAGGCACCCTGTGATCCCAGTTACTCCAGAGGCTGAGGCAGGAGAATTGCTTGAACCTGGGAGGTAGAGGTTGCAGTGAGACAAGATTGCACCACTGCATTCCAGCCTGGGTGACAAAAAAAAAAAAAAAAACAAAAAAAAACTACTTAATTCATTTTGCTGTGTTATCCCACGAATTTTGGGACATTTTTGTTTAATTTGGAAATATCTAAGGCCAGATGCGGTGGCTCACACCTGCAACCCCAGCACTTTGGGAGGCCGAGGAGGGCAGATCACAAGGTCAGGAGTTCAAGACCAGCTGACCAACATGGTGAAACCCTGTCTCTTCTAAAAATATAAAAATTAACCAGGCATGGTGGTGCATGCCTGTAATCCCAGCTACTCAGGAGGCTGAGGTGGGAGAATCACTTGAACCCAGAAGGCGGAGGTTGCAGTAAGTCGAGGTTGCACCACTGCACTCCAGCCTGGGTGACAGAGAGAGACTCTGTCTCAAAAAAAAAATTGTCAGCCTAATATTTATTTGTTTTTCAAATAAAAATTTCCCCCACCTTTATTAAAATATAATTGACAAAAATTATGGATATTTATGATGTACACATGATGTTTTATATATTTATATATATACATACACACATTGTAAAATTATTAAATCAAAGTAATTAATATATCTCTATCACCTCACATATTATTTTTTTGTGGTGAGGACATTTAAGATCTACTCTCAGCACTTTTAAAGTATTCTATGCATTATTATTAATTGTAGTCACTATGTTGTGAAGCAGATCACTGGAACTTACTTGTCCTAACTGAAACTTTGTACCCTTTAACTTAATATTTATACTAACCAAATAAGATAATACCTGAGAAAAAGTCATTGAAATCTCTAGTAGTACAGTCTTGCATCACTTAATGACAGGGGGATAAGTACTCAGAAATGCATCGTAGAGTGCACTTACACAAACCTAGATGGTATAGCCTGCTACACCTAGGCTATAGAGTGTAGCCTGTTGCTTCTAGGCTACAAACCTGTACAGCATGTTACTGTACTGAATTCTTTGGGCAATTGTAATAGAGTGGTAAGTATTTGTGTATTTAAATGTAGAAAAAGTACAGTAAAAATATGGTATTATGGTCTTATGGGACCAGTGTCATATATGCCATCTGTTGTTGACTGAAATGTGGCATGTGACTGTGTATGTTAATGTGTCCTAGCTCTCTTTTAGTGACCACGTGCTAAGCCCATGTGTTCTCAGATGGAAAAGGGTTGACATCTGGGCCTGCCATGTGGCATCACCCTGACACAGGTTCTCACTGGGTAGATTGGGTCTGCTGATACAACCTAAAACTTGCTTGTTAGATTTCGAAGCACTTATCTGAGTTTCCAAGCAGGGGAATGTGTCGCTGTCAAGAGGGGATCTTGATGTTTTGTGCTTCACTCTGGGACTCAGCTGTCAGCATTTCTACCCTTTATCTCCATCATTAGCAGGCTTTGGAAGACAGTTTATCTGCCTCATGTTCAATGATAGAAGACATAATCTGAGTTCTTCTTTTTAAATGAAAAATATCGTCCTCACTCAAAATGGAAAAGTGAAATTGGAAGACTTTAGATTTGTCTGTCTTCTCTCCAAGTGTGTATCTCTGTCCTAGGGTAGTTACAGTGATCAGAACATCCATTTTCAGGAATGCTCTATAACCATTCTTTGCCTTTTTATGGTTTTAGTCTGATGGCATTTGCTTGTACATATGTGGGAACACTTTATTATGTGCCTCTAGAAATTTGGGAAAACCTGCCTTATAACAATAAAAGGTGAGTGGTGCATATCTGATGCAAGGGTGCCCATTTGGTGACAGGCATTGTAGCCTGCACATGATGCTACACTCTGACATCACTTCAAAGCAGATGCATGGATCATTTGCTTTCTAAAAAGTATATCTGAAAGCAGTGTGGAATCTATATTGCTAATGTATATTTCTAGGCTGCTAGATGAAAGTAATAGTTTTCTAATTGCTACTAATTGTAGCTGAGAGGAGCAAATGCTAAAAGAAAAGCTAGTCATTTCTAGGGATGGTATGAATTATATCAGTGGTTCCCAAACTTTGCTGCTCCCACTTTTAAAAATCCCAAAGCTGACTGGGCACGGTGGCTCATGCCTGTAATCCCAGCACTTTGGGAGGCTGAGGCGGGCAGATCACGAGGTCAAGAGATCGAGACCATCCTGGCCAACATGGTGAAACCCCGTCTTATTTAAAAAAAAAAAAAGAAATCCCAAAGCCCAGGTTGTGTCTACACTAATTAAATCAAAATGGCAAAGGATGGGGAGCAGGCATCAGTAATTTTTCAAGATCACTGGGTGATTCCAATGTACAGCAACATTTGAGAATCAATAGATTGTGTAATTGAGTTAGTATTTACAGGGCTAGATTTTAAGCACTTGGTTGATAGATAAATTGATTGCCAACAGATGGCATATATGACAGTGGTCCCATAAGACTATAATACCTAGAAGATCTTAATGATTTAAAATGCAGTATTTTTTCTGAATGTAAGTTATATGTGCCCATCGTGGGGATGGATGTGCAGGGAAGATTGGAAGTAGACCTGTAAGAAAGGACATGGAAATTACCCACTTTTCCCAGTTGCTACTAACATTTTGCTGTTTTTTTCTTCATCCATTCACTTTTCCCCCCTAAAACTAGTTGATATATTTTATGTATAATTTGCTTTTGTCATTCAATATCATAATAGTCATTTCCTCACCTACTTAAACTCTTCATAAATTTTCCAATGGCTGCATATATTTTACCATATGGCCCTTCTAGAATTTACTTAGTAATTCCTTTGTTGTTGGCCTTACATTTCTACATTTCAGTATCATAAGCAGTGCTGTGATTAACATACCTTTTGTGTATAAAGATGTCCTTGTTTTGTATCACATTCTTGGCATGTATTCCTAGAAGTAGAAACACTTAAAGGCTGTGTTACTTTTTGCTGACTTGCTGTCTGAAAAGGGTATGACAGTCTGTACTAAATAGATTTCTTTAAAAGTAGAATTGACTGAATGGGGACAAAACAACTCTATAGGGTCTTACTGGGACAACTGGGGAAATGTGGGTGTACAGTAAATATTAAATAATGTTACTGAATTGAGATTAAATTGTTTGGATGTGATAACAGTGTTGTGTTTCTGAGGGAAAGGGTACGTCTTTGTTCTTAGGAGATACATGCTGATGTGTATAGGGATGAGGTGTTCGATACCTGCAACCTTTTTTCAGGAGGTTCAGATAGATATAGAGGAGGGAGATTAGCATGCTAACATGGCCAATGAGAATGACTGCAGGATCTAGATAAGGGCATGTGGACATTTGCAACTTTTCTGTAGATTTGAAATTAAAAAAAACTAAAAGGGGAAACAGTTGATTAAAAACCATTAATTAAAATAAAAAATATCATCTAGAAAAGTCTGGAAGAGCTGGGTGTGGTGGTACGTGCTTGTAGTCCCAGCTACTTGGGAGGCAGAGGCAGGAGGATTGCTTGAGCCCAGGAGTTCCAAGGCTGCAGTGTAGTGACATAATGCCTGTGAATAGCCACTGCACTCCAGCCTGGGTAACATAGTGAGACCCCATCCCTAAAAAAAGAAAAGGGAAAATCTAGAGGATGACAAATAGGTGGTGTGAATGATGGAGGAACCTGGAGAGGCTTAGCATGAAGTGCAGGGTATGGGGCCAACTATAAAACTCTGGATTTTGAAGAGCTATTTTGTGGAAGAATTAGTAGTCTTGGTCTCTTTGTTTTGGAACATAGAGCTAACTCTGAGGGTGGAGAGAGTTCCCAGAGACACATTTTGGCTTTTGAAAAGGAAGAACACTATCCCTGAGAGCCATCCAGCAAGGGAGCAGACTGTGCGGGAGGTAGAGAGCTGCCCAGCAGGAGATGTGATCAAAGGCTGGGTGCTGCATCCAGGGAGGTCGGAGTGGAAGCTCACTGGATGCCTTCTAGAGTCCTTCCAGCTGTGATCATCTGAGTCCGCAAATATTCTCGCTTGCTACTGAATTCCCAAATACTATTGAAGTGATATCTCAGCTGCCCTGATTTGAACGGGTGGGGATTGAAGAGCAGAGAATTTTATTGTGAACGTTACTCTTAGGAAGTATCTAAGTGTTAGACCAAAATTACATGTTTTATTTTAATACCTAGGAATTACTTGTGATATCTATTCTTATTAAAGGTAAGAAAATATTTTTTATATTAGAAAATATATAACCCACTTGTTATTACATTGCTTCTTTATGCTTTCAGTGACATCTGGTCCTTGGGATGCATTCTGTATGAACTCTGTACCCTTAAGCATCCAGTAAGTATGGCGTGCAAAATGGAAAAGGCAGCTTATCATATCTAGCTGAGTCCTAATAAGGTGACAGATTCTAGTTGGCAGTTTGCTTCCCTAGGAAGAAGTCATTATAAAAGTTTATATATGTTTCCAGTGCAGTCATCCGCCCTGAGCTAGTTTTGTAGCATCTACTAATAGGAAATTCCCATTATTTAGTTTTGCTGTGCAATACATAACCTTTCTCTCTCTTTCTTTCTCTTTTCCTCTTTTCTTTCTTGTTTTTGCTATTCTTAATTTTTTATTTTGATGAAATGTAAAATTTGCCATTTTATCCATTTTTAATATACAATTCATTGTCATTAATTACATTCACAGTGTTATGCAACCATCACTACTATCTCTTTAGGTTTTGTTTGTTTGTTTGTTTGTTTGTTTGTTTTTGAGATGGAGTCTCGCTCTGCTGTCCAGTCTAGAGTGCAGTGGTGCGATCTCAGTTCACCATAACCTCTGCTTCCTGGGTTCATGTGATTCTCCTGCCTCAGCCTCCCAAGTAACTGCGACTACAGGTGCATGGCCACCACACCCAGCTAATTTTTTTTTTTTTTTTAACTAGAGACATTTTTGTATTTTTTTGAATTTTCCCCATGTTGACCAGGCTGGTGTCAAACTTCTGACCTCAGGTGATCCACCTGCCTTGGCCTCCCAAAGTGCTGGGATTACAGGCATGAGCCACCATGCCTGGCCTATCCATTCATCTGTTGATGGACACCTAGGTTGTTTCTATCTTTTGGCTATTGTAAATAATGCTGTTATGAACCATGGTGTACCTGCTAGAGTCCTTGATTCCAAATTTTGAGGTATATATCTAGTGGTGGAACTGCTGGGTCATATGGTAACTGTATTTAGCTTTTTGAGGAAGCACCAAAGTTTGCAAGAGTTGCTGCATCATTTTTTTCCTCAGTTTTTTGCAGTTAGATTTCATTTATCATATGAGTTTCCTCTCTAACTGAATTATCATGAAAACATAGACTTTGCCCTATTATATATTTTTTCAAGATTTTTTTAAAATATAAACAAAAAATGGTCAAATAACTTGTTCCACTTGTTTAGTAATAGTTTATTACATAGTGCAACAACTGCAGGGCTAATTCCTATTAGTTCTTAGCTTTTCTAGAGATGAGGTCTCACCACGTTGCCCAGGCTGGTCTTGAACTCTTGGGCTTAAGTGATGCTCCCGCCTTGGCCTCCCAAAGTGCTGGGATTTACAGGTGTGAGCCACCTCGCCTGGCCTAACCTTTAACTCAAAAAGGAAAAGATGCTGTACTGACAACAAATTACTCTCTTCGTGGAATGTACAAGTAATTAAACTTGTAAATGTTTTGAATGAACCATAGGTTGTAAATAAATAACACCCCACCATTATGTTGCTACAAATGGAATACAGGCCTCTGTACTTTTTTTCTTTTCATTGTAATGTCTGTTTTTTCCCAGCTTTTTAAGTTATAATTTACATGCCACAAAATTTACCCATTGTTATGCACAATTTGATAAATTTTGATGATGGTATTTAAACGTCCATATAACCCCTGCCACAATCATCATATAGGACTTCCAGGTGGGGCAGGGTGGCTTACGCTGTAATACCAACACTCTGGATGGCGGAAGCAGGAGGATCGATTGAGGCCAGGAATTTGAGACCAGCATGGGCGACACAGTGGGACCCCATCTCTGCAAACAATTAAAAATTGTATCTGGGCATGGTGGCACATGCCTATAGTCCCAGTTGTTGGAAAGCTGAGGCAGGAGGATTGCCTGAGCCTGGGAGTGAGGCTGTAGTGAGCTATGATTGCACCACTGCACTCCAGCCTGAGTGACACAGCAAGACCCTGTTTCAAAAAAAAAAAGAATTTCTTCCCCTAAACTGTTTCCTTGTGCCCCTTTGCAGATGATCTGTGTCCACGTGCTATAATTTGATACCGCCTGTAGTGAACACAGCAATATGTGCTCACAAAATGAAAAGGGTGCAACATGTAAATAGAATGGAGAAAAGGCCAAAACCTCAGTCAGGGCATGAAGGACTTGAGGCAGGAAAACTCGTGTGCAGGTCAGCAAAGGATGGTGGCAATGAAGGCAGATTGAGGAGCATCCAGAAGAAGGTGGGAGGCCACTGCAGACGCAGAGAGCAGTGATCCTCAATGGCAAGGGAAGACTGGAGCCTGCTGGGGGCTTTTCACAGCTGCCCCTCTCTGCTACTCCTCCAAGATTCTGATGTCGATCTTGAGTGTAGGAGGCTTTGAAATCACTGCTGTAAGTGAGCCACAACTGTTAAGTGACAGATTTTTGTGTTCCCTACATGTGTGGGAAGAGAAGTTTGAGAACCACTGCTTAGAAAGACGAAAATCTAACATGCCAGCCAAGCCTACTGTTATTGATTCATTCAACAAATAATTGAGAACTTGTTTGCCTGGGACTGTTTAGGCATTCAATATGTACTCCTCAAAATAGATGCAGATTCAGTAAACTAGATAGTGTATTATTATATTTCATGAAATAAATCAAGGGCTTAGGTAATTTGGAAAGATACTGAATTAAGTGGGAACATTTTGACTCTATATGGCAACTTTACAAAATATCTCATTTTGATATTATAGTTCATAAAGCCCAATATAGCAAACCATATTGAAATTTTTTTTAATTACTCTTTTCCTTATAAAGACCCGCCAAACATCTGTCATTTTAATATATCCTCTTCATACTTACAATCATTGATATTAATGGCTATGAATGTGTATGTCTATTAATATATACACATATGTAGGTTTATGGTTAATATACATGTTATTAAATACATATAGATATATATGGCTATTAATATACATGTCTTTGGGGTTCTATGATTAGTCATGTTTTTTAATCCATTTTTATTTGAAATTAAAATAGCTGACTTTGCATATTTGTTTATCTTTTTTTTTTAGCAATTCAAGCATTATTTAATCTGTATTTTAAATTTCTTTTAAAGCAGGAGGAAGAACAAGACAGAAAGTGTAGCCATCCTGATTTGGAAAGCATTAATGAAAATTTAGTTGAAACTGCATTGAGAATAGTAAACAGAGAAGAAAAAGGTAAGTTATTCAAATTCTAATCATTTCTTAGATGAGGAGTTGGGGAATACAGAGGAAACACCAATTTTTATGTTACTAGGTCTCAGGTATCATAAACAAGAGTACAAGCCAATATTTGTTTGCTTATCTAGTAACTTATTTAATGTTTTAGGAATATTTTATTTATTTACCACATAAGAGAGTATAGTATTTATCAGTAAAAGCCACTAGGAAGAGTAGTATTTTTTGTGCTATCCAACATGAAAAGCATAGCATACTGTGTGTATATAAGTCCTCACGGGGCTTCCTTCTTGTATAATGTGTAATATGTAATTATATACATATTATTATGTTTTTAACTTAGTCACATTAATAATTCATTTTAACTTTTCATTTTGGATTTTTTTTTTAATTTTCTTTGCTACTTAGTTTTGAAAGAACATTGTTGCTAGATCTGAGTTTGAAAGAGAAAATAAACACTTCCATATTGTTAGAGTATATGTGTGGACAGAGATGAATACATAAAATAACATTCTTGGCATTCCTTTTTTACACTTTAAAATCAGGTAATAAGTCAGTCCATCTGCGGAAAGCCAGTTCACCAAATCTTCACAGGTGACAGTGGGAGAAAAATGTACCTAATACAGCTCTTACAGCTCTGGAAAATGCATTCATACTCCCTCCAGTTTAATAGCAGAGGACAGTAGAGGTTAGTAGTCAGACTGAATACTATTATTTTATTAGAGAACTTTTTCTAGTAGTTATTTGGTGCGCTACAAGTTTTTATTGTCTGTGAGGGGTATTTGGCATCACACATCAGAGCATTGCTCATACAGGTGAGTGAAGCAGATTTTAGTTGACAGTCAGATATAATTAACTTTGCTTGAAAATATGATCTGGAAGGTACATGCTGAAAAATCTTTT
This sequence comes from Aotus nancymaae, assembly GCF_030222135.1. NCBI lineage: Eukaryota > Metazoa > Chordata > Mammalia > Primates > Aotidae > Aotus > Aotus nancymaae. The sequence goes on from NW_026988420.1 coordinate 12,627,622, forward strand.
TTTATTTGACACTAATTTTTGTCTTTTATAACTAGGTGGTTCTGTAATAAAGTACAGCAAAAATACTACTCGTAAGCAGTGGCTCAAAGAGACCCCTGGCACTTTGTTAAACATCTTTAAGAATGCTGACCTCAGCTTGGCATTTCGAACATACATAATATATAGACCAGGTAATTCATGTCTGTATGCGACCTTGGAAACCCTTTGACTTTTTGAAGATTGTGGTAAATAGATGATACAACATAAAATTTACATCTGAACCATTTTAAAGTGCACAGTTCAGTGGCACTCAGTGCTTCACACTGTTGTGCAGCCATCACCACTATTCATCCACAGAAATTTTCTCACCTTCCAAAACTAAAATCAAAGGGTTTCTCCTCCCAGGAACCTTTGATTTCAAAGTTATAGAATAATTCATAGCATTGTATTTTTGCGTGTTTTTGCATCTTTTCTAGCCAGTCTTAAGCTACAATTAAAATTTTTCATAGAGCTACATTACTTCTATTTGCTCATTTGTTTGCTTATTTTCATAATCCTGCTACTACTATCCTTGAAGAGTAGTCCATTTTTATCATGCAAATATGCCATTGCCTTAGCAACAACTCCAAGATTTCTTCTGCAGTATACCTAAACTCTGTTACATTGAATAGAGCTCAAAAAGGATGAACAATTAGGATTTGATTTTTAAATTCTTTTAACAGACATTTTTACTAAAAGTGTATAATTTTTTATAATACTATCCTTAGGAATCTAGGCCAATGGTCTGCATTAGATATGTATATTTGTATGTATATTATAATTATGATAATTTAATTTCTAAGCCCCCTTGCTAGGTTAAGATCTAAGATAAATTATACAAGTAGAGCATGTAATGGTATGGCAAGTCTGACTATATTTATTGCAATGATTTAGTTGTATTTGTTTATTTGGTCAATATTTATTGAATGCCTAATATAGGTTAAGAAAAAAAAAGAATAAAACACAATTCCTCAAGACAATGCTAAGCAAAAAGAACAAAGCCAGAGACATCATGCTACCTGATTTCAAACTGTACTACAAGGCTACAGTAATCAAAACAACATGGTACTTGTACCAAAACAGAGATATAGACCAATGGAACAGAGCAGAGGCCTTGGAGGCAACACCACACATCTACAACCATCTGATCTTTGACAAACCTCACAAAATCAAGCAATGGGAAAAGTATTCTCTGTTTAATAAATGGTGTTGGGAAAACTGACTAGCAGTGTGCAAAAAGCAGAAACTGGACCCCTTCCTGACACCTTACACTAAAATTAACTCCAGATGGATTAAAGACTTAAACATAAGACTAACACCATAAAAACCCTAGAAGAAAATCTAGGAAAAACCATTCAGAAGATAGGCATAGGCATAGGCAAGGACTTCATGACTAAAACACCAAAAACATTGGTAGCAAAAGCCAAAATCGACATATGGGACCTAATTAAACTCCAGAGCTTCTGCACAGCAAAAGAAACAATCATTAGAGTGAACTGGCAACCAACAGAATGAGAAAAAATTTTTTCAATCTACCCATCTGACAAAGGGCTAATATCCAGAATCTATAAAGAACTAAAACAGATTTACAAGAAAAAAAACAAACAGACCCATCCAAAAGTGGGTGAAGGATATGAACAGACAGTTTACAAAAGAAGACATATATGAGGCCAACAAACATGAAAAAATGCTCATCATCACTGATTATTAGAGAAATGCAAATCCAAACCACATTGAGATACCACCTCACACCAGTTAGAATGGCGGTCATTAAAAAATCTGGAGACAACAGATGCTGGAGAGGATGTGGAGAAATAGGAACATTTTTACACTGTTTGTGGGAATGTAAACTAGTTCAACCACTGTGGAAGACAGTGTGGTGCTTCCTCAAGGACCTAGAAATAGAATTCCATTTGACCCAGCAATCCCATTACTGGGTATTTACCCAAAGGATTGTAAATCATTCTATTATAAAGACACATACACACATATGTTCATAGCAGCACTGTTTACAATAGCAAAGACCTGGAACCAACCCAAATGCCCACTGATGATCGACTGGACAAGGAAAATATGGCACATATAAACCACAGAATACTATGCAGCCATAAAAAACGTTGAGTTCATGTCCTTTGTAGGGACATGGATGAATCTGGAAACCATCATTCTCAGCAAACTGACACAAGAATAGAAAATGAAACACTGCATGTTCTCACTCATAGATGGGTGTTGAACAATGAGAACACATGGACACAGGGAGGGGAGTATCACACACTGGGGTCTGTTGCGTGAGGTGGCCAAGGGATTGACAGAGGGGGGATGGGGAGGTCGGGGAGGGATAACATGGGGAGAAATGCCAGATGTAGGTGACGGGGGGATGGAGGCAGCAAACCACATTGCCAAGTGTGTACCTATGCAACAATCCTGCATGATCTGCCCATGTACCCCAGAACTTAAAGTACAATTAAAAAAAAAAATTCCTGCCCTAAAGACGAAGGAGTTCATTACCTGGGAGGTCAGCACACTGATAAAGAATTATCATGGTCTGTGGCATTTGCATTCAAACAGAGCGGAGCACAAAACATCATGAAAGCCCTAAGGAGAGGCTGATGCATGGGATGAAGATGTTAAGGAAGGTTAATGGTTATGAATTTCAGTTTAGCAATTTTAGGTCCTGGTTTTTATGTCTGGTTTAGTGATGAAGTTTTGTTATTTTAGGAAACTCCCTGTTCAAAAAATATAGTTCTATTTTGAAATGCCTTTTATAAGATTCAGCCCATGTTTTTAGATTAGGTTTTCATGCTGTTTGTGGAAAATCTGAAAGTAATTATCTGGAACATTTTTTTAAAGCATACACATAATCCTCCTTCAGTTTCCTACTTTTCTTCCCCCTCACTGTGAAAACTTGGGATGGGAAAGCTGAGAGGAAAAAAAGAAATTGCTATAATCCAACTTCCAAAGGTAGCTTTTAATTCCATAGTATACATTCTTATATTTGGAGGGTTTTATTGTAATTTTCCAAGTTTTTTTTCTCTTAAAGAAAATCATGTTTATAGGCTGGGTGTGGTGGCTCACGGCTGTAATCCCAGCCATCTGGAAGGCTGACACAGGAGGATTACTCAAGCTCAGGAGTTCAAGACAAGCCTGGGCAACATAGCAAGACCTCGTCGCTACTAAAATAATTAGCCAGGCATGGTTCCGGACACCTATAGTCCCAGCTACTTAAGAGTCTCAGGTAGGAGGATCTCTTGAGCCTGGAAGATCGAGGCTGAACTGAGCTATGATCATGCCACTGCACTCCAGTCTGGGCGACAGAGTGAGACCCTGACTCAAAGAAAAGGAAAAAAGAAAGTACTGTTTATAAATTTAATTCATGTCCTGGTGCTTCTGCTTCAGGGGCCTGATTTATGCCAACAGTCATGTTGGGTAATGTGTGGAGACGCTACAAGAGTTATGGGACATGGTATTGTCCTGAGTTAGCCAGCAAGCTTGTGGAGGAGTTTAGTCAAACTGCATGAAATAAGTAAATACTGTGTAAATTGGTATATTTTCTGTTCATATCTCCTGAAGGTTCGGAAGGGTTCTCGAAAGGTCCCCTGTCTGAAGAAACAGAAGCATCAGACAGTGTTGATGGAGGTCGTGATTCTGTCATTTTGGATCCAGAGCGACTCGAGCCTGGGCGAGATGAGGAGGACACGTACGTTGTGATATGCGTACAAAGCTTTAGCTGTGCGTGTGTGTGCATGTGTGTTTGTATATATGTGTGCGTGAGTGATGTAAATTAGACCATGATAATTTGAGGTTTAGTAGGGACCTATTTCATTATAAATGGGTATTTATATCCTGATCTTTTGTCTGGGATGGGTTACAATCCTTACACTATGATCATAAAATTCCTGATTGAGCCCTAAATCTATAACCTTTCAGCTTGGACTTGTAATTTCTTAATATACTAGGTTTTACATTTTTGAAAGTTTTAGAAAGAGTAAAAGAAGTGATCTTTTGGAAGAACTAACAATTTTTTTCCCTTCAGTTGTGTTATGGAACTCATTTTTCAGAAGCTTAAATACTGTTATGGTGGTGTTCTGCTTTGAATTCATCAACAGATACTGTGGCCCTAATGTAGAGGTTTATGGTCCAAACTGTTTTTTCACAGGGACTTTGAGGAAGAAGATGACAATCCTGACTGGGTGTCAGAACTGAAGAAACGAGCTGGATGGCAAGGCCAGTGCGATCCTGAGTCACACTGAGGAGAGGCTTCAATGAGGAGTTCGTGTTGGGATGATAATTAGTTAACATGATGTATATTTTCTTTTGGAAACACAATGAAGCGGAGGAAACTCTTAATACTTAAAATTGTTCTCGTGAGTTTGAAAAGTCTAAAACCCTGCAAGTTTTGAACTCAAGGGAGAAGGTATAGTGGAATGAGCGTGAGCATTGGGCTTTGTAGTCCTGTAGAACAGAAATGGGATGCTAGCCTGCCTCTACCTACTTGCGTGATTGTGGGAAATTACTTGACCTCTTTGAGCCCCAATTTCCTTAACCATAAAATGGGATAATAATGCCTACCTCAGAAGGATGCTGACCATATGTTATTATTCACGTTATGATTTGTGTTTATTATTATGTGACTCTTTTTACATTTCCTAAAGGTTTGAGAATATATTTAATTATGATACAGCAATGTGTGCAATTTTTCAATGTGACCTGATTCTGAGTAGTTTGAAAATCATTCCAATGATCGTCACCAACTACCAGCTATCCTTAAGTACAGTCCCTCATAGAATGCACGAAAGAGTCTGGGTTGGAGGGTCAGCCCTGGGAAGCGTGGGGTGGTCTGCAGATCTTGTCAGAAGATGGCAGTCCTGTAGATGACAAAGGAAGAGGCCAGAGGTGAGAAGTGGAAATGGTAAATGTCAGAAACTAGAGAGTGATGTGGAACGAATGAGGGACGCACGGCGCACGTGTGCTGGGTCCTGTCGTGTGTTAATGTCATCTAATAGTGTGCACTTTAGTGAGATGAGAATATTTCATGAAAGAAGAAACGGGCTTCACTCAGTACCTCTCACAGGGACATGAGCCAGGCAGATACAGGGAACAGTGCTAAACTGAAGAGTAGGGGAAAATACATTTAGGGTCATTAACAAGCACTTGCTGAAATCTAGAGTATATACTTTTTTTTTTTTTTTTCTGAGGTGGAGTCTTGCTCTGTTGCCCAGGCTGGTGTACAGTGGTGCTATCTCGGCTCACTGAAACCTCCACCTCCCAAGTTCAAGGGATTCTCTGCCTCAGCCTCCCAAGTTGGGATTACAGGTGCCCGCCACCATGCCCAGCTAATTTTTGTATTTTTAGTAGAGATGGGGTTTCACGATATTGGCCAGGCTGATCTTGAATTCCTGACCTCGTGATCCACCTGCCTTGACCTCCCAAAGTGCAGGGATTACAGGTGTGAGCCACTGCGCCCGGCCAGGAATATATACATCTTTTAAAGATTTAACAATTTTTGGCTGGGCACAGTGGCTCATGCCTGTAATCTCAGCACTTTGGAAGGCTGAGGCAGGTGGATCATGAGGTCAGGAGATCGAGACCATCCTGGGCCAACATCTTGAAACCCCATCTATACTAAAAATACAAAACTTAGCTCAGTGTGGTGGCATGTGCCTATAGTCCCAGCTACTTGGGAGGCTGAAGCAGGAGAATTGCTTGAACCTGGGAGGTGGAGGTTGCAGTGAGCTGAGATCGTGCCACTGCACTTCAGCCTGGTGACAGAGTGAGACTCCATCTCAAAAAAAAAAAAAAAAACAATGTTTAAATCTTAACAGGCAAAACCTGTAGTATAGAACCCAACTTCACACATACACCGTATTTACATTTAGACGTCTTTCATCTTTCATTCTGGTGGTCTCTGGCAGTCCATAAATCTTTTCTTGTTTTTCGGGACCTTGACATTTTTGAGTACTGCTTAGGTATTTTGTAGACTGTTGCTTAATTTCAGTTTTTCAATTGGACTAAGGTTATGGACTTTGGGGAAAACCACAAAGGTGAAGTGCCCTTGTCATCACATCATTTGAGGGAGTCACAGCATCAGCATGACTTATTCCTGGTGTCGTTCACCCTGATCACTAGAGTAAGGCAGTGTCTGCCAGGCTCTCCACTATAAACTTCGTAATTTTCCATGTTCATGCTGTGTTCACTATAAGCAAGTCACACAGTCCAGTGCGTACTCAAGTGGAGAGGAATTAATCTCCACCTTTGGGGGTGACATTAGGGGTGGGAATATAATCCAATAATAAGTCGTTTGTTTTCTTGCTTCAATTGTTCTAGCTCTGGCCATTGGGAATTGTTTCAGGTCAGCTCCCATGTCCCTTTGATGTGCTCCTATCCTTTTGGAATACTTCCTTCCTTTCTGGCACTACAAGAAGATGGTCCAGACTCATCTTTACCTTCTCTGTCTCAGCCCCAGTATCATCCATTTCAACAAGGAGCCTTGGTTCCCACTGGTTTACAAATCAAGATCTGGGTGCTGGGTGTGCTTGTTGCTCCTGGGGTGTCACTGCTTCTAGGCCCTCTCAGCAGACAGCTAGGAAGTATATGTGTGTATACTAACCTGTGTACACTGTATAATTGTATAATTATCCACACATCCCTACAGTTATTTCTGTATCTCTCCATCTGCACATATATTAAATTAAGCATGAGTCCATACTGATGTCTCCAACTAACCCAATACTACAAGGTTCATTCTAGCCTTCTCCTCATGCTTTTTTATAACTTCTCTCCCTGACAATGAGGACACTGGCTTGCACCATCCACCATCCACTTAGCTGTTCAATCCTAGTCTATTTGTAAAGCAGTTTCTAAATCATTAACCCATACCTCTGGGAGAAACAAATTTACCAACTAGGGTACAGAGTTTATGTATCTTTCCTGTTGTCTCATGGTTTCCAGTCAAACACGATCTCCAAAATTATTTAGGTTAGCTCTTTGAAATTAGTTTACTACTCTCTTGAAGATTTTTCAAGTTAAAGCAGGCATGGATAATTTTAAGGATATTTCCAGATACTCAGCTTCCATATATACTGTATTCCATGCCTCTTATCTTCAATCTTAGCATTGCCCAAGGGTATAAACATTTCCAAATCATCAAACAAAAACAACTTAAAATTGTGTACAGTTACTGAGAGACTGGATGAGTACTGGAGAATAAATCCTTTTAAAAATCAAATGGCTTACGGGGTTTTACTTTTAATAAACTTTCAGAAGATTAATAGAATTATCAGTTCATGATTATAAACCATTTTTGGTGATAGATTGCTATAAGATTCTTGAGCTACAACTAGGCAAAAATGGAAGGGACACTTGTAACAAAACTTTCATTCCTACATACTTATTTCTCAGCACTTAGAGCCTTAAAAAAAAAAAAAAGCGAATCAGTGTTAAACTTTACTGTAACAAGAAGTTAGCATTCCTTTGTAGATACAGGAACTAATGATACATGAGGAGCCCATCCAGGGCTTAAAGAGATGAATTCTCAGTACTTACTTACTTACTTACTTGAGACAGTGTCTCGCTCTGTTGCCCAGGCTGGAGTACAGTGACACAATCTTGGCTCACTGCAACCTCCACCTCCCGGGCTCAACCGATTTTCCTGTCCCTCCTGAGTAGCTGGGACTACAGGCATGCAGCACCATACCTGACTAATTTTTGTATTTTTACTAGCAACAGGGTTTCACTATGTTGGCCAGGCCGTGCTTTTCACATACAAACTAACCAGTCCAGAGCTAATGCCACCAGCTACCCACTTCATCAGCCTTCCACAGGACTCACACACTCTAGGCCACTATTCCTCTGCCCTAATCACCACAGGACCAGGAACCAGACAACTAGGGACAGCCCCTAAGCCCAGAGCCTGCTGAAATTACTCATACTGTAGTACCTAACCATAACCCAGTTCACTTACCTCACTCATTCCTTCCCATGGAAACCACAATAAAGGCTCTTGCCCATGTTTTCCCATCACTCCTGCCTTCTCAGTGACCACAGTGCCTCCCTATGTGCTCCTGCATGGCATAGTACTTTCCCTTCTCTTGGGATCTGTGAGTCACAAACTGTCTTTTCAGTGGCAATAGACTCTTGACCTGTTAGTCTCTCCATACCTGAAGAATAATAAAACATATGTATATATTTTAAAAATAAACTACAATTTATTTAAGCATAAAGTTACTTTCCCATTTGTCTACAACCACAGTCGACCTGGTGTCCTGGTGGAGGAAACATCACCCTACGGTCCTGTTTCCACAGAGGCGACAGGAACCCAGTGTCAGAAGGAGCCCTGTGAGGATCCGGTAACCTACCACAGGTTGATTTCTCTTTCGTTGGTAATCTGATGATGCAGAGGATTTCCTGGACCTCTTGAGCCTCTTCCTTTCCCCCTTGGGAAGCAAAGGTGAGAGTCTGAGTGGACCCTCCAACAAAGTTGGAGGACAGAGAAAAGCTCTCGTTTCAGATGAAGGTCCACCCATTGGTGAGGGACCATATGGGGAATGTTCTCTGTCAAATGCCGTATTTGGAACATAAAGTGCATCAGGATCTTTTCCTAACAGTTTAAACTGTATTTCGGTTAATTTTTGTCTGCTATGAGCATTTTCTTTCCTTAAATCATTGAGGTTTCCTTCAGCAGTCCGAGCTGCCAACCAATTACAATGTGCTTTTCTCTCATAAGAAATAGTCCGCCATTGATAACAATGAATAGTTCTCTTGAATTCTTCTTCAAGATCTTTGGCTCGCTTTCTATAGGTCTCCAGATTCTCGGTGGCATGAGCGATCTCTTTCTCTACTTCAGAAAGTTTCTCTTCTTTCTCTAACTGGCTATTTTCCTGTAGTGTTAATTTCCTATAGAGTCTCATTTCATTTTCTTGATAGAATTGAGTCATTATTTTAAGTTTCTGTTGAAGCTTCTGATTCTTACTTTCTAAATGTGTGTTTTGTGACTGCAAAGATGCTTGTTGAGTCTGAAGATGTTTAATGCACTGTGCAAGCTCTTCTTTTGTTTTTCTTTTACTTCAGATAACTGAAAATCAGTTTGTTTCCTTTCTCCTTCCAAGATTTTTAAAGAAGCATTTAACTTAGCAGCATGAATCAGTTTATTCAAAGCACCTTTTGGAGGATGATCTGTAAGCACATTCTTCTGATTCACTGTTCATTGCTAATTTCAAGTTCTCATCTTCCATTATGTCTTCTCCAAGCACAGCAGCCCAGTCTTTCATCTTCAGCAAGCGTTCAGTCAGAGTCTCGATGTGATTGTCCTTATCGTTTAGAACTTGCTCTGCGTGTACTCTGGAGTCTTCCAATGTTATTTTGTGTTTATTAAGTTCACTCACTTGTTCTTTCCATACTTCAGCTTCTTGCAAAAGTTGTTTCTGGCTTTTCTGAAGATGAGAATTTTCATTCAAGGAATCTTTTATTGCTATCTTCAGTCGTTCTTCATTCATTTGAGATATCTTGAAGATGATTTTGGCTTCAGCTACTTGTGATTTGAGAGATTCTGACTCATCTCTTAGAGACTGTATCATTTTTGAAATATCCGCCATCAGTTGATTTTGTTCAGAATGTTTTGATTTCTGTTCTTTTAACTCTTTTTTGAGACCAAGTATTTCATCCTCAAGTTCATCATTGGACCTGTCCAGCTTTTCACATGTTGCCTGCAAACTTCGTGCCTCTGTTGCCTCCTCCTCAAAGCTGGCTTCCTTTATAGATGACTCTACTTCATAGCCTTCATGCTCTTTTTTAACAAGGTTAAATTTTTCAAGTAGTTTACATTTTTTGTCAATTAGTCCAGAAAGCACACCGGCAAGCTTTTTCTCTCTCCTCACATAAAGCCGACTCCTAACCGATCTCAAACTTCTCCACAAAAAAATGGGAACAGCAAAAAATCCAACAATAGCTGCCCATATCACTAATTCCCATGGAAACCCGTAAGAATTAGAATCTGCTGTCATATTTTGAGGCAGTGCTGCCACAACCCTGCATAGCTCCACCAGGACCAACCCCAAGTAGAGCTGAGAGGTAGAGCCAGGCTCCTGCACAACACTAAGGCTGCTCTGGCGGTCGCCACAGTAACCAGGGCAACAATAAGCAGAGGAGAACATGCAGCCTTCCATTTGGAACCCAAATCTTCATGTGGCAATCAGAGCAGACCACTGCGGAGCTGGCAGTGGGGGGAGCTAGGGGCACACACAAGCCTCTCAGGCCTACGCTGCTCACCCCCACCCCCTTGTTACACTTTACATCCTGAGGCAGCACTAAAACCTATATTTTAAAACAATACCACATGGAGAGAAAGACTCAGGTGATCCAGCATCCCAGCTATGCCCATCCGCCAGCTGACACCCAAACTAAATGTAGACTTGTGCATGAGCCCGGGTGAGGCCAGCAGAACAACCTCCCAGCTGACAGAATGATAAGCAATAACAAATCATCATTTTAAGTCCCTAAGCTTTGGGGTCATTTGTTATGCAGGAGTAGCTAACTGAAATATCTGCCGCCTTATCACTTCGGTGTTTCAGTATTTGTGGTGTGAAATCATTAATTTGGGCACTTGACTAAGATTATGCCTCATGGTAAATTCTGATAGGTAATTTTATAGGTAAAATACACATTTTCTTACTGACCTTTGCTTCGTTGAAGAGAGATGTATTTAGCTCCTCCCAAATGAAACAGATTATGATTTCTAGATTAACTCCTTCCAGGAAAGGAAGGAGTTAATTTAGAAAAGAAGGAGTTAATCGCCTCTGCCTAGCAGGATCCTCAGTGTCCCACGTATGACCAAAAAACGCTCATCTCGTGCCCAGAAGGCCGAGGGCACTTAGAACAGTGCTGGCACATAGAGAGTGCTCCTCTTCCCTGTCCATCAACTCACCTGCTCTGTGTCCATTTCTGAAACACTGGCACTCATTCAGCACGAATGATGCGCCGCCCTGCTATGAGGCATCATCTCCCGCGTGTGCACGTATCTCCAACTCACCCGGAAAGCTCTCTCCTTCAGGAGATGAACCAAACTACCTACAAAATGTCCTTCATGTACTAGGTGTTCTATAAATATTTTTGTTTAATCGGTTTCTGGAGATCCGGAGACTCTTTTTGTTTTTGTTTGTTTTTGCTAGGCACCAGTTGGCTGCTCTGAAGCCGGCGCCCATGTTGACCTGATCGTGGGTGCTCACGTTGAAGCAGAGGTCACATCTGCCACTCCCCTGCCCACAGCCTCCACTGACTTCTCAACTTGCCCCAAGACAGAGCCTCCGCAGCCCTCCATGCACTGGTCCCAGCTCCCTCTCCTCCCCCACTCGCTCCCTCCCACTGCTCTGCTTCTGCCTCCCATGCCCCCTTGTCTTTCCCTGAACACTGCAAGCCCGCTGCTGCCTCTGGGCTTTTGCACTTATGTTTCCTTTACCTGGACCACCTTTAACTTCAGGTACCCACATGGCGACTCCCTCAAGGGTGTGTTTGAATGTCACCTGTCACTGTGGCAGCTCCCACCCTCACGCCAGCCCCGCATGCTCTATCTCATTTCCTTCCCTTGTCTTTCTCCCTAGCTGTCTTCCTCCATCATGGTCTGACATGCCACAGACTTATCTATTTGTTGATCATTCTGTAAAGGTCCAAAAGGGCTAAGATGTGGCTGTTTTCCCAGTCCCGAGGACAGTGCGTGTGGCAGGTGTTCAGTGACTATTGAGAAGCGAATGGACATGAGAGGGACGCAGAGCTCCTGGGACCTGTGTTTTCCATTCACGCTTGTTCTTTGTGCTGCTATCTGTGGCTGTTCTGCAAACAGCCTTCTCCGTGTCACGTGGGGGCAGCAGCCTCTGCAGCACCCGAGCCATGAGCTCCCAGCCCACAGTGCGTTCTCAAGAAACTGATCTCTTACTAAAGGCTGTGGGGACTGGAGAGAGGATTTACACGATACACCCTTTGGTCACATTTTCAAAATTTCCCTCTGAACATCTTTCTCTTTCTTTCACTAAGTTCCTCCCTAATCATTGCCACCTTGTTTCCCTAGGACCACTCCAAGAGGCCTCGCCAGCGCCTAGACCCAGTAGGTGATGCTCTGCAGCTCCACGTGCCCCAGACATGCCGGCTTTCCCCTAGAGTGGCACTGACCTCGCTGTCTGCCCACTCACCCCTGCTCTTCTGCCCCTCACTGCCTTGTAAGCTCAAGGGCGGGGACGGTGGCCCCCATATCCAGTGCAGTCCTGGCACATAGTTAACATTTAATGAATGCTCACTGAATGAGAATGAAGCAGAAAAAATACTTAGGAAAATGAAAAGTTAGACAGATGGAAATGACATAGGGATTGTGAACCGAGGATTCTGCCTGCCATTCAGGACCAATAGGTGTCCACTAAATACAGCTTTCCAAGGACAGGAGTTTCACAGCTTCCCCTCTTCCTCTTCCTGGCCAGAGCCTGTTGATTCAGACACCAAATAAATAAGTAGATGAGTGGGCAAACTGCATTCTCAGGGTTCAGTCTGTGCTCATGTTGTCTTAAAGCTAATGCTTCGTGTGGAATGCAGTTGAGGTCATGGGGTTGAAGATGAAAGGTCCTCCCCCTCCTCTTGGACACTTCCTTTTCCCAAAGGGGAGGGTCAGGGGCTTCAATCCTGTCCATGAAAAAATTCTATGGAGGGCCGGGTGTGGTGGCTCAAGCCTGTAATCCCAGCACTTTGGGAGGCTGAGGCAGGTGGATCACGAGGTCAAGAGATCAAGACCATCCTGGTCAACATGATGAAACCCCATCTCTACTAAAAATACAAAAAATTAGCTGGGCATAGTGGCACGTGCCTGTAATCTCAGCTACTCAGGAGGCTGAGGCAGGAGAATTGCCTGAATCCAGGAGGCGGAGGTTGCAGTGAGCCGAGATTGCGCCATTGCACACTCCAGCCTGGGTAACAAAAGCAAAACTCCGTCTCAAAAAAAAAAAAAAAAGAAAGAAAGAAAGAAAAAATTCTATGGAGATACATTAAATGCTAAAAAAATAACCAAGGAGCTAAGTGAGGCAGTTTACTTTCCCAGTGGCATTGTGAAATTTACCAGGTTTTTAAAAAATGGTATTGGCACCAAAGAAATGTGAAGGGTGCTCCTGAAAGGGGCAATGCTGAACCTCTTGGAATGACTGTAATTACTCTGTCTCCTGCTCTCTAAGCAAGTGACAACATGGGCTTAGTGAGCTCTTCTGTAATGAGCAGACCCCTCATTCCTCCTTTTCTGGATTTGCAGCTGCATTGCAGGGGCAGCTTAAAATAACCCAAACCTAGGCCAGGCTGAAACTGATGTGGGACCCTCCAGGCTACAGAGCCTGAGGCAGCGCCACATAGAGTCTGCAGCCATTATGTTGCATGTCCTGCTGGGGGATGCTAATGACCAGAGGATTGGGACAGCCAGGAAATACAGCCTGCCCTCATCTATTCCCTTTTCTCCTGGAAGAGATGTCTGCAGGACAAACATCTGGAGCCTCTAGGAAAGAAATGCTGCTACACAAGCTCTAAAGGTAACAAATAAAATCACCACAGCCCGTTGTCACCAGGTAGGCCTGTGGTGATCAAGCAGCACAGCTGGGATTTGGGGTGCATTTGGGAGGACCCAGGCAGAAAGAGAATGGCAGAAGCTGTCAGCCTGCTGCACAGCTGCAAACACGCTAAGAGAGACAGACGGCAAAGCCACTATGCCTGGTTAATATTTGTATTTTTAGTAGAGACAAGGTTTCATCATGTTAGCCAGGATGCTCTCAAATTCCTGACCTGTGATCCTCCCACCTCGGCCTCTCAAAGTGCTGGGATTACAGGCACTAGCCACCGTGCCTGGCCAACAATCTAACAATAAATTTGGAGGACTCAAGTTTCCCAATTTCAGAACTTAATACAAAGCTATAGTAATTAGGACCACATGGTACTAGAAAAAGCTAGACATGTAGATTAATGGAATAGAACTACATTTTTTTTTATGAACAGAAATAAATCCTTACTTTTATGGCCAATTGATTTAGACAAGCCTAGACAGTCATATAAGAGATGAACAGTCTTTTCAATAAGTGGTGCTGGGACAGCTGGATATTCACATGCAAAAGAATAAAATTGGACTCCTATTTCAAACCACATAGAAAAATTAACTCAATATGAGTATCGTCTAACATTCAAGAGTTAGAACTATGGAACTATTAGGAGAAAACATGAGAATAAATCTTTATATCTTGAATTAGGCAATGGTTTCTGAGATAGACACTGAAATCACAGGTAATAAAAGAAAAAAATAAGTAAATCAGACTTCTTCAAAATAAAAATCTTTTGTTCTTTAAAGCACACAACCCAGAAAGTGAATAGACAGCCACAAAATGGGAGAAGATATTTGCAAGCCATAGATGTGATAAGGGACTGTAGTCCAAAATAAATAACTCTTACAAATAAACAATGAGAGGACAGCCCAATTTGAAAATATGCAAATGATTTAAATAGACATTTCTCCAAAGAGGATATACAAATGACCAATAAACACACAGAAAGATGCTCAACATCATTAATCATTACAGAAATACAAATCAAAACCACAATGACACACCGCTTCATATGCACTGAAAAAAGACAGAGTAACAGTGTTGGTGAGGATGTGGAGAAATTGGAATCTTGTGCATCACTGACAAGATCAAAAAAGATGCAGCCCGCGTGTCAGTTCTTCAATGTTATCGTAAAGACACAGTTACCATATTAGCCCAGGAATTCCACTCCCAGGTGTCTCTCCAAGAGAAATGAAATATATGTCCACACAAAGACTTGTATGCAAATGTTCATGCCAGCATTATTCATCATAGCCAAAAAATGGAAACAACCCAAGTATCCACCAACGAATGAATGGACAAACACAATGTGGTATATCCATAAAATGGATTATTATTCAGCAATAAAAAATGAATAAGGTATTACTGATGCATGCTCCAACATGGATGAACTTTTAAATCATTATGCTAAGTATAAGAAGCCAGACACAAAAAGCCACACATTTTATGGTTCCATTCATAGGAAATGCTCAGAATAGACAATTCTGTAGAGACAAAAAGTAGATATGAGGTTCCCAGGAAAGAGTAAGGCATGACTCCTAATGAGTACTGGGTTTTGTGAGAGAAGCGTGGTGACAATGTTCTAAAATTTTAAAGAGGTGATGGTTGCATGATACTATAAATATACCAAAAACCACTGAACTATAAACTTCAGAAGGGTGAAATTTATGACCTGAATTATATCTCAATAAAACTGTTTTTTTTTTTAAGTGAGGCCCAGCCTTCTCAAATTTGTGATGTTAATCTCCACGCAACCTTGTTTATACTTACAAAATTGTGAAGGAAGAGAACCTAGGTCCACATACACTATAATCAAGCAGGTTTCCCAGATGTGGTTGCAACTGGCCCAGCTAGAAAATTGTGCCTGGCATTTGACCTGCTAAAAAGCCAAGTTCCACATCGTCTAGAGTTCAGTGCAGAAATAACCCTGGTACATATGAAGAAACCACTCCTGCCAGAGGGGCGGTGCCCTGGTGGAGCTGCCTGTGCCCCACCCACTGTCCCATGCCTCAAACCCTCTCACTTGTCAGTTGCCGCTGGAACAGGTACTTCTGGAAATTCATATAGCCAAGGAAAGGCAAAAACAAAGAAAAAGCCAACAAAAACACAGGAATATGTCAGATGACTTAGGTCAGTGGCATTACGAACTACCCCCGGAGAAGCCTGGACACATCTTCAGTGCCTCTGTTTTCCTTTCTGCCCTCCCGCAGTGCCCACTCCATCCAAAGTCCCTTTACCAAGCTCTGTGAAAGTGGCTTTCCTAAGTATCTAGAATCCACCTGCTCTCCTAAGGCTCACTGCCTCCCCCAGTTCAGGCTCTATCTACCTTCTCCCACCAACACATAGCCTCCTCCCTGCTTTCCCTACCTCCAGCCCAGCCTAGCTATAATCCACTGGGCAGAAGCTCCATTGGGTCTGTTCACATACCAAATTTGTGCAGAAAATCCACATAGCTCCATTGGGCTACCCAGTCCAGAGCAAAGATGCCAGGCCTTTCTCACTCTGTCATCCAAGTTCAAAATCCAAGAGAGGAGAGTTTCAAGAAGGAGGAGCTTGGGAAGTTACCCACTGGGGTCGAGCTCCATGGAAAGGTCATGTAATAAAAGGATTGAAAAGAATCACTTGGGATGTGGTCTCAGGGAGGTTACTGCAGACTTTGGAGAAGCCGTTTCAGGGGTGAGGTCCGAAGCCAACGTGCATTGGATAAAAGAACAAATATAGGTGGATTCTCAGTTTTATGAGATGTAAAAATTGAGAGAAGCAAAATGAAAAAGGCACTGATGTTGAAGATAGTTTTCTAGTTGCCTTGTTACATTTTCAGTGTGGGACTGAAGGGGTGGTGGGAATTGCTTCAACCGAATCACAGCACATTTTGCCCTTCTCATGACCTGGTGCATGGAAAAGCCTTGGGAATTATTAGCTGCTGCTATTAATATTGAGGGCACCCATGTGCTTTCAGAGCCAGAATGTTAAATGTTCAGCCTCTGAATGTCTAAAATGAACTGCTGAGAGAAATGTTGCAGATCTAAAAATGAGAAGAAAGTAACTTTATTAAATATAATATTTTAGAATATAGGTTTTATAGAAAGTATGCTGTCTTAGCTTCTCTAGAAGCTGAACTTAGGAGAGTCCCACGGTTAGAGAGACTGAGCATTCTGCCAACAACCAGCCCCACCCTGCCAGCCAGGCCAGTGAGCCACCCCGAAGCAGGGCCACCTGCCTCAGTCAAGCCTGTAGTCACTTGCAGCCCTGATGTACAGTCTGCGGGCAACCTCCTGAGAAATCCAAACTGGAACCACTCTGCTAAACTACTCCCAAATCCCTGACCCACACAGACAGTGAGATAACAAATATTCATTGTCTGTTTAAGGCACTACGTTTTGGGGTAATCTGAGAAACAGATAACTAATACAGCCCTGACGGCAATCAGTTATTGGCTATGGGATGCCGAGGGAGTGGATAACTTCCTGGCACGGTGGCTTCTGCTCTGCCAAGGGCAATTCTTCAGGAAGCAGCCAGCTGCATGAGCAATACTCAGAGAAGCTGGAAGATGAGTGCATCCTCCTGGGCAAGGCACCAATAGCATCCACTGGGGGTGTTTATCATAACTGTGGAAATATTTTGCACTTCTTTCGAAGGTCCCACCTCCTTAGTGTGTGTAACCAGGAGGTACACAGCTAGAACTGCATTCACGAGGCAGCAGCAGTGAGAAGCAGCAAGGTGATCTAGAGACACTTTATTTATTACTCAGTCCTGAAAAGTGCTTGCAAATATAGAAAGTGCGGGTGGAGATGATCAATAATAACTGACTATAGTGTCTTCCCTTCATTGCTATTCAGGTCTCGCTTTCCAATAAGACACTTCATAACTCATTCCTAAATGTTGGAAGTGGGAGAGAGGGAGGGCGAGATGGCACAGGAACGAGGTCAGGGAGGGAAGAGAGACTACATCGGATGACAGTGTCTCAGTTGTCATTTCAGGTTCTGGCTGCTCTCTCCACTGTACAGGGAAAGCCACCAAATAGAGGGCAAACTGCCCCCCAGTCTCCCCAGAACACCTCTTTACCCAATCCCTAGGGGTAAGTGCAGGAGGTCCTGAGCATCTAATGGAGTCAGATGCTAAGTTAAAACACCCAGGAGACCCAGTTTCTATGGGGCCTGAAGAAAAGGCAGAGTGCAATTTCCAGACTTCGGTGGCAGCTGAAAAATGAAAAAGACTCTTGTGGGTGTGAGACAAAGGCTGCCCCAGAATGCCCAAACTTTAGCTTCAATAAACCTATGATAGCCATAACAAGGCAGTGCTGGGGCAGGAAAGAGAGCCACATAGGGTCTTTTGCTCTGACAGAATCATCCTGGTTGAGCAACCAAAGCGTCTTTTCCCACCTGCCTCCTCTGATGTGCATGTTTAGTGACACCATTTGGGTTTCTCCAACAGTCTTTTTGTGTGTGTGTGAGTGTGTGTGTATTTAGAAAGAAGGATCTGGTCACCAGAAGCTCAGATGCTAATAACTCTTAACAAAAATACATTCACACTGAACAAGTGAACACTCAGCCTAACACAGAGCACCTGTGGCCCTGCGCTGCTAGGAGTGAGGCGGTTTTCTGCAGTGCTGCTTCCCATTCACCATCAGCATCAGAATCAGCAAGAGCTTAGTGACTGCTTGCTGCCTGGTTTGCAATGATGACAACAATGATGGTGATGATGATGACGATTATGACGTTAATGAGCCCATGGACCAGTTTTAGTGCTGCCTATTTTGGAATTAAGAAATACATGATGACAGGAACTGAATTCAGGTAGCACTGGGCTACAGGCAGATGACTGATGATTGCTTGTTGGCTAGCTTATATGCAATTCTTATGATGAGCCTAAAGTAATTGATGATGATGATGATAATGA
This sequence comes from Aotus nancymaae, assembly GCF_030222135.1. Taxonomy (NCBI): domain Eukaryota; kingdom Metazoa; phylum Chordata; class Mammalia; order Primates; family Aotidae; genus Aotus; species Aotus nancymaae. The sequence goes on from NW_026988420.1 coordinate 12,646,143, forward strand.
CCATGATTATGATGAGGAAGATCTGGGAAAACATCACCTGGCCTTCAGTAGCTAATACATAGTAGTAATGAATGATTTTCTCTGGGCTGGGATAGGAATTCATGGTATGGACATGGAGAAGAAGGAGGCTCTAAATCAAAACAGATAAAATAAGCATGGTCCATTTTCAAGATACTGTGAAGAGTACAGGTTGAGCAATCCAAAAATCTGAAATGCTCCAAATTCTGCAAATTTTTGAGTATCAACACGATGCTTAAAGGTCATGCTCAAAGGAAATGCTCATTGGAGCATTTGAGATTTCAGATTTTCAGATTGGGAATGTTCAACCAGTAAATACAATGCAAATATTCCCAAATCCTAAATCTAAAACACTTCTGGCTCCAAGCATTTCAGTAAAGAAACATTCATTCTGTACTGATGTGGAGGCTGAGAATCTTGAATTTTATTTGCTAGGTAAGGAAACACCATCATTAGTAGGGTTTCCTAACCTCATCAGTACTGACATTTTGGAACAGATAATTCTTTGCTGTGAGGGTCTGTCCTGTGTGCTGTGGGGTGTTTAGCAGCATCCCCGGCCTCCACCCACTTGATGCCAGTAGCACACCTCCAGTAGTTACTGTGTGAAGTATCTCTGGACATTACCAAATGGCCCTGGGGGAGGTCAAGCACCCTCCCTGAGAAGCACTGAGCTAAGAAAAACAGCAGACACCACAGAGCAGTCGATAGAGGACAGCCCTAAGCAGGAGAAGAAATATCAGGCTGAAGCTGGTTCCTGCAGGGAGAGAGACTGTCCTCTTCCAGAGAAAAGAGCTGTCACGACACTAAAGGAGGACCCAGAGGCAGGACTTTAGAGCAGCAACCTCACAGAGCCATGATTCCGGAGCAGTCTCGGTGCCTGCTGTCACCACCTCGGACGCGGCGGGCCCCACTCACCTTGGCTAGAGCCGCACCTGACTCGCCCCAGTCAGGGAGATGCCACTGCCCTCCTGAGGTTCTCTCATTTGGAAAGCACCTTCTTCAGGACATCCCAAGGGAAGCTGGAGCTGCTCTTCAGCAGGGCTTTGAGATGTTTTCTAGAAGGCAAGGTCTCTCCCTTCACAAAGGAAACACCCAGGAAGCAGAGAGGCAAGGGGCAAGCCCTCCCTTGGAGCAGCAAGGTCGACCGAAGCCGGAAGCGGAATCCTCCAGCAAAGCTGCCCCGAGCGACCCAAACAGGAAGTGGAATCCTGCAGGGAAGCTGCCCGGAGCCGCTCTGCCTGCTACAGGTCCCTGTAAAAATGGTAGAATAAGTTATAGGAAATGCAAAATGTGCTTGAGGGCCATGCGACATTTTAAAAACTATACCTTGGTTTCCAAAGAAACAGAATGCTATTCTCGGTTAGTGTCAGCGTGTGTCTGAGCACAATGCCCCGTGGTTTTATGTTGGACAGCAACTCAGCTGAGATGCCGCCTTCTCTTTCTCAATCGGATTGAGAATGACGGCTTCACCTGGGGCTCTGAAACAGATGGCATCTCATTGAGACACCTAGATCCAGAACAAAGGACCACCAGGATGAAGCTCCACCACTGCACAGCAGAGGAATGTGCACTGTATCCAGCGGTGACTGGGGCTCGGGCTCTGGAGCCAGTGTGGCTCCTCACAGGCTTGTGTTCTGGAGAGACTGAAATTTTCTTTCAGCAAATGGTGGACCAGGTCGGGTCCCTGGAGCAAAGAGCAGCATGCAGGGCTGGGTTGTACCTGGGATGTCAGTACCCCCTGCAGAGATTAACGGGGGGTCCCACAAAGGGGACTGAGGCATCTAATTCAAAGGGTGAAATAATCTAATGAGTGCAGCCACACAGAATGAGCAGGTATGGGGGAGAGAAGGAATTCACTGAGGCGCTGGCACGAAACGGGGCAGGCTTTGTAGGGCTCCCATAGCTTCACCCTTGGGCCCAGGGTAACTCCTAAGCCCCAAGCCAATTTGGAGCCTCCAGCAAGACAGGGAGCAGGGAGCCCCTAGAGCTTCAGTGTTCTGATATGAAAAAGTAGGATAATGAGGCCTAACCACAGGTGACTGTGAGAACAAGGAAGAGCACAGAAGAAAGTGCTTCATGGGCCCTAAAGTGTGGAGTAGATGCTGGTTGTTACTGGCCTAATTCCATATGCTTTACAAATGGTACTTTCATTGTAATAAAGCATCTGCATTTTGATGGGAGAAGTTCTAGGGTTATTTTAACTCCTGATAAGAAAATAATATGTCTATGAGAGAGCCTGACCCGAAGGCATTCAGTTTGCAAATAGGCCTGGGCTCCCTGCCAGAGCAGGCAGGCACTCTCCCAGGATGCCAGGCCCTGGGATGGTTTCAGAGACAGCAACCCAAAGCCATGCCAACCCTCCTCTAAAGGCACAAAAAGTCCCTGCAGGCTCCTGGGCAAACACCCAACTGACCCTCAATGTGGGGACCAACAGTGGGAGGGAAACTATACCCTGACTCCACACTAGCAAAGACAAATGAGCTGGAACTCAGCTTCTTTCTGCTCTTCCTATTGGATCTGGTCCATTCAGAAAGGCCTTGGCAGCACTCCGAAGCCACATCTTCTGTGGCAGGTTGTTGGCTAAAACAGTGGTGATGACCTTCCCCTCCCACATGGTTAATGTTCCTCTCCTCTCAGTGTGAGCAGGGATCTGGGGTGCGTCTGTGACTTGCTTTGACCCATGGGATCAGCAGAAGAAATGTTGTATATCTTCCAGGCTGAGGCTGTAATGACCTTGTGGCTTCTACTGTCTTGAACAGTCCTTGACATCCACCAAGGGAGCTCCCTCTAGAGCCCTTCATGAAAGGCCACATGAAGACAGAGGCTCTGATACCATATTAACCATGTCTTTGTACGTATTCTGATGCTTCGACATCTAGGGCCTTGCTGACTTTGGCAGGCCTGTCCCTCCCAGGGTTAGCCAATTCCTAGAGACAGGAAACAAGTTGTCCATGAGCATGCTTTTCACACACAAACTAACCAGTCCAGAGCTCATGCCACCAGCTACCCACTTCATCAGCCTTCCACTGGACTCACACACTGTAGGCCACTATTCCTCTGCCCTAATCACCCCTGGGCCAGGTACCAGACAACTAGGGACAGCCCCTAAGCCCAGAGCCTGCTGAAATTACTCATACTGTAGTACCTAACTATAACCCAGTTCACTTGCCTCACTCATTCCTTCCCATGGAAAACACAATAAAGGCTCTTGCCCATGTTTTCCCATCACTCCTGCCTTCTCAGTGACCACAGTGCCTCCCTATGTGCTCCTGCATGGCATAGTACTTTCCCTTCTCTTGGGATCTGTGAGTCACAAACTGTCTTTTCAGTGGCAATAGACTCTTGATCTGTTGAATACTGAAGAATAATAAAACATATATGTATATATTTTTTAAACCAACCAAAATTTATTTAATTAAGCATGAAGTTACTTTCCCATTTGTCTACAACCACAGTAGACCTGGTGTCCTGGTGGAGGAAACATCATCCTACGGTCCTGTTCCCATGGAGGAGACAGGAACCCAGTGTCAGAAGGAGCCCTGTGAGGATCCAGTAACCTACCACAGGTCGATTCTCCTCTTTCATTGGTAATCTGATGATGCAGAGGATTTCCTGGGCCTCTTGAGCCTCTTCCTTTCCCCCCGGGAAGCAAAGGTGAGAGTCTGAGTGGACCCTCCAACAAAGCTGGAGGACAGAGAAAAGCTCTCGTTTCAGATGAAGGTCCACCCATTGGTGAGGGACCATATGGGGAATGTTCTCTATCAAATGCCGTATTTGGAACATAAAGTGCATCAGGATCTTTTCCTAACAGTTTAAACTGTATTTCAGTTAATTTTTGTCTGCTGTGAGCATTTTCTTTGCTTAAATCATTGCGGTTTCCTTCAGCAGTCCGAGCTGCCAACCAATTACGATGTGCTTTTCTCTCATAAGAAATAGTCCGCCATTGATAACAATGAATAGTTCTCTTGAATTCTTCTTCAAGATCTTTGGCTCGCTTTCTATAGGTCTCCAGATTCTCGGTGGCATGAGCGATCTTTTTCTCTACTTCAGAAAGTTTCTCTTCTTTCTCTAACTGGCTATTTTCCTGTAGTGTTAATTTCCTATAGAGTCTCATTTCATTTTCTTGATAGAATTGAGTCATTAAGTTTCTGTTGAAGCTTCTGATTCTTACTTTCTAAATGTGTGTTTTGTGACTGCAAAGATGCTTGTTGAGTCTGAAGATGTTTAATGCACTGTGCAAGCTCTTCTTTTGTTTTTTCAACTTCAGATAACTAAAAATCAATTTATTTCCTTTCTCCTTCCAGGATTTTTAAAGAAGCATTTAACTTAGCAGCATGAATCAGTTTCTTCACAGCTCCTTTTGGAGGATGATCTAAGTAAGCACATTCTTCTGATTCACTGTTCATTGCTAATTTCAAGTTCTCATCTTCCATTATGTCTTCCCCAAGCACAGCAGCCCAGTCTTTCATCTTCAGCAAGCGTTCAGTCAGAGTCTCGATGTGATTGTCTTTATCATTTAGAACTTGCTCTGCGTGTACTCTGGAGTCTTCCAATGTTATTTTGTGTTTATTAAGTTCACTCACTTGTTCTTTCCATACTTCAGCTTCTTGCAAAAGCTGTTTCTGGCTTTTCTGAAGATGAAAATTTTCATTCAAGGCATCTTTTATTGCTATCTTCAGTCATTCTTCATTCATTTGAGATATCTTGAAGATGATTTTGGCTTCAGCTACTTGTGATTTGAGAGATTCTGACTCATCTCCTAGAGACTGTATCGTTTTTGAAATATCCACCATCAGTTGATTTTGTTCAGAATGTTTTGATTTCTGTTCTTTTAACTCTTTTTCAAGACCAAGTATTTCATCCTCAAGTTCATCATTGGACCTGTCCAGCTTTTCACATGTTGCCTCCAAACTTCGTGCCTCTGTTGCCTCCTCCTCAAAGCTGGCTTCCTTTATAGAGGACTCTACTTCATAGCCTTCATGCTCTTTTTTAACGAGGGTAAGGTTTTTCAAGTAGTTTACATTTTTTGTCAATTAGTCCAGAAAGCACACCGGCAAGCTTTTTCTCTCTCCTCACATAAAGCCGACTCCTAACCGATCTCAAACTTCTCCACAAAAAAATGGGAACAGCAAAAAATCCAACAATAGCTGCCCATATCACTAATTCCCATGGAAACCCATAAGAATTAGAATCTGCTGTCATATTTTGAGGCAGTGCTGCCACAACCCTGCATAGCTCCACCAGGACCAACCCCAAGTAGAGCTGAGAGGTAGAGCTGGGCTCCTGCACAACACTAAGGCTGCTCTGGCGGTCGCCACAGTAACCAGGGCAACAATAAGCAGAGGAGAACATGCAGCCTTCCATTTGGAACCCAAATCCGCAAACAGAGCAGACCACTGTGGAGCCCCCTGCCGGGGGAGCTAGGGGCACACACAAGCCTCACAGGCCTACGCTGCCCACCCCCGCCCCCTTGTTACACTTTACATCCTGAGGCAGCACTAAAACCTTTATTTTAAAACAATACCACATGGAGAGAAAGACTCAGGTGATCCAGCATCCCAGCTATGCCCATCCCCCAGCTGACACCCAAACTAAATGTAGACTTGTGCATGAGCCCGGGTGAGGCCAGCAGAACAACCTTCCAGCTGACAGAATGATAAGCAATAACAAATCATTGTTTTAAGTCCCTAAGCTTTGGGGTCATTTGTTATGCAGGAGTAGCTAACTGAAATACCTGCCGCCTTATCACTTCGGAGTTTCAGAATTTGTGGTCTGAAATCATTAATTTGGGCACTTGACTAAGATTATGCCTCATGGTAAATTCTGATAGGTAATTTTATAGGTAAAATATACATTTTCTTATTGACCTTTGTTCATTGAAGAGAGATGTATTTAGCTCCTCCCAAATGAAACAGATTATGATTTCTAGATTAACTCCTTCCAGGAAAGGGCTTACCTCTGCCTAGCATGATCCTCAGTGTCCCATGTATGACCAAAAAAAGCTCATCTCATGCCCAGAAGGCCGAGGGCACTTAGAACAGTGCTGGCACATAGAGAGTGTTCCTCTTCCCTGTCCATCAACTGACCTGCTCTGTGTCCATTTCTGAAACACTGGCACTCATTCAGCACGGATGATGCGCCGCCCGGCAATGAGACATCATCTCCGCCACATGCACGTATCTCCAGCTCACCCAGAAAGCTCTCTCCTTCAGGAGATGAACCAAACTACCTACAAAATGTCCTTCATGTACTAGGTGTTCTATAAATATTTTTGTTTAATCGGTTTCTGGAGATCCGGAGACTCTTTTTGTTTTTGTTTGTTTTTGCTAGGCACCAGTTGGCTGCTCTGAAGCCGGCGCCCATGTTGACCTGATCGTGGGTGCTCACGTTGAAGCAGAGGTCACATCTGCCACTCCCCTGCTCACAGCCTCCACTGGCTTCTCAACTTGCCCCGAGACAGAGCCTCCGCAGCCCTCCATGCACTGACCCCAGCTCCCTCTCCTCCCCACTCGCTCCCTGCCCCTGCTCTGCTTCTGCCTCCCATGCCCCCTTGTCTTTCCCTGAACACAGCAAGCCCGCTGCTGCCTCGAGGCTTTTGTGATTGTATTTCCTCTGCCTGGACCACCCTTCCTTCAGGTACCCACATGGCGACTCCCTCAAGGGTGTGTTTGAAGGTCACCTGTCACTGTGGCAGCTCCCACCCTCACGCCAGCCCCACATACTCTATCTCATTTCCTTCCCTTGTCTTTCTCCCTAGCTGTCTTCCTCCATCATGGTCTGACATGCCACAGACTTATCTATTTGTTGATCATTCTGTAAAGGTCCAAAAGGGCTAAGATGTGGCTGTTTTCCCAGTCCCGAGGACAGTGCATGTGGCAGGTGTTCAGTGACTATTGAGAAGCGAATGGACATGAGAGGGAGGCAGAGCTCCTGGGACCTGTGTTTCCCATTCATGCTTGTTCTTTGTGCTGCTACCTGTGGCTGTTCTGCAAACAGCCTTCTCCGTGTCATGTGGGGCAGCAGCCTCTGCAGCACCCGAGCCATGGCTGACACATCCTCCACAGAGCTCCCAGCCCACAGTGTGTTCTAGGGAAACTGATCCCTTGCTAAAGGCTGTGGGGACTGGAAAGAGGGTTTACATGATACATCCTTTGGTCACATTTTCAAAATTTGCCTCTAAACATCTGTTTCTTTCACTAAGTTCCTCCCTAATCATTGCCACCTTGTTTCCCTAGGACCACTCCAAGAGGCTTCGCCAGCACCTAGACCCAGTAGGCGATGCTCTGCAGCTCCACATGCCCCAGACATGCCGGCTTTCCCCTAGAGTGGCACTGACCTCGCTGTCTGCCCACTCACCCCTGCTCTTCCGCCCCTCGCTGCCTTGTAAGCTCAAGGGAAGGGACGGTGGCACCCGTGTCCAGTACACATAGGTGACATTTAATGAATACTCACTGAATAGATGAATGACTACATACATGAATGAAGCAGAAAAAATACTGAGGAATCTGAAAAGTCAGACAGATGGAAATGACATAGAAGGAACTTGAGAGTTAGAGAATTTACCCTTGTGAACCCGGGATTCTGCCTGCCATTCAGGACCAATAGGTGTCCACTAAATACAGCTTTCCAAGGACAGGAGTTTCACAGCTTCCCCTCTTCCTCTTCCTGGCCAGAGCCTGTTGATTCAGACACCAAATAAATAAATAGATGAGTGGGCAAACTGCATTCTCAGGTTCAGTCTGTGCTCATGTCCTAAAGCTAATGCTTCATGTGGAATGCAGTTGAGGTCATGGGGTTGAAGGTGAAAGGTCCTCCCCTCTTCTTGGACACTCCCTTCCCCCAAAGGGCAGTGTAAGAGTCTTCAATCCCTTCCCAAAAAATTCTAAGGAGATACATTAAATCCTAAACAAATAACTAAGGAGCTAAGTGAGGCAGTTTGCTTTTACCAATAGCATTTCTAAATTTACCCAGAGGGTTTTTACAAAAAGGTATTGGCACCAAAGAAATGGGAGGGGTGCTCCTGAAAGGGGCGATGCAGCAGCATGAACCTCTTGGAATGACTGTAATTATACTGTCTCCTGCTCCCTAAGCCAGTGACAATGTGTGCTTAGTGAGCTCTTCCATAATGAGCAGACCCCTCATTCCTCCTTTTCTGGATTTGCAGCTGCATTGCAGGGGCAGCTTAAAATAACCCAAACCCAGGCCAGGCTGAAACTGATGTGGGACCCTCCAGGCTACAGAGCCCGGGACAGCGCCACATAGAGTCTGCAGCCATTATGCTGCATGTCCTTCTGGGGGATGCTAATGACCAGAGGATTGGGACAGCCAGGAAATACAGCCTGCCCTCATCTATTCCCTTTTCTCCTGGAAGAGATGTCTGCAGGACAAACATCTGGAGCCTCTAGGAAAGAAATGCTGCTACACAAGCTTTAAAGGTGACAAATAAAATCACCACAGCCCGTTGTCACCAGGCAGGCCTGTGGTGATCAGTCAGCATGGCTGGGATTTGGGGTGCATTTGGGAGGACCCAGGCAGAAAGAGAATGGCAGAGGCTGTCAGCCTGCTGCACAGCTGCAAACATGCTAAGAGAGATAGACAGGCAAAGCTGACATCTGTCAGGAACAATTAGCTGCCATCAAGCCCTTAGCCTCTGCTCAGCCCTCTGCAGGGTGTGAATGTTTGCAGATGTCCTTCTGTTCTAACACCATCTCTTCTTCACACACGGAGAAAAAGGAAGCTGAGAGTACATGCTGCAAGAAGTAGTCACTTGATTCCCAAGGTCAGTTTAGCCCAGGAACAACAATGACCCGTTCCACGGGTGCTGTGGGACAACACACGCAGAGTCGGATTGTGTAACTAGTCATATAACGCCTCATTTAATCCCTGAATAACTCTATGAGGTGGGTCATATTCAGCTCGTTTCATGCACAGGGAAACTGATGCTTAGCGGGGCTGAGCGGCCTGTCACCAAGGTGGAGAAAGCCAGGCAAGTAGAGTCCAGCCAGGAACGGCTGTCACACTGGAAACGCCAGCGCTCTCCTGCTCCCCTTGCAGGTCGAGACTGACTGCAGCATCTCAGGCCAATCCCAGGAAACAGGAGGGGCAGCTCCCACCTGAGGTGTAGGGCGCTGGAAGGGACATTCCTCTTGGGGACCCAGAGCTGACTCCTGGGATTTCACACTTAGCCCACCTGCCACCATGGTAGGCAGGGGCTGGAGCCGTGAGTTCAGCCTCTGACTCTGCTATCTGGGCAAGTCACACCACCTCCCTGAGTGGCAGTGGTTAATTGCACTGCCCGAGAGCCGGCCATAGAGTGCATTAGCTGAGAGACCCTGGCTCCTGAGTGTGGCCCACAGAGCAGCAGCCTCACAGCACCTGGGCCCCAGCCCACAGCTACTGAGTCAGAATCTGCACCTCAACAAGACCCTGACTCCAGGGACGCATGTTAGAGTCCAGGACGCCCTTCTGAGGCCCACGCTTGAATTCCGGCTTCAAATCCTGGCTCGGCCATTTAGTGGCTGTGATTCCAGCTGTTACTTCATCACTCTGTCAGGAATCGATTCAGGTTTTGTGGGCTACATCTTATACAATCTGGAGTATTTTCCTTAAGAAAAGAAGGATATAAAATTACAAATACAAAATTAGGAACAAAAGTGATGTTTGGAATGTAAAGACTTTGCCGCCAATTACAAATATCGAAGAGCTGACAAGTACCGAAAAAACGCTAAACAATCCAGATACCTAATTTCATGGTTTTATCAACCAGTACACTTCTGAAACACTTTTATCCGGTATTTTGGGGCTCTGATGGACTCTTCATCTGGCTATGATTTTATAAAGATAATTCAGGCTTTCCCCAACCGGGTTGATAGAAATGTTTCACCAGGGAGAGTTGGAATGTGTAGAATATGCCACTTCACACGTAGACATACTCATTAGATAGAACACTGCTACCGATTTCTGCCCTAAAAATACAACAGTCGCAGTGAATCGTATTTCTTGCAACTGCCATTGAAGAAGAAAACAATCCATGATGTGCTTATAAGCATATAGGCCACATTAAGTACATTCCTGACAAGAGAGGGCTTTGTTGATGAGAATCGACTCTGCTAACAGTTTTACAAGTCAGGTAATTGGGAGGATTTGCCACAGTAGCTTTGGACTCCATGTGCTACAGGTCTGGGCTTCCTCTACTGTTCATGTTTCTCTACATAGACACAGAGACACGCCCCGTCACCGTGCCCCTGGGTGAGTCAGGAAGTGGACAGAGGGAGTAGTCCTGGGTCCTGGAAGCCATTCCTGTACAGGGAGCACTTGATACACAGGAGTGGTAGCAAATCATCGGAACAGATCTCGCTCATTCAAACTAATTTTATCCCCAACTCAATGACCTTTTCCCCTGAAAATCACTGACGCTTGACACAGGGAACATGCATGTGCTGGAGGGAACGTCGGCAAGAGGAAACCTGTCTTAACCAATTACAAGTGAAATATTAATAACCCATTTTGCAAAACTTTCAAACGCATGACCAAGAGAACGCATGGCTGGGCCCCTTCCAGAGCCTGACAGGGGCCTGAGCATCACAGAAGCCTTGAGGGCGAAGCTTCAGTGACTGGCCCAGTGAGTGGCCTCTGCACTCGGGTGTCAGTTCTTTCTCCATGAAATGGCAGGAACAATAGTATTCTACATATGGGCTGTGTGACAGCTGGGGAGAATGGGCATGTAAAGGGTTTCTATGTACTTATCATGGTGCCTGGCACATATTTAAGGTTCGACAAGTGGTAGCCATCATCAATGCATTCTTCCCCTGTTGAAAACATCTTATTTATTTTTGTCTGTATTTTAGAGAAAGGAGCCACATGGAGCCAGGCGCTGGCTTGGGTTTGGCCCTTCCAGCCATCCAAGCATGGACCCAGCCCAGCCTCCCTTCCTAGGTTTGCATCCCAGGAGGGCCTGGCTCCCTGGGTAGCCATTGGCCCAGAGCCCCTCAGGGTCACCTCAGGTCAGTTACCCAAGAAATCCTTAAGTTTCATCTTTTCAATCATCCACCTAAAATGTATTTTACCTCAGTGATTTTTCTTCTGAGAATCCTCTTTAAACACACTTTCCACTTTCAATTAAATCAGCAAGAATTCAATACCCTCCACCCCTTCCTCCCTTCCTCCTCTTCCTCCCTTCCACCCCTTCTTCCCTTCCTCCTTTCCTCCCTTCCTCTTCCTCCCTTCCTCCCCTTCCTCCCTTCCTCCCTTCCTCCTCTTCCTCCCTTCCTCCCTTCCTTCCTTCCTCTGCCATCTGAGCATTCCTGTGCATCATTCTCCAGCCTCTTTCCTCACTGCATCCTCAGGCTCTGGGAAGCTGAGTGACTCCCCTGAGGTGATCCAAACTCAGGTCTGTCCAGCTCACCAGTGGTTTTTTTTGTTTTTTGTTTTTTTCATTCTCTTATGTGGAGGAGAACAGAACAAGTAAGGCCCCCTTAATACTAACCTGTGGGCTTAAGCCCTAGTTCCCTGCCTGCTGACCAGGCAGACATTCCCTAAAGAGCATGAATGTGACTTACGGATGCCAGCCCACCCACCTCCCAGCCCCACACTGCACCTGCAAATATCACCATGGAGCTCCGCAGGGCAACTGTTCCTTCCTCCTCTAAGTGACTTGCCAGTGGACCAGCGACCTCCCAGGTCTCCTCTTTCAACAAATAACAGCAGGTTGGTGGGGATGTGATGCTGCCAAGTGAAGGACAAGGTTTTCTAAGCCTGGGTAAGGGACTGGGTCCCCAGCTGCCCCCAGTCCCTTACCCAGGCTTAGAAAACCTTGCCCTTCACAAAAAGAGGAGTTTGCCCCAGAGAGGGTGCTCAGGGAAGGAAAGAGAGGGAAAGTGCAAAAGCAGGAATTCCAGAGGCAATCATATAATTCAAGAACAAAGATGGACAGGCACCCCTAAGTTCCTGAATCCTCTAATCTTCTGCCACCCTGCCCTGCTCACATATCCCAGATACCCTCACACTCCTGAGTCAATCCAGTCGGCTGTTTTCTGGGAGATGCTAGGGAAACCCACCTGCTGCTCAGGACTGGTGCCCCCAGTGAGCCCTGTGGTTTAAAGACAGTGGTCCTCAGGGCTGTGCAGAAGGGCTCTGTGCTAAAAACAGTTCTGCTATTTTCTAAGTGTGTGTTGGGCAAGTTACCTAACATCTCTGAGTTCACTTCCCTGAGCTGTAAAACACGTTGATGGGGCTTAAACAAGATGATGAAAGTGCTTGCAGCAGCACCCGATACATCACATATCACAATCCTGGGTTGACCCTGGTCTCTTCCAGGGTGTTCCGAATTCTCATGTCCTCAACTGCAGACTCAGTGCTCTCCGAGAATGTCGCCCCTCTCCTCCCACCTCTAGAAGTTTGAGTAACTTCTTTCCTGTTTATTGAGAGATTTGACCCAGTGTCTTCTCATTCCCTTCTGTCCCTCTGGGATTTTCTTCCATCAATTTTGCTTCCTTTTTCATACCTGTCACCTGAGCTTCTAAATATTGATCTCTCTTCATCCTAAAAATATTTCTGTGCCTCATCCCTGCAGGCTCAAATGGGATCTTCCTTCTCTTTACCATCACACTTCTCAAAATAATGATTGGCATTTCTTGAATGTTTCTCTCGAAGGTCCTCTGTGAACTCCTAGTGCCAATTCCAGCCATGCCTTGGGGTCAGCACTTCCTCCTGCCACCTCTCTGCACCTTCAGCTCCATCCTGGAACTTTCCTGACAGCCCCTCAGTCCTCATCTCAAATCATCTGTAACATTTAATGCGACTGACAGACACTTCCTTCTTTAAAAATCTTTCGCATTCAGACGCCCAGGTGGCTCACGCCTGTAATCCTAGCACTTTGGGAGGCCGAGGCGGGCAGATCATGAGGTCAAGAGATTGAGACCATCATGGTGAAACCCCTTCTCTACTAAAAATACAAAAATTAGCTGGGCGTGGTGGTGCACGCCTGTAGACCCAACTACTCAGGAGGCTGAGGCAGGAGAATCGCTTCAACCCGGGAGGCGGAGGGTGGAGGTTGCAGTGAGCTGAGATGGTGCCACTACACTCCAGCCTGGATGACAGAGTGAGACTCCATTTCAAAAAAAAAAAAAAATCTTTCTCAATGTCCAGATATTTTAGAAATGTACACTGCAGTATGAAGCAGTGGAAAGACATGATGTATGGGATTTTAAATTGCTTCAGCAAATAAGAGAAAAAGAAAAAAAATAGAAGAAGCAAAAATGATAAGCAAAATCTTGACAATTCTTTAATTCAAGATGTTCAGGGTGGGTATATGGGGATTCACTTAGTCTCTGTATTTCTACATACAAAGCAGTTGACATTTTCCATAATTTTAAAAATTATTTTTATTTAGTTTTTAGAACAAGGTCATCCAGGCAGGAGCACAGTGGTGCAATCACAGGTCTCTCAAACCCTCAAACTCCAGGGCTCAAGCGATCTTCCCACCTCTGCCTCCTGAGTAGCTGGTGTTGTAACCAAGCGAGTCACAGAAGCAGCACCACACTCTGAGTTCAAATTATGAGTCCTTTATTTGCTCAAAATTCTCTCGGCCCCCGAGGACGGGGCTTATCATCTTTTACACCTTGATTTAGGTAAGGGAGGGGGAACCTAGCTGAAGCAGAATTTTACAGAAGCAGAACAAGCAGGTTAGAAGTGGCTGGGGGTGCAGGTGTTTTCCATACAATCACTAAGAAGGGGGTTGTTCAGGCATCTGCTACACAATAATAGAAGGGGAATTTGTTGTTGTTTTTTTCTCACAATTGCTGGTGAGTTTGCCAAGCAGGATGGGTTACAGGGGTTACACGTATTAAGAACAGTATGCTTCAGACTTAAAGCTTCAAGGCTTCTAAGTGCAGTATGACCCAACTATGCACCTGTGGGGGCTGTGGCAGGGAGGAGAAGAGAAGCTAAGTTGGAGTTTACTGCTGAGATGGAGTCAGGCTAACACAAGTTAGGTTATTACACTGGGACCACAGGGACACCCCACCATGCCTGCATATTTTTTTTTTTTTTTTTTGGTAGAGACAGGGTTTTGCCATGCTGCCCAGGCTGGTCTCAAACTCCTGAGCTCAAGCAATCCACCCACCCACCTTGGCCTCCCAAAGTACCAGGATTACAGGCATAAGCCACCATGCCCGGCCGATAATCAGAAATTCTTTTTCTTGGAGGCCGTGCTTCTGGCGGGGAAGCCGCTGCGCAGTTAGGCTGAGGTGCCAGCGACGACCTTCGAGTAGCCGCGTCCAGGTTCCCCAGCAGCGGGACCGAGCCTGAGGCGCCAGGCAGAGGCGGCCCACGTGTGAGCGCCGCTGAGGAAGCTGTAAGAAGCCTGGCGGGTGTTGCTCCGGGGGCAGCCCAGGCTCGCGCGGACGAGAGGAAAGTTCGGGAGGCGCGTGTCCTGCAATGTAGCCGGCGCCCCTTACTGTCTTCGCTGCCGCGACCCCCGCGCCTCTCCCGGAACCGCACCGGAGTCGGCCGCGCCCCCAGCCTCCCCTCACCTCAGCTCCCGGAACCGCAGCGCCACAGCTGCCGCTGAGCCTGTAGTGGGTGCTCGCCGGCCTCACTGGTCCCGCCCGCTGCTCTCCCGGCTGCTGTGAGCGCCTCCGGGACCGTGACCCCCGGCTGGGGCGCGGGTAGAGAGCACTCCGGTGGCCCTGGGTGCCGTGACTAAGGCTCCTGTCAGCGTCTGCATGGAGCCCACGGCGTCCCAGCCCCTGCGGTCCCCCGTGGGGACCCTGGTGACTAAAGTGGCTCCCGTCAGCGCCTCTCCTAAACTCAGCAGCGGCCCTAGGCTGCCTGCTCCTCAGATGGTCGCCGCGAAAGCCCCCAACACCACGACAATCCAGTTTCCTGCTAATTTGCAGCTTCCTCCAGGAACCGTTTTGATCAAAAGTATAGCATGGGGAGAAAAGCCAGATATGGGTGAGGGGGAGGGAGGCAGCAAATCACACTGCCATGAATGCACCTATGCAACAACTTTGCATGTTTTTCACATGTACCCTAAAACCTAAAATGCAATAAAATAAATAAATAAATAAATAAATAAAAAGTGGTCAGTTGATGTTGGTATCTTCTCAGCAAGCAAGAGCCGAGACCACAAGTAACATAACTTCAAGGCCAGCAGTACCAGCCAATCCTCAAACAGTTACAATCTGTGTAGTGCTGTCTGTGGCTGCGCCTACCAGTGTTGTCACAGTAACTCCTGGAAAGCCACTGATTACTGTAGCTACCCTGAAGTTTGGGAGCATCATCCACTCCCTCAAATGAACCCAATCTTAAAGCAGAGAACTCAGCAGCTATTCAGATTAATCTTTCTCTGACAATGCTAGAAAACGTGAAGAAATGCAAGAACTTCCTTGCAATGTTCATAAAACTAGCATGTGGTGGATCACAGTCCCAAGAAATGGGGCAAAATGTGAAGAAGCTGGTGGAACAACTTTTGGATGCAAAAATCGAAGCAGAATTTCCTAGGAAACTGTATGTTGAACTCAAGTCTTCACCTCAGCCTTACATGGTTCCTTTTCTTAAAAGTGTGGTTGCTTACGACAACTTCTGCCTAACTCCCAGAGCTTCATCCAGCAATGTGTTCAGCAGACTTCTAGTGAGGGAGTCATTGCTACCTGTACCACAACAGTAACAACTTCTCCTGTGGTGACAACAGTGTCCTCAAGCCAGTCTGAAAAGTCCATTATTGTTTCCAGAGCAACAGCACCCAGAACTGAGTCAGTGCAAACTTTGAACCCACTTGGTGGTCCAGGGGGAGCAAAAGCTTGAGTTGTGATACTTCATTCTGTGGGCCCAGCTGCTGTAACAGGAGGAACAATAGCTGGAACTGTTTTGCTTCAGACTTCAAAACCACTTGTGACATCTGTACCAAACACAGTGACAACAGTCTCACTGCAACCTGAAACGCCAGTTGTCTCTGGAACAGCAGTAACACTGTCCCTTCCAGCAGTAACTTTTAAGAAACTTCAGGTGCAGCCATTTGTCTTCCATCTGTGAAACCTGTTGTTACTTCTGCTGGGACCACATCTGACCAGCCTGTTATTGGCACTCCAATTCAAATCAAACTTGCCCAGCTGGACACTGTCCTTTCACAACAGCTGGGATTCCACAGGCAGTTAAAGTCAAGCAACCAGTAGTTCAGCAGCTTTTAGGAGGCAATGAAAAGCAGGTGATCAAACTCACATTCCTCTGCATTGACCATTCAGAAATCTGGACAGAAGATGATGCCAGGGAACACCGTAATGCCTACCAGTCAGTTTCCTCCAGCTTCCATTCTAAAGCAAATTACTCTGCCTGGAAATAAAATTCTGTCACTTCAAGCATCTCCTACTCAGAAAAATGAAATAAAAGAGAATGGAACAACACGATTCAGAGATGAAGATGACATCAATGATGTGACTTCTATGGCAGGGGTCAACCTTAACGAAGAAAATGCCTGCATCTTAGCAACAAACTCTGAATTGGTTGGCACACTCATTCAGTCATGTAAAGATGAATAATTTCTTTTTATTGGAGCTCTACAAAAGAGAATTTTAGACATTGGTAAAAAGCATGACATTACAGAACTTAACTCTAATGCTGTGAACTTATCTACCATGCAACACAGGAACGATTACAAGGCCTTCTAGAAAAACTGACTGCAATCGCTCAGCATAGAATCACTACTTACAAGGCAAGTGAAAATTATATCCTGTGTAGTGATACCAGGTTACAGCTCAAAGTTTCTGAAAAGCTGGATCAATTGGAGAAGCAGAGAAAGGATTTAGAACAAAGAGAAATGTTACTTAAGACAGCCAAGGGTCATTCTAATAAAGAAGACCCAGAACAGCTGAGATTAAAACCCAGAACAGGATGATTAGCAGCTCGGGCACGTACCTCCCAGTGAAAGCGCAAAGAACGAGAGGACGCCACACTTTCAGACGAATATTAGTTGCTCACGGACCACGAGATTCCCAGTGGAGGAGCTCCACGGGTCGCCAGGGCGACTCTTGTGGCCGGCGTGGCGGTTTTGCTGGTGCCTTGGCACGCCAGTTCTTGGTGCGGAGTCTGGATATTCCCGGGCAGAAAAGCACCATCAATCTTAACACCGCTGTTTTGGCCGGCTCAGTGGATTGCTCAGATTTCGGCGCAGGGAATCAACAAGTTGGACGTCAGAGACCCAGTTAGAAAGTCGGTAATTATAAAGACGACAGACGGACAAATATATAATGAAGGGAAGAAACCAGCGTAAAAAGGTAGAGAATACTCAAAATCAGAATGCCTCTCCCTCTACAGGGGATTGCAATTCCTCATCAGTAACGGAACAAGGCTTAATAGATTACACGGGTGTTCCAATAACAGAAGCAGGTTTCCAAACGTGGGTGATAAGAAACTTCTGTGAATTAAAAGAACTTATTCTAACCCAATGCAAAGAAACTAAGAACCTTGAAAAAAGGTTTGACGAAATGTTAATGAGAATGGACAATTTAGAGAAGAATATAAGTGAATTGATGGAGCTGAAAAACACAACACGAGAACTTCGCGAAGCATGCACAAGTTTAAACAGTCGAATTGATCAAGCAGAAGGAAGGATATCAGAAGTCGAGGACCAGCTCAGTGAAATGAAACGAGAAGACAAGAATGCAGAAAAAAGGATGAAAAGGAATGAGCAAAGTCTCCAGGAAATATGGGACTATGTGAAAAGACCTAATTTACGTTTGATAGGTGTACCTGAATGTGATGAAGAGAATGAATCCAAGTTGGAAAATACTCTTCAGGATATCATTCAGGAAAATTTTCCCAACCTGGCAAGGCAGGGTAATATTCAACTCCAGGTAATACAGAGAACACCACAAAGATATTCTTCAAGAAGACCAACCCCAAGGCACATAATTGCCAGATTTATTAGGGTTGAAATGAAGGAGAAAATACTAAGGGCAGCTAGAGAGAAAGTTCAGGTTACCCATAAAGGGAAACCTATCAGACTTACAGCAGATCTCTCAGCAGAAACCCTACAAGCCAGAAAAGAGTGGGGACCAATATTTAACATCCTTAAAGAAAAGAACTTTCAACCCAGAATTTCCTATCCAGCCAAACTAAGCTTTATGTGCGAAGGAAAAATTAAATCTTTTGTGAACAAACAAGTACTTAGAGAGTTCACCACCACCAGGCCTGCTTTACAAGAGCTTCTGAAAGAAGCACTATACATATAAAGGAACAACCAATATCAGCCTTTCCAAAAGTACATCAAAAAGCAAAGAACTTTAACACAATAAAAAATTCACATCAACTAATGGGCAAAACAGCCAGCTAGCATCAAATGCTGGTATTAAACTTACATATATTTTAATTGGATAAAAAGCCAAAACCCATCGGTATGCTGCATCCGGGCCCATCTTACATGAAACAATACACAAAGACTCAGAGAGAAGGAGGAAGACTTACCAATTGAACAGAGAGTAAAAATAAACTAATAAACAAAAAGCAGGAGATGCAATTCTCACCTCTGATAAAGTAGACTTTAAAGCAACAAAGATCAAAAGAGGCGAGGAATGACATTACATAATGGCAAAAGGATCAATGCAACAAGAAGAGCTAACTATTCTATAGATCAACGAGATAGAAAATTAACAAGGATATTCAGAACTTGAACTCAGACCCGGAACAAGTAAACTTAATAAATATTTATAGTACTCTCCACTTCAAATACACAAAACATACATTACCACCTCACACCTATTCCAAAGGTGACTATATAATTGGAAGTAAATCACTCCTCAGTAATCGCATAGCATTTCATAGGTTTAAATTAAATATTGGTTGGCTGTTTGTTTGTTATCTTCTTCCCTTATTCCTTCCTGACTACATCATTAACTATAATTATCAGTATAAAAGAGGTTTTCAATACCCATTACTAAATTGCATTCTAGCCTGGGCAAGAAAGCAATACTCCCATTCTCTCTCCCTCTTTCTTTTCCTTCTCCCTCCTCCCCATTCTCTCTCTCTCTTTCTCTTCCTTTTTTCTCCTTCCTATTCTCTCTCTCTCTTTCTCTAAAAAAAAAAAAAAAAAAAAACCAGAACAGCTGAGATTAAAGCAGAACGCCAGATTACAGCAGTTGGAACTTACACAGATACAGCATAGAGATGCTTATCTCACAGCTCTTGCAGCTACTGGACCAAGGAAGAAGAGACCACTAGAATCTGGAAGTGAGGGTTTAAAAGACAACCTTCTTGCTTCTGAGACATCCAGCCTGAGAGCCACAAAACAGTTGTTTCATCCAAGAATCATGAGAATCTGCCTCAGGGACTTGATATTTTGTATGGCACAGGAATGGGAGATGAAGTATTCTCGAGCTCTATACCTGGCCCTTCTGAAGTGACCACTCCACTCTCCATCCAGATCCTTGCTATTTATTGCCAAAGAAGACACAAAGAGCATTGTTGCACTGTCCTGAAATTTCAATTTCTGGAAAATAATCACTAATACAAAAGCATTGTTTACAGTTAGAAACTTTACTAAGTCTTACCTATCCATTCCATGGGGCTGTTACAGACTAGAATTGTCTTTGTCTTTTGAAAATCAGTTATGAAATACACTTTGCACAGAATTAGGCATCTGCCTACCTGTGCAAATAATTACAGCAAGTTAAGGCACTGTTTGTTACTACCTGCCTCATTTGCCAAATTGTAACATGTGAGGTGTCCTTTCCTAATATAGTGTGCATTGAGATGCCAGAGAAAGGAAGAGGCACTACAAGAAAATACAAAAATGACTATTTCATTCTATATTGAACCTGTCCCAAAGTGGTAGGTGTTCTGGGCTGGAATCAGAAGTTGCCTAGCTAACTATGACAGTCACTTTCTGTACATGACAGGCCAGAGTAGGGTCTGTGGTAACTTTGTTTGGCTGAGTCCCAGTGTTGTCAAAATGAGACAAATGGGGATAGATCATGCCTGGGATTGCTAATTCTCTGTTTGATATCACCATGTGCTGTTTCTGATACCAAGTGAGGGGACATCCTTGCCAGGGAAACAAGGATTTTAGTCCTTAAAATGGAATCTACCAATATATCTTGTAAAAATGGAAAAGGTGGAAAGTATTGGGAGGAATGATGGGGCGCTGCATTCAAACTGATGAAGGGAATGTGAAAATGGTATCCTAGAACAGGGAATGTGCTTCATAAGCCCAAGAGGGGAAGGGGCAGAATCAGAACTCCAAAACTACTGGTACATGTTTTGTTGATGAGAAAAAAATCATAGTACAACCAGAATGGAGAATGTACTAGATGTTTTCAAATTATAGTATTTCAAAAGCAAGATGTTATTTTTTGTTTTGTATTGTTTTAAATCCCAAGAAGGATGGTTTTTCTAGTTCCTTCTGTCATAACATCTTTTAGTTATCCTAAGTTTTAAGCGCATTGGCACATTTAAAAAATCCTAATTGATGATGAAAAAATTTTAACAATAGGACTTTATGTTGGGTTTTATACTTAAAAGGTACTGTCAGTATCTCACTCTTGGGGATATAAGCTCTAAATATGAGAAGCAAGTTATATGTGTTCACCTGAGGAAGAAGCTGACAGACAAAGCTAACCTGCTTTAAAAAAAAAAAAATTCCATGTGTGTGGAATACAGCTGGTGAAAACTAATCACTGTAGTTAGAATCACATACAGAAAAAGATTGAATCCTCCAAGAAGGTTTTTCAAAAATGGGAAGTGCTATACTTATAAGAATTCAGAGGAAAAAAAAACCACCCCATATATATTCTTCTTCATCCTGTTCTTTCCAATGGGACTGTTACGACCATATTCTATGCTATAGTAAATTTTAAATTGGCCACATTTTCTTTTTGTTTCAGCAAGTTAGTATGTAAAATGCTCTAAATTATGTGTATGTTAAAGGAGTACTTTAAGAAGAGATCTTCGAGGAGTCCCTAGAAACCCAGTAGTGCCTCGACAGGCAGACAAGCGACCTTATCAAACGGCTTCCGAGATCACAGCCAGGTAAATCTACGAAGATGGGAAAAAACCAGTGCAAAAAAGATGAAACCATCAAAGACCAGAACACCTCTTCTCCTTCAAGGGATCACAACTCCTCAACAACACAGGAACACAACATGACTGAGAAAGAGTGCGACAAATTGACAGAAACAGGCTTCAGAAGGTGGATAATAACAAACTTTTCTGAGCTAAAAGAACATGTTCTATCAATGTAAAGAAACCAAAAACCTTGAAAAAAGGTTAGACGAAATGCTAACTAGAATAACCAGCTTAGAGAAGAACATAAACGACTTGATGAAGCTGAAAAACACAGCCCGAGAACTATGTGAAGCAAACACAAGTTTTAATAGACAAATCAATCAAGCAGAAGAAAGGATATCAGAAATTGAAGATCAACTTAATGAAATAAAAAGAGAAGGCAAGACAAGAGAAAAAAGAGTGAAAAGAAATGAACATCGCTTCCAAGAAATATGGGATTATGTGAAAAGACCTATCTACACTTGATTGGTGTACCTGAATACGACGGGAAGAACGAATCCAAGCTGTAAAACACGCTCCAGTATATTATCCAGGAGAACTTCCCAAGCCTAGCAAGGCAGTCGAACATTCAAATCCAAGAAATACAGAGAACTCCACAAAGATAGTCCTCAAGAAGAGCAACCCTAAGGCACAGAATCGTCAGATTCACCAGGGTTGAAATGAAGGAAAAACTGCTAAGGGCAGCCAGAGAAAAATGTCAGGTCACCCACAGAGGGAAGCCAGTCAGACTCACAGCAGATCTCTCGGCAGAAACCCTAAAAGCCAGAAGAGAGTGGGGGCCAATATTCAACATATTTAAAGAAAAGAACTTTCAACTCAGAATCTCATATCCAGCCAAACTAAGCTTCGTAAGTGAAGGAGAAATAAAATCCTTTACAGACAAGCAATTACTGAGAGATTTCGTCACCACCAGACCTGCTCTACAAGAGCTCCTGAAAGAAACACTAAGCACGGAAAGGAACAAGTACCAGTCACTGCAAAAGCATGCCAAATAGCAAAGACCAAAAATGCAATGAAGAAAATGAGTCAACTAATGGGCAAGAAAACTACCCAGTAACAAAATGGCAGGATCAAATTCACACATTAACAATATTAACATTGAATGTAAATGGCCTAAACACCCCAATCAAAAGACACAGACTGGCAAACTGGATAAAAAGTCAAGACCCATCGGTGTGCTGTTTTCAGGAAACCCATCTCACATACAAAGACACACATAGACTCAAAATAAAGGGATGGAAGATTTACCAGGCAAATGGAGAACAAAAAAAAGGAGGGGTTGCAATTCTAGTCTCTGATAAAATGGACTTCAAACCAACAAGGATCAAAAGAGACAAGGGCATTACATAATGGTAAAAAGATCAATCCAACAAGAGCTAACTATCCTAAATATATATGCACCCAACACAGGAGCACCCAGATACATAAAGCAAGTTCTTAACAACCTAAAACAAGATTTAGACTCCCACACAATAATAGTAGGAGACTTCAACACTCCATTGTCAATATTAGACAGATCAACGAGACAGAAAATTAACAAGGACATCTAGGACTTGAATGCAGAACTGGACCAAGCAAACCTAATAGACATATACAGAATGCTCCACCACAAATCCACAGAATATACGTTTTTCTCAGCACCACATCACACTTACTCTAAAACTGACCACATAATTGGAAGCAAATCAATCCTCAGAAAATGCAAAAGAATGGAAATCATAACAGTCTATCAGACCACAGTGCAATCAGATTAGAACTCAGGATTAAGAAACACACTCAAATCCGCACAACCACTTGGAAACTGAACAACTTGCTTCTGAGTGTTGACTGGATAAACAATGAAATGAAGGCAGAAATAAAGATGTTCTTCAAAACCAATCAGAATGAAGATACAACTTACCAGAATCTCTGGGACACCTAAAGCAGTGTTGAGGGAAATTTATAGCAATAAATGCCCACATGAGAAACAAGGAAAGATCTAAAATTGACACCCTATCATCGAAATTGAAAGAGCTAGAGGAGGAAGATCAAAAAAATTCAAAAGCTAGCAGAAGACAAGAAATAACCAAGATCAGAGCAGAGCTGAAGGAGATAGAGACACAAAAACCCCTTCAAAAAATCAATAAATCCAGGAGCTGGTTTTTTTGAAAAGATTAACAAAACAGACCACTAGCCAGACTAATAGAAAAGAGAGAAGAATCAAATATATGCAATAAAAAAAGATAAAGGGGGTATCACCACTGATCCCACAGAAATACACACTACCATCAGAGATTACTACAAATAGCACTATGCACATAAACCAGTAAACCTGGAAGAAATGGATAAATTCCTGGACACTTGCACTCTCCCAAGACTAAACAAGGAAGAAGTTGAATCCCTGAATAGACCAATAACAAGGGCTGAAGTTGAGGCAGCAATCAATAGCCTACCAACCAAAAAAAGTCCAGGTCCAGATGGGTTCACAGTTGAATTCTACCAGATGTACAAAGAGGAGCTGGTACAATTCCTTCTGAAACTATTCCAAACAATACAAAAAGAGGGAATCCTCCCTAACTCATTTTATGAGACCAACATCCTAATACCAAAACCAGGCAGAGACGCAACTAAAAAAGAAAATTTCAGGCCAATATCCATGACGAACATCGATGCAAAAATCTTCAATAAAATACTGGCAAACAGAATGCAACAGCAAATCAAAAAGCTTATTCATCATGATCAAGTAGTCTTCATCCCGGGAATGCAAGGCTGGTTCAACATACACAAGTCTATAAATGTAATCCATCACATAAACAGAACCAAAGACAAAAACCACATGATTATCTCAACAGATGCAGAGAAGGCCTTTGACAAAATTCAACAGCTCTTTATGCTAAAAACCCTCAATAAACTAGGTATCGATGGTACATATCACAAAATAATAGAATCTATTTACAACAAACCCATAGCCAATATCATACTGAATGGGTAAAAACTGGAAGCATTTCCTTTGAAAACTGGCACTAGACAAGGATGCCCTCTCTCACCACTCCTATTAAATATAGTATTGGAAGTTCTAGCCAGAGCAATCAGGCAAGAAAAAGAAATAAAGGGTATTCAATTAGGAATAGGAAGCCAAATTGTCTCTGTGCTGATGACATAATTGTATATTTAGAGGACCCCATCATCTCAGTCCAAAATCTCCTTAAACTGATAAGCAACTTCAGCAAAGTCTCAGGATACAAAATCAATGTGCAGAAATCACAAGCATTTCTATACACCAATAACAGAAAAACAGAGAGCCAAATCAAAAGTGAACTCCCGTTCACAATTGCTACAAAGAAAATAAAATACCTTGGAATATAACTAACAAAGGATGTAAAGGACCTCTTCAAGGAGAACTGCAAACCACTGCTCAATGAAATAAGAGAGGACACAAACAGATGAAAAAACATTCCATGCTCATGGCTGGGAAGAATCAACATCATGAAAATGGTCATACTGCCCAAAGTGATTTAGATTCAATGCTATCCCCATCAAGCTACCAATGACCTTCTTCACAGAACTGGAAAAAATCACTTCAAACTTCATATGGAATCAAAAGAGAACCCGCATAGCCAAAACAATCCTAAGCAAAAAGAACAAAGCTGGAGGCATCATGCTGCCTGACTTCAAACAATACTACAAGGCCACAGTAATCAAAACAGCAAGGTACTGGTACCAAAACAGAGACATAGACCAATGGAACAGAACAGAGGTCTCAGAAGCAACACCACACATCTACAATCATCTGCTCTTTGACAAACCTGACAAAAACAAGCAATGGGGAAAGGATTCCCTGTTTAATAAATGGTGTTGGAAAAACTGGCTAGCAATGTGCAGAAAGCAGAAACTGGACCCCTTCCTGACACCTTACACTAAAATTAACTCCAGATGGATTACAGATCTAAACATAAGACCTAACACCATGAAAACCCTAGAAGAAAACCTAGGCAAAACCGTTCAGGACATAGGCATAGGCAAGGACTTCATGGCTAAAACACCAAAAGCAATGGCAACAAAAGCCAAAATAGACAAATGGGATCTGATTAAACTCCAGAGCTTCTGTACAGCAAAGGAAACAATCATTAGAGCAAACTGGTAACCAAAAGAATGTGAAAAAATTTTGCAATCTACCCATCTGACAAAGGGCTAATATCTAGAATCTACAAAGAACTAAAAGAGATTTATAAGAAACAAACAAACTCATTCAAAAGTGGGCGAAGGATATGAACAAACACTTTACAAAAGAAGACATCTATGAGGCCAACAAACATATGATAAAGGGCTCATCATCACCGGTCATTAGAGGAATGCAAATCAAAACCACACTGAGATACCATCTCATGCCAGTTAGAATGGCGATCATTAGAAAATCTGGAGACAACAGATGCTGGAAAGGATGTGGAGAAATAGGAACACTTTACATTGTTGGTGGGAGTGCAAATTAGTGCAACCATTGTGGAAGACAGTGTGGCGATTCCTCAAGGACCTAGAAATAGAAATACCATTTGACCTAGCAATCCCATTACTGGGTATATGCCCAAAGAATTATAAATTTTTCTATTATAAAGACACATGCACACATATGTTCATTGTGGCACTGTTTACAATAGCAAAGACCTAGAACCAACTGAAATGTCCATCAACAATAGACTGGATAAAGAAAATGTGGCACATATATACCATGGAATACTAAGCAGCCATAAAAAACGATGAGTTCGTGTCCTTCATAGGGACATGGATAAATCTGGAAACCATCATTCTCAGCAAACTGACACAAGAACAGAAAACCAAACACCACGTTATCACTTATAGGTGGGTGTTGAACAATTAGAACACGTGGACACAGGGAGGGGAGCATCACACACTGTGGTCAGTTGAGAGGGTTAGGGGAGGGACAGTGTGGGGTGGAGAGGGTGGGGAGGGATAACGAGGGGAGAAATGCCAGATGTAGGTGACTGGGGGATGGAGGCAGCAAACCACCTTGCCATGTATGTACCTATGCAACAATCCTGCATGATCTGCACATGTACCCCAGAACCTAAGTACAATAAATTAAAAAAAAAAAAGTGACTCCCTCTGGGAAACTGCAAGAAGAGGAAGGTGAAGGGAAGAAATGGTTGCTTTGCATTTAAATCTTTTTATGCAACCTATTCTTAAAATCAGACAAGATTGTGGTAAATTTTTTCAATTATTAAAAAAAATATTTCGTCTAATAGGAATGTGGGCCTTTGAAAAACCTATTCATTGTACTAGGTTTCAACTTAATTAGTCACTCAAGTATTATAAAATACAGCTGGAGTTACAGAAATAATTTCCTACCTACACTGATGGTATATTTAAACTCAAAAAAAAAAAAAAAGCAAAGCATACAAAGTACAAACAAAAGTAAATTTATTTACAAAAATTACAATTACAAACTGTACAAACTGAGACAATTTCCCATTCCTCCAACAGAAGCCAAGAGCCTTTACTGTCAAATAAGAGTTTGTGTCATTTTTAAATGACACACAAAAATATGATCCCTATTTAGTTATCCACTGCCAGTTTAAAAATGCTTTTCTAAATAATTCCAGGAAGCCTATGAGTGAAATGTACATGGATCATTTCCCTCAACTCTATTTCCTTTGTGCTTTATTGTATTCGCTAAATGTTTGATAATATGTTGTACTACCTTTGAAATCAGAAAAAAGATACATTGTCTAAAACTCATACATCAAAAAATAGTTGTATAAGCATATTACTTAAACACAGAGCTTAACCACCAGAAATTAAAAGTGGTTAAAAGTGACTTCTGGGAACTCCAAGAAGAGGAAGGTGACAAATCCAGCACAACTGGAACAGAACAGGGTAAACAGCACTTAGCAACTGCTTTTTCTTTTCAACAGTAAATTTTGACTATTCCCTTAAATATCTGCCTAGGGGCTTAACACTAAAACTATAATCTTTAGCTTCAAAACGAAAAGTTCATTTTGACTTTTAATGGCTGCACAAGTTCTACCAAAGCCAGTGTTTACCTGGCTATTCTTTGCCATCTGTAGTTTATCCTACCCTGCTACTGTTAAAGAAACAGAATTTGACAGTATTCAATTCTGTATATTGTCTTTTACAGTTTTTTAATCAGACTCACTACTACTGCTTGAGGAGTCCGTTGACATAATCTCTACATCGTCTTCATTTTCTTTATTATGTCCAGGAGGTTCCAACAAAAAGTCACTACTATGATTTGGTGGTAACATATTCATTGACATGTCATTTGACTGCCATGGATACTGAGGAGCAAGGACATCTGGAAGAAAAAAGGAAGCATAGATAAGAACAGCTCTATTTGTAATTAATCTAGTACTAACTTTTTCCTTTATACAAACAATTTGAAGTATATATATTTTTTAATGTTACTTTTTTCTTTTCTTTTTTTGAGACAGGGTCTCATTCTGTCACCTAGGCTTGAGTGAAATGGCACGAACACAGCTCACTGTATCCCTGACCTAGGCTCAAGAAGTCCTCCTGCCTCAGCCTCCTGAGTAGCTGGGCTACAGGTACGTGCCACCATGCTTGGCTACTTTTTGAAGTTTTTGGAGCGATAAGGTCTCACTATGTTACCCAGGCTGGTCTCCAACTCCTGGGCTCAAGCTATCCTCCTACCTCAGCCTCCCAAAGTGTTGGGATTACAGGCATAAGCTATTGTGCCAATTTTTTTAAGAGTAGGAAAAAAATACACATTTGGCCAAATTAGTAAAAATCAAATTTATCAAGAAAAAGTATCATATTTTAGCAATTGGGAACTTTTTTTTAATCATACTACTCTGTAAGAAACTATTCAAATAGTCAGTTGACATAATTTCTTTTGTAAGACATTTACAATTACAAATGTTTCCTATATCTGTGTATCCATTATATGTATATATAATACATAATTGTGTATACTAGGTTACATACATTATTCTACATATTATAAACAGGTAATAGGTACTTCACTTAGTATTATTATACTAGGTTTGAATGATTTCTTAATAGAGGAACTGCTATTGTAAATGACTCTCATCAAAGAGAGGCTGATTTGCAATGTATGCATATAAAGTATCTTATAAAAAAGTGCCCAAGTCACATTAAAAGTCTGTATTTCTGAAGCAAAGGAACAGAGCACGTAAACAGGTATAGTTCAAGACTCAAAGAAAGAAGGCAGATTTTTAAAGGGTCAAAAGAAAGAGTTACGGTGTTAACTAGAAAGGCATGCCAGTTAGCTTCAAATCTACCCTTCTCTCTAGCCCCTGAAACCATTTCTCCTTTGCCAGCTGCCACAATTAAGTTTTGTCAGTAGAGGGCACAGGTGAGACTCCACAGGCAAATAAGCTTGACTTCTTGGATCGGGTGTTTTTTTCCTTTACTGCTGTGATGCCTGGTTGGTGTGCAGGACATGAAGTGGTATTCACCACAGCAACTTTCAGTGGCGTCCCTAAAGGTGGTTTCCTAGCAGGTTTCACCACAATCCCAAAGGGCAGCTTCCCAGCAAGTCTCCCTGGAACCCCAGTGGGTAAGTTCCTGCTTGCCAGCTCTGGCCTCTGATGCCTCATCTAACTTCTCTGCCATAGAGTGGGCCACAACTACACTACACCCTCTCCAATGACAGCACCATGATTTGAATATAGGCCTTGAGATGGGGCTGGGGAGGACCATTTCTAGGTCTGTCCCTTCCTTGGTCCAAAATGTAGCAGTGACTCCCCACACCTGTTTTTCCTGTACTTTCAAAAAATGAGAAATATGAGGTGATATCCAAAGATATCACAGTGGGTTCCCCAGTTTGTATTTTAGGTAGCTAACAAAAATGATGCATACAAAACATTATTAATGACATAGGGACTGCCTTATGATGTAACATTAAGCAAATAATGTACAGGGAAAAAAGAAAACAAGCTAAATATTTAAAGTGACTGCCTCAGAAAGGGCTGTTTTTTTTTTCCTTTTTTAAATGCCTTTTTCTACTTCCCAAATGTTCTACCACATCAAAACAAAAGTCACCTACAAACTACAAAAGATGAGGAATAATATAAAATAAACATACATAAAAACAGCACAAACCTATGAAAAACTTGAGGAAAACTGAAGCTCAGAATGAACTGGGTCTCACAGAAATACTATTTTATAAAGTTTTAAAAGTTTATAAAAAGCTATTGTTATTCTGTTAACACACAGGAGTGTGTTCACTTTATTCTGTAAATTATCTTACTCTGTTTACATAGCATGTTTCACAATTATAAAAAAGCTATGTTTAGAGCAATAATTTAAAAAGAGAAGCCAAATACCTGAGGAAGACAGTGTAATATTTACAAATAAGAGACAGGTAGCTTGCTCAAATTTCATACCTCCCTCGAGGAGAATCTTTAGAGAGCAGAATAAACTGGCAAATAATCTAGCTACTACAGTGAACTGGGTCTGAGAGCTGAGTACACTGGCTCACACCTGCAATTCCAGCACTTTGGGAGGCTGAGGCGGGCGATCACTTGGAGTCAGGAGTTTGAGACTAGCCTGGCCAATAGGCCGAAACCCCGTCTCCACGAAAAATACAAAAATTAGCCAGATGTGGTGGCACGAGCCTGTAATCCCAGCTACTGAGATGGATGAGGCACGAGAATCACTGGAACCCAGGAGCCAAGACTGCACCAATGCACTCCAGTCTAGGCGAAACAGGGAAACTCCGTCTCAAATTAAAAAAAAAAAAAAAAAAAATTGCTGGGCACCAGTGGTGGCTCACACCTGTAATCCCACCACTTTGGGAGGCCGAGGTGGGCAGATCACCTGAGGTCAGGAGTTTGAGACCAGCCTGACTGAAGAAAAAAATTAAATAATAACAATAATAGTAATCGGTAGCAGTTGTTACATAAGGTAACTTTTGCTGTGTTGTGTGCTGTTTAATACCTCTTCCCCAGCTCTGCTTAAGACATTAACTGTCTCTCTGTAAACCATTTAACCTTATCTATCCTCCCCACATTCTTAGCAAAGTTCCCAGGCATCTCAGCGTTCCTATTCTTCTTGCAGATCAGCTGCAAGGTCACAGGCAGATAAACCTGAAGAATGCAAAATGTGTTTCTCAAAATGTTATTTTTCAAATGTAAAATACATCACAAGACATGCCCAGGTTAATTAACAGTTCTTTGTTTTTAGTTGTGTAAAACCGCTTCCTACTTCATCATCCTGCATCACAAAGGCACATAAAAGGCACCCATTTTCTTTGTGCTGTGCTCAGTTTTCAAATGCAAATCCACTGAGCCGGTGCACCTAAATAAAATCCTCCTGTTTCACCCATTGGTCTCGCCAGTCTCCTAATATCTGCAACATGACCAACACAGAGAAACGAGACCAGACTGGCCAGTATGATAGAACCCCATCTCTACTAAAAATACAAAATTAGACGGGCGTGGTGGCACATGCCTGTAATCCCAGCTACTTGGGAGGCTGAGGCAGGAGAATCGCTTGAACCCAGGAGGTGAAGGTTGTGGTGAGCCAACATCGCACCATTGCACTCCAGTCTAGGCAACAGGAGCAGAACTCCGTCTCAAAAAAAAAAATTAATTATGTCGAGAATCTCAAACTTGCTTTACAGCCAGATATCCCATCCTTGTCATCCTGGAAAACCTGGATCTGTTTGCAAACACTCTTCAGCTTAACATTACCTGGCAATCTTCCTGCTGCAAGTGCATCCCCTGGTAAATGGCCATTCACACCATTAGTGGAAGGATTGTTCATTTGACCCAGTAAACCACTTCTCATCTCTAAATCAGTTGGGTAAGGTCTCCGGGGGTCCCCTAAAACAATAAAGACCACATTTAATTCAATCATATTTTTAAAAATAAGCATTAATATGTTCTTTGAAATACTAATTTCCTTGGTTCACAGTGAAAAATTCAGGCCACATTTTCAATTTTGAAATATAAAAGTCATCCGGCCAGGTGTGGTGGCTCATGCCTATAATCCCAGCACTTTGGGAGGCCAGGGGGGTCAGATTACCTGATGTCAGGAGTTCAAGACCAGCCTAGCCAACATGGTGAAACCCCATCTCTACTAAAAATACAAAAATTAGCGAGGAGTGGTGGTGCACACCTGTAATCCCAGCCACTCGGGAGGCTGAGGCAGGAGAATCGCCTGAACCTGGGAGGCAGAGGTTGCAGTGAGCTGAGATCACACCACTGCACTTCAGCCTGGGCAACAGAGCGAGACTCCATCTCAAAAAAAGAGGAATATAAAAGTCATCTTATAAATTGTTATTAAGAATATAGTACTACTTCTTAAAATACATGCATTTTAATTTCTTTTCTAAATCTTCCCAAGAATATCCTATTTTCTATACTTTAAAAAAAATGAAAAGTCATTTTTTATAGACATTCCTGATAACAACTTAAGAAAATTAGAATGATCTCAATTATTCAAATTTAAATTTATTTTCTAGCAAAAAAATGACAATGATATATGCTGTAAGGGAGAAAAAAAATCATGACACTTATATGACAGAAAGGACTGGAATGTTTATTGGAAGGACTGTCTAAATTTAAACCTTTTTAAAAAAAAATTCATCTTTTTTTTCCCCCATACCACCTTGTTCAAGATAAAACCTTTTTCTAACCAACCTCTTTAATCTTGTCATTCAGAAACTAATTCCTATAAGTGGTGAAATAGCAGGAGCAGGTATCGTTCATTCCAAACATGAAAGCACACTAAATAGTAGTTTGGAGTTGACAAAAACATGACCAGATTTGGACCGACTTTTTGGGCATGTCCACCAACTGCAGATTACTCATCCCCAAAATTACAGTCACCCTTAGTGGATGGTAACACAGCACCTTCAGGAGTTACTGGAGATAACTATCAATATTTCCCCTTCCTCCAGGAAGGCTGCTACTTTATGTCTCCTATTTTATGTTTCATCCACTGTCAATATAGTTGCAGCTTAATACTCTCTTTGCCGTCTCATTATCCCAGCTCTTTCCAAGCCTGTGCGTTCAGTGTAGGGTGCACAGCACTTTGTCTTTAGCATCTAAGAGAATTGGAATTGACTTTCTCAGCTGGAACCTTTGTGGAAATCCCAATGATTCTAAAAAGTTGGCTCCTGGCCAGCCCTGATATAATGGTATATAAATCCAAAGCTTTAGAAGCATCACATTATCTTGTACTTTGAAAAAATTATCAATTTATTATTTCAAAAGAGGAAAGAAATGCAGTCCCTAGCAACAATGGCTTTGTAGGAAACCAAATTTATAAAACCCATGGCCTGTATCATTACTTACAAACCATTAAAAATGTGAAAATATGTAGCAGAAAATATGTAGCAGAGGTTTCAAAGGATAAATACATTCTATATTAAATCTATTTCCGTACACAGTCACCTAAGAATTCTCAAAACCACATATATCTAGTATAAAAGAGAAGCATGTTTACCTGGAACCCAGGTTAGTGGGGCACATACAGCATTACTTGCACTGATCCTATGTGCATACTTAATTATTTCTTCAGAGGAGATAGCACCTGAAAGAGTTAAGAGGATAGTATAACCTGTAGTCTAACAAACATACAAGTTTAGAAGTATGTCTATCAGTTACACATCATACTTAATTTTAAATTATCTGAAAATAAAATCTCACTCACCTGACTTCCTTAACAATACCTACATATTTAGTATAAACTTAAATCTCCAAAAACAAGATACGAATCCAGAAACATCAGCTGACATAAACAAGTCTGGGAGATTAGCATGATAGCACTCAATAATCTCAATTATTAACTACTGTTAAATACTATTACTCTTCTGAAAGCAACAGTGAGCACAAATAAAAGAGAAAACAGCGTTTCACTTCTCAATGACATCCAAGCTATGAAATCAGAGCAGACAGTTCCCAACACTGTTTGATTAATATGCCCTGAGGCTCTTAAACAGACCTGAGTAGAAAGATGTCTACAATGTCTTCATTAGGTAAAAAAAAAAAAAAACTAAACTGCTAAATAATATGTATGGTATTACCTGACTGTTTAAAATATATGTACATATGTGTATTTGTATTTTTACTACATACATACACACAGATCTAGAAGAAAAATCTAGAAGGACATATACCAAACATTAATAGTAGTTACCACTGAGAAGTGAGAACCACACACTTTTTATTTTACAAATTTTAGATACTATTTCAAAGTAACAAAGTATATGTGTGTAAAATTTTTGAAGATTAAAAACAAAATCAAACTATCATCTAGAATTCAATAGCCAGCCTCAGTCATCTCTCCTAGAGATTTGTTTCTTGCTACAGAAGCCTAACTTAACTCTTAAGAGAATATTAGCTATTTTTCACATGTAACAATCGAAACATGGGCTCCCAAAAAAGAGGAAAGTTAGACAATAAATCTGAGATGACTAAATGTAAAACCATATCTACAAGTCATTAAAGGCAAGTAACCAAACTTTTAATTACAATTCTGACCTTTAGTATGACTAACTAACAGGCCAAGTAAGATCCGTAACAGGAGCCTTTGACAGAGGGACAGTAGCGCAGGAAGGCTTGTGGGTCTCTGCACCACTAAATGTGCTTGCATGCCAAGGTTGTAACTGGCTCTGACTTCATGATGTCTCAGTCCCAGCTCAGTTGTCCAATGGATGTCCTTTCACTCTCTGCCCTAGCCTTCAAGGTCTGGTACAAATCCCACTTACAGCCCATACTTCTCTTCCCCTCTCCCACCAATTTTATAAACTCACTGTTTTTACTGCACATTCCGGCCCACAGCGAAAAAACTGCCTTGTATTAACTGCTTTTTATAATCTGAAAAAGGATGTCATACTTCTACCTCCCTCACAACACCTACCACAACATGAGAACATAACACACTGTACAAGAAAAATTTATTCAATCTTTTCAACAGCAGCAAATGATTATCAGTAATATCCTCTCGTATTGGTTTCTTGAAAAAACTTAACTTTTCAGGTAATTCCATCTTCCCATAATACTAACCTTTTCTTGCTTTTTCTATTGACTTGAGTTTCTCCTTTGCTTGGTAAACAGCTGTTGCCTAATTGAAACAACATTTAAAAAAATGTGTTTTATTCTTAACTATATCAAACATCGTTTTTGGCTTAATTTGCAAAATGATTTACCCCATAAGAACAGTCTTCAAAACTTGGAAATCCCCACAATTTATTTGTAATGTTCTATAATATCACTTGACATTATTTATTTCAGTCATATATAATGAAAGAACTATTAATTTATGAACTAGTCTCCCATTCACAAATTAGATGTAGAAACAAAATATAAATTATTTTTCTTCATGTCTTCGTAAACATACAGAAGACATCAGACCATGCACGACCCCAAAAGCATCCTATTCTTGCAACTAGTTCAAGAATAAAACACCTTTTTTTCCCCTAGTTTGGAAGATACAACCTTGGATTCAAATTATTATTTATTTATATGTCACCTCAATATTTAATGACTTTATCACAAAAACACCCCCTCTAACTCCCCAGGTACATACACTAAAGGACAAAATGAAGTTAACCTAGTGTATGCATATCCTCGACTATGACACAATGGTTAAGAGTATGGAGTCAGGCCAGGCACAATGGCTCACACCTGTAATCCCAGCAGTTTGGGAGACCGAGGTAGGCGGATCATTTGAGGTCAGGAGCTCAAGACCAGCCTGACCAAATGGTAAAAACCTATCTCTACTAAACATACAAAAAAAAATTAGCCAGGTGTGGTGGCACACACCTGTACTCTCAACTACTCAGGAGGCTGAGGCAGAAGAATTGCTTGAACCCAGAAGGCAGAGGTTGCAGTGAGCCAAGATTGTGCCATTGCACTCCAGCCTGGGCAACAGAGCAAGACTCTGTCTCAGAAAAAAAAAAAAAAAAAAAAAAAAAAAGAGTATGGTGTCAGAGAGATCAAGGTTTAAATTCAATCTACGTTTTAGTCTTCATGGGCAAGTTAGTTATTAAAGTCTTGGTTTCTTCCTCTAAATAACAACACTGACTTTACATAAACCGTTATGAAGATGGAAGTAAGGTATATAAAATGCAAGGCACAGGGCCTGGTGCCTAAGTGATCAATCAATGTTCATTACAATTTAAATCATGAAATTCAGTTTTATGATCCTGTGTTCACTGTCTTTAATTCTTTCTTTATAACACAAAATTGGAAAATCAAACAAAGTAGATACTACTCTATGAAAAATGCTTAAGTTTCAATAAACAGTAACTGAAAGTCTGTTATTATCCTTCACTACAATAAGCTAAAAATGAATACACCAGAGACTCAAAGGAAACAGACCAAACTATGAATAGTGGCATTCTTTAAGCACTGAACTAAAGGCAATTGTTTCCCCTCCTCTTTCCATTATTCTATACTTTCTGAATTTCTTTTGATGAGCAAGTATTACTTTCATAAGGAAAAACATTTTAATATATCTATTATTAAATGTATAAATATATATATATTTTGAGACAGAGTCTCACTCTGTCACCCAGACTGGAGTGTAGTGGCACAGTCCTGGTTCATTGCAACCTCCGCCTCCCAGGTTCAAGAGATTATCCTGTCTCAGCCTCCTGAGTAGCTGGAATTATAGGCATGAGCCACCATGCCCAGCTAATTATTTTGTATTTTTAGTAGAGATGGATTTCACCATGTTGGCCAAGCTAGTCTCTAACTCCTGACCTCAGGTGATCTGCCCACCTTGGCCTCCCAAAGTGCTAGGATTACAGGCATGAGCCACTGTGCTTGGCTGATTTTAATGTATTTTTAAAAACTATTTACTAGTGAGTTGTTTTCTTAGTGGGGGTGATTAATTTACCCTGAACTGTGCAGGCTTCTAGTTACTAGAGCTCATTTTGACACATTTGTTAAGAGATTCATCCGCGGTAAGGATGCCAGCAATGTCTGGTTGACCTGAGAATCAAGCTCAGCTATTTCTGCAAAACCACCATATTATATTAGTTAGCATTTAGTTAAGTAACTGGACAAATAATAGCAAATAAATTGCCTCTTTGAAATAGTAGCCAAAACAACAAAGGAAAAACTAGTATCCTTGACACAGGTCCAAATTCTACCTAGATGAGGATGAAAGACTAAATTAATGTAAATTTTAGTCATTTTATAAAATGTGTATATATTTTTACTGATTTCAAAATATATAAAAAATGAAAATTTTCCCTGATTTTTATCCTAAGGATCAAAGACCAAAAAAAAAAGAGAGATTTAGATTACTGATAATTAAAACTTAAACCAAGATAAAAGTAAAACTTTCCATTTCTGTAATTCAAAACTATAAAATCCTAAGTCTAGTTTTCTGCTCTTCAAAATACTGATAACAGATTTTTCAGAAATCGATTAAATAGTACCGTGTTTCACCTTAAGAATCAACCTCTGGGCCAGGCGCGGTGGCTCACGCCTGTAATCCCAGCACTTTGGGAGGCCGAGGCGGGTGGATCACGAGGTCAAGAGATCGAGACCATTCTGGTCAACATGGTGAAACCCCGTCTCTACTAAAAATACAAAAAATTAGCTGGGCATGGTGGCACATGCCTGTAATCCCAGCTACTTAGGAGGCTGAGGCAGGAGAATTGCCTGAACCCAGGAGGCGGAGGTTATGGTGAGCCAAGATTGCGCCATTGCACTCCAGCCTGGGTAACAAGAGTGAAACTCCGACTCAAAAAAAAAAAAAGAATCAACCTCTGTCAACTTACCAGTATTTGTTCTGCTTCCTTTAGCTGTTTTTGTAGTTGCTGAATATCACTGTCTCTCTTCTCTACTTCTTTTTCCAAAACTTGCATTTCATGATGAATTTTTCCCTGATTAACTGCCAATTTCATTAGTTCTTGAAATTCCCCATCTCGGTGAATTAACAATTCCAGGACCTGTCAGATAACAGTCAATTAAATCAGACAACAGAATACTGAAAGGCTGCATTCTAATGAAACAAAGAATCCATACCTGAATTGGGTAGACTATAAAATTTCAACACTTTCAAAATATTATTCCTCATTCTTGTTAAGAATAAAAATAGCCTACCTATGATTATTTTGGGAAACATTAATATCAAACTTCTCTACTTTTTCAGCTGTTCATACGAAATAAAATAAAACTAGTCTTTCAGAACTAGAAATATGCCAGCATGATCAGGTTTACTGATTTCCTAGGAAAGATAAAATTTAAAAGTTTAATCTCATGGCCAGGCACGGTGACTCCTGCCTGTAATCCCAGTACTCTGGGAGGCTGAAGCAGGTGGATCACTTGAGGTCAGGAGTTTGAGACTAGCCTGGCCAATAATGATGAAACCCCATCTCTAC
The DNA here is from genome assembly GCF_030222135.1 of Aotus nancymaae. Taxonomy (NCBI): domain Eukaryota; kingdom Metazoa; phylum Chordata; class Mammalia; order Primates; family Aotidae; genus Aotus; species Aotus nancymaae. Next base: position 12,683,563 of record NW_026988420.1, read on the forward strand.
TAAAAATACAAAAATTAGTTGGGTGTGGTGGCAGGGCACCAATAATCCCAGAATCGAATGAACCTGGGAGGTAGAGGTTGCAGTGAGCCAAGATCACGCCACTGAACTCCAGCCTGGGTAACAGAGTGAGACTCTATCTTAAAAAAAAAAAAAAGGTTTATCCTTAAAAATACAATATAGGCCAGGTAGGCCAGGTGTGGTGGCTCACACCTATAATCCCAGTACTTTGGGAGGCCGAGGCAGGCAAATCACCTGAGGCTGATAGTTTGAGACCAGCCTGACCAACATGAGAAACCCCATCTCTACTAAAAATACAAAATTAGCCAGGCATGCTCGCACATGCCTGTAATCTCAGCTACTCAGGAGGCTGAGGAAGGAGAATCGCTTGAACCCAGGAGTCAGAGGTTGTAGTGAGCTGAGATCGCGCCATTGCACCCGAGCCTAGGAAACAAGAGTGAAACTCCATCTCTACAACAAAACAAAACAAAAAAACAATATAATGAAGATTATCCCAAAATTTGGCACTTGAGATGATTTTTGGTGGCACCAAGAACTTAAAAAACGTTTAGTTACACATTTGTGCTAATACATACTATAATAAATTTAACTGAGACATTGAAACTGTGATTTTATGCACAGTACTGCTTATGATGAAGATGATCTTAAAAATACAGTTATTTCAAAAAACAGTAAATAAATAGGTGGTATGCAGATATGGCAAAAAACCATGAAGGCTAAAACACATAAAATAGAAAATCTGGCAGTTCATTTCTCTAGTCCTCCATTTGCGAACTGCGTGACATAGGGAAAGTTACCAGCCTCTCTGAGCCTGTGTTCTCATTAGGAAAAGGAATATAATAATATTACATAAAGCTATTGTGAGGACTCATTATATAATGCATTTTAAGTACATACATGAAAAGTTCAACAAAAGCTAGTTATTACAATCACCATCCCAGTACAGAATTAAGATGCAAGTCTAGCCTAAATACCCTTACTTTACTGTACTAAGTAGAGAATAATACTTCAGAAAGAAAATAGCTATCGAAATTCAGAATCAAAACTCTTTAAAAACATTTGTTAAAGACTAAAAAATATGCCTCTTCAAGTTCCTTTTTACATGAAGTTCCTCTCATTTTTATAGGAATTCTCCTAATACAACAAAGACTGAGTTGCAAACTGCCAAATATTAAGAGTATTTTAGATAACAACAGAAAGTTTCTTCTGTAAAAAGTATATTGTATTTGTTTAATAGACCTCTAATCTTCATTCCTCCCACATCATAGGAGAAGAAAGCTAGGTTTCCATTTCTATAATAAAAGCTATATTATTAAAGCAAGTAGTACACATTAGTTCCATGACGACTTTAAAAAAGTTTATATAGTTTGAACTAATTTGTTTACTACCCAAGAGTAAAAAAGATTCTCTTCAGATCTTATTGTTCAATAGGGAAAAATTACTCAACTAAAGTCAGAAGACTTAGGTTCTGGTTCCACTCACCATCAACCTCTAGTTCATCTGTCCACCCTGGAGCTCAGTCTCACAGGAGGTTGAACTGAACATCGTTAAGATCCTAATTCTAAAATTCTACATAAGATTATAAATATCCAAATAAAATGGTGGCTAGAAAATTTTCAGATGGGCACATCCCTCTCTAATATTAATAGTTTCAATCAAAATTACATAGGAATCCACAGTACTAAGTACAAGATACAATTCACAAAATTGCTACTCTTTAAAAAGTGTAAGAAAGGTCAGTGCTGATTATAGGTCTTAATTATCACCTTCTGAATAATCTGTGTGCCTGGTTCATAGCAAGCATTTAATAAGTGTCTATGAAATAAAGTCAAGCTTTATATTTTCTTTCTTGCACATTTTGTATAAATTCCTATTTAATCCCACAGGTATTAATAGAGTACCCGAGAGACCAGTAGTCTTCTATTAACAAATTTATCTCTAGCCTCTTTCTTTTTTTAAAAAAACAAAACAAAAACCTTACTACCCCTAAGGTTAGCTGTTTTTCCTAGCTTGTGGCCTCATCTGGATACCCTCTTCCCTTTTTGAGGCTCCCTGACACTTTTCTATTGAGTCCATCAGATTTCCCTGCCCTCAAAACATGTCATAAGATAGAACATAATGATGCAGATAAAAGATGTACTACTGTCTCTTCTTCTACTTTTCATCATTTTTAGAAAGGTTAATCCTCTCCATTCATTTTCTCTTAAACAGTTTTTTGGCAAGCTATGGTGGCTCATGCCTGTAGTCCCAGCACTTCGGCAGGCATAGGTAGGGAAGATTGCTTGAGGGCAGGAGTTTGAGACTAGCCTGGGCAACACAATGAGACTCTGTCTCTACCAAAAAAAAAAAAAAAAAAAAACTTTTTAGCAGATGTGGTACTGCATGTCTATAGTCCCAGATACTGGTGAGGATAAGTGGAGACAGCTTGAGTGCAGCAGGTTGAGGCTGCAGTGAGCAGTCATCATGCCACTGCAACCTAGCCTAGGCTACAGAGTGAGAACTTGTCTCAAAATAATAATAATAATTGTGCCAAAAACGTAATATAAAATTTATCCTCTTACCTCTAAAAAATTTCTGAATCAGGGAAAAAAAGTCTGTTCATCGTAGAAAATTAGAAAGCACAGAAAAGTGAGAAAATAAAAACTGCCTGTACTTTCACACCTATAAAGCAATGTCTACTAAGAGTTGTATGCTCTTTTATTTCCATTCATGTTCAAGTTGCATTAGGGAACTAGGGAACTACACTTACAATACAGGGTAAGTTTATGAGTATTAACTTTTGATTCTAGATACTGTTGTAATCACCATATAACAAACCTTTCTTGGTTAATTCAAAAGACAAAAATAAATAAATGTGTAAGTGTAACTAGAATTATAAGAGAAAATAATAATACATTGCTAAATGGGTAGGCAACTATTCTTCTTGAGCACACTGTTACCTTACGTAAATAATGCAAAGAAAATATCAATTTTAAAGTTTCAATTAATAACTTAAAAGGATTCAATCTTCCTGTTCTCAAACAAAGTAAATATAAATAGAAAACTTGTAGAAATCAAGTTTTTTTGGGGGGAGGGCGGGGGACGGAGTCTTGCTCTGTCACCCAGGCTGGAGTGCAATGGCACGATCTCGGTTCATTTGCAACCTCTGCCTCCCAGGTTCAAGCGATTCTCCTGCCTTGGCCTCCTGAATAGCTGGGATTACAAGTGTCCACACCATGCCTGGCTAATTTTTGTATTTTTAGTAGAGACAGGGTTTCACCATATTGGTCAGGCTTGTCTTGAACTCCTGACCTCAGGCGATCGACCCGCCTTGGCCTCCCAAAATGCTGGGATTATAGGCATGAGCCACTGCGCCCAGCTACTTATTATTTTTTAATTAAAAAACAAAGAGAAATTAATTAATTTAAAAAGAAGCCACTTACCTGGTTTTCTTCTCCAGTCTGTAACAACTTCTGGTTTCTTGAAATTGCCAGCATTTCTATAAGTTCCCTAAAAGAAAAACCAACAACAACAAAAAGCCTTTCATGGCATGCTGAATACCAAGGGCTGCTCCCTACAGTCCGCTATGACTGTGAACTTCAGCTCACCAAGACTCTGTTGTGCTGGTTACCTAACTTATTTATAAAAGTTCTACTCAATACTATCATTATATAAATAGCTATTACCTAAATACCAATGAAATATGATTGTGAATAGAAAGAGTTCTTTCTATAAAAACCTAAGCCTAATGCTTGGAAAGACTCAATAGAGGCTTGCAAAGGACAGCTATAAAGAAAGGACCAGGGAAAAGTCATAAAAACTCAGAAAGAGTCTGCCCTAAGACTGCTTGATGAAAGGCTAAGTTCTCATTTTGATTTGATCTAGAAATCAAACTAGAAATTGTAGACAATGCATTATGAGTGATTTATACAAGAAAAACTCCTACATCGGGGTCTACAGGCCAAATCCAGCACATCTGCAGTTTTTGTAAATAACATTTTCCTAAGACAGTCTGCTCATTATACATACTGTCTATGGCAGTTTTCCCAATACAAAGGCAGAGTTGAGTTGTTACAGCAGAGACTATATGGCCCGTAAACCCAAAGGTATTTATTATCTGACCTTTGCAGAAAAAGTTTTCTGACTCCTGTCTTACATAACATGATTAGTGAATGAATATATGTTATATATTTTAAGGTAAAATAAAACAATTAAGGGATGCATGGATCATTTTTTAATGATTCTCCACTTTATTTGAATTTTTTAAAATATATTTTATTGCGTTTTAGGTTTTGGGGTACATGTGAAGAACATGCAAGACTGTTGCATAGGTACATACACAGCAATGTGGTTTGCTGCCTTCCTCCCCATCACCTATATCTGGCATTTCTCCCCATGTTATCCCTCCCCAACTCCCCACGCCCTGAATTTTTAAAATTAAACATCTATCAGCTAAGAGGGATTTTTACACATAATAAAATGACATCCTTTTAGAATGCTCACTTAATAAATATGCCAGTTTCCCTATATGAAAATTAGTATCTGATCAGGAAAATAAGATTGGGAAACATGTATAGCAGGTAATGTTTATATATTAGTTTCAAACTTATTGATAGATGAGACTTTTGAGAAATTATGCAGGAGGGGCAGCTTCACAACTAGCTACATGACACTGCTCTGATCAGACCTAGTGTTTGTACTTTCTCACTGGCTACCAGGCTATTTTTACCTTCAAATTTTCACCTTCCTTCCAGCTAGCCTCATACCATTTTTCTGGAGCATGTCACAACTGGACCCAACCCTTCTTCCCACTACTACTTTCCCATACCATTATTTATGAATTAATCAATGAATGAAAAAAAGTAGATATAAGAATGCAAAGTCTTCATTCAGTAATTCATCAAATATTTATTGTGTGCCAGGCACTTTCTAGATACTTAAGGTATCAAAGTGAACAATGGCACTTACATTCTAACATAGGAGACAAGAATAACTAAGAGAAGAAATAAAACTTAAGTAATAAGGGTTGGGAAGGAAATAAAGCAGTGTTTTATTAGAGACTACTAAGGGAGTAGGCTGGCTACTTAAATAGGGTGGTCAGAGAAGATAAGGGCAGAGCTTTGATATAAGACACGGATTAAATGAGAAAAGTCAGCCACGACATCTGGGAGGAAAGAGCATGGCAGAAGACACAGATAGTTCAGTGGCCCAAAGATGGATCTGAGGAGATGTAGCCAGGGCAGAGTACACTGGGGAGATGGATGCAAAGTGAGGATGTAGCAGCCAGGTAGCCAGGGGTGGGATTATGTATGGCCTTGCAGTTAAGGTAAAGATTAGTGTTTCATTCTAAACGCAATGAGAAGCCACTCGATCATTTTAAACAGGGAAATGGCATGATCTGATTTATACATTTAAACAACTATTGAGCTATTTGGTAAACAGACTGTAAGAGGGCCAGAACAGGAAGCTAGGTGGTTTTTGTAGTGTTCCAGGCAAAAAAAAAAAACATACTGGTTTTGACTAGGTCCTAGCCTCCGGGACTTAGTAATGGTGATGGGAGAAACATGGACAGATTTCAGATATCTTTTGGAGGTAGAGCTAACAGGACTGGCTGATGGATTTAATCAACAGTGTATGAAAACAGCACGTTATGTCAACCTTTTCGTGTATGCCACAAGTGAGACATAGAGAGTTGAGAACCTCTGGTCTAAGTAAAAGCTGGTTTCAGGTGGAGTAGGGGTGGTGCTCACTGGAGTGGGGCTATGGCAGGAGATGTGGGATAAGCCTTTCTCTGTTCTTGCAAATCTGGGAGTATGAGTCCACAGAAAGCTTTACAAGGCTTGCTTTAGGGACAGGAGTACAGGGGAAGTAGAAGTCTCTAAGACTTAGTCATGTTCTTTAACAGTTCAGGACAAAATGGAAACCTCTGTCCTCCCCAATTGTGAAAAAAAGGCCAAAGAAAGCCCACCCGCTCTCTGTCTGGTTAAAGATGTGGAAATTAGAGCCCTGTCCTGCTACAAAGAAGGTGCATTCCTGGCATACCACATTAGAATCCAGCCCCATTTCCCCACAGAAATAAAATTTCCATAGGGGTTAGAGCCTACATTATTAGTGGCAATACACTTTTCAGGTAATCAGAATTAATAGGCTGGTGTGGAAATCTCAAGACTCCTATCAAAATGATTCTGTGGGACAATGAGTTCTGAGTTACAAACAGGTTAAGAGAAACCGTTTAGCGGCCGGGCTCGGTGGCTCACACCTGTAATCCCAGCACTCTGAGAGGTCGAGGTGAGTGGATCACGAGGTCAGGAGTTCAAGACCAGCGTGGCCAAGATAGTGAAACCTCATTAGCCAGGTACAGTGACAGGTGTCTGTAATCCCAGCTATTCAGGAGGCTGAGGCAGGAGAATCTCTTGAACCTGGAAGGCAAGGGTTGCAGTGAGCCAAGATCATGCCAGTACACTCCAGCCTGGGCGACAGAGTGAGACTCCATCTCAAAATAAATAAATAAAAGAAAATAAAAGAAAAGAAAAAAGAAAAACGTTTAACTACAACTTGTGTTTCAACTATTTAAATTCCTCCAAAGACTACCTCCTCTGATTACATTTTACAAAGTAATAAATATTCTGAAAGGCTATATAATCAGGTTAACAGTTTTTAAAAAAAAAAACAGGGAGGGATAACATGGGGAGAGATGCTAGATATAGGTGATGGGGAGGAAGGCAGCAAACCACATTGCCATGTATGTACCTATGCAACAATCTTGCATGTTCTTCACATGTACCCCAAAACCTAAAACGCAATAAAATATATATATTAAAAAAACAAAAACAAAAAAACCCTAAGTTACAAATCCACTGTTTTTTAAAGATGCTCAACCTAAAAATATGTAAGGTACATTTGTGAATTTTCTTATTTTCATAAATGCAATCCAGACACAAATTCCGTTCAGAAACTGACAAACTTCACAGATCACAGAATCAGTACACGTAACTATGTCTGAGTGAGCACATGGGACTTTTCTGGAAGTCAGTCACATCAGAGCAGTTTCATTCTGTGAAGAAGTTCCAACGATCCACCCACCTTGGCCTCCCAAAGTGGTGGGATTACAGGTGTTGAGCCACCACACCCGGCCCTAATACAGTTTATTTTAAACAGTGGATTAAACACATAAGCCATTTAATTTCTGATGTCTATGTGTTTTAGGGTTCTCTTCCATCATTAAATATCATGCTGACCTGGTAACTTGGTAGTAATGTTGTGGCAAAGACTAAATTTAACAGCACAGATAAAGTGCTGATTATAAGTAGATCAGGTATATTTTAAAATACAATAGATAAGATTCATTCTAAAGCTATCAAAGAATGTTGGCTAAAGAAAAGGTGACATCTGAGCTGGATTCTGAAGGATAAATGAATCATTCACCAAATTGAGGGTAGACTGGGATTTGCACTGAAGATGTGTAAGTCTGGCTAAGAAATTTGAACTTTACCTCATTGGACAACGCAAACCTACCAACGAGATAGGTTTTATATCATTTTTCTGCAGTAAAGTGATATAACATGCCTTTTAAAACTGGTCTCGGCCAATATAAAAGGATAAACTGCAGAAGCATGAGGCAATTAAAACTGGGAGGCTGCATTTAAGAAGTAGTTATTAACAGCGGGGTAGATACGAGACGGCAAATCTGAGCAACTTTTAGGAGGTAGAACCAAGATAATTTACTATTTAAGCCAACGTGAGGGAGTCAAGGAAGGCTTCAACTTGAGATACTTATCATGAAAAGTAACAGAATATTAAGAGTGACATCTAATTTCATCTCCTACCTCTGCCACACAACCATCCCAAACAATTTGCAACTCCACCAAGCCAGGCTTTTGCACATGCCGTTCCATCTACCTGCTGCCTACTGAGTCTGCGAGCTCATGCTTCCCAAGCAGCCCTTTCTTCAGGGTGCCTATTCTGACAACAACCAGGAAGTGTCCAGCCCTTGTGCTCCAGTGCAGCGCAGCCCTCTAATAAAAACAGGCCTCGCGACAGTTTACAAATCTGTCTGTCTTTCTTGACAGCTGGCATCCAGCCTACCCTTCACCACCGTCTCCCCAGTGGCTGGCACCCAAGGGGCGTTCCATAAATGTTAAGTGGCCGGCCGTGGACGAAGGGGGCTCAGACCGCGCGATTTCTTAATTTCCAAGATTACTATCATTTCTAAAATTCCCTCTACCGGGAAAAACCGCCGCCCAAAGTGCCAGAGGGCTGCGGACCCCACATCCATGACCATCGTGCACCCGAAACTCCTGCGCTGGCCCTTCCCGCCAAGCGCAGAGAACTAGCACAAATGAAGGGCCGGCCGGGGTCAGTCCCCCGGCCCAGCTCCAGCCCAACTCTCAGGCTCGAGGCATTACCTAGACAGGACTTCCAAATCCTCAAGCGCAGACAACAGCCGCTCTCGTGTGCTGTTACCACTTGCCACTCCCAAGCCGCCTCCCAGCCGCTCCTTCTCCTTCTCACTACTCGAAGACGCAGCCATACTCCCTACAGGCCTGCCGCCGGCGCACGCGCAGTGCGCGCTGACGCAGGGGCGTGGCGGGGAGGCAGGCTCGGAAGGCGGAAGAGTCACCCAGTCAAGGAACTAAAGCCCTGGCGAGAGCGCCCCCTGTGCGCCTGGAGGCGCACTGAGTACACCGGCGCCATCTGCTGGGCCAGCGAGGGCTTTCGGGTCCAAACCTTGGGAGCGACCGCTAAACCGAGAACAAGCGGTCGAGAGCACAGTCTGATTCTCCTGGGCATAATGCTTTTTTTCTTTTCTATCCTTTCCTTCTTTCCTTCCCTACCTTCCTTCCTTCTTTCCCTCCTTCCTTCTTCCTTTCTTTTCTCTCTCTCTCCTCTGTCTCCCCCCGCCTTCTCTCTCTCTCTCTTTCCTTATTTCTTCTTTTTTTTTTTTGACGGATTTCACTGTTGCCCAGACAGGAGTGCATCATTGCAATTTCGACTCGCCACAGTCTCCGCCTCTCGGGTTCAAGTGCTTCTCCTGCCTCAGCCTAACAAACAGTTGGGATTACAGGCACACGCCACATGTCCAGCTAATTTTTGTATTTTTAGTACAGATAGGGTTTCGCCATGTTGGCCAGACTGGTCTCGAACTCCTGACTTCAAGTGATCCGCCCACCTCGGCCTCCCAAAATGCTGGGATTATAGGCGTGAGTCACCGCGCCTGGCCTTGGGCCTAATGTTTTTCAAGCAGGGATGAGAAGCTTTTGTGAAGTGGTTTTTAAACCTTTGAGGGAATTACATACTGGTCTACGTCTTATATTAGTTTCCTCGTGAGATGGGCTGGGGTCTCCTCAGACAGTGTTAACCTCTCTTTTGCCTCAATTTCCATACTGCTGTTCCTGCAGGCTGTAGCAAGCACCCTAGGACAGAACCATAATCCAATTTTCCCCCATTTAAAAAAAGTGTGGTAAAACATACACAACATAATATTCACCACCTTAACCATTTTTAAGTGGATAGTTCAGTGGCATTAAATACATTCATGCTGTTGAGCAACCAGCCATCTCCAAAACCTTTCATGTTGTAATACAAACTCTGTACTCACTAAATGCTAACTCTCTATCCCTTCTTTCCCCAGGCTCTGGCAGCCACCATTCTACTTTCTGTCTCTGTAAGTTTGGCTACTCTAGGTACCTCATATGAATAGAATCGTACAGTATTTGTCTTTTTGTATCTGGCTTATGTCACTTAGCATAATGTCCTCCAGGTTCATCCATGACATAGCCTGTGCTGGAATCTCTTTCCTTTTTAAGACTGAACAATATTCCATTGTATGTATATGCCACCTTTTGTCTATCCATTCATCTGACGATGGACAGTTGAGTTGCTGCCACGTTTCTATAATCCATCTTTATAGCCATAAGTCTTCCAACAAAATGTTTTGCTCATTACTCAGGATAATTATTGAACTGAAGGAATCAATACAGTACATAAGCGGTAGTTAATTAAAATAGTTTAAATCATTGACATAGCACACATTCCAAACCAGAACTGGTTGTCAAAGGCAAAAATACACCTTAGCCTACTGTTCCTGGGGATAATAATGTAGTAAAGATCGCTCTCTACCAGAAAAAAACCAAAGTTACAAGCCTATTGAGAATGAGGACTCCATATTGCTATTAAAAGACAGTCTGGGGCTGCCTCCCTTTCATGAGGCAGTAGTACCTGTGGTCCTTTCACTTCAGGGTCTCCTCCTCTACTCTGTCTTTTTGGAGGTGCTAAGCCTGACTCCTCCTGGACACCCAGAGTTGATAACTCTTTCAGAGACTCAAGTTAAATAAATTCACTCATAGCAACTGCTGCATAATCTAGAATGCTGATTTACTCATGATGAAACGTAATAGTGTTAAACGTATTTTTTTCCCATAGACAAACCTACATGAGAAGCCATGTTATCACAGGATGTTGCTTGTTAAACTTGGATCAGAACAAACAAGGATAGATTAAAAATAAATGATGTAATCATGAGGCTTTGTATCTCCACAAGTATAGGGATATTTGCGTTCAAGAGAATGGAGTATTTGTGTTCATAGTTCGGGGTACTTTCTCCCTTAGACAGTGCAAGAGATCCTTCTCACCTTTTGTTTTCTGATCGTTCCCTGCATCTGCTGTTGGCTAACCCTTTTTTGTTAACGCAGTCAATTCTCAGGCAGTGAGTTAAAGTAGACTGAAGCTTTGTTCATTACACTTACATTCTAAGCATGCCTCCCAGTACCCTAGTCAATCATTTCTTATGTTTAGTTTCTAGGGTGCCAAACTTCTGTGGTGTGTGTTAGTTTTGTTTACTGAACTCTCACAGGGTCATATTGGGCCATGACTTGGTAGGGGGAGAGAGAACATTATGTTAGTGTAAACATAAAAACTCTAGGATTCTAATCAGTTAAAAATGACCAATTATAGTCCTACTTTTCAGACATTGAGAATCAGTGTATGGAGCATATATGTGTATTGTGAACACCTGACCTCCTCAGAGTTATTGCAAATTCATATACATATTAAATAGTTTCTATAGACTGATAAGTAATAACATATTGCACAGATATACTGTCTTGCAAATTGTACAAATCCAGGTGTGATAAATATAAATTATTTTATATAGTATTACTGAACTCATGGTAATTTGGAGTGTTAAGTACACATTTTCTCAAGCTGTAGATTCAGAAAGAACACTACTTTCTTGTGAAATTTTGTTTATTTAACATGCTAGGCACTGCTCTAAGCACTTAAAAAATTTTAACTTGTTTAATTTTCCTAACACTCTTATGAGGTAAGTACTGTTACTATCTCTATGTTACAGATAGAAAAGACAGTCTGGGGCTGCCTCCCTTTCATGAGGCAGTAGTACCTGTGGTCCTTTCACTTCAGGGTCTCCTCCTCTACTCTGTCTTTTTGGAGGTGCTAAGCCTGACTCCTCCTGGGCACCCAGAGTTGACAAGTCTTTCAGAGACTCAAGCTAAATAAATTCACTCATAGCAACTGCTGCGTAATCTAGAATGCTGATTTACTCATGATGAAACGTAATAGTGCTAAACATATTTGGCACTGAGGGGCAGAAACTGAGGGGCAGAGACATTACTATACATGCTGGGGTCATATAGTAAATGGAAAAGTCTGGCTCAAGGGTCTGTGCTCTTTACAACTGGTCATCACAGCTTTCTGTAAAGAAAGAAGCATTTTCATGTACTAAAAGGACTGGGAACCTCTGACCTAATATATGAGAGGACTTCAAAAAGTTCATGGAAAAATGGAATTAAAAGATAATAATTTAAAATATAAACTTGATTTCTCAACATAAGCTCCATCTAGTTCATGATACTTTTGTAAATGATGATTCCAGCCATTTAGTTCATCGATAAGGGAATGAGGGTCCTAGGAATTTAACCATTTCAATGTTGTCTTTTTTTTTTTTTTTGTGACAGGGTCTCACTCTATCACCTGGGTTGAAGGGCAGTGGTGCAATCATAGCTTGCTGCAACCTTGACCTCCCAGCAATCCTCCCAAAACATTATTAACTGAAGAAAAATGGGTGCCCTTTGCAGATTCTTTTTTTTATTTTTGAGACAGAGTCTTGCTCTGTTGCCCAAGCTGGAGTGCAGTGTTGTGATCTTGGCTCACTGCAACCTCCACCTCCTGGGTTCAACTGATTCTCCTATCTCAGCCTCCTGAGTAGCTGGAATTACAGGCATGCACCACCATGTCCAGCTAATTTTTGTATTTTCAGTAGAGACAGGGTTTCACAATGTTGGCCAGGCTGGTCTTGAACTCCTGACCTCAAGTGATCCACCTGCCACGGCCTCCCAAAGTGCTGGGATTACAGGCATGAGACACTGCACTTAGCCCAGATTTTTTAAAGAGTAGGAAACAAAAAGAAATCAGAAGTCAGATCAGGACTGTAAGGTGGATGTTCAATGATTTCCCATTGAACACTTTCAAAATTGTCCTTGTTTGATGAGAGGAATGAGCAGGAATATTGTGGTGGAGAAGGACTGTCTGGTAAAGCTCTCTCAGGTGTTTTTCAGCTAAAGCTTTTGCTAACTTTCTCAAAACACTCTTATAATAAGCCATTGTTATCATCGTTTGGCTCTCCGGAAAGTTACCAAACAAAATGCTTTGAGCATCCCAAAAACTGTCGCCAGGCCCTTTGATCTTGATTGGTCTGCTTTTGCTTTGATTGGACCACTTCCACTTCTTGGTAGCCATAGCTTTGATTTTTGCTTTGTCTTAAGGATTGTATTGGTGAAGCCATTTTTCATCTCCTGTTACAGCTCTTCAAAGAAGTGCTTCAGGATCTTGACCTCACTTGTTTCCATTGAACGCCCTGCTCTTGTCTGCAGGTGATCTGGGCATAACAGTTTTGGCACCCATTGATTGGGAAGTTTGCTCAACTTTTTTAGTTTTTCAGTCAGAATTGTATAGGCTGAACCAACTGAGATGTCTATGGTGTTGTCTATTAATTGCTGGTCCTCTACAATTAGGGCACAAACAAGATAAATTTTTTCCTTGCAAATTGATGTGGATGGTCTGCCGCTGCAGGCTTTATCTTTGGCATCATCTCATCCCTTCTTAAAACGAGTTTTCTATTTGTAAAACTGCTGACTTCTTTAAGGCATTGTCCCCATAAACTTTTCATAAAGCATATCAATGATTACACCATTCTTCCACCCAAGCTTCACCATCAGTTTGCTATTCTTGCTTCAATTTTAGTAGAATTCATATTGATCTGATAGGGGCTCTGGTCCAACTGATGTCTTATCCTTCTTGTGCCTCAAACTAGATCCTGTTCATACATGTTGTAACAAGTTAGTATGACTATTTTGGTGGAAAAATATTTTTAAATGCATGTGTAGTTTTTTTATAATACATATTTTTCATGAACTTTTTGAAAACCCCCTCATACAAACACTATGAAATAAATGCACAGCATGAAATTTTGGGTAAAAAGCAGCTACAAGCAGTTGGTGTGCAGGTTTGGAGGTGCAGCAAGAAACTCAACCAGGTCTGTCCTTAAGGGTCAGCAGAATAGATAGCTGAATATACTATGTGCCTTTTTAAAAATTATTATTTTTAAAATTATTATTATTATTATTATTATTTGAGACAGAGTCTTGCTCTATCACTCAGGCTAGAGTGCAGTGGTGTGATCTCAGCTCACTACAACCTCCACCTCCTGGGCTCAAGTGATTCTCCTGCCTCAGGCTCCCAAGTAGCTGGGATTACAGGCATGTGCTACCATGCCTGGCTAATTTTTTTATTTTTAGTAGAGATGAGGTTTTACTATGTTGGCCAGGCTTGTCTCAAACTCCTGTCCTCAGGTGATCCGCTCACCTCAGCCTCTCAAAATGCTGGGATTACAGGTGTGAGCCACTGCGCTTGGCCTATTTTATTTTTTACGGCAGAGCTTCCTATGCCGTCCAGGCTGGTCTCAAACTCTTCGGCTCAAGCCATTCCCCCACCTTGGCCTCTCAAAGTGCTGGGATTACAGGTTTGAGCCACTTCACCCGCCTACTTTTTATTTTCATCAAACAATATATACACACAGTCTAAAAGTCAAATTGTACTCAAAATCTTCTAATGAAAAAAAAATTCTAAGTTACCACCTCCTGAGCCCCACTTCCTAGCATATCCTTCTCACTAAAGGTGGGCACTCTCAGCATTTTTAACTGTTACTTCTATTCTTTGCTCACATTTTTTTTTTTTTTAATTGCATTTTAGGTTTTGGGGTACATGTGAATAACATGCAAGGTTGTTGCACAGGTGCACACGTGGCAGTATGATTTGCTGCCTCCCTCCCCTTCACCTATATCTGGCATTTCTCCCCATGCTATCCCTCCCCAACTCCCCACTCCCCCACTATCCCCCCTCCCCCCCAACAAACCCCCGTGTATAGTGCTCCCCTCCCTGTGTCCATGTGTTCTCCTTGTTCAACACCCGCCTATGAGTGAGAACATGTGGTGTTTGATTTTGTGTTCTTGTGTCAGTTTGCTGAGAATGATGTTTTCCAGGTTCATCCATGTCCCTACGAAGGATGTGAACTCCTCCTTTTTAATGGCTGCATAATATTCCATGGTGTATATGTGCCACATTTTTCCTGTCCAGTCTATCATCGATGGGCATTTGGGCTGGTTCCAAGTCTTTGCTATTGTAAACTGTGCTGCAATGAACATTCGTGTGCATGTGTCCTTATAGTAGAACGATTTATAATCCTTTGGATATATACCCAGTAATGGGATTGCTGGGTCAAATGGAATTTCTATTTCTAGGTCCTTGAGGAATCGCCACACTGTTTTCCACAGTGGTTGAACTAATTTACACTCCCACCAACAGTGTAAAAGTGTTCCTATTTCTCCACATCCTCTCCAGCATCTGTTTTCTCCAGATTTTTTAATGATTGCCATTCTAACTGGCGTGAGATGGTATCTCAATGTAGTTTTGATTTGCATTTCTCTGATGACCAGTGATGATGAGCATTTTTTCATATGTTTGTTGGCCTCATGTATGTCTTCTTTTGTAAAGTATCTGTTCATATCCTTCGCCCATTTTTGAATGGGCTTGTTTGTTTTTTTCTTGTAAATCTTTTTTAGTTCATTGTAAATTCTGGATATCAGCCCTTTGTCAGACGGGTAGGCTGCAAAAATTTTTTCCCATTCTGTTGGTTGCCGATTCACTCTATTGACTGTTTCTTTTGCCGTGCAAAAGCTGTGGAGTTTGATTAGGTCCCATTTGTCTATTTTGGCTTTTGTTGCCGATGCTTTTGGTGTTTTGGTCATAAAGTCCTTGCCTATGCCTATGTCCTGAATGGTTTTGCCTAGGTTTCCTTCTAGTGTTTTTATGGTGTTACGTCTTATGTTTAAGTCTTTAATCCATCTGGAGTCAATTTTAGTGTAAGGTGTCAGGAAGGGGTCCAGTTTCTGCTTTCTGCATATGGCTAGCCAGTTTTCCCAACACCACTTATTGAACATGGGATCCTTTCCCCATTGATTGTTTTTTTCAGGTTTGTCAAAGATCAGGTGGTTGTAGATATGTTGTGTCGCCTCCGACGCCTCTGTTCTGTTCCATTGGTCTATATCTCTGTTTTGGTACCAGTACCATGCTGTTTTGATTACTGTAGCCTTGTAGTAGAGTTTGATGTCCGGTAGTGTGATGCCTCCTGCTTTGTTCTTTTTGCTTAGAATTGACTTGGCTATGCGGGCTCTCTTTTGGTTCCATATGAAGTTTAAGGTGGTTTTTTCCAGTTCTGTGAGGAAGGTCATTGGTAGCTTGATGGGGATAGCGTTGAATCTGTAAATTACTTTGGGCAGTATGGCCATTTTCACGATATTAATTCTTCCTAACCATGAACATGGAATGTTTCTCCATGCTCACATATTTTTAAATAATATGCATATATTCTATATCTCTATTCAACTGTTTTTGAAATTTATTTCCTATCATAATCAATTAGGATTTTATCTCTCTTATATATGTCATTTATCTTCCCATTAGTTAGTACACAATTCTTGCCAGGCATGATAGCTTATGCCTGTAATCCCAGCACTTTGGGTGGCTGAGGCATTTGAGACCAGCCTGACTAACGTGGTGAAACCCCATCTCTACTAAAAAAGTACAAAAAATTAACTGGGTGTGGTGGCACAGGACTGTAATCCCAGCTACTTAGGAGGCTGAGGCAGGAGAATCGTTTGAGCCTGGGAGGTAGACGTTGCAGTGAGCTGAGACTGTGTCATTGCACTCCAGCCTGGGCAACAAGAGCCAAACTCCGTCTCAAAACAACAACAAAAAAAACAAAATTAAAAAAGTCACACAATACTTTGTTAAATCAATAGTGTTTACATTACTACACTATTATCCACACATAACTATGTAATTATTATTTGTGTGACATGCCTTATTTATCCCTGTAGAGATTTTTATTTTCCCTGTGGAGATTTTTTTAAATGGAAAAGAAAATGTCTAAAATATTAAAGTGCATTGTGCATCTTGTGGAAACTCTTTTCACTTATGTATCTATGTATGTGTTCACTGGGTAAAATGTATTTTTTACCATGTGCTGAAAAAGCATGAATGCTTTGGAGATGGGGTCTTCAAAGAGGTGATCAAGTTAAAATGAGGCCAATTGGGTAGACCCTAATTCAACCTGCCTGGTTTCTTTATAAGAAGAGGAAAAGATGCCAGGGATGCGTGTGCACAGAGAAAAGACCATGTGAGAATATTGCAAGAAGGCAGACACGGCTAGCCAAGGAGAGAGGCCTTGGAAGAAACCAGTCCTGTTAACACCTTGATCTCGAACTTTTGGCTTCCAGAACTGTAAGAAAATAAATTCTTGTTGCTTAACCCACTCAGTCTGTGGTACTTTGTTACAGTAACCCTCATAGACTAATAAAGAGGGCTTGTATGTCAATGAGCATCTGGAGATGTCTAATTAATGCCTTGCCATACCTTTGACATCCTGGCCCCGGTCATGATTTGTCTTACTCCCTTGGCAAGGGCACGCACTGGGCTAAACGCAGCTGTGCCTACTACATGCCTATACCAATGCAGCTGAATCTGGATGGAGACTGTCAAACAAGCCAGTCAGTTTGTTGTAACTGAAATTCATGACTTTAGCCCCCAAATCTCCAGTGGGTCCTTAGTGCTTCTGGGTAATGAGACTGTGCATCCCTGTTCTGACCCCTCTCCACTGTCCTCCACACAATTTCACACCATTGCCCCTCTCCACCCCTTAACACCTCGCTTCCCTTCCCCTTTCTCAATTTAGGATCTTGCTTCACTTGATTCACTGAGAAAAAACAAAACACATATTCAAGGTCAAGGGTGAGATGGAAAGTCAGACTCTGGTATTTCCTAGCAGGCAGGGAGTGAGAGAAGGAAAACAGACCCAATTCATTCATTAACTTTTCTCCAAGAAACAAAAAGCCTTGAAACTCAAGACATGAACCTCAGAGTCTTTAATCCCAAGGAAAAACAAAACTCAATTCAGGATCAAGTTCCAATATCAACAACCACCATTTACGGTTTCTGAAAACATAAATCACCTCTCAAAAAGCTACTGGGAGAAAGGGATGAATTCCCAGCAAGTTGCTGGCGAGTAGGACAGCAAATCCAATTTTTTAAATCAATTACAAAGCCTCAAAATATGCCATTTTAACTGCTTTTAATTAGCCAAGTTATCTCACTTAGATCCGGTTAGGGCTGCTCTACCTCAAGAGAAGATTCACCCCTTACTCCTTCACCTCCCGCCATCCGAGTTACACTGTGAGGCTTTCCTCAAAAGAACCTCCTCTTCCTCTTTCAAAAACAATACAACAAAAAACTCCCACTGTTCAAAATTACTCAGTTAATTAAAGTCAATAGCCCCGTAGTAACTGTGGCATTTGACTTTAACACCCTACATTCTTGTGCCTTGAGAATAAAAAACAGTTTAGGTTAAGCCTCTCATTACCTTTATTTATTTATTTTTATTCATTTATTTATTTGTTTTGAGACAGAGTCTTGCTCTGTCGCCCAGGCTGGAGTACAGTCGGCTCACTGCAACTTCTGCCTCCCACATTCAAGTGATTTTCCTGCCTCAGCCTCCCCAGTAGCTGGAATTTCAGGTGTGTGCCACAACACCCAGCTAATTTTTGTATTCTTTGTAGAGACAGAGTTTTGTCATGTTGGCCAGACTGATTTTGAACTCCTGACCTCAGGTGACCCAACCGTCCTGGCCTCCCAAAGTGCTGGATTACAGATGTGAGCCACCGTGCCCCGCCTCGTTCCCTTTAAATATTTGCAGTGTGCTACAAAGGAAAAATCTCCTGGAATTTATCAGATCCTCAAATAAGAGAAATGCCTCCTCTCCCTGAAATTCTCCAGGCATCGTTAAAAACTTACCACTTCTCAGTAACTCAGAAGAGAGGTGAGCATCATCTTTGACTTTCGTTGGTAGATTCGTTGATTCAAGTTCTGTGTATATGCCACACTAAATGCTGGGCCTGTAGAGGTGAGCAAGACAACAGTGGTCAGGAAAGGCTTCCTGGAGGAGGTCAAAGCAGAGACTCTTAAGATAGAAGTTGAATGGAATAAGTATCAGAGGTGGGCAGGAAGATTGGCAGAGCTAGAGGAAGAGGGACTAGAGCAAAGAATCAGTATCGGAAAGCAAATTGCCAAAATATCTGACAACTTCTTAATTCACACATGTAGTGGATTGAATGGTGGCCTCCCCAAAATATATGTCCATCTCCCAGAACTTGTAAATGTGACTTTATTTGGAAAGGTTTTTGGAGTTGTAATTAAGAATCTCAAGATGAGACGATACTGGATTATACAAGTTGCCCCTAAATCCAATATCGAGGTGTCATTATAAGAGATACACAGAGGAGAGACACAGAAGGAAGAGGAGATCATATGAAGACAGAGACAGAGACTGGAGTGATGCAGACACAAGCCAAGGAATGCCTGCAGCTGCCTGACGCTGGGAGAAGCAAGGTAGGACTCTTCCCTAGAGCCTTTGAAGGAGCACAGCTCTGTTAACACCTTAATTTTGGGACTTCTCGCCTCTGCAACTGCGAGAGGAAAAATTTCTGTTGTTTCTAGCCATGCAGGTTGTGGTAATTTATTATAGCAGCCCTAGGAAATCAATATAAGATGAAAAAACAGTCTAGTTTGAATGAGCAAAACTTCTCAAATTATTCTAAGAAAATACAGGTTCATTTTATCCTAGTACATAAAACAAATCTCAAGTGTTCTTGGGTGCCTGGAGAGATGAATAAACTAAATGCATTTATATTAGCAGCATCAATTTGTACATCGTGAGCTAAAACATTAAAAACATTTTGTGGTTTGTTTTTTTTCAACCCCGCCTGCCTCCCACATCTCCCAGAGGCTCCTCATTTTGTGTTCTTAAGTAAAAGTCCAAGTTATGGAATAAAAGCTAAAGAGATCTCAGATGTCATCTGGTCTAGCCTGATCCCAGTCTGTGATCAAACCCTTTCTGGTAGAGCGGAGGTGGCTACCTCACATCAGCCAATTTTATTTATTATGAGCCCAAATGTTCCTCAAGATAGTTTTCACATATTGAGCACTAACTCTCTGAAGTCATAAACAAAACATTTGGGCCAGGCACAGTGGCTCACACCTATAATCCCAGCACTTTGGGAAGCCAAGGCAGGTGGATCACGAGGTCAGGAGTTCGAGACCAGCCTGGCCAGTATGGTAAAACCCTTGTCTCTACTAAAAATACAAAAATTAGCCAGGAGTGGTGGTGTGTGCCCGTAGTCCCAGCTACTTGGGAGGCTGAGGCAGAAGAATCGCTTGAACCCAGGAAGTGGAGGTTGCAGTGAGCTGAGAGCATGCCACTGCACTCTAGTCTGGGCAACAAGAGTGAAACTCCATCTCAAAATAAAACAAAACAAAACAAAAAACATTTAATCTGTATTTCAAGGTTTTTTTTACCTATAATTTATTAAGGTGTTTTTTCTTATAAAAGTTTTATATATACATGTATATTTTTATTACTTTTTAAAATTTTCTAGATTTTCTCTGATGCATTTAAAAATATTTTCTAGATTTTCTATGATGCATATATATATGCATCATAGAAAAAATATGTATTTTTTATAGTTATATATATAGTTTATATTTATAGATTTTCTATGATATATATATGTGCATATATATACATGATACATCATAGAAAATCTAGAAATATATAAAAAAATAAAAATCACCTGTTAGCGCTACCATTGAGAGACACACATTGTTAACATTTTGGCTTATTTCATCTCCAATTTTTTATTTTTTCACCCATGTAATCAACCCTCGTTCCTTCAGTAGTACCTCATTTAAAAGGGCTTCAAAACCTTTCATCAACTTGATCATCCTCTGTTTCATACATTCTAGTTTGTCCTTCATAAAATGTAGCAACAAAGAGGAAAGATGCTGTTGCAGGTGTATGACTAGGGCTGCAGGAAAAGAAACTTTTCTTAAGGTCTGGGGAATCACTGTAATGAAGCTGAATGATCAGAGCCTTCATAAAATGATGAACCTCAGTTCAAGTACTGATTCTAATGATTTATGGTCTCTGCATTTCAGCTTCTCTGTCTATAAAATGGGGAAATGAGGCATGGTGGCTCAAGCCTGTAATCCCAGCACTTTAGGAGGCCAAGGCAGGTGGATCATGAGGTCAGGAGTTCGAGACCAGCCTGGCCAACATGGTGAAACCCTGTCTCTACTAAAAATACAAAAAAATAGCTGGGAGTGGTGGTGTGTGCCTATAATCCCAGCTACTCAGGAGGCTGAGGCAGGAGAATCGCTTGAACCCAGGAGGCAGAGGTTGCAGTGAGTGGAGATTGCACCATTGCACTCCAGCCCAGGCAACAGAGCAAGACTCTGTCTCGAAAAAAAATTAAAAAATAAAATTAAATGGGGAAATGAAGTTTTCCCCATTTTTGCTGGAAGGCATAGAGAGATGTATGTAACATGCTTGCTGCATGGTATGTGCAAATAAACAATTACAGAAGTGGGTAACGTTTACGGAACCAGGTATTGTTTCATATTCTATAGGCACAATTACTATCCACGCCTTACAAGGACACTGAGACACAGAGAGGTTAGGTCATTCATCTAAGATCACATATTGGGAGGCGGCAGCAGCCAGGCAGTCTAAAGTCAGAGCTAGTATTCTTCACCACTACACCACAATGTCCATCAACTATCATCAGAATTACTGTACTTCTTTCAGTGTATCTCAATGGGTTGGATAAGTAATAGAATAGATAACAAACATTAGTACATCTATATATAGTGGAATACTATACAGTAGCAAAAAGGAATGAGCTACCAAAGCCACCCTAAGACATGGAAAAATCTTAAATGTGTATTGCTAAGTGAAACAAGCCAATCTGAAAAGGCTAAATCCTAGGTGATTCCATTTATATGACATTCTGGAAAAGGCAAATCTATAGAAATAGTAAACAGATCAGTGGTTACCAAGAAATCAGAGGGTGAGGAGACTTGAGTAGGCGAAGCACAGAGGATTTCTTTAAGGTAGGGGAACTATTCTGTATGATATTGTAATGGTAAATACATGAAACCATGCATTTATAAAAACCCATATAACTTACAGCACAAAAGATGAACCTTAATGTATACAGATTTTAAAAATTATTTAGGAAGTTTGATGATCCCGAGATGGAGTGCAGAATGTGAAAAAAGAATCTAACTATTTTATAAATGTTTCATCCCCCAAAGGAGGGGAAGAAAAAATTGCAGACAAGGGGAGAAGGCTAGAATGATCCATGTGGTACTGGATTAGATCAGTATGAACTCTTGTATAGCTTAACATAGATACACATGGCTACAAATAGAAATATTTATGGACATGTGTCTATACAATGATTAGTATACACACATGTATCTCTTTGCTTTTAATTACCCAGGGTCAAGTTTTTTTATGCAAATAAACTATAAAGGATTCCTTGAACCTGGATAATGAAAAGAAAAGACATTTATTTGGCTCACAGTTCTGTGGGCTGTACAAAAAAACATGGCAAGAACATCTCCTTTTTTTTTTTTTTTTTTTTTTTTTTTAGTTTTAACAATATTTAAATAGTAGAGATGGGGTCTTGCTATGTTGCCCAGGCTGGTCTCAATTCCCCTGCCTCGGCTTCTCAAAGTGCTGATGTTATAGGCATGAGCCACTATACCCAGTCAAACATCTACTTCTGGTAAGGGCTTCAGGGAGCTTCCAGTCATGGCAAAAGGGGAAGGGGGAGCAAATGTGCCACATACTGAGGGAGGAGGAGGCAAGGGAGAGAGGAGGAGGTGCCAGGCCGCTTTTTGACAATCACATCTTGAGGTAACTAATAGACCTGGAACTCACTCATTACCAGGAGGACTACACCAAGAAGTTAATGAAGGATCTGACACATGATCCAAACACCTTCCCTGGGGCCCCACCTCCAACACTGGGGATCAAGTTTCCACAGAGATTTAGAGGGGACGAATATCTAACCTATATCAGAGTCTGAGCGCAGTGGCTCAGGTCTGTAATCCTAGCACTTTGGGAGGCTGAGGTGGGCAGATCACCTGAGGTCAGGAATTCAAGACCAGCCTGGCTAACGTGGGAAAAACCAGTGTCTACTAAGAATACAAAAAATTAGCCAGGCGTGGTGGGTGTGCGCCTGTAATCCCCGCTACATGGGAGGCTGAGGCAGGAGAACCGCTTGAACCCGGAAGGCGGAGATTGCAGTGAGCCTGAGCAGAGATTGTGCCACTGCACTCCAGCCTGGGCGACAAGAGTGAGACTCTGTCTCAAAATAAAATAAAATAAAAAACTGTATCAGAGATCAGGGGTGAGGGAACAACTTACAGAGGAGGAGGCTGACAAACACTACTTCAGCTTCATGATCAAGGAAGACAGAGAAAACCTCTTCCCTGCCCAATTTCACACCCTAACTCCTAGTACCCATGAATGGGACTGTAGCTGGAGACAGGGCCTTTCAGTAAGCAATAAGTTAAAGTGAGGCTGTTAAGGTCTTCATTCAAGCTGCTGGTGTTCTTTTTTTTTTTTTTTTTTTGAGACGGAGTTTCGCTCGTTACCCATGCTGGAGTGCAATGGCGCGATCTCGGCTCACTGCAACCTCCGCCTCCTGGGTTCAGGCAATTCTCCTGCCTCAGCCTCCTGAGTAGCTGGGATTACAGGCACGCGCCACCATGCCCAGCTAGTTTTTTGTATTAGTAGAGACGGGGTTTCACCATGTTGACCAGGATGGTCTCGATCTCTTGACCTCGTGATCCACCCGCCTCGGCCTCCCAAAGTGCTGGGATTACAGGCTTGAGCCACCGCGCCCGGCCTGCTGGTGTTCTTAAAAGAAGAGGAGATTAGGACACAGAGAGAGGCCCCAGGAAGCTGGATGCATGGAGAAAGAGCCACATGAGGACACAATGAGAAGGCAGCCATCTTCGCAATAAGAAGAGAGGCTTGGGAATAAACTGGTCCTGCAGATTTTAGATTTCCAGACCCTAGAACTGTGAGAGAACAAATTTCTGTTGTTTAAGATACGCAGTTGCTGGGCAAGGTGGCTAACGTCTGTAATCCCAGCACTTTGGGAGGCTAAGGAGAGCGGATCACCTGAGGTCAGGAGTGTAAGACCAGCCTGGCCAACATGGTGAAACCTCATCTCTATTAAAAATTTAAAAAATTAGCTGGGTGTGGTGGCAGGTGCCTATAATCCCAGCTACTCAGGAGGCTGAGGCAGGAGAATCGCTTTAAGTCGGGAGGCAGAGGTTGCAGTAAGCCGAGATCACGCCAATGCAGTCCAGCCTGGGCAAGAAGAGCGAAACTCAGCCTCGAGAAAAAAAAAAAAGACACAGCAGTCTGTGGTATTTTGCTGTGACAGCCCTAGCTGACTAACACCAGCACTCTTGACAGGATGTGATGGAAATGGCACTTTACCTCTGTCTTCCTCCAAACTCATAACTCCATCAGATAAATCCCAAGTGAAGGGCTTTCTACAAAACACCTGACCCATGCTCTTCAAAATATTCAAGGCCATTGAAAACAAGGACGCTCTGAGAAACTGTCATAGCCAAGAGGAGCCAGAGGAGACACTATGATTAAAGGTAATATGGTGTCCTGAATGAGATGCTGAAACAGAAAAGCAACATTAAGCAAGAACTAAAAATTCTGCAAAAAGCATTGACTTCAGTTAATAATAATGTATCAGTATTGGTTTCTCTTTCTTTCTTTCTTTCTTTTTCTTTCTTTCTTTCTTGACAGAGTCTCACTCTGTTGTTCAGGCTGGAGTGCAGTGATGTGATCTTGGCTCACTGCAACCTCCACCTCCCAGGTTCAAGTAATTCTCCTGCTTCAGCCTCCCAAGTAGCTGGGATTACAGGCACGTGCTACCAAGCCCGTCTAATTTTTGTATTTTTAGTAGGGACTGGGTTTTGCCATGTTAGCCAGGCTGGTCTCGAACTCCTGACCTCAGGTGATCCGCCTGCCTTGGTCTCCCAAAGTGCTGGGATTACAGGTGTGAGCCACCACACCCAGCCCAGTATTGATTTCTTAATTGTAACAGATGTATTAAATTATTGTAAGGAGTTACTAATAGGGGAAACTAGTATGAGACAGATGGAAACTTAGTACTATCTTCACAATTTTTTTCCCAGGATGGAGTGCAGAATTTTTTTTCATCTCACTGCAGCCTCGACCTCTCTGCAGGTGATCCTGCCACCTTACCCTCCCCAGGTAGCTAGGACTACAGTCATGGGCCACCACACCTGGCTAATGTTTTTGCATTTTTTTGTAGAGACAGAGTTTCGTTATGTTGCCCAGGCTTGTAAAACTATTCTAAAATAAAAAAATTTATTTGAAAAAATCTTCATGTTTTTTCAGATGCATTACCACTAAATTCTATTTAGATATTCAACAATGTTTTCAGTATAATAACTAGGTAATTGCTGCTCAGGCAGAGGTGATAATTTCTTTCTTATACAGCTTTTAGTTCTTCCAGTAGTTTCTATTCCAGTAGTTTCTCTTTCTTTTTCTTCTTGCAATCTCTTACAATAATTTTTCATTTGTCTTTCCAAAAGTTCAATCATATCCAGAATTCTATTTGTCTCACCTTCTTTTGGGGGAAACCTTGCCTTTCAGAGCCTCTGCAGCCAGCAAAGGCCATTTGGTGAGAGGCTAATTTAACGTGGTTCAGGCATGTGGTCTTCCGGTGGCCTAACCTGATTTCAGGATAGAATTTAGGGTAGCTGGAGAAGTGAATAAATGGCATCTACACTAAATGTCCTTTCCCGCTTTACTCATCTAGCATTTGGTGGTGAAGTTGATATAATTCCAGTTCAAAGCAAAGATATTTGATATTTCAGTGAGTCCCAATAGCATTGATACTTTTAAGAACCTTCTGGGATTCCGGGACTTGAGGTGGAGGATGACTGCTCTCAGCAGCCAGTCATCAATAAATTAATGCTGCTAAGGTACAGCCAATGAACCAAAATAAAACCACCTAATGATACCATCACCCAGTCCACATTTCTTCATTTGATGGACAGAGTCTTTGATAGATTTTGCCAAACTCATAAACTTCAGTTACAATCACTCTTAACATTCTCATCCTTCTAACATTCCTAAACAACAAGAAGAAAGAAGTTTTGAGGACAAAGGAAATTTTTTTGGCACAGAATAGCACCTGTTTTGCGCAGAATATGTGTTTAAATGCCACCTTGTCTTTTCAACTTCATAGAAGCAGTACCTACCTACCACAGAGTAAGTGATCAGTATTTAATGGAAGTTGTTTGACTTATCTAGCATCTGGACGTGAAGGTCAGTTTTACATTCACTTCAACTTTTGTTTTCTCCCCTATCAAAATATTTGTTTTGGCTCTATCAAGAGAGATTTCCCAGAAAAAATTTTCCTTTCTGGCTGTTAGTAAGTTAGTTCACTTCCTGTCTCTAACTCTGTGGAAACAATTCATAAAAGATCAACTAGAATTCCCATTTTCCAGTTTTTCATTTCCTTGCATTTCAAATCCTGTTTGTTTTTGTGTGTTAGCCTCTCACATAGTAAGTACCTGCTTGATAAATACTTACTGATTTGATTTAATTTAGAAAAATACTTTATGGTCTACACAATATAGTTTAATTGGCAAAATTTGCCTCTGATGATTGTACCCTGTCTCTGAATGTTTATCACAATCCAGAAAGTACTACATGACCCTGTGTGCAAATGAGTCACTGTATCCCCGCTACAATGGCACAGAGATTAACATCGAAGTGGCAGGAAATGAAGAATCAAATCCACCTCTAAACCACCACATTCCCAGCTCACTTAGCCTTCTTGATAACTCCAGCATCATTTTCCATTTTTCCATTTACTTTCAAATTCATCCCAACTCTTGTTATCTGATTCTGACCTTGCCCAGAATATATATTTTTTTAATCATTAAAAGCCATAAGGATGAGTTTACTGTTAAATATTTGAGTAAAAGCAAAGAGGTTAAAGGAGGTTTCTTGGCACTTGTGAAGGCAGAACAGTGACTTCTTTGTTTTTTCAGATTCTCTGTGGCTTGGCCTTGCCTATTCTTGGATAACATGTTGCTCTTCGACACGCTGGGATTCAGCCAGGTCTGGTCCTCAATCCTCCCCGTGAGTTATCCCCTTCAGCCAGCCGCAGTCCAATGGTGAACACAGTGACTCCCTGTCTTCAGCAGTTAGCTTTCCAGAGAGTTGCCTGCCGACTTTGTGAATCTAACACCTGATTTAAAATTTCTAATTACAAACACCAAATTCTTTCTCCTCGAAGATCTGAAACTGCATGCTCTGTTCTTCGTTTCGACCTTTTATTTTCATTGGAAAGCCCTTGCCAGACATTGGCCACAATTCACTCCATCTGATCCAGGTTTTTATCTCTTCTCAACCAGACAAATGCCGAATGCTTCATTTGCAGGAGAACCAGGCAATCCATTTCCAACATCTGCTGTACACAATGCTCCTGCCAGGCCAGTATGCTGTGCAAAGTGCCCCAAAGGTGTTTCTCAGATTCTGGCAGGACTACCACTTTGTTGACATTTCTCAACAAAGGCCTTACAGTTTCAAAGGGAGTTTAGATTGTTTGGTTTTAGAAGTGTCAGTGGTTCTTCTCTAAGTCCTCAGACACTAAACCCACAGAGCCCTTAATGCCGGATTTAGATGTGAAGTGGTGGAATTATGGACACAAACATCATGTGGCAAGTGACCATCTGACAGATGCATATTTAAATCTGTTTGCAAAATTGTGCCCTGTTGGCTTGTTGGCATCCTAATATGTTGGTTAATAGACTTCACATCCCCAGCACAAGTGAAGAGCCTGACACACGTCTATCACCAAGGAAAATGAGGTAGAGAGAAGTCCAGAGATTACAAAACTCTAATAAATCCTCTTTCTTCATCCACATAATACTTAGTGTACTCACAGTTTCTGTTTGGCTTACACCCCCAGAAACCTGGATAAGTTCAGGGTGACCCCAGGAAACAGGGAGAAAGGAAGACTGCAGGGACTGGCTGTCAGTCAATGTCAATGTCAGAGGTTGAGGGAAGTGGGAGGGAGAACGAGGGATCCTGGAGGAGTCTTCA
The DNA here is from genome assembly GCF_030222135.1 of Aotus nancymaae. Lineage (NCBI taxonomy): Eukaryota > Metazoa > Chordata > Mammalia > Primates > Aotidae > Aotus > Aotus nancymaae. The sequence goes on from NW_026988420.1 coordinate 12,711,209, forward strand.
GGGGAGAACAGACTGTGCAGCAGCCTCTATCAGGACGGTTGGTGGACACTTGGCTGAACTGTCTCCTTTTTGCATTTTTTTAAGGAAACTGAATATAATGGCAGAAAACTGAAGAGAGTTCAGATAGAAATCTTGTGCTCAACACTGAGCACAATACTTTCTGTTCATTTATTCATTCATTCATTCTGCACATTTATTGAGCAACTATGTTTCTAAGAATTGTTTTAAATCCCAGTGATACAGTAGAAGACCAGTCAAACAATTCCCTTCCCTCCTAAAGCTTACCTTCTAATGGGGAGGGGGTGGGGGTGGGGGGGTATAGAGTTAACAAGTAAATATTCCAGATAATTTTACTTTGCAATAAGTGTTATGAAGAGGTGGGAACCACATTACATAGGGTGGCCAGAGTAGGCCGCTTCGAGGAGGGTGACGCTACGGCTAAGAACCAAGGGATAAAAGGAGAACATAAGTGTGTGACCATTGAGGGAAGAGCTCCAGGTAAAGCGAACAGCAGGTACAAAGGCCCTGAAACAGGGAGGACCTGGGGGTGTTTGAGGAAATGAGTCTGAATTAGGTTTCTATCTGCTAATGCACGAACCCAAGCCTTTAAAACCGCCTCAGAATGGCCAGACGTGGTGGGCTCATGCCTGTAATCCCAACACTTTGGGAGGCTGAGGCGGGTGGATCATCTGAGCTGGGAAGTTCAAGACCAGCCTGATCAACATGGAGAAACCCCATGTCTACCAAAAACACAAAATTATAGGGTGTGGTGATGCATGCCTGTAATCCTAGCTACTTGGGAGGCTGAGGCAGGAGAATTGTTTGAACCAGGGAGGCAGAGGTTGTGGTGAACCAAGATCTCACCATTGCACTCCAGCCTGGGCAACAAGAGCAAAACTCCACCTAAAACAAACAAACAAACAAACAAAGAAACAAACAAAACCCTCAGTCTGATGTCCTCCCACTTGATTATTAATATAATGTGGTAAGTGAGAAGACAAGTGAGCACAGGTCCTATGGGTTTACAAAGAGCATTTAGATCAACGTGGAGGTTCAAGATATGACATCTAAGCTCAGATATAAATGATGAATCATGGTTATGCAGAGAATTTCAGGAAGTGCAAAATTTTAGATGTACAGTAGGCCCCCTTTATCCATGAGGGATACGTTCCAAGACCCCTAGTAGATGTCTGATAGCACCAAACCCTCGATAGACTATGTTTTTTTGTTCTGATAACCAAGATGGCTACCAAGTGACTCACGGAGGGTAGTGTATACAGCATGGATCCCCTGGACAAAGGGAAGATTCACATCCCAGGCAAGATGGAGTAGGAAGGTGCGAGATTTCATTGTGATACTCAGAATGGCATGCAATTCAAACTTACATATTGTTTATTTCTGGAATTTTCTATTTAATGTGTTCAGACCTCAATTGACTGCTGGTAACTGAAACTGTGGAAAGTGAAACTGTATAAAAGATGACTACTATATTTGGGAGAAGTTGGAGTACCAGAAAAAGTGAGAGGTAGGAAATAGAATAAAAGGCTGGAAAGTTAAAAAGAAGCCTTGAGGCTGGGCACAGTGGCTCATGCCTATAGTTATAGCACTTTGGGAGGCTGAAGCAAGAGAATCGCTTAAGGCCAGAAAGTTGAGACCAGCCTGGGCAACAAAGCAAGACCTCGTCTCTACAAGAAACTAAAAATAAATAAATAAATAAATAAAGCTGGGTGTGGTGGCTCACATCTGTATTCGCAGCACTTTGGGAGGCTGAGGTGGTTGGATCACCTAAGGTTGGGAGCTCGAGACCAGCCTGATCAACAAGGAGAAACCCCATCTACTAAAAATAAAAAATTAGCCCGGGCATGGTGGCACATGTCTATAATCTCAGCTCCTCGGGAAGCTGAGGCAGGAGAATCACTTGAACCCAGGAAGCAGAGGTTGCAGTGAGCCAAGATCACGCCATTGCACTCCAGCCTGGGCAACAAGAGAGGAATTCTGTCTCAAAATAAAATAAAATAGTAAATAAAGAGAAACCATGTCATAAATGGTATTTTTTATTTCCAAGATTAAAAGATTTGGTTTGGTTTTATAAGTCACTGAAAGATTTTTAAGCAAGGGAGTGACAGAACCACACGGTGACTAGGTTAAAGGGGAATGGGGAGAGACAAGAGGAAGGAAATCAGTGGATATATTACAACAACCCAACAATCCAAGAAAGTAATAACTGGAGTCTGGCTCAAACAATAAGGAATAAAAAGGAATAGACACTTTGAGTAATATTTAGTAGGTAAAATAAGAATTGGCTGATTGAATTGGGAGGAGAGGGAGTGTGTTTGACATGGTGGGGGAAGAGTTAAATGGTTAGATTAGGTCATGGAGACTGGAGACAGTGTCACTAATTTAGGTGATAATATAAAAGAAGAAATAGATTTTGGGGGAAATGGAAAATTCATCTTGGGCTCATAACACTTGAAGAACACAGCCTGTAGTCCAGTTTATAGAGAGAAATAAAACTGCAAATTGTTATTATCAGCACGACTCTCCTTTTTTGCAGAAGAAGTTTATAAGTAAGGCCACGAAAGGTGAGAGTGTCAGGGTTCCTTTTATTTCATGCCTGCTAGAGACCAGGTGCTACTGGTGGGAGCAGCCAATCAAAAGTACTTAATAGGGAATCTATTGAGGCCAGGAGTTTAAGGCCAGCCTGGGCAACATAGCAAAACACAGTCTCTAAAAAAATTTTTTAAAAAAGTTTTAATTAGCAAGGGGTGGTGGAATGTGCATGTAGTCCTAGCTAATCGGGAGGCTGAGGCAGGAGAATTGCTCGAACCCAGGAGTTCAAAGCTGCCATGAGGTATGATTGCACCCCTGCACTCTAGCCTGGGTGACAGAGTGAGACTCTGTCTCCTAAAAGAAAAAAAGTACTTAATAGGACTTTACACTACCCACCTCTTACACCAGGATTTGGCTGGGAATAATCAAGAAACATGTTTCTTAACATATATACATGTTTAGGTGTATGCTTATGATGAGGGTAATGAATGTCCAATCAAGGTGGTAGGATAAAAGTAAGGTGTATACAACAAATGTCCACTAATGCAATAGTAATTCCAGACAAGGAGCTAGGACTGTGGGTGGCACAAGAAGAGGAGCTTTGATTTAAAAGGCCAAGTCGCTGGGAGGCACAGCCATCTTTTAGGTGCTGGGAGAGTTTCCAAACGATGGCCTACAGACAGGAACAAGCTTCATGTGTTTGGGGCAGGAGGGGTGTGAATCAGGACCCAGGGGAACACTGGGTGGGTGGAGGGATGGGAGTAGGATGCTGGGTGGGGCTGCAATCTGGAAAAGAGTTCAAACTCAGCAAGGCAGACAGAGGGTGATGTGGCAAAGATTATGTCAGTAAGATAGTTACTTCGTGGGCTCCTACATAAATTAAAGTCATTAAAATTAATTTTACCCTGTGATTTTTTTTTTTACACTCCTAGTGAAAAAGATGATACCTGGCAAACTTTCCCAAGAGTGTCTCTATACTTCTTTGGATAATTGATATCCAAGTCAGATGAGATTCAGGAGAGACTTTCATTCAACATAGACAAAAAGAGTCTTGCCTTTTACTTTCACATTTGAGGATTAAAGGACTTCAATTATTTAAGGAGGCTTAGTAAGTGTTGATGGAAATGACTTAGAAAATCCTTTCAGTATCAAATGATGATGCAGTGTAAGCTTTCTTAAAGAGTGAATTTAACTTTTACTGCTCTGAAGGCAGGTAATACAGAGGACATGAACAAAGAAACAGACCTGCTTTGGCCACTGAGGAGTCTCAAGCAAATGGCATGACCTCTTTTACCTGCAGTTTTCCAGTCTGTAAAATGGGGATTGTAATTTTTTCATTTATTCCACAAATATTTTATGAGCATCTCCTGGCACATCTCCTATGTGACAGGTACTGTTCTACCCACTTCATGAAGTTATTTTGAGAATTACATTAAAATGCTTAGCATAGTTTCTAGACTCTTTCAGATGTTGATCGTATTAGTTTTCTATCCAAGAAGCTTTTTCAACTGGTAAAAGATGGATGTTGGAGCCATTATCGTGTCAAGCCAACAATGGCCGAGGCACTCAGTGTTTGTTGTAAATATCAGGGTGTCTTGCACAGGGAAAGAATTGACTAAATTGGGGATCCAAGAATGAAAAGACGTTTAATTTAATGACTTTTTTTTTTTTTGAGATGGAGTTTCGCTCTTGTCGCCCAGGCTGGAGTGCAATGGCATGATCTTGGCTCACTGCAACCTCTGCCTCCTGGGTTCAAGTGATTCTCCTGCTTCAGCCTCCCAAGTAGCCAGGATTACAGGCACCCACCACTATGCTTGTCTAATTTTTTGTATTTTTAGTACATATGGGGTTTCACCACATTGGCCAGGCAGGTCTCCAACTCCTGACCTCAAGTGATCCACCCGCCTCAGCCTCCCAAAGTGCTGGGATTTACGGGTGTGAGCCACTGGTCCTGGCCCAATGACATGTTTTTGAAATAGTAGCATGAAGGGCAAAATGTTGAACTGGGAAAGTAGAGCAAGTGCCATTCTAAATTATTCTGGGAAGTCTGCAGAGGTTGCCATGAAGCAGCAGGGGTGATCCAAGTTAAGACTTATCGGAAACATGAATGTCCCACTGGGTCTAGAACATCAAGAAAGAACTCCAAGATAGTTTGCTTCATCAACACGTTCAGAGTCAAGGTGCGTGACAAAATAATTGTTCTTCTGAAGCATTTTTAACTGGGAACATTGCAACATACCCACTGAACCCTGGAAAGTTAATTTTCAGTTTGAAGTAAATATTTTGAATTGACTGGATAAGGACCCTGATACTTTGGATATTATCGTTTGCCAGTGCTCTAAGTAGTTCGTTTTAAGAGGAAAGGAAGAAAAGCTGACTTCAGCTAGAAAACATGTTTTCTCTCAGGATCGCTGATATATTACCTTTGTTTCTGAAGTGGGTTGATTCATCAGCAAAGGGTGCAGCATTTTCCACTTCCCTTTTACAAATTGAACTTTAGCCCCAACCCTGAAGAGTCTATCGAGGTTGGTCAGTAGTCACAATGGGATAGGATATGCCTTATTCTCACGGACAGACGTCGAAGGTCAAGGTCATTTGCAAGTACCCCCCTCAGTGCTCGGAAAGGCAATAACATTTCTTATAACAATATGTGATACTGTAATTGCCTATTTATTTTTCAATCTTTTCCAATAGACTATAAGCTCCTCAATTGCAGACACTGTGTATTATTAATCATTGTAAGTCCAAACGCTTAAAAAGCCATTAGCAGGCAGGGCTCAGTAAATGCTTTATACCAAGCAAGTGGATCAATGTATAGAGGAATGGAGGGATGGATAAATGGATGGATGAATGGATGGATGAATGAATGGATGGTTGGATGAATGGATGAATGGAGGGATGGTTGAATGGATGGATAGATGAATCCTGGACTCCTGTCATTAAAGAAAAATCATTACAACAATAAAGAAAGTGATGCTCAACTGAAGGGTGGACAAGATAGGTGAGACTGACTTGGGCCCAGAAGAGTCACTAAGAGGGGATCTAATCCTAGAATCATTGGGAAGAAGAAAACTTGGATAAATTTTTGCCATTGTTTCTTCTAATGTATTTTCCCAAGAGTCTGGTCTGTACCTCCAGTAGAGAAAACTACTACTGGGTAAACAAGGTTATCTTCATGGGACTGAAGAACAAGTAAGAGCTCCCAGGCTTTTTGAGAAGGACAGAAGGCGTGTCTACCTTATTCCTGTTGATGGAGTAGTAACCCTGAGAGACAAGGCCTCCATCTGCCTGAGTTAGACAGGGTTATGGGTTTCCTGGGCCACTGAACAGTCATCATGACAACAGTCTCAGAATAACCACTTCCCATAAGGGATGGACTATGGGGGAGTAAGGAGTGAAGGAACTTTGGGAGTGCAATCGGCATGAACTTGTTTGCAGACCTCAGAGTGCACTGGTGAGCTCCAGGGGACTGCATTTGGTAGCTAGAGATTTGGTAGGGTCAGCAGCAATAAGGCACCAGCAGTATAAACTCTTTGCTCCCAGGAAATCTCAAATGATATGATTAAATAATAAAAGAACAGCAATCCACCAACTTCTCCGAGACATACAGAAACTGCCTCTAGTGAAGGTCTCTGCAAACCTGTAGGCAGTAAGGTTAGGGCAACCTCCAGGGATAGCTCAATGGTCTCCCAAGCAGCCAGTAGCTGAAAGGAGGGGATGAGGGACTGCAGTTCCCTCCCTGAGCAATGCTGACCCAAGAGCCTTCGGGAGGAGGTTGTGCCACAGGACTCGTTATCAGAGAAGGAAGTCATTGCCATTCTACTAGCAGGTGAAGCTTAGGAATATAGGCAGGGTCTCAACTAGCTGCATAGAAAACAGCCCCAGGGTTCACCTGCAGGGTACCCCCCATCCCCGTCTCATACGTGATTAACATGGACACCTAAAAATCCAAGCTTATAGTTTATACATTTGCCAAAGTGGGGTATGTTTGAGAAGGGGGTCCAAGCTTGATTTCGTAGAAGGTTATTCCACCGCAGTTGACTCTCACAGGTAGCAGAGCAGGGTGTTTAAGAGCATGGGTTTTGGAGCCAAATGCCAGGGTTACAATCATGGCTAAATTCCTTCTGCTCTGAGACCTTGAGCAAGTTTCCTCACCTCTCCTAAGTTTCTGCTTCCTCATCTGTCAAAGGGGATAATTAGAGCACCCACCCTGTAGAATTGTAAAGAGGACAAGTTCTATTAATTCAATTAAGTGCTGGTATATAAGCACTCAATAAATATTAGGAAACATATAAAATAGGATTTGAATTATTAAATCTGAATCATATCACATTTGGCCATTCACAAATTTCCTACATAATTGTGAGTGTAATAGTAGTAGTTTGTCATGGGGTGGTGATTGGAGAGGAGAAACTGGGATACCAACCAAAAATATACACTGTGATACATTTTTTCCCTAAGATACTCAAAGAGTTCTTGTTTTTGGTTCTGTTTGTTTGTTTGTTTGTTTGTTTGAGACAGAGTCTCACTCTGTCACCCACGCTGGAGTGCAGTTATATGATCTCAGCTCACTGCAACCTCCATCTCTGGAGTTCAAGGAATTCTCCCGCCTCAGCCTCCCAAGTAGCTGGAATTACAGTTGCGCACCACCACGTCCAGCTAACTTTTGTATTTTTATTTATTTATTTATTTATTTTGAGATGGAGTTTCGCTCTTGTTACCCAGGCTGGAGTGCAATGGCGCAATCTCAGCTCACCGCAACCTCCGCCTCCTGGGTTCAGACAATTCTCCTGCCTCAGCCTCCCGAGTAGCTGGGATTACAGGCACGTGCCACCATGCCCAGCTAATTTTTTGTATTTTTAGTAGAGACGGGGTTTCACCATGTTGACCAGGATGGTCTTGATCTCTTGACCTCGTGATCCACCCGCCTCAGCCTCCCAAAGTGCTGGGATTACAGGCTTGAGCCACTGCGCCCGGCCTTGTATTTTTAATAGAGACGTGATTTCACCATGTTGGCCAGGCTGGTCTTGAACTTCTGAACTCAAGTGATTCGCCCCCCTCGGCCTCCCAAAGTTCTGGGATTGCAGGTGTGAGCCACTGTGCCCAGCCAGATACTTAAAGATTTCTTGTCAAACCCCTGAAGTTTTTATGGAATATAGTTTGGAAACCATTCCATTATCGGGTCAAAAATCAAAGCTATATATCCTACAGTGATTATAGTGAGGTCAAGTCCTTTACATCTGGCCCACTTATGCTAAAGTAACCACTGGCAACTTACAAAGCTGGCTCCACTGAGAGAATTCCTTCTAACGTCTTGGGGCCTAGGCAAACAGATATGATTCTGATCTTTTTTGAAGGATATCTGTTTGACACTGCCAAGGAAAACAGTACACAGGAGACACTAACTTAGAAGAAATAAAACCTGTTATTTTGGGGGTTGCTATGAGTAGAAAAAGGAGCTTTAAAAACATTTAATAGAATGTAGGTGAGAGAATGAATAAATATTTATTTAAATATTAAATATTAATGTTATTAAACTGTCATTAAAATATAATATTTATTCATATAAAAATGTAAATAATGGGGCTTTAATAAAGAACATTTAAAAAGATAAAGTATGAGCTGGTCAGAAAACAAAGACTAAGAGGTCAACAATCACCTCAAGTTTTTCCCGAGCTATAAGAAAAACTGCCTGGTGTTTCTGATGAGCCAAGTTATTTATGACATTTAAAACTGTCATATGAGCTACATTTTCTTCATCCAGTCTATCACTGATGGGCATTTAGTTTGGTTCCAAGTCTTTGCTATTGTAAACAGTGCCGCAATAAACATACGTATGTATGTGTCTTTATAATAGAATGATTTATAATCCTTTGGGTATATACCCAGTAATGGGATTGCTGGGTCAAATGGTGTTTCTATTTCTATGATCTCTATTTCTGTTAAAAATAAATAAATAAATAAATAAAAAGCCTTTAAAAGGTAGATTATCATTCAAGGATGACTGGAAGTTATATCTGAGGATCGCTGCCTTTTAAGCCTTGTAGTTTTAAAATATTACCTCTGGGTGGTACAGTTTAGGAACAGACCCTGGGAAAAAGTACTCTCAGGCCTTTGGGAAGTCTTTCTATTTTATCTACCCTCCCACATGGCTCACTTAGGGTTGAGAGTGGAGTTTCACATATTTACTTACACGCACCCGGAGGCAGGACACAATGGCCCATGCTATGATCAAATGGAATGCTACAAGAGTCACTCAGTAAGAAGGCTAAGCATATGTGAGTTTTGCTTTCTCCAAATAAAGACTAATAAAGTGTATATGTTATATATTTAATAATATAGACTCTGTTATGACACTGACAGGCAAAGAGGCCTAATTGGTAAGCAATCACATATGTAGCTGGTATTACTGTCATACATGAAAATGATACTTTAACAGCTGCGATCTTCTCACTTTTGGTCCATGTAACAGGATCATAAGCAAAACAAGGTTGCAGTGAGGACAACCTAGGTCAGAAGTCGCCTGGATGGCAGAGGATTCATGAAAATAGACCCCACGCGTCTGTCGATTGGAGGGAGGTGTTGGTTGAGAGAGAAAAAAAGACCAGATACTAGGAGTGAGTAAAGGGAATGTTGTTCCTGTTGAGCTGGGAAGGAACAGGATAGGGATGGAGAAGGGGAATTCAAAAAAACGTCGGGGTGGGCAGTTCTGGTCAGGTGGGTAGAGCTGTGCTTTCACAGCAGAGGAACCTTGAAGCAGGTTTCTTTCCGATACCTGCAAGGGTAACTGAATTTCTTTTTTGTTTTCGTCTTCCACTTTCCCTCATCCCCTCAAAACATTTGTGGTACCTGAAATTCCTAAAACAGGAAGAAAGGTTTTTCATTCCACAATTAGAGGCAAAGCTTGACCACAAGCAAATCAGCTGGTAGAGGTGACATGAAACTTTGATCACTAAATGTTAATGGCTGATAGTGGATCATTGGTTATTTTGACAGGAAGAGGAAGTAAGAGAATAGGAGGCCCTGGCATGAGGCAGCTTTCCAGAGAAGGAAAGGAAGCACATTAAACAATAACAAAAGAAACAGTTCACAGTTATTGAGTATTTACGTGCCAGGCTCTATTCCAACTGCTTTATGTGAATTAACTCATTCAATTTCACAGCACCCTGCCTGAAGTAGATACTATTACAATCCCATTTTACAGGTGAGGAAACAAAGCCATGGAGAGGTTTGGTAACTTGCCCAAGGTCATAGCAGAATGGCCAAGAGTTGAACGCTGGCATTTCTAGCCCAAGAGTCCACACTTCTGGCCATAGAGTGAAAGAAAATTGTCTCAGAGAAAAGATGCCGGGAGACAAACTTCTCTACATAGACAATGTTGCCTGAAGTCAGCCTGTTTACTTCTGAGTGTTAGAAACAAGGAAGAGAGGTGTTTTATGGTGCGCGGCACTGTGTATATGCTACTTAAAGGAACTTTGGTGCTGGAATGGTAACTACGCTGTCTTATCGACCGCTTTGATACATTCTTGGTCTTATATGTGTACCACTCAGCTGCCTGAATTAGTGATCCTGCTGCAGTTATTTAAACCCTCTGTGCCTCTGAGTCCACATTTGGAAACTGGGTTATTTCCACTTGTCAGCTCCCTGACTCAGAGGAATGCGGGGAGGGCTAATGGGCTGATTCATGCAAAGTGCTCTGGGCCATAAACCAGGACTAACTGAGCTTTCAGAGAACACTAGGACTTGGCAGTGCTATTTAAATTGACAGAAGTGGTAGAATATTCTCCTAGCAGCTTCTTTACATGTTCTTGGTTCAGCTGCCTGATCGCCCTTTAGGACAACAGCAGTCGGTCCACTGCGACCGAATTCCTTTCTAGACTTAGACTGTGTTGCTCCAACAGAGGACGACTGTCTGGTAGACTTGGGAGACGCCTATATTGTCTGGGACTGTTCAAATTATTCAGAGATAAGAACCCCTAATTCAAAATAAGGATCTTCAAGCCAGGACTTTAAAAGTAACTGCTTATCAAAAAAAGATGAAAAGAATTGGGCCCACTCCAAGGAAACTTTTAACCTAATAGCAAGTATCATACCTTAGCATGTAATTCAAAGGATAGTGCCCTAATTGACACCATCAAGTGCAGAATCAATTGCAAAGTTTCCTTAAAAAGTAATGATTTACAAAGAGATGTGGAAAAAAGGACGCCTGAGACAAAGGAAGAGGGAGAGGAGTCTCAGCTGCAGCTATGATTAAGGACCAGTGGACAAAGTGGATAAAGCTAGTTTCGTATTTTTATTTTCATTTATTTATTTTTTGAGATGATGTTTCACTCCTGTTGCCCAGGCTGGAGTGCAATGGCGTTATCTTGGCTCAGCACAACCTCTACCTCCCAGGTTCAAGCGATTCTCCTGCCTCAGCCTCCTAAGTAGCTGGGATTACAGGCACATGCCACCACGCCTGGCTAATTTTTTGTATTTTTAGTAAAGAAGGGATTTCTCCATGTTGGTCAGGCTGGTCTTAAACTCCCGACCTCAGGTGGTCCCTCTGCTTCAGCCTCTCAAAGTTCTGGGATTACAGGCATGAGCCACATTGCCCAGCGTCAGTCTTTTAAAAAAGAAGAATATGTCTGATCAATCCACACTGTCACTGTCTAATGGATTTTCCCTCCCATGCATTTAAGCATAAGAGTACACCACCTATGACTTCACATAGAACAAACACACGAAAAGCAGAAGGGTGATCACACTATTTTGAATAGATGCAGTTATTCAACTCAATAATTTATCGTTGAACTCATGTCTTCTCCAGCACAGACTCCTATCTGGTGTCAGTCAGGCTTCCCCAGACCTGAGACAGGAAGCAATCTTTGTGAGCTAGTAAATAAACACAGCTGGTAGGAACCAAGGTGGATGTTCAGGATCAGAAACAGGGCAGATGAGAATAGTTTACAAAAAGACTTTGAGAGAGGGGGAGGGAAACTGAACAACTAACGGAAGGCAGTAGGCGGTCAAGACCATACAGTAAGAAGGAACTGCGAATCCAAAACAAGGAAAACCAAAGACAGATTTTGAGAGTGCTGCCGTGACTCAATTTCAAATAAAAGCTATGGCGAGTTTTAGCAAAATTTGGATATAAGGGATTTGGTTTTCAGATCCTAAGTCTCCTTTTTTGGCAGCGTTTTCTCATATCTGCAGTCTCTTCTCTTTAAGCATCAGAGGCCCCATCTGTTCCTCACCAAAGAGAAAACACTGATGTAGACTCTTGGTGCGTAAGGCAAGACATAATCTTCCAAGAGTATCTGAAAGCTTCATCTTTATGTGGAAGGAATTTTCAGGTGAAAAGCTGGTGAGGAATTATACGAACCTTCCTGGTGTCCCTTCTCTCAAACCTCCCTAGAGACACTTTCTATTTTTACTCTCTCCTCCTTGGTCCCATTCATAACAGTGGTTATCTGCATTACAGGCACATCTTCACCTTGTCTTTGCCTGGATTGAAAGAGGTTCCTTTCACTAAAAAACAGCGGAATTCATGTAAGGAAAGGCTATTTAGGTGAAATCGTGCTATGATATTTTGCTATCTCCAATCTATGATAAGGTTGTTGAAGGTCTGTTATTGAGATGTGAAGTGTAAGGAAGACCATTAGTCATTTAAAATTGCATTTCATGTAGAAATGTGTATCACGTTTGCTGAGAATGCAAGTGCCAGGGCTGGTGCTCTGAGAGTGCCAGCGCTTGTTTACGTGGAGCTGAAGGATGGCTTCCTCATTCGAACTCCAAGGGCTGCCCCTCCCTGCACTGGAATCAATGGAAGGAAGGGTGGGGTTGGCACACAAAGTTTTGACAATGCTTCAGTTCTTTGCACCCCAAATATTTACTGAAACAGTTGGGAAATTCTTTAGGGAGATCAGACCTAACACTATAAAAGATGGCAAAGAGCCAAGAGGAGAAAAAAATTCCTTCCCTGTTTGGTAGGATTATGTTTATTTTTGCCTGTACTAAATGCAGAAGCAACAATACAGAAATTGTCTTACACACACCCTCCTCAAACTGATCACCCATCTGAAAATTTACCTTCAGGGAAACCAGCCACTGCAGCTTCCATTCCGGCATTTCTGGTCCTGCAGGCAGCTGTTTCCTCTGCTTGGAATAGCCACTCCTCTCATCGAAGCCCACCTTTCTTCTGATTCTTCTGCAGCCCTCTCCACATCCCACGGCCTGTATTAAGCCTCTCCCAGTTGTCCCAGCCCACAGTAATCTCTCTGTTCTTCGGCCTCCTACAGCACTTGCTTGGTAAGTGTGGTGGCATTTATCTGAGTGTCTACTCAGCTCCTCTCCCCACCACTGGACCTTGCACAGAATAGTCAGCCTTCACTACATACGCCTGAAAACAATGACAAGTTATTATGGTATAGTGGTTTAGGTGTGCCTTTGTCAAGTTCATGCTTGTGTGATTTGTAAACTCAAATGAAGAAGTTGGACCAAGCACCGTGACTCAGGCCTGTAATCCCAGTATTTTGGGAGGCCGAGGTGGGCGAATCACATGGTCAGGAGTTTGAGACCAGCCTGGCCAACACTATGAAACCCCATCTCTCCAAAAATACAAAAAAATTAGTCAGGCATGGTGGTGGGCACCTGTAATCCCAGCAACTCGGGAGGCTGAGACAGGAGAATTGCTTGAACCTGGGAGCAGAGGTTGCAGTGAGCCAAGATCATGCCACTCCAGCCTGGGGAACCGAGCAAGACTCTGTCACAAAAAAAAAAAACAACCAAAAACGTTTTCCTTTTGTTACTTTTGAAATGTAGTAAATCCTTAACATGTAATCATTTTCAAACATCATGGATTTTGTTAGGAGGCATAAGAAACAGCATTTGGGTGGGGCACAGTGGCTCATGCCGGTAATCCCAGCACTTTGGGAGGGTGAGGCAGGCGGATTATGAGGTCTGGAGTTCGAGACCAGCCTGGCCAACATGGTGAAACCCCATCTCTACTAAAAATACAAAAAAATTAGCCAGGTGTGGTGGCAGGTGCCTGTAATCCCAACTACTCAGGAGGCCGAGGCAGGAGAATTGCTTGAACCTGGAAGGCGGAAGGAGGTTGCAGTGAGCCGAGACTGCACCACTGCACTCCAGCCTGGGCAACAGAGACTCCATCTCAAAAACAAACAAACAGAAAACACTTGGCAGATATGGGTAGAGAGGAGAATGAGAGGCGTGAAGAACTGGTTCACACGGTCCGAACCCCATTGGTGTGCTTTACTTGGTCTGCTGTCTGCTTCACCTGGGATTTTCTTGTTTTTTTTCTTTTTTGTAGAGACAAGGTGTCGCTATGTTTTGCCCAAGCTGATCTTGAATACCTAGCCTCGAGCAATCTTCCCACGGCCTTCTATCTTGGGTTTAACACTGAAAATCCTGGGCAACCCCTCAGGCAAACCAGAAAGGTGGAAGCATCCTGACAAGAAGCAAATCGTGTTTTGAGTCATGATCAGAGCCCTCTTTATTTTCTCTCACTTCAAATTCCAGTGCCTCAGCCTCTCCAAGGACATTCCACTCTCCTATAAGAAGCCGAGGAGCAGGCAAAAATGGAGTCTCAGGACTCCTGGGACTAAGCAGAAGTCCTCGGTTTATTAAACTCTTGCCACTTCAGAAGCAATGTCAGGTCTAGGAGGATAACTGAAGGGAAAAAGCTTTAAACATAGTTCTCACAAGCAGAAACCAAAGGGAATATTCCGAACTGGAAACAGTGACCTTTATGGCATTATTCCCAAAAGGAATGCCAAAAGCAGAGCCTTAGGAAGGCAAATGTCCAGGATCCACAGGAACCCTGACTTACACGGAACATTCCACACCAGGCCTGTTAATTGCAGTGCTGGAGCATCTGTTTTGATAATGTTCTTTGCAATCAACTCAACCCTGAGAATGCGAGTGAACAGACAAAAAAGAAGACTGGATTTTATGACTATGAATATGTTTTGGATATTGTAGCATGTAGCAGAATGAAGTAGTACATTCTGAGCATCAAAAAATATATATTACATATTTTATATTATATGCATATCACAGAATAGACACATTTGGAAAAATGTGGCTGAAATAAGCATAACAATAACAACATTGTCATGCACAAAACTAGGCTATAGAGTTTGTGTAGTAATGGGGATTTTTTTTCGTAATAAAATGATAAAGCTAAGGATTCTAATCTGTGCAATGCATAACATAGTAATTCTGAACAAAAAAGCATAATAGGACATTGGAAATTCGAATGCTTGTTTCTCTCCATGTCATGCAGGAATAAAACTGAGTTGGTGTCTTTATATAGACTTCTATGACTAAGAATGCTTCTGTGTACCCTGGTACAAGTAAAGTAGATAACTTGGCTGGAAGTTGAAATTTAGGGGATGTGGTGCAGAGATATAACTTTACCACCAGGGGGTGTTCTTTCCTCTTCTGGAATGTTAATAAGTTTATGTAACCACAAACTAACCCTAAACCAGCCCCACTAAAAATGGGCCAGGCCAGATCCCAGGAAATGGGATTAACTTACATCATTCACACAAATTCCCTCTTGCCCTTCCATTTTAGAGAGTTGTATTTTCCTTCAGTTGAGAGATTCATGCTGGCAGCAAGCCAACCTAAATGAACTGTTGAAAACAGATTACACCCTTCCTGCTGATCAAAACACAAGAATGATGGCTTAAGAAGTTAGTGCAGGTAGCTATTTCCGATGATCCTTGGGGATCAGGAGTTTCAAGTAGGTGAGACCTCAGCAGTTAGAAAGCAAACATCGAAGGGATCTGAGGGTTAGCAAAATCTCCTGCTTGAATTTTGATCTAAACTGATATACAACTGAAAAAGGTTGATGCCTCATTAGAGACCAGAAAAGCCTAGGAAAATTACCAGAGAGATTTTGACAGCTTCCAGAGTCAACCAGGGAATCTGTCCTAGCCCATTAGCATAACCAAGTTTAGAAAGCAAGGCCTTGGAGAGGTGCCCCAGGGAGATGCCCAAGGGAGTCTGTCTGAATCCAGCCAAATGCTTACTCTTGAAAAAGGAAGACTTTGTCCCCTCTGTCAGCTTAGTGCCAGAAGCTCTGTCAGGGAGAAAGGCTGTGAAGCTGAGAAATATGGGATATTAGGTCATCTGCCCAACTGAAGCATGTTCAACTAATTCGAACTTCGAGTCAATACGTTATTTCCTTTTCTAAATGTCCAAAAATAATACTTGCTCACTGCTAAAATCAAACAATACAGAGGTTAAAGTAAGCATCAAAGGACTGTCCTCTCATGGCCAGCCCACTTACCTCAGCCCTACTTACCAGAAATACTCATGGTTGAGAATTTGCTTATATTTTCCAGAACTTCCTTTTTCTCATGAATTTTTTTTAAAAAAATTGATCAGTCTATCTGTCTGGCTCTCCATCTATTCATCATATGCATCTGTCAATCACTCATTTGGTTTGGTTTGGTTTTTGCCAAAGAGAGAGAGAGAGATCCTAAAATATATATTCTTTTGTGTGAGTTTTTCATTTAATTGAAATGAAACCTCATTTCAATTTAATGAAACTGACTTTTCCAAATCAGCTCCAATCTTTCTTACAGTGACACAATATTCCATTGTATGAATGGTCCATAACTTTATTAAGCCAGTGCCCTACAGATGAAAATTTGCACTATTTCCAGTTTCTTTTTCTATTACAATAATGCTATAATAAAATTCTTAATTAAAAGATGTGGTTATTAATGGGTGTGTTGTGTTAAGGATCAGTCATTGTGCTAAGCCCTCTTCAGTTATTAGAATGAATAAAAGATATTTCCTGCCATCTTGGAGTTTACTCTTTTGTGTGGGAGAACTATAAAAAAAAAATGACATGGCGGGGCATGGTGGCTCATGCCTGTAATCTCAGCACTTTGGGAGCCCCAGGTGGGCAGATCACTTGAGGTCAGGAGTTTGACACCAGACCAGCCAACATCACAAAACCATGTCTCTACTAAAAATACAAAAATTAGCTGGGAGTTGTGATGCATGCCTTGGGAGGCTGAGGCAGGAGAATCGCTTAAACCCAGGAGGCGGAAGTTGCAGTGAGCTGAGATCGAGCCACTGCACTCCGGCCTGGGAGACAGAGCAAAACCTGTCTCAAAATAATAATAATAATAATAACATAAGAAAATGGATTTACATACTAGATAGTTGAATTAATTGTAACGTATCTGCCCAGGGAGTAGAAAGGAAGGTGCTACCAATTTTGACAGTTGGGATTAGGGAAGATTTCACTGAATTGACTTCATCTCTAGGGGTTTGCTTGAGTCTGTTTGACATAGGGCAGTTGAGGTAGAAGCCTGTACTCTTAACAAAGCCATCCTGTTCACCATAAATGAGGCTAAGGACTCTACCATTTTTGCTATTTGCATTTCCTCTAACAAATATAATTTCATAAAAATCTGGGAATGCTTTGTCCTTTTTTGTTTTTTTAAGATGGAGGTCTCACTATGTTGCCCAGGCTAGTCTCAAACTCCTGGGCTCAAGTGATCCCCAGCCTCAGCCTCCTATGAGATGATAGGCACGTGCCACCGTGCTCGGCTCTTGCTTTGTCTTCCTTCTAAACTTGTTTTGCTGAGTTTAGTCTACAGCTTTGTCTGATCATCTTAAAACTCATTACAAATATTCAACATGGCACTGCTCCTTGCTCTGTCCCCAAATTTTCTGGGTAAAGGTCTGATCTCCAAATCAAGCATGCCATAAATTGTTGAATTAATATTGTTACATCTGCTGTGACTGTCCAGAGAGAGCCATTTTATCAGTACATGAAATCTAACAGTATGATTTTAAAATAAAACATATGAAGCAACTCACCTGTGATAGCAAATCTCATTTGAGTCAGAACCTTCCCAGCAATCATGTAAACATACTGGAAGGAGAGTTTTCGTTTTTAAGCAATCTTAATTAGCAGATCTCTTTCTTATTAACATCTTCAAAGGGCTTTCAGCTCCTCCCTAGATGAAAGGTCCTGTGTGAGGACAAGTTATTAGTATGCTCACAAAATACACACACTAAATGCAGGAAAAGTGCAAACGGTTTAACTCCACAGCCTGCAATGCTCTTGAGATGCTTTGATCTGCCAGGATAGCCATCAATTATTCTATATCCTTTACTCTCTAAATGCATGCATCAAAGCATGTTCATGCACACCCTTGTAAATCCGGCTGTTTATTTCAAAATAGTTCTGAGTTAACCCTTGTTTCCTTTTTCCTTTGTTGAGAGCTGCTGATTCAGCTTCTTGAGGAAAGGGTATATGTAACCTTGGGTTTAGAGTAAAAAATAATCTTTTTTTGCTCTATAAAGATGTCCATTGGTCGGGCACAGTGGCTCACGCCTGTGATATCAGCACTTTGGGAGGCCAAGGGCAGACCACCCGTGGTCAGCTGTTCAAGACCAACGTGGTCATGGTGAAATTGTGTCTCTACCAAAAAATACAAAAATTAGATGGGTGTGATGGCAGGTGCCTGTAGTTCCAGCTACTTGGGAGGCTGAGACAGGAGAATCGCTTGACCCCAGGTGATGGAGGTTGCAGTGAGCTGTGATTGCACATCTGCACTCCAGCCTAGGCAACAGAGTGAGACTCCATCTCAAAAAAAAAAAAAAAAGATGTCCATGACATAAAAAAGAACATTAATAAAGATTCATTGGTAACCTGGGAAAATATATGTAATATAATAAGTGAAAAAAGCATGATACAAAAATGTATAGAGTATTTTCACAACTGTAATATTAATAATTGCTAACATGAATTAAATACAACAATGCCAATCACTGACCTGAATGCTTTACCTGTGTGATATATTGCAATCTTCACAATGAGATTAATATTATCTCTCTTTTATATATAAAGTAACTGAAGCTCAGAAAGGTTAAGTAACTAGACCATGATCACATAACCAGTGGTAGAGCTGATGGGGTTCTATCTGGTACTGACTGAAAGCTTTGTGATGGTCCTGCTGCCTTTTAACAGAGAATATACCTACACAGAGAGATTTGGGGTGATTTTTCCCCTACTTTTTTACACTTACATATTTTTTTCTAGAAAAAGCAAAACTAACATACTAATTACATGAAGTAATCAAATAAAATTAATAAAGAGGGCTAAGTAGCTCTTTTATTCATAGCGTGATAACTTGAGATAAACATAGGTAACATGTAGTGAAGCTCAAAGTTGTCTGGGCCTCTGCGTCCTTATCTTTAAAATGATAGGGTTACACGAAGCAATCTCAAAGGCACCTTTCAATTTTCTTATTACTTTAGTTCATTGTTTCTGATTATGCTTCAGGGATGGCACTTTTCTTCAGCAATAAGTTGGTTCTAGTTGCCTAAATTTGCTCAAAGAGCTCTGGTAAGTACCAGAGGAAGAACCAAAGGACTGACTGAGATTCATCTTTAACACCACAGAAGAATAAAAACTACCTTTGTTAATGATGAATTTTGAATAAGTATTAATGTAAAATCGTTACATACTTATGACATTGTAATTATAAATAGATAATGAGCATATAAATTTTTTATTGTGTATATTTAAGGTTTACATGATGTCTTAATGTACATATAGATAGCGAAAAAGTTACCATAGTTAGCAAATTAACCTATCCATCATCTCAGTTATCCTTTTTGTGTGTGTGGCAAGAGTACCTAAAATCTACTTTTTTAAGCAAAAATTATTAAATATATTCCTCATGTCGAACATTCCATCTTTAGATTTGTTCATCCTTCATATCTGCTATTTTGTATCCTTTGTTCTGCACCTCCCCATTAAGCACATTTTTCTGATCTAATTCCAGAGTGAAAGACAAGTTGTGTTGGATATCAGTGCTAGGTCTTTTTCTGACCAGGGTTTAGTTTGAACATGTCTAGAATGCAAGAGTGGGAAAACCTTTGAAACTGTGTGGAGAGTAGGTGTTTCCAGCTGAGAGGAGCATTTGATCTTTACTTGGAAAATAAGTACCTGCACTACAAAGAAAGGTTGCTTGTCTCCACAGAAGGATGCGTTCCTCCACAGGAAGCGTGTGGCACCAACCATGAAAAAAGGACAGAACTATCTGCAGTGCTATAAATATTAAGATGTCTGGGAAACATGAAGAATTTTTATTTCTGGCTACATTTATTTATCATTTCTATTTTTGATAATAGTGCTTATTTGGAACTCTTTTTTTTCCAGTGTTGTTTTTTTCAACATAGGGAAATGTAATTTTTCAGCACATAACAGGTGTCCGATAAATACTAGCTCAATAAAATAAGTATATTGACATTTAAGCTTTAATTATAAGTACAGCTCTTTTTAAGGTAAGTTTTGGGAATGGTACTCTTTCTTTGATTAGTATCTAGAATTCTATCTTCTGAAGACCCTAGCATCTTCACTCAACTTTTAAAAACTTTCCATACCACACAGACCAAACATTCAAATATAAAAAATGAAATCATTTTTATACTAGACATGAAAGAATTTCTTTGTCATCTTAAAATAGGGAAGGGCTTTCTACTATTTCTAAAAATCAAGAGCTTACAAAGGAAAAGTGATAAAGTTATTCAGGTTAATATAATAATTATAATCTTTAGTAAAAGCAAAGAACAACAAAACATATGGACATAATAGGAATGATTAAAAGATTAACAAACAAATAAAAAAGTTTGCCACCTATATCAAGATAAAATAAGTAATCTACCAATATATGAAGAGTTCCTAGCAATCAATAAAAAAAGGACTGATAAAACAATACAAAAAGGGCAGAGAAAATGAATTTAGAGTTCACAGAAAAGGAAGCACGTAAGGCTCTTAAACCTAAAAACAGATGCTCAACTGAAGTCATAATTAGAGCAACACAGGATATAATTATACTGAGTTGTTTTGACCCACCCATCAGATTAGCAAAACTCTACAAATTTCATACATACTCTGTAGTCAAGACCTTGGGAAGGGAACACTGCATTATGAGTGGGAGGGTAAATTGGTACAACCTCTGTGGAGGACAATTTAGCAGTATCTTTCAAAATCACAAATCCACATAGCCAACCAGGATGATTTATCCTGAAACTAACAAAGCATAAGCTTCAGGGACCCTCATTTGCACAACCCCTTGCCAAGGTTTTGGAAGGAGCCCTAATGATTTTTCAATATATTATATGTTTTTGTAATCTTTGCAAAGTAAGATATTTTAGTTACAATTGGTTAAGACCACTGCTCTCTTTCTACTTGGATATCTCCTCCATCATACTTTCCTTTGTGAAGTGTGGCAGCAGAGTGGCATCAGGAACTTTTGGAATCTAGCTAAAGGGAAATTGACCTGGAGATTCATTCAAGTTTGGATTTATTAGGATGAATTTACGTTATGCAATCTCCACATGTATAGCCAGGTTATTGTTAGGTGTCCTGGTATAGGAATGGTTTCCAGAAATATTCCTACCTCCCACTGTGCTAACCACCTGCCACTTTAACTAGAAGATGCAGAACCAGAGGTCATATTGAAATATGAACATGTCTTATAATGCTTGATACTGGAATTATGTAGGTAGTAGAAAAGAGACAAGGCTTGAAATACATGCAGCCAGAAGCCAGTCTGTGGAAAATTATTTTAATTCTAGCCATGTAAAATAACAAGCAGAATGTTTCATTATTAGATGCCTGGTCAAATCAGCGTTGTAGCCTATCAGGAATGTACCTGATGATGCAGCAATTAAAAAATGCACCATATATTATAGTCTTCTTTTTAAAAAAATGGGAATCACATGAAATAGAATTTCTCAGAATTTCTGGGTTGTAGGAAACTAACCTATAGCAGCACTAGAAATAGCAAGCATGTCTGTGTGAAACTGAATGCTTAATGCATCATAGCTGTCAATAATTTAAAAAAAGAATTTTAATCAACCATGCTAAAGAAGAGACTGCATTCTCTTTTTATTTTCTGTCTTTAAAATGATGTTACAAAACTGTGGTCAAATAAAGAGGTAATCCAAGTCTGTACAGCCAAACAGATAGAGAAAAAAGCTTTATAAATGTGTGTCAGAGACTTGATTAATAAAAACATTATGTTAGTTTTCAAGGTTCTGTGATAGTTACGGTATTTGTTAGCTTTTTAAAATTAGTAATTTATTGTGATTTCCTTTTATTGTTTACATTAGTTATTTGGTTTTGTACCTACTTTAGATTTCATAATTTGTATTCCTTTTGTTTGTTTGTTTCCAATGAACTTATTTAATCAGAATTTCAAAGGGCCCTAAAAGCTGCATTTTTAACAAGGACCTCAGATGATTCTAGGTGAATTAAAAGTATGATTTGAGAAGTAATTTTAACCTTCATTGTGTGCCAGTTTATATATACAGTAATATTAAGTTATAAATCATGTAATAGAAGAAAAACATTTTTTATACAAAGTATTAATAGAGGCCTAAATGCAATATGGTTTTTAAAATGAAATAAAATGAATTCATGTGTATATTGTTGTAATCATAAAGACAAATATGTTAACATGAAAGCTATATAATGAAAAACATTAATGACAAATCCAAGTACAAATGAAAATATTCGGCTGGGCGTGGTGGCCCAGGCCTGTAATCCCAGCACTTTGGGAGGCCAAGGCAGGTGGATCACCTGAGGTCAGGAGTTTGAGACCAACCTGGCTAACATGGTGAACCCCCGTGTCTAATAAAAATACAAAATTAGCTGGGTGTGGTGGCACATGCCTGTAATCCCAGCTACTCGAGAGGCTGAGGCAGGAGAATTGCTTGAGCCTGGGAAGTGGAGGTCGCAGTGAGCCAAGATCCTGCCATTGCACTCCAGCCTGGGCAACAAGAGTGAAACTTCATTTCAAAAAAAAAATAATAATAAAATAAATAATAATAATAAAATATAGCATATATATGTATATATATTTTTTGAAACAGAGTCTTGCTCTGTCACCCAGGCTGGAGTGCAATGGCACAATCACAGCTCACTGCAACCTCTGTCTCCCCTTCCTCATCCTCCCGAGTAACTGGGATTACAGGCATTGCACCATCATGGCTGGCTAATTTTTGTATTTCTTGGTAGAGACGGGGTTCTACCATGTTGGTCAGGCTGGTCTTGAACTCCCGACCTCAGGTGATCCACCCACCTTGGTCTCCCAAAGTACGGGGATTACAGGCATGAGGCACTGTGCCAGGCCAAATTTTCATGTATTGTTCTTCGCTTTGTCCACACCAATGGAGTAGGGGATTTCAGAAACCTTTTTTGGCATCTTCTTGGAATGCTGCTTAGTTGTTTATTAGCTATCAGATTAAAATTCATACCTATTCATTTCTGCATTATTCATATAATCAGCTCTCCATCAGAAAAACTGTGAAAATTATCTGAGTGAATTTAATGTAAAAGTTTAAGAAAAACTGGATAACATCAATGAAAATATTTAATTATGTGAGAAATTTAAAACATCCCCACTTCAAAAGAAATAAAGGCAAACAAACACTGGGATTTATTATCTTTAATTCCCCCACTCACAGAAAATAACAGGAAAACCTTAAAACTATCTAATTGATAATGAGCTATAGACATGAATAAGAAATTCTAAAACCATGAAAGTATTAAGCTTAGAAGTCATCATTAGCTTCCATTGTCTGCTCCACACAAATTCAACATACTACAAGGTGATGTCAATTTTGCCTTCTACATATCCTCTCCATTGTTCTCACCCTAGTCTAAGCCACCATTTCTCTCTTTAAGACTAGCATGAAATGGGCCAAGAACCTGAATAAACATTTTTGAAAGAAGACACACACGCATGCTTGTAATCTCAAGACTTTGGGAGGCTGAGGCAGGAGTATAGCTTGAACCCAGGATTTTGAGGCTGCAGTGAAGTAGAATTGCCACTGCACTCAAGCCTGGGCAACAGAGCAAGACTTTGTCTCAAAAAGAAAGAAAGAGAGAAGACATAGAAGACATATAAATAGCCAACAGGTACATGAAAAAGTGCCCAATGTGAATGATCATCAGGGAAATGCAAACTGAAACAACAATGAGATATCATCCAACACCTATTACGATGGCTACTACCAAAAAGACAAAGATATAACAAGCATTGGCAAGGGTGTGGAAAAAAGTAAATCCTCATGCACTGATGGTGGAAATGTAAATTACTACAGACATT
Source organism: Aotus nancymaae (assembly GCF_030222135.1). NCBI lineage: Eukaryota > Metazoa > Chordata > Mammalia > Primates > Aotidae > Aotus > Aotus nancymaae. The sequence goes on from NW_026988420.1 coordinate 12,734,917, forward strand.
ATGGAAAACTGTATAGAGGTTTTTCAAAAAATTAAAAAATAAAAGTTGCATGTGATCCAGCAGTCTCACTTCTGAGGTATGTATTCAAGGGAAATGAAATCAGCATGTGGAAGAGATATCTGCACTTCCATGTTTATTGCAGCATGATTCACAGTAGCAAAGATATGGAAACAATACAGCGTCCATCAGCAGATGAATGGATCAAGAAAATATATGCATACACAATGGAATACTATTCAGCCATAAAAAGAATGAAGTCCTGCCATTTGTGACAACATAGATAAACCTGGAAGACATTATATGAAGTGAAATAAGTCAGGCACAGAAAACAAATACCACATGATCTCATTTATATGTGGAATCTAAAAAAGTCAAACTCATAGCAGCAGAGAGTAGAATGGTGGTTACCAGGGGCTGAGAGGAGGGAGGAATTGGGGAAATATTAACCAAACTATACAGAATTTCAGTTACACAGGAGGAATAGGTTCAAGGGATTTATTGTTCAACATGATAACTATAGTTAAAGACAATATTGTATTCTTGGAAAATTCCTAAGAGAATAGATTTTCAGTGCTCTTGCCACAAAAAAGCTGACAAGTGAGGCAATGCATAATGCCATTTAGCCTGATTTAGCCATTTCACAATGTATACATACTTCAAAACATTTTTCACAACATAAATATATACTATGTTTGTCAATTAAAAACACCCTTTAGCCAGGTGCAGTGGCTCACACCTGTAATCTCAGCACTTTGGGAGGCCGAGGCAGGAGGATCACCTGAGGTCAGGAGTTCGAGACCAGCCTGACCAATATGGTGAAATGCTGTCCCTTTAAAAAAATAAATAAAGTAAAAGATAAAAACACCCTTTAAGTGGACTTCCTGGACTCCCTCTACATCTCCCTCATTGTTTCTCTGCAAGGTGGGATCATTTTAAAAGACAAATCTAATTATATCTTAAATGCACACACCTTTAAGACCCTGCACTGACCTTTCAGTGCTTATAAGGTAAAGATTAAACTTCTTTACAGCTTCTTCTCCTTTCAGGACTTTTAAATCACTGGTGTACCCTCCTCCACTGCCCTATCCTTTGTCTTCACTCATGATTCCACCTCCTCTGACCTAACCAACTCCTATTCATTCCTCAGATCTCACCTAAAAGCCCACTTTGTCAGGGAGGCTTTCCAGACTAGTCCAGAACCCCCATTCCACATTAGCGAAGCACTCGTACAGCTCCTTCATGGCACTTTGGATAGGGATCATTCCAATTCACTGTGGGAGAAGTAGGGTGGGATGGCCCCCTACACTCCATCAGGGCAGGGGCTGCTGTTCACTGCCATATCACAGCACCTAGCACTGCATCTGACACCTGGAAGATCCTTATTAAAACATTGGTTGGGCAAGTGAATGAATGTTACTGATAATAAAATAAATGGACCTTAGAATAAAAACAGATACTAATTTGGCCTGTAAAACTGGCAAAGAAATTAAAAAGAAAGCCAGTGTCCACTTGTCATTAGCAGGTGTGCAGCACCCTTCTACATTTTTCATGTCTTTTAATTGAGGTGAATTTTGCATAATATAAAATTAATCATTGGAAAGTAGACAATTAAGTGATATTTAGGACATCCACAATAATGAGCAACCATCAGCCACCACCTCTATCTAGTTCCAAAACATTTTCATCATCCCAAAAGGAAACCTAGTATTCATTAAGCAGTTGCTCCCTGATATGGTTTGGATCTATGTCCCTGCTCAAATCTTATGTTCAATTGTGTAGGAGTTCAGTCAGGGTGATGGGAGAAATTTTAGAAAATGCAAACCTTCTTGGAAGGCCAAAAGGTTTTGCAAAAGCATCGAGAGGAGTTTATGTCTAAAGGCAGCCTAACCCCCTTACCTGGAGCTAATAGATAGGAGTAGGTACAAAACAATGTAGAGGAGTTTATCTAAACAGCTTGTTTACTCATGTGGTCCTAAGACCAATCTTTGATCTTCCAGTGGGCACATGACTGCTCTCTACTCTGGGGTCAGCAATGTTAATTACCCTCCAATGGCGTTTATTTGAGACCTTTGCCATTTAATCTGTATTAAATAAATTTGAAGGCTGCCAGCTTATCAAAGCTGCTGCTGACTCTGGCAGAGGACCCCAGGCTGTACACAGGCAAAATATTTGTGTCAGTGTACATTTTTCATCCACTTGGTCAGGGTCTGTGGGTCAGATCCAGCACAATTGTAATCTTCGGTGCTGAAAGTGGGGCCTGGTGTGAGGTGATTGGATCATGGTGGTGGTTTCTCAGGAATGGTTCAGCACCATCCACTTGGTGCTATTCTCATCATAGTGAATGAGTTCTCACAAGGCTCTGGTTGTTAAAAGTGTGTGGAGAGAGATCCAAGATGGCTGATGATTAGCAGCTCGGGCACGTACCTCCCAGTGAAAGTGCAAAGAACGAGAGGACGCCACACTTTCAGACGAATATTAGTTGCTCACGGACCACGAGATTCCCAGTGGAGGAGCTCCACGGGTCGCCAGGGCGACTCTTGTGGCCGGCGTGGCGGTTTTGCTGGTGCCTTAGCACGCCAGTTCTTGGTGCAGAGTCCGGATATTCCCGGGCAGAAAAGCACCATCAATCTTAACACCGCTCTTTTGGCCGGCTCAGTGGATTGCTCAGATTTCGGCGCAGGGAATCAACAAGTTGGACGTCAGAGACCCAGTTAGAAAGTCGGTAATTATAAAGACGACAGACGGACAAATATATAATGAAGGGAAGAAACCAGTGTAAAAAGGTAGAGAATACTCAAAATCAGAATGCCTCTCCCTCTACAGGGGATTGCAATTCCTCATCAGTAACGGAACAAGGCTTAATAGATTACACCGGTATTCCAATAACAGAAGCAGGTTTCCAAACGTGGGTGATAAGAAACTTCTGTGAATTAAAAGAACTTATTTTAACCCAATGCAAAGAAACTAAGAACCTTGAAAAAAGGTTTAACGAAATGTTAATGAGAATGGACAATTTAGAGAAGAATATAAGTGAATTGATGGAGCTGAAAAACACAACACGAGAACTTCGCGAAGCATGCACAAGTTTAAACAGTCGAATTGATCAAGCGGAAGGAAGGATATCAGAAATCGAGGACCAGCTCAGTGAAATGAAACGAGAAGACAAGAATGCAGAAAAAAGGATGAAAAGGAATGAGCAAAGTCTCCAGGAAATATGGGACTATGTGAAAAGACCTAATTTACGTTTGATAGGTGTACCTGAATGTGATGAAGAGAATGAATCCAAGTTGGAAAATACTCTTCAGGATATCATTCAGGAAAATTTTCCCAACCTGGCAAGGCAGGGTAATATTCAACTCCAGGTAATACAGAGAACACCACAAAGATATTCTTCAAGAAGACCAACCCCAAGGCACATAATTGCCAGATTTATTAGGGTTGAAATGAAGGAGAAAATACTAAGAGCAGCTAGAGAGAAAGTTCAGGTTACCCATAAAGGGAAACCTATCAGACTTACAGCAGATCTCTCAGCAGAAACCCTACAAGCCAGAAAAGAGTGGGGACCAATATTTAACATCCTTAAAGAAAAGAACTTTCAACCCAGAATTTCCTATCCAGCCAAACTAAGCTTTATGTGCGAAGGAAAAATTAAATCTTTTGCGAACAAACAAGTACTTAGAGAGTTCACCACCACCAGGCCTGCTTTACAAGAGCTTCTGAAAGAAGCACTATACATATAAAGGAACAACCAATATCAGCCTTTCCAAAAATATATCAAAAAGCAAAGAACTTTAACACAATAAAAAATTCACATCAACTAATGGGCAAAACAGCCAGCTAGCATCAAATGCTGGTATTAAACTTACATATATTTTAATTGGATAAAAAGCCAAAACCCATCGGTATGCTGCATCCGGGCCCATCTTACATGAAACAACACACAAAGACTCAGAGAGAAGGAGGAAGATTTACCAATTGAACAGAGAGTAAAAAATAAACTAATAAACAAAAAGCAGCAGATGCAATTCTCACCTCTGATAAAGTAGACTTTAAAGCAACAAAGATCAAAAGAGGCGAGCAATGACATTACATAATGGCAAAAGGATCAATGCAACAAGAAGAGTTAACGATTCTATAGATCAACGAGATAGAAAATTAACAAGGATATTCAGAACTTGAACTCAGACCCGGAACAAGTAAACTTAATAAATATTTATAGTACTCTCCACTTCAAATACACAAAACATACATTACCACCTCACACCTATTCCAAAGGTGACTATACAATTGGAAGTAAATCACTCCTCAGTAATCGCATAGCATTTCATAGGTTTAAATTAAATATTGGTTGGCTGTTTGTTTGTTATCTTCTTCCCTTACTCCTTCCTGATTACATCATTAAGTATAATTATCAGTATAAAAGAGGTTTTCAATACCCATTACTAAATTGCATTCTAGCCTGGGCAAGAAAGCAATACTCCCATTCTCTCTCCCTCTTTCTTTTCCTTCTCCCTCCTCCCCATTCTCTCTCTCTCTTTCTCTTCCTTTTTTCTCCTTCCTATTCTCTCTCTCTCTAAAAAAAAAAAAAAAAAAAAAAAAAAAAAAAAAAAAAAATTTGAAGTAGAAAAAAGGCATTTTATAAATGAATGTGAAATGCCTGGAGGCCTACCGAGAATACCCAGCCATGCACTAGTCTTTCAGCTTAGAAATGCTGCACACAGCATGCCACAGCCCTGGGAGAAAACCCACATCACATGTCATTGGAAGCTGCTCAGCCAGGCACACAGAAAGGCACCTTGCACCAATGATATTTGACAACCCTGGCGGTGATTTTTCTGCGTCAGTGGCCAACTTGTGCAAAGTCAGGGCCAGCCAACACACAAGTAGTTCAGAAGGAACTAGGCTGTTAGAATCATCTTTACAAGGCAGCGACCATGATGCTTCTTTTAATGATCATTTCATATCCTGTGTAGCCAGGAATGATTCAACCACTAAAATTTTCAGAAAAGGGAATACTAAACTTCTGGGGATGAAGGAAAGTTTCTAACAAAAATGATATTAGTTCGATATTCATTTTAATCTGTAGAAAATATTTTTCATCGCTGTGTTCTGAGACTGGTACTTCATTTCTCAGTACCTTTTAATCCAAACTAATAACATTTTATATTTCTAGCACCTGATAGAGAGTAGATATCTTGACAGGAAAGTAGAAAAAATGATGGAAGCTAAAAAATTACTCACAGGCTCTCTCTCACACACGTATACATATATGTAGCTCCCTTGTGCCAGACAACTGCTAGATTTTTCTCATACATTTGATTACATTTATAATAACAATAATGATGGTGGTGATGAGGGTGGTGGTAAATTGGTCACAGATTGTCCTAAGTTATTTTCTAAGTGCTTCACATGAATTATCTTAATTAATATTCACAGTAACCCTAAAGGTTAGCAAACTGCTTGAAGAATTGTTAAGTAATTTAGTCACTATCAGACTGACTAGTAACTGGAGGATCTGGGATTCAAGCCTGGTGATCATATTATGGACCCTCGATTTTCTCCATAATTAATTCAATCTTAGAATTCATCTTGTCCACTAATTTTTACAAAGATTTCTCTGAGTTGTTTCAAAATGCTTCTTGAAATGTCTCTGAGGATTTGGGGAGAGTACTCAAAGTCCCATCTCAGGCTCGAATTTACATATTTGACATTTGCTTAAAATTTCAACTGAATAAAGGGCTGTAGGATTCAAAACAGACCTGGAGAGATGAAGCTGAGAGTCCCAGGTGTCATGGTCCTACTCCTGGTTACTGGCAGTTCTCTAATTAGCACCCAACTCCCCGGACTTAGGTCACATCTTTCTATGCCACTGTGAGCCCAAAGAAAGGAACACATCACTGACAGAACAAGGTCATAACACTTCAGTGGCCTCCACTGTGAGCACTGGAGGCAGCCTCTGCCCTGGGATGTGGTTAGTTGCATTTTATGCCATATATAAACTTCCCAGATGACTTAAAAACCAGAAGACATGAAGATTTTCAAGCATAAGAGTCATTTTTGTATAGGTTGAACATCACTAACACAAAAATTCCAAATCTGAAATGCTCCAAAACTTGAAACTTTTTGAGCAGAGACGTGATGCCACAAGTGGAAAATTTTACCCTGACACATTAATTTCTCACATTAATGGTATATCCTATTTCTTACAGCTAATACTTATGTGTAAGTAACTGTAAGAAAATGATTGCTTATCATTGGCATATAAATTCAGAGTCAGGAATGATGGTGGTGCCAAACAACTACAGGTTGTCCACATAGGCGGCTGAGAAAAAAAAAGAAAAAAAAAAAAAAAAAAAAAGTGTGTAGCACCTCTCCGAGCTCTCTCGCTCTTACTCCTGCCATGTAAGACACCTGCTCCCCCTTTGCCTTCCACCATGAGTTATAGCACCCTGAGGCCTCCCCAGAAACAGATGCTGCCATGCTTCCTATACAGCTTATAGAACCAGAGCCAATTAAACCTCTTTTCTTTATAAATTACCTTGTCTTAGGAATTTCTTTTACTTATGTATTTACTGAAACAGGGTCTCACCCTGTCACCCAGGCTGGAGTGCAGCGGTGCAATCATGGTTCACAGCAACCTCTGCCTCTGGCCTCAGGTGATTCTCCGACCTTAGTCTCCAGAGTAGCTAGGACTACAGGTCACCCCACTATGCCCAGCTAACTTTTGTGTTGTTTTGTAGAGATGGGGTTTTGCCACGTAGCCTACGCTGGTCTCAAACTCCTGTACTCAAGTGATCTCCCTGCCTGGGCCTCCCAAAGTGCTGGGATTACAGGCCTGAGCCACCAAGCCTGGCCTAGGAATTTCTTGGTAGCAATGTGAGAATGAACTAATACACTCCCATCCTCCCTTATCCCCAGTCTCTGGCAACCACCAATCTGCTTTCTGTCTCTGGATTTACCTATTCTTGGCATTTTATATAAATGGAATCACACAATATGTAGTCTTTTATGTCTGGCTTCTTTCACTTAGCATAATGTGTTCAAGGGGGTTCATCTAAATTGCAGCATGGATCAGAACCTCATTCCTTATTATGATGGAATAATATTTTACTGTATGTATATATCACACTTTGTATATCCATGAATCTGTTGATGAACATTTGGGTTGTTCTGCCTTTTGTCTATTGTAAACAATGCTGCCATGATCTCTTATCTTTTTGATGGGTGTGTAAACTGGTACTGGACAAACTGATTACCAGGCTTGCTGGGCCCTCATCCAGGTATCTGTCAGGGTTGGTCCATAATGGCACATTGGCTGGGACTGATCCTCCAGTGCCTGTGCCATCAGTGGTTAAATATTTTGAATGATTATGAACAGACTCCCATAAAATTGACAAATTGGGGGACTTTTTTGCTCCCCTTAACCCCACAAAGGACTAAGACAGAGGTAGGTACTTTACCAAGGACAGCCAAATATAATCTGTGCAAGTGACCAATGAGGTAGCCAGAAGGAAATTTCAGCCTAAATAGGCATGATGACTGTTAGCTAAGCAGTCCAATTGCTTATGTGGAGAAAATGAACTAAAAATATGGAAGGGAATTGAGAATTGGTAATGGGAGCAGAAGATGAAAAAGGCCAGCTGTGAATGGCTGATTTCTCAGGTAGAGCTTCTTGAGCTGTGACTGCTAATGGGGGACAAGGTAGCTAGTCCCCAGAGCTCCCCTGGATCCTGAACAACCTTCAGTTGCACCCTGTGTGGCTCGGCGAATTCTTATTTGTTCTTTGTGGTTACTATGAGGCCTGGTTTCATGTCTTAGATTCCTGCCCTAAATATTTCTACAACTGTCATTCCTACAAGCTTCCCAATGACAGAGATGACCTGAGTGATTCTTTGCATCCAAAGGAACTTAAGGAAAACACTTTTGAAAAGAAATTAAGTTATAGATACCAAGAGCTTTATAATCATTAACAGTCTTTGATGCAGTAATTCTTCTCTGCAGCTCCAGTCTAAGACAATGATCCCAGAGTCAGAAAAGCCATATGCACAAGGAAGTTAATCTCAATTTTAGTTTAGTGCAAGAAATCAGAAACGTGTCCAAATGTTGGTAAATGATTTAACAAAGGAAAAAATAAAGTTGCCTAAATTAGATTAAAAACTTATTTGTTAACTGCACGTGGTGGCTCACGCCTGTAATCCTAGCACTTTGGGAGTCCAAGGCAGGCGGATCACCTGAGGTCAGGAGTTCGAGACCAGCCTGACCAACATGGAGAAACTTCATCTCTACTAAAAATACAAAATTAGCCAGGCATGGTGGCACATGCCTGTAATCCCAGCTACTCGGGAGGCTGAGGCAGGAGAAAGCCTTGAACCTGGGAGGCAGAGGTTGCAGTGAGCCAAGATCGTGCCATTGCACTTCAGCCTGGGAAATAAGAGCGAAACTCCGTCTCAAAAAAAAAAAAAAGAAAGAAAAAAAAGAATTATGAGTATCAATAGTTTTATATTTACATTGACATACTGTTCTATAATGATTTTTATTTTAAAAAGGCAGGAAATATATATTTACATGAAAATATTAACAGAAAGACACGTAACAAAGTATGAATAATGATTATCTTTGAGTGAGTTTTTTTGCCCTATTATTTAAAAGATTTTTATGAAAAGTGCATGTGTAGTTTTTATAACAAGAAAATGCTTTTTTAGGCCAGGTGCGGTAGCTCGCGCCTGTAATCCCAGCACTTTCGGAGGCCAAGGCGGGTGGATCACCTGAGGTCAGGAGTTCAAGACCAGTCTGCAGCATGGAGAAACATCATCTCTACTAAAAATACAAAATTAGCCAGGCATAGTGGCGCATGCCCATAATCCCAGCTACTTGGGAGGCTGAGGCAGGAGAATTGTTTGAACCAGGGAGGCGGAGGCTGTTGTGAGCTGAGATCACGCCATTGCACTTCAGCCTGGGCAACACAGCGAGACTCTGTCTCAAAAACAAAAAAAAGAAAATGCTTTTTTAAAAAGCAGAATATAGCATGGCTTTTAGGCAGAAACAAATTATCCTAAGCTGATATTTACTTCTTAGAAAAGAGGGAGGAACAAAAGTTTCAGTGCTAGTATAAAAACTAAAAGAAAAAGATCACAGAGACATGGAGAATTCAATCCCCACAAAATTCCTGAAGGAACAAGATGATACTCCAGTTTTCCAGAAGGCCCAGAATACTGCCTTTTGTGGGAAGGTCAAAGAAGGGTTTGCTGTAGCTGAGAACATTATGCCGAATCTAAGCCCATAGTGGCCACCCAGACATAGAGCTTATTAGGAAAAGCTTATGCCATTCCAGATGACAGTTCCAAATGGACAGATTTGTAATTTTTCCGTGTGGATCAGAAACATATACCCACCATACATCATTGCAGTGAGACTCCAAGAATGCTAGCAGGAGGAGGTAGAGCAGTTAATTAATTAAACACTTATTTATTGAATGTTTACTATGTTTGGGCACTATTGTGAACCACAAGGATAAAAATTCCTGCCCTCGTGATGCATATATGCTACAGTGTGGGGTTGCAAAGTAAGGAGAGGTGGAAACGATACATAAAAAGTAGCAGCAGGCTGGGCACAGTGACTCATGACTGTAATCCCAGCACTTTGGGAGGCCGAGGGGAGCGAATCGCCTGAGGTTGGGAGTTTGAGACCAGCCTGACCAAAGTAGAGAAACCCCATCTCTACTAAAAATACAAAATTAGCCCGGCATAGTGGTGCATGCCGGTAATCCCAGATACTTCGGAGGCTGAGGCAGGAGAATCACTTGAACCCAAGAGGTGGAGGTTGTGGTGAGCCGAGATCACACCATTTCACTCCAGCCTGGGCAACAAGAGTGAAACTCCATTTCAGAAAAAAAAAAAAAAAGTACCAGCAAATATAGCATGCTAGACATATGGAGAAAAATAAAACAGGGGAAGGAGTTCAGGAGAGTCTGTTGGCAGGTTCTTAGAGTTTAAACAAGGTGGTAAGGTAAGGCGGTGCAAGGATATTTGAGTGAAGATGTGAAGAAGGTGAGAAATTGAGCTCAGGAAAAACATTCTAGACAAAAACATTCTAGACAGAGCAGCACATACAAAGGCCTGGGGCAGGATTGTATCTGGCCTGTTCAAGGAATACAAGGAGGTCAGTGTGGCTGGGAGCAGAGTGAGCAGGGGAAGGGAGTGGTGGGAGAAGGAGTGGAGGAGGGTAAAGTCATAAATATCCTTGAAGGCCATTGTAAGGAGAAGGAAGGAGACCAATGCACCCACAGATGCTGACTGATAAAGAGGCATGTGGCAAAGATCACTCCAAGGTCCCTAGCCCAGGTCACTAGCAGTAGGTTATGTCATTTGCTAAAACAGCAAACAAAGAGGAAGGGTAGAGTTGTGCCAGTGGGGGCATGGGAAGAAAAGAAAGGAAGAAATCAAAATTTGTTTGGGAAGTCTTTTTGTTTTTTGGAAGAAGGGGCCAGTGGGTCCCAGAAGTTGGAACTGGTACCTTGGGATGGAAATGCAATTGATGAATTAACAACAGAGTGCTCAAATTATGAAAGTGAACGAGTAAATGATCAGTAGGACATGCTAATAAACAGTTGTTGTATCAACCCTGTGAAACTGTTCAAGAATGTATTTTATTAGGTTATTTTGCCAGAAAAGGAACAGAGATAAGTGACCTCAGATACTGAGGTTATTGTACAGCTGCACAGGAAACTAGAATACATTGTCACATAGCAATCAGGACTCAGGACTCATGGAGCCTGAAAGGTCATGAAGGTGCAATGCAGTTATCAGGACCAGCCTACGTGTTCATGTACCCATCACAGGCGTCCTTATAGTCACGGAGCCACTTTGTCTCTGCTTCTATTGCTCCTGATAGGGTATTTCTCTTTCTCCCTCAATCTCAATCTTAATCTCTGTCCATATTCCTCAAAAGAAATTATCTAATTTATTTGGTTAGTGATCACCCATGACAGAGAACATCTGATCAGAACTCTTAAATACTTTTTAGGCTGGGCGTGGTGGCTCACACCTATAATCCCAGCACTTTGGGAGGCTGAGGTGGATGGATCACCTGAGGTCAGGAGTTCAAGACCAGCCTGACAAACATGGTGAAGCTCTGTCTCTACTAAAAATACAAAAAAAAAAAAAAAAAAAAAATGAGCCAGGCGTGGTGGCGAGTGCCTATAATCCCAGCTACTCAGGAGGCTGAGGCAGGAGAATCGTGTGAACTTGGGAGGTAGAGTTTGCAGTGAGCTGAGATCAAACCATTGCACTCCAGCCTGGGCAACAAGAGGAAACTCTGTCTCAAAATAAATAAATTACACACACACACACACACACACACATACACATATATATATATATATATATATATATTTTTTTTTTTTTTTTATGAGACAGGGTCTTGCTCCCTCACGGAGGCTGGAGTGCAGTGGGGTGGTCATGACTCACTGCAGCCTTGACCTCCCAAGCTCAAGCGATCCTCCCACCTCAGCCTCCCTAGTACCTGGGACTACAGGCATGCACCACCACGCTTGGCTAATTTTTGGTAGAAACAGGGTCTCCCTATGTTGCTCAGGCTGGTCTCAAACTCCTGGACTCAAGTAATCCACCCGCCTTGGCCTCCCAGTGTTGGGATTATAGGCATTAGCCACCACACCTGGCCCTGGTCAGAACTCTTGAGCCTGGGTAGTTCCTAGGCCAATCCATACATGCTGCCTTTGGATCAGAGCTGGTTCCTGTTCCAGACAGTCATGGCCAAGCAATACCTGGCATCAAACATGGGAAGTCATGATTAGCGAGTTCTCAGATGAGGCTGTGGTCACAGTAAGTGCTCTGAAGCATTTCAGGGAGAGAAAGCCTAGAAGTATATGGCCTTAAGAAAGCCAGAAGAAGGAAGAGTCTTAGGAGACAATGTTCACAAGAATCAAGTGCTACAGAGAGATTTAATAATTGATATCAGTAATAGCAGTAGTCACTATCATATTTTTTGGGCTTGTTATACACCAAATGCTATACTAAGTGCTTTACATAATTATCACCTTTAATTCTTATGATAGCCTTGTGACGTAAGTATTCTAATGCTATTTTGAAGAAAGTGAGGCCCAGATAAGTAACTTGCTCACTACATCTGGTAAGCTATAGAGCTGAAATTCAAGGCAAGGTCTGCCGATATACAGAGATCAATTTATGGGTTCATACTCCAACATTTCTTGATTGTATATTTTGCACTGAGCCCCATCCTAAGGCATTCTCATGGAGCTTACATTCAAGAGAGGAAGACAAGCCATAAACAGGTAAACAAGCAATATAACTTAAAAATAGCAATAAAGATCAGATAAAATAAAACAGAACAGACGATGGATTCAGGACAAACAGAGGTACTCTTCTAGATGGGATAAGCAGAGAAAGCCTCCACGAGGAGGTGACATTTGGGTTAAGACTTAACTGATGAGAAGGAACAAGCCATACAAAACTCTGGGGAAAAACATTCCAGGCAGAAGGCATAGGAAGTACAAGAGCCAGGCACAGCAAATACAAGCAGCCAACCTAGAGAGGACACCCTGCAATGACTCTGGGTGTTTAAGGAAATAAAAGAAGGCAGGAATGATGGGGAGAGAAGGAGAAGAGTTTGGAAGAGCAGGCAAGAGGCAGATCAAGAGGGTCTCAATGAAGTCTGACTTCTCTTCTAACCATAAAGGCAAGTCGCTGGAGAGTTTTAAACAAAGAAGTGATATAACATGATTTAAGTTTTTTAAAATCCAGGATGGTACTGTGTGTAAGTTGGGACAACCTAGAACCTAGTAAGGGATGCTGGTGGCAGGAATGGGGTAGCACTGGAGAGAGGGAAGAGTGGATGGAGAGCTGATATGACTTGCTAATCGATTCTCTGTGGAAGGTGAGGACATGAAAGAACACCAGAATCAGTCATTTTGATGAGGGTGATGTTGGTATTACAAATATGCACAAAAATGCCTGTATGTTTTAGAGATGCAAAATGAAGAATTTAAAAGCTAAAGGTCATGATGACTGTACTTTAAAATACTTCTGCACAAAAAATATGTGAAACAACCCTGGTAGATGAAGAAATTATGGATATTTGTTAGTGGGTTGTTAAAATTATTTAAATTGAGCCAGGCAGGGTGGCTCATGCCTTTAATGCAAGTACTTTGGGAGGCCAAGATGGGTGGATCACGAGGTCAAGAGTTCGAGACCAGCCTGACCAACATGGTGAAACTCCATCTCTACTAAAAATACAAAAATTAGCCAGGTGTGGTGGTGCATGCCTGTAATCTCAGCTATTCAGGAAACTGAGGCAGGAGAATTGCTTGAACCTGGGAGGAGGAGGTTGTAGTGAGCCAAGATCATGCCACTGCATTCCAGCCTGGGCGACAGAGCAAGACTGCTTCTCAAAAAAAAAAAAAGAAGAAGAAAGAAAAAAAGTCCGGGCATAGTGGCTCAAGCCTGTAATCCCAGCACTTTGGGAGGCCAAGGTAGGCGGATCACCTGAGATCGGGAATTCGAGACCAGCCTGATCAACAAGGAGAAACCTCGTCTCTACTAAAAATATAAAAAATTAGCCAGGTGTGGTGGCACATGCCTGTAATCCCAGCTACTTGGGAGGCAGAGGTAGAAGAATTTCTTGAACCCGGGAGGTGGAGGTTGTTGTGAGCCAAGATTGCACCACTGCACTCCAGCCTGGACGATAAGAGTGAAACTCCACCTCAAAAAAGAAAAAAAAAACATTTAAATTGTATGTTCGTAGGATGGTCAGTCAGGTGCAGAGCCATAGTAGGAAATGCAAGAGAGACTTGTGGAAGAATGAAGTTTATTATACTCACAAGTCCTAGAGCCATGTGGGGGTACAGTATGCCACAGGGGTAGAGGGGCCACATGGGGGACCTGTAAACCCAGAAGTTGGTCTCAATCATCACGCAGGAGAAAGCAGAGTGAGGGGCCCATGAGTACATACCTTTATAACTTTATTAGAGTCAAGAGTGGGCACAGGAAATGATACCATTGGTTATTCTGTTGTTTTTGTTTTTGTTTTTGTTTTTGAGATGGAGTCTCGCTCTGTCACCCCGGCCAGAGTACAGTGGCATGATCTTGGCTCACTGCAACCTCCGCCTCCCAGGTTCAAGTGATTCTCCTAAGTAACTGGGATTACAGGCCTGCATCACCACATCTGGCTAATTTTTGTATTATTAGTAAAGATGCGGTTTTGTCATGTTGCCCAGGCTGGTCTTGAACTCCTGACCTCAAGTGACCCACTGGCCTTGGCCTCCCAAAGTGCTGGGATTACAGGTATGAGCCACTGTGCCCAGTCCCCTGGTTACTTTGAATATAATTGAGGCAAGAAGCGGGAAGGGGTATACAGGAAACTCTGGCAGCCAGCCTGGGTCTATCACTTAGGCATACTTGGGCATTCATGAGGAAGACCCATCTAGGAAGGGTGTGGGAGAAGGAGGGGACATTTGGGTATCAAACGAAAAGGCTTACAATACAAGTAGACCCTTCCCTCCATTTTTTAGTACATTGAATTTTTGTAAGTTTTTAAAAAGTGACTTTAGGCTTTTAGTCTGAACTAACAGTGAGGCCATTTATAAAAATGGAAAAGCTTGGGAGGAGCAGGTTTGAGGGTGAGGAGCATCAAGAGGTTTGTCCAAGATTAGTTTGAGATGCCTATTATCCAAAAGATTTGTTACACGGGCATCCCGATAGTGAGTCTACAGCTTAGCGGAGAGATCAGGGATGATGTGGCAGAGACCACTAGATCCCTAGTGATAACCACTCTCCTCTTCTGCCTTAGTAACAAAACCCTGATATGTAGTTGGGGATACTACTATCTGAAATAAAGACTACATTTACCAGTCTCCCTTGCAGCTAAATATTACCATGTGGCTAAATTCTGGCCAATGAGATGTAAATGGGAGTTTTGTGAAGAACTTCCAAAGGCGCCTTTAAAGAGAATTGACCAGGCATGGTGGCTCATACCTATAATCCCAGCACTTTGGGAGGCCGACACAGGAGGATCACCTGAGGTCAGGAGTTCAAGACCAGCCTGGCCATCATGGAGAAAGCCTGTCTCTGCTGAAAGTACAAAAATTAGCCAGGTATGGTGGTGTGCACCTGTAATCCCAGCTACCCAGGCAGGATAATTGCTGGAACCCGGGAGGCAGAGGCTGCAGTGAGCCGAGATCGCACCACTGCACTCCAGCCTGGGTGACAAAGCAAGACTCCATCCAAAAAAAAAAAAAGAGAATTGACCTAGTTGGGAGGTCAACCTTTTTTTCCTTCTATTCTCCTATGTATAGTCTGGAATGTGGATGACATGGCTAGAGTTCCAACAGCCACCTTGAAATAATGAGGTGCCTTTGAGGAAGGAAGCCAAAGGCTAGGATAACAAACAGATAAAGTTCCCTTAGTCTCTGATAACTATCAAGGCATACTTGTCCTAGTTTGCCTTCCTTCAAATTTCTCACATAGTCAGTAAAAATAAGCTCTTATTTAGGTTACTATTTCGGTTTTTTTCTGATATGTGTAGCCTAAACTAATACCAAGGGCTGTAACTGAAGATATAGATTTGGGAGTCAATATCATGTAGATGGGGCCAGGCATGCTGGCTCACACCTGTAATCCCAGCACTCATGGAGACTGAAGCAGGAGGATTGCTTGAGGCCAGGAGTTCAAGACCAGCCTGGGAAACATAGCAAGACCCGCCTGGGAAACATAGCAAGACCCATAGCTTCAAAAAAAATTAAAAACTTAACCCGGCATGGTGATGCACACCTGTAGTCCTAGCTACTTTGGAGGCTGAGGTGGAAGGATTGCTTGAGCCCAGAAATTCAAGCCTGCAGTGAACCATAACTGCACCACTGAACTTCAGCCTGAGCAACAGAGCAAGACCTTTTCTCTAAAAACAACAACAACAACAAAAATATAGATGATGTTTAAACAATAGGATTGATGAGATTACCAAGTAGAGATTGTAGAAAGGAGAAGACCTGGAACCAACCGACATTTAAAAGTCAGACACAGAGGGCAGGTGTGGTGGCTCACGCCTGTAAATCCCAGCACTTTGGGAGGCTGAGGCAGGCAGATCACCTGAGATCAGGAGTTTGAGACCAGCCTGCCAACATGGTGAAACCCCGTCTCTTCTAAAAATACAAAAATTAGCCAGGCGTGGTGGCGTGTACCTGTAATCCCAGCTACTTAGGAGGCCGAGGCAGGAGAATCACTTGAACCAAGGAGGCAGAGGTTATGGTGAGCCGAGATTGAACCACTGCACTCCAGCCTGGGCAACAAAGTGAGAACTCATCTCAAAAAAAAAAAAAAAAAAAAAGTCAGACATAGAAAGTAGGACCAGCAAAGAAGACCACAAAGGAAGAGTGAAATAGGTGGAAAACTAGGAGAGTGTGATGTCAACAGAGGCCAAGATTATTTCTGGAAGGGGAGTGGAGTGAACCACATCAAATGCTGCTCACAAGTGAGGTAAGCTGAGGACTGAGAAATGACCAATTGATTTGGCAAAATGGAGTACATCTTGATAGGAACCATTTATTAGAGTGATGAAGACAAGCCCAACTGGAGTACATTGAAGGGAACTGGAGGTGGGAAAGTAGAGAGGACAAATACGGATGTCTCTTTTGAGATGTTTTACTATGAAAAAAGCAGACAGGAGATACGGGGTTAAGGAAGTTTCAAGAGGAATGAGCAATTATTAAGGCATGTTTGCAAACGGTGGGAAATGATTCCATAAAGAGAGACTAACGTGAGGGAAAAGGTGAATAATTGCAGGCGTAAAGTCCTTGAAAAGGAAGACAAATTAGAATCCAGAGAACTCCAGTGAAGTTTTCCCCAACAGATTTTTTAACCTATGGGAGAGCAGTTTTAGGAAAATGGAGGAGGCAAAATCCAAAATTGTGTGAGTTTAAGGAATGAAATATGGAACTAAAAATAACACAACTAAAATGACATGAGTGGTTCTCTCTGGGTAGTACAGGATTTGGGATAATTTTTTTCTGTGCTTCTTTATACATTTCTGTGACTTTCAAATTTTCTGGAAGGAATTCTTACCACTATCATAATCAGAAAAAAAATTGCCAAAAGTTTAAGAAAAGTGAAGTCAATAAGTGTACTGAATTCCAGCTGTCTTGGAAGTAGGCCCACCCCTGGGAATAGAGGAAGTGCAGCAAGAGTAGCTAGACACTTAAGTGACCCTGGCAGGAAAGCCATGTTGTCCATGATGAAACTGTTTCTCCTTTGCAAATCTCCAGTCCCATATCTGCTAGGTATTACGAATTCAATGTGCTCCAGATACAGAATGAAGTTCAGTCTAGCAGGCAAAACACAATACTTAAAAAGGGTGGCTGCAGTCATTGCTGCTGTTCAGTATTGTGGTTGCCTCAGGCAAGGCTTGGAAGTCTAGTCAGACGGACACTTCACACTACAGAAATGTCTACCTGCAGGCAGCCACGCTACTGGAGTCCAAGACCAGGACTGATGGGGTCAAAGGTGAGTTTGTAAGAACAAAACTAAGGCCCATGGCCAGATGCAGTGGCTCATGCCTGTAATCCCAGCACTTTGGGAGACCAAGGTGGGTGATCACCTGAGGTCAGGAGTTCGAGACTAGCCTGGCCAACACAGTGAAATCCGTCTCTACTAAAAATACAAAAATTAGCTGAGTTTGGTGGTGGGTGCCTGTAATCCCAGCTACTCAGAAGGCTGAGGCTGGAGAACTGCTTGAACCCAGGTGGTGGAGGTTGCAGTGAGTTGAGATCATGCCATTGCACTCCAGCCTGGGTAACAAGAGCAAAAATCCATCTCAAAAAAAGAAAAGAAAAGAAAAGACAATTAAGCACCAGGAGATCTACCATAGTGCTCCATTTAACAGAGGCCTCACAGGACCTCTGAGCTGATTATTTCCAGGTGAGACCTCACATACCTACAGTGATGCACTAAGAGGACGAAAAAAAGGTGACTCTCATCATACAGCTTTGAACATGCTTCCCATTACCAGATTGTTCATCTGCCTTGCATTATAAATTAAGGTATTTACAATCCTACAATTATTTTATGAGCAGCACAATTACATTGCATTATATTATTCTTTGATTTAAAAACCCCACGGTTTTAGAGACATTTTTAATGTACCACATTTAAAACTAGCCCTGTTATAGTATTTCTTTATTTTTTGAAGTTAATAGACTTTATTTTTTTAGAATAGTTTTATATTTACAGAAAAATTGAAGCTGGGCACTGTGGCTCACACCTGTAATCCCACTACTTTGGGAGGCCGATAAGGGTGGATCACCTGAGGTCAGGACTTTGAGACCAACTTGGCCAACATTACTAATAATACAAAAAATTAGTTGGGTCTGGTGATGCATGGCTGTAATCCCAGTTACTAGGGAGGCTGAGGCAGGAGAATAGCTTGAACCCAGGAGGCAGAGGTTGCAGTGAGCTGTGATAGTGCCACTGCACTCCAGCCTCAGTGACAGTGTGAGACTTCGTCTCAAAAAAAGCTAGGAAGGAAGGAAGGAAGGAAGGAAAAATTGAGCAGATAGTACAGAGTTCCAATGTTCTCCCCTCATCCCCTCCCTGCTCCCAGCACACAGTTTCCCCTATTATTCATATTTTGTGTTAGTGTAGTGTGTATTTATTTGTTACAATTGATGAATCAATATTGGTACATGATTGGTACCAATTACTGGACTTTACCAAATAAAGTCCATAGTTTACATTTGGGTTCACTCTTGGTGTTGTACAGTTCTACAGGTTTTGACAAAAGTATAAGGTCATGTATTCACCATCATGGTGTCATACAGAGTAGTTTTGCTGCTCTAAAAATCCCCTGTGGGTCACCTATTCACTCTTCCCCTTCTTCGCTCCCCTTGGCAACCATGGATCTTTTTACTGTCTCTATAGTTTTGCCTTTTCCAGTATATCATATAGTTGGAATCATGCAGCATATAGTCTTCTGAGATTGGCTTCTTTCATTTAGAAATACTCATTTAAGATTCTTTTTGTGGCTAGATAGTTCATTTTTTTTTAATCACTGATTACTATAACATTGTCTGGATATACCACAGTTTGTTTATCCACTTACCCATTGAAAGACAACTGGTTGCTTCTAATTTTCAGCAATTGTGAATAAATATAAATGTTTGTGCACAGGTTTTTACGTGGACATAAATTTTCAGTTCAATTAGGTAAATACCAAGGAGCATGACTGGAAGATCACATGGTAAGACTATGTCTAGCTTTGTAAGAAACTATCAAGCTGCTTTCCAAAGTGGCTGTGCCATTTTGCATTCTCACGAGCAGTGAATGAGAGTTCCTGTTGCTCCACATCCTTGTCAGCACTTGGCGTTGTCAGTGTTCTGGATTTTGGCCATTCTAATAGGTATGTAGTGGTAACCCATTGTTGTTTTAACTTGCAATTTTCTAATGCCATGTAATGTGGAGCACGTTTTTATATGCTTATTTGTCATCTGTATATCTTCTTTTGGGAGGTATCTGTTCAGATCTTTGTCCACTTTCTAATGGGACTGTTTGCTTTCTTATTGTTGAGTTTTGAAATTTTTTTATATGTTTTGGACACAAGTCCTTTATCAGATATGTATTTTGCAGATATTTTGTCTTGGTCTATGACTTGTGTTTTCATTCACTTAATGTTTATTTAATATACTAAGAGCCTAAAAAATTGCAAGTGGCTCAGGCTTCCCTTGACCTCTGAGAAAGTAGAGATGAGATAGGTGAGAAGCAAATAAAAATTTCTGGACCTCTTTAGCCATGAGACGTAGCAGTTCCTAGCCACTCAGACCACTAGTCCTTGCAAAACAAGGAAGAAAAGAGAAATAGTCATATAACCTTACCATATGCCAAGCACAAAGCATTTTACATATATTATTCCATAGCTACCTCAAGAAGTAAATTGTGCCAGGGTGGCTCACGCCTATAATCCCAGCACTTTGGGAAGCCAAGGCGGGTGGATCACAAGGTCAGGAGTTCGAGACCAGCCTGGCCAGCATGGTGAAACCCCGTCTCTACTAAAAGTACAAAAAATTAGCCAGCGTGGTGGTGCGTACCTGTTGTCCCAGCTACTCGGGAGGCTGAGGCAGGAGAATTGCTTGAAACTGGAAAATGGAAGTTGCAGTGAGCCGGGATGGCGCCACTGCACTCCAGCATGGCGATAGAGGGAGACCTTGTTTCAAAAAAAAAAAAAAAGTAAATTGTATCATTTAGATAGGAAGAAATCCATCAAACCTGTTAAGTATCAAACAAGTGAAACTATCCAAGGTCTCATACCTATGATGTGGCAGAATGGTGACTCAACTCTGCAATGAACATCACTGGGCCAAATACAAGACTACCCTGTCTCAAGGCAGGTCCCACAGGGGATGGAGGAAAGCGCAGTCTACCGCAGGCAGAGGGTGCTGGAGTGGGGCTCATTCTGTGCCAATGTTGATTGAGACCTCAGGGGCTCTGCTTGTGGGTGGAAGAACTCCTCCCAGTAAGATGGATCCAGAAGATCTCTTTGATTTCAAAAAAGATCTCAATAAACAGTGGGGATATAGGGAAGGGAGTCTAATTTTCGTGGCTCAAGAAATAGGCAAAAATTAAGCAGGGTGTTAAGGCTTTAAACAAGCAGGCTGAAGCCCAGCACAAGGCTTTGACAGAGCTAGGGAACTGGAGCAAAAATGAAGCAAGCTCAGTCACTGCCATACCAGCAACGTGGTGGGAGTTTGAGAGAACCCATCACTGAGGAAGTGAGAGAGGCTGGGCCTACCACAGGATCCCCAGCTGCGGAGAGCAAGGCCCACTCCTGCACTGCTGATTGGTGGGTCTGAGTCTGTCTTATCAGGGCAAGATGAAGGTCTGCACATGGTTAAGATTTCCTGTTAAATGTCCTCAGAGCCTGCCATGGAAGGGAACGTCCTCAGAGACCACAAACAGAGTCTTAAGCCGTAAGCCAGGACTTGGGGGAGAAAAGTGAAGAACACAATTATCAGAAGTGAGCACTAAGCTTAGCATTATTTGATGCCTGTTCTCAGTGCTGAGCTAGGGAAGGCTGAAACTCCCCTGACTTTAAGACCCATCCCAGAGATGAGCTTGGGGCTTAGCTTAAAGGTGGGGCCAGGTGGGGGCTAGTGATAGAAACAAGGCTGTAGTAAATGAAGAGCACACCTGTGCCAGACTGGCAGCTGGGACTGTAAAGGGAGGAAGACTTTGTCATAGACTTTGCAGACCAGATAAATTCTGCAAACGGAAATTCCAAACCCCTTTAAGATTCAGGTGCACTGACTGTTGACAATAGCAAAGACCTGGAACCAACCCAAATACCCATCAATGATAGATTGGACAAAGAAAATGTGGCATATATACACCATGGAATACAATGCAGCCATAAAAAACGATGAGTTCGTGTCCTTTGTAGGGACATGGATAAATCTGGAAACCATCATTCTTAGCAAACTGACAGAAGAACAGAAAACCAAACACTGCACGTTATCGCTTATAGGCGGGTGTTGAACAATGAAAACACATGGGCACAGGGAGGGGAACATCACACACTGGGGTCTGTTGGGGGTGGGGGCTAGGGGAGGGACAGCAGGGGGGCAGGGAGGTTGGGGAGGGATAACACTGGGAGAAATGCCTGATGTAGGTGACAGGGGGATGGGGACAGCAAACCACCATGGCATGTGTGTACCTATGCAACAATCCTGCAAGATCTGCACATGTACCCCAGAACTTAAAGTACAATTAAAAAAAAGATTCAGGTGCACTGTGTTTAATGCAATAGAAATGTTCCTAAAAAGCAATATATAAATCAAATTTTTGTAAATTGATGGTTTGAGTGACCCAGGGGAATTTGCTACTTAAAGGAAATTATTATTTTTGTAAATTTGGTTTCAACTCATTGGATTTTCTTAAATAGAGCATTCTTTCAATCGGATTTTCTTCTGTCAGAGAGTGAGACATATATTTCTGGTATGTAAAAAAAAAGTAATACAGCTGGGCATGGTGGTACATGCCTGTAGTCCTAGCCACTCAGGAAGCTGAGGTGGTAGGATTGCTTGAGCACAGGAGTTTGAGGCTGCAGTGAGCTATGATCACAGCACTGTACTCCAGTCTCGTGTCAGAGCAAGGCCCTGTCTCTGAAAAAGAAAATAATTAAAAGTAATGGATGCTACTAGTACATCTTGAATTTAGTAAGGTTTAAATTGTATTCCTTACAATATATTCATTAAATTTAAAAATGTGGTCTAAACCAGTGGTTCTTACATCGACTGTACACAGAATTAAACTGGAAGTTTTAAAAATACTGATTCCTGGGCCCCACCACTTC
Organism: Aotus nancymaae; assembly: GCF_030222135.1. Taxonomy (NCBI): domain Eukaryota; kingdom Metazoa; phylum Chordata; class Mammalia; order Primates; family Aotidae; genus Aotus; species Aotus nancymaae. The sequence goes on from NW_026988420.1 coordinate 12,757,282, forward strand.
AGCTTCTGAGTCACTGGGAAACATAGGAAGGTACCAGGGTCTCCCCAACAGGAGCCTATGGCTTAGAAGTCTTTGTGCAGCCATAGACCTTGACAGCAGAATGAGGTTAACCCAGAGATGGTCTCACTGCCACCATCGTAGTACCTCCCTCCCCTAGTACCCATGGAAAATAGATCTCGAGCTTACATTGAGCACAGTGATCTCATGATGATGGGGGAGGGGGGCCACTGGCCAAATAAGGTGGGGGTTCTCTAAAGCCAAGAGGTGACAACCACTCTCCAGGCTGATGTGAGACCAGACCCTGGTTACAACAGCTCCATTGGCTCTAGAACCAGGCTTTCAGGTACAAGGCAGGGTGTATCACTGTCCCTAGGGGGCCTGTGACCTTCATGAAGAATTCTAGCAACATGATTTTATATCTACTTGTATCTTACCTAAAAATTATTAGAAGAAAACTGAATATGGTCTTGTGATAAACAGAATAATACCCACCCATCCCGCAGTGATGTCCACATCCTGCTCCTTGACATTGTGAATATGTTAGGTCACATGGTAAAAACACATGGTTGCTAATCTACTGATTAACTGACTGACTGATGGGAAGATTATCCTGGGTTATCTGAGGGCACCTGAAGTAACCACAAGGATCCTTAAAAGCTGAATCGAGAGGCAGCAGAGAAATCAAGAGAGATAACAGCTTGAGCCTTAAGGACTCAACTCCACATTGCCAGGGAAGTGGGGCCATGAGCCAAGGGATGTGGACAGCCTTTAGAAGTTGGAAAAGGTGGCCAGGCCCAGTGGCTCCCATCTGTAATCCCAGCACTTTGGGAGGCCGAGGCAGGTGGATCACCTGAGGTCAGGAGTTCAAGACCAGCCTGGCCAACATGGCGAAACCTCATCTCTACTAAAAAATGTGTAAAAAATTAGCTGGGCATGGTGGCGGCACCTGTAATCCCAGCTACTCAGGAGGCTGAGGCAGGGATAATTGCTTGAACCCAGGAGGCAGAAGTTTCAGTGAGCCGAGATTGCGCCACTGCACTCCAACCTGGGGACAGAGCAAGACTCCACCTCAAAAAAAAAAAAACAGTTGAAAAGGAAAGATGCTCTACTCTACAGCTACCAAGGGACACACATTGCTGCTGACACCTTGATTTTAGCCCAGTAAGACCCACATTAGACTTCTGACCACCAGAACTGCAAGATAATAAATTTGCATTGTTTTAAACCACTGAATTTCTAGTAATTTTTTTTGATAGCAGAAACAGGAAAGTAAAACCCATGACTAAGTTCTCAAATTTTGTTTTTCATTAGAATGCAAGAAAAGGAAACTAGAACTTAAAAGTCTGACAGATTCCCCTTTTTAGAAAAATATTGGGGACTTGTAGGCTGTCAGATTCCCCTTTTTATAAAATACTGGGGTGACTTGCAAGGCCCTGCAAGTCACCCCAATATTTTACTTTTCTTCTCTTTAATAGACAAAGATTGTATATCTAAGGTGACTGGGCTCATTTTTCAGGCCAAGTTTTTAGCACAGTATGAGAGGATTATGGTAAGATCCAGAATTCATATTTTAAAAATCTCCCTAGGTATCTTTAATATGTGGCCACGTTTGTGCACCACTGGTCTACAATTTAAATTCTAACCAACATAATTACAAGGTGGTTGCATTCCTAGAGAATGAGTACTGGTGGGTTATCATTAATCTGGGAGGACAGAACTCAGGTGATATGTACAGAGATGGGGCCTGGTGATGTAACATTTTATCTGTGACCTGCAGAATGGAATAGCCAGCATGCCAATTCAATGTGAATGTGGCACCAAATGGAAGACAGGTGGAGGAGGGCATTTTAATTCATTAATGAAGGTTGTTAGGATGGAGGGTTTATTGATTCTGAGGACAGGTGACAGCAGGCTGAGAAGCTGCCAGCGGAGTTGCTGGGAGTTGAATGCAGTTCAGAGAAGGCAAATGCAGAATAATATACCTTCTGTAACAGGTAAGAACAAGCACAACAACTGGCAGGGCTGGGGAAGACCTTGTAACATTAGAAAAGGGTCTGGAGACAAGGTCAGTCGCAGATTAGTGTGGGTGTTAGGGGGAGTGAGTGGATGCCAGAGGGCCACTTGGCCTGGGCCTCTTATTCACATATGTCTTGAAATTTAGGCTCTTGACATCTCTTGGTATCTGATAAGGTGTTTGTTAATGTAAAAGCATGCAAAACATGCCAGTTTATAATTCCATTTCTGCAACGTTTCCTTTGTTAATGTATGGGGAGCCTGAAAATATGAGGCTAGTGGCCTAGATGTCTCAACTTCAAAAGTCTATGGTGGCTCACGGGACTCATTCAGCCCTGCAGTTCATGAAGCAATCTAAGTGGACCCCCATAGGATATTTTTGGAAGGATGCACCAAGAACAGTGAGGGTCTCTAGTTAGCTGGGCCAGGAGAATTGGAATCTCTGCAGAGAGGAAAAGAGATTTGCCTTTTTTTTTTCCTAAATACAATTTTAATAGACCCTTTTTTTGTTTTCCTCTTTTCCTCCCAGAGTTATACATGCAGTTAATCAAATGTCAAGCAACAAGTCTTGTTATTAAAAAAAACAGACGTCCCTTAGTCTCTCCTCCCCACTTTTTAGACTTTCAGCTTTTAGATAATTCTTTTGGTATTCACTTCCAGGTCTCTACATTAACATGCTTGAAATGCTGTTCCTTGATTTTTCAACTATAGCTATTATGTGATTTTTCCCCAGGGTAGAAGATTAGGATTTGGTGTCTTTCCTCCTGCTGTCCCAGTGGGACACACTCATCCGTCCCCATTTCCCATCCTTGCAACAGAGTTATGTTGTAATGCATGCTGGTAAGGTGATGTTCAATGTATGTGTTACAGCAATAGTCACAGCTAAGCCATAGAGTAAACTATGACCACTTTCCCTTTCCCGAACACCTTTTTTTTTCTCTCTCTCTTTGAGATAGGGTCTTGCTCTGTCATCCAGCCCAGATAATTTTGTTTGTTTATTTGTTTGTTTTTTGGGGTTTTTTTTGAGACAGGGTTTCACCTTGTTGCCCAAGCTGGTCTTGAACTCCTGGTCTCAAGCGATTCACCCACCTCTGCCTCCCAAAGTGCTGGGATTACAGGCATGAACTACTGTGCCCGGCCTCCTGCACACCTTTTTTTGTTGCTCCTGGAGCTAATAACTGTTTTGGTTTTTGTTTGCTTCATTTTCTATGTACAGTATTTATTTGCTTTTTGTCTACCTCTGCTGTCAAGGCATTCAGAATTTTCAGATGTTCTAATAATTTCACCAGTCTCCTAAAAAAAAAAAAATCTCTCCCATAGCCTTATAGCATGCTCTAACCTGCACCTGAGACACAGCTCTCATTTTGGAATCTCCCTTCACCATCATCACAGAGATTCTCTTGCCTCATTCCTGGTTGAACTTTTGAGTCCTCTTTCTTAGTTTATTATTTTGACGTATGTTTGGGGACTTCCTAAGGCAGGAGCATGGGATATAAATTCTCAAGAACTTGGATGTCAGAAAATGTTTGTTTTTACTCTAGTCTGACACTTGATGGATTATTTGGGCCAAGTATAGAATTCTAGAGTATAAACAATTTTTCTTGAGAATTCTGAAAGCCATTGCCATCTGGCCTTCTATTGCTATTGAGAAGTCTGATGCCATTCTGATTTGTCATCCTTTAGGTAGGACTTGTTTGCTCCTCTTCTTTGAAAGTCGGTAGCATCTGTTCTTTGTCCTCACTATTTTGAGATATCACACTGGTGTGCCTTAGTGTGGGTCTATTCTCTTTCTGCTGGCATTTGGTAGGCCTTTCATTCCAAAAATGCATGCTTGTTAGTTGTGGGAAATTATTTCTTTAATGACTTTCTCTCTTCTGGTTTCTCTGTTCACTCTTTTTAGAACTCCTATTTGCAATATTAAACCTTCTGTTCTGTTTTCCTGATTTTCTTTTCTTTTCTTTTCTTTTTTCGAGACAGAGTCTTGCTTTGTCGCCCAGGCTGGAGTGCAGTGGTGTGATCTCGGCTCACTGCAACGTCTGCCTCCCAGGTTCAAGTGATTCTCGTGCCTTGGCCTCTAAAAGTAGCTGGGATTAGAGGTGCCTGTCACCATGCCCAGCTATGTTTTCCTGATTTTCTTATATTTCCTTTCATTTGTCCATTTCTTTCTCTTTTGCTGTAATTTCAGAGATTTGCTTTTCTTCATTTTCTAACTCTTATTCAATTTTTAATTTTTAATCATATTTCTAATTTCCAAGAGGTCATATGTGTTCCCTGAATGTTCCTTTTACTAACATTATATTCTTTTTTGATAGTTATCTATCTTACCTATGAGGATATTAATCAGAGGATATTTGACATTTTCTTCACCCTGTACAGTCTCTCTTTCCTTGAAGTTGCTTTTTCCTATTCCTCTTGGTCTCTGTATTTCATGTGAGAGGTTTTCCTCAGTGTCTGTTAAACCTTGATTACCTGTTAGTATTTAAGACTGGAGCTAAAAAGCTGAGTAGAGATTTTGAACCAATTAGGCCTTGTTGTCCGGAGGCTCCACGACATGCTCTGGCTGGGTTATTTGGCTGAAGGACCCACACAATAGTGCCTTTAAATTTTTACTCTTATGGAGATCAAATTCCCCTTAGAACACTCTTCCAGACTCATGTTCAAAGGATATAATTCTGGCAACCAGCATCATCGGAGCTCACTGGGGAAAGAGCAGTGGATCTCAGTGTCTGTCCACTTAATTTTTCAGTTTCCAACACAGCATCCAGCCCTCAACTCTGCCCAGTGTCCTCCTATTGGTAGACCTTCTGTTCTAGACTTTGTGGCCTGGTGCAGGCAGGGGACCTGGGAGTCAAAGTGCTTCCTAAACAGACTTTGAACCACTCCTGGTTTTAGGATGCCCCACCCCACTTCCAGGTACCTGGCGCTGCCAATTCCTGAGCCTTGTGAGATTCTGGTTGTTTCTCAAATTTCATCACTGCTGACTTAGGATTCAGTTTTCCTATGTCTGTTGTATCATTGGCCACACTTCTTACTTTCTAGCTTTCAAAATGTTGCTATAGGGAGTTGAAAAAAAATGCTGCTATCATTTCTTCTGTTTTTATCAGAAGGAAGAAAAAGGAGACTCTGTGTGTGTGTGTGTGTGTGTGTGTGTGTGTGTGTGTGTGTGTTCTGTTCTCCATCTTTACCTGGAAGTTGGGAGACTTACTTATCACTCTTTAATTTTTTTCTGTTGTTTTATTGTTTAATCAATGTTTTAGTTACAAACTATTAATTACTGAGGATTGTTTTACTTTTTAAGTTAGGATAATCTAGTTCATTTTTATCAAAGCAGCTATGAGAGTATAGCATGTAAAAACTGCAAAATAATGATCAGCCTTTAAAGCTTTGAGTGTTTCCCAAGTGCTGAGCTCTGTCATACCTGCATGTATGTGCATGTGTATTTACAAAGGAGACAGCTGTGGCCAACGTGGAGAAGGTAATGTACCCACAAACAATGACACAAGACCAATAAAAAATTATACACCTATGAGCAGGAAATGAAGTAGGTCACAATGAGTCATCATCTGTTGTGTGAAATTCTCAGGTTATCGTTACCTGAGCCCAGAGAAGAGTTTTCAGTTCGGCTGGACACGAGCTATCCCACTCATAATGAATCTGCTAAAGCCATTAGTTGTTTCCTAATTTTTTTATATATAAATGTATTTTTTTGCAGATTATACATGTCATATTGATATCAGTATAATACTAACATACAAATATGTAGAGATTTTTTAAAGGATGCAATGGAAAATAAAATGAGAAGTTCTAATATTTTTATTCAGTACCTCAGTGTCTTACACACCAAGGAACTTTCCACCAAAAGACTCCTACTCAGACCCTACCTAGGCATTCTGAATCAGAACTTCTGAGGGTAGGGCCCTAGACAGACAGCCAAATGCCTAGGCAGATAAAAAGGGGAGAATCTCCCACTCTCCCCACAAGTGTTTACATCAGATGCTTTTGTGCAGGTGAAGGAACATGCCCAGGGCCTTGTCTCAGCATGCCCACATGAGCCCTGGGGGAGCAGGGTGAAGCCACAGCCCTGGTATTCAGTCTGTGAGGTGGGATCTTGTTAGCAAGAGGTTTTTTTTTTTTTGGTTTTCCCTTTTCACCCAATAAAATAAAATCCTTCTATTCACCTTTCAATGTGTCCATGTGCCTAAATTTTCTTGGTCATGTGACAAGAAACTGGTTTTAGCTGAATCAGGAGCAAAATTCTGAAACACTAGCACAGACATTTTGAAAAAGTTTCCTTGCTGATTCCCATATGCATCTCTGGTTAAAAATACAATTCTAAAGATGTAAGAATTAGAATTAGAATTAGAACCCTTAAAACATTGAACATAGTAGTCAAATAGCTACTAAATGCAAAGAGCAGGCAATTAACACTGGGAAATACAGTTCAATAGAATATCTGGATCATCACATGCCTCAAAAAACATTGTGTACTCCTTCTCCCAACTCCATAGTTTTCTTCCTCTGTCTCTGTCCTTTCCTTTCAATTTTATTTATTAATTATTATTAATTTTTGAAATGGGAGTCTCTCTAAGTTGCCCAGGCTGCTCTCAAATGATCCTCCAGCCTCAGCCTCCTAAAGTGCTGGGATCACAAGCATGAGCCAATGTGCCTGGCCTCCCCTCAATTTTCTTTTTTTTTTTTGAGATGGCGTTTTGCTCTTGTTGCCCAGGCTGGAGTGCAATGGCGCAATCTTGGCTTGACACAACCTCTGCCTCCCAGGTTCAAGTAATTCTCCTGCCTCAGCCTTCTGAGTAGCTGGGATTATAGGCATGCACCACCATGCCAAGCTAATTTTGTATTTTTAGTAGAGACGGGGTTTCTCCACGTTGGTCAGCTTAGTCTCGAATTCCTGGCTTCAGGTGATCCACCCGCCTCAGCCTCCCAAAGTGCTGGGATTACAGGCACAAGCCACCAAGCCCAGCATGCCTCAATTTTAATATAACTTGACCTTTACTATTATATGCATAGATATTCATTATAGAAAATATAGATAAACAAAAAAGAAGAAAACAAAAATGTACTTATAATTCTACCATTCCAAAATAATGAAAATGTTTATTTATAGCCTTCAAGATATTTATGCAAACATATATTTAAAAGGGAATCGGCCAGGCTTAGTGGCTCATCCGTGTAATCCCAGCACTTTGGGAGGTAGAGGCGGGTGGATCACCTGATATCAGGAGTTTGAGACCAGACTGCTCAACATGGAGAAACCCCATCTCTTCTAACAATACAAAAATTAGCAGAACATGGTGGCAGGCACCTGTAATCCCAGCTACTCAGGAGGCTGAAGCAGGAGAATTGCTTAAACCTGGGAGGAGGAGGTTGCAGTGAGCTGAGATCGTGCCATTGCACTCCATCCTGGGTGACAAGAGCAAAACTTCGTCTCAAAAAATAAATAAATAAACAAATAAAAATAAAAAATAAAAGGCAATCATACTGTATGTGCCATTTTTAACTGACTTTTTTCACTGTGTAATTATATATTTTTTTTCTGAGATAATGAGAGTGAAAGCTCTGACAGAGCAAGGAACAGTGGCAAGAGAGCTGATCAACAAAAAGCAGGTGATGAGATCAAGCTACCCCGCTAACCTGCTTAACTGCAATCCTCTCCCTCATATTCTCTTCCCTCCACCTTCTGATCCTCCCTAACTTCATGTCTCTCCCTCTGTTTGCCTTCTACATGCCTTTCCCTTTCTCTTTTCCACTACCTTCTACCCTCAATTCTCTCTACTAAAGCAACCGAGACCTTCAGGACAAGGGTTAATATTTAATAGAATTAAACTTCCTGCTAATTTGACAAGAGATGAATAATCAGGAGCTGGAGCAACAGCTGCACCCTCCTCTGCAGTGGGGATTTTCTGAGCAAGCCCAGGCAAGAGCCCTCTGTTCTTTATTTTTCTTTTTAGAGACAGAGTTTCGCTCTTGTTGCCCAGGCTGGAGTGCAATGGCGCTATCTTGGCTCACTGCAACCTCTGCCTCCCAGGTTCGAGCAATTCTCCTGCCTCAGCCTCCCAACTAGCTGGGATTATAGGCATGTGCCACCATGCCCAGCTAATTTTGTATTTTTAGTAGAGATGGGGTTTCATCATGTTAGTCAGGCTGGTCTAGAATTCCTGACCTCAAGTGGTCCACCTGCCTCAGCCTCCCAAAGTGCTGAGATGATAGACGTGAGCCACCTCGCCCAGCCTGAGCCCTCTTTTGTTGATGACTATCTGTTGTTTCCACTCACGAGCCCAAATTAAAGTTTTTTATTTGCCTTAGAAGCAAGGTGTGGCCAGAGACAGCCGGGGTACCCAGATTGTCAGAGAAGAGCCATGTCAAGAAGATTGTGTTTCTGGAATTGGAACCAAGGGAGATAGAGCTATGGTTGACACAAGATGAGGACTGATGGGCAGGCATGAAAATTCAGAACAAACCAGCTGCAGCGCTTCCCCACTGGTTACAAAACCAGTCACAGAAAACCAGTTCCTCTTGCTTTAGGTGGGAAGAATCTGCCACATGCTGGTTACCTCAACCCTACTGACAAACACATTTCCACTGCAGTTATTAATCCACTGGTAGTGAGGAAAGTTTTCTGAACTTTGAAAACTTCACTGGTCTGGTGTGAAAGAAAGCAAGCACTTTCTACTACACTAAAGCCAAATTGTGTTTACCAGAGGCTGTGGAAAATTACCATTTTCATTAAACGTAAATCATTGCCCCCAAGTCAACTACATTCTTGGGGATGAAATTGTCACTGGCTTTATTAACTAGGAAAGGCTACATTACCCAGCTCTCTAAAGGCACGCTACTGTGGAAGGTTCTAGAAAACGAGTGGAAAGTGACTCATTCTCCACCCTCATTCCCAAAACCAAAACTTCCCCATGCAGCAAAACACCCCCTGCAGCAGCAGGAGTTTATGGATTATCCTCAGAGTGGGGGTGTAGCACGTAGGTCACTAGATGCTTCAGGGGGCAGCAATTAAGTGCTTCACCAGGGGTGTTAGTCACAGTGGGTGGGAACTTCCCTGTCATCCTGCAGAAATGGGAGCCAGAGAAGCTAGTAATAGCTGAAGAGAAGGAGGCCCCACCCTCTATAACCTCTCCCTTTTCCCAGCAGCAAGTACTTTATAAGCAGCACTTAGCATATATACAAGGTCAGAAAAGAGGTGAAAAATAGGGGAAGGTGTTTTGACATAAATATTTCCAGAAAGGATCTGTTAAGGAAGAGCATCTCTGTCTTACGGCAGAGTTGAAACTTAAAAAGAAAAAAATATTCATGTGAGAAAAACTAGAACATCTTTTCCTCCCCCTCACCCAGAGAAACAAATCTCAACTTGTAGTGGCACCTGAAGTTTTACCATTAGTGACTCATTCCTTCGTGAGTTGCAGGAGACTTGGCATTTAAGAGGTCTGTATTGAAATGCAAATATTTATGAGACCTGCCAATAATTTTCACTTGCACCAGCATCCTTGAGATGACCTTCAAATACAGACTCCTGGCACATACAAGTATATGTCATCCCCCTAGTCCTCACCACAACCATGACCTTCAGCCAATAGGCGTGTTCTCCAGTTCTCTGGCTTCTGATGGGACCTTGATATAGCTAACTTTAGTTCTTGCTTTTGCAGGTTAGAAAATGATTTCCACTGTGGTGACAGTTTGGCTGCCTTAATCAGAACAGACCCTTAATAATTAAGGATGAAAGCAATGGAATACTGGAAGTAGTTGGGTTTGTAAAATGTTAGCATGTCAAAAGGGAGGGCGGCTACACAGGAGTCAACACTGCCACCTTCCTCCACTGAATCCATGGCCCCTTCCTGTATTGTGTCTCGTTCTTTTCTCCCTGGTTTCTCTACAATTACATTCTCTTTCTCCTTTTTCTCCTACCCCTCAAGACACAGATATATTCAGAATGCAATTGTATTTGTCTTATATGCACTTAATCATTTAGTACTGTCTTTAAACAACATAGTGAGAAATAAAATTCTAAGCCCCCAACTGACTGAATGGACCCTTTCTTGACCAAAGGATCCCCAGAGGAACCTTGGAAGCAGAATTCATGGCTACAATCTGGCACCTCCTCCCTTGATAAAAGTCATTAGGTTTCCTTCTCTAAGGTCTAAACAGAAACCAGCCCTTTAAACAGACTGCTAGCTTGTCTTCCCAAACACGGAACAAAAACAAGATAAGATTAATGGTTCCTTCATCACCCCCCAAGACCTCTGCTTCCTCTATTCCCCTTTTCTTCAATGCTTGCCTTATCTTATGTGAAATGTAGATTTCTGGGGTACTAACTAAAGTCTCACAGATACATTCTCATTGGTCTCACTGCTGCCCCTCCCCCATTCCTTTTAAAGGAAAAATGAATAAATACTAAACCTCCTGAGAATCTCTTTGGAAAAAAGAGCCACAGATGCTTCTGTGACTCATGTTTTTTCCCCCGGCACACCCTCAAGCTGGCTCAAAACCTAGATGATTTGAATCTTATGCTTCAATCACTCATTTTGGTTTTCAATAGGTTTAATATTTTACTTGAGAATAGAGTCGTGTCAGTGAGCTGACCTTTCTTTACTCAATGGGCTTAGCAGCTATGACAGTGGAAAAAAGGTCCTTACCTTTGTTTCATGATGTTAAGAGTGAAGGGATCATTGATAGGTGCTGAGAACCACAGGGCCACCTAGAGAGTGTCAGAGAGTAATAAGGGTGAGTTGAGGATTTGAAAAAACAAGACCAGATCTCTTAAGGAAGAGCATCTCTAACTCATGGCAGAGTTGAAACAAGATCCCTGCCTCCCCCACCCCAGATTGCCAAAAGAACAAGTTAAAATCAGCCCTGACCAGTGAGCCCTGGTTAACAGTCCACCCTAGGGCAGCAGCAAAGACCCCACAGGTTGCTCTCCACTCACACTCTCCGTAAGATTTCCTCAGGTGGGGAGGGCACATGGACCCCAGGGTTATCTCGCAGAGTTGGGACAACCATAATGTGCCTCTCCTGCCTGTTGGTCTTTTTTTCCCCACTTCAATACATACAGGTGAAATCAAATGAAAATTAATACCAAGGACCCCACAAAGGGTAAAGAAGCCACTACAAGCCAAGAAAGCAGAGTGTGTGGACAGAAGAAGTGGAGAAGTCACTCCAGATTCTCTGGGTGGCTAGGTGTAGTTTGGAAGACAAAGTTACTGGTATTTTCAAGCATCAGCTGGCCAAGTCCTCTTCTTCCCTAGGTGGGGATGCCTCCATGAGCTCCAACAAGCAGCCTGGCCCACCTCCCAGCTCTGCTCAGCTGCTGGGCACCCCATGGAATGGAGAAGGTGAAGCCCATAATGAACACACCGCCCTGGGCACTTACTTCCCCCAACCAAAGAGGCGCTCCTCTCCTGGGCCTAGACCTCTTCCGGAGACCAGCATGTGACAGAGCCACAACCTCCGGTCCCTGTGTCAGCCATCTGCAGTTCCTCCTTTTCCCTTTCCTCTCTCCCCTCATAAACAATGACCGTTAACTGTCCCACTAGCTACAGATTTTGATGCCAAGATTAGCTTTGGTCAAGATGATAATCTCCATCCTCCAAAACAATGACTGAAATGTTTTATTTTATGGCTAGGAACTTTACTTTCTTTCATATAGAATATTTAATATATTTTCACTGTGCTTGTTTTTGTTCTGTGTGGTGATAGTTAACAGCAGAATTGATGCTACCCAAGAAATAAACAAGGAACTTCTTGAGAACAGGAGGAACTAAGCATGCAGTTGAAAGTAGAGGCCCAAAAGAGAGCTTATTCTATATTTAATTCCTTCTCTGATTTGTGTAATCTCCTCACCACACACACAAAAAAATCAACGAATTGTGTAACTCAGTATCTCAAGTATCATAACAACTTGAGTGTTCCCTGTTCCACCCTTGCCACACATAGAATTTTTTTTTTTTTTTTTGAGATAGGGTCTCACTTATTGCCCAGGCTACAGCGTGATCTCGACTCACTGCAACCTCCAGCTCCCGGGTTCAAGTGATTCTCCTGTCTTAGCCCTCTGAGTATATGGGACTACAGTGTGAGCCACCATGCCCGGCTAATTTTTTGTATTTTTAGTAGGATGAGGTTTAACCATGTTGGCCGGGCTGGTCTTGAACTTTTGACCTTAGGTGATCCGCCCACCTTGGCCTCCCAAAGTGCTGGGATCACAGGTGTGAGCTGCCATGCCCGGCCCACACATAGAATTCTTAATAAGAAATTAAAGCACATAGCATCTATTGTTTTAAGCAGGTAGCCCCTGCTGCCATTTGCCAAAGACTGGGAAAGTTCCCATTTGTATAAATCCCAGGTACCAATACTTGCAGCTTTCTCTTCTCTAAGTTAAAGTCTAAAAACTAGAATTTCAGAACAGTGAAGGAAAATGTGAATATTACAACATGTAATATTTAGGCAACTATATAGTCTCATTAAAAAAACATAAAAAAAAGAACAAAACCCAGATGATGTTGTTTTAAATGTAAAAATAAAAGACTAAAAATAATAAAGAAGAAAATGGTTTTTTAAAAATAGTTTTTGGAGTAAGGAGGAACTTTCTAAGTATTACATAAAACCAAAAAGCCATAAAAAAAAGTCTGATAGATTGAACAATATAAATTTTTTTTAACTTCCAGAAACAAAGCCAAAAAAAGACAAATGACAAAATGAGAAAAATGTGTTGACAGCTCTTATCACAAACAGATAATTTCCTTCAGATAAAAAGAACTCCCAACTTAATACTGTAAGAAAAAGATCAAAAATTCAATAGAAAAAAAATGGATGGGAAAGGGATATAAGCAGATAGTTTATTTAAAAAAGGAAATAGAGGTGCCTCGTAAGCATGTAAGAAGATGTTTTATAAGTTAACTTAAATAATTCAATTTGACTATATTTAAATACAATTTAAATTTAAATTACATTGATATATCATTCTTTGCCTATCAGATCAACAAATTGCAAAACGTTTGATAGCATACTTTGTGGGCAAGTCTCTGGGAAAACAAGCATCTTACCTGTTGCTAGTGAATGTAAACTGGTACCATCTCACCAGAAGTTAATTTAAACAGTATCTTTTATTTTGCAAATGTTAATAGTATTTTGTATCTTTAGTATTTTTTATTTTACAAATGCAAATAGTAATGTCTCTATTACTTTTACTCATGAGATATGACGAAGTTTTCTGGAGGCATCCAAAAAATTTTCCACTCTTCAGAGAGTTGCAGGAAGAGATAATTTCTCTCTTCCTTATACAGAAGATGAGATCTGGAACTACCACCACCATCTTGTCAGGCAGGCTGAGCACAAATCCCTCCCTCAGAGGTGGGAGGGCCACGTAGATGGCCAGAGCCAGGCACCCCAGCCTATGTTTGGCCTTCCCATGCTGTAGGCCAATACATTTTCTATGTTTAAGGCAGTTGGATTTAGATTTTCTGTTTCTTGCTGTTGAATGCATCTTAAGCAACATAGTTTTAACCTGTTTGTGTTTGTTTATGTGTCAACATGGCTAGGCTACAGTACCCAGTTATTCAGTCAAACACTAACCTAGGAGTTACTAGTGAGATTTGTAGTGTGATAATATCTACTTAAAATGACTTGAAGTAGATTATCTTTGCTAATCTGGGTGGGCTTCATCCAATCAACTGAATGTTCTTCAGAGAAAAACAAGTTTCCTTGAGGAAGAAAAAATTCCACCTGCAGACTGCAAAATCAGCTCTTGCTCAAGAGTTTCCAGCCTGCTGGCCTGTCCTACAGTTTTAGACTTGCCTAGCCAGTCCTCACAGTCACATAAGTCGACTCCTGTCATAAATCTCTTGCTCTCCTTCTCTCTCTGTGTATATATGTATATATGCACATATGTAAATGTATTTATATACTGGCCCTGTTTCTCTGGTCTAACCCTTATTAATGCACCTCTTTTTTCCTTTATGATACTTATCTCAATTTGGGATTATATACTTTGCATTTATTATGTATATCCCAATATTCACAGTCAGACTATCGGCTTTATGCACGTATGTGAGTAATTCCAAAAGTAGAATTTCTGGTCAACGATTATACACACTTGGAAGATGAAAAATATTGGTAAATTACTATTTTTAGAGGTTGTACCAATTATACTCTTACTAGATTATAGCCTTCATGTCTTTTGTATTACTGTATGTTCCTGGCACAAAGTAGGGGTTCAATAGATATAAACAGACGGAATTATAGGAAGAGAAGCACAAATTAAGGTAAAAAGGCATAAAGGTATGCTACATTAGGAAGTTTTTTGTTTGACTAAACCACTTTTTTAGTTCCCCTCTCCTCTACAGGTGACATGAAAATTTGGAGTAATTCACAATCTGGTACTCATACAGCAGCAGCAGGCAGAGCTCTCAGTTTGGGGTAAGCCCTCGGTTTGAACACAAATTCTGTTACATTCAAGTTTTCCAACCTTGGGCAGATCCTTAGCCTCTATCATCCTCAGCTTCCACATCTTTGTGAAAATGAAGCTGATGACCTTCCAGACTGGAGTGAAGGTCAGGAGATAAATACAAAAAGCACCTGGTCCATTATGCAGTGTGGACATGAGGATTATAATAAGATCCTCCCTGCAAATTTGGGAACAGAAAGCAACAGTGCACTCTAAAAACAATGTATATTGAGCATATAAAGCACCTGAGCAGAAATGTAAGGTGACCATGAAGAGATCAGCAGGATACCAACCAGGCTGACATTGGTAAAACACCTAAAGGAGGATATGACAAACAGAAGGGAATTGTCACACCCAAAGCCTAGAAAAGCAGAGTCAGAGACAAAGTGAGACTGTGCCCCTGAAGGCATGTCCCATCAGGCCCCCAAATTCAGCCCAAAAGTTCATTTCAATCATGAGAACACATCCATCTGGCTGCCTGAACTTAATGCCGTTCTACTTTTGAATTACATAAATAGCTCTTTGTTCAGATTCCACATTGACCAAAACTTTTATGATAGTTTGGGTTCCTCTCTGGCCTGTCCACAGGGAATTTTCTCTGGTCAGGCCCACCTGGCCAGCCAGCTCTCCCGACCCAGCATCCCACTCAAACACCTGTGTTCTCTTTTATTTTAGAGGTTAGGCAGGACAATCTGACCCAGATGGGGGAGGAAATTGCAATCATGTTTTTGTCTAATTCACAGCTCTAATTAGGGGATAAAAGAAAAATAGAGCATGAGAAGAAATTGTCCAAGAGCTGGAAATTTTGTAAAAGCACCCATCCCTATGGGGAAGGCACCCTTGTGAACTTTGCCTCTACAGTTAAGCTGATGTCATATCAACTGCTAGGAAGACAGGGCAAGCACTTTGCATTGTATTTATTTATTTACTTATACCCAGCTTATTCCTTAAAGGACTTAAGGCAAGCAGTCTTTAAGGGCCATCTTCCCTGACTACTGACAAAACTAAGTGATAAATATAACTTTGTTGGCAGGGCACAGTGGCTCATGCCTGTAATCCCAGTACTTTGGAAGGCCAAGGTGGGCAGGTAACGAGGTCAGGAGGTTGAGACAAGCCTGACCAACATGGTGAAACCCCATCTCTACTAAAAATACAAAAATATTAGCCAAGCATGGTGGCACGCACCTGTAATCCCAGCTACTTGGGAGGCCGAGGCAGGAGAATCTCTTGAACTTACAAGGCAGAAGTTGCAGTGAGCCAAGATCTCGCCACTGCACTCTAGCCTGGCCAGGCCAACAAGAGCAAAACTCTGTCTCAAAAAAAAAAAAAAAAAAAAAAAAGGGTTTGTTCAGAATCACGTACTTTTTATTTAAAAGTCCAGAGACCAAACCATGACTTTCTTAGTCTAGGTACAAAACTCTTGCCAAAGAACCAAACTGAAGATCAGAAAAGAGTCCATTTGTTATAAACAGAATGCTGAATTCAGAAGACTTAAGGATGGTTTTAGGTTAGGACTGAAGTTTGTGATCTGTAATTCAGCTTTTATGTTTTTGTAATTTCCTTACTCTACTCTTTTGAATTATTTTAGATTTTTATTTATTGTAAAATAGAAGACTTTTGATTTCAACCATTCAATTGAGCTAACCCTTCCATGAAAACAACTGTAACAGATGGACTAATATATAGCACAACATTTGAAGGCATTGGAGGGCAACTGAGGCAGACAATACCTAAGAGAAAGGAGGCACATCAAAGTGATCTCTATACTCACCCTGACCCAATGCACAGGTGAGGGAATAAAGTAAGTGGCAGTTCCATTAGGCTGAAGAGACAGATTAGAGTTCAAAGCTGCTCAAGTGGTTGCAACTTGGTAAAATCTCAAGGAGGAGAGAGTTGCAGAGAAATAAACCCGAAAGCCTATATGCAATCTCCCCTTGAGATATCTGCAAACTCCTAAGCTGAGAAGCACAGGCAGATACTGCAGAAGAACTAAAAGAAAAGCAGCAGCTGGGAGGCTGGAGAGCTGGGCAAAGATTTTTGCAGCAGCATGGTACTGAGGAGATAGAAAAACAAAGCCCACCAAGGTGAATAGGTGAAACACATCCCAAACTCTTGGTTGAGACCCCTAGAAAGACCTGTGAATAGCCATTGCACTTTAGGCTTGGCAACACAGTGAGACCCCATCTCTTAAAGCTGAAAACCAGTAAGTTAAAACAATAGAAGACAAAAAAAGAATAATAAAAATATTTTATTCTTTCCCCTCAAAAGCAAGAAAGGAGAAATAAAGAACAGAAATAGAAACAAGTTGACAAGATTGTAGAGTTAAACATAAATATTTCAATAATTACATTAAATGTTAATGAATTAGTACCCAAAAGTAAGAAAGGAGAAATAAAGAACAGAAATATAAACAAGTTGACAAGATAGTAGAGTTAAACATAAATATTTCAATAATTACATTAAATGTTAATGGATTAGTACCCCAACTAGAAGATCAGAATTACTTTTAGACAAAAAAGAAAAATACATATTCTGTTCATAAAAGACTCAGGTTGGGCGAGGTGGCTCATGCCTGTAATCCCAGCACTTTAGGAGACCAACACGGGCAGATCACTTGAGGCCAGGAGTTCAAGACCAGCCTGGTCAACATGGTAAAACCCTGTCTCTACCAAAAATACAAAAACTAGCCAGGCATGGTGGCATATGTCTGTAATTCCAGCTACTCGGGAAGCTGAGGCAGGAGAATTGCTCAAGCCAGGAGACAGAGATTGTAGTGAGCCAAGATGGAATCACTGCACTCTAGTCTGGGTGACAGAACAAGACTGTCCCCCCCCCCAAAAAAAAAAAAAGAGAGGGAGAGAGGAAGACTCAATTTAAATAGAAGACATAAGTTTTAAAGAAAAAGAATGGAGGCTGGGCATGGTACCTCACACCTATAATTCCAGTACTCCTGTACTTTGGGAGGCTGAGGAGTGTGGATCACTTGAGGCTAGGAGTTCAAGACCAACCTGGCCAACATGGCAAAACCTTGTCTCTACTAAAAAAATTACAAAAATTAGCTGGGCATGGTGCCATGAGCATGTAGTTCCAGCTATTTGGGAAGCTGAGGCAGGAGAATCGCTTGAATTTGGGAGGTGGAGGTTCCAATGAGCTGAGATAGCGCCACTGTACTCCAGCCTGGACAACAGATGGAAACTCCATCTGAAGAAAAATTAAAAATTAGCTGGGCGTGGTGGGCACAGGCCTATAGTACTAGCTACTCTAGAGGCTGAGGTGGAAGGATTGCTCTTGAGCCCAAGAGGCCAAGGCTGCATGTCTGATCATGCCATTGTACTCTAGCCTTGGCAAGAGAGTGAGACAAACTCTCTCTCAAAAAAAAAAAAAAAAAGAAAGAAAAAAAGGAATAGAAAAAAAATGCCATGCCATGGCAATGTAACAACAACAACAAAAAAGGCCGGTATAGCTATATTAATATCAGACATATCAGACAGCATAGACTTTAGGGCAAGAAATGTCTCTGAAGAGGGACATCTCATAATAATAAAAAGATCAATTAGCAGTCCTAAATTTACATGTACCTAAGAATTTATATGTCTAAATTTTTAAAAAAATGTTTCCTAGCGTGGTTTCAATACATATTAAGAAAGTTGGCAGAATTAAAAGGAGAAATAGACGAATCCACCATCATTATTTGGATATTTTAACACTTGTTTCAATAGCTGATAGAACAAACAGACAAAAAAATCAGTAAGGATATTTAAGATTTGAACAACAGAAGTAACTAAATTGACCTAATTGTCATACATACACAGAACACTGCACTTGACAAATGCAGAATAAATACTGTTTTTCAAGAGCACATGAATACTTATCAAAATGGAACATATGCTAGCACGTAAAGCAAGTCTCAACAAATTTCAAAGGACTCAAATTATATAAAGTGTGTTCTCTGACTACAACGGAATCCAACTAAAAATCTACAACAGGAAGATAACTAGAAACCCCTACCCACAAGTGTTTGAAAACTAAGCAACAGATTTTTAGATAGCACATAAGTCTAAGAAGAAATACCAAAAAAATTAGAAAACACATAAAACTAAATAATAATAAAAATAAGACATATTAAAACATCTGAGATACAAGTAAAGAAGGGGCTAAAAGGCCAGCATTGTGGCTCACACCTGTAATCCCAGCACTTTGGGAGGCTGAAGCAGGTGGATTGCCTGAGCTCAGGTGTTTGAGACCAGCCTGGGCAACATGGTGAAACCTCGTCTCTACTAAAATACAAAAGATTAGCTGGGTGTGGTGGCATGTGCCTATAATCCCAGCTACTTGGGAGGCTGAGGCAGGAGAATTGCTGGAATCCAGAAGGCAGAGGTTGCAGCGAGCTGAGATTGTGCCACTATGCTCCAGCCTGAGTGACAAGAGGCAGACTCTGTCTCAAAAAAAAAAAAAAAGAAGAAGAAGGGGTTAAAAAGAAATTAATAGCTTCAAATGCATATATTTGAGAAAAAGAATAATTGGAAATTCACATGATTTAAGCTTAAGAAGCTAGGAAGAGAACAAAAATATTAAACCCAAAGGAATTAGAAGGAAGTCAATTATAAAAAGATAACAGCAGAAATCTTTGAAAGAGAAAACAAGTATGCAATAAAAAAGTCTATAAATTCGAAAAGAAACTGGAGGCAGGGAGTTGGTGACTTATGCCTGTAATCACAGCACTTCGAGAGGCCAAAGCAGGCGAATCACTTGAGGTCAGGAGTTCAAGACCAGCCTGGCCAACATGGTGAAACCCTATCTCTTCTAAAAATACAAAAAATTATTCAGGCGTGGTGGTGTGCACCTGTAGTCCCAGCTACTCAGGAGGTTGAGGCAGGAGACTCACTTAAATCTGGGAGGCAGAGGTTGCAGTGAACTGAGATTGCACCACTGCACTCTAGCCTGGGCGACAGAGACTGTCTCAAAAAAAAAAGAGAGAGAGAAAAGAAACTGGAGATGCTTCCATTTGTTTCTTAGTAAAACCTTGTTTTAGTTCTTCCTTCCGTATCTGTATATATTTTATTTCCTAGTCTTATCTTATTGCACTAATAAGGCTTCCTGTACATTGTTGAATAGGAGCGATGAGAAGGATGTCCTTGCCCTTCTCCTGATTTGAGTAGAAAAGTATATAATTTCTCACCATTAAGTATGATTTTAGCTGTAGGCTTTTTGTAGGTGCTCTTTATCAAGTTGAGGAAGTTCTCTCTATTCCGAGAGTGCTCAGAAATTTTATCATGAATAAGTGTTGGATTTTGTCAAATGCTTTTTCTGCATCAATTGATATGATCATGATTTTTCTTTTTTAGCCTGTTGACTTGGTGGATTACATTGATTGATTTTTTTTTTTTTTTTTAACAGAGTCTCACTCTATTACCCAGGCTGGAGTGAGTGGCAGGATCTCCACTCATTGCAACCTCCACCTCCCAGGTTCAAGTGATTCTCCTTCCTCAGCCTCCCAAGTAGCTGGGATTACAGGTGCCTGCCACCACGCTCAGCTAATTTTTGTATTTTTAGTAGAGATGGGTTTCACCATGTTGGTCAGGCTGATCTCGAACTCCTGAGCTCAGGTGATCTGCCTGCCTCAGCCTCCCAAAGTACTGAGATTACAGGCGTGAGCCACTGCACCAGGCTACATTGATTGATTTTTGAATATTGAACCAGGCTTGTATATCTGGAATAAATCCCACTTGGTCATAGTATACAATTCTTTTTATATATTGTTGGATTCAATTTGTTAATATTTTATGTTAGAATACTTTCGCATCTATGTTTGTGAGAGATACTAGTATGTAGTTTTCTTTTCTTTTCTTTCTTCTTTTTTTTTAAAAAAATAAAATAAAAGATAGGGTCTCGCCATGTTGTCCAGGCTGGCCTCAAATTCCTGGGCTCAAGTGATCCTCCCACCTCAGTCTGCTAAGTAGCTGAGACTACAGATGTGTGCTATTGTGCCTGGCAATTTTTCTTTCTTGTAATCTCTGTATTTGATTCGGAGCTTAGGGTAGAACAGGTTAGGAAACAAAGGTTTGTTTCAACCTGTTCCCTGAACCTTAACAATACTAAGGAGTGATCTTTGTGAGATCTAGATGGCCTTAGTTGGAGGGTCCAGGAAGACCTGGTAGAAATGGAACAGAAAACTAGGTAAAGATCCTGGAGGTAAAGATTGTGGAGAAGTAGCCATAGTTATTTGCTCCCCTGCTAGGTTAAAATCTCATTGGGAAGGTTATATACACACTTATGAATATTAAATTAACAATGGAAGGCTGTATGTGGTGGCTCACACCTGTAATCCTGGTACTGTTGGAAGCCAAGGCAGGCATATGGCCTGAGCTCAGGAGTTCAAGACCAGCCTGGGCAACATGGCAAAACCCTATCTACTAAAAAATCCAAAAATCATCTGGGCATGGTCCCAACTACTCAGGAGGCTGAGGAAGGAGAATCTCTTGAGCCAAGGAGGCGGAGGTTACGGTAAGCCGAGAACACGCCATTGCACTCCAGCCAGGGTGACAAAGCTATATCCTATCTCAAAAATAAATAAATAAATAAATAAAAATTAACAATGGAAGACAGTATATTTGACCAAAAAGAAAAAAAAAAAAAAACAGAAAACAGTAAATGATGTAGAATTTTAGAATGAGAGGTTGGTAAAACTCTTTCTTCTTCTAAACTAAGTTTACAGTTTCTTTACCTCTTCTCCTACCTATATGGCTAAGGATGGAGGCATGAATACGTGAAACACTGCCACAGTTACACCAAATATTTCAGCATTTTATGCTCAGGGGAAACGTAAACACACTACAGTAAAACCATATTAATTTGAGTTCCTAAAATTCACATACACATTATTCTAGCCCACATTGACAAAGCATACCTTTACGATATGGAGACAGAGATTGCTAATGAAGTTAATGGTGTAAAGCAAATTGTGTTGGGGGTAGAATTGGAAGAAGGAAAGATTTGGACTTACTTAAAAAGAATAAACATTTAAAGCCCATTAACAATATGTCAAAGCCCCATTAAGTTGGACTGTACCAATCTGGCATTTGTGCCAAATTTCAGTGCTAGTGCTGAATTTTACCTATGGTAAATTTATCTTTCTCCAAGAAAAAAAGGTATTTTAAAGGCTCTTTCTCTGACTTCTCAAAACACCATTAAGTACAAATTAATTGTTTCTTTACAGAATATTCTTATTTCATAGAATATCCTCTATTTTAAGACACTACTAATTATACTTTATCATTAATTTGTAATAATATTCAGGAGAAAAGAAACACTGATAAGCAAAATGAATTTTAAAATACATCTTAATTTTGGAAATAGTAAACATGAAAAATGTCCATTTTAAGATTAAAGATATTCTGTAGCCCACTTCTCCTTGCTCAGCTTCAGACCCTTATAATCCACCACTTGTTGGCCACATCCACTTCTGTTTCAACACCCCTGAAATTCAAGTCATTATTCCATCAATCCCCTTACCCAAAACTGCTTTCATTCCTCTTATTCATTTCTACTACCACTATCAAAACTTTGCTCAAGTCAGAAACCTTGGCTCCTTCTTTCCTCTCACCCTCCACATCCAATCAACCACCAAGTTCTGTCCAATTCACCTTGAGATATGTTGAGAACCCACCCACTCCCTCACGTGACTCCTGCCACCATCCTTGCTCACACAACCAGCCCCTCCCTCCTGGTAGATTGCAACAACCTCCCCACTGATTTCTGCCTTCTCACTCCCATTTCCCTCTGCTGGAACAGTCTCTCTTTTTTTGAGATAGGGTTTACTTAATCACCCAAGCTGGAGTGCGGTGGTGTGATTATGGCTCCCTGCAACCTCTACCTCCACAGCTCAAGTGATCCTTCCACCTCAGCCTCCTGGTAGCTGGGACTACAGTGTGCACCACCAGGCCCAGCTAATTTTTTGATTTTTTTGTAAGTAGAGGCAAGGTCTCCCTATGTTACCAAGGCTGGTCTCGGACTCCTAAGCTCAAATGATGTGCCTGCCTCAGCCTTCCAAACTGCTGGGATTACAGGCATGAGCCACCATGCTCAGCCGGAACAGTCTTTTCCAAACTCTGTACTTCTTAAGATCTTTTTAATAACTGTCAAGACCTTTGGAATGAAGTACCAGATCCTTATTATGGCATCCAAGGCCCTTGTGATGGGAGCCAGTGCTTGGTTCTGCATCATTTCACTCCACTGGTTTCCTTGCTCAAGAAACTCCAGCTGTCTTGCCTTCTTTTAGTTTCTCAGTCATTCGTAGGATGCTGTACCTCACTATGCACACATCTTACCTAAAGGTTCCTTCCTCAAGAAGGGACTTTCTGAGCCCCAGATTACACTGAGTCCCGCTGCTCTATGCTCCCACTACACACAGTCCCTCACAGTCATAATACACATCACTGTTATAATCATTATTCAAATCCACCTTCCCCAGTAGAGTGCAAACTATGTTCCTGCATTGCACGTAATGCCTGGCACACAGTAAGCTCTCCCTAAAATGTAGGTAAATACATTAAAAAGTAATGTCATTAAAGAATAAATATTACCAAAGAGTAAGCATTCACATATATGCTGCATAGGGCTTAGACTCTGGAATCAGACTGCTGGGTTCATATTCCAACTTCCCCACTTATTCACAAAGTGATAATTGGTAAACTCTTTGTGTCTCAATCTCTCCCTTTATAAATGAGTATAACAATGCATAATAATGCTACCTACTTCAGGGGGAGTTATGAGGACTGAATAAATTTGTGCAAGTAAAGCACTTAAAACATTGTACAGAACATATTAAGCACTCAACAAATGTTACTTATTATTATCTCATTTATCTGTTCCAATAATCCTAGAAGGAATTATAGTCAGTAAGCTGAAGGATACATACAGTAAGAGTCCCCAGAATTTGAGTAAGGAAAAGGTCACTGTCTTGAGATGAAACTACTAAAAAAGCATAAAATCAGCTGCCAGCTGAAGTAGCCCTTCCTTCAGTGACTAATTGAATATAAGCTGTTACTGATACAGCTTTGGAGATCAGGGTGCATATCAGGTGTGGAATGTGGGCTCTGTAGATAAGGACTGGTGGGAAGGTTGTTTACCAGGGCCAGGGGAACACAGAGAGTAAGGAAGTCCGGCCTTGAAAGCAGGGAACAAAGGACAAGGAAACTTAAGCAACCTAAACCTTTGAAGAAGAATCTCCTACTGTATTTAACAATCCCCCACTTAATTTTTTTATAGTATTTCTTCTTCAAACTTTTCAGCATAATTTGGCTCTGTCATTCTACTTGGTCTTCTAGAAGAAAAAGCTCATTTGAATAAGAAGGAGGAGGATTGAGGGAGGTTTTGGTGAGAGCTGTTTCAATAAGCTTTTGTATTAATTCTCGGGCGCAGGGCATGACATAGTATTCTACAAGAATAAGCAACCTTATTATTCCAAAGGCAAGAGAGATGAGGATTGAGGACATAAGTCCTTCCCATTTGATGAACGAATTTCCCTTTAAATCTGTGAAGGGGTCATTTAGTCCAGAACTTTTGGCTAGCTCATTTGATAAGGCAGTACGACCTGGTGGTGTTTTTGTTGTGGTTCCACTGGGAGCAGTATTATTAGGGATAAAACTACAGCATTAGGTTCCGATCATAACATGAACTCCACCCTCTTTTGCTAGTAATTGATATTACAATCTGATTGTCTGAAGCAACACAATTGCATGTACACACAAGGATCTAGTAGAAGGGCAGAGGAACTGAAGAGCTGGGAGGGCGGGCATTGGCAATGTTTATCCAGCACCATCCAAACAAGGGGCATGCTCATGAGAGACAACACAGGTAAACTCATAGAACAAAGTTTCTCCTGAGACCTTACAAATACCTCAGCTCTAGCTGTCACTATGACCATACAGTGCTAAGTTAGATAAGTTAGTGGTAAGTAGTTCCTGCCCTCATGTCCAGAGGGGAGATGGACAAATAGATAATCATGCAAATAAAATATAATTGCATCTTGTGTTTAGTACTGTTAGAGGCTTAGAAAAGGCTTTTCTGACTCTTTAAGTGGAACTAGGAGTTAACCAGATGATGGGGTGAGGGGAAAGCTGTCAAGCAGAAGGTAGTAAAGAGCTTAGTGTATCTGAAGATCTGAAAGGCCAATACAGATTGGAAGGGATCAAGAGAGAGAAGGTTGCATGGGAAATGAGCCTGGAAAGGTAGGCAAGGACCAGGTCACAAAGTCCCTTAGTGGCCACTTGGAGGTAGTTTGGATTTATTTTGAATATGATACATAGGGATAAAACTATATGTGATGAGATTTGCACTTTAAAAAGATCCTTCTGGTTGCTGTGTGAAAAATTGATGGGAGGCCAGGCACAATGACTCATTCCTGTAATCCCAGCACTTTGGGAGGCTAAGGTGGGTGGATCGCTTGAGCCAAGGAGTTCAAGACCAGCCTGGGCAACATGGTGAAACCCCATCTCTAATAAAAATACAAAAATTAGCCAGGTGTAGTGGCGCACACTTGCAATCCCAGCTACTCAGAAGGCTGAGGTGGAAGGATCATCTGAACCTGGGAGGTTAAGGCTGCAGTGAGCCATGATTGCTCCACTGCACTCCAGCCTGGGTGACAGAGTGAGAGCTTGTCTCAAAAAAAAAAAGAAAAAAATGGATTGGAGGGGGTGTTAAATTAGAAACGGTGAGACCAGTTGGGAGAATTTTGCAATAATCTAATGACAGGATAATTGTTCATGATGATCTCTTCTTCCCATCGGTTTATAATTTAGTTTCGCCTAAGAGCTTTCTTTGTTCTATGGTCTTCCCTTTGAGATCACAGATGTCCACATTATTCACAAGCTTGTGATGACTTGTAGGGATCTATTCTTGAAAGGTAGAAAGAGCTCTTCTTAATTGCAATTCTATGCCCTAAATTTAATCTCATTCCTGTCTGTCACTGATTCTGCAGTTTTAACTAAATTGCTTAAACTTTCATAGTCACTTTTTTCCTCTGTACAATGGGGATAATAATCTCTTCTGTGTTTTAAAATAGAATTGCCATTGATGGAATAGTCTGCTGCTTGTTTTGTCTAGCCACCTTACTGGAGTCATGATGGAGAGGTAATTATAAAGTGGTTAAGAAACCTGATTTTATTAACCCATCCAGAGTTGATAGGATGTAGGAATCTGATGAGAAGATAACTTGCAAGAGACTGGTGGTTCTCTTTGCTTCTTTTCTACAATTTCTTCCTAGGTGACTCCTCTAAGCCCAAGGGCTTTAAATGCTTTTTATACACCAGTGACCTCCAAATGTCTGAGACAGTCTGGACCTCTCTACTAATCTTCATTGCCATATACCTTGTTGGAAAGAGATGTTGGAAATAGAAGCTCAGTGCCACAAAGAAAAATTAGCACTGAGACAAAGGATCTTTCAGCAATGTAATGTTTACTTCCTGCAGAAAGGGTACTCCCATTAGCAATCTTGTCACGAGAGTACAATGAACAAAGAAGAGCAGACATATTTATTTTCTACACATTTGGGGTTGTCCTTACTGCTGTGTCTGATCTCCGTTGGCTGAAGCCAGACCTCACAATCTAAACCCTAACCCTAAATAACTTGAAACTTTTCTAAACAGGTAAAAGCAATGGAGAGCTGGGACATGCCTGTGAGCACGTTCAGCACAGATATCTTGGTTAAAGTACAAGGACATAGAATGTACTACATGCCTGTAAGCATGGCATGTCTAACATACCTAAATGGCCACTTGGCATTTCTCCTGGGAGTTCCCACATGCTTCTTAAACTTAACGTTTTCAAACTGAACTTGTGTTCACACCATGATACCTGCATTCCCAGCCAGAGCCACATCTAATCTATTCCCCCTTTACCTTTGCTCATTTTAATGAATGTATGGTATCTCTTCAACCCTATTGCTTAAGCCAGAATCCTAGACTATTCCTTCATGCTCCTTCTCTGCATCCAATCTATCTCCAGCTCTATTAATCCTTTCTCCTAAACATAGCATCCATCTATTCCCTTTTTGCTACCACTCTTGTCCAAGTTACCTTCTACCTTTCAAGAATAGATCCCTACAGACATCACAAGCTTGTGAAAAAATATACACATCTGTGATCTCAAAGGAAGATCACAGAACAAATAAAGCTCTTAGGCAAAACTAAATTATAAATCAGTGGGAAGAAGAGATCATCACGTACTCAGGAAACTAATGCAAGCTCCATTCACATGTGGACTGTGAAGGATAAGAAGGAATTAGGGTAGGTGAACAGAGAGGGGCAAAAGTCTCAGTTTTAAGGACATAATGCACCAAAATGCAGGGCACACAAGGGGCAAGCCTTACCAAACAGAGCCAGTAGCCAGTGGGCTATGGCTCAGTGCAGGAGGATTCGCAGAATCTGTCAAGAGCAGGAGGTAAGGAAGTAGAGGCACCACACACTTACCTTTCCTGGACTACGGAGTCTGTGTGGGTGACTACAGGAAAATATCTGGATAGCCAGAGTACGGTCAGATTACGTCTGCCTGGAAAGGTCAAAAACGTTGACTTTAATTTTGTGGTCTATAAACAGGCTTTATAGAGTTTTGAAGAGGGAGAATACATAATTTTGGAAAAATTACTATGTTGTTGGTGGTGTGCTAGGTAAGATAAAGAAGGGAAGGACTGGAATGCCAGAGGAAAACTAGGGGATCCTTAGTCTAATAAGTCAGTGGCTTTTGAAACTTTCCTTAGGAGGGAGCACTTTCTGAAAATGAAATCTTATGTGAAATACTAGTGGTATAAAGCAGACAAAAACCTGGGTTTTTTTAAATTAGCATGGTTTATTTTATAGTTTTAAACATTTAACCTGTGTTTATAATAAAGTCGACCAAAAGATAAAGGAAACTGATTAAATAAACGTGAACATTTTAATCAGGGGGTGATGGAAGATAGCTGCATCTTGCAGTAGCTTTAGCATCCAAGCCTTCAATTTATTTCTGAATTTTATTTTGGTTTTACAGTACTAAGAAAAATCCTGATTCACTTTGATTCACATGTTAAGTGCTTGCATATGGTAATTTTTGTTTTTTTTTGTTTTGTATTTTACAATTTGCCTGCAATCCCAAGGTACCCTTCAATTAAACTAAGTCGGAAGGAATTCATAGGAATTATTGTTTCTGCAGTAAAAATATCAATAGCAAGAAGCCTCCAAAGCAAAAACAACAACAAAAAAGAGGTCATCTATAGTCTGAGGTTATCATGACAGGCCATGGCACAGGCCATTTGCTACTACCCAGTCAATGTGGCAAGAGGAGTGACAGTGCTTGAAAGAAGCTATGGAGCCTGGCCAGGCATTTAATCAGGCGCAGTGTGCCTGCAATCGGTAGTGGCTTCATTTGTAGTTTTATATGAGCAGATGTGTACAGTCTGAACGTGAGAAAAGAACAATGTACTGTGTCAACTTTCCCAATATTGAAGACTTTAGGCTTTACATTTATGTTAGAATCTGCTGGCATCACAATTCTTTATTTCACTTGGATTACCCTAAGACTCTAAGAATAAAAAGTAATGGAGGTGGAGAGTTGGAAAGGAGGAGGAGGTGTCAGGTCTGAGATACTTTTCTAGTGAATAGAAGAGTCTCCATAATTTATTTAGTAATAGGCTTGGATTAACACAAATCATATACTCACCAAGTGAGTAAATTCCATTCCATAGTACAATGTATTCCATACTACATATCCAATGATTGAAGGAACTTTGTATTTAAAAGAGAGCTTGAGGGCCGGGCACGGTGGCTCATACCTGTAATCCCTGCACTTTGGGAGGCTGAGGCAGGTGGATCACAAGGTCAGGAGATCGAGACTATCCTGGCTAACATAATGAAACTCAGTCTTTACTAAAAATACAAAACATTAGCCGGGCGTGATGGCACACACCTGTAGTCCCAGCTACTCTGGAGGCTGAGGCAGGAGAATTGCTTGAACTGGGAGGCAGAGGTTGCAGTAAGCCTGAGCCAAGATCATACCACCAGACTCCAGCCTGGGTAACAGAGCAAGACTCTGTCTGGGAAAAAAAAAAAGAGAGAACTTGAAAGGTACTCATAGTTCCCCACTTCAGATTAAAGAAGGGTGTTTTAAGTCACTTATATTCCATAAATTTCAGAACCATAAGGAGCATAGAAACTGTGGGGAATAAGTGTCATTTACATTTAAACATATTTAGCTTCTATCTTTTGATATTGTAGAGGTTTATTCATTTGTTTTTCTCCTGCCTCAGCCTCCTGAGTCTTGGGCAGAAAAGGAATCTTTAGAAGTAGAAAAAACTGGCCAGGTGTGGTGGCTCACGCCTGTAATCCAAGCACTTTGGAGGCCAAGGCAGGTGGATCACCTGAGGTTGGGAGTTCAAGACCAACCTGACCAACATGGTGAAACCCTGTCTTTAAATTAAAAAAAAAAAAAGAGAAAGAAAAAGAAAAAAAATGTAGAAAAAACTATTTACACTTACTAGGATAGCAAATTAATATTCCATTTTTTATTACACAATTAAAAATCTAGTTTTTCTTGAGTTTAAATTACTAATCTTATTATGCAAATGAAGAATAATTCACTTTTGTGTGATTAATATTTGGTGAGCTGATATTAAAAAAACTAAATTTAATTAAACAATCAGTACCATTTACAAAGTGCATAATTAAATCCCCTTAAACATTTTAAACTGCATTTATAAATTTAATAAAGTCAGTTTTTATTTTAAACATTTTAAATGCCTGAAGAGCTAACTTATAACCTAATAAGCAAAACCTCCCCCAAGTACTTAAATAACTCTTATCAACCTTACACATGAAATGTACAAATTAAACTCTCTTAAACATTCCAATTCCTCAGAAGAAGCAAGAGTATTGATATTGAAAGAAATGGAGAAATTGGAAAGGGAAGGCGGTGTGATAGAGGTATGCTGATAGCAACCTTTAAAGTTGTACTATAAGGAATTGAAACTAAGTTCTGGAACTGTGGTTCTCTGAAATCAGAATCACCGAGTCCCTTGACATACAGTTTGATAGATGATAAAATTGTTGAGCCCAGATCAGTTGCAGACAATGGAAATTTTAAACAAGTGGGATCAAGATCCTGAAGCATTTCTTTGAAGGACTGTAACAAAAGATGAAACATGGCTTTACCAGTGTAATCCTGAAGATGATGGACAATCAAAGAAATGGTTACCAAGAGGTGGAAGTGGTCCAGTCAAAGCAAAAGTGGGCTGGTTAAGATTAAAAGTCATGGTAAGAGTTTTTTGGGATGTTCAATGCATTTTGTTTAAGCATCCCAAAAAACTTTCTGGAGACTTTCTTGAGGACCAAAGAATGCTAACTTCTGCTTATTATGACTACATTTTGAGAAAGTCGGCTAAAGCTTTAACAGAAAACACCTGTGAGAGTTTCGCCAGAGCGTCCTTCCCCAACCTGACAATGCTCCTGCCCATGTCAAATGAGGGCAATTTTGGGAGAGTTTTCATGTAAAATTATTAGGCATCCACCTTACAGTCCTGATTTGGCTCCTTCTGACTTCTTTTTGGTTTCAAATCTTAAAAATCTGGCCGGGCGCGGTGGCTCATGTGTGTAATCCCAGCACTTTGGGAGTCCTTGGCGGGTAGATCACCTGAGGTCAGGAGTTCAGCCTGACCAACAAGGTGAAACCCGTCTCTACTAAAAATACAAAAATCAGCTGGGCATGATGACAGGTGCCTGTAGTCCCAGCTATTCAGGAGGCTGAGACAGGAGAATTGCTTGAATCTGTGAGGCAGAGGTTGCAGTGAGCCAAGATTGCACCACTGCCCTCCAGCCTGGGCGACGGAGCAAGACTCTATCTTAAAAAAATAAAATCTGTAAAGGGTACCAGTTTTCTTCAGTTAATAATATAAAAAGGATTGCATTGATCTGGATGAATTCCCAGGACCCTCAGTTCTTTAGGGATGGACTAAGTGGCTGCTATCATTGCTTAAAAACATCTTGACCTCGATGGAACTTATGTTGAGAAATAAAGTTTGTATTTTTTTTTTTCTTAATTGACATATGAAGAAGGAATGTATTTTTTATTTCTATATTTTAATTCAATTTTTCCATGAATTTTCTGAATTCCGTGTGTGTGTGTATGTGTGTGTGTGTGCATGTTTATAAAATCAAATGCTTAGAATTAGAATAGAAATCTGGCTTTGGTAAGGGTTTTAACCAATAGTAAAATATTTACAAGTTCATTGCAGGGTTCTGGTAGAGACTAAAAGTGTCCTTGCCACAAATGACACAAACAGATTAATCAGTCTTTTCAGTTGTTAATTTTTAAAACAGGAACTGCTATGTGGCTAGCCCCAGGTGAGGTCCCGTGGAAGTTGTGGGAGAAACTTAGGTGATATTCCTTTCCTCCAGGCTGCAATATCGTTAAGGAGATGAAATTAACCCACACATAACAATAAAAGGTGGTGTACGATCAAATGCTAGGCAGAGTATGGCACTCCATAGGTGGAGTAGGAGATGGGAGAGGGAAGGTTTCTGGAAGAAGGCAGGTCGGGCTTTACAAGAATGCAAAGACATCAGCTGAGTCTCACAGAATAGGTGGGAGGTGAACCCCAAACCACACAGAGGCCTCTAGGTACCTGGAAAAAAAGGCCCATTAGGAAAATACTGACAATTTTGAGTAAGCTTGAGGGAATGTGTTCTCTTTCCGGGTCCATGAAGGGGCATAGCTTTAAGGGCAAGAATTTCCCAGCGCCATGCCCCGCTCCCATCTCTCTCCATCCGGGAGATTCAACGGTTTATGTTTGAATTTCGCGGGCGCGGAAGAAACTAAAAGTCAATCACTCCAGCGGAAGTTCTAAGGAACTCCTTTCATTGGCCCGGGGTCTTGGAGAAGGTGGGGGTTTCTCCTAGGATAAAAGTCCGTGCTCCCTCACCTGCACCGGATGTCCAACTTTCTGGAATCCCCTCCCACACAGTGGGAGCTCCCTCCGGGATTTTCCCCTCTGGAATCCCCTTCCACACTCTGCGTGGAAGCCTTTCTCTTCTCTTTTCCTTCTTCTTTCTCTACCTAAATAAAATCACTTTTCTGCAACACTTTTTGGGTCCAATATTCACTTTATAAGCCTACGGTGCAACTGAAGCGGCCCCACCGCTTATTCCTTAAGAGGTTGGAGGCCAAGAACCCACAACGATCACCAGCATCCAAGTAAAACCCGGTTACAAGCTGACCACATTTTCCATAAAAATGTCAGTACATATGGTCTGACACATGGTCTAACAACAGGAAAGAATATTTTTAATTGGGGCTGCCCCAGAAAATCTAGAACATATGGTTACTTTATTCACAGGCCAAGAAACTTCTAATTACAAGAGAAGACGGAAGTGACCAACGCTAGGTAGACAAGACCTAGACACTGCCGTGAGAAAAACTGACAAACTAGTTCCCTCCAGTCATCAAAGCTGATGTTCTTTTTTAAGGTTTCTGTTAGTATTTTCAGATAAAAGGTCAGTGCCTAAACTATACAAGACAAGCTGGGGAAATTCTACTTAGATTTCTTCAATTACATTCTTTAATAGCCTCTCAAATTGCCTCAAATAATTTTTGTACTGGGCAGGATATAAATAATGAATGCAAAAATGTTTCTTCCACCTGGGGTAATAAAATAAGATCCAATTTCAAATTTCCTTCCCTTAAATAAAAAGGGAACGTTCTTGAGCTTGTTATCAGAGCGCTCATTTATATTGAAAAGTACATTTTAAGCTACCAAGATTGTTGTATGTAATTTTGTTCTTTACTTCCCTGATGTCTTGCTGTTTTTCTCTTTAGTAGCTTACTGTCTGAAACAAAATACATGCCACAAGCTTCCTTATTCAGTTTTGCAATTTCGTCATCTTAGCAAGTATTGGAAAAGAGACAGTTTAAAAGGCTTTAATTCAAGTCTTGGCAGGTTAGAACATCTTCCATTTCACCTTTCAGCCCATCCTAGGGCTCAGAGATCACTTGCCAACTCATTGCTAATACTATGAAGGAAATGTACAGTTTTCTGCTTTTATGGTCAGTGAATACATTGACCAAGATGACGTGGTAATCATTATGGATGAACAACAACAAAGCTACACAGTTGAGCAACACTTTTTCCTTATGTCTGAAAAAAATCTTAAATGCATCTTAAAATACAGGATAAGTGTTTCTGATAAAAGCAAAAAGATTTGCTTTTCATGAGATTTTCTGGGCACTAGACTTGTCTTTTCTTTTTCAATCTTCCATTATTATTTGAGGCCTCAAAATACTTACACTGAAAGACAGAGCTCAATTTCATTATCTATGGCTGCTAAAAATGGGGAACCACCTAAACACACAATAGAAAGGGGGCCAGGCACTGTGGTTCACACCTGTAATCCTAGCACTTTGGGAGGCCAAGGAGGGTGGATCACCTGAGATCAGGAGTTCAAGACCAGCCTAACCAACATGATAAAACCCTGTCTCCACTAAAAAAAACCCACAAAAATTAGACAGGTGTGGTGGCAGGTGCCTGTAATCCCAGCTACTCAGGAGGCTGAAGCAGGGAGAATCCCAGCTACTTGGGAGGCTGAGGCAGGGAGAATCACTTGAACCCCAGAGGCAGAGGTTGCAGTGAGCTGAGATGATGCCACTATACTCGAGTCTGGGCAACAGAGCCAGACTTTGTCTCAAAAACAAAAGACAAAACAATAGAAAAAGAACATTTTATACCCATTAAAATTTAAAACAATTCAGCCTTACAAAGGAAGAAAATTCTGGCATATGCTATAAACATAGATAAACCTTGAAGACATTACACTAGGTGAAATAAGTCAGACACAAAAGGACAAATGCTGTATGATTTCACTTATATGAGCTACCTAGAGTAGTCAAACTCACAGAGCAAGTGGGATATGGTTGCCAGAACCTGGGTGAAGGGGGGATGGGGAGTTGTTATTTAATAGGTAGAGTTTCAGTTTTGCAAGATGAAAAGAGTTCTAGAAATGGATAGTGGTAATGGTTGCACAGCAATGCAAACGTGCTTAATGCCAGTGAACTATATACTTACAAATGGTTAAATGGCAAAGTTTATGTTATGGATATTTTACCATAATTTTTTTTAAAATCAAAAATCTAATTATGAAAATAATTCTAAATGTTGATATTGCTGATTATCCACATGGATGAAAACTCTCTGTTCCTATCCCCATACCTAGGTCCAATGTTGACGGTGAACTTTCCATGGTCTTTGGATAATTGAGCACTCAATAAATGCAGGAGGTGTCAATGATGTGACAAGTATTTTCCTGGTCTCCTTGAATAAGTAAATGTTGATATATTAATATCTTTTTTACATTTTTTTTTGAGACAAGTCTCAGTCTGTCACCCAAGCTGGAGTGTAGTGGCATGATCATGGCTCACTGCAGCCTCAGCCTCTGAGGCTCAAGTGATCCTCCCACCTAAGCCTCTCTAGTAGCCAGGACTGCAGGTGTACACCACTACATCTAGGTAATTTTTGCATTTTTTGTAGAGATAGGATTTTGCCATGTTGTTGCCCAGGCTGGTCTTGAACTCCTGGGCTCAAGCAATCTACCTACCTTAGCCTCCCAAAATGCTAGGATTACAGCATGAACTATTGTGCCCAGTCAAATCATTTTTAATAATAGCTGTTGCTAAGTTTCTTAAGTGCTTGCTATATACTGAGTACTGATTTAAATATTAAAATTCTCAGCCGAGTGAGGTGGCTCACAACTGTAATCCCAGCACTTTTGGAGGCCGAGGCGGGTGGATTACCAGGTCAGGAGTTCGAGACCAGCCTGACCAACATGATGAAACCGTATCTCTACTAAAAATACAAAAAAAAAAAAAAAAAAAAAAAAAAGCCAGGCGTGGTGGCTTGCAAGAGCCACCACTCTGGAGGCTGAGGCAAGAGAATCACTTGAACCCGGGAGGCAGACGTTGCAGTGAGCTGAGATCGTGCCACTGCACTCCAGCCTGGGCAACAAAGCAAGATTCCATTAAAAAAAAAAAATCTCACAACAACCCTATGAAAGTTTATATATGATACATCTAGTCTCAGAGAGGTAATTTGCCCTCTGTTGCTAACCAGCGAGTGGAAGAGCAGGGGTACTAACATACCGTAAGTGTCCAGTGCTTGCCCTTTACAGCATTACTCTAAAGGTAGATTCTTAGAAAAGAAAGGAGCCTATTATAAATACCACTAGTTTCATGGGTGAATCTCTTTACTAAATCTTTCATTTCTTCAACAAAAGTTTGTTAAGCACTTACTATGCTCCCCGCAATGTGCCACGTGCTAGAGATTCATAACACTAGTAAGACATAAGTCTTATAATCCAACAAAAAGAGAAAAATGAGTGAAAGATGACACAAGAAGGTGTGATAAAGAATACTGGGGGCGAGGGGACCACAAAGAGGAAGGGCTCACAGGTCCGCTGAGTGGGGCACTTAGCCTATTTTTTTCCCTTTGTATGCTGTGGGAAACATTTTTACTTTTTAATTTCACTGGCATAACATGTAAATAGATTGGGCAACAAAGAAAAGTAAAATAAGTATCAGAAGATATTGGAGGATACAAGATAATATGATAGAAAACATTCTAGGTGGTCTATGTTAACAAAAGAATACCAGCTAGAAAAGCCAGATTAAAAGGTAGAGGAGAGTAACTGGGAGAAAAAGCAATAAAAAGACCAGTGTAAGCAATAAGTGATATTTAGTGTGTATCCTCAAATAGTAGGATAACCTACAAAATAATTCAAGGACTTATGCTGTTTTGCCAAGGAGCATACAATCTAACAGGCACACATAAGAAAAAAGGCACAAATCAGAAACATATGTTTCAAGCAGTAATTCATAAGGGCAAATTAAAATAATGTAGACAGTAAGTACAATCAAGGCAAAGGAATAAAAACAACAAGATCCTAGGGTGTTGGGGTCCAATTTTGAAATAAAGGAGGAGTTCTGCTGGTGAAGAGGAGCAAGGCATTGCAAACTAGGAAGAGCAACCATGTAGCCACGGAGACTGGAACAAACAAAGCCCTATAAGCCTAGCACAATGACTTTAAGAGGAAGCAAGCAGTGAGTGGGACTGTGCTATAGGGAAGAATTCATAGATGACCTGGGGAAATTCAGGAGAATGAGAAGTGCTCACACATTAATGAAAAAACACCAAAATATATACTTCCAAACTTGCACAAATTTTAATTTTGCTAGAAAGGGAATCATTGCGATTGTATGGATCCAACAAGCCAAAAGGTGAACTTCAAATAGTGAAGGGGTCAAGTGTTGACCATATTAAAATGTCATCAACTGAACCTGGAAAATATCATTCTCAGCAAACTGACACAAGAACACAAAATCAAACACCACATGTTCTCACTCATAGGCGGGTGTTGAACAAGGAGAACACATGGACACAGGGAGGGGAGCACTATACATGGGGGTCTGTTGGGGGGAGGGGGGGATAGCGGGGGGGTGGGGAGTTGGGGAGGGATAGCATGGGGAGAAATGCCAGATATAGGTGAAGGGGAGGGAGGCAGCAAATCATACTGCCACGTATGCACCTATGCAACAATCTTGCATGTTTTTCACATGTACCCCAAAACCTAAAATGCAATAAAAAAAATAAAATTAAAAAAAAAAAAAAAAGAAAACAGAACTTTCTCTTTTCCACCTCTGGCTTCTCAAGAGGATACCTATAAGAAAAAAAAAAAAAAAAAATGTCATCAACAAGAGGGCTCAAAGTTGTCATAGAGCATTCACTGGTGATTCTGAACTAGCCCTTGGGTAACTGAGCTAAATCTGAATGAAGTGTAGGGAAAAAGGCAAGAGACAAATAGTGCATCAAAGACAGGAAATCAACTCTGCAATGTCTAATAAGAGCAGTTTTTGAATATTGCACATGTCACTATGCCCCAGGAACTTTTGTGAAGGGCTCCTGGAGGATTTGCTCATTTCATTTTCACCATCCTCCTGGAGGTGGGGAGAGGTGGAGCTGCTCCCAGGAAGCCCAGGCCCTTAATCATCAGACTACCTCACCTTTCTACTGCTTCTCAAGTGATTATGCAAAATTCTGTCTCTTGAAATGGAGGGGCAATTACTTGTCTATATGAATGTAATATAACAAGTATTTTTCAACCGTGATCTATGCAGCCTAAAGAACCATTTCATTTTTAATGAATTTACTTGTAGTCTGCCACATGCCATAAAGAATTCAATGCCAAATGACAGGTGTATAGGAAGCAGATTATGAATTGAGTTAGATTTTATACATGGTTCCATAAAAAAACTATTCTTCTGAATTTTGAAAAGTATTGTTGGGTGAAGCCATTTAGTCTGAGGTACTTTGTTATGGCACCCCTAGCAAACTAATCTACTGCACCCTCCACTAGACTAAGCTCACTGAGGACCAGCATGAGTCTGGGTGTCTTCTTTACGCTTGAATTCCCAGTACGTATTGTGGAGCCCGGTACATAGTAGATACTTAATGCATGTTGTTGAATGAATAGCTGAACTTAGCTGAACATTTTGGCCCATTTCTCTGGAGTACAAGGATTTAATCATTACCAAAAATGATCAAAGAACGTTTTCTTTCTTTGTCAAAAAATAACTTTAGATTCAGATTTTTTAAATAGTGATCAGACATTGTGAAAAATAGAGAGCAGTATAAAGAATTTATAAAATCTTGCCACTTAGATGTAACTACTTTACATTTTGACACTTTCCAATCTTTTTCTATACATATACATATTTTAACACAGAGGAAATAATAGTGTATCACTGATCATTATGTCACATTTCCCCTACATCATTAAAAATTATTCATAAGCATTTGAATGGCTATAAAATGTATAATATCATATGTATCTTTCATAATTGAAATGCTTGGCTGAGCACAGTGGCTCACACCTGTAATCCCAACACTTTGGGAGGCTGAGACGGGAGAACTGTTTGAGCCCAGGAGTTCAAGACCAGCCTAGGCAACATGGAGAGACCCTGTCTCAATACACACACACACACATACACACACACACTGAACTCCTTGTAGTTAGACATTCAGGTGTTTCTAACTCTTTCTATTATAATTAGCACGGCAATGAGTATCTTTGTATGAGAAACTGTTTATCCACTTTTCTGAATTATTTAAAGGATGACATCCTAGCATTACCACTATTGATTCAAAAGGTATGGCCATTGGTAAGGCTTTTGGTACACATTCTTCCATCACTTTTTAAGAAATTAAACTGATTTATACTCTACAAGCAGTCCATGAGATTTCCCATTACATTTTACCCTTAAGCATTACTTCTACACATCTTGCTAATTGGATAAGTTGAAATGGCATCTGAGTGTTATTTTAATTTGCATCTTTTGAATATTAATGAAGCTTTCTGTTGGAAATAGATGCTTAGTGCCGCAAAGAAAAATTAGCACTGAGACAAAGGATTTTTCAGCAACGCAATTTTTTACTCCCTGGACTGCAGGAAGGGTACCATTGTGCCACAAGAGTACAGCGAACAAAGGAAAACACATAAATTTATCCCTTATGCATTTGGGGTCATCCTTACTGCTGTGTCTGATCTCCATTGGCTGGAGTCAGACCTCACAATCTAAACTGAAACCAGATTGGCTAACAACTTAAAACTGTTCTTTTTTTTTTATCCCTAGCAAATTAATGCAACAACTTAAAACTTTTCTAAACAGGTAAAAGCAATGGAGAGCTGGGACATGCCTGTGAGCAAGTTCAGCACAGATATCTTGGTTAAAGTATAAGGACATAGAATGTACTACGTGCCTGTAAGCATGCATGTTTAACAGCTACATAGGATAGGGCTTAACAAAGTTAGTAGCACACTTATTCTTTAACAAGAAAGGAAA
Organism: Aotus nancymaae; assembly: GCF_030222135.1. Classification (NCBI taxonomy): domain Eukaryota; kingdom Metazoa; phylum Chordata; class Mammalia; order Primates; family Aotidae; genus Aotus; species Aotus nancymaae. Next base: position 12,795,662 of record NW_026988420.1, read on the forward strand.
CTTTAAAAAGGAACTTTTCTACTTTCCACACTTTCCATTCTTCCACATGCATTAACTACCCATAATTTTGCCTTTTGAATTGCCTGTATGTATTTTGAAAGGAGATTTTTCTGAACACCTTTGATGAAGTAGTTTTCTAGCCAGGCTCCTACTGCAATATTGCCTGCTCTTCAGCAAAGGCCTCTACTTCTGAGGGAATGAGACTATACACCCTACAGCTGTCCCAGAATCTTATCATGGGCTGATACACAGTAATGAAGTTTTCACTGTTCTGAATTGACAGAGAGAGAAACCTGTTCCAATTATTTACCTCCTCCTAACAAAATTTTGATATATCAATTGCATGTGGATATATTTAATTTAGCTATCTAAGTCTGAAATAAGTTTTCCTTGTAGAATGAAAAGACAATTCTCAGTTCAAAAAAAATCCAGAATTTTTGTGAGAAAGGCAGATAGCTCTGTATTACCAACATAATTTTGAAAGTACGTCTATTTCCCAGCTGCACTTACTAAATTCAGGACACAGAGGAAATTAAAAATATATATATTTTCCAACTGATTTATTCTAAATTTCACATCTGTAGCAAAACAAAATGTGGTAGCTTGCATAAACCATAGAGGTCTTCTGATCAAATACCTGTATGTTCAGACAGAAAAAGTGTCAACAGAAATGATTTTGGTAATGGTAATTAGTGGCATAGTTTAGTTTTAGAGTAAGAAATCGATCAAAGGGGCCGGGTATGGTGGCTCACGCCTGTAATCCCAGAACTTGGGGAGGCAGAGGCAGGTGGATCACCTGAGGTCAGAAGTTTGAGACCAGCCTGGCCAACATTATGAAACCCCATCTCTACTAGAAATGTAAAAAATTAGCTGGACATGATGGCAGGTGCCTGTAATCCCAGCTACTTGAGAGGCTGAGGCAGAATTGCTTGAACCTGGGAGGTGGAGGTTGCAGTGAGCCAAGATCGAGCCACTGCACTCCAGTCTGGGCAACAAGAGTGAAACTCTATCTCAAAAAAAAAAAAAAAAAATTGATCAGAGGGGGGGTTGAAATCTGCCGAGATATTGGTGATATTGAGTAGGTAGGGGGAGGCAGCTCAGTATAGTGAACAAAGACGGCCAGGCACTGAGGCTCACACTTATAATCCCAGCACTTTGGGAGGCCAAAGTGGGTGGATCGCTTGAGCCCAGGGGTTGGAGACCAGCCTGGGCAATATGGCAAAACCCTCTCCCTGTAAAAAATACAATATTTAGCTGTGAGTGGTGGAGTGCACCTGTAGTCCCAGCAACGCAGGAAGCTGAGATGGGAGGATCACTTGAGCCCAGAAGATGGAGGTTGCAGTGAATACAGATAGTGCCACTGCACACCAGCCTGGAAGTGCATCCTTGATACAGCAAGACCCTGTCTCAAAAAAAATAACAGAAAAGCAAAAGAAAAGAGTCGGGTGCAGTGGCTCCCACCTGTAATCCCAGCACTTTGGGAGGCTGAGCTGGGCGGATCACCAGTTCAGGAGTTTGAGACTAGCCTGACCAACATAGTGAAACCTCGTCTCTACTAAAAATACAAAAAGTAGCCTGGTGTGGTGGCATGGGTCTGTAATCCCAGCTATTCAGGAGGTTAAGGCAAGAGAATTGCTTGAACCCAGGAGGTGTGTGTTGAGATCGTGCCATTGCACTCCAGCCTGGGTGACAAGAGCAAGACTTTGTCCGAAAAAAAAGAAAAGAAAAAAGAGAAAGACTATGCAACTCTGACTCCTTTGATGTGCTTCCCTTCCACTTCCTTGTTTAGTCAATCCTCACCCATTCTTCCTACCTTTTCTCATAGGCACAGCGGAAGATGCGTCCCTATGCCTCTTCAAGGCCAATCCGACCCTCCCTTCTTTGTCCCCTCCCCTCACACCTCCGGATGTCATCTGTCTTTTCCCTCCCTTGCACTGTCATCCTTCCCTCTCTCTCCATCTGTTCCTCGAACTAAAAATACATTCAATTTTCCCCTTTCTAAAAAAAAGCTAGGCTCCCTAGCCAACATTACCCTTCATTTATAATAATATTTGTCCCCTTTTCAAACTCCTTGAAATGTACAGTTTGTTTCTTCTTTTCTCCAATTTCCTTCCCACGTGCCTATATGAAGGTAACTGCTGTTCTGGCTCCATCTCCACCTCCAGTTAGGTTTGCCTGTTCTTGAACTTCATATAAATAAACTCAAACAGTATGTACTCTTTTGTGTCTGGCTTCTTTATGCATTTATTCCTCTTTTTGTTGTGATAAACTACCCATAGCATAAAATTTATTATTTTAGCCATTTTAAATATACAGTTCAGTGACATTAAGTACATTCAAATTGTGGTGCAACCAACATCACTATCCATCTCTAGAACTTATTTAACTTCCCAAATTGAAACTCTGAACTGATTAAACAATAACTCCTCATTGCCCCTCCCCCAGCTCCTGGTAACATCAATTCTACTCTCCATCTCTATGACTCTGCCTATTCTAAGTGCCTCATAGGTGCAGAATTATGCAATATTTGTGTGTGTGTGGTTGGCTTATTTTACTTAGCATAATAGTTTTGTTTGTTTGTTTTTGAGACAGGGTTGCACTTTGTCACGCAGGCAGGAGTGCAGTGGCACAACCTCCACTCACTGCAACCTCTGTCTCCTGGGGTCAAGTGATCCTCCCACCTCAGCTTCCTGAGAAGCTGGGACTACAGGAACACACCACCACGCTGAGCTATTTTTTGCATTTTTTGTACAGTCAAGTTTTTGCCATGTTGGCCAGGCTGGTCTCAAACTCCTGGGCTTAAGTGATCCACTCACCTCGGCCTCCCAAAGTGCTGGGATCACAGGTGTGAGCCACCACGCCTGGCCACATTTATTCTTAAAATGTTATCTGCTGGGCCAGGTGCGGTGGCTCACGCCTGTGATCCCAGCACTTTAGAAGGCCAAGATGGGCGAATCACGAGGTCAGGAGTTTGAGACCAGCCTGGCCAACATGGTGAAGCATCGTCTCTACTAAAACTACAAAAAATTAGCTGGGCATGATAGTGTATGCCTGTAATCCCAGCTACCTGGGAGGCTAAGGCAGGAGAATCGCTTGAACTCGGGAGGCAGAGGTTGCGGTGAGCGAGATGGTGCCATTGCTCTCCAGCCTGAGCAACAAGAGAAAAAAATCCGTCTCAAAAAAAAAAATGTTATCTGCCCTTAGTTGATGCCTTTCCTACTAGTTCATTTCTCATTCTTGCAGACTTCCCCTGAGTCTTTACTCTGGGTTTCCCTGGGTTTCTCCTTAGCTGCTTCTACTTTCTGTGCACATAGTCCCTAAGAGTCCCATGACAGAAGTATCACACCCATGCCAGGAACCCTCAAATTTGTATTTTCCAAGTCCGGACTTCTTTCTGAGCATAGTGTTTGCCTTCAAACACTCTGAGCACAGTATTTGTCTTCAAATAATCATTGGAAATAAAGAGTATGAAGTTTAAAATCTGATTAAAAATATGAACACTGTTAATGGTCTTTGTTGCTGGCAAATGGGATTAGGGAATGGGGAATAAAGAAAAGACTTCTGCAATTTTTAATACTGTGGTTTTTTAAAAAATGCACAGAACATAAAATTTACCATGGTAACCATTTTTTTTAAAAAATAGACCTTATTTTTCAACAGTAACTTGAGATTCACAGCAAAACTGAGTAGAAGGTATGGAGGGTTCCCATATATCCCGTGTCCCTACATGTGTACAACCTCCTCCATCACCAAAATTCCGAACCAGTGTAGTACATTTGTTATGATAAAAAAAAGCTTTACACAAAATAAATGCAGCAGAGTTTGTTTGAGTAAAGAACAATTCTTCAGTTGGGAAGCCGTCAGAACCAGAGAGGTTCAGAAAACTGTGCTCTGCAATATGGTTGATGGGTATTTACAGACAGAAAATGGCTGAAGAAAGCAGAAGTAAGGATGAAAAAGCAGATTGATCATTTCAAAGCTACTTTCCCAGTAAAGGTTAAAACCGAGGGAACTTCTTGAGAACGTTGGCTAAAACTGGCCTATTCAAGGATTTGGATATTATCTCTCTCTCCTGATTTCTTGGAAAGTCAGATAAACAACTTAATTTTGGTTTGGTGGTATAGAACTTTAGCATGAATGATCCCATTTTGGTTTGGTCTGTTGGAGCTAGTGCAGGAACTCAGTCCAAATCAATGACCTAATTTAAATTTTATTTATTACAATCAATGAACCCAAATTGACAAATCATTATCAATGTTGCTGTCATTTGTTGTACATTCTACAGGTTTTGACAAATGTATAATGACATGTTTCTACTTTATGGTACATACATAGTCATTTCACTGCCTTAAAAACCCTACATGCTCTGCCAACCTGTCACTCCCTATTCCCAAAACTCTGGCAACCACTGATTTTTAAATTCTGAAATAGGATCTTGCTCTGTTGGCCAGGCTGGAATGCAGTGGTGTGATCATGGCTCACTGCAACCTTGAACTCCTGGGCTCCAGCAATCCTCCTGTCCCTGCCTCTTGAGTAGCTGAACCTACAGGTGCATGCCATCATGCCCAGCTTATTAAAAAAATTTTTTTTTTGTAGAGACAGGGTCTCACTGTATTGCCCAGGCTGGTCTCAAACTCCTGGCCTCAAGTTATCCTCCCATTCAGGCCTTCCAAAGTCCTGGGATTGCAGGCATGAGTCACAGCACACTCAGCTTCCACTGATCTTTTTACTACCTTCATAGTTTTGCCTTTTTCCAGAATGTCACATAGTTGGAATCATACAGTATGTAGCCTTTTCAGAGTGGCTTCTTTCACTTAATAATAGGCATTTAAGATTCCTCCATGTCTTTTCATGGCTTGATATCTCATTTCATTTCTTTTTATCACTAAATAGTATTGCACTATTACTTTGTCTCTGTAAATTTAACTACTTTTGTTACCTCAAGTAACTGGTATTATACAGTACTTATCTTTTTGTGACTGGCTTATTTCATTTGCCATAATGTCCTCAAGGTTGAATTCCCTACATTTTGTAATTTTAAAAAAGCATTCATGTAGGCTGTCATGGTGGCTCATGCCTGTAATCCTAGCACTTTGGGAGGTTGAAGTGGGTGGATCACCTGAGGTCAGAAGTTTAAGACCAGCCTGACCAACATGGCAAAACTCTGTCTCTACTAAAAATACAAAAATTAGCCAGACGTGGTGGTGTATGGCTGTAATCCCAGCTACTCAGAGTCTGAGGCAGGAGAACCACCTGAACCCAGGGGGTCAGAGGTTGCAGTGAGCTGAGATAGTGCCACTTCACTCCAGCCTGGGCAAAAGAGCGAAACTCCACCTCAGAAAGAAAGAAAGAAAAGAGAAAGAGAGAGAGAAAGAGAATGAGAGAAAGAAAGAAAAGAAGGAAAGAAGAAAGAAAGAGAAAGAAGGAAAGAAAGAGGAAGAAGCATTCACGTGTTCAATTAGGTAAAATAGTCGATACTGGCTGATTGTCTCACCTGTGTGTTCTCCCCCATGATCATCAATTCTCCATCCTTCTCCCCCTGCTCTGAAACCCAGGAGCTGACCTCTACAGATTGCCTCACCCATGTTCTCTGGTTTCTGGTTGGGTGGCTAATGGGAAGCACCATCAGGGGACAGAGAGCAAAAGGTATTTATTTATTTATTTATTTGTTTATAAGACAGAGTTTCATTCTGTTGCCCAGGCTGGAGTGCAGTGGCACAATATCGGCTCACTGCAACCTCTGCCTCCTGGGTTCAAGTGATTCTCCTGCCTCAGCCTCCTGAGTAGCTGGGATTATAGGCGCGTGCCACCACGCCCAGCTAATTTTTGTATTTTCAGTAGAGATGGGGTTTCACCATGTTAGCTAGGCTGGTATAGAACTCCTGACCTCATGATCTGCCTGCCTCGGCCTCCCAAAGTGCTGAGATTTCAGGCATGAGCTACTGCGCCTGGCAAGAGGTCTTTATTGCCCCACATAAGCACCTGCTTCCTGGCTCACTACTGTGCAGGCAGTAGCTGCTCTTCATTCGTCTTCTTAGGGCAGGCTCACTCTAGGCTTCCTCACCACCATTTTGCCCCACCCCTGCCCCCTTTCCCCTTCAGGCCTAGAAGTAGAAATAACTTCCTACTGTCGTTAGTTCCTGCATGCTTCACTACCCATTTTTTTGTTCCTTTGACCTTGCCCACACCTAGGTAAATAGTCCCTTCATTAAAGTATCTTTATTAAGCCCTTTTGAGTATGCCATCTGTTCATATGCTTCCTACTAAGATCCTGAGTCAGACACATGCAACTATTAAAAACAAAAAAAATTAACAGTGTAGAAGTCTAAGAAGAGAAAAATAAAAATCTGTGTTTACCCCCATAGCCCTTGACTCCATTCCATTCCATGCGTAATCGCCGTTTCGTTTGGTGAGTGCCAATTCTTGGGTAAGCCCTAATTAATCTTAGATAATTATGTTACAACCTTCTCCCTTACCAGTAACTGGTTCAGAAACCCAGGCCTAAGCCATTGGCAAAGGATATTTTCCTGTCCTAGGGACTGGGTTGAGAATGGGCACGAGTCGCTGGCGTAGCCCAGTTCAGGGTAATGAGATTCACGGAGAAATTTGCTGGGGGTTTTCTTTTCAGAGAGCCAAGGTTGGAGGGGAGCCCCAAATGTGGAACCAGTTTGAGGAAAAGTCAGCAGAGGAGGCTGAGCCATGGGAATCACAGAAACATAAGTCAGGCCACTGGATTAAGCTACTAATATCAACCCTAAACCTAACCAGCCTCTGTACTTCCAACTACGGAACCTAACACATTTCATGGTTTTCCATTTACTTGCAACAAAAGCATCCTAGCTGATACACACACACACACACACACACACACACACACACAATAAAATACACATACCCAAATGGGATCATTGGGATCATTTTATATATGTTCTACTGCAATTGCCTTTTTCACTAAATGCTATATTGTGAACATTTTTCCAAGTAAGCATATTTAGTCTTGCTTCATTATTTCATTATTTAAACACTGGATACTATTTTGTGGAAGGGACACAACATAGCTTATTTACCCTTCTCCTACTGAAGAATATTTAGGTTGTTTGCAGTTTTTCCCCATTACAAACGTGGCACAGTGACACATATTATGGTATGTCCGTATAAATATGTGCATAAAATGAATTTCTAGTGGAATTGCTTGGTCAAAAAGTCTGAGAATTTAAAATGTTCATAAATACTGCTATATTGCCTTCCAAAAGGTTATATCAATTTCTACTTCCACTAAGAGTATGTGAGCCTACTTACTTCTTTACATCCTTGCCAACGCTAGGTACTATAAAAAGTTTAAATCAGCTGGGAACGGTGGCTCACTCCTGTAATCCCAGGACTTTGGGAGGCCTAGGCGGGTGAATCACATGAGGTCAGGTGTTTACCAGTCTGGCCAACATGGTGAAACCTGGCTCTACTAATAATATAAAGATTTTCCGGGTGTGGTGGCACACGTCTGTAATACCAGCTACTCAGAAGGCTGAGGCAGGAGAATTGCTTGAACCCGGGAGGCGGAGGTTGCAGTGAGCCAAGATTGCGCCATTGCACTCCAGCCTGGGCGACAAGAGTAAAACTCTGTCTCCAAAAAAAAAAGTTCAAATCTTTAGTAATCATATGAAAAATACATCCATTACATCCATTAGTGTATTAATTTTTTCATTTATGACTGAGGTCAAAGCATTTTATATGCTTTTTTGGTAAACTCTTCATGCCTTTTGCCTAATTTTCTAATTAAATATAATTTTCTTATTGATTTAAAGTAGCTCTTTGTATGGGTTTTAAAAATAGCTATTTCTCATAGTGTTAAAAATTTTGTCTCTCTGCTCTTGTTATCTTTTTAGTTTTTTATGGTACATTTTTCATGAGAAAGTTTCTGCAAGTTAATGTGCTGATGTTGTCCTTTATTCTTACAGCGTATTATTTTATGCCTAGAGTCCTTCCCTCATTCTAAGATAATTATTTAAATTCAGCAATATTTTCTTCTAGTAATTTATAGATTCATATTTACATTTAGATCTCTGCCCCAAAGGAAGGTTTTTTGCCCTGTGTAAATCTGTACTCTTCAATTTTTTGTTATGATGAGCATATATTACTATTATACTTTAAAAAAAGTGGTCATGCCGGACGCGGTGGCTCACGCCTATAATCCCAGCACTTTGGGAGGCCGAGATGGGTGGATCACGAGGTCAAGAGATCGAGACCATCCTGGTCAACATGGTGAAACCCCATCTCTACTAAAAATACAAAAATTAGCTGGGCATGGTGGCGCACGCCTGTAGTCCCAGCTACTCGGGAGGCTGAGGCAGGAGAATTGCTTGAACCCAGGAGACGGAGGTTGCGGTGAGCCGAGATTGCGCCATTGCACTCCAGCCTGAGTAACAAGAGCAAAACTCTGTCTCAAAAATAAATAAATAAATAAATAAATAAAAATAAAAAACGTGGTCACAAGCTAGTACAGATATGTCTTTCTATGAAAATCTTGACAAAAACAAAACCAATAACAGATGTAGTTTGAAAAACATCAATATGGTGTAAGAATGAAACTAGGCTTCCCACATTTTACTTTGCAATTTGAAAGATCACCATATGTGTGCCTCCCCCTGGTACCTCCAAACTGTTCTCTCGTGTGTACACACTGTTCAGTATGAGGGGCCTGCCAGCCTGGTACTTTTGGCCATCCCCCTCCTTAGTCAGGACTGATCTAAAGCCATAGAAACAAAGGAAGAAAAGAAGTCAAGAGAAAGAGTAACAAAGTGAGATACAAATAAACTGCTGGAAGCAGAATCAGCATTTACTGCCAGTCAGTAACAACTCTTTCTGAAATGCCTGAATTTCTAGTGGAATTCCCTAGTCAAAAAGTGAGAATTTAAAATGTTCATAAATACTGCTATGTTACCTTCTAAAAGGTTATATCAGTTTCTACTTTCACTAAGAGTATGGTGAAACCCTCTCTCTACTAATCATACAAAATTTAGCCAGGTGTGGTGGCACAGGCCTGTAATCCCAGCTACTCAGGAGGCTGAGGCATGAGAATCACTTGAACCCAGGAGGCAGAGGTTGCAGTGAGCTGAGATCACACCGTTGCACTCCAGCCTGGGTGACAGAGTGAGACTCTGCCTAAAAAAAAAAAAAAAAAGAAAGAAAGAAAAATGTTTTGTTTTGTCAGATGCAGAAAACCCCTGAGCTGCAGGTTAGTACAATACATTTCTCTACTTCCACCCCAGGAAACCCTTCAAAGCCCCCAGTACTTCCAGTCCCAGTCCATAGCCCCAAAGTGTCTCCATTGCACACAAAGTTAAGATCATAGACTGTGGAGACAGACTACCTGGTTCACACTGGATTCTGTTACTTACCAGCTGTTAGGCACATTGCTTGAACATCTCTGAGCCTCAATTTGCTCACCTGTAAAATGGGGATAATAGTAATACTTACCTTCTATGGATGTCCTGTGGATTAATTATCTGAGTTAATACATGTAAAGCACCTACATGCCTGAAATATAATAGTGTTCAATCAATATTAGCTATTATCTTGAACAGAGAATAGTTAAGTCTACATGAGCCACAAGTCCATTGCAGAAGTCCAGTGGAAGAGCAGAAAGGAGTTATGTGATGTCTCAATTTTGCAGTTGTTTGACAGGATTGAAAAATCATGCAAACTCTGCCTTTCTGTTTTCCTGAGCCTATAACATGTGGATGATTAGTTTCCTATTACAGTTAACAACTCATTGTAAAGTGCGGTTAAGATGCAGCTTGAGGGCTTCTATTATTCGTGGTTCTTACTCACTTGACTTAAGACAGGCTGTTTTTTCTCCAACTGACTCAGTGCTCTACCGACTACTATTGTGCAATAAAGTTAGAGGAAGTACTGAATCATTTGAAACCTGCTTATCGACGCTAAGATCCCACTGCGCAATGGCAAAAAAGATCTTAGTCGCACAGTAAGGTAACGGTAGCTCAGTTGAGACTAAAGTAAAGTGTCTTACTTTGTGAGCTGCACAACTGAGGTTCATTTTGGAATAATAATTCTCACAATAACTCTATGAAGCAAGAATTTTATTTATTTATTTATTTTTTGAGTTGGATTCTCACACTGTAGCCCGGGCTGGAGTGCAATGGTGCGATCTCGGCTCACTGCAACCTCTGCCTCCCAGGTTCAAGTGATTCTCCTGCCTCAGCCTCCCGAGTAGGTAGGATTACAGGCGTCTGCCACCATGCCCTGCTAATTTTTTGTATTTTTTAGTAGAGACAGGGTTTCGCTATGTTTGCCAGGCTGGTCTCTAACTCCTGACCTCGTGATCTGCCTGCCTCAGCCTCCCAAAGAGCTGGGATTACAGGCGTGAGCCACTGCACCGGCCAGTAAGAACTTTATAAAGTTGTCCTAGGAAGTTCCCCTCCTATAAAAAGGAAAATCAAAAGTAGTCATTTTAGAAGACTACCTATCATATCTATATGTCGGTATAAGTTTTTCCATCACCTCCCAAAAAATACAGCTGTGCAACTAAAATGCCTTAACTTATTGTCTTACTCCTTTTTCTTTGCTATGCTTTCCATCTCTGTCTAGTATACTCTATTCGGGCTGAATTCTTGTGCTCATTTCTTACAGTTCACCATTTTATTCTTTGCTGTATTTATTTTGCTATTTGGTTTATCTAGTAGGCCTCTTATTTCAGTGATCATATTTTGTCTTTTTTTTCTGCCTAGTGATCATATTTTTTCCTTCCTTCCTTCCTTCCTTCTTTCCTTTCTTTCTTCTTTACCTCTCTCTCCTTCCTTCCTTCCACCCTCCCTCCCTCTCTCCTTCTCTCCCTCTGCCTCTCTCTCTCTGTCTCTCTGTCTCTCTTTCTTTCTTTCTTGACAAAGTCTCACTCTGCCGCCCAGGCTGGGGTGAAATGGTGCCATCCTGGATCACTGCAACCTCTGTCTCCAGGGTCCTAGCGATTCTCCTGCCTCAGCCTCCCAAGAAGCTGGAATTACAGGCATGCACCACCACACTCGGCTAATTTTTGTATTTTAGTAGAGATGGGGTTTCACTGTATTGAACAGGTTGGTCTCACTCCTGACCTCAAGTGACCTGCCTACCTTGGCCTCCCCAAGTGCTAGGATTACAGGCGTGAACCGCCATACCTGGCCCATATTTTTTATTTTCAAAATCAATAACTGATTCTTTAAAAACTACCTGTTATTGTGGTTGCGGTATCCTTTTATAGCGCTGAGGTTTTTAATTATAGTCCAATTTAAAATCGTGTTTGCTCTATTAACAACTGTTTCCTTGGGCATTCTACTTACTGGGTTTGGTGACTGTCTTTCACAGTGTTGGTTTTCCTTAAAAGTCTGGTGATTCTTGGCTCCCTGCTGGTCTTTGTGATTGCACAGACCTGTATGTGGGAGCTGCTTGTGAATCCAGGAGGCTGCCCTGGGTCATTGTGGATGAGCCAAGCAGAGATGTCAAACCTAGCAGCCCATCCCTTCTTCCACTCCCCTTCTGGAGGAGTGGAAAAGGGAAATCTGGAGGAGGAGTGGAAGAAGGGATGGGCTGCTATGCCCTGGAGCAATGCTTCTCAATCTTTTTTTCATTATCACCCTTCTAAGGAAATTTTAGACACTTTTCCCCTAATCACTCTCTCTCCCTCATGAAATGTTAGTACCACCGATAGGCTACCTACATACCGTGGCCCATTAGAGCCACAGACTATAGCAATATTTAAGTTTTTTTGTCTTCTTTCCCCAAAAGCTCCCACCCAAGAACCATTTTGCCCTGGTGGGAGTAATATCACCTCCAGCTAAAAAATCATGTTCTGATAATGTCCCTGTTTTTCTCCATTAACTGTCCTAAAGGTAAATGTTCTTTTTGCCTTCTGCTTCCAACGCAGTTGACCAAAAAACTCTCCTCTTCCTTGATCCAATACCTATAATATAACATAAGCTAAATCCAAAGCTTAGAACATGTGAACATTCTCGGAACAACTCCTACCTGTAAAGTCTCTGGCACACTAGGTTTTTTGTTGTTTTATTTTTTAAATTAATAGACTTTATTTTTTTAGAACAGTTTTAAGTTTAAAGCAAATTGAGCCGAAAGTACAGAGAGTTCCTATATAATCCACCCACTCTCACACACAGCCTCTGCCACCAACATCCAGCATCAGTGTGGTACATTTGTTACAATCTGCACTAGGCTTTGTGTTACATTTTAAACGAGGTTTGCTCTGTTAATCTGATAATATATGCTTTCAATATTTATGAAATTAAAAAAAAATTTCAATCTACTGATAGTACATTTTATTATTTTCAAGCAATAGTATGAATTCTTCTCTCTCTTTATAACTTTTTACACACTTAAGGCATTGGAGCAGGTGGGTAGAAAGACCCTTCTGCACAGTCCTACATCTCAATTTAATCTCCTAGAAGGATAGTTCCACCATGATAACAAAACAAGTACAGAGAAGAGTGGGCAAAATTTAACTTTATTTTATTTTATTTTTTTGAGACAGAGTCTTGCTCTGTCACCCAGGCTGGAGTGCAGTGGCATGATCTTGGTTCACTGCAACCTCTGCCTCCTGGGTTCAAATGAATCTCCTGCCTTAACCTCCCAAGTAGCTGGAATTACAGGTGCATGCCACCATGCCCAGCTAATTATATACATATATATGTGTGTATATATATATATATATATATTTTTTTTTAGTATAGATGGGGTTTCACCATGTTGTTCAGGCTAGCCTTGAACTCCTGACTGCATGATCTGCCCACCTTGGCCTCCCAAAGTGCTAGGATTACAGGCATGAGCCACCATGCCCAGCCTTGGGTATGTCTTTATTAGAAACATGAGAACGTACTAATACAGTAAAATTGATACCATGGAGAGTGGAGTGCTACTGTAAAGATATCCAAAAATGTGGAAGCAACTTTGGAACTGGGTTAAGAGGCAGAGGTTGGAACAGTTTGGAGGACTCAGAAGAAGACAGGAAAATGTGGGAAAGTTTGGAACTTCCTAGAGACTTGGAAGACTCAGAAGACAGGAAGATATGGTTAAGTTTGGAACTTCCTAGAGACTTGTTGGTTTTGACCAACACACTAATAGAGATATGGACAATAAAGTCCAGGCTGAGGTGGTCTCAGATGGAGATGAGGAACTTCTTGGGAATTGGAGCAAAGGTGACTCTTGGTATGCTTTAGCAAAGAGATTGGCAGCATTTTGCCCTTGTCCTAGAGATCTGTGGAACTTTGAACTTTGATGATTCAAAGAGAGATGATTTAGGCTATCTGGTAGAAGAAATTTCTAAGCAGCAAGGCATTCAAGAAGTGACTGAGCATAAAAGTTTGGAAAATTTGCAGCCTGACAATGCAGGAAAAAAATACATTTTCTGGGGAGAAATTCAAGCCAGCTGCAGAAATTTACCTAAGTAACATGAAGCCAAATGCCAATCACTGAGACAGTGGGGAAAATGCCTCCAAGGCTTGTCAGAGACCTTTGTGGCAGCCCCTCCCATCATAGGCCCAGAGGCTTAGGAGGGAAAATGGTTTCCTGGGCAGGGTCCAGGGCCTCCCTGCTGTGTGTAGCCTCAGGACTTGGTGCCCTGCATCCCAGTTGCTCCACCTGTGGCTAAAAGGGGCCAAGGTACAGCTCAGGCTTTTGCTTCAGAAGCTCCAAGCCCCAAGCCTTGGCAGCTTCCAGGTGGTATTGAGCCTGTGGGTGCACAGAAGTCAAGAATTGAGATTTGGGAACCTCTGCCTAGATTTCGGAGGATGTATGGAAATGCCCAAATATCCAGGCAGAAGTTGCTACAGGGACAGAGACCTTGTGGAGAACCTCTGCTAGGGCAGTGTGGAAGGAAAATGTGGGGTCAGAGCCTCCACACAGAGTCTTCACTGGAACGCTGCCAGTGGATCTGTGAGAAGAGGGCCACTGTCCTCCAGACCCAAGAATGGTAAAGCCACTGACAGCTTGTACCATGCACCTGGAAAAGTCACAGACACTCTATGCCAGCCTGTGAAAGCAACCAGGTGGAGGGCTGTACCCTGCAAAGCCACAGAGGAAAAGCTGCTCAAGGCCATGGGAACCCACCTCTTGCATCACTCTTGCATCAGCATGACCTGGATGTGAGAAATGGAGTCAAAAGAGATAACTTTGCAACTTTAAGGTTTAATGACTGGTTAAGTTTTAATACTTTATTTATTTTTTTTAGATGGAGTCTTGCTCTGTTGGCCAGGCTGGAGTGCAGTGGTGCAATCTCAGCTGACTGCAGCCTCTGCCTCCTGGGTTCAAGCAATTCTCCTGTCTCAGCCTCCTGAGTAGCTGGGATTACAGGTGTGCACCACCATGCCCAGCTAATTTTTGTATTTTTAGTAGAGACGAGGTTTCACCATATTGGTCAGACTGGTCTGGAACTCCTGACCTCATGATCTGCCCACCTCAGACTCCCAAAGTGCAGAGATTACAGGCATGAATCACTGCTTCTGGCCTACCGACACTCTCATACATGAGACAATACAGATAGGAAGTCAGATGTGAGGTGGGAAAACACAGTCACAATGTTTAAAAAAAAATGCTAATTTAAAAACCTCCAAAATAATTAAAAATTTTGAACACAGCATTTGGCCAGAGTTGAAAGTATAATATAAGGTTTAAACCCTACTGGACTTTGGACTTGCATGGGCTCTGTGGCCCCTTTGTTTTGCTCAATTTCTCCCATTTGGAGTGGGTGTATTTGCCCAATGCCTGTACCCCCATTATATCTAGGAAATAAATAACTTGCTTTTGATTTTGAAGGCCAGTAGGAAGAAAGGACTTGCCTTGTGTTAGATGAGATGTTGGACTTGTACTTTTGGGTTAATGCTGGAATAAGTTGAGAGTTTGGGGGACCGTTGGAAAGGTATGATTGTGTTTTGAAATGTGAGGAAATGAGATTTGGGCAGCGACAGAATGACATGGTTTGGCTGTCCCCACCCAAATCTCACCTTGAATTGTAATTCCCATAATCCCCATGTGTCATGGGAGGTACTGTAGGAGGTAATTGTATCATGGGGTGGTTACCTCCATGCTGTTCTTGTGATAGTGAGTGAGTTCTTGTGAGATCTGGTGGTTTTATAAGAGGCTTTTCCCCCTTTGCTCGACACTTCTCTTTCCTGTCACCATGTGAAGAAGGATGTGTTTGCTTCCCCTTCTGCCATGATTGTAAGTTTCCTGAGGCCTCCCAGCCATGCTGAGCTGTGAGTTTATTAAACCTCTTTCCTTTAGAAAGTACCTAGTCTTGGGTATGTCTTTATTAGCAGTGTGAGAACAGATTAATACACTCAGCAATAGATAACTGATACAGTGTATATATGTCTTTTAACCACCTATTGAGAGCAATTTGGGATGTTGACATATATTTGTTTAATTATTTGATATAGCCACTTTTTTTTTTTTTAATAGATCAGAGAGGAATATAGAGAAGCAAGAGGCAGTCTAGCATAATGTATTAGAGTGCCTGGAATTAGAGTCTGGCATTTGACTGCCTGGGGTCTAATCTTGGCTCTGCTAACTACTAGCAAATTAACAACAGATACTTTGTCATCTCCTAAATGGGGATGATAATGGTAACTGCTAATTAGAAGTATTGTAAAGATTAAATTAGTTAGTATATATAAAGAATTTAGTTCAATGTCTAGCCCATAATAAATCCTGAATAAATCCTGTTTAAGTGTTCGCCATTCCTGGCAATTACTTCTTCTTTTTGAGATGGAGTCTTGCTCTGTCACCCAGGCTGGAGTGCAATGGCACAATCTTGGTTCACTGCAACCTCCGCCTCCCAGGTTCAAGCGATTCTCCTGCCTCAGCCTCCTGAGTAGCTGGGATTATAGATGCGCACCACTACGCCCAGCTAAGTTTTGTATTTTTAGTAGCGACGGGGTTTTACCACACTGATCAGGCTGGTCTCGAACTCCTGACCTTGTGATCCGCCAGCCTTGGCTTCCCAATGTGCTGGGATTACAGGCATGAGCCACTGCGCCCAGCCAGCAACCACTTATTTTCATATACATTCTGTATTTTGTTGCTTTCTATTTTTAAAATTGCATTAAGACATATATGGTTTCTTTATTTTTATACTTTGTATCAGCCAAGATTCTGTCTAGTACAATATTAGGAAACCCAATAAAGACTGATTTAAAGAAGAAGGAATTGTTTTAACTAACTTAATAAAAGGTCTGAACAGGGCAAGATCTGTAGTTGGTTAGTGTATCCTTTCAGTTATGCCATCATACACCAAGTTCTATCCAGCTCTTAGATTTGCAAATGTTGGTGGCAACATGATTAAGTAATCCCAAGCATCTTATCCAGATATGGCAAAGTCTAGAGGAAGAAGGGACTATCTACTCCTTGTAGGCACCCAATACAGAAACAAATATCTGGCAAGATGAATGGAGTCGAACGAATGATGGAACATCCACCACAATGCCCACTGAACATTTTTAAGTGTATACATCTTGTTTCTGGTAATATGCCCCATTTATCAATAGTTCTGATTCTGGCCAGGTGCAGTGGTTCACACTTTTAAGCCTATCACTTTGGAAGGCCAAGACAGGTGGATGGCTTGAGCCCAGGAGCTCAAGACCAGCCTGGACAACATGGCAAAACCCCGTCTTTACAAAAAAAAGTTATAAAAAATTAGCTGGGCATGGTGGTGTGTGCTTGTAGTTCCAGCTACTCACAAGGCTGAGGCAGGAGGATAACCGGAGCCTGGGACCAGCAGGTATTTCCACCCACTGCTCTACTAATGCCATATAGGTTGGTTTCTTCCTCTCAAATTTTCTGATCTATCAGCTGACTATAGGCTATAGCAGTGCCCTGTGTGATGACAGCAAGGCTCTGGATATAGTAAGTAAGACCCACCTTTGGTATCTAATAGGAAATCAAAGGATCTATGGAACTGACCCATTGGTAAAGTGGATTGCCTTCAAACCCACAAGAAAACTCTGTTGGCTTCCTAAATAGAATTTGTTTTCATTTTCAAATTAAGAAAATATAGAAATGCTCTAGTTTCAATAAAACCTGAGTTGAACACAACTCTGGCCTACAAAATGCCAGTCGAATGAAAGCTGAAGGTGGAATGTGGCTGTACAGGGATGGCATGCCATTCCTCTGCCCATACTGGACAGAGCATCTTTGTGTCCAGGTCACTCTAGAACCAGCTGGGGGCCTGGGGGCACTGGAGATAGATGCAAGGGCTTCACTGTTTTTCAATCACTTTTTAAAAAATGGTTTATTTGTTTTGTTTTGTTTTGTTTTTAAAACCAGGAAAGCAGCCTGCATTTCCAAGGTCATTAGCTCCATCACAGGTCTCTTCTTTTCACAACCATATTGTTTTGTTTTCTCAAACCTGGAAGACAACTCAACCACAAATGTAATGTTTATCTTTCAAAATAGCAGCTGAAAAAAAAAAAGTACAGGATGTGTGAGACTAAAAACACTCTATTGGCTTCCTCTTCTTTTTTTGTGACTTTCCCCGGGTTCCTACCTGAGGGAGAACCTGCTATATATAAGTCATGCTCTTCGTTCGGCTTAGTGGTGCCCTAAATGAGAGCAGCGTCACCTTAGGAACACAACAACCTTGTCTGCTCTGTATCTGTTGGCACGGGGTGAACTGCAGTTTAGCAATGATTTCTCACTACCTTATCTTCCTCATTATTTCACGACTCCAAGTGTATTCAACTTGACTTCTCTCCACAGTTGTTTGAAAATACCATTTGATCACGGATACCAGAGTTTCTGAAATACCAGCTTTCCCTTGGGTACTCTATGAGAAAAACTTCTTAGAAATCTGTCTTCAACCAACTGAGCTGGTTATTTTCTTCTTGGGTGCATTCCATTAGACAACAGGATTTATTAGTTCAAATTCCTGTTTCACAGAATGACTTGTTCTTAATGACATGTGTCTTTTCTTCTACTTCCCATACCCCACGCCCTCTCTGCCCAAGTTCTCTCTTCCTTTATGTCTGTATCTTTGCACAGTCTTCTGCAACCACCCACTCACTTGCCATTAACAAGGAATCTTTTTCATCTCCATGATGATGAATATGATTTTTATAAAGTGCATAGGTAATGTGGCAAAAGGTTTTTAATACTGAATTGAATTGCTTTTGATTAAATGCCATTGAGACTCCTTGTTTGCAGTATATATGTGTTTGTTTCTGTTATACACAGTCCAATTATTCATAAAACTAATGCTGGGGCCTGGGAGTGGTGGCTTACACCTGTAATCCCAGCACTGTGGGAGGCCGAGGCGGGTGGATCACCTGAGGTCAGGAGTTTGAGACCAGCATGGCCAACATGGTGAAACCTCGTCTCTGCTAAAAATATAAAAATTAGCCAGGTGTGGTGGCAAGTGCCTGTGATCTCAGCTACTCCAGAGGCCGAGGCAGGAGAATTGCTTGAACCTGGGAGGTGGAAGTTGCAGTGAGCTGAGATCATGCCACTGTACTCCAGCCTGGGCAATAGAGTAAGGCTCCATCTGCCTCAAAACAAAAAACAAAAACAAAATTAACGCTGGTATCTCGGGATGATAGCTGTGCAATTTCCTGATAATGACTATAATGCAATGTTTTATTATGCCTCCAAGAGTATCATCTTTTTCCTTGCAAAATGTAATTAGTTCACTTTCAGAAATAAATGAATATCAAAGTTTGAAAACAGATCAAACCAAAAAAAAGGAAAAACTAGTTAAGCTATATATGAAACAGCAGGCTTCATCAATAGTATTACCCACAGTACTAAAGACAAGGGCATTAAAAGAGTCAAGTGGAGCAAATGCTAATAGCCCATAGCTACACTGACGTATTGTTCTCCCCATTTGGTGACTCATTGGACTTTAACTGAGACTAAACTGCTTTAAGAAGTTCCTGAGTGTATGGGTATTTCTTGAACCACTAGCAATTTTTGTTTCTTTTCTACTGAGTAGAAGTTTATTTGAAGTTCCATGTAATTTTAGCCTCTTAGGGAATGTCTTACTGTGTTTGTTCCTCTAATCCTTTTATTCCTAAAAATGGCCCCTTGGGCATTTAGAAAGGGAATGGAAGTACTGACTTCTATTCCTTTGTTGTTTTCACTGATGAAACCAAAAGCTGATATATAAAGATACATCCTTAGTGTATCTTTTAGTATCTGATCAGATTCTCCGGTTTGTTTGTTTGCTTGTTGAGACAGGGTATCACTCTTGTCACCCAGGCTGGAGTGCAGTGGCACGATCTCAGCTCACTGCAACATCCACCTCCCGGGTTCAAGCAATTCTCCTGCCTCAGCCTCCTGAGTAGCTGGGATTACAGGCACCCGCCACCACACCCAGCTAATTTTTATACTTCTAGTAGAGACGGTTTTTCGCCATGTTCGCCAGACTGGTCTCAAACTCCTGATCTGAGGTAATCCACCTGCCTCCGCCTCCCAAAGTGCTGGGATTAAGGCGTGAGCCACTGCACCTGGCCAGATTCTCTTTTATAATTTTCCCCCGTCTGTGCGTGCTCTCTTAAAGCAAATGGCAGTTAAACATGCTATTTCTGCTTTAGGTCATGCACTTTCTCTAAGACGGAATTTACGGGCCTTTTATGCTGTGTGATCAACTAAACCCAAGGGTATCCTAAGAAGAAATTTCCATGTTTCTCCCTACATATAAATATACTACATTTATATATATAAGTATATGATATACTATGTTACATATAATATACTTAATATGTTGAATTTCCCTCGGTCTTCCAAAGGTATATCTTGACTGTGTTCTTATTTTTATCTGTCTGAAACATCCTCTAAGGAAAAATTTAAAAATTCAAAAGGGAGTTTTATGTAAATATTTGTATCTTTGTTCTGTGGAATTTTAGCAAATCAAACCTTTCCTGCCTTTTCTGAAAATAAGCCAGAGGAAAAGTAGATGAGAGATTATACAGAAACAGTCTTTCTAGATGCTTTCTGACTCAAAGTACAATATTCTCTTGGGTATAAGTTCTCACTATTATTCAATGAGTCCAAGCACAAAGAAGTTGATTATATCAGATTCAAAATAAAAATCCTCCCAGCACTTTGGGAGGCTGAGGCGGGTTGATCACCTGAGGTCAGGAGTTTGAGACCAGCCTGGACAACATGGTGAAACCCTGTCTCTACTAAAATTACAAAAAATTAGCTGGGCATGGTGGCGCGTGCCTGTAATCCCAGCTACTTGGGAGGCTGAGGCAGGAGAATCATTTGAACCTGGGAGGCAGAGGTTTCAATGAGCTGAGATCACGCCACTGCACTCCAACCTGGGCAACAAGAGTGACACTCTGTCTCAAAAAACAAAAACAAAAAGGAAAAAAAACAACCAAAGTAAAAACCCAAGTAGATTTCTCTTGTTTTGGTGGACTTCTTTGCATTTCTCATATTCTTTCACAAGTTGGTTAAATTGGCATGGACCCCAGGCAGATTTGGGAATAAAATAACCCCCTTTGTATCAAAGTATACTGTAAGAAACCACCTGTAACGGGAGGGCTCTCAAACACAGTTCTTTCAGGCCTCATTTGGTCCCAGGCATGGGTCACCCAGCACAGTTCATTTCATATACTTTCATCCCATCTGGAGCTCTTTTGGTTATAACCTCCCAGTTTGCTTTACAGCTACCACTTCACTAAGGGGAGACATTTTTAAAATAGTCTTTTCTTCAACTTCAAAACAAATCTTTAGAAATTTTAAAAAGGGGAGTA
Organism: Aotus nancymaae; assembly: GCF_030222135.1. Classification (NCBI taxonomy): domain Eukaryota; kingdom Metazoa; phylum Chordata; class Mammalia; order Primates; family Aotidae; genus Aotus; species Aotus nancymaae. The sequence continues at coordinate 12,816,409 of NW_026988420.1, forward strand.
TTGGGGCAGAACCCAGGAAAAAGCAATTCATTGTATCAACCCACAGATCTTGCAGTTTTCACCAAGTTTGAGAGACACACCTTTCAAGTATAGGCACTATCCCTACATTTCTTAGGAAGTGGTTCAAGGGGTCTGGACAACACAGACTCATTATGCCAGTCACTTCTAAAGGTTTTTCAATAACTTATTGTGAGGGCTTTCCCTGTCTATGTGTCTACTAAGGGCTGGGAATATGGGGGATGGGTTTAGCTAGGAAAGACTATCATGCTGGTCTAGGAAATGATCCCAGAGTTAGTAGAAAACAGTCTCCTCAACCATGTCTACGGCTAGGTTGCATACCATCCAGACGCCACAAAGACTAAGTGTGGGATAAAGCTCTCACTGTTTCAATCCCATTAATTATGTTGCTTTATGAATGTTTTTCCTGCTTAATAACTATTGCCAGATGCAATGTGTCTTGAGGGCCCAAGTTGGAAAGATCACTTTAGTGCCTGACCACCTATTGCTGCCATTGACTACAGTTCTTCTAAATAGTCCAAGTCTTGCTTGATTTTGGGGTTTTTTTTTTCAATGATCAAAAGAAAAGTCATTTTGTTGTGGTTTAAAAAAACTAAGTCTGTCTAAATAAGCATGACCTTCCCATTATACTGGACTGCAATCTGTTCTTGACTAGGCAGAAAAAGAACTATCAGAAATCATCTTAAAGGGGTGTGTGTGTGTGTGTGTGTCTTCCAGTTCTCTGATTCTATTAGCTAGAACATTGTTTGAACACAAGGCAAAGTCTTCTGGCTATTAAGTATGAGAAGATGAGACCTCAAATTTATGAAAAATTTCAGAAATTTGAGTTTCCCATGCCAGCTAAGTTTGCTTTTTGATTTCGTGCCCAGCACTTTTTTTTTCCTATTTTGAGTTAGATTTAAATTTCACAGTTGCCTTAGACATAATAAGTATTTATGAAATACACTCATCCCTCAGTATCCATGAGGGACTGCTTCCAGGACTCCCCTCAGATACCAAAATCTACAGATGCTCAAGTCCCTTATATAAAATGGTATAGTATTTGCATATAACCTACGCACATCCTCCCATATGCTTTAAATTATCTCTAGATTACTTATAATACAAAATACAATGTAAGTGTTATATAAATTATTATATGGTATTGTTTAGAAAATTGTGACAAGAATAAAGGTGCGTACATGTTCAGTACAGGCACAACCATCCTCTTTTGTTTTTCAAATACTTTTGACCCACGGTTGGTTGAATTCGTGGATGCAAAACCCGTAGATACAGAACACGTAGATACAGAGTGCCAACTGTAGAAGTTATAATATACAAAAATATATAGAGATGTGGTATATCAAACCATGGTTAGACTATGTCAGTCATTCTCATAAAGGTTCTGGGCAAGTTTTTAAAGTAAGTTAACAATTAGCTTTATCAAATATTTCCAGGAAATAATGTATATTTTCATAAGTTCCACTTATGAAAGCATCCACATTTTAAAAGATATTTTCAGAGTCTGAGTTTCCTTTTCTCTTTTCATTAAAGTGCCATAATGTTAAATAATTCATAGGAACTCACATAAAGTTACCATTCCTTTTGTCCCAGCTCTGGGGAAAAGGTTAAAAAAAATAAGAAAGAAAAAAAAATTAGGGATCACATGAGGACTTTAAATTAGATCTTGGGGTAATTCATACATCTTTAAAAATCAAGGTTAGATGGAGTCTGCCTTCAGGTAACTTTATGTGTCCTACTATATATGTGTCAGGATTGTCTCATTTTAGAAAAATGGAGAAAAAAGAAAATGGTACTTGGAAAATTTGGTCAAGCATCTAAGAAACCCACTGAAAGAAATTTCTTCATACTAACATCATATTCCTCTTTTGTTATAACAAAATTTGCTACACACTTTATCTTAACTAGAATAATGATTTTGATAAAGATAGTAAGTAAGGCAAATTGCTACACTAAATGCTGAACAGAACAGAGTGGAGACAGTACATGGGAGATAAAAGGTTGACTTGGTGGGATGTCACCAGGCAGGTTATGGAGGGCCTTAGGAAACATATAGAGGAGTTTAGATCACACACACACATACACACACACATGCTTATTATAAAGGCAGTAGCAATAAATATTAGTGCCTCCTCCTACAATCCAGTTGTCAAAGCAATGGCTATGACAACATCAATTCCTTTATGCCATTTGCCTGGAAGTTCATGAAGCTTGGTAAGATTCAACTGGAGAACAGACTTTTACAATGTTCTGCCAGCCTTGGTGCATGTCATTTACCTCGCCTGACTTATAAACACAAATACTGTCTATTAGGCATTGTTATTAGTAATGCTGGATTTATTTGGTATTCTTTCTTCCATCACAAATAAAAGAGCACTAGAGTCTTATCTCATTTATCTTCATAAAAAAGGAGAGAAGCTATTTGAACTTCCCTTTCTGCCTCTGATGTTTCCTCCTTTCCCACTCACCCAGAATTCCAGATCAATCTTTATAGAGCAGCCTTTTATTTTAAAAACTGATATTTTCATGGCTGGGTGCAGTGGCTTACGACTGTAATCTAGCACTTTGGGAGGCTGAGGTGGGCAGATCACTTGAGGTCAGGAGTTCCAGACCAGCCTGGCCAATATGGTGAAACCCCATCTCTACTGAAAACACAAAAATAAGCTGGCCGTGGTGGCACATGCCCGTAATCCCAGCTACTTGGGAGGCTGAGGCTGGAGAATTGCTTGAACCCTGGAAGCAGAGGCTGCAGTGAGCTGAGATTGTGCCAGTGCACTCCAGCCTGGGTAACAGAGCAAGACTCTGTCTCAAAACATAAATAAATAAAATTAAAAACAACAACTTATATTTGGAGAAACTTTCCACAGTCCCTTGAGGAGAAAGTCCATACTACTAATTCTAACAGGACATGCAGCTTTATTACTCCATCACCCATCCAGCTGTGTTTCCCACAATTACTCAGCATACACCCTCAGCCTGAGTGGGGCTTCTCTCCTCTTGCTTCAGTCCTCTTTCCTGGTCTTGGTTCTCTTCTTCATGCTCTTTCCTCCACTCAGGCTCTTCTTCCTCTTCCTTTGCCTTCACCAAAGCCTTTTCAATTTCTCCAACTAAAATTTTGTCTTCTCTGTGAAACCTTACCAGGCTGCTCCAGCTCATTCTAGACTCCAGTGTGAACAGTTGGTTTATTTGCAGAGTATTACCAATGAAAACATGAAGCATGGTGTGGTTCAGGCAAGACAAGGGTTTGGGTCTCTGAGTGGGTTCTATCCATTCGATCACCAACCATTGTGCCACTTCTCTTTCTTTCTTCTTTTTTTTGGGACAGAGTCTCACTCTGTCGCCCAGGCTGGAGTGAAGTGGTGCAATCTTGGCTCACTGCAACCTTCGCCTCCTGGGTTCAAGCAATTCTCCTGCCTCAGCCTCCTGAGTAGCTGGGATTACAGGCATGTGCCACCACGCTTAGCTAATTTTTGTATTTTTAGTAGACATGAAGTTTTACCATGTTTGCCAGGGTGGTCTCGAACTCCTGACCTTGTGATCTGCCCGCCTCAGCCTCCCAAAGTGCTGGGATTACAGGCATAAGCCACTGCACCCGGCCTCTCTCTTTCATTTTAATAAACATTATGTTTTGAGCACTTTTAGTTCTCCAGCAAAACTGAGCAAGAAAGTACAGAGAGTTTCCATATCCACGCAGTCTGCACACACATACAACCTCCTCCACTGTCTACAGCCCTCACCAGGCTCATATACTTGATACATCAGTGAACTCACATTGATACATCATTATTACCCAAAGCCCACAGTTTAAGGTTTATTCTTAACATTGTACATTCCATGGTTTTTGACAAATGGATAATGACATGTATTCACCATTGTGGTATCATGCAAAACAGTTTCACTGTCCTAAAAACCCTCTCTGCTCCTCCTATTCATCCCTTCCTCCCTTGCCACTAACCCTGATCGTTTTACTGATCAGTAATACCCAGTGATCTTTTTAGTGTTTCCATAGTTATGCATTTTCCAAAATGTCATATAGTTGGAATCACACACTATGTAGCCTTTTCAAACTGGCTTCTTTGACTTAATAGTATCCCTTTAAATTTCCTCCACATCTTTATGGTTTGATGGTTCATTTCTTTTCAGTGCTGAATAACATTTCATTATCTGGATGTACCACAGTTTATTTATCCCAGTTATTTATCACAGTTTATTTACAGAAGGACATCTTGTTTGCTTTAACATTTTGGTAATTATGAGTAAAGCAGCTGTAAACATACATACTCAGGGTATTTTGGTGGACATAAGTTTTCAACTCCTTGGGGTAAATACCAAGGAGTGTGATTGTTGGATTGTATGGTTAAGAGTGTGTTTAGTTTTGTAAGAAACTGTGGCTATACCATTTTCCATTTCCATCAGCGATGAATGAGCGTTCCCATTGCTCAGCATCCTCATCAGTAATTGGTGTAGTCACTGTTCCGGATTTTGGCCATTTTAATAGGTGTTCAGGGGTATTTCATTGTAGTTTTAATCTGCAATTCCCTAATAATACATGTAAAGATAGATGTGGAGTATCTTTTCATATGTTTTAATTACCATCTGTGTATGTTCTTTGGTAAGGTGTCTCTTCAGATTGTTTGCCCCTTTTTTTCTTTTTGAGATGAAGTCTCCCTCTTGTTGCCCAGGTTGGAGTGCAGTGGCACTGTCTCGGCTCACCGAAACCTCCACCTCCCGGGTTCAAGCCATTCTTGTGCCTCATTCTCCCGAATAGCTGGGATTACAGGCTCCCACCACCACACCTGGCTAATTTTTGTATTTTTAGCAGAGACAGGGTTTCACCATGTTGGCCAGGCTGGTCTCGAACTCCTGACCTCAGGTGATCCTCCCACCTTGGCCTCCCAAAGTGCTAGGATTCCAGGCGTGAGCCACTGTGGCCAGCCTTGTTTGCTCATTTTTTTTAAAAATGTGGTTATTGCAACTAAGGAACTGAATTTTTTGTTTTATTTTTGATTTGTATGTATTTATTTGTTTGTTTATTTTTAGGGACTCCTGTGTTCAAAGTGATCTTCCTGCTTCAGCCTCCCGAGTAGCTGGGACTATAGCATGTACCACTATACCCTGATAAGAAAAATAATTTTTAAAAATAAACACAGGGTCTTGCTATGTTGCCCAGGCTGGAGTGCAGTGGCTACTCATAGGTACTATCATAATGTATTGCAACCTTGAACTCCTGGATTCAAGCAATCCTCCTGCCTCAGCTTCCTGAGTAGCTGGGACTATAGGCTTGTGCCACTGCACTTGGCTTGGTGGCCTATTTTTTCAATAAGTTGGTTTGTTTACTTATTGTTGAGTTTAAAGCGTTCTTTGGATTCAAGTCTTCCATCAGATAGGGCTTTTGTAAATATTTTCTGCCAGTCTGTGGCTTGTCTTCCCATTCTTTTGATTTCACTATTTTTTTTGGGTATGTGTTTCTCATCTTTTCCTTCTTTGTTCTCCCTTTCTTTTTTGAGATGGAGTGTCGATTTTGTTTCCCAGGCTGGAGTACAATGGCGAGATCTTGGCTCACTGCAACCTCCGCCTCCCAGATTCAAGCCATTCTCCTACCTCAGCTTCCCGAGTAGCTGGGATTACAAGCATGTGCCACCACACCCGGCTAATTTTTTGTACTTTTAGTAGAGACAGAGTTTCTCCATGTTGGTCAGGCTGTTCTCAAACTCCTGACCTGAGGTTATTCACCCACCCTGGCCTCCCAAAGAGCTGGGATTACAGGTGTGAGCCACCATGCCTGGCTTCTCCCTCTCTTTCATAGTGTAGAACATATCCAGTCTTTTCACAAAACAAAACAAAAATCCCAAGTGCCACAGTCAGTCAAATCAAAAGAGAGCTACATTTGTTATTAGGACAATTTCGAAAGGGTCTTGGGATATTATAGAGACCGAGATTTGAGAAAGAAAAATAAAATGCATCTGCCAGTTCAAGGAAAATAATGATAAATTATTTTTAAATTATATTAAAATAATTTATATGAAATAAATGAAAATAATTGAAGAGCATATATAATATTGAGGTAGGAAGTCGGTAAGAAATATAAATAGTGCTTAAGTCTCTGAAGAGGCAAGTCGAAGCCTTCACCTCTGGCCTAGAAGAAACACTTCTTTAATGAAAGTTTAGACAAAGCTGCAAGATGCCCAGCTAACTCACATATTGAGTTAAGAGAAAAGGCAACAAGAGCACATTTCAAAGGGCATATTCAGTGATGTTGTTTCACCAAGGACCCTATATTTGTAAAAAAAAAAAAAAAAAAAAGAAGTGTTTTCGAATCATTCTGTAAAACCACAAGAAATTTCTCTGAAGAAAGAATTATTTCCTTAAGAAAGAACAGACAGAATAGGGATGTAAAGAACTCAAAAAGAAAAAAAAAATCCATGTTGAAGCACATCACACAAATCTATTAATAAAAGATTTTAGAATTCAGTTCCCCACTTCCATTTTTTTCTGCCTCCTTTGGTAAGTATAAAAACAAACTTGGTTCCTGGTGATATGCAGAGCTGGGTCAGATTTATCTTGCTCTCTCAAGATGAACATGAATAAAGAAAACAAAGGTCTTCTAAGACTCCCTTTACATTTGGTAGTTAATGGTAACTTATGACTGTTTTTAACTTTCTTTTGTTGAGTCATGGATTCTCCTCCTCCCCCACTCCTAAGTTTTCAGGGTCAACGGGCAACCTTTTCTAAATCACAAGACTGGATTTGCTATGCTTGGTCTTGCTCCAGCGTCTTTATTATCCCTGCTGTTGTGCACTACACAGTTCTGTAGACACATGAGATAAAATGGAGAAACAAAACCAGGAGATTAGTCCCAGACCTGTTGCCAACCGATTTGAAACTGTTGCTAACTGCAAGTACACAACATAATGAATGGTCTTTTATTCATGAGTCTTTTAAAATAGAAATCCTGGGGCAGGGGAGGATTTCTAGTTCTGTCAACCTCATTTGTTCATCCTTTGCCTCATCTTCCTAGTCTGTTCCGTAGCGTTGTTCAAGAAGAATTTTGTTTTCTTTTCTTCTGTAATTCCTTTTATCCTCAGAGTATAACAACAGCCAGATTCTTTTCTATCATCTACTGCAAAATGCCTTGAGTATTTTTCTACCATCTTATCTTAACACAGAAAGAAGTAGGAAGGATATACATATAACCATGTATCGTCCTCCAGATCTTGCTTCCAGAAATACTTGGTCTTCAATTGTAATGTCTCAGGAAACCTATTGAAGTAGGGAGCTGGGAGCAGTCGTTAACTTTGAGGAATTAAATAACATTTTTACCATGAAATGCGACTCCATAGAGTCAAACTCACAGAGCTGATGCCTGGACAAGGGAGACCCAGGGAGTTTAAACAAGTTGCTGAAAGTATGGTTAGCTACTATTAAAACTCACCAGAACTGGAACCCAACTCACCCTCCTCTCAGTTGAACACATTTCATTTTGACAGGAATTTCTGAATACCCAAAGCAGACTCAAAGTCTCCTATCTCAGCCCAGGATGTTTCTGAAATACATGAACAGAAGGATTCGGAGACCTTGTGCTGTTTCCCAGGGATTTATAATCTGACATTCTATGGAGATACCCAACTCTCTCCTTGAGCAGAGCCAAATCCCCAAGGATCTCAGACACAACCCACTTTTTTCAGGGTTGGCCCAGGGCAGAGCTTACACAGCTGTAACATTCTAGAGCACACCCACAACTCTGGATGAACCAGGACAGAATGGGGTGGAAAGAAGGATACAAGATCACCCATTTTTCCAAGGGGGCCGTCTGTTGACACATTATAAACGCAGTAACGGCGGGAGCCAGTATCCTCCCTCGCATTAGTTGTAAATGAAACGTCTTCAAAGCATAAGAATTTTGCTTTATCCTTAATTATCTTTTCATTTTGCAGAAAAATAAAGGGACTCGTCATCGAGTACTTTGCCTTGAGTCACAAATCAGCCAAGTGTACATGTGGTTTTCTTCCAAGTCTGCACAAGAGTGGAACATTTTGTTTTACGAGTGTGAGATGTTTGAAATAAATACAAATCTGCCAAGAGGCTTCCTCCACATTGGTCTGGGACTAGGCAGAACAGGCGCTGACCTTCCGAGGGAGGGAAGGAAGACCAGGCAGGTCTGAGCCAGGTAAACACCCTTGGGTGAGGTCCGTAAAAGATAAAGTCAGATCTCAAGGACAGAGAGCTTTAAACATTTCTGTGCTCCACCGAGTCGTTTCCCTAACAAGTGAGAAAATGAAGATGTGGATGTACAAAAATTCCACGGCCTTTAGGCTCGCGGTGGGGGCAGGGGGCAGAGAAGAGGCGGTCTGCTGCTAAAGGTTAGTCCCTTGTACCCAGAGAACTCAGTAAAGTTCACTCGATTTTTGCTACAAACTTGCAACACTGGGGTTGGAGGTAAACTGGTTGGGGGCGAATTCAGAACTGGAAATTCCAGGCGGCCCGGAGGGACGACCATCCCTATCGTGGGCGAGACAGGATCCCGCGGCCCAGCCCGGGGGCGAGGGCAGGGTCCCGCGCAGCGCCCCGCCCCCGTCCTCTGGCCCCGCCCCCGTCCTCCGGCCCCGCCCCCCAGGGGGTGCGCGAGCCGTCTCCGCCCTCGCGCGGGAGCTGGGAGGCTGCGAGAGCCCTGCCGCAGTAGCTTCCTCTGTCGCCTCGGAGCCGTTCGATCCTTAGCCACCCGGATCCCGGCCGTAGAGGCTGCAGTTGCAGCCGGGAGCCCGTAGTCCGCGCCCCGAGCCCGCCTCCGTCCTCCGAGGGCGCCCCAGGCCGCGCCATGGTGAAGGTGACGTTCAACTCCGCTCTGGCCCAGAAGGAGGCCAAGAAGGACGATCCCAAGAACGGCGAGGAGGCGCTCATCATTCCCCCCGACGCCGTTGCCGTGGACTGCAAGGTCCGAGCCCGGGGAGGTCGGGGAAGAGGGGTGCTGGGCCCAGCCGGGGAGGGCTGCGCGGGCGGGAGCGGTCGTGCGCCCCGAGGTGGCGGGCAGAGGGCCGGCGCAGCGGGGACAGGTCCCCGAGAGAGCCCTGCGCTCCCCTTTCTTTCCTGTGGGGCTGCAGCTCCTTCTTTGTAAGGAAGTGCGTGTGCTGGAAGCGGTGTCTGACGCGGAGTCGGGGGCTTGGGAGGCTAGGAGAGGGGACGATTGACGAATTGTGCCGAGGTCCCAGTCGTTTTTACAGTCCGGGGAGTGTGTGTGCGGCCAGGACTTGATTCGTTCGACCGGCAGCGACAGGCACAACAACAACAACCACGGAGTTTGGCACTTCCTTCCCAGTATAAATAATGTACCTAAAATGGCTGACATCATTACAAGCCTAAACCTCTGTTGTTTCCTACTTTCGTTTCTAAGCTGAACAGCACTTGGACTAACTCCAGCAACTGTAAGCGTCTTAATTTTAAAAGCGTTTCCTTCTTTACCTTCTTTTTCCACCGCCCTTCGGTAGTGACAGGTGAACTTCACCTGGACAAAGTGACAGTCCGCCCGAAGAAGGTTTGGGCTGTCTCTTATTAAAACAAATATCCCTGGTAAAGGCGAGTAATGACTATGTGGATGTTAGTGAAAAACCAATAGATGGCATTTAAATTATATCAGCGTCTTTGTGAGGACTCCTGCTGAGTGAAACTAAACATAAATTTGCCCCCAGGTTCCTAATAAAATTCTCCTTCATTTTACAAAATCTCCTTTTAATCCTAGGAAAATTCACGAAGTGGGACTGTTATTGTGTTGACTTTTAGTAGGTTACGATCATATTTACTTAAATATGAGTGTAATTGTCTCGTAAGTTAAAAAAGAAAGCCCACAGCCTCTTACCCAGATCCTCTTTAGGCTGCAAAAATTAGAAATTAACTGTAAAGTTATGTTGCTTAGCTTATTTTTTTGTCGTTAGCATTTTTAAAGACCTGTTATCAGTCGGGTAAATTTAGTTTTAACTTAAAAAAAAAATTGGTGTGCCAAGTATGAGTAATAGGAGTTTTTAAATGAGCGAATGAAAATTACTGAAAAATAGGCCACTAATATGCTGTAAAAAATTCAGAATATAAATGTAATCTAGACATCATTATATTGTTATATTCTGAATATAATCTACCTTCAGAATATAATGGTAATCTTACTTTCTGGAAATGTTTTGGTAAAAACCGACAACGTCAGGGGTTGATTTCTAAATGACTTGCCTTGCCTTGAAATAGGAACAGTGAACTGATTCCCTAAAAGGATTAAAGGTTTTGGTTTTCGTATTGGTATTGTTTTCCTGAAGCCATTGCAGTCTTGGTCTTTAAATAAAATGTTTGGAATGCACAGCCAGTAGCAAATTATTATCTTAGCTCTCTGTTTATCTAACATTTATTGTACCTAAAATAGACTGAGAGTCAAGGACCCAGTCACAACAATCTCAAATATACGTAGTCTTAATGCTATCACATATATATATATTTTAAATCCTATTAACAAATATAATTGCTCCCTTTTAGAAAGAGAAAGAGAGAGCGCAAGCATTTGATGATGTCACTTCAGACAGCTTTTCTCTTTCTTCTGTAGTGGAGATTTGAAACTCTGGACAAACATCAAAATTAAATTTGCTGAGCACCTTTAAATCTGACTTCTGACAATTTTTGTCATTTCTGAAATAGTGACTGATTTCAGATTCTCAAAATTTCTCACGAGTTCACCATATTTAAATTTTGTGGTCATTGCAGCTATAAATAATCATTGGTAGCTCTGTGCTTTGTTTTCCATTTTTTATTTTCTCAGATCCCCCATATCCAAAGAAAAACACTACTGGGACTACACAGGGCCAGAGTCTTCTTTTTAAACCACCCAGCAGTCACGGATGAGTTGGTAGATACAAGATGACTAATTTTTTTTCCAGCTATAAGCTGAAAGACTTCTTTAGTGGAAGACAAAATATTTCTTTACGTTAAAAGTGGAATCCTTATAATCCAGTCAGTTGCTCAATGGATAAAGGAAAACCTTAATGACAGACTTTAGTGAAAGAAGTTCTGATCTCTTCATTTCAGAGCTTGGGCAGTGATTACATAATGTTCTCTGGCTCCTTGGGGGTGACTGTGTGGCAGCCACCTTGTCTGACTGCCTGGGCTGGGAACAGAATCAGCCTTAATGTGTTTTGCCGAGGGCATTTCCTTTGCCTGGGTAGTTGAAAGGATCAAACCAAGCTAGTTAATGGCCCAGAACTCCTGAACAAGAATTTATCTTATCTTTAACCCTCCTAAACCACAATATCCCAGAGACCAGTGTTTTCCAAAATGTGCTCTTAGGGACCACCTGCTCTGGTATCATCTGGAATTCTGGTTTTAAAATGCAGATTCTACTACCTTATGCCACAAGAATTCTGATCACTGTAATCAGCTGACTTATATAACATGCATTCCAGTACTTTTAAGTTGCTCCTGTCTTGCTATTTTTTTCCTCTGCAGGGTGAGAACTCTCCAGAAACAGTTCCATAATCCCATTTTTCAGTCTTATTTTTTCAGTAGCTATTAATCCTAACAGCCATTTCTAGTGATTGTTTTATCTTAACTAGCTTGCTGTTTATTCTTTTCCTGCATTTTCCCCTTAATTGTTTTCACCTCCCTCCTGTCCTAGTGTGCATATAGCTGTTGGAGCTATAGAGACAGCAAAGAGTGGGATGTATTTTTGGTAGCAAAAGTGAATTTGAAATTATATACATGTTTTATGCTGTAGGCAACAATTCATTCATTTATTTTTGTGTTGATACTTTGAACCTTGGGAAAGTGTTTGTTGTATGTTTGCAAATATCAGAATACTTAATGTACTGTATCAGAAGTCCCAGCTTTGTCCTTATATAACTGCTTGATCTTGGGCTTAAATTTTTAGTTTTTCTGTCTGTAAGATGAGAGAGTAGGACCAGATGGCCTGTAAGGATTCTTCCAGTTTCAAAATTTTATGAAGATGCTAGGATTACATAAGTCTATTTGGCAGAAATTAAATTTTAATTGTGAAAAATAACAACTACTTCCTCACTCTAACCAGAGTATTTCCTTACTTCCTTTCCATGTTTAACATGTTACATTCTTCTGTCATATCAAGTAGCAGTGGTTCAAAGAGAAAAGAGATGGGTAGAGGTATTATGTAATAAAGCACATTGTCATTTCTGTTTACCCCACTGTAGAACAGTGAAGTTGTCGGCACCTCTTTGTTGCAATGCCGGCTTATGAAACCCCTTTCCCAGTATCAGGCCTCAGAATAGCTTAAGCTTGCCTCGTATGTATGTTGTTTTGCTGACAAATAGTGTTGCTTTCTCTCTACCCCACTTTGTAGATGTTCTTTAAAAGGAGGGAGTAAAGTAAAGTGCTGATATAGGAGAGAAAATGGTTGCAGGATGAGAGCATGAGAGAAAGTGAAGGCCGACTAACCCAGTAAGTTCTGCGTCACCCATGGCAAATGGCTATTTAGACCCTGGTTCTTACACTTTTCTTGTTTTCCCTATTTGCACAATCAGGACTGAAAGGTTTGGTAATTAAGCTTTTCATTTGTGGTCATGGTTTTTGTTTTTGTGTTTTTTGGGGAGTGAGAAGGGACATAAAATTCATGGCTGGCCATTTTTACTGTAACGTTGATATAATGCTCCCAGGGGTTGAGAGCTTGGTTCTCTTTAACCAAAGTGCATCTTATTGCATAGTTACGTAATTTCGTTTTTGCAAATATTGGCCAGTGAGACTTTCACGGTCATTACATTTTGGTTCTCCATGAGGACATTAATATCTGAAGTGAGGGTTTAGTGCTGGGAAATAAATGAATTGCCTCTGTGCATCCTGGTGCCATGGCAGGACCTCCTGTGTACACATCCCTGACAGGAGACTGCTGTTGCATATTGGGTGTGCAAGGTTACATATTGTGCAGTTGAAGGACAGTTTACCTGCTGGGATTGTAGTCTTCCCAACTAGACAGAAATGAGTATAATATACTTGGCATAATAAGCCTGTAAGACCTCATGGAATTCAACTCTGACACATAAAAGGTTTATGTGAATGGAAGTATTTTTTAAGCAGAAATATCTCAAATACATTTATGGTACAGACCTATTTAAATTAATTTAAAATTTGACTTACAAGATTTTTAGTATGCATTACCAAAGCTTGACTTGCATGTAAATGTACATAGAAAAATGTACTAAGTAGTCATTGAGGGAGATTTTATTTCTCTTTATCATACCATAACTTAAATGCCTGGAGTGTCTATTCAAAAGCCACATTCTTTTTCCAAAAGGAAACATTACTTTCTGAATTACTGTTTTAACTAAAGCTTCTCAAACTGCTTTGTATATCATAGTATCAGTAAAGGAAGATCCAGCAAAAAAAAATTATATCGTTTTGGGTTACCTGTGAAATCATCCTCTTAAATTTTTTGGCAAATGTGGCATTTTATTAGAGCTTAAAGACTAAAGGAAAATAAATTAAGGACTTTAGACCGTAACTGTTGCAGGATTTGACAATTCTGAATTTCTGAATGAGGTTATTTTTGCTTAAATGATATAGAAATATTAACACTGGAGCTGTGCTTCACAATGAAAGTCTCTTACAAAGGAGACAGATGAAAGTTGAAAATTGGAAATTATAACCCTAAGGACATAATTTTTGAAAAATCTCCACTTAATTGTGATTATCCCTTTTAATTAGTACTTACAATACATATTTTTAATAGCTTTAAGGAAATCTACAATACAACCTCATTTTATAAGTGTTACCAATAACTGAATGAACAAGATTATTTGAAATTATTGTGCATTTTTTAAGCTGTTTTATTAGAGAAAAAAAGAACTTTTTGCAGTATTTCTATAATTGTACTGTTTGGGGAAAAATCAGATAAGAGTGAACATAGACCTTTTATTCCTTTTATATATATATTTTTTATAGCATTTTAGGTTCTGGGGTACATGTGAAGAACATGCAGAGTTGTTGCATAGATACATACACGGCAATGTGGTTTGCTGCCTCCATCCCCATCACCTCTATCCGTCATTTCTTCCCATGTTATCCCTCCCTGACTTTTTATTCTTAAACAGAGAAGTTTGAATCTTGAGTTGTAGAGATGAGAAAGTCACCCTTGTTTTTATGGTAGAGGGATATTCTAATTTTTCACTTAATGTTTTATCTTTCAGTACTGCTAGTAAGTTACCAGCAATAATTTTATGATGTAGCTCTAATAGAAATATAACAAAAGAGAAATAAATTTTGCACAGCTTATATATAATATCACTTCTAAGTTAAATATCCTGGACATTTATTTGGGAAAGTGATACTAAGTATGGTATTGGATATTTTATATGTTGAAATTTTGAAATATTTGCATAAAGCGTTTTTGGCATAGTGGAATTTCATACTTTAAAAAACAAGTTTGGTGGGTGTTTGTATTTCTTTGAATGTTTAACTTTAAGGCTCAAATTATTATTATTATTATTAGTGAAAGCAAGTTTATTAAGAAAGTAAAGGAAGAAAAGAATGGCTACTTCATAGGCAGAGCAGCCAAGGCTCAAATTATTTTTTAAAATTGTTTGTTTTCAGAATGAGTTAAGGATAAAGCTTAAGTCTTAACTATTTTCTCTGCTTATATATGATTATAATGTTTTAAATTATTTTATATAAAAATGTTTAAAAATGCATTGTTAATGAAATCACTTGAATCTCTGCAACATCCAAAAGCAGACTCATTTTTATGCTGGGAAAAATGATTTTTGAGAGTCAGTCTATTAGCTTTGCATTATCAGTTTTCAATTTTTCACTTTATGTAACTTTCTCCAATTCATTTTTTCCTTTTTTTATTTAATGCTGGAACATAAAATTTCCCATCTGTTAGTTTTACCTAGGGCAATGCTAGGCATGTTAAGCAGAGAAGGCAAATTCAGTGCCTCCTGGGCTGAAGCAGATGAATTGATGAAGCTGGGCTTTTTGCATATGAAACAAGTAAAAATATTCTTGGTTTTTCTGCTGGGCTCAGTGTTCACACCTGTAATCCCAGTACTTTGGGAGGCTGAGGCCAGTGGATAACCTGAGGTCAGGAGTTTGAGGTCAGCCTGGCCCACATGACAAAACCCATCTCTACTAAAAATACAAAAAATTTAGCTGGGCTTGGTGGCATGTGCCTGTAATCCCAGTTTTTCAGGAGTTTAAGACAGGAGAATTGCTTGAACCCAGGAGGTGGAGGTTGCAGTGAGCTGAGATCACACCACAGCACTCCAGCCTGGGTGATAGAACAAGACTCCATTTCAAAAAAAAAAAAACATGTTTTTGGTTTTCATTTTTAAACATGAGTCCAGTGTTGCTTGATCCTCCAGTTTTCAAAGGCAAGTACTTCTATTTTAATTCATGAAAGAATTTTAGCCCAGAACACTTAAGGCATGGGCCACTGTTTTGTAATCTTCTTTAAAGTAGAAAGCAGAAATGGCAAATTATAGCCTATGTCTTCAAATACTGCCTCCCTCCTGTTTTTCTCTGGCCCATGGGGTAAGAATGATTTTTATATTTTTGAGAAAAATATCAATAGAATGATATTTCTCCTTTTTGCCCAGTACCCTTACTGAATTGGTGGGGAGGGGCTGCTGCTATTCAGGAAGCAGTGCTGTGTAGTGATTGAGAATTCAGGCTACACAGTCATTCTTCAAGGTTTAAATTTTGTCTCTACCACTTACTGTGATACTTTGCGTAAGTTACTTTAGTTCTCTGTGTCTCTCAGTTTATTCATCAGCAAAATGGGGCAAATCTGTAACAGTAATAGCACAATGCCTGGAACAGAGTTAAAAATCAGTAGATTTCAGGTACCATTATTAAAGTCCCAGTTTTCTCTCTTCTCATTCTTGTTTTGTAATATTGCTTCTTATATTGCTGTTGCTGTTTATCCCTACCTCACATGTCAATAACAATATTGTTGGTACTTTTCTCCCAGCAAGGTATTCTGGTAAAGATTCATTCCTGCAACATAAAAACTCTTAGGATTCAGTAGCTATACTCATTTTCGTTTAAAAATGTTATTTATTCATTACATAATAGGTGTTAATAGAATTTGAGTTTTACCAAAGTAATGCTGAATTTTAATATGCAAATACATAGTCCTGCCCTATGTCAGAAGAACACACTTTTTAAAAATTGTAGCATCATTGTATACAATAAAATGCACAGATCTTGAGTGTGTAGTTAGATAATTTTAAGTATATATACCTAAGCTCTAACTCTCAATCAAGCTCGAACATTGTCATCAATTCAGAAAGTTATCTCATGTCCTTTTACAATTTGTTCTCCTTAAAGGTAACCACTATTCTAATTTCTCTCCCCATATATTAATTCAAAGCAATCACATTCACTCATTAGCTTCTTCTGGTCTTTTATTACCATGGTGACCACTAGACCCTCTTCTGCCTTTGTGCAATTTAGAAAAAGTTGCCCTCTCTGGTGTTTTGGAGGATAGAACATGAGCTGGATTCTAGCCCTACTGATCCCATTGTCCTGGTGTCCTTGTACTGTAAACAACCAGCCCAACCATAGGTGGTGATGATCTTAACTCCATGTTTCTTTTTGGTGGGGTTTGGGGGTGGTTCGAGGGAAGAATAGAGTCTGCCTCATTTAAGTGCAGTGGCGTGATCTCGGCTCATTGCAACCTCTGCCTCCTAGGTTCAAGTGATTCTCCTGCCTCAGACTCCCAAGTCGTTGGGATTACAGGCGCCTGCTACCACTCCTGGCTAATTTTTGTATTTTAAGTAGAGACAGGGTTTCACCATGTTGACCAGACTGGTCTTGAACTCCTGACCTCAACAAGACAACTGGATTTTCCTATCAGCTTCTGCATTCAGTCTGTTGTGACATGGTGCTTAGCTTCTGGAAAATTGCACTGTACAATTTTTATTGTATATGAACGTTGCGAGAGAATGAAAGTGAAAAAGGCAGTTTTATTATTTAGTTTATTAAACTAACACAGGCTTAGTTTTATTATGAAAAAAGTTTGATCTTGTGGACCCCCTGAAAGGGTGTGTTCCTGGACCACATTTGGAGAACCTCTACTCTAAATACTTGCTTATACTGCTGTTTTATGGTTTGTTTTCATTTGTTTATTTTTTGCAGTTTTAGATCATACCTATTGGTAATATCTACATGGAAGGTGAATATTTAGTTTTTTTCTGTGTATTTACACATTGTACACATGATCTTTTCTCCTGTTTTAGCAGTTTCTGGTTAAATTGATATTTTGTGTTTTTTGTTATAATTAATGTAAACATTATTTACATTTGAGTATTGTAGTGTACTTTTACTTCCTTTCTTGTATAACAACTTATTTTCCCAGGATTTGATCATGCTTCTTGGGGCAGGAGAGAGGGTTCCTTAATTTTCCATATACTTATTGCTAATTCAGACTGTGACAGCAGTGTAATTGTCTTTCTGTATCTTCAAACTCACCAGGTAACTTACCAAGATTTTCTTTCTTTTTTTTTTTTTTTTTTTTTTTTTTTGATGATTTCTTGCCCATCATTCTTTAGTTTTCTAGTCCAGACTGTTTGCACTCTAGTTGTGTTGCCGTACAAACGTCATGAGAGTCATAATCATCTTGGAAGAATTACCTTTGTCTTCATCACATGCTAGATCTGCAGTTTTATAAATCTGAACAAAAAGTTCGTTAAATTTTTAAAAAATCGTATGTGTCTGAGAATCATTATTTCATCTTCATATTGATAATTTATCTGGGTGTAAAATTCTAGGTTAGCATTCATTTTTCTCTTCAGCATTTTGATGGCGGTGCTCCATTATCTTCTAATGTGATACCATTCTGACTCTGCATTTGTGCATGACTTTTTTTTCCCCTCTTTGGTTGTCTACAGGCTGGAGATTTTCTCCTTATACCTTGATTTTTTTTTTCTTTTTTGTTTTCAGCTTTCAGAATATTTATTGACATGACTTGCCTGCTGTCATTCATTTTCATTCTCTGTGACTTAAGGTTTATTTGTTTTATCCTTTTACTTTAACTTTATTGCGCTTTCAGGAGGAAGTAAAACAAACATTTAACTGGAAATCAATATTAGAACTTCAACTCAGCTATCTTGATAGCTTTTTAAAGATTTGTTAGAATATTTCCTTTTACATTAAAAATGGACTTAATGATAATTAAAAACGGATAATAATGAAAACCATCTGAATTACTATTAGCACTAATTTAAGATCAGACAGGATGGTCTAGAAAGATTGATGAGGCATCCTCTAATCTTCCTCTTCAAAGTTCCAAGATTGTCTCCTTCATGAGGAATATAAGAGGCAACTCATTACCAACTTTGTGGTTTTGCTTTGTGGCATTATTACTCCAACTAACTTTATTTAAGTTTCATTTTTGTAATTAGTATTTTGCCTTTTACATTTATGTTGAAATGCTTACATGCCAGTGTGCCTTAGTTATTTCCCTTTATTGTTTTAGGTTCACATATATATGATTTTAATACTTTTTGCTACCATCCTTTGTAATTTGATGAACAATAGAGAAAAGCCCTATTAATTTTGTCAATGTATCAAAAATAATATTATTGCCTTTGTAATAGTTAACACATGTAGGGCTTATTAGTGTGGGTCAATTTAAGTAAACCTTTTACAACAGCAGAAATTCACGCTGTGGGCCAGGCATGGTGGCTCACAATTCCAGCACTTTGGGAAGCTGAGACAGGAGAATTGCTTGAGACCAGCCTGGGCAACATGGTAAGACCCTCACTTCCACAAAAAAATTTAAAAATTAGCCAGGCGTGGTGGTGTACATCTGTAGTTCCAGCTACTCTGGAAGCTGAGATGGGAGGATCACTTGAGCCCAGAAGGTTGAGGCTGCAATGAGCCATGATTGCACTATTACAATCTAGCTGGTCTAGCTGGTGACAGAGCAAGATCCTGTTTAAAAAAAAAATATATATATATATATTTAATAAAATAAAAATAATAAAAAATTCGGGCTATGTGGTTTCTGGTTAGAAGAGTGTTATCCAAATGTGACATGGTGTCTGTCACTTCATTTATTACCAGAGTTAATTTGTCTAAGCTGTTTAGTCCATTTCCTTAAGAAGCACTTGGAGTCAAGATAATATTCGGGCCTTACTAGCTCTGTAATATTAGGCAAATAATTTTACTTCTCTGGGCCTCAATATATTTATCTGTAAATGATGTGTTGGATTAAACTATGTTCATGATACTTCCATAGGGGATCTGTTTCTGAGAACTGTATTGATCATATATTCAGAAGCACCTACTGCATAGCCAGGTACCATACCTGAAATTTAAAAATTGCTAAGCACCTCAACTATCAAGAAATATTGTGTAGCTAGGAAAGACCAACAACCAACTATGAAAAACAAATTAGTTAAAACCTATTTAAATGCCTATGTTTTATCTATCAAGAAAATCACACCCCTGGATCCAAGAGCCAGGAGAATGGTGGAATAAGGGAGCAACATTAAATATTACCACTGAGTTTTAACTGCACATGCATTCAGTGCTAGGCAGTAGAGCTCATAGGGTCAAAGCACTTATATATAGAGACAAATATTCTTGATCTCAAGAACTAGAATTATTTTTTCTAGTAGTCATCTTGTTTAACATTTAAAATTCCAAACTTGGACAGAAATTTTCTCTTAACCACATTTAAACTATATTGTACTTTCAGACGGATATACTTGGAATTTTCTTACTGGAAGTTCTGCATTTTAAATGAAATTACCCATATTTGAATATGAATGTGTAGTAATTATCTTGTTGAAAGACATTAAAAGCCAGCATTTGTATAAAAGTGAGTCTAGATAAGGTTTCTTCTTTTTTTCTCTAATCTTGACACTAAATTTTATAATGAATTATATAAATTTAGAGCATTTGTATTGTGCTTAAAATTTTTAGGGAAACAGTTGCTATTGGTAACAATGTGGACTCGAGTTTTATTCAGCCAGTGGTAGAGAAAATCTGTCTTTACCAATTTATCTATCCCTGGTAAAGGATATTATTAATAATAAATAACATTTGTATATAATGCTATTGTTTACAAACATTTGCCTGTTTGTGCTAGTCTAGGCTTTTTACTATCCCAGTGCCTTTCACTCACCAATATGAATTGGAAATTCTGCTAAAATTTCACTTAAAAAAAGGTATACAGTTCTGTTGAGCATAGATTGAATAAACACTGTATAGAAATGATGGTCATCTTTTAAACTATATTGAAAAAAGAATAGGAGATTTTAAACTTATGAATATATTTTAATATTCTACTTTGCACTAGATACTCTGCTTGTCTCTGATACAAAAGTGATTAAGTTATGATCCAGCTCCAAATGCATTGCATTGACAGTCTGCCTGTTTTTTTGTTTTTTTTTTTCAGTTCCAACCTATTTTTATTTAACCTAGGACTGTGCTAATTTTATGTGATGCTAATAATTTGGTTCAAGTTTCATAGATTTCTCACAATAGTTACATTATTATGCAATGGCTTTACATTTTAAATTTGTTTTTTCATTCTGTATTGCTGCTTTTATATTGCAGGTTTTGTTAACAAAAAATTATATTAGCGAGAAATTTGTTTTGTAGACCTTGTAATTTGAGATTAAGTTCTCCTTTTTAAAGCTTTCTCTTGTTCTAATTCCAGTACAGAACAGTGCCATAAGTTTATTAATCATAACATGTTGGTATAAGTCCCGATTTTGACTCTAAACACTAATTTAACTTAATGAAATCTAATATTGACAAAAGGTTAGAGGCCTTTGTGAAATATATCATAGTACCTACAACTATAAAGAGCAGCTTTCTGTATAATGCCAGCTATTTGGAAAACTGCTTCCTTTTTATGTGTCAAACATAACATTTATCATATAGACTTCTTCACTATGGTTGAGACAGTAGCAATCTCATCTCAAAAGGCAAATTATAAAATCAAATTCAAATACTGATTTAAGTGAATAAGAAAAAAGGCAAAGAAATGTTTCATGTCTTCATGGATTGTGAGCTTATCAGCCAGAGATTTTGTGTTTTACGTATAGCAGATATATTTGGTAATCAATGCAATTAATAATTAGCAGATCACTAGAGCATGTCCTTTTGATGCTTCCATACTGAGGAAAGAAACCTAATGTGGAAACCAAGGGAATATGTACCAGTCTACAAAACCCAGAACTCGAAACCCTTTATATGGGGAAGTAGTTTAGATTGATTATTTAATATAAATAGGATTTCAGAAGGAAGTATACCCAGTCATAGCTGGAAATGAAGATCAGGGTTCAAAACCTAGCAACATGATAGAAAAGAACTAGGTATATTTGGCCTCCAAGTAGGGAGAAAAAAAAGGTAAGAAAGGAGTTGAAAATACTAGAATATTGATGGGAAATCTAGCTTTTAAAAGTGCAAATCACTGAATTCTTTTAATGTCCCAGCTGTTTCTGTTTTGGAAAGTATTATACCCAGCCAAACAACACATCTCTGGGCAGCTGGCCTATGCACCCCCATATTTACCTATGTTACCCAGCATGTTTCTAAGTAAATCTGTTTCTGAAGGTTCAGTATATTTTGAGTTGAATAAATTGTTTCTACATATATGTTTGATAACATAATTTTTAACCCTAAGACATGTTTTCCTGTTTAGTATCCTGATTCCTAAAGCGGCGTTGTTGCATTTCATATAGAGATGTAAAATAGTATATCTGAGCACTTCGAAAAATATATTTTAAAAGCTTCAGTCATCCTGTAAAAAAAGTTCAAATAGAAATGCCTAAGAATGTGAAGTGATTTGTTAGTTTGAGAACAGAATTATAATTATATGAAAAATATACATTTTATTTAAGTTTATAATTGAAGCACATTTACTAAAGCCTCTTAGGGAACTGATTGAGGTGACCTAATTCTTAACTAATTGAAGTACTAGAAAAGAATTTGTCCTTCATTTTGTTTAAGATATAGCTTCTTAAGTAATTTTATCATCTAATGCTGAGATTTATTTGAACCAGAAATTATTACTGTGCCAGAGTGAGAGTGCTTCTGAAAGCCAGGTCTTTCTGTATCTACTGTTGCAAGATGGTTATAGGCCAACGTGTGCTGCAGTGTCTTCATTTATAAACTGGGCTAAAAAACTTGAGGTTTAGGAAGATTAATTAGATGATAATTGTACAGCACCTGTGGGAGTTCTCTTACCTTTTAAGCACTATGCAAGGTGTACCAGTTTTATTGCAGTAGAAGGGAGGAAATATCTTGGTGACTTGTTTTAAATTAGGCCAGGTAAAGTTATATACCCCAGTGAGGAAGCTCTTATTAGTGGTTTTTCTTTTAATTATGAAACATTTCAAGCACACAAAATATAGAGAACTTGTAGTATATTTTATATTTTGAAAGTCTTAAATATCACATATAACACTTACATATGTAGTATTATATATTGTGCAACTTGCCTTTCTAGGGGATCAGCAGTTATATTTCTTAGGCTTATCTAAAATCAACAGGGCTAGTACATTTCTTTTTTTGTTGTTTTAATTTTTATTTTTTTAATAGAGATAGGGTATTACTATGTTGCCCAGGCTGATCTCAAACTCCTGAGCTCAAGCAATCCTCCTGCCTCTGCCTCCCGAAGTGCTGAGAGTATAGGTTTGAGCCACTAGGCCTGGTCACTGGTTGAATCTTTTTAGCAGTATTATATGAATTCATAATAATTTATTTTGAATTTTTTTTTGTTACTGATAATGCATTATACATTCTTGGACATATTTCTTTACATTTTCAAAAGTTTATCTAGGATTTATACCCAGGAATGGAATTGCTAGGTCATAAGATTCATGTATATCAGGGGTGTCCAATCTTTTGGCTTCCCTGCGCCACATTGGAAGAAGAATTGTCTTGAGCCACACATAAAATACACTAACACTAACAATAGCTGATGAGCTGGAAAAAAAAAATCGCAAAAAAATGTCATAATGGTTTAAGAAAGTTTATGAATTTCTTTTTTTCCTTTTTTGTTTTTGAGATGGAGTCTTGCTCTGTCACTAACTGGAGTGCAGTGGCACAATCTTGGCTCACTGCAACCTCCACCTCCTGGGTTCAAGCAATTCTCATGCCTCAGCCTCCCAAGTAGCTGGGATTACAGGCATGTGCCACCACACCCAATCAATTTTTGTATTTTTAGTAGAGACAGGGTTTCACCATGTTGGCCAGGATGGTCTCTATCTCTTGACCTCATGATCTACCTGCCTCGGCCTCGCAAAATGCTAGGATTACAGGTGTGAGCCACTGCACCCGGCTGAAAATTTATCAATTTCTCTTGGGCCACATTCAGAGCTGTCCTGGACCGCACGCAGCCCGTGGGCCATGAGTTAGACAAGCTTGATGTATGTTTATTAGATACTGCCAAATTGTTCTCCAAAGCAATTGTACCTAAATTTCTGTCAATTGAGTAGAAGTTCCCAAGTTCCCTTTGTTACACACTTTTTCTAGCGCTTTGTATCAGACATTTTTTTATTGCCTGGTAGATAGGAACTCAGTTGATTTCTTCCCCACTCTCCATATCAAAATATAATTTACATGGAATAAAACTCTTGTATTTTATAGATGTCATACAGTGAATAATCTTTTGTGCTAGACTTCTTTCATTTAACATGTTTTTGAGATTCAGTCCTGCTGGTGGTGTGTGTTATTTTGTTCCTTTTTATTGCTATTTCATGGTATATTTCATATACCACAATTCATTCTTTAGTTGGTAGATATTTGGGTTATTTCTAGTTTGGGGCTAGTATATAAATGATGCTGTAAATATTTATGTACAAATTTTTGACTCAGTTAATTTTTTATTATTGATCTTTAGAAATCTTGCTAGCCTCTAATTAGTTTGAATAATTTGACTTTCTTAGATTTTCTACATAGATTATTTACAAATAATAACAGTTTTGTTTTCTTTTTTCTAATACCTTTTGTTATCGTTTGCGTACTTGCTAGGATCTCTAGAGCAGTGTTGAATAGAAACAGTCAATTTTAGTGGGCATTCTTTTTTTTTTTTTAATTCTACTTTTTAGGTACAATAGTGGGCATTCTTATATTCCTGAACTAAAAGCATATGATGCAAGTATAAAGTTTCACCATTAAGTATGAAGCTTTCTGGCTTTTGATTATTAGCCTTACTGATGTTAAAGAATTTCATCTTTTGCTAGTTTGTCAAGATTTTTTTTTTAATGGAAGTTGAATTTTGTTAAATACATTTTCTGTATATTTTAAGATAATCACGGAGTTTTTTTTTTTTTTTTTTCTTAAATCTTATGTGGCTTTTTCTTTAAGTAAAGCTTACTCTTTGAAGTGTTAAAATTTAATCACTCTAAAAACACTTTTAATCTCTTAGATTAATGACTTTTTAATCTTGAGCATACTTTAATACCTTCTCTATGACTTGGATTGTATTATGGGACATCATTTATCTATCATATATGATGTTAGTTCTTGACCATAAATTGCTCAAGATATGAGCCATATCTTAATCATGTTTGAATTTTCTACAGTATCTAGCACAGCATATTGCAAATAGCAGGCCTTAATAAATGCTGAACTAGGCTACTACTCTTGCTAAATAGCCAGTTTGTTTTACATCATGAATTAGGTTGCATCTCTCCCTTCCCTCATTATGCTGGCTGCTGATATAACTTTTATGAATCATAAAAAATTTCCAAGCTTTTAAAAATATATATATCTAAGTTTTATTCATTCATCAAATTTATGAGCACCAACTAATGCCAAGCTTGGCTTGGAGCTGCCAGTAATGCAAAATGAACATGAATAGATACTCAAAAGAATCTTAGAGCCTAGCAGAGAGATAAGATCTTTATGTGAATTATTCTAATGAAAGAAAAATGATCACTAGAAATTTAGAGAAAAAAGATTAGATAGGCTTTGGAAATTTAACAGCTCTTTTATGAAGTACATGATGATGGTGCATGGGTGTGGGGTCTATAATTTGGCTGACCAAAGACTCTTTGTTTATTTCCTGATTCTTAAGCCACATTTCACATTGTTGAGGTGCTGAATAAATTGACCTGTGGATAAGTGAAGTATTTTGTAAGTGAAATGCCTCAAGAAATTGAATTTTAAAAAGCTTATAATAGTGTCTAGAAGTGACTTTTGAATGAACATGAGAAGTCCAACTCTAGCATGGTTTACAAAGGTCTTTTGTGACCTGCCCCAATTTCTTGTTCATCATCTCTCTTACCCCTCTCCATATATTGGATACTCCAGCCAAACTACATGTGGCTCTTGGAAATGTCATGCATTCTAGCTACATAACTTTTTAAAAATCTTTGCCATATATATAATTTCCTTTAACTCTTATCTTCTGCTGAGGTAATGAGTATTTGTCCTTTAACATTCCACTTAAGTACTTTCTCCCCTGGGAAGTCTTCTTGAAACTCATCCCCTCTTAAGTGCTCTCTGTGCATTTTCCTATTAGAGCTTGTATCATATTTATTTTCTTTTTGTATATTTATCTATTTTCCAGACTGATCCAACTGGTCTCTTTCTTGGTGGAGGATATCTTTCCAGTGCCTAGCACAGCTCTTGGCACATAGTAGACATTTATAATTTATTCTCAAAATGATTGTTGAACAGTTAAAAATGATATATGACAGTGCCTTGAAACTTGTCATCAATTTGCCAGTTGGGGCTGCATATTCGTTTACAGATGTCTGCCTGTGCTGTTTGGCTATTCAGTTATATATTATTGGAAGAGAAAGCCTGCCAAATGGGGTGGGTGTGTGTGCACATTTGGCTGTCTCAGCAGCTGATACCAAATGTTGGAAATAACTATTTCCATCTGTCATTTTTGTCTCCCCCAACTCTCCCTCCACCCTAAAATTATGTTAGGAACAGTTTCTTACCTCCTTAGATATTTATGTCAGACAAGGGCTCAAGCAAAAGATGTATACTTTATCATTAAAGTTTCATAATACCTTATGACTCCATGGAATTCTTGTAACTTTCTTTTCATAGCTGAAATATCTTACATGGCTTGATAAATTCTTCAGACTTATTACATACTTTTCTTGGTTGCAGTACACTCATTGTCTTACACACATAGTATATTGACATGCTACAGAAAGAGTGACATTTCATAGCAATGGACTGATTCTTAGATTAAACAGTATTTGTTGGTCAATGTTAAATTTTATGTTTGAAACCTCAACCTAGGAATATCAAATTACATTGTTCTTGGTTGCTTCAACATTTGTGAACGCTGTTGTGAACTGTGCATGTTAGGGATCTAGGTTGTGCACTCCTTATGAAAATCTAATGCCTGATGATCTTCTGAGGTGGACCGATTTCACCCCGAAGTCATATCCCAACCCCCACACTCTGTCCATGGAAAAATTGTCTTCCATGAAACTGGTCCCTGCTGCCAAAAAAGGTTGTGGACCACTGTTCCAATAGACCCATTCTGTTTTTGTACATCATTCTTAGTTTTTCTTCCTAATTTTATATCCTATTATGTAGGTTTAGGTGAAGTCTACTTTCTTTTTTATGTAGGTTTAGGTGAAGTCTACTTTCTTTTTTTTTTTTTTAATTAATTAATTTTTTTTTTTTTTTGAGATGGAGTTTTGCTATTATTGCCCAGGCTGGAGTGCAATGGCATGATCTTGGCTCACCGGAACCTACACCTTTCGGATTCAAGTGATTCTCCTGCCTCAGCCTCCCGAGTAGCTGGGATTACAGGCATGCCTCATCACACCCAGCTAATTTTGTATTTTTAGTAGAGAAAGCGTTTCTTTATGTTGGTCAGGCTGGTCTCGAACTCCTTACCTCAGGTGATCCACCTGCCTCAGCCTCCCAAAGTGCTGGGATTACAGGTGTGAGCCACGGTGTCTGGCCAGCTGAAGTCTTACTTTCTCCCTTAAGCTACCCATATTGGGTTTTCCAAGTAAAGGACAGTCATGTACTTCAAGAGGCTGTTCATGTATACCATGAATTTTTGCAGTCTTTACTATTTGTTGAGTGATTATTTATTTGTATCTTTTTTTTCTTAGTGCTTTGCACATGAACTTTAGTACGAATCAGAAATTCGCTGTAATTCTAAAGGGACAGGATAGAGGGATCAGGTTAGAAGGGCACAGGGAGGGAGTATCTAGGAATTATGAACATCATGACCCCAAATAATGTTCTAATGCTAAATTGTTTTCTTAAGTGGATAAAAATAAAAATTCTATTGTGTGCTAGTTTTGTTTCTTGAATTTATAAGTAACTTTTTATCATTGAACATTTTCTCATTTTTTTCTATGGCTCCTATCTTTAAAATAAATTGAAGAATTCTATCAGACCATGGTTTAGGGTAGAGCAGTGGGATAATAGGATTATTTCTATGTATGTAATTTTGTTCTATTTTTTTAAATTCCAATTGTTTAAATAATTTTAGTATCATTATTTGTTTTGTTCCTTACTTTGCTGTAATTTTTTCTTGTGGATTGTTTAGAATAGTCTTATACCTGGTATGAAGTATAAACCACTTGTAGCAGGGCTAACACATAATTTCATAAATGATCAGTTAGATTCCTTGGATTTATAATTTACAAGGCTCATCATCATGTTGTATGACTAAGTTGTAGAATAACCTCTTCTAAATTATTAAATGTTAGAAGATATTGCCAAAAGTTATGCATGGAAAATAAAAATTATGGAGTGTATCATTGCTTGAGGCAGGGTTAGCAGGTGGAGTGTTGAGATTAGAAGTAGACAACTCTCCTAGAGACCAATGTCCCAGCCCAAGAACCATGAGTCCTGGAGCTACCACTTAATCATTCTTGGGTTGATTTTGATGACAGACCCAACTACTTTGGTCTTTATGTCTTCATTTATTAAAATGATAATCCTTAAGGTTTTTCCAATCCTAAGCCTTCTGTTTTTCTGTCTGGAGATAAAATATTTAACTGTCTTTTTCGTATTTTAGGACCCAGATGATGTGGTACCAGTTGGCCAGAGAAGAGCCTGGTGTTGGTGCATGTGCTTTGGACTAGCATTTATGCTTGCAGGTGTTATTCTAGGAGGAGCATACCTTTACAAATATTTTGCACTTCAAGTAAGTGGAAAAATTATTTGTGTCTCTTTTTTATTTTTGCCTTTCCTGATGTGCATTACAAAATTGTTTATAACTTGCTTTAAGCTTGTACTTTTTGTCTGTGGCCTTCAGCCAGAGTGGTAGTTCTGTTTTAAAGCTGTGTTTAAACATATCTCCATGATATGTTTGCTGAGCCCATCAGACACAGGTTACTAAAAGCAGAGTAACTTGTTTTGAAATGTTGCTGACTAAAGGATTTATTTAGGTTGTTGGGTGATTTTACTAAACTTTATTTTCCTACTGTAATTAAGGGTTGAGAGGCATAGTTTTATCAATTGCCAATTGAATAAATACATCAGCCATAAATGTTGTCACGTTGATAGGCCATAATTTGATAGTCAGCTTGGGCTTCCCCATGGTCCTACTGTACTCTTGGGCCCAGAGTATAGTAAAACCATGTCTCTGCTTCTTTTCCAGTCATTGGTTTCTCTAAAGAACTGGGTGACTTCAGCAGTGATATTGAAATATAACATAGGATGAAAGTTGTTTATAACTTTGAATATTTAATAGTAATCCCAGTGGGCTAAGACAAAGGTTTTCCTACTGATTAATTATGATTTACAATCCGTTTTGTGATATATTTTTCTTGGCAATAATTCAGAAGTTTTTTTTTTTTAAAGAGTTTTGAAGGAAAAATTACTTTCAAGGTTTAGCAACTAGACTTTTTAAAATAATTTAAATAACTAATTTTGAAGCATTCTAAATTTCATGCTCATTTTCTGTATTGTTCAAGATAATCGCATGTTGATGGACATTACTAAAATACTAGTCATCTTTTTTAACACTTTTTTTTTCGAGAAAGACATATGATATACAAAAAATTAGTGCAATTCCATTTTCCAAAGATAACATTTGGTGCATTAACATTTTATATACCCTTAGTCTTTATTGTGTGTGTAGAGTGTGTGTGTGTGTGTGTGTGTGTGTGTGTGTACATGTATTGTTTTTTTTTGAGATGGGGTCTCATTCTGTCACCTAGGCTGGAGTGCAGTGGTGTGATCACAGCTCACTGCAGCCTCATCCTCCTGGGCTCAAGGAATCCTCCCACCTCAGCCTCTCCAGTAGCTGGGACTATAGGTGTGTGCCACCATGCCCAGCTAATTTTTTATTTTTTTGTGGAGACAGGGTCTCATCATGTTGCCCACGCTGGTCTTGAACTCCTGGGCTCACACAGTCCACCTGCCTCAAGCCTTTGCCCCCACCACCCCGAAGTACTAGGATTACAGGCATGAATTACTGCACCCGAACTTACATACTGTTTTTTCTGTTTTCAAAAGTGAGACAGTAGCATAAAGATTTGCTGTAATGTAATATTTTCCACTGAATTGTGATATAAAGGGAAAATTTGAACTACTTGTATGCATATAGAAATTTCAGAAAATTCATCCCTTTTTTGGCTAATAAGAAAAAAATGATTTCATCAGTAGACCATATCAAAAGTTTTAAATATATTCTTTCAGAAAAACATGGCTACTTTTGAAATACATTCTTTTATAAAAACTGCTTACAGGTAGAGTAGGTCTGTTGTTTCTTTATATTTATTTGTTACTGGATGGCTAATTATTTTTGTGTTCTATTTTCATCTGTCATGAAAAGTAAAGGGAAAACCAGCTGCTTTTCTTCTTCTGAAGCTGTTCTTTTACAGTACTTCAAAACCTGATCTTAAAGAATATGTTAACTGTAATTAAACTGTCTGACTTGTCATCTAATAGCAAGAGTTTGCAAGCAAAATGCTATTTAGATAGAGGTGGCAGCTTAAGTAATACTTGTATTTAAAAACCTGTCTCATGCTGAATTGCTGAAATGAGTCTTTAAACTCTCTATAGCCAGATGACGTGTACTACTGTGGAATAAAGTACATCAAAGATGATGTCATCTTAAATGAGCCCTCTGCCGATGCCCCAGCTGCTCGCTACCAGACAATTGAAGAAAATATTAAAATCTTTGAAGAAGAGGAAGTTGAATTTATCAGTGTGCCTGTCCCAGAATTTGCAGATAGTGATCCTGCCAACATTGTTCATGACTTTAACAAGGTGAGCCAAGTGTCCAGAATTATGGAAAGAATACAGGTTCTCTATGCTTTTCGTAGTTTTAATTTCAATATTTGCTAATTTATTATATTTAGAGTTTAATTGTCAGCATTTGGTGAGCTCTGCTTTGTCTGAAGCAGACCTTGATGACCCAGCCTTCTCTTATGTTGTCTTTTCCTTCTCCTTGCCTTACCTACTCTTAAAGCCCACCTCATGACTATTCCTCCTTTGCTGGCAAATTAATATTTCTTGTATGCTCCTACATTTTCTTAGATAAGAGGTAATTTATGTTCCTGTCTTTTGGTAGCATTTTCAAAGTCAATAATTTTGTTAATCTGTTCTTAATTTCTCATTCTACATTTCCCCTAGCTTCTGAGCATTTTTATGTAATGCAGAAAAGTTGAATACCCGAAATCATCCACTTTGTTCCAAAATTTGCCGTATTTGCTTCATCTCTTTTTCTGTCATTTAACATAAGTTACTTATGCTGTTATCTCTCAAGAATGAGATGTTCTCCTACGTAACCACATCATTATCACATCTAAGAAAATTGACACGATCATGTAGGTCAGCAGTCCTTTCTTATCCATGGGGGATATATGCTAAGACCCCCAGTGGATGTCTGAAACTACAGATAGTACCAAACCCTAAATACTATGTTTTTTCCTATTAGTGTCCATGTATGTATATGTTAAAATTTAATTTACAAATTAGCCACAGTAATAGATTAACAATAATTAATAATAAAACAGTTATAACAAAATTCTATAATAAAAGTTATGTGAAGGTGGTTTCTCAAAATACTTTATTATACTGTACTCACCTAGGTATTTGTGGACTGCAGTTAACTGAAGGTAACTGAAACTCAGGAAATACAACCTCAGATGAGAGGGACTACTGTATTTAATATGTTTAAATTTATGTTTATATTTAAATTTCCCCAATTTTTGTCCCAAGAATTTTTTTTGTTTTTTCAAATCAGGATTCAGAGATTCAGAAGTTTATGTGTCACCTGTGATTTTTATGTCTCTCTATAAGCTTGCCATTTTGAACACTCCATTACATTACTCAATTAGCTTTGCAAACATTTCGTGCCTGATAAATACATCTGATGGATGTTTCTAAACCAGTTTGAAAATTTACTTCAAGGAAATAAACATCCAAAGCAAACAGTAAATAATAATAGCTAACACTGAACTCTTAGGAATCAAAATGTTGACATTGTTTGGTTTACCTTATTCTTAAAAACCATCCTATGAGACAGTCTTTCTCAACCAGCCTTTCTCATTTGAACCACAGAACACAAAATCATTTAAATGACTGTTTTTTCCAATGTTCTAAAGATGGTAGTAGTATTCAAGATACAGAAAAAAGTCAATCTTTACATACAATGGACAGATACCTTAGAGGGCACTTGAGCTTCTAAGTGAGGAAGTTAAATTGCTTAATTGTATAATAAGTATTTGCAGTTAATTTGAATAGGTATTATTCTTATTATAGAAATATACGCTTGATAAATATTTTATTTACTGGTAGCAATATTTTTTCCTGTCCCATTCCCACTTCCAACTTTATCCAGCCAAATTCTGAATTCGTTGAAATGTAAGTGATTTATACATTCTAAAGCCAATTCACTTCATTGGTATAAATTATTCTTAAAAATCTAGTTGCTTCCTGTTGTACAAGTATTACTCTAACTATGCTGTATCTTTTTCTCCTTAGAAACTCACAGCCTATTTAGATCTTAACCTGGATAAGTGCTATGTGATCCCTCTGAACACTTCCATTGTTATGCCACCCAGAAATCTATTGGAGTTACTTATTAACATCAAGGTATAAGAATGTTGACTATTTTTGATGAATGATGCCTTTATAGTGTTTTGAAATTCCCTATTGAGAAATTAGCCCTGTAGGAGCCCATTTTTATCAGACTTGTTAAGAATTTACAAGGAGGAACTAATACTCGTGGTTTTTGTTACGTTTTATATCTTAAAATTGAAATATAATTTATCAAATAATGTTTTAAGTTTTCCTAAAGAGCCAGAGAGTAAATATTAGCCAACTACTTAATTCTGATGCCATAGAAAATATGTTAACAAATAAGCATGACTATATTCCAAAAAAACTCCACTTACAAAAACAGGTCGAGGGCAGTGGCTCATGCCTATAATCCTAGGATTTTGGTAGGCTAAGGTGGGAGGATCACTTGAGGCCAGGAATTTGAGACCAGTCTGGGCAACATAGTAAGAACATAAAACAAACAGATAGTGGGTAGTAGTTTGGCAACCTGTTCCATATTGTAATGTGTAAGAACTTTGTCTTGTTACTCTAGTCTACTCAGTGTATGTTCTGAGATAGTCATGTCATGTATTCTTTTCTGAATGTAGGCTGGAACTTATTTGCCTCAGTCCTATCTGATTCATGAGCACATGGTTATTACTGATCGCATTGAAAACATTGATCCTCTGGGTTTCTTTATTTATCGACTGTGTCATGACAAGGAAACTTACAAACTGCAACGCAGAGAAACTGTTAAAGGTAATACTTTCTAAATATTAAAGTGTTTGGCAGAAAAGTTCATTGCATTAAACTAGATTTAGGTGAAGCCTAGTCATTGTTACCAATGTACTTGCCATGAGTGAGATAATATTGTGTCATCATATAATATTTCCAGGTTTTATAGAATTACCTTAATTCTATTTAATAAATTCACTCTTTTCAGATGGAGAGAAAAGGTCAATGTGAAATGTCATTGCCTTGAGATGCTGGTACCTCACTTTCCATCTAGTTACCCTGTCCAACTTCCCATCCTACCACCTTGGTTCAGTCATACTGAAAGGGTTTTTGTTACCCAGAGGGTCTCTTGGGACCATCTCTTCAGCTGTATTCTCAGGGATCTGGATTCTAAGCAGGCCGTTTGTCTTTTGGATCACATTGGGAGTAATCACTGTCAGGTTAGTTGGAAAGGAATTTGGATCAGGAATTAAGAGGATTGAAACAACTAATATAGCTTTGCCAAATCATTTAACCTTTAACCTTTATTTTCTCACCTGAAATATAAGGATTACAATATCTCCCCATTTCCTTTTAAGATCACTGTGAAAATAAAAATAAAGTACATGTGGCAGCTGTGGAAAGTAAGAAATGCCATTCACATACACTGTGGTGTGATTTCTTTGGAATTGTGTCACCCAGTATAAGTGCTTTCCTGGCTTTTTGCTAGCATTTTAAATAATACTGTTCTTTCATCTCCGGCTGTTGAATCATCTGAAACCAGCTTGATTTCTTTTTTTTTTTTCCAACTTTTATTTTTGATTCGGGGGTACATGTGCAGGTTTGTTACAAAGGATATATTATCTGATGCTGAGGTTTGGTGTTCAAATGATCCCATCACTCAGGTAGTGAGCATAGTATCCAGTAGGTAGTTTTTCAACCCTTATCTCCTCCCTCCCTCTTTTCCTTATAGTCCCCAGTATCTATTATTCCCTTCTTTATGTCAGTCCTACTCACAAGTGAGAGCATTATAAGGTAGGTATTTGGTTTTCTGTTTTTGTGTTAATTCACTTATGATAATTACCTCCAGCTGCATCCATATTGCTACAAAGGACATGATTTTATCTTTTTTATGGCTGTGTTGACTTCTTACATTTTAAAATTCTCTCGATTTATAATTTTTTTAAGTCAGACTTACACATGCAATGAAATTTACCCTTTTTAGTGTGCGATTCTGAGTTATACCACAAAGATACACGTGGTCTTTCAAACATCACCATAGTCAACATACAGAACATTTTCTTTCTTTTATATATATATATATATATACACACTTTTTTTTTTGTACTTTAGGTTCTGGGGTACATGTACAGATCATGCAGGATTGTTGCATCAGTACATACATGGCAATGTGGTTTGCTGCCTCCATCCCTGCACAGAACATTTTCAGTACTTTCAAGTTCATGAATTTGTAAGCAATCTGTATAGCATTATTAATGTTGCTATGATCTGTCAAGATGTTTAATACTTAGTTCAGAAAGGGAGAAAAGCTTTTTCTTCAGTGTAAACAAATTCAAACTACAAGTTTTGTGGAGTATAGAGTGAAATACTTCTATATGTCTAAACTATAAAGATTATGTGAATATTTATTACTAGAGAACCAAAATTTTAAAAAACCTTTTTCTTCTCAAACAGGTATTCAGAAACGTGAAGCCAGCAATTGTTTCACAATTCGGCATTTTGAAAACAAATTTGCCGTGGAAACTTTAATTTGTTCTTGAACCGTCAAGAAAAACATTATTGAGGAAAATTAATACCACAACATAACCCCACCCTTTACATTTTGTGCAGTGATTATTTTTTAAAATCTTCTTTCATGTAAGTAGCAAACAGGGCTTTACTATCTTTTCATCTCATTAATTCAATTAAAACCATTACCTTAAAATTTTTTTCTTTCTAAGTGTGGTGTCTTTTATATTTGAATTAGTAACTGTATGAAGTCATAGATAATAGTACACGTCACCTTAGGTAGTAGGAAGACATCATTTATCTGGATTTTTATGTTTTACTAGCATTTTCAAGAAGATGGATTATCTAAGAGAATAATCATATATATGCATACATAAAAATGGACCACAGTGACTTATTTGTAGTTGTTAGTTGCCCTGCTACCTAGTTTGTTAGAGCATTTGAGCACACATTTTAATTTTTCTCTAATTAAAATGTTCAGTATTTTCAGTGTCACATTTAACTATTTAGAGAATGATTTCCACCTTTATGTTTTAATATCCTAGGCATCTGCTGTAATAATATTTTAGAAAATGTTTGGAATTTAAGAAATAACTTGTGTTACTAATTTGTATAACCCATATCTGTGCAATGGAATATAAATATCACAAAGTTGTTTAACTAGACTGCGTGTTGTTTTTCCCATATAATAAAACCAAAGAATAGCTTGGTTCTTCATGTCTTACGAGAATCCACATAAAGGAAGAAACTATTTTTTAAAAATTCACTTCTATATATACAATGAGTAAAAGCATAGATTTTTCTTTAAATAAAAATAAGTCATTTTAATAACTAAACCAGATTCTTTGTGGATGCTATTAAAATAACATTTAAGCCCCAACCTTGAATGATATTTGATATAAAATGCTTTTATTTTTTATGGAAGGGCTATTAAAGCCTAAAGTTTCCAAGAAACATAAAATGCTGTGCTTCTCTGAGAATGCCCCCGTCACAAATGGAACATTTTGAGTTAATGATGATGATTTTTATATTTCCAAGGTTGCTTCCTCTCTGAAATAATTCTGAATCCACCCGCATTTAAATACCTATGATTCATTTCACCTCAGATTCTTAAGACAAAAAATTTCAATTCTGACTTTAGCAGATCATGGTTTTTAAATCTTCAAACTCTTAAAGGATTTAGTCTAGAAACCAATTCTAATCAAAAGGATATTATTTACTCATGGCTCTTCGCTCCTCATTTCATTTCGGTAATATTGTCAGAGCTTTAAGCCAGTGAGTTGGGTATTCAGGAATTAACAATTTTAGAAGAGAATATGTGTCAATAAAATGAGAATTGATTTTTCCTATTCTCCAGGCTCTAAAATTTCATGAATTTTCAGGGAGCCGTGAACATTTAGGAGCATACTATTCATTCAGCATCTTTTATATGCCCAACATATGATACTGTGTTGAAGATACATCTGCAAAGAAAAAAAAAGGCCACTGCCATCGTGGAGACTCACAATCTAGGAAAAGAGACTGACAACCAATTGCACTACATTGGGATCAGTAGTGTGAGGGATAAGAACAGGTCTAGGTACTTTGGAAAACATTTAGGAGAGTCAGTGATAACTTTTAGAATGTGAGGTGCATGGGATTAGGTCGTAGAAGACCTTATACTGAAGGTTTGCATTTTGGGGGGAGCTTAGTTTGTTTTCTCATTGATTATAGTAGTAATGCAGTATTAGGGTAGCTGAACTGCAGTAATAATCCCAACATCTCACTGGCTTCACGTAGTAGGAATGTGCTTTCATCACAGTCCAGTGTGGCAGGCAGCCTCCAGACTCCCAGGGACCCAGACTTACACTTTACTAAATATAATGGTTTCATTTGCATTTTTAAAGGTTTTTGTATAATCATCTTAGTAAAACATTTGATACTTCTTCACAACATTTGCAATCATTGATTTGGTCAGATTGGTCTAACATGGTACCCATGATTTTAATTCATTTCTATTACGATTCTGATAATTTCCTTTAGTCAGTTGAGTAGAGTTACCCCTCTCACCCAAGCTTAGTCGTTGAGATGTATCCCAGGAATTTTAGAACTCCAACTGAGATTTCAGGCTCATTATTCATTCTAGGGCTGAATGAATAATGTGCCCTTTGAACTTTTGTGCCATGCTGGAAACTGTGGTCTTGGTGTGGCATGGAAAAACCAGAGGGTGAAGGATGTGGATAAGAAGATGACAAAGAGAATCAGACATGCAGAGGGGACTGCCAGGTCTCACAGTGGGCTCCAGGGAGACTTGGCTATCCTTCCCTGTTCTTGAGTTCTTAGTCCATTTGGGCTACTATAGCAAAATACCATGGACCAAGTGGCTTTAAACAACAGAAACTTATTTCTCACAGTTCTGGAAGCTGAAAGTTCAAGATCAAGTCACCTACAGATTCAGTGTCTGATGATGTCCTCCTTCCTCACAGACGGCTCTCTTCTCTCTGTGACCTTACATCACAGGTTTCTCTGGGTTTCTCTCATAAGGAAACTAATACCATTCATGAGGGCTCCAGACCTAGCACTTCTCAAAGGCCCCATTTTCTAATACTGTCACCTTGGGGGTGAGGATTTCAACATGAATTTTGGGGGAAGACACATTCAGACCACAGAAAGTTCCATAATGTACCCCATCATATGTGTGTATTTATATATTTGTCTAAAATAGTTCTAGTTTGCTGCTTTGCAACACATTCTGTCCCTATTGCATTGGTTGAAAAAAGAGTACAGAAGTCAAGATAAGACTATATAAATTTTGACATGTTGTTAGGACTCTGGCCATGATCATCTGTAGCACAGGAGTGAGAATCTGGCTCAAAAGGTGGCTGAGAAATAATGGTCATGAAAGTGCTTTGTACAGCTCTGTACAGTTGCTGACAGTGCCATTTTGAAACCTGTCACTGCTATATATTAGCAAGCAAGCACTGATCTTGTTTTGTAATGTGTAATTTTTCATTTCTGCTTTTCCTGTATCCCTTTTTAGACTCCACACCCATATTAGTGAGAGTCAAGAAAAAAAAATATGCAGTGTTCTAAATGTTATCTTAAATAATAGAAGAAGGACTGTAAAACTTAAAGACTGATTAATAATGCAAATGAAAAGACAAATGGTTATTGAATGGAAAAGGTCTAGATTCCGTGTTTGAATGTGGTTATGAGTTAATGCTGGCAGAATCTCTTAAGATTCTGCTAAGTGCACATTTGATAGTTTTCTAGACATTTTCTCTTCCACCTAGCAAAGAGTTTGTTGCCCAGAGTTATATAAATCCTACGCTATTGGACACTACTCCTTACATATTTAACTCTTTGAGACTTAGGTTCCTAGATAAGAACTTCATGTGTATCTATTTAGAAAAAGAACAGTTCTTCATCTCCACAAAGCTACACAGCCATCAGTTCATTGAATGTCTTGTCCAAAGTAATTGCTAGCTTGCTTCTTTCTGAGTCTTTGTGGTTGGTTAATACTTTTTTGAGGAAGAAGCATGATTTAGTCTCAGCTCTCTATTGATCATTTTAGGCTTTTACTGAAAAAAGAGCAATTTTAAGATTTTTTTGAAATATTTACTGCATTTTGTAGCCATAAATTAAAATATTTGCTGACAGCACACACCTATCAGTTCGTAGATTCCACAGTTTTAATCTTCCAGCCGCATATTGCAGATTGGTTCTGAAAAGCTGGATGAGTGGGAGTGGGCTCTTTAGGGGTTAGAATTGAGCCCTTAGTAGTATAAAACAAGATAATCCTAGCTTCCTCCCACTTAAAATAATTTGATGGGACTTCTATATTTGATGTTTAAGCTTATATTTGTATTTATGTTTTCATTGTAAAAATACCAAATACAGAAATGTTGAAGGTGAAAACTATAAATGTTCCCCCTCTTTATACCATCCTCCTTCCTCAGTCCAATTCCCCAACAGTTTAATGTGTGATACAATGATGTATGATACAAAATGACCTAGTTCTTGCCCTAGTGACTAAGAAGATGCAAACACCTTCTGGTGAGATGATATGGTCTTACCGCCATCCACACAGAGTGTATTTAAGAAACCCAAGCCAGAAACCCCACCACATTCTCCACAGTCCACCTCCCTGTAGCTTCCTGCTGTTCTGCACTGGTAGTTCTCCCTACTTCCCCACACTTACCAGTGTACCACAGCAGTCTTTCCAAAACACAAATTTGATGCTTTCATTGTCACACCCCCGCTTAAAAGTTTCCTGGCTTCCCCTAGTTCTTAGGATAAAGACCAAAATACTAACGCTGCACAGTCCAGTCCCAACCCACTCCAGCTTCATCTTAATCATATCCTCCTTTGCCCCTAGTGTCCTGCCACATTGCCTGCCTTACTGTTTCTTGGTAAATGCTATTCTTACTTCCTGAAGATTATTTCCATCTGTTCCTCCCATGCCCTTCAGTTAGCTTCCACTCAACCTTCAGAATTTAGTTCAGGTGACGCTTCCTCAAGAGAAACCTTTCCTGAACCATTAGGAAAGGCTTCTCTTGTCTCTCATTCTCATAGCATCTGTTTCTTTTTTGTGACTTGAATATAATTAATATTTTATGTTTTGTCCTTATTGCTGGTTTGGTTAATGTATTTCCCCCATTAGACTCCTCAGTACCTTAGTAGGGTGCCTGGCACATGGAGCTCTTATTTATTGAATGAATAAATCATTCCTTCCTGCACTATCCTTGTCTTGCCCACTGTCATTTTTATTCTGGATATTATATTTCCCAACCAGTTGTCTGGCTTTTTCCTCAGATCTCATCCTCGTGGATCTGAGTGAGATGTCTTGAATACAAATCTAATCATGTCTTCTGTAAAATTCAGTGATGGCGTCCTGCTGCACTTAAGAGAAAATCCTTACATTTTTCAAGCTCTAAAATCTTGCCCTCACTAGACTTCTCACACCAATTTTCTGTTTGCATCTTAACCTTTTCAGTTTCGGTCTCATATAAGCTTGCGGCCCTGCCTGAGCAGTTGTCTCTGTCCCCACTCCACCCCCTGCTCTCCACAAAGAAAAGTTAACGCCTACTTGTCTTTCAGATCTCAGATTAAAAGTTTCCTCAGAGAGCCCATCATAGCTGTTTCTCATACCCTTCATGATACTTTATCACCTGTCTTCATGCAATCCTCCTCTAGACTATTAGCAAAATACTAACACTACGTCTTCAGTACTTGGCACATAATAGATCTTCTTGACATTGAAGGAAGAAATAAACACCTTGGTGAACTGTAGCTAGAAAAAAATATTATGGTATCTACTTCGTTAAAACCAAAAGGTTTACTTATTTATTTATTTTTTTGGCAGACCATCTTCATTATTCAGAAAGACAATTAATATTTGTTGAATAAATGAGCTACGTGGATTAACTCATTCAGATGATAGCAGTTATACTTGGAGGCTATTTCATCTTGGCAGCCTTGTTCAAAGGCATAGCCTCATTTTAAGTAAAATGTTCTGTCAGGGCCATATTAAGATTTTTATGTGACAAATACGTGTGTGTGTGTGTGTGTGTGTGTGTGTGTATATATATACACACAAATGTTTCAAGCCAAGATTATGTCTTCTTCCGTAAAGCCACCTTCTTCCAGGATAGTATTTTGGGCCAGATGGTCTTCCACATTTAAAAGATACCAACATTCTTTTAAGGCCCAGTGATTATCAAAAGAGATTGACACTACATTTTAAAATGTAGGGGGAATTTTTGATTGTCACAGGACTAGAGAATACCATCTGTATTTAATAGGTGAAGCCAGGCAGTATGCTAAGTGTCTTAAAAGTCCAGGAGTCCTGCATGACAAATTACTGCCCTTCCTGATTTGCCAATTATGCCCCTGCTGGGACGCATGAGAGGAGACAGAAGAGCTTTCAGAATGCCAGGGATAAATATATCCATTAAGCCTTCAGACTAAGATGCAGGAATGGTTTTCCATTTGGGTACGAATACAGCAAGTTCTTAGAACATTTCAAACATATAATTAGCCAAATACTAGTTTAACAGCTAAAACTTAACATACCTAGTTTTAATCAGCTCCAGGGAACATTACACTGTATTTAATCCCTAATTATCTGATACCCAAGTTCTGTCAAAAACATGCTGAGGCATCCAAGAAGATGAGCCTGTGAAATTTGAGAATCCTTCATGTCTTTGGAATGAGTTCCTAGATTCTAGCCTTGCAGCTAGTTGACACTCTAGAAAACTACTATGAGTGCCTTCCTTTAGCTCCCCATACAAATGTCTTTGTGGCCGGGCGCGGTGGCTCAAGCCTGTAATCCCAGCACTTTGGGAGGCCGAGGTGGGTGGATCACGAGGTCAAGAGATCGAGACCATCCTGGCCAACATGGTGAAACCCCATCTCTACTAAAAATACAAAATTTAGCTGGGCATGGTGGCGTGTGCCTGTAGTCCCAGCTCGGGAGGCTGAGGCAGGGGAATTGCTTGAACCTGGGAGGCAGAGGTTGCAGTGAGCTGAGATTGTGCCACTGCACTCCAGCCTGGCACCTGGCGACAAAGACTGTCTCAAAAAAAAAAAAAAAAAAAAAGAAATGTCTTTGTAGAACCACAGCACATTATTCTCTCGACTTTTGTTGAGGATTGATAGAAATAAAAATGAGCCAGAAATGTTTCTTCAGCTTTTATAAAAGTGCTGCTAAAAGCATTATGTAATATCTAGTGCTTCTTATCTAAGTATTTAAAAATGTAGTGTTAGGAAAATTTTTTTCACTTTGGATACATGTTAATATTAGGTAGTACATCTAAATAGTTTATTTGCTTCCCTTTTGCTGTGGTTACTGGGAAACTCAGAGCCAAGCTCTGTGCTTAAATTAATTACTTTCAGCCTAGGTTTTTCTGTATATAACCCTTTCCTTAGGCTTGAAGTAACTCTTCAGTTTGCTCATATTTTGTTGTGAGTTTTAGATATAATTTACATGCAACAAAATGTATGTCTTTAGTGTTCAACTAGGTGAGTTTTGACAGTTTTGTATGT
Organism: Aotus nancymaae; assembly: GCF_030222135.1. Classification (NCBI taxonomy): domain Eukaryota; kingdom Metazoa; phylum Chordata; class Mammalia; order Primates; family Aotidae; genus Aotus; species Aotus nancymaae. The sequence goes on from NW_026988420.1 coordinate 12,857,857, forward strand.
CCATGTTAACAATCATCAAAACATTTTCATTGCCCCAGAAAATACCGTTGTGTCCCTTTCCAGCAAATATTCCTTCTCTCTGCTAAAACTTCTTTTTCATTTCTATGACCATAGTTTAGTTTTTGGCTATTCTTGAACTTTATTTGAATGGAATAGTACAGTATATAATCTTTTCGTCTGGCTTTTAAAACTCTATGTAACATTTTGACATTGGTCCATGTTGTTGCATGGGTCAGCAGTTCTTTTCAGTTGCTGTGTAGTAGTTCATTTCTTTTGTTTTCTTGTATTTTTAAAATTGTTTTGAGACAAGGTCTGGCTCTGCCACACAGACTGGAGTGCAGTGGCATCATCTTGGCTCACTGCAGCTTCTATCTTCTGGGTTCAGGTCATCCTCTGACCTTAGCCTCCCGAGTAGCTAAGACTGCAGGCGTACACCACCATGCCCAGCTAGTTTTTGTATTTTTTTTTTTTTTAATTAGAGACAGGGTTTTGCCATGTTGCCCAGGCTGGTCTCAAACTCCTGGGCTCAAAGCGATCTGTCCTCCTTAGCCTCCCAAAGTGCTAGGATTACAAGCATGAGCCACTGTGCCCTGCCAGTATTCCATTTTTTGTATATACCACAATTTACTATTTTTTTCTGTGTATTTTGATTGTTTCCAAGTTGGGAAGTATGAATAAAGTTGCTATGAACATGCATGTACAAATCTTTATAGACAGCTCATGTTTTTAAAAGTATTTGATGATTTCATTGCAAAATCATCTTTATTGTAAACATATCTTTTTGACGGTAGATTGGTGAAATATAAATAATAAATACATGACAATGCAGCAGTCCAAGTATTACAGGTTTACAGTCATATAACACTAAGAACCATTTATAAATTTCAGCTTTTCATTGTTTTAGAATGGAAGGTCTAACCAAGTATATAATGTATCCCTTCAAGTAAACTAGTATCATTTGGGTACCTTCTCATATAAATTCCCCTTAAGGCATAAGTTGCTTTCTTTTCAGATTCCCATTTTGCTTGTCCAATAGTCATTATCAGATTCAACGTGTTCAAAGGCAAACTTGATTTTCCTCCCCACATCTATCCCTCCCATGGTTTCCTCATCACAACATCTCAACTCCTTTTTTTCCAGTTGCACAGGCTAAAAATGTGAAGTCATTTTTGATTCCTCTCTATTTCATAAACCTCACCTCAAATCCATCAGCAAATCTGGTATGCTCTGGATCTGGGTCCTTTGTAACTGGTCCTCACATGGGGCACCAACTACCGGAGTCCGACCCACAGACCCCAACCCAGCGACCGATGAACAAATGCACTCAGACACAGATACCAAGTGAAAGAGCGGGCTTAGGGATCTGGGCCACTCCCCAATAAGAAGAAGGATCCAGTTAAGAGTTAGCAGAGTCGCCCTGACCAGCCAGCGAGGTTGGCATTTATTTAGTATGGATTAAATGACAAAGGTCTTGAGTAAACACCACTAGTGGTACTTAACTTTGTGGACCTCCCCACCCCCCAGTAGTTCCTTGAGCATAAGATTAAAGGTTAGTCTTAGGACCACCTGAGTAAGAAGAAAAATGGCAAAGAATATATTGAAATTCAGACTGATTCACAAGTAGAAGTTCTCTTGGAGACAAGACTCTGAGAAAGGGACTGTTGTTGTTGTTGTTTTTTCTGAGACAGAGTTTCCCTCTTGTTGCTCAGGCTGGAGTGCAATGGCATGATCTCAGCTCTCTGCAACCTCCGCCTCCCAGGTTAAAGTGATTATCCTGCCTCAGCCTCCTGAGTAGCTGAGATTACAGGCATGCACCACCACACCCAGCTAATTTTATATTTTGAGTAGAGACAGGGTTTCTCCATGTTGGTCAGGCTGGTCTTGAACTCCCGACCCAAGGTGATCTGCCTGCCTTGGCCTCCCAAAGTTTTGGGATTACAGGTGTGAGCCACCATGCCTGGCCAGGGACTGCTTTTTTTTTTTTTTTTAATCTGCATGTTTTGGGGTCTGAATGGGTTTGAATAGTAGAGAAACAAAATAGAAATGGTAGCTGCTCCTCATTGATTAGTTCTAACATAATTTTTAAATTTTTAAAAATTGTTTATGTTTTTATTTTTTGTAGAAATGAGGTCTTGCCTACATTATGTTGCTCAGGCTATTGTCAAACTCCTAGTCTCAAGAGATTCTCCCACCTCAGCCTCCCAAAATGCTCGGATTACAGGCATGAGCCACTACACCCACCCAACAAATAATTTTGTCAAGTATCTAGTATATTAGATACTGACTTCAAATGTGTAATTCTATTTTTTTGTCAGTCAATATTGTCATTATAGTAAAATATTTTCTACAACATGACCCAGACAATTAAATTTCCAGGTAGTCAATTAGTAACATAGTAAGCACCCATACGTGCAGATTACAGCACTAAACTCTGCTCTAAAGGAGGTTGCAAGTCTTATTTGCCTGGGAGTATTGGTTGAAAGGAGAATAATAAACTTAGCTATCTTTCTCTGGGGAGTTGATCATAATCCCCAAAAATACAATCCTGGAGGCCATAATCCCAAATGTTGAAATCCTAAAAGAGCAAAATCCCAAAATTTTAATTCTGGAAAAATAACTTTATTCAAAAGTTGTTTGTTTACATTTTTCAAAGGGGATTTATTTGAGAAACATAAAAATATGACAATACTTCACAGGCCACTTTACATGTTAAAATAGGTAATAGTAACATATTTTTGCAAACAAACACTCAGACATACAGCAGTTACACAGGTCTGACAGTTATGAGCAGACGAACCATATTCATAAAGAAATAGCTTATATAACTGTGGTCATCTGAAATACAATGATGGACAACCTAAGTCTTTTGAGGAGATAAATCAAAATCCATGATGGGTCATCACCACATATGCAGTGGTCCAAAGAACCAAAATCTCAAGAGATTGTGCCTTTTGCAAATGCAGATGTTCAAAAAGGACTTCACTTACTAAGGAAGTTTCAATATCTTTATGCATACAAAAATGTGCATATAAAGTACAATGCTTACACACAAAGTCAATGTTGTGGGAACATTTTTGTGGAGTCAAATTTGCAAAAAAAAAAAAAAGAAAAGAAAAGAAAAGCATAAAATGAATTAGAGCTCCAGTCTTTACACAGTTTATATCTCCAGTATTGGAAATGATTCGGAGCATAGCAAATTGTAAAAACCAATGCTGACAGTTTAAAATAGTGGGGAAAAAACTTAAAAAAAAATCCCAAAACCAAAATAAGAAGAAAATTCAACATATGAAAAAGTGTATTACAGGAATAGCATATGAGCAATTGCACAGAGCTGGCCAACTTTCATGATCATTTTGAAGTCTTGGGCCTCTGAATAGCTGCTTTTTTTTTTTTCTTTTAAAGGATGGCTCTCTTTCACATTCATTTTCTATGTGGCACTACCTTTTTGAAATTTTAGAATTCAACATACATGGACATGGGCATTCCCTATTAAATTTCTCCATTTTCTGTGCCATGCTTCTTTGTTATTTTGCACACATGGAAATCCATTTCGCATGCACTCATATACAGACCACAAATTTAGGAGAAATAATATTGGTGCTTGAACAGCCACACCATCATGTGTCTTCTTACTCTATCATGCACATAATTATTTTTTAACCAGTCAGTAACTTTGCCAACTTTCTCAGGCACATGCTGCTTTAGTTTATTGAACGCTTCTGGCATGTCATCAGTTAGAGGGAATGTCAACGCAGGCAAATGACCCATTTTTAAACTGAAGTTTTCGTCACTGCTGTATTGCATGACCAATCCACTCATCTGAATTTTCAAATGTAAACACATTGGATTGAATGGAAGAAACAAGCTTTGTTAGCAACACCTCAAAATTTGCTTTTAGAAACCTTGGTTGTACCTAATTCCAAATCTATCATTATGGTTTGGGGATTCAATTAAAATCTATTTTCCTCTACACCAAATCTTCAAATAAGCATTTATGAAGTGTTTCACTTTTTCCAGTCATTAATACATAAATGAGCAAATAAGTTCTAGAATTTTCAGATTTCATAGGGGCATGAGTTGAATATAGTTAATAAGAAACAGTTTTGAAAGTGCCATCCATTAGCCAAAGTGAAGCATAGCTAGTTTTTCTATGTTAGATTTAATGGTAAATATAGTCTATTTTCTTTGACAGTCAAATCCCTAATCAAGTATGGTTCAACATTTAAATGATTTTTAACACTGGAATAACCTCGATATTAGCAAGTGTCTTTGGTTCAGAAAGTCACTGAGCTTGTCAAACTTTTTATTCTCCAATGAAGGATGTTGTTTAAGGTAAGCATTGTGTGAAGGGGCAGAAGTTGTACATGATTGAATAATTTGGCAGGAGAGATTCCTTGTATTTTTCACCTGCATTTTAACTTCCATGATCTTTGACACAGTTGCTGCCCTTGTATTTGGAGAGTGATTGTGGTCGGTCACACAAATTTTGTAGGTATATGATGTCCATTTAAAGTCTGATTGCTGCCTGGACATTGCAATTACGTGATTTTCTGCTTTTGCAGCACCAATAATGATTAGCTTTTAAACTTTCATCTTTTACCATTGCTAAGTACATTTATCACGGCATTTTTGTGAGGGGGCAATTTCACAGATCTCTTCCATTGTGTTGTAAGGAATACAGTTAGAAAGGATGATATTCTGTTCCCCAATACCAAATCTATATTAGTCAGGGTTCTCCAGGGAGATACAACCAATAAGATATGTATATGGATATATGAGAGAGGATGTATTAGAGGAATTGGCTCACACAATTGTGGTGGCTGAGAAGTCCCGCAACAGGCTATCTGCAAGATGGAGACCCTGGAATGCCAATAGCATGGCTCAGCCCAAGTCTGAAGGCCTCAGGACCAGGGAAGCTAATGGTTAATTCTTAGTCTAAGGCTGAAAGCTCCAGATCCCGGGGGGCCATTGGTGTAAGTCCTGGAGTTCAAAAGCCAGCAAGCGCCGGGCGCGGTGGCTCACGCCTGTAATCCCAGCACTTTGGGAGGCCGAGGCGGGTGGATCACCAGGTCAAGAGATCGAGACCATCCTGGTCAACATGGTGAAACCCTGTCTCTACTAAAAATACAAAAAATTAACTGGGCATGGTGGTGCGTGCCTGTAATCTCAGCTACTCGGGAGGCTGAGGCAGGAGAATTGCCTGAACCCAGGAGGCGGAGGTTGTGGTGAGCCGAGATAGTGCCATTGCACTCCAGCCTGGGTAACAAGAGCGAAACTCCGTCTCAAAAAAAAAAAAAAAAAAAAAAAGCCAGCAAGCCTGTCTGTCATTCTGATGTCCAAGGCAACAGGAGAAAAATTTATCCCCTCTCTCAAAGGAAGACCAATTTGCCTTCTATATTTGTTCCCTCTGGGCCCCAGGCAATTGCATGGTGCTAGCCAATGTTGAGGGCACATCTTCACCACTAAATCCACTCAGATTCACACACTAACCTCCCCTGGAAACACCCTCACAGACACACTCAAAATAGTGCTTTACCAGCTCTCTTGGTATTCCTTAATCCAGTCAAGTTGACACCTAAAATTAGGTTCACCTAAAATTAAGTGTCAACCTGGCACGTTATACCTCTCCTTCAACCATATTTAATTCCCAAATAAAGACAATGACAAGGTAATAGTTACACCCAACACGACATACCTACCCTGTGACTGTGATTTTGGGGATTTTAGATTTTAGGGATTTTTTTATTTTAAGGGATTTCAGCATTCAGGATTATGGCATTCAGGACTTCATCTTTTGGGATTATGATTCAAACTCCTTTCTCTGTAAATCTATTGCTTCCAGTGGAAGAAACGATATTGACATAATATCAGATTTGATATAATGTCTGCTCATTTTGGAGTAATGCATGAGGCTGAGCCATGAAAGGGTTGTGAATCTTGAATATGTAGCTCATCCTCCCCAGATACTTAAAGAACATGGTCAGGAAGATGGTTATTATAGTCTTGCAAACACAAAGGCATTCCCTCCACCAAATTCTAGTCAGAAATAATAAATAGAGACAACAGAGTAACCCACTTTTTAAGTATCAAAGTATACACAAGGTCTGAATCTGCAAAGTCAAAAATGCATGTGAATCCTTTGCTCAATTAAAGTCTAATATAGATCAACTCTAGGCACAGGGAGTTTGGCCAAGGATGGGGAGGGCTGGCTCTGGTTGATCACAGATCTACACACACAGGGCATGGCAGACCAGGAAAATTTAAACTAGAATGGAAAAGTCACTGATAAGAGTTTAGACCGACAAATCAATAAAAAACAACTCCACATGAAGACACAAGGTAACAGGCAGAAACTTCCTTGGCTCAGTGTTGATGACGATTGTCAATGCAATCCCCTTGAAATGATGCTCTGAAGATGAGTTGCTACTGGTTAACCTGTTCTTTCTCAAAGAATCAAGCCTTAGCTAAAAAATGGAAGGTCCTTTCTTCCGTGAGTCATACATTACCCTAAAGCCTTGGGCTTCCTGGAATGACTGTTACAATTTTTGAATCTCTTCGCAATTACTTTGAAACAATTTTCAATGTTGCTGACCCACCCAGCCATTTCTAGATGTACATCAGGTCCTTGAATAATGTTGGTTCATTCGACATTGCTCTTTATAATGTTGATGAGGGGAAAAAAGAAGATTCCTGGCCAGGGCCATTATCTGGGTGGAGTTTGCATGTTCTCCCCACGTCTTCATGGGTTTTCTCTGGGTACTTCAGTTTCCTCCCACATCCCGAAGAGGTACACGTTAACTGGTGAGTATAAAATGTTGCAGTGTCAGTGAATGTGGGGGTGTGTGAGAGTGCTCCCTGCAATGGGATGATGTCCTGTCCAGGACTGGCTCTTGCCTTGTGCCCTGAGCTGCTAGAATAAGTTCCCACCTTAAACTGGAATAATTGGGTCAATTATAATCTTTCTTGTTTTTATTAATCTTTCTTACATGAATATGTAGCTCACATTTATTTTGATGTTGAATACCAGGTCTTTATTCAGAAAGGAACTTAACTCCTGTTTACATCAATTAGCCTATGCTAAAATTGGTTTTGTTATACATTGTTTCGCTTAAAGTCACAGTTTCTAATAATTTATCGATGGCATTAAGTGAGGACTTACTGGATAGATGAAGTGTTCACACAGTGTGTGATCAGAACAGGGGAAAAGGCAGGGCACACAGTAGGAAATGACCAGGAACAGAAGAGACATTTTTGTCTATTGACTGCTTCCTTTTGTTTTTTAAAGATCACATACATTTCTGACCTTTTATTAGGGAAATTTTTAAACACAGACACAAGAGTAGAAACAATGGTATAATAAATTCTCATGAGTCCATCACTCAACTTTACCAATTAGCAATAATTTATCTTTCTCATTTCATCGATATCCCCTTATTTGATTTTATTTTTATTTCTGCTGGAGTATTTTAAAGCAAATTCCAAGCATCAGATCATTTCACCCATAAATACTGCAGGATATATCTCTTTTATTCATTAAACAAAATCCCAGTACTATTATTTCTGTCTTTAACAAAATTAATAATCATTCTTTTTATTGTCTAATACACACCTAAATTTGTGTTCAAATTTGCTCAGTTGGATCAAATATCACTTTTTATAGTTGGTTTGTTTGAATCGGGATTCAAGCAAGGTTTGCACTTTGCATTTGGTTGCTATATCCCTTAAGTCTGTTCTAATCTGTAAGTTTCCTTTTCTTTTTTCACCTTCCTGCCATTTATTGATTGAAAAGTTGGGTTATGTGTCCTGTGGAAGTCCCCCCATTCTGGATTTTTCTGATGGAATCTCCACAGTGTCATTTTAAATGTCCCCATATCCCCATGTGTTTTGTGAACAGATAGGTAGATCTGAAGGAGGACTTCAATTCAATTCTTATTACTATTGTTAGTCAATTTGTGAGACAAGAATACTTTATTGATTGTGCTGTAATCTTCCTATTGCATCACATCAATAGAGTGATGTTCAGCTTAATTAATGGGTTCAGGTAGGCTTATCTAATTTTATTTAAGATTCTTAATTATGAATGTAATATGTTCATTGTGGAAAAATTAGAAAGTACACATAGCAACAGAGAGGAAAACAAAAGGGTATTCCCATAATCCAAAGATGGCCTACTGTTTATATTTAGCATATATCTTTTTTTTTCTATTTTCCTTGATCAATCTTAAAACTTCCTTCTTTATCTTCCTTACTGAATTTACACTATCCTCTTAAAGATCATCGAATAAACCCACTGGTTAACAAATATTTTGGGATGCATATTATTTTTGTGATTCTGGAAAGATGGAAGGAGGGAGAAAATACAGTTTGAGCACCTGCTATGTAACAATTGCTTTTGTATTACTTTTACTTATCTTCACAATGACCTTGTCAGGGAGGTCTTGTATTCCCACTTTATAAAAGAGGAGATTGAGACTCAGATCTCTTGGAGTCTTTAATTCTAAGTCCAAAGAATTGTAGAGTCTTCTGATTCCAAGTTTAAAGTCCTAATATTTATTTCCTTCCTGAATGTTGTGGTATTGATGTAAAACAAGACCATTCTATCTAGCCAGTTAAGAATATACTTGATGGGCATGGAGAAACCTAATAGTGGCTTAGAATGCTTGAGAGATTTTGACATTTAGCCAGGTAAATTCATTTAGGCATATGAAAACAAGTACAGAAAATTCTCTATTTTCATAGATTAAAAACACAGTTTTGCATGCTTTCCATGTTTGGCCTCTTCTTTACTGTTACTCTTTTCTTGTGGTACTGGCTTTTAGAGTTTTTAACTTATAATAGGTAAAAGAATAGAAAGGTAGGCAAAAATCTGTAATGGAAGACATTGGGTTTTAGATTATCTATAAATTTCATGTTATACCAATTTTAATCACGAGTTAATTCAAAGAAGCACAGAATATTAGAAATTAAAGGTGTCTTAAAGATTACTTGCTTGAATATTCTCAATATGTAATGCAGAGGCCAAAACTCCAATGGGTTGAGTAAAATTTCAGCAGCTCACCCAACTACTTTGATATCAAGGCATGAATTGAACTCAACATATTTCACTCCTTCAGTTATATATTACCATCGTATGAGTTCACCCTGTTCTGAGGATTTTTTCTTCTATAAACAGAAGAAAATGCTTAAGTAATCTTTTCATTAAACTTAGAGTGGGTAGTGAACTTACTGGATTCAGAAGTATGTCCTACTGTTGTAAAACACATACCAAGAAGGGTTTCCTACTATTGTGACAGCTGAGGTCCAGCATTCCAATAGGGACATCAGACAATGGAAAAAACACATTTCAAATAAGGCTAAGATTGTATTTTCTATTGGGTTTCTTTATTTTTAACTAATTGCCTACATGATTATGTTTAAATAAATATGCCTTTTAAAAACCACTCAATCTTTTAGTTTCAAAGACAGGTAGTAGACAATAAGATTGTTTGTAATATTACTGATTATACTCTGATATAGAAATTCTTGAATATAGAAATGTACAAATACGGAAAACTCATTATGAAAAATCTTTCATCATGTTACACTTTAAAATGCAAACATAAAGGGCGAAACAAATGGCAGGAAACAGCTAATTGTTCATTCAGCAACAGGTTCTTGGGACAATGGTTTGAAGCAGCTAGATGATGTGCTTAGTATCCAGTTTCCTACCATTCCATGTAAACATTGCCTATCTGTTTCCTTCATGGATAAATTTAACCTTAAAATCAGTCCCAGTGTCTCCAATGCTGTCCTGTTTGTAGGGCAATAATCAGTCAACAGGTTTTTGACACTTTGTGGCTTACAGGATATCTTTCAGCAGCAGACATGTTTATTAGTTGTCCATTTTCTAATGATATTTCTGGACTGTGTACAGGAACTGATGGTGCCATGTGGTACAGGGCTATTTATTCTGGCTTCTGAGCAACTGAAATGCAGGAAACTATCTAGTTCCACAGTACTTGACAGAAGGGAACAAACTTACTAGACAAAGTTGAAAACAATTCTGTCATTGTGAGCTGAGAATAAAGTGACATAAGTGTAGCATCTTTTTTATATGCATATCCAGTAGTATAGTATAGAGATACTATCCATGCTAAAAAAAAAAAAAAAAAGGTATTTTAAAAAATATATAATGAGGCCTAATGTGATGGCTCATGCCTGTAATCTCAGTGCTTCGGGGGTTAAGGTAGAAGGATATATATATATATATATGTAGTGGGGGGTGTAGGTGTGGGTGTGTAGGTGTGGGTGGGTGTGTGGGTTTGTATGGGTGTAGGTGTGAGAAAAAGAAACTCTGGGCCAGGCACGGTGGCTCATGCCTGTAATTCCAGCACTTTAGGAGGTTGAGCCTGGTGGATCACAAGGTCAGGAGTTCAATACCAGCCTGACCAAGATAGTGAAACCCCATCTCTATTTAAAAAAAAACGAGCTGGGTGCCATGGCAGGCACTGTAATCCCAGCTACTTAGGACGCTGAGGCAGGAGAATCACTTGAATCTGGGGTAGCAGAGGTTGCAGTGAGCTGAGATCGTGCCACTGCACTCCAGCCTGGGCGACAGAGTGAGACTCTATCTCAAAAAAAAAAAAAAAGAAAAACTCTGATGTACCCATCAACCAACTTCAACAATTATCAACTCATAGCCAGTCTAGTTTCATCTATGTCCTCATCTACTCCCTACCTTGACTATATTAAAGCAAATCCCAGGCATTAAACGATTTTGTACATAAATAGTTCAGCATTTGCCTTTAAAAACATGGACTCTTTTTTAAAAAGATGACTATAATACTACATCACACCTAAAAACCGGACAATAAGGACTTAACTGTCCTTAAGTATATAGTTACTCTTGAATTGTCATAAATGCTATCATAAATGTTTCATTTTCTTTCTGAGTTTGTATGTTTGAATCAGTATCCAGATAAGAGCTATACATTGCAATTGACTTATAATGTTTTTAATTACAAAAATTTTTTTTTGTAGAGATGGGGTTTCACCATGTTGCCCAGGCTGGTCTCAGACTCCTGGACTCAAATGACCTACCCTCCTCAGATTCACAGAGTGCTGAGATTACAGGCATGAGCCAGTACACCTTGCCTGATGATGTTTTTTAAATTAAAATGAAACAATTTTTTTTTTTTTAGTAAAAGGCGAAAGATTTATTCGTTATGAAGAGAAACCAGAGTATAACAATTTTTAATTGTAGTAAAATACACAAAACTTAAAAATGTACCACATTAAGCATTTTAAGTTTACGTTCAGTAGTGTTAAGTACATTCACATTGCTTGTTTTGCAACCAATCGTTAGAACTCTTTTCATTTTGCAAAACTGGAGCACAATAACATTACATAGCTGTCCATTCCCTGCTTCCCCTAGCCCGTGATAATCACTATACTGCTGTCTGTCTCTGTGAATCTGACTACTCTAGGTACCTCATGTAAGTGCAATCACACAGTTACTAGTCTCTTTGTGACTGGCTTGTTGCACTTAGCATAATGTTCTCAAGGTTTATCTATGCATAGTATGCAACAGAATTTCTTTCCTTTTTAGGCCGAATAATATTCCTTTGTACTTATATACCCCATATTTTGTTTATCATTTTGTACATATTTTGTTTATTCATCTGTCAATAAATGTTTGAGAGAAATCACAAATTTATAATGTTGGCTTCTAATCCACAAACATTTTATAATTTATCATTTATTTAGGCTACTGAATCAGAATTACCTGGAAGGTCTTTTTAAATTTAATTTTTATTTTTTTAAATTATTTTTCCCCTCCCGCCTCTTTTATATTTTATTTTATTTTGTTTTACCTGGAAGGTTTATTAAACACAGCCCACCCCAGAGTTTTGTATTCAGCAGGTCTTGGGTGGGGCTTGATAAATTGCATTTCTAACAGTTCCCAGGTGATGTTGCTGCTGTTGGTCCAGAACTATACTTTGAGAACCACTGCCATCCAGTTTTGAAGATTTAGGAAAATTCGGCTAATTTTAACCAAATTTAAAAACAATAGAGCACATGATATTATTTCAGTTATCTCAAGATCATTTTAAATAATAGTTGTGTCATCTAAAAACCAAACTTAGAAACGTAGAATCTATAGATCTTCCCTACTGTAGTAAATGTGGTTATTTATGCTCTTTGTCAGACAACCATTGAGATCAGGAGGCATAGAGCTGCAAATCAATTTATGACCTTTGTGAAAGGGAAAATTTTGAGGTCCTTCATCTCCCTCTAGCCTTGGGAAAATTTAGAGGTCCTTTATCTCCCTCTAGCCTTTAAGTCAAGTTTTGCAGGTTGGATACTTGCCAAAAAAAAACAATTAGAGAGATTCTTAAAATTTGCATTGACTTATTGGGCAGAAAGCTGAATGAAGGGTTTTGTAAATAATACATAAATATAAAAGCTAGTTCAAATGATGTGCACATTAGGGGATTCTAAAGAACCCTGAGGAGCCAGGGGAAGGAGGTTGGAAAGAAGGATTCATTTCTCTTATCTGCTCCATCGCTTCTTAATTTAAATTCCATTGAACATCCAACTTAAATAATATTAGATTCACTTCTCCTTTATTGAAACATATAGTGCATGAATAATCCTAAATTGTTGGGTAGAATTGGAAACAGATGGGAGGCAATAGGAGTCACAGCATTTTCCTTTCCTGGCAGTAAAGTTTTATCACTATTCTTTCCTAGTTGTGTGACTAGAAACGGCAACCAAGAAAGTGACTCAGTTTACCTCTGATTTTCAGTTTGTGTTGGGGCAGCGAGTGGGACAGGCTTCTCTCTCTCTGCACTTAGTGCTGTTTGACTTGGGTAGCACTTTCCGTACTAGCCACCTCCCCATGTCCTCCAAACCTCCCAAAAATCTGATAGAAATCATCTGCTCTCTATCATTTTCACCAGAAGTCTAAGACAGTGGCTCTCAAAGTGTAAACTAAAGGTCCCTGAGATTTCCCGAGATCCTTACTGGGAGCCCTGGGGGTTAAAACTATGTCTTGATAATGTTAAGATATTATTTCCCTTTTTCACTTTCATTCTCTCAAGTATGCAGTGGAGTTTTTCAGAGAGTTATATAACAGGTGATATTGCAACTCACTGAATGCAGATGAAGATGTAAGAATTCAGCTGTCTTCCACTTAGATGTTTTCTAAAATAAGATGTAACTCTCCTCACTAAATGTTTTTATTTTAGAAAGAATTCATAAAACTATGTCATTTTTGCTAACATGTAATGGGCTCACTATTTTTATTTTAATTAAATTGATAAATATATATTTAAAATGTTCTTAGCTTAAATTTCCAATACAGTAACTATTGATAGATACAATTTACATTAACAAAAACTTTATGGAGTCCTGAATAATGTTTAAGAATGTAAAGAGATTCTGAGGCCAAAATGTTTGAGAACTGCCAACCTAAGATTGTTCAAGCTTCTCTGGGGGCATATGCTAATTACCTTAAAGCCATCCAATCACCCCACTTCCCACCAATGTCCTTGTACTCATTTCTTATCAGCCAGTCCTCACCATCAGACGGCAGTAGTGTTAGGACGGTTGAAAGTATAAGCACAAAGAGATTGAGTTCAAATTTTTTCTTGGCCATTTGCAAAGTTTGTAACTTTGAGCAATTTACTGTGCCCCTCAAAAGTCTGTTTTCTCATCTATAAAAGGGGCGCAATGGTAGTACATACGTTATACATTTGTGAGAATTAAGAAAGAAGGCACAGAATATATGTTAGCTATATAGATGAAATTCTTTAAAGTTCTATTTGTAGTTATCTAATCACAAGAATTGGAAAGAGGTCAAGTCCATGCCAACTTGTTTTACTTCTTTGAAAATGAGAAACAAGAGGCATAGTAACGTTTAGTCAATGTTTGGTTTAACATGTACAGTGGATGATAGGGCGTTCTGCATTGATCTCTTCAATCTGGCCAGAAAAGTGTTGTGATTTCTAACAGTTTAGTATTAAATCTTGTTTCCCTAAGTTCAGTGAGCCCTTACTTTTAACGAGTTGGCTTTGGGGTAGAAAAATCAAAAGGTAGTTGGTTTTGTTGCGACAGACCTGGATGGAACATTATAAGGGTGAGGCTGCTGAGTTTCCCATCTTGCTTATACATATGATGCTTTGAAACTCACAATAACCCCTTGTAACTGTGGCCTAAAAAAAGGCCAGGTGAACAGAAACAGAGCCAGTGTCTCCATTGGCAGCGCAGCCATCCTGAAGAGGAATGTCCATGTGTGCATCTGCCACCAGAAGTGGGATGCTAGAGAGGCACTGATCTCTTTTTTTGATATTGAGTTTTATCCAAATACTCATTAAATAGATCTCTTTTATTTTCAAAATATCTGGGGTTAATGCACTTAATTTGGTTTGACCTAATAAGTGGGCTATGGAGAATTGGAAACATTTTACATCAATTCCTGATCTTTGTTCAGATTCATTCTGTAGTGCCCATCTCTTCTGCTTCTTAGACAAAGATTGAACTTGCTACTTGCTTCTATCTGCCTTCTGTGCTGCCAGCTCCTGCTTCCAGCAAGAAGCAGGAGGACTTATGTTATTTTTCAACCTCTAGTTCTCTCCTGGTAAAACTGTGGAGAATCTATTTGTATCTCTAGCCATCCTACATGCATAAGAATGCTATATAGACACACAGAAAAGACTTGTTCATAGGCTCGTAGTTCTGACACAGGGCCTACCAGCTGAACTGCCCACAGTCAGCCCTACACACAACTCTGGCTAGTTTGATATTCCTAGATTCCACTATGCAGCTAATAGGTGGTCCTGGATCCTACAGCTGTGGCCAACGTCCCACACACAATCAATTTTCCAGTGGACTGGGAGAGAGATTGTTAGCTTCCTATGAATATAAGCAGATCCTCCAATGTTTTTGTATAGGTTTAATTACCCACCGGAGTTGGTAAATGGTCCATAATTTCATTCACCAGCATTCTCTAACCTTCATTTCCTGGGCCCAAACAGGGATTGGTACCAACTTTACTGTGTCACTAATTTCAGGTGTCGTTCACTGACTTTCTCCAGCAGTGGCAGTGACTCCCCAACTCAATCAGGCAATAAAACCAGCTGGACCGAAAATGTAACAACAGTTCAAGTTTACTTGATCCAGGGTCCTCAAGTACTCGAGAGGACCTCCTACCTCGCCATCTCCAAGGATGTCATCCTCCACGCTGACACTCAAGAGTGAGTCAGTGTAGCCAGGTACCATTGCCCACAGGAGACTCAGCCTTGTCCCTTTCAAATGGTCCTCCCCAGGGGCTTTTGTTTCTCTTACTTCTAGCCATTTGGTGTTAGCCATTGTGCTTCCTGTGATCCATATGCCAAGCCCCCACATCTTACATAAGCCACTGGAGATTTGGGAAACCTCATTAATCAGACTATGTCCTGCAAGGCTGACTGCCAACCAGCCCAAAGACTGACCTGGTGTCAGAGTTGGCCTGACGGCCTTCTCCTCCTGGTGAAGCCCATCATCCAGAAGACCTTGGGCTTGGAGAGCCAGGCAAGAGAATATGAAGATGTTCTTACCACAGCAGGCAGTAATGCAATGGCCTCCTAACTGGTGTCCTTGTGCTCGTGCTTTTCCTCTTCTCAATTCCCCACACGGCAGTCGGAAATCTGATTGTGCCCTTCCTTTGTTTAAAACCCTTTTCTGTGTCACATGGTGCGCTGCATGACCCTGCTTGCCCTTGACCTCGCCAACCTCTCGGGCCTCATCTCATGCCACCTTTTTCCTCCCTGCTGTGCTCAGACCACATAGACCTTCTTTTAGTTCCTCAGGTGCCTCAAGGCCCTTCCAGAAGCCAGTCCCTTTGAGTTCTCAACTCATTAATTTCCACTCATCCTTCAGAGCTCAGCTCAAATGTCACTTCCTCGGGGCCGGCTGTCCTTGAATCGCCACTCCCCCATCATACATTTCCTAGCTCTCATCCCATTCCTTCATAGGTTGTAATTACAAGTCTGAGTAATGTATGCCTCCTTTAGTGGCTCATAAGGTTCATGAAGGCAAGAGCTATGTCTATCAAAGTTCCCCCTGAATCCTGAGTACCCACATGGTAGGGGTCTGATAAATATTTATTGGATGAATAAATCAACAAAAGTAAATATGGAAAAGTTGCTCTTGTGGGCTTCACCAGCTGGTGGGTACAGATGTAGTCCTATAACTTCATGCACTTTCAATAGCTCTATCACATTTGTGACAGCTGTGAAGTTTTTCCTTCTATGTGACATGCTGCTATTAGACAGCTACAGGAATGAGTGACTAGCTTCTCCTCTAGTTCCTTCTCCTCAATCTCTCTCTTTCCTCCCCTCTGGCCTACCCCAAATACTTATACAGGCTAGTGTGGACACACACACACACACACACACATACATACACCGTGAGGAGGACTGAGAGCACAAACAGTTCTATACAATTCATTGTAATATGAATCAGGAAAAAGCTTCCTGACTTCAGACTAAAGATTCCCTGGGCTGAGGGGAAAGGGCAAGTCCAGATGGCAAATAGAGTGAGAGGAGAACTATCCTGGTGGGTCACTGAAAAGAGTGCTAAGCCTGCTCAAGTTGGGAAGAGGGAGATGACAGAAACGCCGGGTAAGTTTGTGGGAACTGAGTGGGGAGGCAGTCTAGAGGTGTTCTCAGACAAAGGCCCAAGGAGACCTAAAATCTCAGAGACTAAGGTGCTGCATGGCAGATGAGTGTGGGACAGCTTATAGAAGAGTCTCACATGTCACAATGTGGTCTGGAAGCATACAGATGGTCCTATGGCCTGAAAGTGCTGCAGGAGTCCATGGGTCTTGGGTCACAGCCTGCAGTTTCCATGACCAGCCTGGTAGTGGAATGAGTTCCTGTGCACCCTACAGGCTTTATAGAAGTTGAAAGGATAGTTACCAAACCTTCAGGAGCCTTTTAAATGGGATCACAGGGACAAGGTAGCAATCACCTGCATGTCAGTAAACGAACACTAAGCAAGATGATGGATGGCCCAGTGGAAGCCCAGGTGATAGCAGACAAGGACCAGGCACCCCGTCTCCCCACATGTTGACATGCCACAAGCACCCCAGAAATTAGGTATTTCCCTGCAGTTACATATTGACTAACTTTATGTTTTTGCCACTTAGAGGATGGAGGCTCTAAATAGAAAAAAAAAATTAGAGAGAAACATAAATTTGCTATTTTTTTTTTTTTTTTTACGGAGCTGGGTTTGTGGGCTGAAATTTGAAACCATTACACAATTCTCTTTAAAATGCAAATATGCCTCATATGCATATTATGTGGACAAAGTGTTTGTTTTATTAATAGCATCCCCTAACCTAGTTTCACTATTAAAAGATCTGAATGGGATATAGTCCCTCGAGACCTAGTGTGAGAATAGAGGGTATTTTGTTTTGTTTTGTTTTTGAGACTGAGTCTTGCTCTTGCTCTGTTGCCCAAGCTGGAGTGCAGTGGCGTGATCTCGGCTCACTGCAACCTCTGCCTCCCAGGTTCAAGCGATTCTCATGCCTCAGCCTCCCGAGTAGCTGGGATTAGAGGTGCCCGTCACCACACCTGGCTAATTTTTATATTTTTTGTAGGGACAGGGTTTCACCATGTTGGCCAGGCTGGTCTCAAACTCCTGACCTCAAGTGATCCACCCACCTCAGCAACCCAAAGTGCCGGGATTAGAGGCATGAGCCACCACACCCAGCCTTAGAGGGCGTTTTAAGAGAAGAGAGGAGTTGGGAAAGAATCCTCTTTCTAATAGAAAGAGAAAGAAGAGACCACAGAAAAAGGAAGAAGGAAAAGGGCCTGATGAATGTCCACTATTTCTTTTGTTTTCATTGCGATTCTCATACAGAATTCATAAATACTTTAGCCTAAACCATTGAAATTGGAATTTTATCTGAGGTATGAAAAAAATGCTAGGTTTAAAATCACAACCCAGGTTGAATTTCTGGCTTTGCCCATTAATAGATATGTGACCTTGAACAATCACTTAACTTCTCTGAGCCTCAGTTACTTCAGTGGGAAAAAAGGGTCTAATAAAATACATCCCACGGAATTACTGAGAGGATTGATCCAATTACATGAAAGAGCTCTGATACAATAAAAAGTTGCACCATCTGGGGTATCAGTTTGCAGTGGAGGAGACAATGGGGAGAGATAATGTAAGTATTGAGCACATCTGCAGTCTTCAAACAGTGAGCTCAATACAAGGACATGAGCATGCTGGAGAAAACTGCTTCAGAAGAGGAGAAAAGGTAGAAAAGAGGATATATGGGTATTAGAGGCAAACCCAGATATCCTGCCTTGAGGTCAAATAATTACAACATTAAACCCTGTTTACTGATGCCTAGCTGTCACTCTCTTGCTCATTTACCTTGGAAATCTATTTAGAATTAGTTTAAAGTACAGTTGACCTGTACTTAGGGTTCCAGAATAGGACAATCACTTCCAAATGCCCTCAGTATAAGAAATTAATAGTACTTGGGGCTTTAGAAATCAATATTTAATCTTTTAACCACTAGAAATCCCTTTTAGTTATTGCGCTTACTATCAAAGCCCCTGGCTGTCAGTTCAACTAGTCATTCTTGCTTTGTGATACCTCTGGAAGTTTAATACTTTTGTGAGAAAGTCCTTGTCAGTATTCTGAAAACTGGGAATTAGGAAGTAGGCTTCCAATCAAGCTTCAGATGACATGCCACATCCGTTAAGGTTAGAAATAACAGCAGTCTTTCTGATTTGGTACTGTGTTGGAGTTCCAGTTATGAAATGACATAAAGAAAATTCCATTCCTCAGAATTCTTGTGCAGTAACATTGGGTAGGAACACCACTGTATTCAGTGACCTGGGGTAGGGATGATATCTCAAAAATGCATGCTCAGGTTGCTCATGATGACAGCTAAAACTAACTTAGCAGAAGAAGAGCAGGCCGCCTTATTACTTTTTTAAAATTTGCTTTCTTTTTTATATTTATTTTTCTTGTTGCTGACAGTAGGGAGAGCAGGCCTTATTAACTGGAACTTACTGGGTTTCACAGAACATTTTGAAGGGCTTAGGATTGTGAGTTTGGAGGTAGAAGCCAAGCAGAGGTAAACATTCTGTATAACAGAAGAAACATATTTGAAGTGGGAGAGAGACAGAAATTCTGTGGAAAACTCCAGAGCCATCAAAGCTGAGACAGTGTTAAAGATGAGCTTCTGGAAGTGAAGAGCCAAGTGTAGGTTTTGAGGAACAGACATATTAAGGGGAATTCTCACAAATATTTTATTTTGACAAATATCAATCCTTTAGAAAAGTTACATGAATAGTACAGTAATTATTCATATACTCCTTACATATAATATATTTACAGAGAGAGTATATATTTTAATAAATATTTGTGTATAGATAGGCAGATAGATACAGAGACAAATGCGCATAGGTACGTAATTTTCTGAACCATTTGAGAATTGGCTGTAAACATCATAATACTTTACCACCAAATACTTCAGCTTGTGCCGCCTAAGAACAAGGCTGTTCTCTTACATGACCGCTATACAATTATTCCACTCAGAAACTTAAACATGACACAATATCTAATATTCAGTCCATATTCAAATTTTCCCATCACCTCAATAATATCCTTACAAATTTCCAATATAAAGTTGATTTAATACACATTTTCCATGTTCAACATAAATGTCTTCTCCATTTTTCCCACAAAATTGTCAAAAACAACTATGTTTCCCTTTAATACTTTCACACCAGTAATTTATTTGGAGGAACTTGCACTTGTCCCACATCCAGATTGGCAGGGGATAAAATAGAAATAACAGGAGCTGGTAGAAGAGAGGCTGGTTGATGCTGATTACATTTGAAATAACTATTTGGAGGAAAAAGCACTGATTCTGTTCCTGGGGTGTTGATTCTTTCCTTCTAACCTCATATTTTAATACTGTCCTCTCTTAGTCTTTTGTATGTGATAAATCTCCCAGAGTACACCCTTGCAGTGCTTGTCTCCCAGATCTTCCTAATAAATTATATAAAAATTTGCTCTCATAGGTTTTATTTAATTTTTTTTTTTAATTTTAGAGCAATTTTTTTTGTTTGATTGTTTGGTTTTTGGTATGGACAAACCATATTTAAACCATAAGCAGAGTCCAAACTAAAGCACTAATGTGAGTAATGATTATCTTCCTGTGAGTGATGGATGAAGCAAGAACTCTGCATTTCTTTTTTATAATTGACACATAATAATTGTACATATTTATGGGTATACAGCAATGTTTCAATATGTATAATGCGATCAGATCAGGATCATTATTAATAGTGTATCTGTCATCTCAAATATTTATCATTTTTTGTGTGGGGAACTTCCAATACTCTCCTTCTAGCTATTTGAAACTATATAATATAGTATTCTTTTTTATGAGATGGAGTCTCGCTCTGTCACCCAGGCTGGAGTGCAGTGACACGATCTCGGCTCACTGCAACCTCTGCTCCCCTGGGTTCAAGCAATTCTCCTGCCTCAGCCTCCCAAGTAGCTGGGACTACAAGCACATGCCACCACGTCTGGCTAACTTTTTGTATTTTTAGTAGAGATGGGGATTCACTGTGTTAGCCAGGGTGGTCTCGCTCTCCTGACCTTGTCATCTGCCTGCCTCAGCCTCCCAAAGTGCTGGGATTACAGGCATGAGCCACCGCGTTCGGCCTGGTATTGTTAACTATAGTTATCCTATGGTGATATAAAACACTAGAACTTATTCCTCCCACCTAGCTGTGAGCAGTTTTTCATTAACAGAGAAGTAGAGAAAATGGTACCATTCCCATACCTTGCCACCTGTGGCCCTGCACACAGTTTCTCCTATTATTCACATCTTAAGTTAGTATGGTACGTTTGTTACAAGTAAGGAACCAACACTGAAACATGATTATTAGCTAAAGTCTATGCTTTATTCAGCTTTCCTTTGTTTTTACGTAATATCCTTTTTCTGTTCCAAGATTCCATCCAGGATACCTTATTACATTTAGTTGTCTTTTCTCCTTAAGCTCCTGAAATTGTGATAGTGTCTGACTTTTCTTGTTTTTGATGTCCCTGAAAGTTTTGAGCTTATAGGTCTTTTTGATATTTATTCTCTGTACATTGCTTAGCAGAGTATCACAACAAATATTAATTTGAATTAAATAATATATATAATTGGTGAAAATCAAATCATGTTTGAAGTAGCTACATGGAAGGACAATCAAGTTATCACTGAAACTTCTTTGAGCAGCTTTTGTTATGTATAGCTTATTTTCTGACTACATATTGATTAAATATGGGATATGGAGTTCATGGCTTTCATTGAAGGGATGATTTTCTTTGGGTGGATTGAGTCAATGAAGCTCAAAGCAAAAATATCAACTGAGAGGGCAGAACAAATCAGAGGTGTCTTTTTTTCCAGAACCTTATGTTCTTTCAAACTTCACAGGGCATCAGATAGTCTGTGCTTTTCTCCTTATTTTTGCAAGTGTCTTGGGGGTAATTTGGTTGAGACATGCTACTATCCTTTAGCAAATAGATAGTTCCCTTGTCCTTTGCTTTTTAAAAAATTGAGGTATAATTTACAAATAATGACAAACACAGATCTTAAGTTTCAAAGCTTTGACAAATGCATATACCTGTGTGACCTACACCTCAAGACACAGAACATGCCCATTACTGCAGAAAGTTGATCCACTTCCTTTCCAAGTCAATGCCTGCCCTCAATCCCCAGAGCATCCACTGATCCAATTTCTTTCACTGTAGATTGTTCCCAAATTTCATATAAATGAAATCATACAGTTCATGCTATTTTGTGTCCCGCTTCCTTAGCTTAGTATAATGTTTTTGAGATTCATTCATGTTTTGTGTATATGAAAAGTTTATTCCATTTTATGGCTGACTTGCATCCATTGTACTGTATTAATATACTGTAATTTCTTTATCCTTTCTTGTGTTGACGGATATTTTTTCCTGATTTTTAGCTATTACAAATGAAGTTGTTATGAATAATGAAGTATTTATAACATAGGTATAAGTCTTTGCAGGGGACCTATGTTTTCCACTTCTCTAGGGTGTGGAATTGCTGGGTCATTTGGTTGGTGTATGTTTTATGTTATAAGAAAATATAAAACTATTTTCCAGAGTAGTTTTGCTATTTTATATTTTTCTATTGCTATGTTACTTAACAGCAGCAACTTAAATATTGCCACAAACTAAACAGCTTTAAGCAACACACTTATACTATCTTGCAGTTTTTATGGGTCAGGGGCTGATTCTTTTTTGCAAGGCTGCAATCAAGTTGTTAGCCCAAACTGGATTTTCAGATGGCAGTTCAACTGGGAAGGATCTGCTTTCAAACTCACGTTATGTGTTGGCAGAATTTATGTCCTTGTGGTTTCACAATCCAGGGCTTCAATTTCCTTCTGATGTCAGCTGGAGGGTGCCCTCAGCTCCCAGCAGCTGCGTGCAGTTCCAATAGAAAGTAATTCTCTGTTGCAGAAGTTATGGCCTTGCTCCAGAACCCCAGGGGTATGCCTCCTATTGGGACTTTCCAGAGACACCAGATAGCATTTATCTACAGCAAATACCTCTGACACCACTGGATCTGCTGGATTATATAGTTCAAGTAGCAGCTTTCACCACAGCCTGGAGCTAATCCTGACTCAGGTCTCTGACTATGGTACCCACTAGGAACTGGACAGAGTTCTAAGTCTCCTGATAAATAGGTTGAAGCTGCATTCCCACAGACAGTACATGCTGCCTTCAAAATCAAAGGAGGCCCACTGAATGATAAACTGGTTTCTTAGTGGTAGCAGTGAGAAGTACAACAAATTGTCCTTTACATTAAAGATGATGCTCCCAGCATACCGAGAGTGTTGAATCTTAACAACTTCATCAATGTGGCAAGCCCTCAATTATCTTGGAGTTTATCTCCCATTCCTTGGGTTACATGTATTTTACTGGCCACTTAGCCTGTTCTACTCAAAGTGTAGTCTACAGACAGATGTTGGCTGGTCAACACTTGGTTACTAGCCTGTGGAAAGATAAATTCATAAATTGAAAATCTACATTTAGAAATTTTATGGCAATTTGCCATTGCTGTGACTTCCAAGCACATGATCAGAAGACTCATCTCACTGAACAAGGTATAGATCATTGTGATTATTGTCAAACTCATATGGTGATTTGCACATGCAGCAAGGTATATACTGCTCAAGTTGTTATTTCCAAAAGTATTGCTCTAAGACAGTTTGGAAAAAATAAAAAAAGAATAAAGAGTTTCAGAAGCATTGATCCAGAGTATTTACCTCTTTGTACTTTGTGCTCCCGGACAGACGGCAGGACAGTTTAAATAGCCCTGGGGTCAGAAAGTAACTGTGTACTCTTATCTTTGTTATATGAGGGCAAACTGCTTTCGATTCTTCCTTCCTACTGATTGGAATCAAGAAAGGCACATTTACCAAATCGGTAACTGCATACCAAAGTCTATGTTGATTTGCTCAGGGGAAGATACCACGTGCTGTATGGCAGCATCTACTGGGGCTAATACCTGGCTAAGATTATAGTTGTCCACTGTCATCTGCCATGATCCCATTTTTGCAGGAGTCAGACAGGCGAATTGAATGGTAATATAAGGGAAACTACAACCCCTGCATTCTTTAAATCATTCTTTAAATCTTTGATGGTGATGTAAGTCTTTGCAATTCTTCCTAAGATGTGATCTTGCTTCTAATTTACTATCCTGACTTGGGGTGACAGTGGCAGTTTCAAAGGTTTCTACTTGGCCCTCCTACATAGTGACCATTAATCTATAGGCCAGGGAGCCAGTATGAAGGTTTTGCCAGCGAAGATTATCTACCCTAATTATACATTCAGTGATTGAACCATAAAATGCATTCATGGGGCAATCAGATCCACTGTGAGTTGGAATTGAGCCACTCCACTGGTCCCCATTCTAACTGGAGAATTATGTTGGTATCAGTGTCAGCTCAGTCCTTGTATCTAACAGTTCTTGAATACTTGATATTCCTCTTTCTTCCAGTGCATGCTCTCACCTAGCAAATGGCCACAAGTTCTTTTGGGGAGCCACCTATCAAAAGGAGTCATTACATAATTTATAGGCAAGAGAAGATTCCTCAAGCTTGAGGTGCAGCTTCTGCCAGCCAGAGGGTTCCGAGCACTAGTGGGCTGGAGTGAGCACATACCACCTTGCAGAAGCCATTTGTGTGCACTTCTTTTTAATTCTGTGTTTGGTGATGTTACGTTGGTAGCTTGAAATTGACCAAGGTGGGAGTGTTTACATAAAAGAAATTGGCAAATATTAAAATGTCCTTCCCCACAACTCCCTCCCTTGAGAGCTGGGAGTACATTTTTTCCAGTACATTACAGGTTCAAGGGTAAATTGGAAGATTAGATATTCTTAGGTTCATCTATCCAAATGCCCCATCCGAGGTCTTAGGGTAATACTCTTTTCCCTTTCAAGAACCAGATGTTGGCTAGGAGACCCTGAAAGTTCATGCATTTGGTTGCCTTTTCAACTCTTCTGCTCTTACAGTCAGATCCTGGGTGTGCTCTTTAGTACAGTTTGCTTTAGGCTACAGGAAATCACACTCTTATTAAAAATTGCCAGTAGAGGCCCTCTGGCTCTCATGGTGTGACTTAAGGTGACAGGTGGCTGCCCTGAGGCATCATTTTATTTTACAAACTATAAAATTCCACCAACAGAATCAAACCCACTCTATAGTCCTTACAGTTATTGTCCCCACACTGTTCAAACAGTATGGCTGCTTCCTATCCCAATGGCCCACCTTCTATCTGTGCTGCATCCCAATTAGCCATGGGTGGGAAGCCTTTGTAATCATGGTATCACTGTGTGGCTTCATTACTACCCACTCACCATGGCATGGGTCTTTATTGCCAAATAGTCCGTAAGTAACCTAACTCTAGCATTCCATCCTGAGTGTCTGGAGGACACTCTTGGAGCCAAGTCTTTTAGACTGGGTTCTGTAGAAAACAGAGCCTGAGTGCAGTTTGAAAGAAACTGGAGTGATGACAAAAGGGCTGGGCAGAGAAGGAGGAGATACTATTAACAATACAATAGTGTATTACTGAACTAGCTACCTCTTGTTATCAAGCCCGGCTGATTGGTCAGTATCATGAGAGTAATATTTTGAGATGTTGTATGAACTACTGTATTTCAGGACACCCTGTCTGGGTGGAGGAAGGAGAGGAGTTTATCTGCTGGACCCATCTTGTTTTGATTAAAGGTTTACCCCATGGACATTAACTCCCCTGCACTTATGGCTACACTTTGTTAGAAGCCCAACAGTTAGCACTATCTCAGCCCTCTTGGGGTGGGAGGTGAGATGTGGGTGGCTTGGGGAAAGGGAGGGGAACTACTGGGATGTGCCCATGTAAAGCCTGTTGCTTCGGTAGTCTCTGGGCAGAGCCCGTACAGTTGGTTGCTGTGGTGGTAGTTGGGGAAAACAAGTGGTCAATGACCCTGGAGTCAGGCCAGGCTGTTTGGCAAACAGGTGACATATACACTGCTTGATACATCTAACACGCTGCCTTTCTTTAATCTTGGTTTTCAGCATTTCTTTAATTTCATTTAGTGTTCTAATAAATTCTCATTTTTTGCTTGTTAGTCAGAGCCAATTTCTGTTTCATGAGGGCCAAGAAAACAATTTTTTTTTTTTTTTAAAACAGAGTCTAGCTCTGTCACCAGGCTGGAGTGCAGTGGTGCAATCTCGGCTCACTGCAACCTCCGCCTCGCGGGTTCAAGTGAATCTCCTGCCTCAGCATCCCGAGTAGCTGGGACTACAGGCGCCTGCCACCACACCCAGCTAATTTTTGTATTTTTAGTAGAGATAGGGTTTTACCATGTTGGCCAGGATGTTCTCGATCTCTTGACTTTGTGATCTACCCACCTAGGCTCCTAAAGTGCTGGGATTACAGGTGTGAGCCACTGCGCCAAGCCTGGAAACAATTTTAAGCCATATTTTACAGCTTCCTTAGCGCTCCAAACACGGCTGTATACTTATTTGGTGCTAAAGCTCAATGAACTGCAGAAACTTGTTTATGTACTGTACTGCGTATCTATTGCTGTATAACAAACTGCCCCCAAATTAATGACTAAAAGCAATAATGATTCACTGGTTCTTCTGCTGATCTTCTCTGGTAGATGGGTGGGTATGGGCTTAGCCTCTTTCTCCATGTGGTCTGTCATCTTCATAGGGACTAACCTACACTTCTTACATGGCACCTGGATTTCAGCACAGCAAGTCCAAATGCACAAGCACTTAACAAGATGCTTGCTGAGACCCTATTGGCCAAACAAGTCACAAGGCCAAGTCCAGCATCAATGTGGAACTCTGCACAAAGGCATGAATGTCAGTAGGTGTGATTCATCGTAGGCCACCAGTGTTACAGTCTACCATGGGGTATTTACACTGTTCCTTAGGGCAGAGACTTCTGGTGGTCCCCCAACAGCTGTTCTCCCTTGCTTCTGTATTTAGAAATCCCTGAATTCTGTTAATGAACTCGTGACTCTCAAAAAAAAGTTTTTTTTCCTGTATCCCCACAGTAAGGTGGGGGAGGCTTTGCGTCCTTGTTTTGAACAATGGGATGTAATTGAAGGTGTATTGTAGCAGTTTCCAGGAACGTTCCTTAAGTGAGAACAAGCATGTGCCCCTGGCTTTTTCTTTGTGCCTTCCTGCACCCTGCTGTTGAAAATGTGGGTATGACTTTTGACTGCCATCCTGGACCCTTAAGCACCCTCCAGAGATGATGGAGTTGTGAGGTGGAGGTGCCTGTGTCCCTGAGGACGTCACTGAGTAGAACCTTCACTTAGTCTTAGAATTCCTACCTCTAGACTTTTACTTGGGATACTAATCTTTTATTTAATCTATTGTTATTGTGGGTTCTGTTATTAGCAGCTAACACAATCCTGTCACACTACTGAAATATAGTCTCTCTGTGTGGTTTTAGGCCATACTCAACAGTATATAATCTTTTTTTTTTTTTTTTGAGACAAAGTATCACTCTGTTGCCCAGGCTGGAGTGCAGTGGCGCTATCTCAGCTCACTGCAACCTCCACCTCCTGGGTTCAGGTGATTCTCTTGCCTTAGCCTCCTGAGTAGCTGGGACTGCAAGCATGCACCACCATGCCTGGGTAATTTTTGTATTTTCAATAGAGATAGGATTTCGCCATGTTGGCCAGGCTGGTCCAAACTGCTGGCCTCAAGCAATCTTCCTGCCTTGGCCTCTCAAAGTGCTGGGATTATAGGTGTGAGTCACCACACCTGGCCCACAGTATGTAATTTCTTACCTTCCACTCATCTTCATCCAAAACATTCTGATGGCTCTTATTGATTAGAAGAGAAGGAAATGCATTAAGTTTAGTTGGCAGAAATTGTATGAATTTTGAATCAGTGCATTCAGAGAAACATGTGTAGCTCATCAAGCCATTAAGAAAACAAAAAAGAGAAAACTACAAAATATTTGTATTCCTGTAACTCACAAGAGACAAATCTAGAACAATGATAGGGTCTGGTCAAGTAGGGAAAGCTCTCAGTGGGACCAAGCACAAAGTCCTCTTCTAGTTTCTTTGGTTTGGGGCTGTCGCATGTTAATGATATTTTTTGATGAGAAAAACCACATGCAAATGAAATAATTCTTTGTCTCCACTTGGAGATGCAGTGGTGGTGCTGGGGAGAACTAGGGAAGAGTTTGTGTATCAGACAAAGGTTGAGATTAAATAAAGGAGATGTGCCTTCAGTCATAGTCACTTCTTAAGTGCTGTATGTCTATGTGACTCCTGATGACTTGGTGAAAGGAAATGTCAACAAACTGCCTTAACTGTTTTCCTCGATGGGGAGAAATGAACACACTTGGAAATGGAAGAGTTTCCTCTTTTGGTGCAGTGGCTTTGTGCATTGGCTTGAGCTATAGTAATCTAGCAGTTTGTTGCTTCAATCACTGGTCCTGACCCTTGCCCTTGCCACTGCCAGGGAGAGTTGAGCCTGCACTGCAGGCATGAGAACACTGGATCAACACAAACATTATGGAAAATGTTTAAAAATTTTCTTTTTTTAAAAGGCCTGCCTATTATCTTTATACCTCTGTTCTCCCCAACCATCACCCCAGAAATGAGCCAGAGCCTTTGTGACAGCTAGATTTGTTTGAATATTTAATCTCCTTCTCCATCTGTTGAGAAATATATAGCCTCTTTATCAGAAGAGAGCTTAGAGTCTCACCAACATTCTTGCCCCAGGGGTCATGGGCTGAACTGTTTCCCTCAAATTTATATTTTGAAGTCTTAACTCCCAGTACCTCAGAATGAAACTGTATTTGGAGATAGGGTCTTTACGGAGGTAATTAAGTCAAAATGAGGCTGTTAGAGTCATTCATTGAAAAAATATTTGTCAAATGCCTACTATGTGCCAGGCACATGTTAGGCATGCAGCCCCACTGGTTAGGAGAACAGACATAGACCTACCTTCATAGTCTGTCTGTTTTCGTGGACATGCAACTTATGCAGTCACATAGTTCTCCATGTCAGAAGGACCCTGTGGTTGGTTTAATGCTCTGCTGTCACCATCTTGAAATTCTTAATAATTTTTGAACGAGGACTTCTGTATTACTTTTTCCTCTTGGCCCTGCAAATTATGTAATTGGTCCTGCTCATGGAAATTAGTATAGTAGGAGAATCAGTCATATTCTCTGCACTGAGGAGTGTGGTTTGGTGGCAGGGAGAGAAAGTTAGTGTAGCAGAAGTAGTACAGTATAAAAAGGTGAAGATAAAGGCTGGGCGCAGTGGCTTACGCCTGTAATCCCAACACTTTGGGAGGCCAAAGCAGGCAGATCACCTGAGATCGGGAGTTTTCAAGACCAGCTTGACCAACATGGAGAAACCCCATCTCTACTAAACATACAAACTTAGCTGGGCGTGGTGGTTCTTGCCTTTGATCCCAGCTACTTGGGAGGCTGAGGCAAGAGAATCACTTGAACCCGGGAGGCAGAAGTTGCAATGAGCTGAGATTGTGCCATTGCACTCCAGCCTGGGCAACAAGAGCAAAACTGGCAAAAAAAAAAAAAAAAAAGATGAAGATGATAATATTTACAATGGCAGGAAGGAGGGGAGCCTGCTGGTGAGGGATGACAAGATACACTAGTAGAGCAGCAGGGATTCTTTTTGCTTTCTTCACTTTTCCCCCAAATCTTATTATTAACCCAGAATTATTCAGATAAACTGAACAGGTCTCTATTTTTTGAAATCTGAAAGAATCTAAGTAACATGCACATATGGGAATTTATTTAAGTCATGGGATTGAAATAGAGCAAGAAGAGAGGAGAATTGAAGATGCTTGAAGACCAGTGTTTCCCACACGATCTGTGAAGGAACTTTTCATTCTTTTTCATTACCCATTTGTCATGAACTGATATTAATACTTTTGGAATGTAAAATAGAAACAAACTGTAAAAAAGTAATAAAAACAGAGGCACATCAAATATTGTACAAGCTCACATTTTTTAAACAGAAATAGAATTATATTTCAATAAAAATAATCAGAACAAATGTAACATGAGATGAAAGAAAAAAATTACAAAATGCACATTGTTTATTGAAAGTGTCCAGATAATTAATATAGAGAATTGGCATTATCCTTCCAATATTTATCACTTCAGAGCCATAACAACTAACAAAAAGTTGGGAGTGAAGTAGCAATATCCCACAGAACAACCAGCATGAATATTAATATTTAAAGTTTTAATGTGACAAATGAGTGGGCTCCTTGCTTGTTAAATTATCTAATCTAGGTTGGATTGGTGACATGTAACTTGCAGGAGATGATGTATATCTAAATTGTTTTTATATTTTATTTTAACAGCACTAGTAGTAGAAAAACTAGTCTCTCAGAAGTATGTTGAAGGGAATGGAAGAAGACTTAAAGCAATTTAGCAATATCAGGATAATCATTTTTAATGTTTATCCTTAATGAAGGAAACAATGTATTATTTTCAAGATTCATTTTCAGTCTTTCATCAGTAGCCAGTTTCAAAAACTGTCACACAAATTATCTTTCAATGAAATAAATGGATTTTGGATCCATGAATTTTTTGCATGTGGAACTTACTTTGATAGAAAATCCTCAAGATATTTTATCAAATTTATAATTAGCTTATTTATATTTTATATATCAATGTCCTTTAAGTTTGATAGCTTATTGCTTCATTAGTCTGTAATGATTTCAGCACTTTACGATGAATTATTGCTACAAACTTAATAACAGGGGCTATACTCTGAGTAAAATTAGTACAAACTCCTGTTTAATTCTCTGGAATTATTTCTCTGATCACTATTTAGTTTACTACTATGATTACTAACACATTACTGATGTGCGTCTTGCATTGGCAAAATCGGACAGTAAGGTTTGTTTTGCCATCTATAATTTAGGGTTAAAAAGAAATGACACAAATGCTACTTCCCTAAATTAGCTATGACTTTCCAAAAAATAGGTTTGATTAAAAATGAAAATGATTGTAAAAATAACAAGTTATATGAATAAATAAATATTTACATTTTCATAGATTTTTACTCTTAGGTTGCAGGTGACAAACCTTTACATTTCACTCATTATAATGTCATACTATTGCACATGATATGGACACAACCATGCCACCTGCAACTTGAAGAACCAGGTTGAAGAATACCTGAACTGTTCTATACAGTTTAGCAAGCAATGTCCAATGATCACGTGCTTGGATATTCCTGAAATGTCAAATTGATATAAACACTGCTAAGCACTTACATTTTTAATTTCTGTACTTATCTCCTTGTGGACTAAACACAGTTTGCAGACTGACACTGGTCCAAGAACCACACTTTGAGTTACTCTAGGGAACACTTGCATTGAAGGGACTGGCAGTAACAGAACTAGCGAAGGAATCTACGAAGTAACAAGGGAGAAGAACAAGGAGACCACGGATTTGTGGAAGACTAGGGAATTTTTAAGAAAGTGGAAGTGGTTAACTATATTGACTGCAAGAAAGGTCAAGTAGGTTGAGGACCAAAAAGAAGCCAGGGGATTGACAATTATCATCAGTGACGTTTGAAAGAGTGATTTCAGTACGGTGCTCTTGGTGGTAAAGAAGACCAGGCACAATGGGGACTACCCTTCTAAGGAGCTAGGTGGTTAAGAAATGGAAATAGTGTGGTAGCTTGGAGGTATAACAACTTTGAAGGATGACTTTTTAGACTGATGAAGACTTTTTAGACCCTTCCCAAATTTTAATATAACTGAAGGGTTCTCAAGTTGAAGAGAGTTCCCTCTCTAGATAGAAAAATCCAAGATTATTTTTGTAGGAGTCTTACAATCTTCTTAAAATTACCAAGTAGGTTGGGGGAGATCCACGAATATCAAGAAGTTCAGGGCAACTTCTTTTAAGAGTCTATGAATTTTTTTTTGAAAAAATTGTTAGTTGCTCTTGTCACCTAGGCTGAAGCACAGTGGCACGATCTCAGCTCACTGCAAACTCCGCCTCCCGGGTTCAAGTGATTCTCCTGCCTCAGCCTCCTGAGTAGCCAGGATTACAGGCACCCGCCACTACGCCCAGTTAATTTCTGTATTTTTAGTAGAGACAGGGTTGCACCATGTTGGCCAGGCTGATCTTGAACTCCTGACCTCAGGTGATCCACCTGCCTTGGCCTCCCGAAGTGCTGGGATTACAGGTGTGAGCCACAGTGCCTGGCCTAGACTCTGCTGAAATTCTAATACTTCTTTAGTAGTGCAACAGAAAACTATAAAGATTTTGATGGGGAACTCAATTGCTTCTGAGTTGTATAAATGAAAAATATATTTTATTTATTAATTTTTCCTTCAACTTTTAAGTTTCAGGGTATATGTGCAGGTTTGTTACACAGGTAAACGTGTGCCATGGTGGCTTGCTGCACAATCCATCACCTTGGTATTAAGCCCAGCATCCATTAGCTATTCTTCCTGATGCTCTCCCTCCCCCTCCCTTCTCCCTGACAGGCCCCAGTGTGTGTTGTTCCCCTTCCTGGGTCTATTTTATGGTATGTATGTGTGTGTATGTATACATCTATTTATATGTATATATTATGTGCATATATTATGACATATACACCACACTTCTTATGCTAACTTTTATTTTAGGTTCAGGGATACATGTGCAAGTTTGTTATATAGGTAAACTGTGTGTCTCTGGGGTTTGGTGTGTAGAGATTTTTTTCACCACCCAGGTATTAAGTGTAGTAGCTAATAGGTAGTTTTTTGATCTTCTCTCACCCTCCACCCTCAAGTAATCCCCAGTGTGTGTTATTCCCCTCTTCGTGTCCATATGTTCTCATTGTTTAGCTCCCACTTTTAAGTGAGAACATGAGGTGTTTGGTTTTCTGTTCCTGCCTTAGTTTGCTGAGGATAAAGGCTTCTGGCTCCATCCATGTCCCTGCAAAGGACATGATCTCATTCCTTTTCATCGCTGCAGGAAAATGTATTTCACATACTAGTGAACATAGTTAAATTAATCCATGATCAAGATATACATTCTTTTGTAAATTGAGAAATCTCTTTATCATAATTGTAATATGGTAAATCTAGACGTTGATAAATTGGTTTTAAATAAAGCAAATGATATTTACATGTGAAGAGAATTTACTTCAGTTCCTAGAACTTTCCTTCACTTTCCTGCTGTCCCTACTACTTTTAGCAAGCAAGCATTTACTGTGTGCACAACATTGCGCTAAGTACTAAGGTAACAATGATACCCAAGATTTGGTCTCTGTCCTGAAGGTACTCACAGGAGAAACATTATTAGTCATGATGTTTTCTGTTGCAAACAAGTGAAACCCTCAGCTCAGTTGAGGTCAGCTCCAGGGCTGGTCAAATTAGAGGCTCACTTACAACACCTGAGGATCCAGTCTTTTTTTTTTTTTTCTTGCTGCATACACACACCAGTGTAACTCTGTAAGTTGAATGCACACAGAGTCTTTTGAAATGCCTCCTGTACCAACCTCAGCATTTCTAGCTTCTCTGTAGGTTGGTTTGCCTCATGTTACAATGGCTGCGGCAACTGAAAGTGTCACATCCTCAACAATATTTAATATTATTATTATTTAATAATATTTAGAACTGTGCGATCCCTGTATTTCAATTTATCAGGTTCCCAGCAGACCAACCTTTATCTTTCAAATGTCAAAACTGCATCGTGAGCTCTTGCTAAACTAATCTGGGGTGAGGCGAATGGAAGTATCACTTTAATTGCATTCATTCTCTGTAGCTGGACTTAGGCCTCAGCCCTACCTCCTGAAATTTACCCCTTAAGAAAGATTTCTGAAATTAGGTAGGACTGGCTGTTGAATAGGCCAGTACTTGCCAAACCTTTACACATCCTGACATATGTCATGTATGCAGATAAAAAGATAATCCATTACACAACTGGCTGGGATAAACTTAGGAGGTTTACAGCCATGACCTGCTTGAAGGTTCCTCCTGCCTCAGACCTTGCTCACCTGCTACAGGATGAGGGGATTTACGTCAGAGCACAACTGCAGTCTCTTCAGAGCACAAACCATCTCATTCCTTCTCAGTTGGTGAGTTCAGAGTAGGCAGTAACAGTGTCTGCCAGAGATAAAAACATGTACTCAAATTAGCTAATCTATTTATGTAAATACCAAGACACAGAAGTGATACAGTTTTAAGCCAATGTTTAATGGTGGTAGTCCCAACAAGCTCTTTTTTAACGTCTTTGTTCCTTTGCACATGCGCCTTCTCTGTTTTCTTCATCAAAATAATGTAATGGACAAATGGAATCAAATACAGTTGAGTTTAAATCCTCTGCTACCCATCTGCCGTGATATTGGGCAAATTAACTTCTCTGAGCCTGTTTCCCTGTCTGCAACGTAGACTAGCTAATAGTACCCATTAGAAAGGGCTGTTTCTTAGCTAATGCATGCCGGGCTAAAAACCTAGATGATGGGTTGATAGGTGCAGCAAACCACCATGGCATACGTATGCTTATGTAACAAACGTACAAGTTCTGCACTTGTATCCCATAACTTGAAGTTAAAAAAAAAAAAAAGCTGTTTCTGGGGATTAATTATGTAAGGCGGCCTGCACAGTTCCTAGTACACAGTAAATGTCAGGCCTGTCTGGCAAACTTCTATTCAACAGCTACTGCTCCTCCGAAAATCTCCCTTAAATGTTTCCACGGTGCTTCCCGTTTTTACACCACTACGATCTTTTATTACATTATTATCCGTTCATTCCCCACAGCTCCCTCCCCTTTCCCTAACCAGTGATCCCCTAAAGGCCAACAACTGTCTAATATTTTGCATCTTCTAGTGGCTAGTAAAGTTCAGCACCTATTAGCGCTCCAAGTTTGTTTTAGTTTTGGCCGACTTTGCTCAACCGACTGGGCGGGAGGAGAGGGAGCGCGCCTGCCGAGGGTGCACTCGCCAGATATTCCCCGCGGGGCCCGAGCGCCTTCCCTGTCAGACCCCGGGATAGGGACGGGCCCTCAGTCTCCCGCTAGACTATTTGTATAGCCCTGTTAAGGGCACCCCGGCCTGGAGGGGGTGGTTTCGGGTGGAAACACGTCCAGGCCGCGCCGGATGCCTCCGGGGAAGGTGCTTGGACCCACGTCGGGTTTCCCAGTTTATCCCTCACGACCTAGCGCTCCAGCCCGCTCACCGCCCAGCGCCCCAGAGCCCCACAGACTCCGGCAGGCCCGGGAAGCCTCACGGACGTGACGCCGCGGGCGGAAGTGACGTTTTCGCGCGGTTGGACGCGGCGTTCAGTTGCCGGGCGGGGGAGGGCGCGTCCGGTTTTTCTCTGGGGACGTTGAAATTATTTTTGTAACGGGAGTCGGCAGAGGACGGGGCGTGCCCCGACGTGCGCACGCGTCGCCCTCCCCGGCATTCCTCCACAGCTAGCTGCCTCCAGCCGCGGGAAGGCGTCATGCCGCCCAAAACGCCCCGAAAAGCCGCCGCTGCCGCTGCCGCCGCGGAACCCCCAGCGCCGCCGCCTCCGTCTTCTGAGGAGGACCCAGAGCAGGACAGCGGCCCGGAGGACCTGCCTCTGGTCAGGTGAGCGAGCAGAGCCGCCGCCGCCTCACGCGGGAAGGGTGCCCCGGGGGTGCGGCGAGCGGGCGGGCGCCGAGGTGGCTTGGCTGGGCGCATTCTCGCCGGCGGCCAGGTCTCGGCGGGAGGAAGTGCCCTCCCTGCCCCCAGCCACCGCGGAGCGTCTGCAGAATGGTAACAGGGTTCTGGGATCTCGGGCTAGGGGTCTCGGCTTCAGCTTGACAGGTGTCGGCGGGTGGGATTCGGGTCCTGAGTGAAGTGACAGGTGCAGTTTTCTCGTGAGGCGGAGGCTCGGAGGCTGGGGGTCGTTGGGAGCGTCCATCAGACGTGAAAAATAAAAATACAAAAATGACTGGTATCTGCGGGAGAGTTTTTCACCATTTAAGATCTGGAGTACTCCAGTGGTCGTTTGACTTTCTGTTTTAGTCTTACGCGATGCAACAGTTGGGAAATATTTTCTTTTAGGCGTGCATTGCATCGGAAGCCCAGTCGTGGGAGAGGCCAACCAGAGAGCCTTGGACGACAAGCGCAGGGTCCCGAGTGTCCATTGCCTACAGGGTACTCGGCTCGGGAGCTTTCAGGGTTTCCTTAGAACAATGCGTCGAGGCCTTGGGGACTGAAAGCCATCTATAGTGACTATGGGGCATAACTCTTCAGAGGAACTGATAATACATGGGCAAAACTTTCGTGAGACATTTACCAGAAGTGCTTGAAAGTTTCTAAACTTTTTTTTTCCTGTTGGACGAAGTCTTCTTGTGTGTTGGTCGGCTTCAGCTTGTCTCGTTATTTCTTCCATTTTGCCTTTTGCCTTTGAACCAGCAAGGATCCTGGTGTCCCCTCTTTTTGTCTTTGTTTTTGGCACAAAATTAGTGGTTCTGTGCTCACATGGAAATTTTGTTTTTCCCTTACTAAGTGAAATATAAATTTAAGCAAGTCCATGTGGATGCACTAGAACTTGAAGGAAAGTATTTATTGTATTGCAACATCTTTTCTTTTTCATCACTGGTTCTACTTTGAGATTACAGGTTTATTGCAGGGGAATGGGAGTTTTTGTTTTTCACTATTTTCTTACCCCTTTTCGTCCATCACCAAATTCTTTCACCCTCACTTCGTTACACTCGGTAGACACTAACAGAATTCACAGCATAAAAGATTGAAATGGGATTTAGAAATGGCCCGTGGAAGGCTATTAGAAATTTATATATTTAAATGGATGTCTTATAGGTCAGGTAAAAACCATATTCGTTAAAAAAAAAAAAAACAAAAAATTAAAAACCACATCTGGGGCATGTTCTGGGAAAAGACATGACTTTAGTTTCTGATTAAATTCTGATATATCCAATTCTTCCAAAGTTTCCTTGGGAAAATGCAGTAATGACTACTCTAAAGAATTCCATGTTATGCACATAGCTTTGGAAGCATACTCTAATGTAGGGTAACTAGAATATTGAGGTTCTGGCCACTGTTTGGAAAAAAGAGGACTGTGTTTCTTTCATTTTTTAACTCATTATTTTATATATTTTAACTAATGGAACTATAAAAAATTATCTTATAAGTCAAAACCATACAAGATACAGTCTGTTCTTGTTTATCTGTACCCACCGAGGGTTTAATTAACATAGACAGTTAAACTCTATAAATGAGCAAGGGTAGAACCACTACCCTGCAGTATGATGATGAGTATCTTGCCTGGAGATGGAATCAGGGCTCAGTCCAACTGCACTTCTAGTGACAGATTCCATTTCTAATTTGAGAGTTGAGATCTTATTTCTGTTGCCTTATCTCTGGCCTAAGTGATGTAGCTGGAAGGGAAACTCATTAGGAACAGCATACCACCTTCATTGTTGAAATAGTCGAAGGTTTTGAGCTGGGTGTGATGGCATGTACCTGTAGTCTGTGCTACTCAGGAGGCTGAGTCAGGAGGATCGCTTCAGCTTGGGAGTTGGAGACCAGCCTGGGCAACAAAGACCCCAGTCTTTAAAAAAACAAACAAAAAAGCTGACCAGGCATGTTGCTCACACCTGTAATGCCAGCACTTTGGGAGGCCAAGGTAGGAAAGATTGCTTGAGGCCAGGAGTTTGAGAGGAGCCTGGGCAACAAAACAAGACCCTGTCTCTACAAAAATTTTTTTAAAAATTAGCCAGTCATGTGGCATGCCTGTAGTACCATCTACTCAGGAGGCTGAGGTGGGAGGATCCCTTAAGCTCAGGAGTTTAAGGCTGCAGTGAGCTATGATTTTACCACTGCATTCCAGCCTGGGTGACAGAGTGACACCCCAACTCAAAACAACAACAACAACAAAAACCTAAATATATTTTGAAGGAGGAATTGGCAGTCAAGCATAGTGGTCAAGGGCATGGATTATGAAGTTAGACTGTTGGGGTCACATGGTGGTTTACCGCTTACTGGCTGAGACCTCTGGTAAGTTCTTTAACTTCTCTGATTTGATAGATACCTGTCAGTGTTTACTTTTACAGATAAGAATACTTATCTAAAAGGGGATTCTGTGAAACTGTATGTCTAAGATACTTTCTACAGGGTCATAGTAAATACTGAAAAATTATTAATTATTCTTCATACTATTATTATTAGATGTCACATAGATATTCGATGAATGAAAGGAATTAGCCAAAAAGAATTTATTGAATGCTTGTCTTTGTTAAGGAGAAAGGACAAAAATAAGCAGTCAACATCATCATGTAAGATGTGCTAGTAGGTAGAGAGATTATATGAAATATTGATAAGAGTAGACTACAGTTTAGCAAAGTTACTGCCATTAAATTATATAATATTATCTGTGGGTTTTTAATCTTTTTGTTGTTACGCTTATGCTATTTTCCCAAACAGCTTTAGCTATTACATTTACTTTCCTTTGCAGGAGTGTTTTGCTGCTTTAAAGTATATTTGACTCACCATGCAAGCAAATATTTCTCACTGTGTGGTATCCTTATTTTGCAATGACCATGAAAAAGATAATGATACGTTTAAATTTGAAATATAATTTCTTTCTAAGATAAAATAAGATCTTAAGGTATTTAGTAATGTTCTCTTTTGCAATAGTGCTATTACGTGTAAACTATTGAAACAAGTGTTTACTGAATCAATATGATTTATAAGTATATACCAATTATATGATTATTTTCATTTGATAGGGTTGAGTTTGAAGAAACTGAAGAACCTGATTTTACTGCGTTATGTCAGAAATTAAAGATACCAGATCATGTCAGAGAGAGAGCTTGGTTAACTTGGGAGAAAGTTTCATCTGTGGATGGAGTATTGGTAAGGATTTTCTTAAAATGTTTTGAATTTTTTTTCTCATTTAAGAAACAACTTCAAATCACTATACAAAAATTGAAAGATAGAAAAATATAAAGACAATAAAAGCTAATTATGATTCCATTACTCAGAGGAGATTTACCTCTTGTAACATTAAAAATGTTTGAAAACATCTCTCCATATATGCCTCCCACCAAACTATTTTAAAGCAGGTCTTAGTTATATTTTATTCACTATGATACAAGGACTTTTTAAAAAAAAAAACACCATACCTTATAAAATAATTTTTATACCTTCTAATATGCAGTCACTGTTCAAATTTCCTAATTGACTTATAATTAGTTTTGTTAGAATTCAGGATCTTGAAAATATTTTGATATATTCTTTTCATTTTTTCTTTGCATATGTATATATGTGTATGTTTAATAACAGCAAAAAATTACTAGTATTTTATATGTACTGGGGGAATAGTATAAGAACTTTACATAGCTGGGTGTGGTGGTGCACGCCTGTAGTCCCAGCTACTTGGGAGGCTGAGGTGGGAGGATTACTTGAAACTGGGAGGCGGAGGTTATAGTGAGCCAAGATCACACCACTGCACTGCAGCCTGGGCAACAAAGCAAGACCCTGTTGCCAAAAAATAAAAAAATAAGGCTGGACGTGGTGGCTCAAACCTGTAATCCCAGCACTTTGGGAGGTTGAGGTGGGTGATCACTTGAGGTCAGGAGTTCAAGACCAGCCTGGCCAACATGGTGAAACCCCATCTCTACTACAAATACAAAAAATAGCCAGGTATGGTGGTGGGTGCCTGTAATCCCAGCTACTTGGGAGGTTGAGGCAGGAGAATTGCTTGAACCTGGGAAGCAAAGGTTGCAGTGAGGCGAGATCATGCCACTGCACTCCAGACTGGGCAACAGAGCAAGACTCCATCTCAAAAAGAAAAAAAAAAAAGAACTTTAGAAATATACAAGTAACTCATTTTAAAACCATTGAGATATGAAATATAAAATCTCTATTTTATGTGAAATCTTCATTTTAAAGATGAAGACACCAAAGTATAGTGAGGTTGAGTAACTTGACCCTAGAAAAATAAGATCCTTGTCCCTAGAAAATAAGATCTCAAATATAAATTTGAGATTATATATAGTTATGTGTAATTACTTGTAGTTACACATAGTTTTGTATTTTCCTATTTTTTCTCATATGACCATTTTCTTACGTTATTAATTTTTTTTTGTAATATAGTTTCTAGTGATAGTATTATATTTTAGCTATTGGATGTATTTTAATTTGTTAACTCTCACTATTATTGGATATTTGGGTTTTTTCCAACTTTTTGATGCTATAAAATAATGTAATAAACATTTGTATTCATAAGAGTAGTATCTGGTACAAAGCGAGTCCTTGATAATTTGTTAAATAAATTAATGAATGAATCTCTGATTATTTTATTAGAATAAATTCTTATAAGTTGAATTACTGCATCAAAAGCTATGAACTCTTGATGATTATTGCTAGATTACACTTCAGACAGATATATGAATTTACTGTCTCAACATAGTAGTGTAAGAGTATATATCTGTTTTTACTGATCAGATTAACATAGCAGAATGTGTTTATTTATGTCCTATAAGAAGACTGTTTAAAACCATTTAAAAAAAATCTCTGGCAGTAAAAAGGAGAAAACAACTGTTGTAATTTCCAAAGAATTGAACATAGTCTCATACTTCTTATCTAAAAAGAGAGGAATACTGAGTATCTTGAATGTATGACTTGGGCATTATAATCCCCAGGTATCTAATTTATATTTTAACTGACTTGGGAACTTCATGTACATAGCTGTTTTTGTGCATATACAGTTAAATGGATTAGAGCTCTTTCACTTTTCTCTTCCTAAAGTAATAGATTTTTAGTGTTCAGAAATTTTGGAAGGGATGGCTGATTATAGAGAGTATTAGTGTATATACATACTATAGTTTTCAATTTATAAGTGCATTGTGTTCCAAATCTGTTTGCAAGTGTGATATAGTAGTTAGGTTTCTAGCCTAGTTCACATAACTTATTTTTTTGTACTGAACTATAACAATAATAGTTTTAACAGTAAAGCCTTTTTTGAGCTTCAGATTTGAATATATATATAAGCAAATGTTACTGCTTTATTGCCCTTTTTAAATCCCGGCTTTGTCTCTACCTTCCCTGGGAACTAGCCCAATTTAAATCTTATTTCCTAATGGAGCTTGTGATGGGGACTAGGATGTGTGAAATTATTTATGGCTAGGTACTGGAGGAAGGTAAGAAAGGAATTTCATGTTACTTTTGGGATTTGAGGTATGCTTTTGAAGGGTATGGCAGAAGATGATGTCCTGTATAAATCAACAGACTTTTCCTTGAAATATGATTTTAAGTGCAGTTAAGTTTTTGAGGGTTGGCCTGAGAATTTAACCTTCAAAAAGGAAACCCTTTTTGACAGTAGAAAGTAGGTGATGTTTATTGGGATAGAGGATGGATGGGTTAAGAGTAAGGATTAAGAGTCAAGCAGATATACCGCGTACTAGCTCCGTGATCCTGAACATGTTATTTACAATTTTCAAGCCTTAGTTTTCTTATCTGTAAAAGGAACTGGCAGTTATTTCTGGATCTTGGAGTTATTGTGCAGATTAAATAAATTAATGAATATAAAGCTCTTATTAGAGTCAACGAATGTGTATGTTAGGTACGGCAAACAGAATAATTTTACTTAAGAATTGCCCTAGAACATTTTATCATTAATGTACTTTTTTTTAGGAGAACTTAGGGTATTAGTTAAAATGGTTAAAAATTTAAGTGTGTTGTAGTGATTTTGATGTAATATGTTTGTTAAAATTCTTATTTTTAAGTACTTTAGGGTCAGAAAAGTTGTTTATGCATGCATAAAACATGCTTACAGCTGGTTAGTGAGATTATCCTCTTCTGTAGAATCCCAGAAGTCTAACAGCCTTTCTTCATTTTGTCTGTTTTTGTCCCCTTCAGTCTAAGCTGGCAGCATTTCTGCTAAGTTGGGAGATTAGATCTATGAGTCCAAAACCTATTTCTTTGTCAAATTGTCTATCCTTGATGTTCTTTTGAAAACACACTTTCTCATTTTTTTGTGATATGGATAGGTTGATATTTTCCAAATCTTCAACTTTTGGTACCTGTTTGCTTAACAGTTCTTTTTAAAATATCTATCCTTGGCCAAGCGCAGTGGCTCACGCCTGTAATCCCAGCACTTTGGGAGGCTGAGGTGGGCCGATCACCTGAGGTCAGGAGTTTGAGACCAGCCTGGCCAACGTGGTGAAACCCCATCTCTACTAAAAATACAAAAATTAGCTGGGCTAGGTGGTGGGTGCCTGTAATCCTAGCTACTCAGGAGGCTGAGGCAAGAGAATCATTTGAACCTGGGAGGTGGAGGTTGCAGCGAACCGAGATCGCCCCATTGGACTTCAGCCTGGACAACAAGAGCAAAACTCCGTCTCAAAAAAAAACAAACAAACCAAAAAGCCCACCTCTGTCCTCTCACATTTTAATGTAAGCAGAAGAAACCAGACTTTACTTTGAACACATAGTTCAGAAGTCTCAGTTAAATATCCAACTTCATCACAAGCTCTACCTTCCACAAAATACTAGAACACAATTCAGCCAATTTGTTTTCCTTTTTTTAACCCAGATCACCTTTTCTCCAGTGTCCAATAGTATGTTCCTGATTTCTACCAGGTACGTCACCAGAAGGATCTTTAATGTCCATATTTCTGCCAACAGCCTCTCTGCAAGGCAATCTAGGCTTTTTCCAACATGTACATTGAAACTCTTCCAGCCTCTACCATTATGCAGTTCCAAAGCCACTTCTGCGTTTTTAGATATTTGTTACAGCAGCACCCCACTTCCCAGTACCCAAATCTGTCTTTGTCTACTAGGACTGCCATAACAAAATACCACAGACTAGGTGACTTAGATTGTCCATACCTTTAATGATTTTCTTTCTTTGCATTTTACTGGTTATTGAGAGAAATATGAAGTCTCCAACTGTAATTAGAATGATCTTTTAAAATTCTGTTTTCTATTAGTAAGTTTTTTTTTTGTTTTTTTTTTTTGAGACGGAATCTCTCTGTCAGCCAGGCTGGAGTGCAGTGGTGCCATCTCAGCTCACTGCAACCTCTGCCTCCCTGGTTCAAGCGATTCTCCTGCCTTAGCCTCCTGAGTAGCTGGGATTATAGGTGTGCACCATCACGCCAGGATAATTTTTGTATTTTTAGTAGAGACATGGGGTTTCACCATGTCAGTCAGGCTGATGTTGAACTCCTGACCTCATGATCCGCTGCCTCAGTCTCCCAAAGTGCTGGGAGCTACCACACCCAGCCTTTATTGGTGTATTTTAAAGCTTTATTCTTGGGTGCATACAAGTTTAGAATTTTTATGCCTTCTAGGTAAATTGGTACCTTTATCATTATGTAATGTGCTTTTTTAATCCATATTTATATCTTTTGTTCTGCAATGTTCACATATCTATTCCACTTTTCTTATGATCACTCTTTATATTGTATATCTTTTACCTTCATTTTGATTTTAACATATTTCTTTTTTATATTTAAATGGATTTTTTGTTGTTTTGTAATAAGCATTCATTAAAAATTTAGCTGAATTCTTTTTACTTTTGTTAGGGTTCCCTGTGTCTCTTCCTTTCATGCTGTACCACAGACAAACCATTATTCATATATTTTCTCTCATTGGAGGTTCCTTTTTATAGGGGAAACTAAATAATCTGAAATATAAGGAAAGGATATTATTAAGTTCAAGAAAGGGTATGTTTTTATTCCTTATCTGGCTTGTTCTTGTACGGGTGAAAGCAATACTCTTTGCAGCTTTCTGCAATCTAGGAAGAAGTGGAATTTTACATTATCATTTGCTTTCTTTACAGGTTTACCTTAGTAATTTGTTTATTGAGTGTCTATCCACAGGACTAATTAAAACTATACCATACTCCTTCCATTTTAAACCTATTCATTCAGTCTCAAATTATCTTTTTGCATTACCTCTCACATCTGTCCCTTCCTTTCTCTTACCAGCAGTGCTTTGTTTTTACTGTTTGCTTTGGTTTTAATTTCCTCTTTATTTTTTTTAATTTCAGAAGGTGGAAGCTTATGTCATTGACTTGAGCATTTTTAATGCATGTTTTAGTGCCTCTTTCTGACTAGTCTCTTGTTTTCTCCATCCAATCCATCCTGGTGCCTGATTTTTTGAAAAGACTGGTTTACAGTTTGTCCCTTTTGCTTTAAAATTTATTTTTTATTGTCACAACCCACTCTTCAGTAGCCTCTATTGTAATACCCACCCGTATTCCCACCACCCATTATGAAAAAATAAAGTCCAAGCTGTCCTAGTATTTGTAGTTCTCCATAGACTGTACTTTAACCTTCCTTTCAGTCTTATTTTTTTATTTCCATTGATGGCTCCCAATACCTGTGTTCTCCTCCCTTAGTATTCATATTCATGCTAATTCCCCCTTTTTGGAATACCTTTTTTTTCCTCCCTTTAGCCTAAATTCTGTTTTTAAGGTGCAGTTAAAGCTGCTGCTTTATGCAAGTCTCTTGTAAGTTATATTATTTGCAGACTTTCCCCCCATTCTGTGAGTTACCTTTTCACTTTCTTGATGATGTCATTTGCAGTATAGGATTTTAATTTTGATGAATTCCAGTTTTCTATTTTTGTTTGTTTGTTTTATGGTTGCTTGGGCTTTTGATGTTATATCTAAGAAGGCCGTGACTAACCCAAGGTCACAATAGCTTATTCTATGCTTT
The DNA here is from genome assembly GCF_030222135.1 of Aotus nancymaae. NCBI lineage: Eukaryota > Metazoa > Chordata > Mammalia > Primates > Aotidae > Aotus > Aotus nancymaae. The sequence goes on from NW_026988420.1 coordinate 12,902,083, forward strand.
CTTCTAAGAGTCATACAGTTTTTAGTTCTTGCTTGTAAGTCTTGGATTTTTTTTTCTTTTTTTGCGTTAATTATTGTGTATGATATGAGGAAGACGTCTAATTCCAGTCTTTTGAATGTGGATACCCAGTTGTCACTGCACCACTTATGGAAAAGACTATTCTTTCTTTATTGAATTGTTTTGGTTCCCTTGTTGAAAATCAATTAAAAACCAGGGTTTATTTCTGGACTCTCAGTTCTATTCCATTGCTCTGTATGTTTATTCTTATGATAGTATCATACTATTTTGATTATTACAGCTTTGTGTAATATGTTTTAAAATAGGGAAGTATGAGTTCTCCAACTTTGGTTTTCTTTTTCAGGATTGCTTTGGCTACTCTTGGTGCTTGAATTTCCATGTGAATTTTTAGGATCAATGTGTTAATTTCTGTTAAAAAAAAAAAAAGGCAGCTGGGATTTCGATAGGGATCTTGTTGGATCTGTAGATCAATTTGGGGAATGCTGCCTTCTTAACAACATGAAGTCTTTAGATGCATGCATATGGAATGTCTTTTCATTTAAGTCTTCTTTAATTTCTTTCAACAGTGTTTTTAGTTTTCAGAGTATAAATCTTATAGTTAAAAATTATTTATAAGCATTTATTCTTGGTGATACTATTATAAATGGAATTGTTTTCTTTCTTTTTCTTTCTTTCTTTATTTATTGCAGGTGGATAGAAATAAAATACAATTTTTTGGGATAAGAGCAGCTAAAATAGGCCGGGCATGGTGACTCACACTTCTAATCCCAGCACTTTGGGAGGCCGAGGTGGGTAGATCACTTGAGTTCAGGAGTTTGAGATCAGCCTGGCCCACATGGTGAAATCCTGTTTCTACTTAAAAAAAAAAAATAATAAGCCGGGTGTGGTGGTACGCACCTGTAGTCCCAGCTACTCAGGAGCCGAGGTCACACTACTGCACTCTAGCCTGGGCAAAAAAAAAAAAAAACAAACAAAAACAAAAACAAAACAAAAAACAGCTAAAATCTATGCCTTTAACAAAAATCTCTAATAGGTACCATTTTATTTATTATAGTCCTCATGTTGTACATTAGATCTCTAGACTTCTTCATCCTGTGTATCTGCTATTTTGTATCTTTTGAACTACATCTCTTCAAAGGATGAAATTGGGTAATGTGGTGCCTCTAGCTTTGGTCTTTTTGTGTAGGATTACCTTGGCTATTCGGGCTCTTTTTTGGTTCCATGTGAATTTTAAAATAGTTTGTTTTTTTTTTTTCTAATTCTGTGAAGAATGTCATTGGTAGTTTGATAGGAACAGCACTGAATCTGTAATTGCTTTGGGCAGTGTGGCCATTTTGATGATACTTCTATCCATGATCATGGAATGTTTTTCCATTTGTATCATCTCTGATTTCTTTGAGCAGTATTTTGTAATTCTTGTAGAGAGCTTTCACCTCCCTAGTTAGCTGTATTCCTAGATATTTTATTCTTTATTGTGGCTATTGCAAATGGGTTGCATTCTTGATTTGGCTCTCAGCTTGGGTATTTGACTTCCAGGGATAGTTTGACTTCCTCTTTTCCTATTTGGATGCTCTTTATTTCCTTCTCTTGTCTGATTGCTCTGGCTTGGACTTCCAGTACTATGTTGAATAGGAGTGGTGAGAAAGAGCATCCTTGTTTTGTTCTGCCTTTCAAGGGGAATGCTTTCAGCTTTTGCCCCTTCAGTATGATGTTGGCTGTGGGTTTGTCATAGATGGCTCTTACTATTTTGAAGTAGGTTCCTTCAGTGCCTAGTTTGTTGAGATATATACCACGCTTTATCCACTCATCAGTTGATGGGCACTTAGGTTGATTCCATATCTTTGTAGTTGTAAATTGTGCTGCAGTAAACAAGTGCAGGTTTCTTTTTGGTATTATGACTTCTTTTCTTTTGGGTAGATACACAGTAGTGGAATTGCTGGATTGAATGGTTGATCTGCTTCTAGTTCTTTGAGAAATCCTTGTACTATTTTTCATAGAGGTTGTGCCAATTTACATTTCCACCAACAGGGTATAAACATTCCCTTTTCACTGAATCCTTGCCAACATCTATTGTTTTTTGACTTTTATTTTCCCATATAAAAAGGGGTTTATTTAGATGTTAGAATCATGTAGTGATTGAAAAAGATTGGATATGAACCCATCCAAGCCCAGGGCTGAGCTACGGAACAGCCCCTGCTGACATCTGCGAGGATTTAACTTGCAACAGGGAGTGGTCACCTGCTCGCTGGCCATTGTACTTCAAAACGTTTTTCCAACGAAGGTTGTGACTGCAGTTTTCAGATGTGCTCTGGCCTCCAAGGACCTGGGTGGTGGGGGCGGGGGGAGAATGTGCATTGGAGGTGGAGGGTGGGGGAAGGGGTGAGGTGGGGGTGAGGGTGGGGGCAGGGGTGAGGTGGGGGAAGGAGAGTGTCCTCTGTATAAAAAGTGCTGTCCTGGGAGCTTCCTGACTGACGCCTTGGGGCATCTGAGCGATTCCCCGGGAGGGCAGCTCGGCCTTCCTCAGGCTACCACTGCAGCCGCCGATGGACATTCTCACCAGCAATCAACCAAAAAACATCAGAGTCTCTGTGAACTTGACTGTGATGATAAGAAACACGTGTTTTCTAATCTAAGACTTGTGTGCAGAACACAGAAAATTGCAGTTAAGGACACCTTACAAAGTTGAACAACAGTATTTTCCAAAAATATTTTTACATCACTTTAAATAGTTTACAGAAATCTACAAAAATCATATTTACCAGGACACATCTGTTAAATAAAAGCATTGTTTCATGTTGGTGTACATACATACAGGGCTATGTATAATGGACTCCTGTGTCCCCTGCCTGCAACCACAAAACCATCACACACACGCACGGATATACGCAGATATGCCCCTTTCCACAAATGCACGGAAACCTTGACGCGAACCCACAACTTGAGGGCTTAGACCTTCACTACTAAGCTGCCGCTACTGTCCTCTGTGTGCAGAGGTGTGGCTGCCAAGGTGTCCTAGTCCTGGTCGTCCCTATCGACGACCCTTTGTCGATACCTCAGGTCTAAAATGCTTTTCTCCGAGCCTGAGTTCCTCCAGTCGGGCAAATTCAGCCCTGTCTGTGCCCTCCTGCTTGGCCAGTGCTCGCTGTCCTTCGCCAGCAAGTGTGGGCTTCCCTGAAGGCTGAGAAGGACGGACCCTGCAGAGGCAGCCCCAAGTTGGGGCTGAAGAGGCCAGTCAGCCTGCCCCTCCCGGGAGGCACCCTATCCAAAGTGGAAGACCTGAGTGGACAGCAGCAGGGAGAAACCCGCAAGGGGCCGGCTGGGCAGGCCCTGGGCGGGGCCCTTGGACCCCTTGTTTCTCTCGCTACCGGCGCCCCGGCTCCATGCCGCATCTCTATCTTCCGAGCGCACGGGATAGGCAGCCGACTCTGGTGGTGGTGGGTAAAGTCGCTCCAGGGCAGGGCGTGGTCGGCCTGGGCTCCAGCGTCCCTCTCAGCTTCCGGAGCGTCCCTCTCAGCTTCCGGGCTGGGGGTCTGGAAGCCCCGGCTCCCGCAGCCCGTGTGAAGGGTACGCCCAGTGCCTCCTGCCTCGGTGTCCGCTCTGGCACAGCTGGCCAGCTGACCAAAAGCACTTTTGGCAGCAGGCTCAGCCCCTCGTGAGCTCTGAGCTTTGTGAATGTAAACATTTCTCCTGCTAGCTGAGAGCCCCTTGGCGGAGACACTGCCACTGGAGCTCCTGGGCGGTGCCCGACCCCCTCGCGTCGGAGCAGAGGGGAGCCCCTTCCCGCCCTGGCTGAATCGGCCGGCTGCTCTCTGTGTTCCAGCACTCTCTGCATCTTGCGGCCCTTCGGCCGGCTGTGGGACCCCTGGCCCTCTGGCTCTGCGTACACAGCCAGGTGGTAAGGTCAGCTCCTTCCTGCACAGCAACTCTGGCCAGACTGGGACCCCTGTCCTGAGAGAAGCAGGGCCCTCTGCCCGAACTTCTGAGCTGTTCACCGACTCCTTGGCCTTTTCTGCCAAAAACTTCCCAATTTCCAGTTCGATGCCATCTTTACTGTCCACTAAACTGCTGTCATCAGGGAGCCGGGGCTGGGAGCTGGGCCCTGGCACTCCCTGGGGAATGGAGTCCCTTCAGAGGCGGAGGCAGAGGCGAGTCTCCTGACTTGGGAGGCCGGGGCTGCATCCTGCCTCCGGGCGCCCTTCTGCGTTGTCCTCTCTTCGGTGCTGTCAAAGATACTGGGCGATTTCTTCCCGGCGTCCTCGCCGCTGTCTCTCTTGGACTTGGAGAGGCAGGTCGCAAGCACTGGCAGGCTTCTCTTTTCCAGTGTTTCCGGAGCCCGCCCAGCTGCTCCAGGAAGTGCGTCTGGGCGGTGCTGAACCTGACCTTCCTACACCCAGCCCTGGGCTCCCTGCTCCTCTTCTTGAGCTTTCTTTTTTAAGGACCTGCACCTTTCTTTTTAAGGACTTGGACCTTAAGTCCTTGATGGCCGTGTTCAGGTCCTCGTCATGGTCCGGGGAGCTGCCCTTGTCTTCGGAGCTTTCCTTCTTGTCTAGGCGCCCTGGCCCTGTGACATGCGAGTGTCACCTGGCCCCCTGGCTGCGCCCTCCCCTCCTGGGGCCTCGCTGTGTTTGCCCTGGACGGGCAGATCCTGCCCCTCACGGCCGGGCTCGGCTCTCCCCTGGCTGTGGTTAGCATCCTGGCCACCATCTTTCACCGCCTCCCGCGTTTTCCACCGTCTTTCACAACTTCACGGCATGGCCGCCGCCTCTACATTTCCTTTTGCAGTCCAGCGGCAGGTTCAGTGTTTTAGAGGGGGCTTAGGGCCACTGGTCTGCCTGTTGTGGCCAGGCGGCGAAAGTGGGCCCGGGGCAGCCTGGGGAGAGCTGTCACCTCTGGCCAGCAAACTGCTCGACTGTGCCTTGAGGGTCAAAGATGTCCGGATTTCCTGCTCGTCGCTGTCCACGGAGCAACTGTCGCCATCACAGCGGGAAGGCATGTTCGGGTAGTAGAAAAGTGGGGCTTGCGGACAGGGACATGTCGCTGCCTTCCACAGGGTGGGCAGGATCGTCTTGGAAATGTCCAAGATTGCTTCCGCGCGCATCAGTTCAGAGGACGTGCCTGCCCGGCCTGAGGACGATTCTACAAACTCGCTCCTGGAAGCCGGACTCGCTGGAGGCGGAGCTTTGGTTTCATTCGGGAGCGTGCGGGGAATGATCAGTGTCCAGGCCCCCTGGGCCAGGGTCCGTGGCCTTGGTGGCTACTGGCTGCTTCTTGCTGGGTGTTTTCCTGTGGGTCTCGCGCAAGGCACTTTTTGTAGCGCTGCTTGTGCTGTGTGTGGGAGGGTCAGGCGCCCTCTCTCCCCGTAGCTGGGCGCTCTGGGGCAGGTCCCCGTTGGCCTCCTTGCGTGTTTTCTGCAGCTGGTACAGCTCTCACCTCTGGCCAGCAAGCTGCCCGACTGTACCTTGGGGTCAAAAACATCTGGATTTCCTGCTCGATGCTGCCGTCGCTGTTCACGGAGCTACTGTCGCCATCAGAGCGGGAAGGCACGTTCGGGGAGTAGAAGAGTGGGCTTGTGGAAAGGGACCTGTCGCTGCCTTCCACGGGGTGGGCAGGATCGTCTTGGAAATGTCCAAGATTGCTTCCGCGCGCATCACTTCAGTGGACGTGCCTGCCCGGCCTGAGGACGGTTCTACAAACTCGCTCCTGGAAGCTGGGCTCGCTGGAGGCGGAGCTTTGGTTTCTTTCCGCAGCTTAGGGAGACTGGTCAGCATCTAGGCCCCCTGGGGGCCTTGGTGGCCACTGGCTGCTTCTTGCTGGGTGTTTTCCTGTGGGTCTTGCCCAAGGCACTTTTTGTGGCGCTGCTTGTGCTGTGTGCGGGAGTCAGGCTCCCTCTCCTCCCGGAGCTGCGCCCTCTGGGGCACGTCCCCATTGGCCTCCTTGCGTGTTTTCTGCAGCTGGTACACCTGGACGGCCTCCTCAATGCGGTCGTTGCTGCTGGAATTGGACGCCTCGCGCGCCTGCGCTGCGCTCGTGACTCGCTTTCCCCTCCTCACGGCGCCTGCGCTCCTCTTGACCCCATTTTTATCCTGTGCTGCTTCTGAAGTGTGGCAGGGGCTGCTGGCTTCGTGCTGCCCTAGTTCTCTTGCGTGGTTATGACCTTCGACTTAAGGCTTCTGGACTGCATGTTCCTCTTTGCTAATTGGGGAGGTTTGCGGAAGGCGAACTCCTTATGGGCGCCCATCAGACCCTACCAACGCGCCACCTTTGCGGCGGCTCTTGGTGGGATTTCGAGAGTGACTTGGCGGAATTTTTGTTTGAATCTGGTTTTTCATCCATTGACCCATCATATTTTGGGGTCTTATGCTCTCTCTTATTCAGAAACTGTTCTATTTCCGCCCTAATGCTCTGCTCGAAGGAGTTGCTACTGCACACGCTGACGGGGAGGCGGAGCCCTGGTCCTCGCTGGATCCCACTTGGCTGCCAGGGCCACCATCTGAGCCATCTACAAGTTTTGGGGGACACAGAGCAGTCGGGGCACTGCCATGAGCTGGTTCCGGCTTACATCTACTGCCCCCAACTGAGCCCCTAGAAGGCTGGGCTGCGCCTGGCTGGGCCCCGCCGGACCCCGCCTGTGCAGCTCCACTCTTTGCCTTCAGGTATTCCTGAATGGCCTCCTCAATGTCCCGGTCCACGGAATCGTCACTGTGTGAATCTAGCATCAACGAACCAAAGTCTGCAGTTTCTTCCTCCCCCATGGGGTCAAAGTCAGCAACAAGACCACAGGGAGCCAACGCGGGCTACTTGTGCCAACCTGGTGTCATGGCATCCCTCTGCTCTGTGGCCCCTCTGCACAGCGCACTCATCGCTCGTGCCCGGAGCAGCCCCGTCGCGCTGCAGCGTGCTGATGAGCATCTGCACCGGGGCGCTCACCCACGCGCTCTCCACGCCCTCGTCAGCCTCCGAGAAGCACCTGGGGAACCTAAAGCTAGCTCCCTGGCTGGCCAAAGCACTCCCATTTGGACTGCAGAACAACCACTGGAGGAACGTTCATGAGAAACATTCTAGCAGACCGGCAGGGACGCGCAGAGGGACGACGCTTTATTTCTCTGCCGGCTTCACATCCTCAAAAGGTTGGCAAGCAGTACCCATGGGATAAAGTCTGCAAATGCTTCTTTGCAGGTTAAAAAGAACGATGACCATAAACCCAGGATCAGCATGACGTCACGCATAGATTCACTCTTGACCTGACCAACAAGCTCTTGAAATTCTCTGTGTTCAGGATGACTGTGATGAAACTGCAGCCAGTGTCCCCAAACGCCCCAGGAATCAGGTCTTCATCACTCCGAGGCATCCTCTTTCTGCTTTTTAAATGGACTTTTGACTTGGCCCGGCCCCTCACAGTTAGCAGTCCCGACCCATGCTGCGCCAGCATCCCACTTCCGGGGGAGGGGGGCGGGCCGGGGGCGGGCCCGACGCTGCGAGGCCGGACCCTTTACTTAGTTTCATTTTTGTTGCATTTGCTTTTGGTGATATCCCCTATTTTAGATTCCACTTACAAATGAGGTCATGCATTTATGCATTTCTTTCTATGTCTGCTTATTTCACTTAGCATAATGGCCTCCAAGTCTACCTCCGCCCTTGCGAGGGGAGGCGGGGCGGGGGGCGGCCCCTGTGCCCCCTCTCCGCGCACCACTGTTGCCACCTCGCGCCACTTTTTGACTTTTTAATAATGCTCATTCTGACTGTGATAAGGTGGTATCTCATTATGGGTTTAATTGGTATTTCCCTTGTGATTGGTGATGTTGAGCATTTTTCATGTTTAGTGGCCATTTCTGTATCTTCTTTTGAAAAATGTCCGTTTGCTCAGGCACGGTGGTTCATGCCTATAATCCCAGCACTTTGGGAATCCAAGGCGGGTGGATCACCTGAGGTCAGGGGCTCTAGACCAGCCTGGCCAACATGGTGAAACCCCATGTGTACTAAAAATATAAAAATTAGCTGGGCATGGTGGCATGTGCCTGTAGTCCCAGCTACTTGCGAGGCTGAGGCTGGAGAATCGCATGAACTCAGGAGGAGGAGGTTGCAGTAAACCGAGATCGGGCCATTGCACTCCAGCCTGGACAATAGTGAAACTCTGTAGCCAAAAAAAAAAAAAAAAAAAATCCGTTTATCTAGTTTGTCCACTTTTTTTTTTTTTTTTAATATAAAGACGAGGTTTCACCATATTGCTCAGGCTGGTCTTGAACTCCCAACCTCAGGTGATCCGCCCACCTTGGCCTCCAAAGTGCTTGGATTACAGGCATGAGCCACCACACCCGGCCTAGTTTGTCCACTTTTTAACGGGATTATTTGTTTACTTCTTGCTGATTTTCTTTAGTTTCTTGTAGATTCTGGATGTCAGTCCTTTGTTGGATGTATAGTTTGTAAATATTTTCTCCCATCTGTGGATTGTCTGTTTACTCTGTTGATTATTTCTTTTGCTATGTAGAAGCTTTTTAGTTTAAGTCCATTTACTTAGTTTTGTTTTTGTTGCATTTGTTTTTAGTGACATCCCCCCTTTTTTTTAGATTCCACATATAAATGAGATCATGCCATAATTTTCTATGTCTGCTTATTTTAGTTAGCATAATGGCCTCCATGTCCATCTATGTTGTCACAAGTGACAGGATAACCTTTCTTTTTATCGCTGAATAATATTCCATTGTTTATATATACCACATTTTCTTTATCCACTTGTCTGTTGACAGATACATAGGTTGTTTCCATATTACTTAGCTGTATATAGAAATATAGTTGGTTTTTGTATGTTGATTTTGTACTCTGAAAACTTGGTGAATTAATTTATTAGCTTCAATAGTTTCTTAGTGAATCCCTTAAGATTTTCTATATATAAAATAATGTAATTTGCAAATAGAGGTAGTTTTACTTCTTCCCTTAAAATCTGGATGCCTTTTACTTCTTTTTCTTGACTAATTACTTTGGCTAAAATCTTCAACAATGTTGAATAGAATAATGAGAAGGGTATTGTTGTCTTTTCCTGGATCTTAGCAGGAGAGCATCCAGTTTTTCACCATAAAGTAGATGTTAACTGTGGGGTTTTTGTAGATGCCTTTTATCAGCTGAAAATTTTTTTATTTCTAGAGTGTTGAGTGTTTTGTTATGAAAAGGTGTTGGATTTTGTCAAATGATTTTTCTGCTTCTGTTGATATAATAATGTAGTTTTTGTTCTTTACTGAGATAGTGTAGTATCTTAGTTGATTTTTAGATGTTAAACCAACTTTGCATTTCTGGAATAAGTTCCATTTGATCACAATGTATAATCCTTTTGATATGTTGCTAGATTTGGTTTGCTAATTTGTTTTGAGGATTTCTATGCATGTATTTATAAGAGATTTTGGTCTTTAGTTTTTTTCCTTGTGATGTCTTTATCTGATTTTAGTATCAAGATAATACTGGCCTTTCACAGAATGGACTGGGAAGTGTTCTCTCTTCTTCTGTTTTGATGGAGCAGTTTGTGAAGAACAGATGTTAATTTTTCTTTAAATATTTGGTAGAATTCATCAGTGATGCCATCTGGGCCTGAAATTTTCTCTGTGGGAAGTTTCAAAATTACTAATTCAGTCTTTTTACTTGTCTTAGGTTTATTCAGTTTGTTAGTTTCTTTTTGAGTCAGTTTTTATAATTTATATTTTTCTAGGAATTTGCCCATTTCAACTAAGTTATCTAATTTGTTGGCAAATAATTGTTCATGGCATTGCCATTATAATCTTTTTTATTTCTGTAAGGTTGGTGGCAATTTTTTTATTTCATTTCTAATTTTAGTTAATTTGAGTCTTCTCTCTTTTATCTTGGTCAGTCTAACTAGAAGTTTCTAAATTTTGGTGATATAATTTTTCTGGTTTTATTGAGTTTTCTTTATTTCTCTAGTCTCTAAAAAATTTTGATCAAACAATTTTTCCCTATTTTTTCATTATCTAATGTTTATACTTAATGTGTGTATTGGATAACACTATGAAAGTTCATCATCATGAACTTTCATCATGAAATAGCCAGATATACCTTATGTATAATTTTACTGCCTTCTTCTAGAATTGCTTTTTCTTAAAGGCTTTGACTTCATTGAAGTTTTCACTCTTGGCCAGTATTATTTACTACAATGTGTTTTCTTCTTCATGAGGAACCATGGAAGAAATCTTTCATCCAAGACCAGTTAGGCTTCTTTGAAGAAGCTAACTAATTAATTTAGTTTAACTTTATAGATACTATGAGTCTTATAATTGTTTGTAACTGTTTTAAATGCCAGCTTTCATGATAGCATGCATTTTGGGGGATACTAACATTATTCTTGTCATTTTTTTCACCTTTCTATATTTTACTTTTACAATTATAAGTAAATAAATTTATATAAATAAAATAGACTTGTTTTAACATAAATCACACTTTATAGTAATAAAGAGTGGGTCTCCATTGCTCTCTTTTTTTACTTTAAATTTTTTATTTTTAATTATTATGGAGACATAATAGTCTTACATATTTACGGGGTACATGTGATGTTTTGATACAAGCATATAATGTGTAATGATCAAATCGTGGTAGTTGGAGTATCCATCACCTTAAGCTTTTATCATTTATTTATGCTAGGAGCATTCCAATTCTAATCTTTTAGTTATTTTGAAATATATAATAAATTATTGTTAACTATAATCACCATATTGTGCTGTGGAACACTAGATCTTGTTCTTTCTATCTAACTGTCTTTTTGTATCTATTAACCAATTCCTCTTTTATCCTCCCATCCCATTATCCTTCACAGCTTCTGGTAATCATTATTCTACTTTCCGTCTCCATGAGTTCAATTTTTTTTTTAAAGCTTTTGCATATGAGTGAGAACATGTGGTATTTGTCTTTCTGTGCCTGGCTTATTTCACTTAACATGATGTTCTCTGGTTCCATCTATATTGCAAATGACAGAATTTCATTCTATTTTATGGTTGAATAAGATTCCATTGTTTATATGTACCACATTTTCTTTATCCATTGCATTCATTAGTGGACATTCAGGTTAATTCCATGTCTTGGCTGCTGGGAAAAATGCTGGATTCTTTTATTTGTTTTGGATATATACCCAGTGGTGGGATTGCTGTATCATATGGTGGTAGTTTTATTTTTTTGTTTTGGGGGAACCTCCATGCTATTCTTCTATAGTGGCTCTACTGATGAGCATTTCCACAAGCAGTTGTCCTTTTTTTTTTTTTTGACTGACTTCTTTTAACATAATTATTTGGAGCTTCATTCATATTGGTATATATATCAACAATTTATTGTCATTACTGAGTAGTGTCCCATTGCATGGGACTTTTTTTTTTAACTTTAAAGTTCAGGGGTGCATGTTCAGTTTTGTTACATAGGTAAACTTATGGGGGTTTATTGTAACAGATAATTTCATCAACCAGGAATGAAGTCTAATACCCACTGGTCGTTTGTCCTAATCCTCTTCCTCTCCCACCCTCTACCCTCTGATAGGTCCCAGTGTGTGTTGTTCTCCTCTATGTGTCCATGTGGTCTCATTATTTAGCTCCTACTTATAAGTGAGAACCTGCAGCATTTGGTTTTCTTTTCCTGTGTTAGTTTGCAATAGATAATGGCCTTCAGCTCCATCCATGTCCCTGAAAAACATTGCTCTCTTTCTATTCTTAGTCATCTCCATAGAAATGACCACTGATAGCTTTTTGTTTACTCTGTCCCTCCAGTTTTTCTTTCCTCCAGCATATATACAGGGATTTTTCACTCCAGCCTGGGTAACAAGAGCAAAACTCTGTCTCAAAAAAAAAGAAAAAAAGAAAAGCACATCTCCCTCTGTATTTAGCTTAATCCTTTTAGTGGATATACTTTTTATTTTTTGGGATATCGTTTATGAATTTCCTTGATGACACATTTAGTTTGTTTTTAATTTTACATTTTAATGCACAAATGAGAGTACTTTTATGGTGTAGATTACTAGGAGTAGAACTGCTAGGTTAGAAGGTATTCATATTTAAAAATTTTAAATTTGCTCATGGAATAAAGTCTTTACTCATAGAATAGTCTTTGCTCAAATCTCACCTACCAAAGAGGCCTATCGTGACTACTCTGTTTAATACTGTAAGCTGCCCCTACTTCTCCCTGCACTGTATTCTTTTTCGAGCACAGTATATGGTTTACCTATTTATACTGCTTTTTGGTTACTGTTTTTCTCCCTCTGCTCCAAGAAACAGGAATGTTTGTTTTGTTCACTGATATATATTTCTAGCAGTTAGAATAATGGTTGATGCTCAGTAGGGATTTCGTAAATATTTACTGAATTAATTGAATACATAAACAGTATCCAAAATTGTCCTCCCAAAAATGTCCAATTTATTTATTTTTCTCTGTATCTCAGTGGATACACACACACACACACACACACACACACACACACACACACACAAATGCTGACTTTCTTTACCCACTTATTTTGGATTTTTTTTTTTGAGTTTGACAAATTTATTGGTATTTTAGTAAAGACATTCATCTTAGTCGTTTCTCTCTCCCAGCTTGACCTTACGTTAATATTTCATTTGGGTCAAGAAAAGAATATGTAGGAGAGGTATGTTACTTTAGCGAACAGGAAAATGGACACAAATGGATAGTGTGTCTATATTAGAGTGAGTTAAATTCATATCTTGATATAATTAAATCATTAAGAGTTCTATATACATTTCTGTTGTTTTACTTGGGACTTATTCTAAACTTAAATGCTAGTGAACTAAGTGTTAGGAATATACCTAAGCTGTTTCTCTGAAGTTATTACCGACTAGAAGAGCTCAGCAAGCAGTTACCACCAATAAAACGGTCTGAAGCTGCCTCCAAATACAGTATTGTAGGATTTTTCAAGGAAATTTTTATCCTTTAACAAAAGTGTTAAAGAAACACTTTTGTCTGTGACTGTGCTTTTAAAGATGTGTTTAACTGTCACATTAAAAAAAGTTCATATACAATACAAAAATACAAAAACAAACACCCTACAGTACACAAATTAACAAAGTGTATGTGGTGAGATTCCAAAAAATGTTTGAAAGTACATTTTCTTTCCTTCTATTTCAGTGTCTAAAATGTGCTTTTTGGGAGGCCATTGGTCAATATGCACACATTTAAAATAAGCCATGTAATTTACTAGTAAGAAAGCCGGTAGTTAAGTTCAATTCAAATTGGATCGCACAAGTTAGTATTTTAAATCCTTAGACAAAGTTACAGAAAGTGTATCTTCTTGTTTTTCATCTTTACACAATGTTAATTTTTATTTTTTGGGGTTTATACCTTTAAGAAAAATAAACACAGCCAAATACTTAAGCAACATGTAGATTTAAACTTTTGATGGTGGTTTGTGTTTTAAAAGAAACAGCTTCCTTATGCTTTGCCTCAAGTTCTGGTGGAAATGCTTACAGGAACTAGCTAATACACAAAAAACAAGAGAAGCACATTCAAAATACTGAATTACTTTGGTAGCAAATGATTTTTCTTTGAAGACTAATGAAGAGAGACAAGACCCATTAAGGTAAAGTGGGCTATTTCAAATATTCATCAGTTTACATACAAAAAAAATTCTTTTAAGAGCTAAGCATTTGTATCCATTGATAGCAATGCAGTACCTAGTTTATGATGACTTGTAACAAAACAAATGCCTATAAGGAAAAAAGCTGAATTTTAATTTTATCTAAATTTACTTTTAGTCAATAGTTCAGTAACATTTTCCTCCCAGTATAATATTCCTTCTCTGTAATAAAGCTGTTCCTGGGAGTCAGACAAGTATAGGTAGTAAGGGAGTTAAGAGAGTTAACTGCTTGCAGTTTTAAATAGATGGTGACTTTTTGCTTCCCTCTATGTGCTAACAATTTTATCTAAAACAATATGCAATTCTTAAAAAGGTACCATTTCTGATTTCTTTATTTTCTGTAATCTTTGGAAACTAGTTACATGAAACTACAAAATTAGCAAATATCTTGAAATCTGTATATAAAACATGAATTACCTCTAATTTCAATCTCTTATTAGTGTACCTCTCAATCTTTTAAAATAATGAAAAAGGAAGAAAAAAAAAAAGCAGTTCCAAAGATAGTCTTCTACCATTCTTTAAAAAAGGAAACTGTTCCTTTTAACTTTACACCCACCCCACACCCCAATTTCAAAACATCATTTAATAGTCTTGGTCATGGACATTTCCAAGATGTGACTTTACATTTTGTAAAATCTATTCTGATAGCTTCTGGTTATCAGAAAACCCATGCTTTCCTTTATTGAAGGAGTTTGGTCCAGCTGTTAGTGTAGCCCTTCCAGTATTATTCATCCTCATCTTTGCTTCTGGAGGCATTTCCTTGGTTCACTATCTTCATCTTCATGAAAAGCTGCTACTACTGCAAGAGTTTCTGGAGCAAGAGTTGGAACAGTTTCTTTAGGCTTACTTGATCCAAGTTTGATGGATATGTGTGATGCTTTCTTTGTCGTCTGACTACCTATGGCAAATCCAAAGTTGGAGATCTTTGTAGGCTTTGTTGGGAGGTCTGCAGCTTCTTCCTCAGCGCTACGGCGACTGGAACTTTCCCTCCATTACTCCAGCGGCTCCAGCTCACTTTGACTTGTCAGGCTTCTCCTTTCCCGTCTTCCCGTCTGCCATTTCCTCTGCCGCCTTGTTTTTTAAGTTTTAGAAATCTTTCTAATACAAGTTGGGATGTAATAGTTAGATCTAGAAAATAGCTACAAGACATTTCTTTTAACCTTCTCCACTCCCAGCTCCCCACAGTCAGAGAGTCAAGCCCTAAGTCTTGTCCTTTCTGTCAGAAGTAGATACAAGAAGGATACATCAAACACTGCTATAACACTTCTCTCATAGGATTCAAATCAGTGTGGAGATTGTTATAGGCTCCAGATGAGTTAGGATATCTTAAATCTCAATTTAATAAAACTAATTGTTTTCTTGTGCTTTAAATATCTCTACATTCTACATAAATATAATATAGATCCAACAGATGTATTATAGAAATAGATGGCTATGTCAGTCAAGTATTTCTTCCTTAATTTTATAGATATAATTTTCTTTATTTATATACATTATAATTTTAAAGGTCTGATAGTCATAATTATTGATGTTCAGATTGACAGTTATTTCTGTCTGTTATATATTCAACAATAAACATTTAATCAAGTTTATGAGACCTAGATTTTAGCAGAGCTTTGGAGTAAATTATTTTATCAAACAAAGAATATAAAATAAACATTTCTATTTATGTTCGTGTTTTAATTTACCTCTTTTATATGCATCTTGATATTGCATTTTCATATTCTAAAAACTATTTTTAAAGACAGGTTGATTCAGAATTATAGTGTACTTAAAAATCATCAGGTACCCATTGTTACATTTTGCCCACATTAAATCTGTGTTTCAGAAACTGTCTACCAAACTTTGTTTATTAAGTAATTATTTTCCTTAGTTGTTTTTTTTTGAAGGAGGGAGAAGGGGAGCAGGAAGTCATTTTCCCTCATTTTATTCAAGATGTACAAAGATGCCAACTAGTTCTTTTCATCAGCATGAGGTAAATTGTGCTGCTATATTGCATTGAATTTTAGCAAAGATAAGTATTTGCTATTTTATTTATTGTAGTTTTATTGAAAGTAAACATATAGTTTTTTTACACTATTAGAAAACTTGCCAGATTATCATTATGTGATGCGGAACCCTAGAAACTCCCAGACTACCAGACTCAATGGTCAATGATCTCTTTCAACTTGGAATTCTCTTATTCCAATGCCAACTCATTGCTCTTTTGGAAAGATCTATTCTTTCCTCTGTTGTCTTAGTACCTCCTCAGGACATATTCTCCAAGATGGAAATTTCAGTTTAAGAGAATTTTCAGCCTTGTGTTGAATAAGAGTTGGTTAGACAGCTAATGTCAGCAAAATGGTGGAATAGTAGCACTGTCTTTCAGAAACATCAATTTTGACAACTACTATGGAAAGAATGCCTTTATACTTGAGCATACAAGGAACATTCTCCAGCATCAATCATGTTAGACCATAAAGCAAGTATTAACATATTTAAGAAGATTGATGAAACTTTAGCTAGAATAAGTAAAAAAAAAAAGGGCCAGGTACAATGGCTCATGCCTGTAATCCTAGCACTTTGGGAAGCTTAGGTGGATGGATTACTTGAGGTCAGGAGTTTGAGACCATCCTGGCCAACATGATGAAACCCCATCTCTACCAAAAATACGACAAATTAACCTGTAATCCCAGCTACTCGGGAGGCCCAAGGCCAGAGAATCACATGAATGCGGGAGACAAAGTTTGCAGTGAGCCTAGATCGTGCCACTGCACTCCAGACTGGGGCACAGAGCAAGACTCTATTTCAAAAAAAAAAAAGATTCAAATAAATAAAATCAGAAATGAAAGAGGAGACATTATGACTGATACCATAGAAATATAAAGAATCTTGAGACTACTGTGAACAAATTATATACTAACAAACTGGATGACCTAAAAGAGACAGATTTTTAGCTATATACTACCTGCTAAGACTGAATTATGAAGAAATAGAAAATCTGAATGACCAATAACAAATAAGAAGATTGAATCAGTAATCAAAAATCTACCAATAGAGAAAAGCCGCAGGACCTGAGGGCTTCACTGGTGAATTCTGGCAGACATTTGAAGAAGAATACCAATCCTTCTCAAACTTTTTCAAAAAATTGAATAGGAGGAAACACTTCCAAACTCATTTAATAAGGCTAGCATTACCTTGATACCAAAGTTAGGCAAGGAAACCACAAGAAAAGAAAATTATGGGTCAATATCCCTGATGAATATACATGCAAAAATCCTCAATAAAATATTAGCAACAGCACATTAAAGGGATCATACATCATGACAAAATGGGTTTTATCTCTGGGATACAAAGATGGTTCAACATATGCAAATCCATAAATATAATATACCACTTCAACAGAATGAAGGACAAATTATATGATCTTAATAGATTCAGAAAAAGTGTTTGACAAAATTTAACATTCTTTCATGATGAAAACTCTCAACAAATTAGGCATAAAAGGAGTGTACCTCAACACAATAAAGGTTATATGTGATAAGCTCACAGCTAACACCATAGTCAATGGGGAAAACCTAAAAACTTTTCTTATCAGATCAGGATCAAGACAAGGATACTCACTCTTGCTCCTTGTATTCAGCATAGTACCCAGAAATCTAGCCAGAGATATTAAGCAAGAAGAAGAAATAAAAGACATCTGCTACAGTTTAAATGTTTTTCTCCTCCAAAACTCATGTTGAAACTTAATTTCCAATATGGTAGGGCCTTTAAGAGGTGATTGAGTCAATGGGTTTTCATGGGAGTGGCATCAGTGGCTTTATCCTGAGCTAACAATGTAGCATGCTCAGTTCTTTCCATATGATTCCCTGCACCACCTCAGAACTCTGAGGACTCATAGTTATTATTCAAAAAGTCAGAAGATAACACATGTTAGAGAGTAGGTGGAGAAAAGGGAACTATTGTTCAGTGTTAGTGGGAATGTAAATTGATACATATTTTATGGAAAACAGTCTGGAAGCTCCTCAAAAAATTAAAACTAAAACGACCACATGATTCAGCAATCTTACCTTTGGGTATATATCCCCAGGAAATGAAGTCAGTATATTGAAGAGATATCTACACGCCCATGTTCATTGCAGCATTATTCATAGTAGCAAAGGTATGGAAACAGCCTAAGTGTCATTCGATGAATAGATAAAATGTGGTACAGATTATTTTAAATGAATGATTGGGTTATATCCTGATAAATGTGTTATAAGTTAAAAAATCTTAAGTTAAAATTGCATTTAATATCTTGACAAACCCATTGTAAAGTTGAAAAATCACAAGTTGAACCATTGTAAGTCTGTGACTATCTATCATATATAATGGAATTTAGCCTTTAAAAAAGTAGGAAAGCCTGCCATTTGCAACAAAATGGATGAACCTGAAGGACATTAAGTTAAATTAGTCAGACACAGAACGACAAATACTGCATGATCTCATTTACATGTATAATCTTTAAAGAAAATCAAATACATAAAAACAGTAAAAATGGTTAGCAGGGGTGGGGGGTCTGGGGAGAATGTGGAAATGTTAGTCAAAGGGTACAAACTTTCAGTTATAAAATAAATAAGGGTTGGATGTGGCAGCTCATGCCTATAATCTCAGCACCAATTTGGAGACCAAGATAGGAGAATCGCTTGAGGCTGGAGGTAGAGACCAACTTGGGCAACATGGTGAGACCCTTATCTCTACAAAAAATTTTTAAAAAAGGTGGTGACATGTACCTGTAGTCCCAGCTACTTGGGACTTTGAGGTAGGAGGATTGCTTGAGTGCCCAGGAGGTTGAGGCTGCAGTGAGCTATTGTTGTGCCACAGCAATCCAGTCTGGGTGACAGAGTGAGACCCTGTCTCAAAAACAAAACAAAAAAAAGTAGTAGTTCTGGACACCTAATTTATAGCATGGTTGATTATAGTTAATAATAATTTTTTTTCTTGAAATTCATAAGAGAAATCTTAAATTTTCTTACCACATACATACAGACAAAATGGTGACTATGCGAAGTGATAGATATGTTAATTAGCTTGATTATAGTACAGTAGTCCCCCCTTATCCTCAGATGATATGTTCCAAGACCCTCAGTAGATAGTGCTGAACCCTATATATACTATGTTTTTTCCTATCCTGTACATGTATACCTGTATTAAAGTTTAATTCTTTAATTAGCCGCAGTAAGAGATTAGTAACAATGACTAAGAAAATAGAACAATTATAACAAGATACTGTAATAAAATTATGTGAATGTAGTCTGTCTCTCTCAAAATAGGTACTCTGTTCACCTATTTTCAAACCATGGTTGACCATGGGAAACTGAAACTGTGGAAAGTGAAACCGTGGATATGGGGCAACTGATGTAATCACTTCTTATTGTATAGAGGTATCAAAATATCACATTGAACACCTTAAATATAAACTTTTTTATTTGTCAATTATTTATTATACCTCAATAAAGCTGGAAAAAATAATGTCAACTCATTTGTTGGTTGGTGACTTCCTTTACTGAAACAGCGCATGTGATATTTGGTAAAAGGAGTTGATATTATTTATCCATATACTTGGATCTGAGTCATAGGAATTAATCTCTTTAGTCAATGGTTTTCAACCTTGTTTCCAAAAGTAGTAGACATCAGCTGGGTAAGGTGGCTCACACCTGTAATGCCAGCACTTTGGGAGGCCAAGGCGAGCTGATCACCTGAGGTTGAGAGTCTGAGACCAGCCTGATGAATATGGAGAAACCCCATCTCTACTAAAAATACAAAATTAGCTGGGCTTGGTGGTGCATGCCTCCCAGCTACTCAGGAGGCTGAGGCAGGAGAATCGCTGGAACCTGGGAGGCAGAGGTTGTGGTGAGCCGAGATTACGCCATTGCACTCCAGCCTGGACAACAAGAGTGAAACTTTCTCTTAAAAAAAAAAAAAAAAAGAGTAGTAGACGCCAGTTTTGTAGCTATTTTGCAGAAAAGCTAATTAGTGGCCCTTTGAAAATGGTGGCAGTTTTCTCTCCTATATCATTATATCTTCTTGGCTGGATCATTTTTTGGGCTTTGAGCTCAATGAACTAAGCAGAGAGCTTGACCAGAAACTTAGTTCTAGGTAGGTTATGTATCATCTGTTCAGAAAATGAGGTCTGTAATGTCATTTGTGTATGTGTATGTGTTACCCTTATTGATACTTACTAGTTTGCTATCAGTGTGTGAATGGGAGCTGAAGAAACTATAGTGGAACCAGCAGTCTTAACTTACACTTTGGTTATTCAGTTGCTGCTTATTTCTCTGAGTATACTGAAAAAAGAAAAGAAAAAAAAAAAGAGAAAAAGCCACTTTATGGCTACTGCCAAAGCTTTTTTTTAAGAATTATGTTAGTGTTAGTGCTGGACACTACAAGGCTCCTGGGGTACGGCAGTGAATTAGATACAATTTTTCTGCCTTCAGGATGCTTACATATATGTAGTTGAGATAGGGACAAATGAGCAAGCAAGCAAGTCACAGTTCCATTGAGAGCCTACATAGGTTTATGAACTGAATTCCTTAGGAGTTTTTCAAAGTTATTTTTATTTTTTCTGACTATATGCTGCATGAGCTGTAGGAATTCGTAAGGTAGGGGAGTCCCAGGTATTCAACTTTTGGGCAGATGGCCACATAAATCTGAATTTGCCAGGTATGTGCTTTTCTGGAAATAGAATCAACTTTCTTTCCCACAAACGCATTGTGTAACTGGGTGATTGATTCAGACGGTATTCACCCCTGCGTGTTGTTTCAGAAATGTGATTGGGTACAAGTAAGGTCATCTTCTTGGCACTGCCATTCTTGCCTTTTACTTCTGTGCACATCCAAGAATGTCCTTAATACTAGACTGCTGTAAGCTCATGTTATACAGATGAGAGGGGAATTTTCTGACGTCTTAGCTTATTCCTTTTGTTCCTACATATCACCTAGGTAAGGAGGAATTTCAGGAGTAGAAGATAAAGGCAGCTTTCCCCCCATTTCCCTGTAATACCTTCATATTTCATTTACTGTAACCCTCCTGCTAATTATTTATTATAGTCTCATGAACTGTGTGTAAGGATGCATCTTTTGACCCTGAGGTAGAGCACATGTTTCTTATGACTTATTTTTATCTTTCACAAAGTGCAAGCTAGAGAGAACATTACTTTTAACTTTTGAAATTGCAACTTAAATTTATGTTAGTGCATGCATAGTAGTAATTTTCTGATATTTTCAGCATGATTTATGTCACCACTTGGTGGAGCTCTTTTGTAAGTAAGTGCATTGTAAATTTAAAAAAAGCAAGTATACGTTGTCACTAATTAGGGGTTATCATTAGATTGGTTCAAATGAACTCAACTAAATGATGATATAATAGGTAATCTCTTCAAGTACTGACTGTAGATTTTGATTTAAACTGTAATATATGTGAGTAAAATTTTGATAATTTAAAGATTTTTTTTTTTTTTTTGAGACGGAGTTTCGCTCTTGTTACCCAGGCTGGAGTGCAATGGCGCGATCTCGGCTCACTGCAACCTCCGCCTCCTGGGTTCAGGCAATTCTCCTGCCTCAGCCTCCTGAGTAGCTGGGATTACAGGCACGCGCCACCATGCCCAGCTAATTTTTTGTATTTTTAGTAGAGACGGGGTTTCACCATGTTGACCAGGATGGTCTCGATCTCTTGACCTCATGATCCACCCTCCTCGGCCTCCCAAAGTCCTGGGATTACAGGCGTGAGCCACCGCGCCTGGCAATTTAAAGATTTTTATTGAGCATTTCTAATTTTACTCTCTCCTGCTTTATGTAATTGTAGCACTTTAATAGACTTTTCTCCTATTTTATAATCATAGATAATTTAGAAAATGTATGTAGGATTAATGAGAAAAATGAAAATGTTCAAAATCCTACCATGTAGAGATAATCATGAACATTTTAATATATATATATTTTTTTCTCTTCTTTGTTTTTTCACAAAATTGGAATCAAAATATGTGAAGAATTTTTATTCTGCTGTTTTTTTTTTCTTAACGTTATATGTTGGGTATTTTTACATACAGTTTTGGTTACTGTAGCCTTGTAGTATAGTTTGATGTCAGGTAGCATGATGCCTCTAGCTTTGTTCTTTTTGCTTAAGATGGTCTTGGCTATCTAGGCTCTTTTTTTGGTTCCATACGAAATTTAAAGTAGTTTTTTCTAATTCTGTGAAGAAAGTCCATGGTAGCATGGTAGCTTGATGGGGATAGCATTGAATCTATAAATTACTTTGGGCAATACGGGTATTTTCATGATACTGATTCTTCCTATCCATGAACATGGAATGTTTGTCCATTTGTTTGTGTCCTCTCTTATTTCCTTGAAGAGTGGTTTGTAGTTCTCCTTGAAGAGGTCCTTCACATCCCCTGTAAGTTGTGTTCCTAGGTATTTTGTTCTCTTTGTATCAGTTGTGAATGGGAGTTCACTCATGTTTTGGCTCTCTGTCTATTATTGGTATATAGGAATGCTTGTGATTTTTGCACGTTGATTTTGTATCCTGAGACTTTGCTCAAGTTGCTTATCAGTTTAGGGAGATTTTGGGCTGAGACTATGGGGTTTTCTAAATATACAATGATGTCATCTGCAAACAGAGACAGTTTGACTTTCTCTCTTCCTATTTGAATGTCCTTTATTTGTTTCTCTTGCTGATTGCCCTGACCAGAACCTCCAATACTATGTTGAACAAGTGTGGTAAGAGAGGACATCCTTGTCTTGTGCCAGTTTTCAAAGGGAATGCTTTCAGCTTTTGCCCACTCAGTATGATATTGACTGTGGGTTTGTCATAAATAGCTCTTACTATTTTGAGATACATTCCATCAATACCTAGTTTATTGAGAGTTTTTAGCATGGAGGGATGTTGAATTTTATTGAAGGCCTTTTGTGCATCTATTGAGATAATCATGTGGTGTTTGTCATTGGTTCTGTTTATGTGATGGATTAAGTTTATTGATTTGCATATGTTGAACCAGCCTTGCATCCCAGGGGTGAAGCTGACTTGATTGTGGTGGATAAACTTTTTGATGTGTTGCTGGATTCAGTTTGCCAGTATTTTATCAATGCCAGTTTTGAATCGATGTTCATCAGGGATATTGTCCTGAAATTTTCTTTATTTACTGTGTCTCTGCCAGCTTTTTGTATCAGGATGATGCTGGCCTTATAAAATGAGTTAGGGAGGAGTCCTTCTTTTTCTATTGTTTGGAATGGTACCAGCTCCTCTTTGTACCTCTGGTAGAATTCAACTGTGACTCCATCTGGTGTTGGACTGTTTTTGGTTGGTAGGCTATTAATTACTGTCTTAGTTTCAGAACTTGTTATTGGTCTATTCAGGGATTCGACTTCTTCCTCGTTTAGACTTGGGCAGGTGTATGTATTCAGGAATTTATCCATTCCTTCTAGATTTTCTAGTTTCTTTGTGTAGAGGTGTTTATAGTATTCTCTGATGGTAGTTTGTATTTCTGTGGGATCAGTGGTGATAACCTGTTTATCGTTTCTTATTGTGTCTATTTTATTCTTCTCTCTTTTTTTCTTTATTAGTCTGGCTAGTGGTCTATCTATTTTGTTAATCTTTTCAAAAAACCAACTCCTGGATTCATTGATTTTTTTTTTTTTTGAAGGGTTTTTTGTGTCTCTATCTCCTTCAGTTCTGCTCTGATCTTAGTTATTTCTTGTCTTCAGCTAGCTTGTGAATTTGTTTGCTCTTGCTTCTCTAGTTCTTTTAATTGTGATGTTAGGGTGTCAATTTTAGATCTTTCCCTTTTTCTCCTGTGTGCATTTAGTGCTCTAAATTTCCCTTTTAAGCCTGCTTTATCTGTGTCCCAGAGATTCTGGTATGTGGTGTCTTTGTTCTCATTGGTTTCAAAGAACTTACTTATTTCTGCCTTAATTTCGTTTTTTATCCAGTAGTCATTCAGGAGCAGGTTGTTCAGTTTCCATATAGTTATGCAGTTTTGAGTTAGTTTCTTAATTCTGAGTTCTAATCTGATTGCAGTGTGGTCTGAGAGACTGTTATGATTTCTGTCCTTTTGCATTTACTGAGGAATTTTTTACTTCCAGTTATGTGGTGAATTTTGCAATAAGTGTGATGTGGTATTGAGAAGAATATATATTCTGTTGATTTGGGGTGGAGAGTTCTGTAGATGTCTATTAGGTCTGCTTGGTCCAGAGCTGTGTTCAAGTCCTGAATATCCTTGTTAATTTTCTGTCTCGTTGATCTGTCTAATATTGACAGTGGGGTGTTAAAGTCTCCCACTGTTATTGTGTGGGAGTCTAAGTCTCTTTGTAGGTCTCTAAGAACTTGCTTTATGTATCTGGGTGCTCCTGTGTTGGGTGCATATGTATTGAGGATAGTTAGCTCTTCTTGTTGCATTGATCCCTTTACCATTATGTAATGCCCTTCTTTGTCTTTTTTGATCTTTATTGGTTTAAAGTCTCTTTTATCAGAGACTAGGATTGCAACCCCTGCTTCTTTTTGCCTTCCATTTGCTTGGTAAATATTCCTCCATCCCTTTATTTTGAGCCTATGTGTGTCTTTGCGCATAAGATGGGTCTCTTGAATACACTTATGGGTTTTGACTCTTTATCCAATTTGCCAGTCTGTGTCTTTCAATTGGGGCATTTAGCCAATTTACATTTATGTGTAATATTGTTATGTGTGAATTTTTGATCCTGTCATTATGATGTTAGCTGGTTATTTTGCCCATTAGTTGATGCAGTTTTTTCATAGTGTCGCTGGTCTTTACAATTTGGTTTGTTTTTGGAGTGGCTGGTACCAGTTTTTCTTTTCCATGTTTAGTGCTTCCTTTAGGAGCTCTTGTAAGTAAGCCTGGTGGTGACAGCATCTCTCAGCATTTGCTTGTGTGTAAAGGGTTTTATTTGTCCTTTGCTTATGAAGCTTAGTTTGGCTGGATATGAAATTCTAGCTGGTTATTTTGCCCATTAGTTGATGAAGTTTTTTTTTCATAGTGTCGATGGTCCACCCCTTTCCCCATGTGCTCTGTCCCAGGGTTTTATCTATAAGCACCTGTCTGGGGCTGCTGTCTTTTTTTGAGAGATGTCCTGCCAGGAGAGGAGGAATCTAGAGAGGCAGTCTGGCTACAGTGGCTTTACTGAGCTGCAGTGGGCTCCATCCAGAATCTAAAAGAAAATTCTTTTCTTTAAGAATGTTGAATATTGGCCCCCACTCTCTTCTGGCTTTTAGGGTTTCTACAGAGACATCTGCTGTTAGTCTGATGGGCTTTCCTGTGTGGGTAACCTGACCTTTCTCTCCAGCTGCCCTTAAGATTTTTTCCTTCATTTCCACCTTGGTGAATCTGACGGTTATGTATCTTGGGGTTGCTCTTCTCGAGGAGTATCTTTGTGGTTTCTCTGTATTTCTTGAATTTGAAAGTTGGCCTGTGTTGCAAGGTTGGGGAAGTTCTCCTGGATAGTGTCCTGAAGAGTGTTTTCCAACTGGGTTCCATTCTTCTTGTCACTTTCAGGTACACCGATCAAATATAGGTTTGGTCCTTCCATGTAGTCCCGTATTTCTTGTAGGCTTTGTTCATTCATTTTCATTCTTTTGTTCTCTAATCTTAATGCTTTGTTTCATTAAGTTGATCTTCAATTTCTGATATCCTTTCTTCTGCTTGATTTATTTGGCTATTGATACTTGTGTATGATTCATGAAGTTCTTGTGCTATGTTTTTCAGCTCCATCAGGTCATTTATGTTCTTTTCTAACCTGGTTATTCCAGTTAGCAATTCCTTTAACCTTTTTTCAAGGTGGTTAACTTCCTTGCATTGGGTTAGAACATGCTCCTTTTACTGGGAAGAGTTTGTTATTACCCACCTTCTGAAGCCTACTGTCAATTTGTCAAACTCATTCTCCATCCAGTTTTGTTCCCTTGGTGGCTAGGAGTTGTTCCCTTTATCTTTTGGAGGAGAAGAGGCATTCTGGTTTTTGGAATTTTCAGCTTTTTTGTGTTGGTTTTCTCTCCTCTTCATGGCTTTATCTACCTTTGATCTTTGATGCTGGTGACCTTTGGATGGGGTTTTTGAGTGAATGTCCCTTTTGTTGATGTTGAGGCTATTCCTTTCTGTTTGTTTTCCTTCTAACAGTCAGGCCCCTCTTCTGTAGGTCTGCTGGAGTTTGATGGAGATACACTCCAGACTCTGTTTGCCTGGGTATCACCAGTGGAGCTGCAGAACAGCAAAGATTGCTGTTCTTTGCTCTGGAAGCTTCATTCCAGAGGGGCACCAGCTAGATGCCAGCTGGAGCTCTCCTGTATGAAGTGTCTGTTGATCCCTGCTGGGAGGTGTCTCCCAGTCAGGAGGCACAGGGTGAGGGATCCACTCAAGGAGGCAGTCTGTCCCTTAGCTGAGCTCAAGTGCTGTTCTGGGAGATCCTCTGCTCTCTTCAGAGCTGCTAGGCAGGGACATTTAAGTCTGCTGAAGCTGCACCCACAGTCGTTCCTTCCCCCAGGTGCTCTGTCCCAGGGAGTTGGGGTTTTATCTATAAGCACCTGTCTGGGGCTGCTGTCTTATTTTGAGAGATGCCCTGCCCGAAGAGGAGGAATCTAGAGAGGCAGTCTGGCTACAGTGGCTTTGCTGAGCTGCGGTGGACTCCATCCAGTTTGAACTTCCTGGAGGCTTTGTTTACACTGTGAGGGGAAAACTGTCTACTCTACTCAAGAAGCCTCAGTAATGGTAGATGTCCCTTCCCCACCAAGCTTTAGCATCCCAGGTGTACTTCATACTGCTGTGCTGACAGTGAGAATTTCAAGCCAGTGGATCTTAGCTTGCTGGGCTCTGTCGGGGTGGGATCTGCTGAGCTCAACCACTTGCCTCCCTGGCTTCAGCCCCCTTTCCAGGTGGCATTCCAGGCACCACTGGGATATGAAAAAAAAACTCCTGAAGCTAGCTGAGTGTCTGCCCAAACGGCTGCCCAGTTTTGTGCTTGAAACCCAGGGCCCTGGTGGTGTAAGCACCTGAGGGAATCTCCTGGTCTTTGGGTTGCGAAAGGATTCTACACCATGGAAACGTGTAGTATCTGGGCTGGAGTGCACTGTTCTTCGTGGCACAGTCCCTCAAGACTTCCCTTGGCTAGGGGAGGGAGTTCCCTAACCTGTTGCACTTCCTAGGTGAGGGGACGCCCCACCTGCTTCTGCTCACCCTCTGTGGGCTGCACCCACTGTCTAGCCAGTCCCAATGAGATGAACTGGGTACTTGAGTTGGAAATGCAGAAATCAACTGCCCTCTGCATTGATCTCGCTGGGAGCTGCAGACCGGAGCTGTTCCTATTTGGCCATCTTGCCAGCCACCTGTTTTAACTATTTTTACAGTGCTATCCTGAGCCCTTTTCATAATTTTCATCTGAATTTTCTAGAAAACACATCAGTTGCAGATTTTAGATTGCAAATTGTTATTGGAAAAGGAAACTTGGAGCTTAAAAGAGGAATCAGGCTGGAAAGCAGAATGAGATATGAGAACCATCTGTATAAGGAGATGATGTGGGCTATAGGAGCGAATGAGTGTGCTGAGGAAAAAAGAGAATGGTGGGAAGAAAGCCCATCGGGTTGAGAAACTCCATGAAAAGTTTGTGAGAGAAAAGGAGAAGAGAATGAGGATGTGAGGGCATTTAATAAAGCTAATGAAAAAAGTTGCATGGAGGTAGATTGAAGGAGAAAAATTGCAACAATGTCAGATGCTGCATATAGATCTTTCTGGATGAAACCAAAAAAGGCCATTTGACTTAGAAAGCCAAGATCTTTGAGGACTTAGAGAATAACCTCAGTAAAATAGTATTTGTATGTCAAGAGGGGTGTGTGTTCAGTGGGTGCAGTGTGTGTGTACTGTGATAGTGTGTATGGTGAGTGTGTGTGGGAATAGTGGGAACAATGAGAGGTATGTATATAGTGATGTGGAGTATATGTGTAGTGAAGTCAGTAGCTTTATAAGGTCCAGGGATGGAGGGACCTTGTTATTTATTCTTTTTTAAAGATATTGCGAGCTTCCCTGTAGCCAAAGGGAAACTTTGAGAGAGAGAGAACTGTTACAGAAACTATAAAAGACAGAGAAAATAATTAATACACTAGGTCTTGAAGGAGATGAGAGGCAGTGTGATCTAAAATGGAAGAGAGTAGGGGTGGTATTAGAGTTTTTAATTTGAGAATGGAGGAGGTCAGAAGAGAAGAGGAATTTATAGACGAAGATGCAGAAACATTTTGAGAAAGGCCAGAATATATGATGATTAGAAACGATTTGATATGGGGGCAGGCATGGTGGCTCATGCCTGTAATCCCAGCACTTTGGGAGGCTGAGGCAGGCAGATCACCTGAGGTCAGGAGTTCAAGACCAGCCTGGGCAACATGGTGAAATCCTATCTGTATTAAAAATGCAAAATTAGCTGGGCATAGTGGTGTGTGCCTGTAATCCCAGCTACTTGGGAGGCTGAGGCAGGAGAATCACTTGAACCTGGGAGACAGAGGTTGCAGTGAGCTGAGATTGTGCCGCTGCACTCCAGCCTGGGCAAGAAGAGTGAAACTTGGTTTCTAAAAAAAAAAAAAAAAAAAGTTGTTGTGGAGAAGAATATGAGGTTGGTTTGTTTTGTTTTGTTTTGTTTTTAATATTTTGCATCTTCAGCCTTCTCAGTAAAATAGAAATCAAGACCCCTAGTTAAGAGGACAGAACTTAACTAGGGGTCTTTGATGGGGGCAGTGAGACTAAGGATTTCAATAGCGAAAATGTTAAGGACATCGATATAGAAATGTAATAAGGAAGAACCCTTTAATGGAAGATTACTAAATTAAGTGTTAGGAAATGTGGGTTTGGGGTCTGTGATAATTAACTGGTTGTGTTGAGCAAGTCTTAACTCTAGTCTTTAATTTTTAATCTGTACAATAAGAAGTGAATCCAATGACTTTTTTAGATTGAAAAATCTTGAATCAAATTCAACTAAAAATAAACAAAATATATGAAACTACAATAATGAAAACATTATGATATTCGTGAAAAAAGATGAGATCAGTGGAACAGAACAGATAATCCAGAAGTAGACCCACACACACATATATATAAAATATATTGTAAGTTCATTTTCTGCAGAAGTGCAAAGGTAATGGAGGAAGGATATTCTTCTCAACAAATAATGCTGGAGCAATTGAGTATCCATATACAGAAAATGAACTTCAATTTTTACCTCACACAATTTGTAAAAACTAACCAGAAATGAAGCATAGACCTAAACTTCTAGACGATGACAAAGGAGAAAATCTTAATGAGCTTGGGTTAGGCAGAGTTCATAGATACTACCACTGAAAGCATAACCCATAAAAGAAAAAAATAATAAATTGAGCTTAATCAAAATTAAAAACTTCTGTTCCTTGAAATATGCTTCTAAAGAAAGTAAAAAGACAAGCCACATCTGAAGTAAAGGTCACATTTTGCTTGTAGTTCTTCAGGGCCTTAAAAATCAGAACCTACTTGTAGAACATTTTGCTTAGGCCTTTTATTGTATCAGATGATCCTCTGTTTAATTGTTTTGGCTAATAACTGTCCTAATAAAATTCGCTGTTTTAAAAATTGGATAAACAACATACTAAATTTTAGCAACTTTCACTTCACTTTCTAATCTTTAAAAGAGAGAGAAAAAAAAGGCTGGAGTTGATGAAAGGATATATATTGTGAGCAGTTATGTTCAACAGTTACTAGCCTGAGCACGAAGAAACAAACCAAAATGATAAGAAGTAAGCATAAAAATTCAAAGACTATGGTAGTTGGGGTTATTTATTAAAGAGACACACAACCTTTGACATCTTATTAGTTCTCAAGAAATTGATCATATTAACATAAATGCAAATACAAAAGTTGTTTGTTCATTTTATTAAAATATATATATACTTAGTCATCACAACAATGAAGCAGTATAACTTTGTATTTCAGTTTCAGAAAGTATGTAATGTAGTTTCAAAATCAAACTTATTGAGGTATAATTTACATACACAAAATATGCCAATTTTAAGTGCACAGTTCAATACATTTTAACAGACATATTCACTTATGTAATCACCACAATTAAGATAGGGAACTTTTTGATGACTCCAGAAAGTTATTTCATTCCCCTTTGCAGTCATTTCCCAACACCTCCCCTCTGTTTTGCAGGCAACTACTGATCTACTTTTTGACTTTAAAGATTGTTTTTGCCTTTTCTAGAATTTCATAGGAAAGGAATCATGCAGTGCATCCTTTTGAGTCTGGCTTTTTCTCAGTGTAATAATTTTGAAATTTATCTATGTTGTTATATTTATTAGGACATTTCCTTTTTATTGTCAAATAATATTCCATTGTAGGGATATACCCCAATTTATCCATGAACTTTTTTTTTTATATATATATTGGGGTTGTTTGTAGTTTTTGGCTATTATGAGTGAAGCTGCTATGGACATTTACATATAATGTTTCCATTTCTCTTGGGTATGAATATCTGGGAATGGAATCGCTATGTGTTATGGAAAGTGCATATTTAATTTTATAAGAAATTGCCAAACTTGTTTTCCAAAATGATTGTGCCATTTTATATTTTCACCAGTGATGTTTAAGTGTTCCATTGCACTACATCCTCACCAGCCCTTGATGTTGTCAGTCTTTTACATTTTCACTGTTGTAGTTGGTATATAATTGTAATTTAAGTTTTAAAATATTTACATCCCAAGTAGCTAAAATTAAGAAAAAGTTTAGAGTTGGATGGTGATAAACATTTAATTACTTGTAAAATTTGATAATCCAGAGCAACTCACTTTTCAAAACAACATAAAATTGCATTATATGTTTTTTAGCTCTATTGTAATCTCCAGTTTAAATAAATAGGTCTAACTATTTAATGAACATTAATTTGACATTTCTCTTTTGTTTCCAACTTAATATAATCCAAATTTTACTTATAAAATTTAATATTTAGAGGTGGTATATATTGTGGGGAAAAACGTATTCTAAAGTTACTGAAAAAGTATTCTAGTGATAATGATAGCCATCACTCATTAAGAACTAACTATATGCTTTATGCTATGCCTAAGGCTTTATAAATATCATTTCATTTAATTCTTACAAAACGGGGTACGTATTATTTCTGTTTTACAAAGAAGGCAGTTAAGAAACAGAAACATGAAATACAAGGTTAAAAAATACTTGAATGAATAAATTGATAAAAGAAATGAATGAATTAGAGCAAGGAAAGAATAAGCAAATAAGAATGTGGGCTTGTTTTTTTCAAACAGTTATATGTTATGGACTCTAAATCTCTTAACTTGGCTTTGATGACATTGGGTTATTCAAAAATGAAACTATTATGAGGAATTGACTGATCCCTGAAGTTTCCACAGTAACTTATTTAATTATTTGATCTTTCTAGTACTTTTTTGCCTTACAATATAAAATTCAAATGTTTGTTATTAGTGTGAAGCGAAATGCTTTCAAATATTATATACCATCAGAAGGATGTGTTATGAATATTTAGTAAGTATTTTGAACATTTATTTTGCATGCTGAATAAGAAAAAATTAGTTATAATACAGTTTTAACACAGTTTCCAGTGTGTGAATTATTTAATGAAATATTTGATCTTTATTTTTTGTTCCCAGGGAGGTTATATTCAAAAGAAAAAGGAACTGTGGGGAATCTGTATCTTTATTGCAGCAGTTGACCTAGATGAGATGCCGTTCACTTTTACTGAACTACAGAAAAACATAGAAATCAGGTAAAGTTTCTTGTATAAGTATAAGCCTCTGCCATAAAAGGAAATGAATTCTGGCCTTTCCTCTTAATAGACCAGTGAATTAGTGAGAAATGCTAAAATTAAGTAAAACGTAAAGAACTTGGGTCAAATAGTGAACTGTCATTCTCTCATGGAGCCCTTATGAAAGTGTATTTATGCTGTATTTAAGATGTAGCAGTTTGTGTCCTGGAAAAAAATTTCATTGGGTCTCTCACTATTCATATGTAAGCTTTCTTAATTTTGGCTGTTAATAAAGTGAACAGAAAAGCAAGGATTTATAAAATAGGCATGTTTTATATGAAAACTCTTATATAAGTAGTTTGAGTTTATCTTAAAGGGATTTAGGTAAGATTTATTAAAGTTTAAGATTGTTTTAATATAGAGGATATTATAATTAAATATATTTTTTTCAGATTATATATTGATTTGAACATGCTCCAATACTTGAGCCAATAATTACTTAATAGGTGCTTGTTGTTGAGCTTATAAGCCTTATGAGAAGAGTTTATTAATTTGTTTTCAATAATGTATGAACTTCATCTTCAGAAAGCATCCAGGACTTTCAGTCGTTTTCTTTGCAACATATTTACAAAAATGCAACAGTATATATTTTTACCAAATAGGTAATTATTTATGTTTTTCCTTGAATAAAGACATCTAGAATTAAACATAATTGATGTTTTATTTAAATGAGGTTAAATTGTTGCATTTTTCTAATACTTTTTTTGCTACATCTAAAAATGTGGAAACAAAAGCCTTGTTATTCATAAATACACAAAATAATAGAAATAAATAGTTCATAGAGTCGATACCTGCAACACCACAAGTACTCACTGCTTCTCTTTTTTCCTTCTTTTCTTCCCTTAAGTTTCCCCTAGAATAAAGGCTTTGTTGGAACAGTTTACAGTTTTCATGGTAATCTAAGGACAGGTATTACCATATATGTCATAAAAACTGGAACTGAGAGTAGTTGTTTAATCAATGCTATTCTGAGGCTGATTTTTCTCTGGATATATCTGCACATTTGTTCCTTTCTTTTTTCTCTTCTAATCAACATGCTGATCTTCTATTCTTTGTCATTTCTACTCCTTCTTTATTTGCTTTTCCACATAGCTTGTCATAGCTCCCCTAATCCTTTAATAACCTTTTGGTTCCCCTGCTGATTAGCTGAAGCTTTTATTTTCTTAGTTCTTAAGATAAGTGTCTGATTGGTCCAGCCCATTTTTTGAGTGAGGGCTATAACTCATTGGTTGCTGGACAGTCTATGGATGGGTCAGGTGACTATCTTTTGGTTCAGTTAGCTGGTTTGGTATAATTCCTTATACAAACTTCATGATTAGAAATTAGCATGTGAGATGTAGTTGATGATGCTATCTTTAATGTCCTATTGGAAAATGTATGTTTTGATGTTTCAAATAGGTTAATTTTTATGGAAAATAGTAACAAAGAATGACTTAAAGTTATTATTTAAACTACTTAAAATTTTTAAATAAACTTTCCTTTTCCAAAATAATTCAATTCTAAAATCATTGGTGGGGCAAATAAAGTATGCATTTTGGTGTGCATCTCTGGCAGGAGGGTGCCGCAGGGCCCAGAGCAAGATGTTAGAGTCAAAGTAGACTAAGGAGGGCATCCTTTATATGGGGGCATCCTGATGTGGCTGCCTTGTGTGCAGTGTCAGAGACTAAGCAGGGTGTGCAGGCAGCTGGTGCAGGTAGTCAGAGCACAAGTGAGATGAGGAGGGCGATATGCTATGGGGAGTCAGAGCCCTACCATGTTGCAGAATGTATCTATGCTAAGGGGTGGGGTAAGTCCAGAATAGGGAGTCAGTTCTGAGCAGAACAGAAAAGTGCTCACATGGGGGAGGGGATGGCTTTGGAGATGAAAGATGGTTACTTACAGGGGGATTGTTTAAACGAGTAAGTAAACTAAACTAAAGATGAATAGGTTCCAGGTTTCCCACTGTCAAAGAAAAGTTATAAGAGAAACACTAAAATGAAGCATATAGTCTTATATTGGACTTGGATAAATGGATGTGAACTCATGTTTTTTTAAACATATAGACAGATATAGAATAAATATATGCATATCTCTTTGTGACCCTTCATTTTCTTGTATTCTCAATGATAAATAGATATAAGCATAGGTACATAGATAATAGATGTGTAAGTTGAAGACTAATTGTTTTTGCAAAAAGTAATTCCTTCCAAAGGATATAGTAGTGATTTGATGTAGAGATAATCTTTGAATTCAAATGTCTATGATTTGAAAATGAAATAACACAAAATTTTAAGGTTAGTGATTTACTTTTTTCTATTCTTTCCTTTATAGTGTCTTTAAATTCTTTGACTTACTAAAAGAAATTGATACCAGTACCAAAGTTGATAATGCTATGTCAAGACTGTTGAAGAAGTATAATGTATTGTTGGCACTCTTCAGCAAATTAGAAAGGTAAAGTAAACCTTTTATTAGGGTTACACTCTAATTTTTTATGTCATTGTTCATACTTATATTCTGGGAATTATTTAACCTGTTTAGTGAAGTTATTATTACTTCTTAGTTGTCCCTTTTAATGTTAGCCTATTAATTCTTAGCTTTCTTGTTTATCCAGTAATATGCATTCTGAATGCTTCCTGCAAAATTAACCATTTTACTATCCTTTCATGTCTTCCATTTGTTTTTAAAAAACTTTAAGCTTAGATCCCATTTTAGCCTTCTTTGCCAGAAAACTTCTGGTTCTGAATAGAATGGTGATGTAAATTTAGACTTCTTCCTAATAGTGTTATTTAGTTTGGAACGAGAAAACACTGGCAATGGAAGGTATATGCAACCTATACTATGAAGTAATGATTTATACTCCCAATGGTGGCTTAGAGGACCATTACGGTTCAAGTAGGAGTGTAATTAATATGCTTAGGTTAAGTTTTTTCTATACTTTTCATCGAAACTGTAGTCCCCTAACCCAAATGTTACAGCCCTTAAATTGGCATATATCTGTTATAATGTTTGTTTTGGGGCTCATTTCATTTGAGTTTAAGAGAACATGAAAGTTACTGTGTTAGCTAAATAAGCAATTGTGTAATAGCATGGTAAAGGGCGAAGGGAAAAAGAGGCATGTCCTTGGATACTCTGGAGAGCATGAGGATGGAGATAGAGGTGGAAAGAAGCATCTTCTTAGGAGGATGCCTCTTTTTTTCCCCCCTCCTTTCCTTTTTCTTTGTTTTGGTCACTAAAACTTCACAACTATGATGGAGGATGAGAAAATTAGAGAAAAAACTCAAAGGCGTAGGGTTTTTGAAGGAATGTCTTTTCTTGTTTCTGGTTTTAATTGTAATATGATAGCATTGGCCATTTATTTATTTATGAGACAGAGTCTTGCTCTGTTGCCCAGGCTGGAATGCAGTGGCACTATTTCAGCTCACTGCAACCTCACTGCTCTGGGTTCAAGCAATTATTCTGCCTCAGCCTCCTGAGTAGCTGGGACTACGGGCATGCACCACCATTCTTGGCTGATTTTTTGTATTTTTAGTAGAGATGGGGTTTCACCATGCTGGCCAGGCTAGTCTCTAACTCCTGATCTCCTGATCTGCCTGCCTCGGGCTCCCAAAGTGCTGGGATCACAGGTGTGAGCCACTGTGCCCAGTCCCCGGTCCTTTCTTGAAGAGAGTAGAAGCTTTTTGCACAGGAAAAAAGGGGAATTTTAAAAAATTATTAATGGAGATAAATTATCTAAATAATTTGCATAACAAAAATGAACTAATTATAGAATTCTTGGAAACCACAGAAAGGCATAAATAAAATATGAATTAACCAAATGTCAACACTGGAGATAATCACTTTTTATATTTTAGAATGTTTCTTTCCATTAGGTATTGTTTTACATTGAGTAGAATATTATACGTGTGTGTGTGTGTGTGTGTGTGTGTGTGTGTGTTTGGCTTTTAAAATTTACCTAATTGTGACTTTCTAAATTTTTTTCTATTTAAATTTGTTTACAATCTTTTAATTCATATTTGGGAGCTTATTTTAATATGGTCCTAAAAATAATGTAGCTTTAGATTTTTTTTGTCACAATATTACTTAGACCCCTGAAAAACTGGAAACAACTGTATATTCACAACTGAAGTTAGACAATAAATATTAAACATATCTAAACATAAAATATTATAAATATAAAATACAATTTGATAAAGAATAATGACAATATTGGAAGTTCTTCTAATGTTAAATAAATACAGCAGGGTATACTCTGATTATAACTGTGTGTAAGGAAGAAACCTAGACCACTAATGCGTAGAATGAAATGACTGCAGAGTTTACCAAAATGTCAACCTAAATTTTATATGAGTAACTTACATTTGTAAGGAGGACATATTACCTCTCTAATAAACAAAACAACCAAAAACTTCTTTCAGCCAATTTTAATGAGTATTCCATACATACTAGTACTTCAAAATCCATAATCATCAGTTTTTTTTTTCTAGATATAGAATTTTGGGACTAGATCGTAGGAGTGATTTGGGCTACAGTTCTGATTTTTTTTCCGGCTATAGTAATTTTCTCTGGATACTTCCAAGTTGTTTGCTCTGCTGTCTGAGATCAAGAATCTGCTTGGATATTTGTTTCTGTTGTAAGAAGCAGAAATTATATAGTGGACAAAGCATTACATTGTATATGTTTAAGGGTGAAGGGTAGCTATAGTGGTGATTTTGGTCAGAGAAAAAAAACTATAGGAGGCAATGTCTGATTAGGGTTTACAGGAAAAATAGGAATTCACCAAGCAAAATGAGTGGGAACTGGGAGCGAGCATCTTAGAGATTAGCATGTGTCCAAAGCCAAAGCAGTGATATCAGGATGTACTTTGATATTGCTAATGGCTGAAAGGTAGGAAGGGATCAGATTGATAGTAATCTTGGACTTTGCCCCTAGGGCAGTGGAAACGCCTTGAATGATTTTAAACTAGGGAGTAACAGTCTGATTTGGCCTCAAAAGGCCACTCAGGCCTTTGTAAAAGGGATTTAAAATTTTTATTGACTAGTCATATGAGATAATTTAGAGTAAACTTTACTAACCTCAGGTAGATCAGCAGGATTTTTTCTATCTTATTTATACCTTTTTTTTTCTGAAGAGTAATTGAGAGGATTAACTGTGATATCAACCTGTTTATTTTAGGGTAGACTATATGAATATATATGATTACCAGTTAAGTAGGTTTTTATGACCTGATCTAGGATTCCAACCAAATACAGTGTTACAAATGAGTATAGGGAATTCAGTTACTGTAATAGATATTACAGTGATGTGAAGTGTCATAAATTGGGAAAATCTACTTGAACTTTGTTTAGTAAAGCTGTACATTTTTTTGCTTATAAAATGCATACTTTTTTTTTTGAAGGAAAATTTGCATTGTTTTAATTATTTTTATTTACAGAAAACTCAGCAGTGTACATTTAACCCAGTTTTGTGGCAAGTTCTTTAGCCTTTGCCTTTTCGAGCTTGGCGATGTGAGCCACAGACTTGGGACCCAGGACATTGCCTCCCCAGTGACGGCGGATCTCATCATATCTGTCATTGTAATTGGTGCGGATAGCTTCCACTAGCTTAGCTAAAGCACCTTTGTCTTCCGAGTTAACATGTGTGAAGGCGACAGTGGTGCAGGTCTTCCTGTGGACTAGACGTCCAGTCTTGCCTTCCCCTTGATAATGCGGCGGATCTCATCATATCTGTCATTGTAATTGGTGCGGATAGCTTCCACTAGCTTAGCTAAAGCACCTTTGTCTTCCGAGTTAACATGTGTGAAGGCGACAGTGGTGCAGGTCTTCCTGTGGACTAGACGTCCAGTCTTGCCTTCCCCTTGATAATGCAGTAAGGGACTCCCATTTTGTGACACAGGGCAGGCAAGAAGACAACCAGCTCAATGGGATCCACGTTGTGTGCAATCACCACCAGCTGAGCTTTCTTGTTTTCTACCAAGGTGGTGATGGTGTTAACTCCTGCTCGAAGGACAGGTGGTCTCTTAGTGGGGACGTCCCCTTTGCCAGCCGCTTTCTTCTCGGCCCGGGCCAACAGCCTCTGCTTCTTCTCTTGTTTTGTCTCTGGCCTATACTTGTGGGCCAGCTTAAGCAGCTGAGTAGCTGTTTGGCGGTCCAGGGCCTGGGTGAACTGGTTAATTGCAGGGGGCACTTTCAGCCGCTTATAGAGGATGGCTCTCTGCCGCTGCAACCTGATATAGCAGGGCCATTTCACAAAGCGGGTGAGGTCTCTTTTGGGCTGGATGTCCTGTCCAATGCCAAAATTTTTAGGCCATTTCTCAAATAGTGGATTCACCACTTTCTTGGCCTCCTGCTTCTTCACGACAGCAGGGGCCGGAGCCACCTTCTTCCCCTTGGCCTTCTTTCCTTTCGGCATCTTGGGCGGCGGGAAGCTAAAATGCATACTTCTTAAAGGAAGATGAATAAAGCATGAGAAAATTACTATGACTTCTAAATTATGAAAAAAATGTTAAAAGTTAACATTTTAAAAAGTCATAATGTTTTTCTTTTCAGGACGTGTGAACTTATATATTTGACACAACCCAGCAGTTCGTAAGTAGTTCAGAGAATTTTTCACTTTAAAAAAAAAAAAAGACTTTTCTGGAATAATCTCAAACATCTTGATAGTTAGGGTTAGTATGATTGATTATAGCAGGCCACTTCATAAATTAAGCCCATAGATTTAAGTGCTGTGTAGATTATTTATCTTCTCACAAAGAACATAGTATAAAATACATGCCTTATACAATACGGAAGAACTAATAAGGTGGAAATTGATTCAGGGCAACATATCACCAACTCTGGGAAAAATGCAAATTCATTGATGAAATCTTTATTGAGGGTCTGTTACAGGCACTTTATTAACCAAGAATCAGCATAATTTGTGTGTGAGAATAAATGTAAAAATCTGTCTTAAAATTTCCAAATGATTATTTTAAATGTATAATGCATGCTTTAACAGTGTGCCCATGTAGAGCTCCAGAGATTTTTCTTGGAAACGGAATGAGTAGTACATGAGATTTTTCAGTCCCATTGGAGTGGTATTGAAGATGATTAATATAAAGGGAAATTGAATATTTACTGATTAATTGATATCAATCTATTAATTCCAAAAAGTGAATGTCTATGGGAAGATTATCAAGGCAAAGTGTTAAATTGGCAAACTAAAGTCATCCAAATCTTTATTTTTCTGTTCATAGTGTTGATAATTAATCAGAAAAAAAGCAAAAAATATTACGGTAATGTGAAACAAAGTATATTATAGCATACTATGTCTTTTATACATTTTTATTAGAATTGAGATATTCAGTATTTTACAAAATTTTCATCTCAACATGTGTACTATTCTTTTTTTTCTTAATTTTTTTTTTTTTTTTTTTTTTTTGTAGCTTCTCATGGTCAAGAATGTATACCATTCTGTGGGCTAAATATCATATCTTAGAATTTTAAGATATAGAAACATTAAATGAATAGAGATAAATTCAGGTGTAAATTATTCATTTAAAATGAACTGCATTCTATTATGCATTTAACTAGTCAGTTTTTTTTTTTTTGGCACAACAAAAAACACTCAAAAGATATATTTTGAAAACTTTCTTTCAGTGATATGTTTCTCCTGATTTTTTTTTTTCTGATTTTTATTTGTTTAATAGGATATCTACTGAAATAAATTCTGCATTCGTGCTAAAAGTTTCTTGGATCACATTTTTATTAGCTAAAGGTCAGTTCATTATATTTATTACATGCTAATATTTCAAATGTAATACTTAAATTGGCATTCCTTTGAACTAAATTCACCAATTTTTATTCAGTAATGTACTCCTTCCCCCATTCTCTGCATGACTTATTAACTGTTAGCAAGTTCTTATAATTCTGGTACTAGAAACAACCTTTGAAATATTTTATTTCATTAGTGTTTCTAATATTCCATCTTTCCTTCCTTTCTTTTTTTGAAGAATAATGATGTTGCTGTTTTCATAAAAATGATATTTGCTTATGATAAATAATTCCAATAAAATAATTTTGATCAGGAAAGCACAAAGAATGAACT
Source organism: Aotus nancymaae (assembly GCF_030222135.1). Lineage (NCBI taxonomy): Eukaryota > Metazoa > Chordata > Mammalia > Primates > Aotidae > Aotus > Aotus nancymaae. Next base: position 12,941,596 of record NW_026988420.1, read on the forward strand.
TTAAAACAGAACACTTCTAGTGGCAGTTTTATCTTTTTTCTATAGCAGGATTGTTTTGGGATTCAAATTGTTCCCAATTCAACAGTGTGCTGGAGTCTATGTTATCAAAAAATAATCTATAGTTGTTTATGTCCTCCATTTTACCCTTCTGTCATTAGCCGTGTCTCCCTCCAAGTTAGAGAGGCAGAAGATGAGGATGCCCTTTGAGTTAGTCAGTCTCAGTCTCCCGTTTGGTATTGGTGGTACCAGCATTTCAATACCTAATAAATTGAAAGCAAAAGAATGTACTTGAGAGAGATTCTTTCATTTGACTTCGCTCTACGGTTTTTACCTAAAATCCTTGATATTTTTCTTTACCACTATGGTATTTTAAAATACCATACTCACTTATTTGTGAGTATATTGCAAACATATTTTTTGCACCATAACATTGTATCTAGAAAACCTATAAAGATGCAGGGTTATCTGTTTTCTCACAAAGTTTCTGCACTTTCAATGTTTGTTGAGATTATTACTGGTTTAGTAGTCAGGTACTCAGAAGATAGAAAGTGAATCAAATTGAAGTTCCTTTTAAAAATAATGTATAACATGGAGCCATAAGCAAATATGTAATAGCTGTGTTTTTATCATGATTTGTATGTTTTATGTAGCTACACTATTTGTTTTCTCAGGTATCGGTTATATGGATTTATTTTCTCATAGCCATCTAGTTGTGTATATATTCTATTAACTTTAAAGATTTTATTCTGAATAATTATTTTATAGATTACTTTAAATTTATATATTTTGTTATTTCTTAATGGTTTTGGTTATTGTGATATATTAGAGGGGTTGAAATTAAAAATATATAAGTTTCAGATATAATTAGAATAAAATCATAATTTTATAAATAATTAAAAATTTTAAGAGTGAGAATAAATGGAATAATTAGAATAAATTCTAATAAACTTAGTAATTTTATATAATAAATACAATACTTATTTATAAAATTGTAAAGATCTTAATTCTAATTATATTATAAATAAAATATTTATTATACAACTATATTATATATTAAAAAATTATAAAATTAGAATTAAAGATTAGCATTTGTTATAATTTAGCCTTTTTCTCTGGAGTAATACATTCTATAACTCTTAAAATTAGAAATAAATTTTAAAAAGCAAAATTTATAATAATTTTAGACATAAAAATTATTATTATTACTATTATTTTGGCTACCTTAAGAGAGTCATAGTTAAAAGAATTATTTAAAAAAAATTGACCCGTTTTAGCCAGGCGCGGTGGCTCAAGCCTGTAATCCCAGCACTTTGGGAGGCCGAGGTGGGTGGATCATGAGGTCAAGAGATCGAGACCATCCTGGACAACATGGTGAAACCCCATCTCTACTAAAAATACAAAAAATTAGCTGGGCATGGTGGCACGTGCCTGTAATCCCAGCTACTCAGGAGGCTGAGGCAGGAGAATTGCCTGAACCCAGGAGGCGGAGGTTGCGGTGAGCCGAGATCATGCCATTGCACTCCAGCCTGGGTAACAAGAGCGAAACTCCATCTCAAAAAAAAAAAAAAAAAATTGACCCGTTTTAATTATTTAAAAACAAAAAACACATCAAATTTCCTTTACCATCTACAATTCAGTTATATCCAAACAGTCTAAGACTTAAAGAATTATTATAGAAATACTTAAATGTAAAATTCTCAGAGTAGACTTAACACTTGATTTATAATTTCGTAGCTTTATATATTTCTATTTTATATATTTTATACCTTTTAAAACAGATTTTTTTTTTAACAAAAAATGAAAATCTTTACCATGCTGATAGTGATTATTGAATGAATTTATGGATATACTCTACAATTTTCTCTGATACAAAGATCTGAATCTCTAACTTTCTTTAAAAATGTAATTTTTTTTTTTTATTTTCAGGAGAAGTATTACAAATGGAAGATGATCTGGTGATTTCATTTCAGTTAATGCTATGTGTCCTTGACTATTTTATTAAACTCTCACCTCCTGTGTTGCTCAAAGAACCATATAGTAAGTATTTAATTTATTCCCCTTTTACTTTCTCATTCAGCAGTTGCTTATTGAATATCTAGAGGGTACCAAACATGGTTCTAATGCTGAGAGACTGATAAAAAAGTAAATCAGACATGGACTTTGCCCATAAGTAGTGTAAGTTACGGAAGGAAAGATAAGACATGTAAACAGATGATTAGAGTATATGATAGAAAGTGGTCTGGGTCTGGGTCAAAATACAACAAATGCTGTGGAGGTTCAGGAGACAAGAAAGTTTTTCAGCTGTGGAAGACCAAAGAATACCATATAAAAGAAGTGGTATTTGAAATCAGCCTGGAAGAGTGGTTAGGATTCGGGAAGGGCATTCTCAGTAAAGATGTTGGGGGAGGGCATTTCCAGTAAAGAAAAGCAAGAGACAAGAAAAAGATATGAATGAAATTGCATGGGAAAGAGTGGCCTACTTTATAGGAACAGCTTAATTAAGTTTTTATTACTATTGGATATTGTAATAACTATGCTTTTTTTATATAAACTGTAACACATACTATTTCAGTGGATGATGAGATGGGAAGTATATTTAAATAAAAATAACTTGCTAATAAGATAGCATTAGGCAAGAATGAGTAAGGTATATATTTCTCTTAGCTTAGAATTGGTTCCTTTCATGGCCTCAAGAGTAAGATTTCAAAGTCACTTATTATATACGAAAAAATGTAAACTTAATTCGAACTAATTCATTGCTTCTGAAATGTTGAAAGTACTAATGCTAAAAATAACGGGTAACATGGAAGTTTCAAAGTGTTGTTGAAATGGGTAGAAGGCTGAAGCCTCATTAAACTTTGTGAACAAGAATTTAGTAGAAAAATGAAGGCTGGAGCAGAATTTTGAAAATATGTTGAACATAGCTTGGCAGAGAAGGCAGAAACCTTCATTTAGCGGAAACCACATGTAAAGAAAATAAAAAAGTTATATATGGAAAACAATAAATATGCTTCAAAGTTTCTCCTGAATTTTATAAATATACTTTATGTGCCCTTTCCCCACTTTTTTTCAATTTTATAACTTTAGTAAGTTGATGTTGGGTATTACTTTAGGTTGACAATCTTCGTTGTTTCAGATAATTCAAATGTACATTTGAATTCTCTAAGTGTTCTGTTTAAGAGAAATCAGCATGAGGTATTATTGAACTGACTGAATATGGTAACTGTTAATTAACTTTCGTTGTAGAGAATTTCAAATGAATACAAAAATAGATAGTAGTAAAATAAACCTTCATGTACTTATCATGTAACTTCAACAGATAACTTATAGTTAATCTGTCCCCTATTGCCTGCTCAGTTCCCCCAGCTGTATTATTTTGAAGCACATCTTTGCATACCATTTCATCCTTGTACATCTCAGTATGTATCTGTAAAAAATACTTTTTAAAAAAGCATAATTCACTGCTGTTTGTTATCACACCTAAAAATCAATAAATAGTGACTCGTTAATATTACTGGATATATAGAAAGTGCTCAGATTTTCTTGTAAAAATAATTTAAAATTTTTTTACAGGTTGAATCAGAATCTAAATAAGATTTATACTTTGTGATTGGTTGATATGTTTTAAAAACTCTTTTAAAAGTTCCTCTTCCATTCTTTTTTCTTTTTCTCCTTATAATTTATTTTTTAAATAATCGGATTGTCTTGAGTTTTCCACAGTGTAGTTTTTGCTGATCATATTCTGTATTATAGTTTAACGTGTTCCTCTGTCCTCTCAAATTTTTGTAAGTTGTTGGTTGGATCTAGAGGCAATACATACTTTTTATACTTAATCATCTGTAATATTTTTAATAGCTGAACATGTATTTAGTTTGGATTGGGAATGCTTAAAATAATCCAGGAGATTTTTTTATAATCATGGTTTATTATCATATTACTATATTTACTATAATATATTTTATACCTATCTTTTAAAGACATCATAATTTACTAAAACTTAAAATATTGTTTTTATGCTATGTTTAGAAATTGAATTTGGAAATATTTGCTAATTGTTTTTAAGACTCTAAGATAGACCACATTTTTTTCCTTCTGCAGACTAAGATACACTTAGATTTAGTTTGAAAGTTGGCTATTTCCACGCCTTCTCTTTGTATTTGTTTATAAGACTGTATTTTACCCAGTTCTTTTTGGGCTATTTGGGAGCAGAGGAGAAGAGGGATGTCAAATACTAATATTAGTGCATAATTCCTTGTAGATATAGATGAAATTACTATCCTTCTAATGAAACCAAATAAGTAAAAGTAATAGAATGTTACCAAGATTATTTTTGACCTAAGTTATAGTTAGAATACTTCATTATTTTATATGATAGAATGTAAAATTGTTCTTATCTAATTTACCCTTTTTACAGAAACAGCTGTTATACCCGTTAATGGTTCACCTCGAACACCCAGGCGAGGTCAGAACAGGAGTGCACGGATAGCCAAACAACTAGAAAATGATACAAGAATTATTGAAGTTCTCTGTAAAGAACACGAATGTAATATAGATGAGGTAATTTAACTTTATGATTTCTTTAAAACAAAGTAAATTTAGATGTAAGTTCTCCCTAACAGTATTTACTTCTTTTGCGATGAGGATGTTTTTTTATAATTAGTGCTCTTTTGCAGTTGCAAAATATTTAGAAAAAATTCAGTTACTTTGATTTTAAAGAGAGTAGCTCCCTCACTCTGGAATTACTGAAAAGTATATAATCAAGACAATAGTTTTCAAATGTAGTTGTTTTTTTAATTCTTCTGAGGTTACTGATACCCCTAATGTTTTAAAATACCCTGCCAAGGCTCAATGTGGTGACTCATACCTGTAATCCTAGCCTTTTCGGGGGGCCAAAGTGGGAGGATTTCTTGAGGCCAGGAGTTCTAGACCAGCCTGAGCAACATAGCGAGACTCCGTCTCTACAAAATATATATTTTAAAAAATTAGCTGGTCATGGTGGTGTGTGCCTGTAGTCCCAGCTACTTGGGAGACTGAGGCAAGAGTATTCCTTGAGCCCAGAAGTTTGAGCTTACAGTGAGTTATGATGGCACCACTGTAATCCAGCCTGGGTGCCAGAGTGAGACTGTGTCTCTAAAAATGAACAAACAAACAAACAATCAATCAAACAAACTAAAAAAGCCCTGCTTAGAAAACTCTAGTGCTCTACTGTTTTGGTTCAGTGATAAGTGATACCAACATTAAATTTGTTTGGCTTTCTATAATTACTCTTTCTAAATATTATAGCACATAAGGGCTGGAGAATACATGTGAATACCCAGGAATTACTTACCTTGTTCATACAATCTGGATGTTAGAAGGAATCTTACAAATAATGTGTTCAATCTCCTTTTTATAATGAGTAAACAAGCTTCCAGGGACTGATAGCTTATTATTAACAGAGTCTACATTAGACTTTGGGATATCTGGTATTAGTTCTTCTTTCCATCTTACCATACAGTTTTTCTCATAGTTTGTTGTATTGTCCACAATCACTACCACCAGATAGCAGTAAAAAAAAAATGTTACTTCTTTGAAATTTCTCTGTCAATACTGGGAAGGAATGGGAGTGTGGTCCCAAAATCTAGTTTAAGAAGTATTAGAATGATTTATAAAGATATGTCATAGTTTTAGCACTATGACTTACTAATTTCAACAAATATACAGTTGACTCTTGAATAACACAGGTTTGAACTGCATGGGTCCCCTTATACACAGGTTTATTTAATTAAATATACTAGAAAAATTTTTGAAGATTTGCAATAATTTGAAAAAATTTGCCACAAACCATGTAACCTAGAAATACTGAAACAAATTAAGAAAAAGGCGTATCATAAATGCATAAAATATATGTAGATACTAGTCTATTTTATAATTTACTATACCATAAAATAAATACAAATCTATTATAAAAAGTTAAAATTTACGTTCCTTGTTAGTTGTATTCCTAGGTATTTTATTCTCTTTGTAGCAATTGTGAATGGCAGTTCGTTCTTGATTTGGCTCTCTTTATGTCTATTATTGGTGTATAGGAATGCTTGTGATTTTTGCACATTGATTTTGTATCCTGAGACTTTGCTGAAGTTGCTTATCAGTTTCAGGAGATTTTGGGCTGAGATGATAGGGTCTTCTAGATATACAATCATGTCGTCTGCAAATAGAGACAATTTGACTTCCTCCTTTCCTAATTGAATACCCTTTATTTCTTTTTCTTGTCTGATTGCTCTGGCTAGAACTTCCAGTACTATATTGAACAGGAGTGGTGAGAGAGGGCATCCTTGTCTAGTGCCCGATTTCAAAGGGAATGCTTCCAGTTTTTGCCCATTCAGTATGATATTGGCTGTTGGTTTGTCATAAATAGCTTTTATTATTTTGAGGTACGTTCCGTCGATACCTAGTTTATTGAGAGTTTTTAGCATAAAGGGCTGTTGAATTTTGTCGAAGGCCTTCTCTGCATCAATTGAGATAATCATGTGGTTTTTGTCTTTGGTTCTGTTTATGTGGTGAATTACATTTATAGACTTGCGTATATTGAACCAGCCTTGCATCCCCGGGATGAATCCTACTTGATCATGGTGGATAAGCTTTTTGATGTGCTGTTGCAATCGGCTTGCCAGTATTTTATTGAAAATTTTTGCAGCCTACCCATCTGACAAAGGGCTGATATCCAGAATTTACAACGAGCTAAAAAAGATTTACAAGAAAAAAACAAACAAGCCCATTCAAAAATGGGCGAAGGATATGAACAGATACTTTACAAAAGAAGACATACAAGAGGCCAACAAACATATGAAAAAATGCTCATCATCACTGGTCATTAGAGAAATGCAAATCAAAACTACATTGAGATACCATCTCACGCCAGTTAGAATGGCGATCATTAAAAAATCTGGAGAAAATAGATGCTGGAGAGGATGTGGAGAAATAGGAACACTTTTACACTGTTGGTGGGAGTGTAAATTAGTTCAACCACTGTGGAAAATAGTGTGGCGATTCCTCAAGGACCTAGAAATAGAAATTCCATTTGACCCAGCAATCCCATTACTGGGCATATATCCAAAGGATTATAAATCATTCTACTATAAGGACACATGCACACGAATGTTCATTGCAGCACAGTTTACAATAGCAAAGACCTGGAACCAACCCAAATGCCCATCGATGATAGACTGGACAGGAAAAATGTGGCATATATACACCATGGAATATTATGCAGCCATTAAAAATGAGGAGTTCGCGTCCTTTGTAGGGACATGGATGAACCTGGAAACCATCATTCTCAGCAAACTGACACAAGAACACAAAACCAAACACCACATGTTCTCACTCATAGGAGGGTGTTGAACAAGGAGAACACATGGACACAGGGAGGGGAGCACTATACACTGGGGTCTGTTGTGGGGGAGTGGGGGGGACAGCGGGGGGGGGAGTTGGGGAGGGATAGCATGGGGAGAAATGCCAGATATGGGTGAGGGGGAGGGAGGCAGCAAATCACACTGCCATGAATGCACCTATGCAACAACTTTGCATGTTTTTCACATGTACCCCAAAACCTAAAATGCAATAAAAAAAAAAAAAAAAAAGTTAAAATTTATCAAAACGTACACAAACACAGACTGTACATGGTGCCATTTGCAATTATGAGAAATGTGAATGAACATAAAGATGCAATTAGTCATAAAATTAACTAGTCCATATTGTACTATTGTAATAATTTTGTAGCCTGTTGCTATTGCAGTAAGCTCATGTTGTATCCACTTTAAAAGCTGCCATGTGACACTAATCATCTCCATGTGAGCAGTTCATCTCTCCAGTAAATTGCATATTGCAATATAAAGTGAACTCTTAAGGTTCTTACTATTTTTTATCATGTTTAGTGCAATACCATAAACTTTGAATAACACCATGGGACCCATAAGGAGTTGCACTAGTGATGCTGGAAGAACTCAAAAGAAGCAGAGAAAAATTATGACATTACAAGAAAAAGTTGAATTGCTTGATAGGTACTGTAGATTGAGGTCTGTAGCTGCAGTTCCCTGCTGTTTCAGAGAGATGATTTTTATTAACAGATTACATAAACTTACTGTAAATGTATTTTCTCACCATTTTCCTAATATTTTCTTTTCTCTATCATAAGAAGATGGTATATATAGTATGTCTGTATAGTACATATACAAAATATATGTGAATTGAATCTTTGTCATTGATTGGCTTCCAGTCAACAGCAGGCTGTTAAATTTTGGGTACTCAGAAGTAATCTATAGGCCCGTAGTCTCAGCTGCTTGGGAGACTGAGGTGGAAGGATGGTTTGAGCCCAAGAGTTCGAAACTGTAATGCATGTGATGGCACCTGTGAACAGCCACTACACTCCAGCCTGGGCAATATAGAGAGACCCCGTCTCTAAAAAATTAATAAAAAATAAAAAATTTATACACATATTTTTTACTGCATGGGGGGGTTGACACATTTAACCCCTGCATTGTTTGCATTGTTCAAGAGTCAACTGTGTATAGATACAAATATATCAACTTTATATATTCTAAAAAAGAAATTCTGGAAAAGAAAATATTTATTATGTAGAAGTATTGATAGTGCATATAAATATACTTATATACACATAAATATATATGCTTTCTTTTCTAAATTACAAATTATCTTTGCAAATAAGCTGACAAATGTAGTTGAAATATTTCTTTTTACTCTGGTTTTATTGCTTATTTGTAAGATATTGAATAGTAGTAAATGTAGTTTTCTGTTTCCTGATTGTTAATTATCTGGATTTCAGAACTACTTGAAAATTTTCATTTTTAAGATTAGGAATATACCACTTTTCTACTTTTCATTTTAAAGAATTTCTTATAATTTAGAATCTTCATAGTTATGATTTTTAAAGTACAGTCAGTTAAAAACTTAAGTCAGTTAAAGGTGGTATTTTAATTGACACTTGATTGACTACATATTGCACTTACGGTTATATAACTATTGGTTAGTCATTCTGATTGGTTAATTTATGATATTATATGGTTTATATATAATTTATGGTTTACATAGCTAATATATAATTAATTGGTTAGTTTATGGTTATATAACTTGGTTAGTCGTGCTAATTGGTTAATTAGAACTATTCACTTTATACATATTCTAGGTAAATGGGAGTTAACTAGGAAACAAGACTAATAGTATTTCAGAGGCTTAATTCTTACAACTTATTTGGGAAATAGAGGTAGGAGCTGATATTAAATTATTCTCACCTTAGTAAATGTAGACTCCAAGTTTGGAAAAGGAAGATAAATAAAGAAAAGCAAATTGTTTAAAATTCCGTTAACATATTGCAAGTGTAAAATGGCCAGGAATATAAATCCAGGTTTTTTGAGTGTGTGTGTATGATTTTTTAAAGATCCATGTTAAGTATTGGATGCTTTTGCATGTAACCATATATACTCCCACAAAACATTTTTATTTTTAATTTTTTGATAGAAAACAATGTTTTATTATCAAAGAGTAGGTAAATATTTCTTAATCAGGTCACAAAACCCACAGCCTATAAAGGAAACAATTAATAAATTTAAGTACATGAAAATTAAGAAGTTTTCTCTATCAGAAGGTACCACTAAATAGAGTTACTTGGATTTGAAATGAATTATTGGGTATTTAATTTTGGGTGTGAAATTATTTTGTTAAATGTATGCTTAAAAATTGACTTGATATTTCCTGAGCAGATTTCAGATGACCTATGAGTGAAATGTCCAAAAATACACTTTAGCGAGAAATCAGAGGCAATGTAGAAAAGTGGAAAGAGTGTTGGCTTTGATGGCAGACAGATTGGATTTTAATTCAAACTCTGCCATGAGTCAAGTTGCTTAATTTTTTTTGTGTCCTGTCTTTTGATCATTTGTTAAACATGGAATATTGAAATTGGTTTCAATGGATTCTCTTCCTATAAATCCCATTTCTTTTAACAGCTTTCTACTACCTTCACATGCATTGAAAAGTAAATAATTGAATTATAAATATTACACTATCTCGAATGGATGTTATTGATCAAATGTTAATTAACACTTTCATTCAAGTGTTAATAGTGACAGAGATTAGTTTTTTTTTTTAATTTTAATGATCATATTGTAACTTCATCTTTTTCAGGTGAAAAATGTTTATTTCAAAAATTTTATACCTTTTATGAATTCTCTTGGACTTGTAACATCTAATGGACTTCCAGAGGTAATCTGAAAGCAAATTTAATAAAATATTAATGTTTTGAGTCTGTGGAGGGGGAATAATTGTCTAACTTTCTTAGATTAATTTACTGTATATCAGAATTTTTTTTGCCCAAGAAGAATCTAGCCAAGTAGAATTGTGGTGAAACTAACTTTTATATTGTAACAAAAAGCTATTGAGCATATAATCAAATGTAGTAGCATCATTTTGTAATTTGTACTGTAAATCAATCTTTATTGAATTTTTTTCAAAAATCAAAGTGTAGACTTTTAAATTTCTAAATATCATTAGATAGCTGAATATTAATAGCTAAATATACACAGTTAAATTTGCTTTGGTAAGCATAGTTAAGTGTAGGATCCACGATTAATGCCATCAACATTATCGACATTACTGTATTGTGGAACATCTCTTTTGAGGATTTTTAAGAACTACTTAATTGAAAATACAAATGTATTTGTTGAAATGATTGTGACTATTACAGAAGTGCTTTACCTTAGTGATATTCCATTCAACTATCTGTTTTGTTTCACATTTTGCTTCAAATGTCTTTCCAGTGAGAATAGAATAACTGAGAGCTTTGCATGGTAAGGTGAAATATGTGGAGAAAAGGATGCTGTGATAAATGATGAAGAACAAACCAGTGTTTTAGAAGCACCTTGTATTAGTCACTGTGACCAAAAGGCATGAAATGAAATAGCTGGACAGCTAATTCTATGACCTGAATTGATAGCTAGTTTTTGAATTAATTAATTAATTCGAATATTTTTTGAATGCTTAATATATGTCAGGCATGTGCTAGATACTATGGATACAGAGATTTCACACTTAGTCACTGTCCTTAAAGTGCTTGTGGGAGAGGCTGACAAAGAAATAGAATATTACAGGAGTCTACAAGAGTGTGATAAAAGTATGCACAGAGTTCTGTGATATTTCAAAGGAGAGCTACCTAATCCAAACTGGGGGCAGATAGGTTTTGTGGAAAATAGTTTAGAGGTGATGTGATTTTAGAACTGAGTAAGCATTACAGGAATAGCATTTCCAGGGACTGGACATTGTAAATTCAAAGGTGCAGTGATGTGAGTGTGGTCTGATTAGTGAACTCTAAGTAATTCATTAAGATTTGGATATGGGGCAGAACAGTTAAAATATGGTACTGAAGAGGCAAGAAGGGACCAAATTTCATATTAATGAGTCTTGTTACCACTTTTGGTACCAAAAAATAGGCTGTTTGTAACGTTAAAATCTTTTGTGGCAATCTTTTTTTTTCTTTAAAATGATTACAATTTTAATATAAACCTTAAGAGTAATTTTGCTTTTTCTCCAGTATTTGACATAATATAGATGACTGATAATTAGTGCCTCATTTAGTTAGGGCAAGAATAATGATTAAACTTTATCAAGCACGGATTACTGTTCTAATACATTTTATGAATATTAATGAAAAGTTTGAATTTAATTGTGTTTCTTCCTATCCTTTTAGAATGCAATTTTACTTCTCTCAGGTTGGAATCACTTTGGCATTAAAAGTCCAGTAGAAGCCATGCCAATAGTTTTCTCTTGGGCATTGGTTTTTAAAGTATGTTTAGAAAATTCTGTATCAGAACTGATGAAAGATTTATAAATTCTAGCAATTGAAAAAGTGTCTAAGATTGGGAATATATTGTGCAAGTGTGTCAGTTGGACTGATAAATTGAGCTAATTTTCTTGCCCAGGATACTTAACTGAAGGGTACTGGAGTGAACCAAAGAGTTTAGAAAACATTGGCAGACTATGTAATCAAGAGGATTTGCATCAATGTTTGAAAAAATATTTTATATTGATAAACATAAAAGATTAGAAGTAGGCCAGGCCCAGTGGCTCACGCCCATAATCCTAGCACTTTGGGAGGCCGAGGTGGGTGGATCACCTGAGGTCAGCAGTTGGAGACTAGCCTGGCCAACATGGTGAAACTCCATCTCTACTAAAAATACAAAATTAGCCGGGTGTGGTAGTGGGCACCTATAATCCCAGCTACTTGGGTGCCTGAGGCAGGAGAATCGTTTGGATGTGGGAGGCGGAAGTTGCAATGAGCTGAGATCATGGCGCCGCACTCTAGCCTGGGCAAGAGTGAAACTCCATCTCAAAAAAAAGAAAAAGATGAAAAAGTAAAGCATATATGGGATGTTTGGAGAATCCTGGCAGTAAAGCGGTTATAATAATACCTATTTTTATCTTGGGTACTGTTTTGTAGCATTGGCTATCTTTGTCTACATAAAATTCTAATAAATGTGTTGTATGCATGAAATAGACCTGAAATCAAAGTTTAAAAAATGTTGCAATTTTCTGTACTTCACTTTTAGATAGACCTTATTTATATTGCATGTGAACTCAGTCTACACTGTAAAATTACATGTATATTGTACAAAAATTCTTTAATGAAATCTGTGCCTCTGTGTGCTGAGAGATGTAATGACATGTGAAGGATAATTGTCAGTGATTTTTTTCTTTTGAGGTTGAAAGTCTGTCTAAACGATATGAAGAAATTTATCTTAAAAATAAAGATCTAGATGCAAGATTATTTTTGGATCATGATAAAACTCTTCAGACTGATTCTATAGACAGGTATTACACATGGTATATTTGATTGATTTACTTTTGATATAGGTTGATACTGATCTAAGTAGATAATATAGTTTTTTAGTTAACTTAGCGACCTTTAAATATCATTTATAGTAAATTACTTGCAAACATCTTTATACAAAGAAAAGGTTAACAGTATTTTAAGCATATAACTTATCTACAAATACAGATTTAATGTGAATTGTGTATCCTATAACAGTTACCTTCTTGAATGTAATTTTTAAAAATGTGCACCAAAAGATAATGGCTAAAGTAATTAATTTCTTCAAATAGTGGTCTCTATCTTATTTCTATCCTTTCATATACTATCGCCTGCCTGGTGTATTTAAAAAAGTGTAGTCTCTTTTATTATCCTGTAGAAACCTAAAATTGGAATGGTTGAGAGTGATTATTAAAATTTTTGACTCAAGTAAAGTTAATTTTGTGTCATTAACATGAACTCTTTTAATATAAAACTGAAAATATGTATAATTTAGAAATTAAACAGTAAAATGTTTTTAGTTTTATTTAAGTGGAAATAAGCTTTTTACAAGGAATAATGCACTGAAAAACTTGAGTTTTAATGCTTTTTACTACTGAACAACTTGGTTATCAATAACACCAGGGAGAAAGCATCTGACTTTCACTTTAGAAAAAATACTTAATGAGGCCGGGCGCGGTGGCTCAAGCCTGTAATCCCAGCACTTTGGGAGGCCGAGGCGGGTGGATCACGAGGTCAAGAGATCGAGACCATCTTGGTCAACATGGTGAAACCCCGTCTCTACTAATACAAAAAAAAAAAAAATTAGCTGGGCACGGTGGCGCGTGCCTGTAATCCCAGCTACTCAGGAGGCTGAGGCAGGAGAATTGCCTGAACCCAGGAGGCGGAGATTGCGGTGAGCCGAGATCGCGCCATTGCGCTCCAGCCTGAGTATCAAGAGCGAAACTCCGTCTCAAAAAAAAAAAAAAAAAAAAAAATACTTAATGATTGGTATACCTTTTTTGTCATAAACATAATGGAAAGAAACCCATAATTAAAAACAATAGTGAAAAAGATTTTATTTAAGCAACAGTTGGGTCATCTATTTCCTATCATGTCTATTATTGAGTTATCATTTTATATGATTTTATGAAACACCAGAAGTATTATACTGCTTTTTTGATGCATGAAGCACAAAATATAAATTTTCAGTATGTGACTGACTTCGCTTATCGTTATTTAGTTTTGAAGCACAGAGAACACCACGAAAAAGTAACCTTGATGAAGAGGTGAATGTGATTTCTCCACACACTCCAGTTAGGTATGAATTTTCCTACTTTTAATTATATTATAATTTTTTTATTCATTGCTTTATAATGCTTCATATTTGTTTACATGTTTCTTTATGTATTCATACATACATGTAAGAAATATATATTGAAGGCCGAGTGTGGTGGGTCATACCTGTAATCCTAGCACTTTGGGAGGCCAAGGTGGGCAAATTACCTGAGGACAGGAGTTTGAGACCAGCCTAGCCAACATGGTGAAACCCCATCTCTACTAAAAATACAAAAATTAGCCCCAGGTGGTGGCATGCGCCTGTAATCCCAGCTGCTTGGGAGGCTGAGGCAGGAGAATCGCTAGAACCCAGGAGGCAGAAGTTGCAGTGAGCCAACATTGCAACATTGCACTCCAGCCTGGGTGACAAGAGTGAAATTCTGTCTCAAAAAAAAAGGGAAAAAAAATGTATATATAATGTTTGTGTGCTGGGCATTTTACTAGTTGCTTAAGATACAGATATTGTACCTAGTTTTGTCTGTCCTTAAGGAACATAACCTAAAATAGGAATGTATTCCATTTCAGTAAATGAAAAAGAAATAAAGTATCACTGTTTGATCTGCATACAATCTTAAAGGAGTAGAACTATTTTTTATGTCTTTTTCCTCACTCACTTCCTACATCAAAATCTATTATCAAGGCTTATTGAATAATCTACCTCTAAAATATTTCCTGAGTCCATCTACTTCTCTCCATTTCTGCTCTCACAACTCTTGTCCAAGACATCTTTCTCTTTCTCTTGGATTTTTTTGCAATAGCCTACTACCTGATCTTACTGCTTCTGGTCTCATCACACTTCCTGTTTCCTCAAATCTATTCTCCACAATGCCCCCAGAATTTCTCCTAGAAATGTATATCAGTTTTGTTCACTTTGCTGTTAAAACCCTCTGACTGCTTTCCATTGCAATTGGTATACAATGCAAATTCCTCAACAATGCCTGAAAGACCTTATATGATCTGGTTTCTGTTGCCTCTCCAACCTCATCTTGTTTTCTTTCTCATTCTGCATTAGCCACACGTTGGCTTTCTTTCATTTTCTTGGGCTTTCCAAGTTTTTTTGTACTTTGAAAACCCTCATACTTGATAATCCCTCTTCTTGAAACTCTTCCTTCTTTTCTTTCCATGGATTACTAACTGTTACTCTTCATTCAGCACGAATATTGCTTTTGAAAAGATATTTCTCTCTGAAGTATCTTATTATTTCTCATAGCATCCTGTTCTATTCCTTTATAGCATGTATCCCAATTCGTTTTGACAGATTCATTTGTGTTTGCTTGTTTTTTGCTAATACCCAAAATAGCCTTTAAATTCCATATCACAGAGCCCATGACTTTTTTGTTGACTATCTAATAATTAGGGCCTGTCCTAATACTTGGTACATAGTAGGTAATCAGTAATATATTTCAAATGACTGTATAGATGTATAAATGAATGCATTTTCATATAAGTATAGTATATATTTATAAACAAGCTAATGAGATGACGCAGAAGGGACTATAAAGCAATGTCTGAACTGAATTTTGAAACACGTAAAGGCCTATGTCACAGGATAAAGATTTTAGGGAGTGGGAACAGCATGTGCAAAGGAATGGAAGTATGAAACACGAAAGTGGAGAAAACTGCTGTCACACAGAAGACTACTGTGACCAAATGTGGTGAATTTTTCATCACTGAGTAACAAGCAATCAGTTCTGCAGCAATCACCAGCTGGGTGTCCTCTAATTTATTTCTGATACTGTTTACCTGGAGATAGTCTCAGATCACACAGGTTGAGAGCTCAGACCCCAAAACTACCCCCACCTTCAGATACCAGTTGCAAGTCTGGGTTTTTGGATCTTCTGACCAAAGGGCTTCAAGTTGGGGTTCCCATGACACCTCTTGAGTTTGATTAATTTGCTGGAGTGGTTCACAAAACTCAGGGGAACACTTAATGTTTACTGGTTTATTATAAAGATATTAGGGATACAGATGTAAAGATACATAAGCTGAGGTATGGGGGATGGGACAGGAAGCTTCTATGCCCTCCCTGGGCAGGCAGCTGTCCAGGAACCTCCACGTGTTCAGCTATCTGGAAGTTCTCTGAACCCTCCCCTTTTGGGTTTTTATGGATGCTTCATTGCATAGGCATGATAGATTAAATCATTGGCTATCGATTATCAACCTAACCTTCAGCTTCCCTCCCCTCCCCAGAGGTTGGGGGTGTGGGGCTGAAGGCTCCAACCCTCTAACTCTGTCTGGTCTTTCTAGTGACTAGCCCCCATCCAGAAGCTTCCTAGGGGCTGCCAGCCATCAGTCAATTCATTAGCACACAAAAAGATATCACTAGAGTTTCTAAGAATTTTAGGGGTTGTGTGTCAGGATATGGGGTCAAAGACCAAACATGTGTTTCACAATATCACACAACACAATGTATCTGGGGAACTATTAGCAGCTGTGTATTGATTGACTGTAAAATGAGTGTAGGAAGTCACAGGAGAGGAGAGTGGGTACTAGATATGAAGGGCCTTATATGCCGTACTCACAAATTTGGACTGTAGCATGTGCATGCTATAGCCTGTGCTATAAATGGATATTAAGCAGAAGTAAGGATAAAATCAGACATAATTTTTGCAAGTTCACATGGTAATAGTTTGTTGGGGGGATAGACTGAGAATAAGAAAGAGTGAGGAATAGACCTATCAATCTGCCTCAGTGGTTCTTAATCAGGTGTGCAAATTAGAATAACGTGAGGAAGTTTTTTTTTTTTTTCTTTTTAAAAGTTGTGTGTCCCATTCCGCTGAGGAATGTGCCTAGGCCTTACCACTGCAGACATAGTGTGTGAAAATCTCTGGACTTGTCTATTGCAGCAGTGTAGTTGAGAGGTTTTAAAGATCTGAACCAATGGTAGTGGTGACAATGAAGGAGCAATAACAGATTTGATAAATATTTGATGTATTCATACTTAGAATATTGTTCTTAAGGCATTTCTGAAGAAGATATCTAGTAATCTAGGATAGCCTTTTATAGATTTGGGAATCGTCACGGGAGTTAAAACCGTAAAAATAAATGAGATTGCTTGAAGTGAGGGTGTATCATGGCAAGAGTGGGTGGCTAAGGGCTGAAGCCTAAGGAATGCTAGCATTAAGGACTAGATAGAAGTTGTTAGGTTCTAAAGCAGGAGCCCCAGCTCCCAGGCCAGGGACCAGTCTGTGTCCCATTAGGAACCGGGCCATACAGCAGGAAGTGAGTGGTGGGCAGGCAAGCATTACTGCCTGAAGTCTACCTCCTGTCAGATGAGCGGTGGGAACTGCTGTTCTAGAGAATGGGAAAGTATGGTTGGGGAGCCCAGATAGTGAAGCCAAGAAAGCTGAGGGAGGGAAGGAGTTTCATTAAGAGCAAGTGTTTCTTTAACAGTGTCAAATGCTTCAAGGAAGGTTAAGTATTAGAACAAATGAGAAAAGTTTTGTTTTTACCAGTTGGTCATTTGTGGCTTTAATCACTGTAGGTTAGATATGATTAGTGGACACAGAAGCGTATAAAAGCCTCATTGCAATATATTTGAAAGGTGAGGCTGGTGTGGTGGCTCACGCCTGTAATCCCAGCACTTTGGGAGGCCAAGGCGGGTGGATCACCTGAGGACAGGAGTTCAAAACCAGCCTGGGCAACATGGCGAAACCCCATCTCTACTAAAAATACAAAAATTAGCCAGATGTGGTGGTGGGTGCTTGTAATCCCAGCTACTCAGGAGACTAAGGCAGGAGAATCACTTGAACCCAGGAAGTGGAGGTTATAGTGAGCCAAGATCGCACCACTGCACCCCAGCCTGGGTGACAGAGCAAGACTCCTTCTCAAAAAAAAAAGGAAAAAAAAAAAAAAAAGAAAGGTGAGAAAGTGTAAATACTGGTTTAGCCATGCTTAGCTGAGAACACTGAGCATATTTTACTAAGTGATAGTTGAGGATCTTTTCAGCTGTAAACATTCTACAGTTCTTTGCATAATTAAATTGTCCCAGATGTTCACCTACTCCAGAATTGTAACATTGATATTTACCATATATCCCACACATATGCACACACAGAAAATTATAGAATCAATGGGATCTTAGGAGATTGACCTAATTTTATGCTTTGAAAATGGTGACTTTTAAATGTATCCAGGATCTTAGTATCCTTTCTTCCTGAAGATCTCTGTAAAGAAGAATCATCTGATTCTTTACTTGAGTCGCTAAATATCTTACTGTCTTTAGTTTGAAAGTGTTTAATATTTGATTGTAGCAATGTTTTCTTGAAACAATACCATTTTGTTGCCAGTTTATATAGTTTATCCTAAAAATAATGCCACTATTTCGTTCATACATAGTTTTATTGGTAAGTAATTATATCCATTCTATAGCTATAAACTTATCGGTTGTGAATACATATTTTCCTAAAGATTTAAGCAAAATGTAATTTCTTATAAACCACAGTCTTATTTCAGGGGACATAAAGTTAAGTGGGAGGCAGTGTATTTAAAGATACGTTTAACTTGGGAGATAGATAACATTTGATTTTTTCATTTTTTCATTTTTTCCCTCCCTTCATTGCTTAACACATCTTTCTATTTTTTCCCCTCTAGGACTGTTATGAACACTATCCAACAATTAATGATGATTTTAAATTCAGCAAGTGATCAGCCATCAGAAAATCTGATTTCCTATTTTAACGTAAGCCAAATGTGAAACATTATTTATTGTAATATATTGGCAAAGAAACTTGAAATTAAAAGTTAAAGTACTAAGTTGTTTTTAAAACACTTATCTCCTATGTAAAATGTAGTTATTCATAATCTTTTCTTGTTTTTTTAATCCTACAAATTAGATATTATTAGTAGCATTGTTTCATTTATACAGTGTTATTTAAAAAATTTTTATGTCTACCTATTTGCCTTACTCACCATTCTTGCAACTTATGCCTCACTTCTTAGATAAATTTTTTTCTTCTTCAGATACATCCTTTGATCAATACTTTAGTGGTATTAATTTGGGATGAACTTTTTGAGGTTTTGTTTTGTTTTGTTGGTCTGAAATTTTCTTTACCCTTATTTTTTGTGAATAGCTTTGCTGGATCTTCAATTCCATGGTTGACATTTACTTTTTAAACTCTTATAAGTTAAAAGATACTACATTCCATGGATCCCATTTTTGCTAATTAAAAAGTCTTCTGTCAATCAATCTAATTGTTATTCCTTTATAGTTAATCCATCGTTTTTTCTCTGGCTACTTTTAAGATCCTTTCTTCGAATGTAGTGTTAGATAGTACTTAACATTCCCCATACCCCTACAATCTTTTTAATCCAATATTTGACCCATTTTTATTTACAATTCTTACCTGTGAGCATTGTAGTTTGCAACTCCTGATAGACCCTGAGTTTAATATCTGAAGGCATCTGCTACCGTCTCTACCCTGAAGACAAGGAGAGAGAAAGAGAGAGAATGAAACTATCATCTATATTGCTTGCCTACTCCTTCACTCATTATTTAAACTCAGATGAGGGTTGGGACCCACTGAAATGCTCATCCACTGAAATTGAACATAGGGCCAGGAGACCTATTAAAATTTGACTAATTTCAGCAACTGTGCTTTTTGTAGTTGTTAACAATTCATTCGTTGCCATAATCTGCCTGTGATTTTGTCATAATCTGTTGTCATCTCTTGCTATGTTCCCCTAGGAATTAGCAAAGTAATTTCTGTCATAATCATAATTGTTTTGGCTCAGAATTGATTTTGTTTGTCCAACATACATAAAGTTGCTTTTGTTTATGAGTTATCTATAGCACAAGAGCATATGCCAAAACATATGTACCCAATTACTTAAACCTTTTAGCAAGAGAGAATGAAAGAATTTAAAAGAGTGATAAGCTCTTTCTTCTGATATCATTTTGAATACTTTCTCCAATATTTGGAGTATGTAGGAGCTCTTTTTTATTTTAAAATACTTGTGCCCCAAAGACTTTTTTTTTTAAACTTGGAAACTATATGATCTTTATTTATGTTTTTATATAGTTTCTTAACCCTCACTCCCCTCATTCCCTATTCCCTCCTCCCTCTAGTAGTCCCCAGTGTCTATTGTTGCCTTCTTTATGCCCATGAGTACCCGATATTTAGCTCCCACTTATTAGTGAGAACATACAGTATTTGGTTTTCTCTTTCTATTAATTTGTTTAGGATAATGACCTCCAGCTACATCCATGTGACTGCAAAGGGCATGATTTCGTTCTTTTTATGACTGTATAATACTCCATGGTGTATAAGTACCACATTTTGTTTATCCAATCCATCATTGATGGGCACCTAGGTTAATTCTATGTCTTTGCTATTGTGAATAGCACAGCAGTGAACATATGAGTGCATGTGAAAGACATTTTCCAGAGCTCAATTTAAAGCTTAACTTTTAATTAAGCTTAAAAGCTTAATTATGTAGATGATAAGCTGCATATCTCAAAGTGAATATGTCTTGATGGTCATTATGCTTTTCCTTCATTTTACTTCTTTATTAGTTCAAGTTTCTTCATTTTTAAAATTAATGCCATCTTCCCTCCATGTAAAATCTTAGAAGCTATGAACATTTTAATGGACATTTTGGCAACAATTCTTTTATGACAGGAAATGCTTGCTATATGTTTCTAAGATTTGTGTGCTGGTTTTTTTTTCAGGAATATAGAATTACTGATATTCTAGAATGTGAAAATGTTGAAAGACAATGCACATTACAAAGAAAATTATAATCTTAATTTTACTTTATTTTTTTTGAGACAAAGTTTCACTCTGTTACCTAGGCTGGAGTGCAGTGGCACAATCTTGGCTCACTACAACCTCCACCTCCTGGGTTCAGGTGATTCTTGTGCCTCATCCTCCCAAGTAGCTGGGATTACAGGAGCCTGCCACCACATCCAGCTAATTATTGTAATTTTTGCAGAGATGGTGTACAATGTTTCCCAGGCTGGTCTTGAACTCCAGACCTCAGGTGATCTTACCACCTCAGGTTTCCCAAAGTGCTGGGA
The DNA here is from genome assembly GCF_030222135.1 of Aotus nancymaae. Classification (NCBI taxonomy): domain Eukaryota; kingdom Metazoa; phylum Chordata; class Mammalia; order Primates; family Aotidae; genus Aotus; species Aotus nancymaae. Next base: position 12,962,784 of record NW_026988420.1, read on the forward strand.
TAACAGGCATGAGCCACTGTGCCTGGCCATAATCTTAATTTTAGAAACTTTATTTTCTAATGTACATTTTGAATGTGTTCTATGTAGAAAGGATAAAAAAATAGAATAAATCTCTGTAGCTGGTGAGAATCATGGTGTGATTACTTTTAATATATCATAATATGAATTATATATTATCATATGCATTTTAATACATCATCTTATGATGTGTTTTCATTATTAAAGTTGAATAGCCTCACTCCAAATGATACATGTGTTGGAACTTCTTTTGCAACTATTTCCCTAGCTTGTATTTCTGAAAATGTAATTAAATGATTTAGCTAATTCGTAACTCTTTCAAAGCACATTTTAAAATTAGGAAATGAGGCGGGCACAATGGCTCATACCTGTAATCCCGAGGCCGAGGTGGGTGGATCATCTGAAGTCAGGAGTTTGAGACCAGCCTGGCCAACATAATGAAACTCCATCTCTACTAAAAATATAAAAATTAGACAGGCATGGTGGCACATGCCTGTAATCTCAGCTACACAGGAGGCTGAGGCAGGAAAATCACTTGAACTTGGGAGGAAGAGGTTTCAGTGAGCTGAGATCATGCCATTGCACTCCAGCCTGAGTGACAGAGTGAGACTTGATCTCAAAAAAAAAAAAAATTAGGAAATGGTATCAAGTTCAGGTCTTGGTTTTATTTCATTTGCTTTTTTGGAAGCAACATCCATCCCAATATAACTCTTAATTGAAGACATTTTATGAGAATGTGTGAGGCTCTTTTTGATTGATGGAAAACTTAACAAAGTTGCTCTTCTCTAGCCTAGTGGCAGAAAATTTAGATTAGGGTTTTTTAGTTGTACTCTAGTATTTTTTGGTCATTAACATTCAGTGAAATTATATTGTCTGCTTACGTTCAGTAGTTGTGTTTACCTAGTTATTATGGAAGTGTTTCCACAGTTTTATAAACAATTTTAAAAGTCATATATTATGGAGCAGAAAATATTAATTCTGATGACACAGTATCCTTGACATTGATTTCCATTTTTATCTCCTAAAGAACTGCACAGTTAATCCAAAAGAAAGTATACTGAAAAGAGTGAAGGATATTGGATACATCTTTAAAGAGAAATTTGCTGAAGCTGTGGGACAGGGATGTGTTGAAATTGGATCACAGGTAACTTGAATTCATTTTAATTAGTGTCACTATAGTATAATATTGTTAAAAGCAGCATCTTTCCAGTTTGTATAAATACTCTTAACAGTATTTTACTACTAGTATAAAATACTGGCAGATACTATATTCCTGTTGCTTGTGTATGCTGCTATTTATGGGAAACTACTTCCCATCCCATTATAAAAACTATGTAATAAAGGCACATATACCAGTTGTAGAAATTTTAGAAAATACAACTAAAAAAAACGTTGAAATCTTTGATATTACTGAATTTTTTATTTTGCTTCAACTTCAACTTGTATGACTGTTCATGTATGCATATCTTAATGTGAATAGGATTATTCATGCCATTTCTCAGTGATATTATTATTATTCCAGGAAATCTAAAGCTAATATAATAGGTAAGAGTATGGGCCATGGAGTTACAGTCCTGGATTTATATTTGGTTCTACCTTTGTTGATCTTGGACATGTCATTTAACTTCTCTGAGATTCAGGCTTTGTTGTGTGGCATTAATGAGGATAATGTACAAAAATATATAGGAAAACTGTAGTCCACTGTACACATTTGTTTCAGTATAGTGAGGTTATATTTTGATGCCATCAGTATTTAAACATCTATATTTAATGGTTCTTTTTGATTATATAGCCATGTGCCACTTAACAACAGGGGTATGTTCTGACAAATGGATCATTAGGCAATTTTGTTGTGTGAACATCGTAGAGTGTACCTATGCAAACCTAGATGGTATAGCCGATTGTACATCTAAGCTGTATGATATAGCCTATTTGTTCCTAGGCTACCGGCCAGTATAGCATGTGTACTGAATACTGTAGATAATGGTAACATAATGTGTTACCGTTTGTGTATCTAATCATATCTAAACAGAAAAGGTACAGTAAAGAGACAGTATAAAAGATAAAAAATGGAACACCTGCACAGAGCACTTCCTATGAATGGAGCTTACAGGACTGAAAGTTGCTCTGGATGAGTCATTGAGTGAGTGGAGAGTGAATGTGAAAGACATACAACATTACTGTACACTATCGTAGACTTTATAAACACTACACTTAGGCTAAACTAATTTCATAAACATGTTTTCTTTTTTCTGTAGTAAATTAATCATAGCTCACTCTAACATTTTTACTTTATAAATCTTCAGTTTGTAAAACACTTTTGACTCTTACAATAACACTTAGCTTAAAACACAAACACATTGTACAGATGTACAAAAATATTTTCTTTCTTTACAATCCTTATTCTATACTCTTTTTTATTTAAAATTTTTTTTAATTTCATAAACATTTTTGCCAAAAACAAAGACAAACACACACACATTAACCAAGGCCTACACAAGGTCAGGATTAACAATACCACTGTCATCTGCCTTCAAATTTATCATCTCCTATGATGATGATGCTGTCTTCTGGAATATCTCCTGAAGGAGCTGCCTGAGAGTGTTTTAACTCTTTTTTTCACAAGTAGAAGGAGGATGCTCTAAAATAATAAAAAGTATAGTATAATAAATACATAAACCAGTAACATATCCATTATCAAGTTTATGTACTAGACGTGATTGTATGTACTGTACTTTTATATGACTGGCAGTACAGTAGGTTTATTTACATCAGCATCATCACAAAGATGTGAATAATGCATTGCACTACAACATTACACTAAGCAGTAGAAATTTTTCAGCTCCATATAATCTTATGGGACCACTGTTATATATACAGTCAGTTATTGACCAAAAACATTGTTATGCAGTGCATGATTGTATATGAGACTTTTGCTCTTAATTTGAAATGAAATAATATGGTATGTGTTTATATCTCTAAAATTTGGTTATTCTTTCAAATAATGGGAACTCGTTTTTTGGTTAAAACTTCTTGCTGATCAAATTGCTAGGTCAATTTGATCTGATTTTTGCCTGTATCAGTTTTACTAAATTTATGGACAAAGACTGTTCTCATAATCCTAGAGCGCCGTCTTGAAAATACATGTTCTAGGTTATGAGAAATGTTATAGAAGTGCTTAAAATAGTACTGGGCACATCACTTATCTTTAGTATAAATGATATAGACTGAAATGGAGTTAAGGAAATCAAGGTACTGGACCTACTACCATCTTGTTAATTTACTTGGGAATGTTAATCACCACTTAAGACTTGAGTTTTAGACAAGCTAGCTTTTCTCTTGGCAGCCATATTTCTAAGAAGGGTGAGAACTGTGTTTTAAGAAAACACTTTATAAAAAATTAGTAACTGTCAGCTGGGTATAGTGGTGCATTCATGTAATCCCAGACTCTTGGGAGGCCAGAGCAGGAGGATCTCTTGAGCCCAGGAGTGTGAAGACCATCCGGGGCAAAACAGTGAGACTCCATCTCAAAAAAAAAATTAGTAATTGTGATTTTCTGAAATAGCAGACTCTAATTTTCCTTTTTGTTTGTTTGTAGCGATACAAACTTGGAGTTCGCTTGTATTACCGAGTAATGGAATCCATGCTTAAATCAGTAAGTTAAAAACAATATAAAAAAATTTCAGCCAGGCATGGTGGCTCATGCCTGTAATCCCAGCACTTTGGGAGGCCAAGGTGGGTGGATGACAAGGTGAAGAGATCGAGACTATCCTGGCCAACATGGTGAAACCCTGTCTCTACTAAAAGTACAAAAATTAACTGGGAATGGTGGTGTGTGCCTGTAGTCCCAGCTACTTGGGAGGCTGAGGCAGGAGAATCGCTTGAATCCGGGAGGCAGAGGTTGCAGTGAGCCAAGATCACACCACTACACTCCAGCCTAGCAACAGAGCGAGACTCTGTCTCAAAAAAAAAAAAAAAAAAATTCAATGCTCACACAAATAAGATTTCAATTAAACTTCTTCTTCTTCTTCTTTTTTTTAATTATCTATTTCAGGAAGAAGAACGATTATCCATTCAAAATTTTAGGTAAATTTTTTACTTTTAGTAAAACAATTTTTTCTTTTTATAAAAGTAAATATTTTGTAACTTTTTTCTTTTTTCCTTTAGCAAACTTCTAAACGACAACATTTTTCATATGTCTTTATTGGCGTGTGCTCTTGAGGTTGTAATGGCCACATATAGCAGTAAGTTAAATTTTTGTAAATAAACGTTTTGTTTAATTTAAAGTTAAAATGTGGTGTGTTTCTTTGGTGGGGGCAGGGGGAGAGTGTGAGGTTAAGGAGAAGGAATGCTTATTTTAGATCACTATATACTGAAGAACGTAATTGGTCATTATAAGCCATTTAAGAGGCTTATTTGAAATATCTGAGGTCATCTTGGGGTTAGTATTTCACTAGGCTCCTCTTCTGAGTATACTGAATCCAGAAAAGGTACCTTTTGAAATCCCTCTGAAGACCTGTGAGATGGTAAAGTGCCCAAGGAGTATTGAAGAGTGACCTCTACTGATATGGAAGCCCTGCTATAACCTTCATGGTTATGAAACTAAAGATTGAAGCTAGAATCCACCAGATAAATAGAGCAAAGGCCAATTACAGTGTTTTTAAAAATATGAATGTATATCACTTTGCAAATTACATTGCAAATGTTAAAAGAAAGTTTTGCTTGCAGAAAGAAAAGGAACATTTGTGTAAGGATGCAAAACATAGTAAAAGAGGAACTTTTAGTTTTCTTATTAGTAAACAAGGAAAACTGAATCCTCATTAATAATCAAGAAATGCATATTTTAAAGAGATACCATTTTCTAACTAATGAAATTAGCAAAATCTTCAAGAATCTGTCTCTCCTCTTACCAAGGATTAATGAGAATTAAAATGGATATGCTAATGAATGGCTGGTAAGATACTAAACCTGTTCTGATGTAAGTTTAGGGTATTTAAACATTTGCAAATTTGAGATAAACTATAAGCCCTTTCTCTAGGAAAAAGATACATGTGTATACACTCAAAAATTGGAAGGCCATTTCCTCTGAGTCTGTAGACTCCAAAATAAAAAATTATGCTCTAAATAAAAATTGTTTAACCTTTCTACTGTTTTCTTTGTTTTATATGACCTTCCAAAAAACTACCTAGCTCAAGGGTTAATATTTCATACCTAAGTTACATTTTTTTTTTCTTTTCATTTTTAGGAAGCACATCTCAGAATCTTGATTCTGGAACAGATTTGTCCTTCCCATGGATTCTGAATGTACTTAATTTAAAAGCCTTTGATTTTTACAAAGTGATTGAAAGTTTTATCAAAGCAGAAGGCAACTTGACAAGAGAAATGATAAAACATTTAGAAAGATGTGAACATCGAATCATGGAATCCCTTGCGTGGCTCTCAGTAAGTAACTAGCTAAATAATTGAAGAAATTCATTCATATGCATTTGGCTAACAGATTATCTGTGAGTGAGAGGTGTTTCTTAACATCTACCTCAAGAACAAATAGACAATTAAATGAATAATGTTATTTCAGCCTGTAGCCCAAGAATCAAGTTGGAATATTAAAATGAAGCTTTATTTGAGTGCCCTAAACCATCTAATACAGCACAGTGATTTATTTAAGAACAGCTTTTCTTAAAACGTGGCACTTTAAAACAAAACAGAATTCTTTAAAGTATTTAGGTAATTTATTTAAAATATAGTGTTTTATTTGAAAATGTATGTCTGCTCTTAAATTGTGAGATTATGAGATTTAGATTATTAAAAAGTGCATTTTTTTCTTAGTCAATTTAGTGGGATTCATTTTTTCCCATTATTAAAGTATACTACTGTTGTTCAATTATAGGTATTTGTTCAATCATTATGGGGCACAGATTGTATTGTCTAGGATTCTCTTTATAACATATGACCATTGATAAGCCTTTTGTTTAATAAAGGTGGGAATTTGAGGTTATGCTCTTCAAATCTGAATAGTTGGATAATACTTTGTGAATCATCAGATTTGTAGATTAATGGTTTCTTTTGAAACTGTGTTGCATGCGAAGTATATATCTTTAATTTGTCTCAGCATGTAGAAATGGTAGTTAAAAATTAAGAGTTTAGGTATCCTACAATCCTAATTTGCACATGTAACATTAGTTTTAGTTTTCTTATGTTTTGAATTTTTAATGACTAAGGGATAATTTATTTCTTAGTGTTTTCTTATATTGCCATATAGACAGAGTGAATAGAGGAGAGAAGCATGGGGAATTGATAGAATGTTACACTCCTATTATTGAATTTGGTAACTACTTATGGAATGAACTTACACTTGATAAGAAAAGGAGTAGTTAGAAGACAACTTTCTGCATCTGGGGAATTAAGTGAAAGCAAAAATAAATAGATAAGTAAATAAAATAAGCACATAGAGTACTTTTTAAAGGCTTATGTGTCCTCTCCTCCCAGAAATTGATATTGCGATATTACTGTATCATCTGAAAGTAATTATTATTATTTATTTTAGATAATTAATTTTATTTCCATCAACACATATTTATTGAACATCTGCCATATGCCTTGAAATGAGAGAGACATTGTGAGGATACAAAAAAGATAAAGGCTTGGAAAATTGTGTAGAAAGTGTTAGAAATTTACTCTTTAAAAATTGCTCGTACTCAAGCCTGTTTAGCTCAGATATTCAGGGCTTCTAAACAATATTCCTTTATTTTTGAGAACTTTTGGAGAAAAAGTGACAAGCCCAAAGTTTGGAAAAGAGTATAATTGATTTACAATAGGAGACGTGGCAGTCATAAGCCTCTGAATTTAAATATTAAATGTGATATCTCTGGCATATGAAAGTATAACATTCAAAGTGTCAGATTCCTTGGGAGTATGGAAAACCTATTGGTGCTTCTCCCTTGGAAATGCCATAGGAAGCCCACAACTGCTAACACTTACCATTTTGGTACAAAAGCAAACAGTTCCAGCAGGCTCTCTAAAGAAAAACTCATTGTAACTTATTAATATATTGTGCAAAGTATCTGATTTGAGCTTTTGACTAATCCAAGTAAAGGAACATGAAGGGATTGTGAATAACAAAATGTCCATTGATAAACCATCCTGTACAAGTAGATTTCTGCTTGTTGAATATGTAAAATAGGGTAATTCATTGACTTGTTTTAGTATTTTGTGTGCTTTAGATTTCCTTTTTAAAACATGTATATTTTTGTGAGCCTAAGGTTTCTTATACATATAAGTATATAAATAAGTGATTGTTTATTGCTTCAACTGCTTCAGTAAGATATTTACTAGTATTGGACTATCAGGAATACATCCTTACGAGGTTGTTTTAGATTTTAGGCCTTAGCTCCCACTAGAAATTATTTCTTCACCAGATTTAATGGATAGTTTTATGGCTCTTTATGCATCCACTCATCTATTCATTCTTCGAGTCTATACTTATTGAATGCCTGCAAAATCTAAGTGTCACTTTTGTTTTTCTTTGAATCACCACCTATACCATAGTAAACTTGAAGAATAAAAACTACCTTCAGAAGTATTTTAAAAAGAAATAGCAAAGTATCTTCAAAATAATCCATGGTAATATATGCAGTAATTCAAATTGATCTGTCTCTCAGTAGGTTTCTTAACAATCTAAACTTGAAACATCAATGTTAATTTTTGGGACTATTGGGATTTGTGACACTTGTTGCAGTTTACCAAAACAAGTATATGAAAGTATCTTGTATCAACTGAAATGTTTCTATTCCATTGTTGTAATTGACATCATGAATGGACTTTCTAAACTGATCGCCCCACTGTGGGAACCAAATTGGATTCCTACTTTGTTGGATGCTCTTTCCTGATTTTAACAATTTACCATCCCATTCCCTGTGATTTTTTAAAAGCTTATTCAATGTTCTGCAGCAATGTGATTGCATGCTGGCTACACTGCTTTTAGAATGCTCTTTCTCATGAAGTAAGGAAATAAATTTGTTTGAAATGACATTTTCTCTCAAAAAAAAAAAAAAACTTTTTTAGATGCTTTGTCTCCTGCTTTTTTTTTTTTTTTTTAATGTCAGCAGTTATAAGTGTGCATGATTTCTTGATGGTTCTGAAACCACTTCAAGGAATTTGCAAAGTAAAAACTATTTTCATATGACAATTATATTAAGATGTTATTTACCTTTTCCAGTTTGTTGACATTTAAACTGATTATGTGAAGCTGTTGGCACCTTTGCACAAATCAAGGCAGTGACATGAAACTGGCTAGTAGTCATTGTAATCTTCACCACTGCACATTTTCAGTTAAAGAAACAAAACATAACATGTCAGTTTCATTTAAGAATGTCCTTGATGAAGCAGTAAAAGGCATTTTATTAAATCTCCACTCTTGAGTATGTCTTTTTAATATTCAAAGTGATGAAATTAAAATATGTAGAAAGTTGCATACCAAAGTATGATAGTTGTCTTGAGGAAAAATAGTTATTTTGTTGGTTGAGTTGTGAACTGAACCAGTCACTCTTTACACGAAACACGTTTTACTTGTAAGACTGATGAGCAGTTGTGTTTATTTATACTTGGGTATGTGGTAGATTCTTAAAAATGAACAGAGTGAGCCTGTCACTTCAAGGAAAACAACTGACAGTAAAGGTTGCCAATGATAAATTTTGTGTTTTCAAGTAAAAATTAGATTTTTAGAAACTTGTATCCACCACTGAAAGCTTGACAGATTCCTAATATATTAAGGACTTTTCTGATAAAATCAGTAGTGATATCAATGAATGTGATTTTTAACATATTGTATACAGAGATTTGTAAACATTTAGAAGGACTACATAATTCAGTGAACTAGTATTTCCAATTGACCAAATACATCATTATAAAATCATTCATGGGTAAGAGATTCATCAGAAGTTCAAGATGAACCAATGGATTTTAAGGTATTAAAATACAAAAAGAATATTTCTGTTCAGTGATATTGTTTCCAGTTCCACCCTGTAACTAACCTTTAAGAAACTATGACTTGTTGAGTTTTGGTGTAGTGTCAGAAAACAATCACCATAATTATCTGAAAAGGCTATGCTATACTCCTCTTTCTATCTGAGACCAGATTTTTCTTTGTATATTTCAACCAAAACAGCATATTGCAACAAAGTAAATGTAGAAGCAGATATGAAAATTCAGATCTTTTCTATTACGCCAGCTAGTAAACACATTCAGAAGATTGTAAAACAGTGTTATTGTTCTATATTTTTTTGTTTTGAAGAATGTGGTTATTTTTCATTTAAAAAATTATTTGTGTTAACACAATGGGTTTATTGTTTAAAATAAATATTCTTAAATTTTCTCAAGTTTTTTTTGAGCCTCAATATCGTTTAATGTAAAAAAAGCTATTAGCTATTTTATGCTTCCTAGTGGAAGAATATATAATCACCTTGAAAATATGTTGAAAGAAGCCAGTCACAGAAAACCAAATATTATATAAATTCATTTATATGAAATGTCCACAATAGGCAATTCAGTAGAGATAGGAAGTAGATTATTGGTTGCCTAAGGCTGGTGGGGAGGACTAGGGGTTTGGAGGATGATGGCTAGAGAGTTTCTGAGATAATGAAAATATTGTAAAATTGACTCATTATTATAGTCAATTTTATAACATTTTTATCATCTCTGTGAATATACTAAAAACTATTGAATTCTACACATTAAATGAGTGAATTGTGTGGGTTGTAATTTTTAAAAATTTCTGTTTTAATTAAATTTTAACAAAATTAAGATTTAATATAAAGTAAATATTAATTTATTTAACCCACATGAACAAAAGCTTTTGGAGTCCTTAGTAATTTTAAGAACATAAAAGGGTTTTGAATCCAAAAAGTTTTAGAACCCTTGTCTATATTCTCTTCTCCATTCAGACTTGTCTTTCACTCACACAATTGCGTTTGCTTTTGCCTGTTCTTGAGTCTTAAAATGCTTTCCTCTGCCTGTTTGTTGACCAGATTTTAAGGTTCATTTTGCCTTTCCCGATCATCCTAGTCTATAGTCATTCTTCCCTCATTTAGTCTTAAACAGTTTATTATCAATATACTTACTAGTCATTTATAAACTTTATATTTTACTGTATGTGCATATCTCATGTTAAATTCATGTAAAGTACTTAAAACAATATCTGACATTGTATTATAAAATGTAGCAATTAATTACATAAGGGTAAAGGACAGAGAGGAGTCAACTTATGATGATATCCAGGCTTCTGGCTTATATAACTTAAGTGGATAGTAGTGCCATTCATTAAAATAAGATACTTAGAATTGGATGAGGTTTGCTTGGGAAGATGAATTCCATTTGATTGAGTTTGAAGTACTTACAGGTCATTTAAACAGAGGTGTCAAGTAGCAATTGGATGTGTGTCCGGAACTTAGGAAAGAAATTTAGGCTAAGATTATGGACTTGAGAGCTGCCATACCTGTGTAATAAAAAATGCCACTCTTTATTGACAGTTTATCTTGTGCTAGGTACTTTGATGAACACTTCTTAAATTTAATTTTCATAATAATCCATGAGGTAGTATTACCCTAGATCAGGAAATGAATGCTTAGAAAAGTTTAATAACTTGCCCTAGACCACACAAACTCAATGGCAAGATCTGTGATTTGAACCCAGGTCTTTCTGGCACTAAAGTTATTCTTATGCTTTGCTGAGTAACTGAAGTTTGGGAAAGGGATAAGATCACTTAATGGGACAATGCAGTATGAGACCAGAAGGCTAAAGATAGAATCCTGAGGAGCTCCAACATTTAAAGGATGGACAGAAAAGAGAAGCCTGTACCTACAAAAGAGATTGAAATAGAACAGCAAGGGAAGATAAGAGGAAAATCAGAAGTGGTATCATAGAGAGAATGGCCAGGTGCAATGGCTGCCACCTGTAATCCCAGCAGTTTGGGAGGCTGAGGCAGGTGCATCGCTTCAGGCCAGGAGTTCGAGACTAGCCTGACCAATATGACAAAAACCTGTCTCTACTAAAAATGCAAAAATTAGCTGGGTGTGGTGGCGCATGGCTATAATTCCAGCTACTCGGGAGGCTGAGGCATGAGAATCCCTTGAACCCAGGAGGTGGAGGTTGTGTGAGCCAAGATCGTTCCATTGCACTCCAGCCTCGGTAACAGAGTGAGACTCTGTCTCAAAAAATATAAATAAATAAAAATAAAAATTTAAAAAAAGAAAAAAGGGAATTACAAAGTCTGAGTGAGTGCTCGCTGTTTCAGATAAGAGCTGAAAAGTTTTAGCAACAATGAAGTCACTGGTGACAGTGACAGGGACTGTTAAATGAAGAGGTGGGGATAGGATGAGATGTGAATGAGAGATAAAGTGGACACAGTGATAATAGATGGCTTTTACTAAAAGTTTTGCCTGTGAAGAGAAATAAAGATATAACAGAAGTAAAGATACAGCTTGATGTGTGTGAAGTGGAGGGAATATATGTATATATATTTTTAATGAGAAAGGGATTAAATATTGATGGAAAAGAGCCATTAGGAGTGTTCTCTATTGCTGGATTACAAATTAATGGCTTTAAACAACTATTTTATTTTGCTCATTATTTTGTGGGTCAGGAATTTGGGGAGAACTTGATTGGGTGATTTGTCTCTATATGTCCGCAGGTGTCTGGAGCTACAGGGTGTACTTCCAAGATGCTTCTTCACTAACAAGTCTGGCATCTTACTGCTCCTTGGTGCACACTCAGCTCTCTTCCTCCCATCCTCCCTCCCTAGAGTGGTTAGAATGTTAAGCTTTGGAGTTTTCACCTGCAGAGGGAAGAAAGGAGACTCGTTGGAAAGTAGAGGTTCTAAGAAACAGGATATTTGGCAGGGTGCAGTGTCTCATGCCTGTAATCCCAGTACTTTGGGAGGCTAAGGTGAGAGGATTGCTTGAGTTTAGGAGTTCAAGACCAGCTTTGGCAACATAGGGAGACCCTGTCTCTACAAATAATTTTAAAAATGAGCCAGGTGTAGCAGCCCACGCCTGTGGTCCTAGCTACTTGGGAGGCTGAACTGGGAGAATCGCCTGAGCCTGGGACATTAAGGCTGCAGTGAGCTGTGATTGCACCACAGCACTCCAGCCTGGGTGGCAGAATGAGACCCTGACTCAAAAATAATACAAAATAAAACAAAACAACAACGCAAACAAAAAGTAACAGGATATTTCATTAAATCATTCATTCATTAGATAATGAAGTTTAACTAAAATGAGTTTAATTAAGTTTAATAGGTATAGTGGGAGTAACAATGAGAGTGAAAGTGTAGGAGGTTATAGTCAAAGAGATGTTTCACCTTAGTATTTCCAGAGACAGAACATTTCTGGGTAGTTTACTGTATTCTAATAAATGATCTCAGGAGTGCATGAGGAGGTCAAGAAGCCAAAAATTACAGATCCAAGATGGCTAATTAGCAACAGCTCAGGATTGCAGCTCCCAGTGAAAGTGCAGAGAGTGAGTGGACGCCACACTCCCAGACGAATTTTTATTGCCCACAGACCAGGAGATTCCCAGCGGAGGAGCCCCACGGGTCTCCAGCGCGACTCTTTTGGCTGGCGCGGCTATTTTGCCAATGCTCCGGTGAGGTGGTTCTCAGTGCGGAGTATACGGAACTGGGTGTCCTTTTAGTTGGTGTTTGGAGCTCCGGGAAGGCAGAGTCACCCATTGAGCTGATTGCAAAGGGGACTGAAACAGAGAGCCAGACCAGGAGATTCCCAGGCAAAAAAAGGCGCCACGAATCTCACCGCTGCTGTTTCAGCCGGCGCGATGGGTTGCCGCAAGGGAAATTACACAGATTCTGGCGCCCTTTCAACAGGCGACTGAATCGACCGTTCAACTAAAAAAAAAAAAAAAAAGACTCTGAGACAGGGAGCCAGGTGATCAGGTTCAGCTGGTCCCACCCCCACAAAAAAAGAGCAACTGGAAACGCTGAGGATTGAGAGTTTCACAGCAAGCACAGCTGAACCCGGGAAGGTCCAGCTCTGTGGGGGAGGGGCGTCCACCAAAGGAAAACTAAGAAACAGAAAAAACTTCATCACCAACAAGCTGGACGTCCACTCAGAGACCCAAGCTGAAAGTCAGCAATTACAAAGATGACAGGCGCATAAATCCACAAAGATGGGAAGAAACCAGTGCAAAAAGGCTGAAAACACCCAAAATCAGAATGCCTTTCCTCCTACAGGGGATTGCAGCTCCTCATCAGCAAGGGAACAAGGACTGATGGAGAATGAGTGCGATGAACTGACAGAATCAGGCTTCAGAAGATGGATAATAAGAAACTTCTGTGAGCTAAAAGAACATGTTCTAACCCAATGCAAAGAAACTAAGAACCTTGAAAAAAGATTTGATGAAATGCTAATGAGAATAGACAATTTAGAGAGGAATATAAGTGAATTAATGGAGCTGAAAAACACAATACAAGAACTTCACAAAGTATGCACAAGTTTTTTTTTTTTTTTTTTTTTTTTTTTGAGACGGAGTTTCGCTCATTACCCAGGCTGGAGTGCAATGGCGCGATCTCGGCTCACTGCAACCTCCGCCTCCTGGGTTCAGGCAATTCTCCTGCCTCAGCCTCCTGAGTAGCTGGGATTACAGGCACGCACCACCATGCCCAGCTAATTTTTTGTATTAGTAGAGACGGGGTTTCACCATGTTGACCAGAATGGTCTCGATCTCTTGACCTCGTGATCCACCCGCCTCGGCCTCCCAAAGTGCTGGGATTACAGGCTTGAGCCACCACGCCCGGCCACAAGTTTTAACAGTCGAATTGATCAAGCAGAAGAAAGGCTATCAGAGGTCGAAGACCAACTCAATGAAATAAAACGAGAAGACAAGATTAGAGATAAAAGGGTAAAAAGGAATGAGCAAAGTCTCCAAGAAATATAGGACTATGTGAAAAGGCCTAATCTACATTTGATAGGTGTACCTGAATGTGATGAAGAGAATGAATCCAAGCTGGAAAATATTCTTCAGTATATTATCCAGGAAATCTTTCCCAACCTAGCAAGACAGGGCAACACTCAACTCCAGGTAATACAGAGAACACAACAAAGATATTCCTCAAGAAGAGCAACCCCAAGTCACATAATCGTTAGATTCACCAGGGTTGAAATGAAGGAGAAAATACTAAGGGCAGCCAAAGAGAAAGGTCAGATTACCCACAAAGGGAAGCCTGTCAGACAGCAGATCTCTCAGCAGAAACCCTACAAGCCAGAAGAGAGTGGGGGCCAATATTCAACATCCTTAAAGAAAAGAATTTTCAACCCAGAATTTCATATCCAGCCAAACTAAGCTTCATAAGTAAAGGAAAAATAAAATTTTTTTTGCACAAGCAAGTACTCAGAGATTTCATCACCACCAGGCCTGCTTTGCAAGAGCTTCTGAAAAAAGCACTACACATAGAAAGGAACAACCGGTTATCAGCCATTCCAAAAACATACCAAAAGGTAAAGAGCATCACCATAATGAAGAATCTATATCAATTAATGGGCAAAACAGCCAACTAGCATTAAATGGCAGTATTAAACTCACATATATCAATATTAATCCTAAATTTAAATGGACTAAATGCCCCAATCAAAAGACACAAACAGGCTAATTGGATAAAAAGCCAAAACCCATCGGTATGCTGCATCCAGACCCATCTCATATGCAAGGATACACAAAGACTCAAAACAAAGGGATGGAGAAAGATTTACCAATCAAATGGAGAGCAAAAAAAAAAAAAAAGGCAGTTGTTGCAATTCTCATCTCTGATAAAATAGACTTTAAAACAACAAAGACCAAAAGAGACAAAGAAGGACATTACATAATGATAAAAGGATCAATGCAACAAGAAGAGCTAACGATCCTAAATATATATGCACCCAATACAGGAGCTCCCAGATGCATAAGGCAAGTTCTTAATGACTTATAAAGAGACCTAGACTCCCACATAATAATAGTGGGAGACTTTAACACCGCATTGTCAATATTAGATCAATGAGATAGAAAATTAACAAGGATATCCAGGACTTGAACTCAGACCTGGAACAAGTAAACTTAATAAACATTTACAGAACTCTCCACCCCAAATCCACAAAACATATATTCTTCTCAGAAAAAAAAAAAAAAAGCCAAAAATTACAATGAACGAGAGTCCAGGACATGTATCGAGAAGGAACATGAGTGAACAAAGGACTAACGTCCTTAATGCTTGAGGGCAGTAACCAAGAGATAAGTGAGACCAAGAGAAATGGGGCAGAGGGTTAGAGAGGTCCTCAAAAGAAAACTCCTGGCTCACTTAAAAAAACAAATCTCTCTCACAATACCTAATCCAGTCTCTAACATAAAGAATTTAGGTGCATAAACCATTAGATTTGTAATGTCCTTTGATGAATTTACTCCTTTAATCATTATGAAATGCCCCTCTCTTTATCCCTGGTAATATTGTTTGCTCTGAAAACTACTTGTGCCCAATACTGGTAAAGCCATTCCAGCTTTCTTTTCATTAACATTAACATGGCATATTTTCCCCATTCCTTTATTTAACTTATGTGTGTCTTTATTCTTAAAGAACTGATTTTCTTATAGGCAGCATATAGTTCAGTGTTGCTTTCTTAAATCTAGTCTAGGAAAATCTACCTTTTAATTTGGATGTTTAGATTTAAATTTAATGTGACTTAATATGGTTGGATTTAAATTCTCCATCTTATTATTCATTTTCTATTTTTCTTATCTTCTTTTTCTCCCTTTTCTCTTTTTCGGCCTTCTTTAGGATTGAATTTTTAAATCTGTTTTGTCTTCTTTCTAGGCTTAACTGTCTATATTTCTTTGTTTTATTTTGTAATTGGTGTCTTTTGATTTACAATATGCATCTTTAAGCTTTCATAGTCTTTAAATTGTATTGCACTACTTCATATATAGTATAAGAATCTTAGAACAGTATATTTCCATTTTCCCTTTTCCAACCTTTGGGCTGCTGTTCTCATACATTTTGTTTCAGGAGAAGTTATAAACTCCACAATACATTGATATTACTTTTCTTTTAAACCACCAATTGTCTTTTAAAGAGAGTTCAAAACAAAAGAAAAAAGATGTTTTGTTTAATTGCATATTTACCTTTCTAGAGCTCTTCATTCCTTGTGTAGATCCATATTCCTTTTGTTTTCCTTCTGACTATAAAACCTTTTTTTTTTTTTTTTTTTGACATTTCTTGGACAGGTGCAGTGGCTCATACATGTAAACCCAATACTTTAGGAGGCTGAGGTGGGAGGATCTCTTGAAGCCAGGAGTTCAAAACCAGCCTGGGCAACAAAGCAAAACCCTGTCTCTATTCTCAGAAAACAAACAAAAATACATTTCTTGTGGTACAGGTCTACTAGTGATGAATTCTTCCAGCTTTTATGTCTGGAAAAAAACATTTTACCTTTAGTTTTAAAAGATATTTTGCTGGGTATTGAATTCTAGGTTGATAGTCTTTTGTTTTTTCTTTGAGTGCTGAGTGCTTTAAAAATGTTGCTCCACTGTCTTCTGGTTTGCCTTTCCCATTTTTCCCCTTTTTTCACTTTTTTTCCTTTTTGCCCTTTCCCCTTCCCTTCCCTTTTCTTTCTTTCTTCTTTTTTTTTTTTGAGGCGGAGTCTTGCTCTTTCGTTCAGGCTGGAGTGCAGTAGCATGATGCTGGCTCACTGCAACCTCTGCCTCCTGGGTTCAAGCAATTCTCCTGCCTTGGCCTCCTGACTGCCTGGAACTATAAGTGCATACCACCATGCCTGGCTAATTTTTGTATTTTTGTTAGAGATGGGATTTTGTCATGTTGGCTAGGCTGGTCTTGAACTCCTTATCTCAGGTGACCCACCCACCTTGGCCTCCCAAAGTGCTGGGATTACAAGTGTGAGCCACCATGCCTGGCCTTGTTCTTTTTTTGCTGTATTTTTTTCCTGCATGTTCTTCTTTCTGTATTTCATGTTAAATACCTTCTATAGCAATGTCTTCAAGTTTCTTAGTTTTTTTATTCTGAGGTGTCTAATCTGCTACTAATCTCATCTATTGTATTTCTAGTCTTACTATATTTTTCATTTCTAGAAATTTGATTTGGGTCCTTTTATGTCTTCCATATCTATCTTTATTATGTTTATACTTTTCTTTACCATCTTGAACATATGGAATATATAAGTTTTTTAATGTCCCCTTCTACTAAGTCTAGTGCCTGTGTCTTTTTAGGTTTCTTTCTTTTGACTGATAGTTCTCTCTCTTTTTTTAAGAGTAATATTTTTTCTGCTTTTTTGTCTGCTTGGTGATTTTTTGGTTGGATGCCAGATACTGTGAATTTTGCTTTAGTGAGTCCTGAATATTTTCTTATTCCTTTCACCATTCTTGACTTGTGTTTTGGAACACAATTAAATTATCTGGAAATAATTTGACTCTTTTACGCCTTCATTTATTTATCTGGTTTTTGTTTTTGGACACAGAGCAGTCTTTAATCAATCACTAAATTTCCAGGCATTGCTCTTCTGAGTACTCTACTGAATGTCCCATATATTACAAGGTTTTTCCACTCTGGTTAGTGGAAAGCAGAACTCTTTCTGGCCCTGTGTCAGCTCCTGGAAGGATTCTACTCCTCCCCGTGGTTATTCCCTGGCTTCGAGTAGTATCCTCACATGCATGAACTGATCAGTACTCAGCTAAAGACTCAAGCTTAACCCTCTGCAGACCTGTGGAGCTCTCTTTTTGTAGCTGTCTTCTCTCTAGTATTCTGCCCTGGTAATTTTAGTTTGCCTTGACATCTCTGATTTCTCAACTCTGTTTCTTCAACTGGGGGACCACTGGGCTGCATTCCAGTTTCTTGTCTCTGCACTGTGGCCTGTAAACTGTCTCTAGGCAGTAAGCTGTGGCAATAACGAGGCTTACCATTTGTTTTCCTTCCTCCAGGGATCGCTGTTCTGTACTGCCTGTTGTTTATTGTCTAAAAAGTATTGTTTCATTTATGTTGTTCAATTTTGTGGTTGTTTAAACAAATCTGGTCCCTGTTTCTTCCTCAGAGTTGGTAGGGTTACTAAACATAAGGCTTAGTGATTGATGAAGTATTTATAAATATGAAAAATGTATACTTACAGAATATTTAGGGTATCATTAAACACTTCCTTGTGCTTAATGCATCAGGTCTTCTGAATAATACTGTTTCAGAAGGGTGTCTACCATATGGAGAACATAGAAGTACTAGCTATTAACTATTTTCTTGTATTAAATTTTGTTATGTCACATGAACATTGAGTCTCCTTTAAATGTGTCAAATGTGGCTGACTTTTTAAATAGGATTCTTTCATACTGTTTTTTTGTGGTCACCAAACATTAGTAAATTTCTTCATTCCATTACATGAGTACTTGGGCAACATACATTTACATAAGAAAATATTTAGGATGGACTGTCAAGATGGCCAAATAAGAACAGCTCCAGTCTGCAGTTCCCAGTGAGATCAATGCAAAAGGCGGGTGATTTCTGCATTTCCATCTGAGGTACCCAGCTCATCTCACTGGGACTGGTTGGACAGTGGGTGCAGCCCACAGAGGGTGACCTGAAGCAGGGTTGGGTGTTGCCTCACCTGGGAAGCAGCACAAAGGGTCAGGGAACTCCCATCCCTTGCCAAAGGATGCCATGAGGGATGTGCTGTGAGGGATGGTGCATTCCGGCCCAGATACTGTGGTTTTACCATGGTCTTGCAACCCACAGACCAGGAGATTCCTTCAGATGCCTATACCACCAGGGCCCTGGGTTTCAAACACAAAGCTGGGTGGCAGTTTGGGCAGACATCCAACTAGATGCAGGAGTCTTTTTTTCATATCCCAGTGGTGCCTGAAACACCAGCGAGGCAGAACTCTTCACTCCCCTGGAAGGGGGCTGAAGCTAGGGAGCCAAGTAGTCTACCTCTGTGGATCCCATCCCTACAAAGCCCAGCAAGCTAAGATCCACTGACTTGAAATTCTCGCTGCCAGCATAGCAGTTGGCAGTCAACTTGGGACACTTGAGCTAGGTGTGGGGAGGGGCATCTGCCATTACGGAGATTTGAGTAGGTGGTTTTCCCCTCACAGTGTAAACAAATCCTCCGGGAAGTTCAAACTGGATAGAGCCCTCCACAGCTCGGCAAAGCCATGGTAGCCAGACTGCCTCTCTAGATTCCTCCTCTCTGGGCAGGGCATCTCTGAAAGAAAGACTGCAGCCCCAGTCAGGGGCTTATAGATAAAACTCCCATCTCCGTGGGACAGAGCACCTGAAGGAAGGGGCGGCTGTGGGCACAGCTTCAGCAGACTTAAATGTTCCCACCTGCCGGCTCTGAAGAGAGCAGCAGATCTCCCAGCATAGCAGTTGATCTCTGCTAAGGGACAGACTGCCTCCTCAAGTGGGTCCCTGACCCCTGTGCCTCCTGACTGGGAGACACCTCCCAGCAGAAGTCAACAGACACCTCATACAGGAGAGCTCTGGCTGGCATCTGGGGGTTCCCCTTTGGGATGAAGTTTCCAGAGGAAGAAACAGCCAGCAGTCTTTGCTCTTCTGCAGCCTCTGTTGGTGATACCCAGGTAAACAGGGTCTGGAGTGGACCTCCACAAGCTCCAGCAGGCCTGCAGCAGAGGGACCTGACTGTTAGAAGGAAAACTAAGAAACAGAAAGGAATAGCATCAACATCAACAAAAAGGATGTCCACATGAAAACCCCATCTGAAGGTCACCAACATCAAAGACTAAGGGTGGATAAATCCATGAAAAGGAGGAAAAAACCACAAAGATTGCAAATTCCAAAAACCAGAATGCCTCTTCTCCTCCAAAGGGTCACAACTCCTCGCCAGCAAGGGAACAAAACTGAATGGAGAATGAGTTTGACAAATTGACAGAAGTAGGCTTCAGATGGTGGGTAATAACAAACTCCTCTGAGCCAAAGGAGCATGTTCTGACCCAAGGCAAGGAAGCTAAGAACCTTTAATAAAGGTTAGAGGAATTGGTAATTAGAATAACCGGTTTAGAGAAGAACATAAATGACCTGATGGAGCTGAAAAACACAGCACGAGAACTTTGGGAAGCATACACAAGTATCAATAGCTGAATTGATCAAGCAGAAGAAAGGATATCAGAGATTGAAGATCAACTTAATGAAATAAAGCGTAAAGACAAGATTAGAGAAAAAAGAATGGAAAGGAATTAACAAAGCTTCCAAGAAATATGGGACTGTGTGAAAAGACCAAACCTACTTTTTATTGGTGTACCTGAAAATGATAGGGAGAATGGAACCAAGTTAGAAAACACTCTTCAGGATATTATCCAGCAGAACTTCCCCAACCTAGCAAGACATACAAATTCAGAAAATACAGAGAACACCACAAAGATAATCCTCAAGAAGAGCAACCCCAAGACACACAATTGTCAGATTCACCAAGGTTGAAATGAAGGAAAATATCTTAAGGGCAGCCAGAGAGAAAGGTCAGGTTACCCACAAAGGGAAGCCCATCAGACTAACAGCAGATCTCTCTGCAGAAACCCACAAGCCAGAAGAGAGTGGAGGCCAATGTTCAACATTGTTAAAGAAAAGAATTTTCAACCCAGAGTTTCACATCTAGCCAAACTAAGCTTCATAAGCAAAGGAGAAATAAAATCCTTTACAGACAAACAAATGCTGAGAGATTTTGTCGCCACCAGGCCTGCCTTACAAGAGCTCCTGAAGGAAGCACTAGACATGGAAAGGAAAAACTGGTACTAGCCACTCCAAAAACATACCAAATTGTAAAGACCATCAACACTATGAAGTAACTGCATTAACTAATGGGCAAAATAACCAGCTAGCATCATAATGACAGGATCAATTTTATACGTAACAATATTAACCATAAATGTAAATGGGCTAAATGCCCCAATTAAAAGACACAGACTGGCAAATTGGATAAAGTATCAAGACCCGTCGGTGTGCTGTATTCAGGAAATCAATATCATATGCAAAGATACAATTAGGCTCAAAATAAGGGGATGGAGGAATATTTACCAACCAAATGGAAAGCAAAAAAAAAAAAAAAAAAATTCTGATAAAACAGACTTTAAACCAACAAAGATCAAAAAAGACAAAGAAGGACATTACATAATGGTAAAGGGGTCAATGCAACAAGAAGAGCTAACTATCCTCAATATGTATATGCACCCAACACAGAGGCACCCAGATTCATAAAGCAAGTTCTTAGGGAACCACAAAGAGATTTAGACTCCCACACAATAATAGTGGGAGACTTTAACACCCCACTGTCAATATTAGACAGATCAATGAGACAGAAAATTGTCAAGGATATTCAGGACTTGAACTCAGCTCTGGATCAAGCAGTCCTAATAGACATCTACAGAGCTCTCCACCTCAAAGCAAGAGAACATACATTCTTCTCAGCACCACATTACACTTATTCTAAAATTAACCACATAATTAGAAGTGAAACACTCCTCAGCAAATGCAGAGAAATGGAAATAATAACAAATCGTTTCTCAGATCACAGTGCAGTCAAGTTAGAACTCAGAATTTAAAAACTCACTCAAAACTGCAAAACTACGTGGAAAGTGAACAGCCTATTCCTGAATGACTTCTGGGTAATAACGAAATTAAGGCAGAAATAAATAAGTTCTTTGAAACCAATGAGAACAAAGACACAACATACCAGAATTTCTGGGACACAGATAAAGCAGGGTTAAGAGGGAAATTTATAGCACTAAATTCCCACAGGAGAAAAAGGGAAAGATCTAAAATTGACACCCTAGCATCACAATTAAAAGAACTAGAGAAGCAAGAGCAAACAAATTCACAAGCTAGCAGAAGATAAGCAATAACTAAGATCAGAGCAGAACTGAAGGAGATAGAGACACAAAAAACCCTTCAAAAAAATCCATGAATCCAGGAGCTGTTTTTTTGAAAAGATTAACAAAATAGATAAGACTGCTAGCCAGACTAATAAAGAAGAAAAGAGAGCAGAATCAAATAGACACAATAAAAAATGATAAAGGGGATATCACCGCTGATCCCACAGAAATACAAACTACCATCAGAAAATACTATAAACACCTCTATGCAAATAAACTAGAAACTCTAGAAGAAATGGATAAATTCCTGGACACATACACCCTCCCAAGACTAAACGAGGAAGAAGTCGAATCCCTGAATAGACCAATAACAAGTTCTGAAATTGAGGCAATTAATAGCCTACCAACCAAAAAAAGCCCAGGACTAGACAGATTCACAGCTGAATTCTACCAGAGGTACAAAGAGGAACTGGTACCATTCCTTCTGAAACTATTCCAAACAATAAAAAAAGAGGGACTCCTCCCTAACTCATGTTATGAGGGCAGCATCATCCTGATACTGAAACCTGACAGAGATAAAACAAATAAATTTCAGGAAAATATCCCTGATGAACATCAGTGTGAAAATCCTCAATGAAATACTGGCAAACCTAATCCAGCAGCAGTCCTGATTTATTGACAAACTTATAAACAGAATTTTAAGCTTCTTTGGTATTCTTTTGAAATGTTAAATTTGACAGAAAGTAAACACAAAAGGGAGAAGTCTGTGGCTCTCAAAATGCCAAAAAGGACATCTGTTGTCTGTCTGTATGGTGGATCACTAACCCCTGGTGCACTTTGCACAAATGTTTTAAGTATTTACCATTAGGCATTTTTTTAAAGTTATGTTTTACTGAGAGCTACAACTCAGGAAGGCAAGTGAAATGTAAGATAATGATTAAGCCACATTTAACACTTTTTGAAAACATGGGTCAGGACAATGAAGCAGTATGATGCCATATATACTTTTAAACAACAGCCATGCTAACATAATGACAAATTAATTATGCTATATTTTTAAAAGCTCTTCATGAATTACTTAAAATAACCATGTATTTACTTTCCTTTGCCAGCAAGAGGAAACATTTTATTTTAATTTTTAAAAATGTATTCTAAAAACATAGTTAAGGCTTTAACCTTTTTCACTCTTTCCCAATGTATTCCTAATACTGTGCCCTTAACTTCCAAAGCTAAATAGTAGTTTCTCAAGTGATTTGGGAGACTTGACTTCATTATTCAAAACTGAAATTATTTGGTTTGTTCTAAATGTACTTTGCTTCTCAGTACATCTATTTTTCCATTACTTTTCAAGTCATCTGGGCTTAATTACTGAGCATTTTCTCCTTTTCTTTCTCAGTAGTTTGATAGCATCCTGTAATTTTTTTTAAAGCTGTCTCTCAGATTTATTATATTATTTTAAAAATCTGATTTATTACACTTCCCTAGAACAGATCATCATCTCTCTGTAAGTAATTTGTCTGAGGTCACCCAGTTGGCATTTGAACCCATATTGATTTGATTCCAAATTCCATGTTGGTTTCTAGTAAAGGTCTTTGTCACTGTACTACATTCTTTCTGTTGAATCATTCACACTGTTTTTATTACCTTTATAATATGTAATCAGGCATATGGGACAGTGTAAAAGGGAACAATATAAATAGTAAGTTAATTTTATTCTAAGTGAAAACATAATACGTATGTGTATTTTTTTATCTTGAGTAACACAGTAAGTGTTTTGCCTAGGAGCTAACTGGTAACAAGAAAGGGAACAGTAACATTTGTTGACCAACTCCTTTGTGCAGTTCACTGTGACTATTGGTCTCATTTATTTCTCAGGAAGAAGTATTAAAAGACGTTACAAAAATGAGCAAACTATATTATAAAAGTAAATGCTAGTATGTGTATATGTTTCATTCATGTAACTCCTAGAAATAAGACTTTACTATAAGTGTTTTCAGAATCCATAATAATTTGGGTCGAAATTAGTTATTTGGATCAACTTTCAAGGGAAGGGGTGAGAATGAGGTGAGATGATCATCTAGATTGTTTTCATGGACTGAAATGTTAGAACTGAGGTTTTATTATTGTTTTACTCTTTCTCTGTTTTTAGTAAAAGATTCCAGGTATGCCTAAACTCATCTTCTATACAAATGAAAAACTGTAATGATAAAGAAGGGAAATAAAGGAAGGCAATATCTTAGAAATAAATTTTTTATGGTGACATTATTTTTCTACTAGTGAACTAATAATTTAAAGAAAAATTTTAAGATATAGATAAGCAGAAAGAATACAAACAAAAATAAGATAGTAATTTAACTCATATGAATAATCATCCACTGACGTGGAATTAGATGATTGCTTAAAAATCTAGGAATATAAGCTCAATGTAATAAAATAACTATTTCTTCTTCATCATTGTTAAGGATTAATAAGGCATTAAATGGGTTTTCATATGGGTTCTCATGTTTGAAAAAAGGACAACAATAAGAAAACCTAAAGAAACTGAGATAACTGTTATAATTCAATGCAGGTATTCTGTATTAACTGTTTATGTAAGCCTGAGTTCTTTATTCAGATCTGTTTATGATTTTAAACATAAAGTTCTTTTGATTTCTAAACCTTTGCTCAAGTGACTTCTAGTACCTGAATCCTATGTCTGACCCCTAAGTCTATTTTTTTCTCTATGCATCTGTCCCCTTCTTTAATCTTAAAACATTCTGACACATGAAAAATTGCCAGTTTACTGTAGAGAAGTATTCATGACTTGTCTATTCATGTCACCCCTCCCTACCACACCATCCATATTATACATATTACCCATTCATTTTGTTCATTAATTGGCACAAAGGACTAAGAAATTCAGGGATTTTCAAAATAAAAAACAAAAGTCTAACAACTCAGGAATGTCCTGTAGATAGCCCATAGAAACTTAGTTTAGGAAGCAGTGCTCATCACTTGCTTACTTTGCTTACTTCTTTGGAAGCTTGTCTGTCATGATACAGATGATCATCAAAATAAGTCTCACTTATGTGTGTGACATTTCAGTGTAGATGTAATAATAGGTAATGTTTTTGCATATGTCCTGTTACAGTGTTTTTGCATAGTTAAAAGTGCTTAAGTGTATTAACTCATAACTTCTCACAACTCTATGAAATAGATTCTGTCATTATCACTGTTTCACAGATGAAGAAATTGAGGCATGGGAAATTGAGAAACTTTCCCTTTTCCACAAAACTAGTTTGCAACAGAGGCAGAATTTTAACTCAGGCTATCTGGTTCCAGAGACTATACTCTTAGCCTCTGTGTTGACTCTCAGTGTGTAGTTGTTTACTGTTTGGTATGTGCATCGTCACGATTAGTTTATTTGCTCATGTTTCATCTGTGTTTGTATCTTTCTCTATGCTATAGCAAAAAGTGCCTGGACTTTGAATTAGCAGATCTTATATAATATTCACAGAAGCCTGGAAGGGTAAACATTGCTATTCCTCTTTTATAGATAAAGAGATCTGAGGTCCAGAGATGTCATGTAACTTGCTTTGGTGTGATTGTGAGCAAATTATGTCTGTATCTCAGGTTTCCTTGTGAGTAAAATAGGGATAACTTTCAGATTTGTTGTGAGGAATATATGAGCATGTATGAGAATAGTAATTAGAAACATAACAATTAATTGTTAGTACGCTTTATTCCTCCTCTTCCTCTATACAGTGATTTCTTAAGAATAGAGAACTGAGGATACAGTTCCATAGTATTAACCTGTTTATCTTGGCTTACTATAAGTACAGAGAATTTTTCTCTTCTTTTGAGGTACCCCTCCTCCCCCATCACCTTCTCAAAATGGAAAAAGTTCAGGGGAAAAAGGCATCATGGGACTCCAGCGTTATTAAGTGTGGGCACTGTTCACTGTTATATTGCAGTTGGAATTTGTTATATTGCTTTAGTTATGATTCATGTCAGTAATTACCCTGAGGGTGGTGTTAGTTCACTATTCAAGTACAAACAGGAAGGGAAGTAGCAATGGTAAAAGAATAACTAAGAAATATTCTCTGTATTTAACCTGTGGGGTGGAAGCATATATACTTTTATTCAGAGAATTTTATAAAGAGTCATGATGTTTGATAAACACTTGAATTTAGATTTAGAATTTTCAGCTTAGAAACTTATAGTCATATCTTAACTGGAATTGTGAAGAAGAGCTCTGGAATTCTGGATATGCAAGAAACAAAGAAGAGAAATAGGAGAAATTGATCCTAATTAGTGTAGCTTCTGAATTTCTGCAGCAAAATAAAAGGCTGTTATTAATTATTGAGTTTACTAAAATTTTAGAACTACTCTAAGGCAGTTATTCTTAAATCATCTAAGCTTACTTACCTTTAATTATAAAATAGGACAAATTTTTGGCATTTCATTTTCCTAAATATTTATAGCATGTTTTAAAAACTCTGAACTGTCACAACCCAGTCTGTTTCAACATACATGTTTGTGTGTTGTTATTAATTTACTTAATTGGTTCTTCATATTTTCCACTTTTGTCAGAAATGGCCAAATATCAAAGATATTTTTGGTGTCTTTTGTAAGAGCTACATTTAGAACATGGTAAGGAAACATAGAATAGGAAACAGCTGGTTTTGTGTCTTAGCCTTTCAAAAAGCCTTCTCTTACTTTGCTAAGTTTCAGTGTTTCTTGCCTCCACTAAATATAACAAAAAATTTATCTTTAAGATTTCAATTATATTCTTTAAGAATTCTTCAAAGACTAACATAAATCTGTCATGCTATCTTTTAAGTCTGGTCATTTTTATCATGATGCCCTTTTCATATTTTAAGATAATTTAATTTTCTAACCGTTTTAAAATTTACATATTAAGTACTGATAGTTTTTAAATTAGGGTTTGTCATTTTTTTCTTTTAAACATTAAAGTGAAAAAGGTGGAGAAGTGACATTACTTGTCTTTTACATGAGTCATAAACAAAAATGAACATAGGATTCCCTAATCCATTACTGAACTTACTGTCTGTTCTTGAAAATACAAATTTTTGCATAATCTTTTTCATAGGAATATTGGGCACTTTTAATAGTATACACTTTTAGATTAGCATCTGATTAAGTTGAACCCACATATTTTAACAGGGTCTTCTGAACATAAACTTTTGCACATTTCAATTCCAATTAAGAATAAATGGCCTGGGGAAGGGATGGACATACTGGTAAAGAAATCCCTTGTAGAGAAGATTGATTGATTGATTGATTGATTGATGAGTCTCTGTGTTTTCCCGGGCTGCTGTGCAGTGACACAATCATAGCTCACTGAAGCCTTGAACTCTTGGGCTCAAGTGACCCTCCCACCCAAGCCTCCCTAGTAGATGTGATTACAGGTGTGAGCCAACACACCAAGCTAATTTTTTTAATTCTTTGTAGAGATGGGGTGTTGCTGTTGCCCAGGCTGGTCTCAAACTACTGGACTCAAGTGATCCTATTGTATGGACCTCCCAAAGTGCTGGGATTAGTCATGAGCCGCCACTCTTGGCCTAGAGAAACTGTGTATATGTGTCCTTTGCTTGTCCATTTTTTCCAAAACACAGGTCCATTTTTTCCCCTTGTTTTAAGCAGCTAATATTATATTGAATCATGTGTTTTTCAGTCTTTTTCATCTCAGGAAGTCTTATCAGACCACAACATAAAGTATAGTAATTTTTGTCCAATAATTTTGACCACTAGCAAAAATTACCTATATGACATATGAACCAAATGGTATAATTTTTTAGTGCTAAGTCTTAAGTAATATTCATTTTTATTTAAATAAACTGCTTCTGTTCATAAAGTACCATATATAAAACATTTTTTCCTAAAAACCCTAAATTTTAGTCCAATGTGAATATTTTATCCTGGTATAATAAAATGAAAGTTTTTGTTTTAAAATAAAGAATTGTAAATTATTTGTAGTTTTATGTCCTCTTAAAATATGAGCTAACAACTGGTAAATTTTGTGTAACTTTGACTGTGCAATTGCGTTTAAAAATGAGACTATTTCTTATTTATAATGAGATAATGGAACTTAGCCCATCAGAATAGCACTGACCACACACTTACATCTCCTTTCTCCCCACAACCCTACAGAAGTGACAAAAAAGACACATACCAGGCCAGGCACAGTGGCTCACGCCTGTATTCCTAGCACTTTGGGAGGCTGAGTCAGGTGGATCACAAGGTCAGGAGTTGGAGACCAGCCTGGCCAATGTGGTGAAACCTCATCTCTAATAAAAATACAAAAAAATTAGCTTGGCATGGTGGTACGAGCCTGTAATCTCAGCTACTAGAGAGGCTGAGACAGGAGAGTTGCTTGAACCTGGGAGGGGGAGGTTGCAGTGAGCTGAGATTGTACCACTGCACTCCAGCCCATGCAACAGAGCAAGACTGTCTCAACAAAAGAAAAAAGAAGACACATACCACAGTGGGGTGAAACCCAGCAGTACTTAGACTGTGAAGCAGAAAAACTATGGAGGGAGGTGAAGGAGTTGATTCATTTTATTAGTACAAAAAATAAATTAAGAGTATATTGATGGCTACGATAAAGGAGAGAAAACCACAGCACACAACACCCCCAGGAAAAGGGTCTGGTGAAAGTAAAAGTCTTAGCACCCAAGCTCAAAGTAGCAGATACAGAATGTGGGGCAATAATCAGGAAGGTTTTCTGAAGTGCTATTTGGCAATATTCCTCAAACTTGAGCATGCATCAGAATCACCTGGAGGGCTTGTTAAAACACACATTACAGATTGCTGGGCCCAGCTACAAAGTTTCCAATGTAGGGTCCAAGAATTTGTATTGCTGATATGTTTCCAGGTGACACTGATGCTGCTAGTCTGGGTACTACACTTCATGAGCAACATTTTAAGAACATGAAACACCTGGACCAGTCCCCCATCTAAAGCCATGCCAGCCTATGAGAATGAAGAAAATGCACCTCTGTAGTCACAGTTACTTGAGAGGCTGAGGTGGGAGGATTGCTTGAGCCTGGGAAGCTGAGACCTCATTGAGCCGTGATTGCACTACTGCGTTCTGGTCTGGGTGACAGAATGAGACACTGTCTTAAAAAGCATCTTCCTCTTTACTAATGAATTACAGAAAGATACCATCTGGGTACAGCACCCTAGCAGAGTTTAGGCTGCACATGCTATTGTGCAGTCCACAAACGATACAGATATAAGCCTTCCCTGCCTTCAGATTTTGTGTACACTTACACAAGGCTAAGGTTTCCTGATGGTGCCAAAGGGAGAAGCAGAAAAGAAACTGAAGTAAACCCAGAGTTCTGTGACAGACCTGAAGAAAAAGAAGTAGGAAAGGCAATTTTTCCTAGGAGGAAAACACAACAAACTATTGTACTGGTAGGCTATATAGTTCCTTACTTTAGTATTTTCAGGTACCTCAGTTCAATATTTATCATTGCCATAAGAAAGACCAGAGAAAATGGAGAAGATAAAATAATTAAAAAGAGCGGAAAAAAAAAATTCCAAAGCTAGCAAAAACAAGGCGGCTTCAGATGGAACAAGCCTATAGTGTCAAGCATGGTGAATGAATGTGGATACATGTTGGTGAAAATTCAGAATTCTAAAGATAATGAGAAAATTTTAAAAGCTTCCAGAGAGAAAAAGCAAGTTATTTCAGGGGAATAAGATCCAGATCAGCACTGAAGTTCTCACTAGGAATACTGGATATTTTGTAACCTAAAATTTGTCTAATATGACAGCAAAATGAAATTCGGAAATGCAAGGACTCAGAATTTTGAAATGAAATTACTAGGAAATATGCTTTAACAAAATGAAAAAAGAATCCAAAAAAGGGGAAATCATGGGACCTAATAAAGAGTGAAACTATCACACCAGTGCAGAGAGAAAAATGGAAAAAAATCCTAGGATTCAACAAGCCCAGAAAATTGTTCCACATGAGAAGTCAGATCATTTCCTTAAGAATGGCTTCACCAACAAAATGGTTTCTTTTAGCATTTGTATAACCTTATCTAAATGGTGAAAATTTAACAAATACAGTTTAAAGTTGATAAGTAATAAGAGTAATAATGAATTCGTGTATTAGCAAAAGAAATTTTGCCTTTTTTTCCTTGGGCTTTTGAAGAATTTTAAGATTCATTCTAATTGTTGAGACCAGTTATGTGCCAGACACTAAAATAAATGAAGTTCTAGGGTGTTTTTCCCCCCATCCTTGTTGGCCCACAGTTTTGACTACATATAACAGGAGATGGCACACACAGCCCACAGACCGTGAATTTTATTGGAACACAGCTACTTTATTCATTTATGTATTGTCTGTGGCTGCTTTTACACTGCAGTACAAAGTTGAGAAGTTGCAACAAGACAGTATAGCCTGCAAGCCTAAAATATTTACTATCTACTTCTTGAGAAGAAAGTTTGTCAATACCTGATATAAAACATTAATATGTTTCTTAAAGTGCAAACTATACAAAAAGGTATAATCTGAAAAATATCATATTCTTTGATATTTCTTCTATCCCATTTTCCACCCCATCCCTTGTTTTTTGGTTTATTCTTTCCTGTGTTTCTTTTTATAAAAATAAGCAGGTATACATGTTTAATTTTGCCTTTTTCTTATACAAAAGGTGGCACACTATGTGTGCTCTTTTATGCTTTGCTTTTTTTCATTTAATACTACCTTCTGGAAGTCACTCTGTATTAGTTTAAGAGATATTTCTCATTATTACAGCTGCATAGTACTGTATTATGTATATATACTACAGTTTGTTCAACTAGTCTTCTATGATTGGACATCTAGGTAATTTCCAGTATTTTGCAATTTCAAATATTACCACAATAAATGTGTGTGTGTATGTATGTGTGTGTATGTGTGTGTATGCTAGTATAAATGAAATTGTGTTTTCAAGACACTGGAAGTGAGAATGCTGGGTCAAAGGGGAAATGTGTGTGTGTATTTATGTGTGTGTTAGATATTGCCAAATTCCCATCCATAAGGTTTGTACCATTTTTCATTCCCACCAGCAATTTCTCCATGAAGTTTGCTGTCCAAATTTTGCCAAGTAATGACATTAAAATTTATATGAAGGTGCAATTTCTCCATGAAGGTTGCTGTCCAAATTTTGCCAAGTAATGACATTAAAATATTCTTCTCATCTATTATCACCATCATTTAAAAAAAGAATTTCTCCCAGTTTTATAAGGGAGAAAGGACAAACCAAAAAAAAAAAGGATAAGAAGAGCCCTTTAAATTGTATAAATATAGTTCTTATTCTGATTATTTTTCTCTTCTTGTTGAAGACAAATGCATCTCTACCCTGTCAGACGAATCTTTACTTGATCATGTCTCTCCTATCTTGAAATTCTTCAAGACTTTCCACAACTTCTCAGCACTTAACATGGTCTTAACATGGCCTATAAGAATATGTAAGATGTCAGCCCTATATCTCCAGCCACTCTGAATGTTTTAATCCTTTTAGTATCCAAGTTCTCTCCCACAGGGCCTTTGCCTGTGGTGCTCTCCTTGCCACCATTAAATAACTAGACAAGTAAAACAACAAAAATTAAAAAAAACCTGGGTTCAGCCAGGTGCAGTGGCCTGCACCTGTAATCCCACCTGTTTGAGAGGCTGAGGTGGGAATATTGCTTGAGCCCAGCAATATTGCTCCAGCCTGGGCAATATAGCAAGACCTCATCTTTCTATTAAAAAAACAAACAAACAGGGTTCTTACCCTGGCTCTACCTCAATTTGTTATGTGACATTGTATCTGTTCTTTGGTCTTATAATTTCTCAGTGTCCTCAGCCTAAGGTGTAGTTATATCTGATGACCATCAGGCCCTTTCTGTTCTAAGTTGTAAATGTTCCAGAAGCCATTTTGATAGGACGATAATGGAACTTAGCACATTTACTCCATGGCTACTAACTGTCACTCTGCTGTAAGTATATAATACATAATTGTTTGTCACAATTACTTAAACTTTATTTAAAAAATATCACTTGAAATCTATTATGAGTAAACCAAGTTTTGTGAAAACTGATTATTCAATTTTTGAATTATACTCATTCTGGGGTTCTATCTTTTGGATTCTGTTTTTAACACTGCTTTTCAAATGAAAGAGGTAATTTTGTACCCTTTTAAGAGGTTATTGTAGTAAATCTATTGGGAGCAGGAAAAGGGCAAGGCAGGAGGGGCTTAATGCTATCATTTTAAGGTGATAAAAAAGAGAAGTTTACCTGGAGTTAATTTCCTATTCTTTTATTAACAGGTCTGTTGCCTTGTTTAACTGACATTCTTTGTAGTTTTATAAAACTGACTGATATAAAGTAAAAATGAGAGAAAATAGAAATTTGAGAATTAGAGATTTTAGGAGTATATACATGTTGATCTCTGAAAAATGTTGCTAAATAGGTAATATTGTTGATTATTAAATAATCTGATCAGTTTAGATCTCAATATGTTCTACGTTAAGTTCGTTCATTAGTTCCTTTTAATTTGTAATTTATTTCTTAGAAGCCATGTTATAAATTGGTAATTCAGTTTTCAGGAAAGCCCCAGAAAGCTTTTTTAAAAATTTATTTTTGGAGTCTTTAAGAGTGCATCCCTGCCTAAGCACTGTTAATAAAATTGTTTATACACAAAAATTTATTCACAACTAAGAACATTTGTGACATCCAGAGTTGAATTGGCATTTAGGCACTAAAAATGTTTAGGTGTTGGAAGGTAGTAAAGCTTCTTCTAGGCAATAGTAACTTAATATATTGACAAAAGACAAAGTGCTTGGTTCATCAGGGGTCCAAAATTATAGGACCAAAATGCAGTCACTTCAGATTCTTAACTATGCACCATTCATGAACCAAATGTTTCTCAGATGGGAATATGAAGTTTGCTCCATTTTCTATCTTCTATTTCTCAATTTAAATACCAATGTCTATAATTAGGATATCTTTAAATACCAATATCTATAATTAGGATTTATTCTTCCAATTTCCTTTTGGTGTTTTGAACGTAGAATATTAAGGTTTGTTGATAACTCCTTAAGTAGTATGTTCAGTTTAATTTTTGGTGAATATATTATATACAATACCTATTTTTTATGCTTTTTTTGGTAAACTAGTTACTTGATATTTTCTCAGAAAAGATGATTTCTAAATTCAGAAATTACTAGGGTGCTGGAAAACCATTTTTCCACACCTGAAAAATTTTCTCAGCTTACTCTGTTCCTTTGAAGGGAGTTAATGTGAGAAGGAAGATTAGTCAAATCATCTACTGTTTTATGAAAATGTTAAAAACAGTGGGCACGGTTTCTGTAGGGGGGCTTAGTGCTATCTTTTTAAAGTAATAAAAAGTAAAATCATCAGAGTTCTAATATTAATATAGATTTTTCTGAGTAAAGAGGGAAGGGAAGAGAAAACTCTCAGAATATATAATTTACCACAAAGTATAGCACTAACAAAGGAAAATAAATTTTGTTCTGGTACACTTTCTGTCCATAGGTAAGAGTTACTCAGTATTTGAAGTTCTAAATGAGAAAACTGTGTTTGTTATCTGTGATATACTGCTTTATGAAGAATCTTACAAAACTTTTGATTCATTTATCTTCCTGTTGACAGGAGACACCAAATGTTTCTTTATGAACATAGTAATAATAACTATTTAATGACTGTTTTACTTGTTTTTTTTTAAAGTTATATTCATGCTTTGTGATCTTGCCTTAAGTTTTACTCACAGATCTTTAAGCTGAGGAGAGTTCTGAAAAATCTCAGTAACAGAATTCTTTACCCCTTTCCCCAAGATCAGTAAATTAGTAGTTGCTTTTCATCTCAGTATGTATAAGAATGTAGTGTGTTTTTATTGACTGAAGTGTGAATCAAATAAAGGAATTTTAGGTCAATGGAAGAAAACGCATTTATATTATGTCTATACTTCTATATAAAGGACCATAGTTAGTATCTTCACTAGGTTTTTTTTTTTTTTTTTTTTTTTTTTTTTTTGAAGATAGGGTCTTGCTCTGTCGTCTGTGCTGGAGTACAGTGGTGTGATCATAGCTCACTGTGACCTGAACCTCCTGGGCTTAAGGCACTAAGGATGTGTTTTGCTTTAGGTTTATCTAAAGGAAACCATGTATCCAAGAAAACCCCCCACTGTTATTTTATTGAAAGTAGGTTAAGCTGTCCAGCAAATGATTGTGATTTTTCTGAAATCATTGCAGCTCAAACCCAGAGAATAGCAAAAATCAAATTTATGTCTTAAAAGAGTTATTTGTTCAAGCTATATTCAGGACTTGAAAGATTAAGACTGTAAAAATCAGATAGGTTGATGCTGAATTTATTGCGTGTCCTTTTTCTTAAATACAAGGCATTCTTTTTTAGTTAACTTTGAAGAACTGCTTGAATTTTTTTAAAAAAGAATATGTCAGATAATAAAAAAGTTTTAGTGTACTTGGTACTTTTTTTCTAAAGTATACCTCAGAGCCATACCTGTTTTATGTTTAGTGAAATGAAAATATAGTTTTGTTTAGTTATTTGGCCTTGTAGTTTTGCTGCTTTATAATATGAGGAACGATGTCTTTAATAAATCATTTTGATGTACAGTAACATGTTGCCTACTTGAAATGTTTTCAGCTATCCAATATTTGGCTTAAAATGGTCAGAAGAGTGAAGGAAAAGAAAATATTTACAGTCATGTACCACATAACAGTGAATGACCGCATATATGATGGTGGTCTCATAAGATTATCATACTGCATTTTTACTGTACCTTTTCTATGTTGAGATATATTTAGATACAAAAATACCATCATTTTACAGTTGCCTACAGTATGCTGTACAGTAGCATGCTGTCTAGGTTTGTAGCCTAGAAGCAATAGGGTATAACATATAAGCTAGGTGTGCAGTAGTGTATACCTTCTGGGTTGTATAAGCACATACTATGATGTTTGCACAATGACATAATTACCTAAGCAAGTATCTAAGCAACACATGACTCTATTACTTTCTAAATGCCAAGTCCTATGTTTCACTATCTCTGGTGTTTCTCTGACCTAACATATTTAAAATGTAAGTTCTTGATTGTGATGTAAGTGCACCTTTAAAATATACCTCTGATAGTATTTTATTTTTTTGCTAAGTAAAAATTTAGCAAAGTAACATTTTATTAGTTTTCTCCCTCTCAATTTTTGTGGCATACATCATTTTGAAATTGGGCACGTTATATACAGAAAATCAAAATAGTAACTTCAAAGCATGCCATATAGATAGCATCTACTTTCTACAAATTGCCTGCACAGACAAAACCCCCAAAATGTTATCAGTGTGTTACTGCTCAAGCTCTTCCAACAATGTTAATATGCTATCATTTCTACAGAAAACTACATTTTTAATTGTATATATATTAAAATACTCCAAAAATATTTGATTATTTCAAATTACTCTTTTCTCATTGTTATTATGGTTTAAGAAACATGATTGATAGTTTCCATTCAAAATAAAAATGGTGTGTTGAATAAAAATATTAAATACTTAAACTTATATAAATAAATTAGTATAAAATAATTTAGTAAGTTAAATCATTTAATATTAAAAGGAATTCAAAGACATTACAGATTGTTAACACATAATTTAAATCAGTCACTTTTAGACATTGAATAGCTTTAAGAGATTTTTTTAATGAAGAAGGAACAAATCAAAATGGCTCAGAAAAATCAGATGGAGTGTATACACAAATAAAATACATGTTAATGCTTAACACATTGAATACAAATTTTCTTTATACTAATGACTTTAAAATGTCCATGTGTTAATTTTCTTTTGGAGGTGGAAAAATAGTTTGTCCAAAAAGACACTTTTCACACTTGAAGGAACTTGAAAGTTCTGTCCCAGTGAGTCCCAATATTTTATTTCAGGCAGCAGATTCATTGTCAAATATCTTACTTTTTAAGGTCTGTAGGTTATGCTGAATAAAATTCTCTGCACCTTGAACTTCAGAGAATCTGGAGTCAGTTCTCCTAACAGACCAGTTTTTCATTTTTATTGAATTCTGAATTGTGTCCGATGTAAAATAGTAAACTATAGGGTCAAAACAACAGTTTGAAACAGCAATGCAGAGAGTGATTGGGTACATTGTCCTTACTGCTGCCACTACTGAGCAATTAACAAATGTTTGTGTTCTCACAAGAGAATATAAAATAAGATTGATATTGTAAGGAACAAAACAGAAACAGTATATGATCAAATGTACAAAAATCATTTTTAAAACCTTAGTTTTGTTTATTTTGCTTCTACTTAATGTAACAGGTTTATTTAAAGTTTTTAGCACCATACTAGAACAAGTCACATTTAAAATTAGAGGAATAAAAAATCCCACTATTTCGATGAAAATTACAATCCTTGAGAGATATGTTTTCCATGTGTCTTCTGAAAAGTTTTCAAAGCAGGCTTCTGAAGTATTGTTACCCTGAGAGTGGGTAGACTGAAAAAAAACGGCGGGTGCACTTCCTCCCATCACAGTTAACCACACGCCAATGCAAACAATCTTTGCATTTCTTTTGGTTCTTAGAGTCTTTGACTTAAATGGATAGACAATTGCCAGAAATCGATCTACACTAATACAGGTTAAGAACAGAATGCTCCCGTACATGTTGGTATAAAACAGCATCACAGAAATTTTACAAAGTAAATCTCCAAATGGCCAGTTTCGTGTTGCAAAGTAAAAAATCCTGAAGGGTAAAGTAAAAACAAAAAGTAAGTCTGACATTGCCAAGTTAATCATGTATGTTGTGGTTTCATTTCGGACTTTGAGGATGCAGATGAAAATGTATATAGCAACACAGTTGGATATTAACCCAAGCACAAATACCATGCTGAACATACACCCATATAAAGTGTACTTAAAGGAGTCATTATAGAAGCAGTCAGAGCTGTTAATGCTTACCATCGTAAAGGCACGTTCAGTTTTCAGTTTGGAAGTACTTTCATCTGCTGCAGTCTCCTTTGGTATTCAGATTATAACCTCTATAACCTCCAATTTATTTGCAAAGTATCCGGCTCTTTGGATGGTTTTATAAATATTTCCTTTTTCTCAGAAAGATTCAAAAGAAACATGAAATCTGTTGCTGTGAAATTTCTGCTGGATTCTTCAACAGGAAAATACTTTCATTTTTTAACCTTCAGAAAATCCGTGAATCCCAAGGCTCAGTTAACTGACGAGCAACCTTTAAAAAATACAGTCAACGAGGCCAACCCATAGGATGATAAATGTAAAGAAAAGCTGTATTCTGTGACGAGAATGAAACCACTTGTCTTCTAAACTTGTATTGCAGTAGTCAAGATGAATACTCCAAAGTTAATGTTTCTTTATGCCCCGAAATATTAAGCTTAAGTTATCAATCTTATTTTCTTTTCAGTGGAGAGTTTCAGAGACTTGAACATTCCCAATTTGTCCCATTTTACTTCTTGCTTCTTTTAAATGAAGTTTTCCTTTTTTGTTTTCCTGCTGTATGATCCCAGATGGTGGGTAAGCAGAAGAGTCTTTTAAAGATGCCAAAATAAATTCCAAAGCATGTTAGCTCTTGCTGAATTGAGGCCTTTTCCTCAGTTGCCAACTGTATCTTGAGGTCGCTTTCTCTGAAGTGAAAAAGAAAGGCTTGCTAGATTTGTAATATGACATCACAGGAAGAAGAGGCTGGGTTTGGACAAAGAAAGTTTCAGCCCAGTTTGTTTGCAGTTCCTTTAATCTGATAATGTGTCTGCTGGGGATATACCTAGGAGGCTTGCAAATAGTCACTGGCTCACTGGCTGTTTAGCTGCATGGTCTGTTCATTAACTTTTTTTATGCAGAAATGCCTTCTCGTGTGCTGGCAACTTCTCAGAGTTGTTTTAGTAGTAATAACTGAAAGAAAAAAAAATCACTATTAAGTCTGTTGTTCTCTTATTTGATTGCTTTTGTGTTTGGGATAT
Organism: Aotus nancymaae; assembly: GCF_030222135.1. Taxonomy (NCBI): domain Eukaryota; kingdom Metazoa; phylum Chordata; class Mammalia; order Primates; family Aotidae; genus Aotus; species Aotus nancymaae. The sequence continues at coordinate 13,000,648 of NW_026988420.1, forward strand.
GACATTTTAAAAGAAAATGTATATGGGCGTGTATTTATAAATTGAAATTGTTAGTGATATCTTAATGTAGCATTTCAAAGAACTGTTTGATGGCTATCAAATGGGCCTTTAACCTTTAAGGTATAACAAGAATTTGACAAAAAAAAAAAAAGAATTTGACTCTTGGTTTCTGTTTTTCCTAATTATTCCTCAATATTTAATTTAATTGTTATGATTGTGAGTAGCTCTTATCCTGTGTCTCATTAGTTTTTGATAAGCAATTTTCCCACATACTTTCCTCTTATGAAATTGAATTAATATTTTAGAGCTGTTTAAATTTTTAAATGACTCATTTCACCAAAGAAATTCAAGAATGTTTATCTGTGGTGTGGTGTTAATGTGTTAATCTTTACCAGTGAATTTAAGCACAAAATGAAGTTGCATCTTTTTTTTTTTTAAGACAGAGTCTCGCTCTGTTACTTAGGCTGAAGTCAGTGGCTCAATCTCAGCTCACAGCAAAGTTGCATCTTTTTAAACAAAATTTTTCTAACCTTAAATTGATTGAAATAAGGTTTAGAGAATAAAAATCCTACTACTTGGCTAAATTTTAGGTTCATAGTCTTATCTTCCTTCTTCCCCCTAGCTCTTCCCTTAACCCCTTAATGTGATATTAATCTGGAATATATTTCAGATTTTGTCTTCATTTAAAAGTTTCTAAGCGTGATTTCTATATATATTTATATTTAAAGTATACTCATATTTTAGACTGGGCGTGGTGGCTCACACCTGTAATCCCAGCACTTTGGAAGACCGAGGCAGGTGGATCACCTGAGGTCAGGAGTTTGAGACCAGCCTGGCTAACATGACGAAACTCTATCTCTACTAAAACTACAAAAATTAGCCTAGTGCTGTGGTGCACACTTATAGTCCAGTTACTTGGGAGGCTGAGGCAGGAGAATCACTTGAACCCGGGAGGCAAATGTTGCAGTGAACCGAGATCACACCACTGCACTCCAGCCTGGGTGACAGTGAAACTGTCTCAAAAAAAAGTATAGGCTGGACACGGTGGCTCACACCTGTAATCCCAGCCCTTTGGGGCTGAGGTGGGCGGATCACAAGATCAGGAGGTTGAGAGCAGCCTGGCCAGCATGGTGAAACCCCATTTCTACTAAAAATACAAAAATTAACTGGATGTGGTGGCATACACCTGTAATCTTAGCTACTCAGGAGGCTGAGGCAGGAGAATTGCTTGAACTTGAACCTGGGAGGCAGAGGTTTCAGTGAGCTGAGGTTGCACCACTGCACTCCAGACTGGGCAACAGAACAAGACTCCATGTCAGGAATAAAAAAAAGTACACTCATATTTTAAAGGCTCCAAAATCAGAAGAAGAAAGTATGTGTAAGGTGAGGGTAGTTAAATGTAAGTGTTGTTTGCTCAAAGATTGAGGATATCACAATCTCTATGACACGTTTTTCTTGTTTTAAATATCTGGGTTTTTTTTTTTTTTTTTTTCAGAAAAGGCTAGATCAAGTTGTGCCTGTTATTATTTTTTTAATTTGGTCCAATTTAAGCTGAAACTATTCCTCTTCGGTATCAATTAAGTAATTTAAGAACATTTTTTTCTCACAAATTAATTAGCTAATTTAAAAATAACATTGTAACATGTTTTGTGTTGTTTTGCACCACTCTCTCACACTCAACAATTGATGAACTGTAGTCTATTTCTACTGTCTTGATTAGGAAACTCATCTATTATCAAACGGCAAAAAAGATAAGTACTACTTATAACCAAATACTTAAAGTTTTGAAGGGCTGAATAGCTTTGTATTACATTTAGTATAGAAAAAAGGTATGTGTGTGTTCTTATTAGAAGGCTGGTAGAAGCTGAGTGAACATTAATGAAAAAAGGAGTGGTTAATAAGGTTATATTCTCGTTGGAGAAAAATTTTCTGTTAGTAGTTATGTCTTACTATTTTTTTTTAATTTGGTTTTGTATGTTTTAAGAAAACATAAAATCTTCATAATTTTCTTTCAAATTGGTAGTCTCCTTTTTAGTCATCTTTAAATAATGAAATATATGCAGTTGTATACTCTGATCTTATCTCACTTTTACTTTCATTTTGAATATGCCATTTTCTCATTCAAAGAATTAAAATGTATTAATTCAATTTTGGAATATTCTTCCACATATTGTTACTCACTTGTTATTTACTTAACCATTCATCTATAGTTGTCTTTTTCTTGTTTCTTTCTTTCTTTTTTTTTTTTTTTGAAATGGAGTCTTGCTCTGTCACCCAGGCTGGAGTGCAGTGGTGATCTTGGCTTACTGCAGCCTCTGCCTCCCAGGTTCCAGGATTTCTACCCCCTCAGCCTCCCGAGTAGCTGGGATTACAGGGGCCCACTGCCACACCCAGCTAATTTTTGTGTTTTTAGTAGAGATAGGGTTTCACCATGTTGGCCAGACTGGTCTTGAACTTCTGACCTCAAGTTATCCACCTGCCTTGGACTCCCAAAGTGCTGGGATTACTGGTGTGAGCCACCTCACCTAGCCTGTTCATCTATAGTTTTTTAATGTTTGAGTTATTGGGGCTTAAAAATGGATAGATCACTGTTTGTTGAATTAGGCTTTTCATTATTATCATTATCATAGTAAATGTATAACTCTTAACAAAATTCTTGATTCATTGTAGAGTCTCACATGTTTGCTGATGAGTGAATCATATCATAAACCTGAATTTTTTTGCAAGTTTTTTCTACTGAGGAAGAACAGTAGCAGAGGGACTGTTTCAATAGGAAGAAGATAATTGATTAATTTTCCAGATATTTAACTTCGCTTCTAATTAAGGAACCAAAGGGAAATTTAGAAACTTTGAAAGATCCTTAGGTTAGAATTGGAAAAATACAGAGTAACTACTTGCGAAGGAAGTGAATGAATCCATAGAATCAATTATATTTAATAGATACTTTTGTATTTGATAGACTCAGGCAAACTGTTATTTTAATGTGAGATCTTTATACTTCTGGAAGTTAACTCAGAATCAATTTATTTCTTGTATGGGTTTTTTTTGGGAGGGAGGTGAAAATCAAACAGAGCCAGACAGATGTTAAAATGATGAAGATAGAAACAGCTCTAGTCTGCAGCTCCCAGCAAGATCAATGCAGAGGGTGAGTGATTTCTGCATTTTCAACTGAGGTACCTGGCTCATCTCACTGAGACTGGTTAGGCAGTGGGTACATCCCATAGAGGGTGAGCCGAAGCAGGGTGGGGCACTGCCTCACCCAGGAAGTGCAGTGGGTCAGGGAACTCCCTCCTATAGCCAAGGGAAGCTGTGAGGGACTGTGCTGTGAGGAATGGTACATTCCAGCTCAGATACTGTGCTTTTCCAATGGTCTTTGCAACCAGCAGACCAGGAGATTCCCCCAGGTGCCTACATCACAAGGGCCCTGGGTTTCGAGCACAAAACTGGGTGACTGTTTGGGCAGACACCAATATAGGCCAATGGAACAGAACAGAGGCCTCACAAATAACACCACACACTTACCACCATTTAATCTTTGACAAACATGACAAAAACAAGCAATGGGGAAAGGAGTCCCTATTTAATAAATGGTGTTGGGAAAACTGGCTAGCCATATGCAGAAGACTGAAACTGGACTCCTTTCTTATATCTTATACAAAAATTAACTCAAGATGAATTAAAGACTTAAACATAAGGCCTAAAACCGTAAAAACCCTAGAAGAAAACCTAGGCAATACCATTCAGGTCATAGGCATGGGCAAAGACTTCGTGACTAAAACACCAAAAGCAATAGCAACAAAAGCCAAAATTGACAAATGGGATCTAATTAAAGAGCTTGTGCACAGCAAAAGAAACTATCATCAGAGTGATCAGGCAACCTACAGAATTGGAGAAAATTTTTGCAATCCATCTGACAAAGGGCTAATATCCAGAATCTACAAAGAACTAAAACAAATTTACAAGAAAAAAACAACCCCATCAAAAAGTGGGTGAAGGATACGAACAGAGACTTCTCAAAAGAAGACATTTATGTGGCCAACAAACAAAAAAAACAAAGCTTTTTTTTTTTGAAAAAAAGCTTATCAGCACTAGTCATTAGAGAAATGCAAATCAAAACCACAGTGAGATGCCATCTCATGCCAATTAGAATGGTGATCATTAAAAAGTCAGGAAACAATAGATGCTGGAGAGGATGTGGAGAAATAGGAATGCTTTTACACTGTTGGTGGGAGTGTAAATTAGTTCAACCATTGTGCAAGACAGTGTGGTGATTCCTCAAGAATCTAGAACCAGAAATACCATTTGACCCAGCAATCCCATTACTGGGTATATACCCAAAGGATTATAAATCATTCTACTATAAAGGACACATGCACTTGTATGTTTATTGCGGCATTGTTCACAATAGCAAAGGCGTGGAACCAACCCAAATGCCCATCAATTATAGACTGGATAAAGAAAATGTGGCATATATACTCCATGGAAGACTGGATAAAGAAAATGTGGCATATATACTCCGTGGAATACTATGCAGCCATAAAAAAGGATGAGTTCACGTCCTTTGCAGGGACATGGATGAAGCTGGCAACCATCATCCTCAGCAAACTAACACAAGAACAGAAAACCAAATACTGCATATTCTCACTTATGAGTGGGAGTTGAACAATGAGAACACATGGACACAGGGAGGGGACCATTACCCACCGGGGCCTGTTGCAGGGTCAGGGCTTAGCGGAGGGATGGTATTAGGAGAAATATTTAATGTATATGATGTGTTGATGGGTGCAGCAAACCACCATGACACATGTATACCTATGTAACAAACCTGCACATTCTACACATGTATTGGTGAAGACAAGTCTTTTTTAGGACTGTTGCCATAATGGGCATGTAGACTGATTTGAAATATAGTATATGTGCCCTGGCAACATAGGGAGACCCTATCGCTACAAAAAATTTAAAAATTACCTGGGTAATTTTTAAATGTGAACCTGTGGTTTCAGCTGCTTGGGAGGTTTTGGTGGGAGGATTGAGCCTAGGAGGTTGAGGCTGCAGTGAGCCATGATTGTACCATTCCACTTCAGCCTGGGTGACAATTCAAGGCCTTGTCTAATAAAAATAAAGGAAAGAAATGTAGCCTACATATACAACCTATTTAAAATATAGTGAATCTTGGCCAAGAACTATGGTTCACATCTGTAATCCCAACACTTTGGGAGGCTGAGGTGAGAGTATCACTTGAAACCAGGAGTTCAAGACCAGCCTGGGCAACATAATGACACCCTGTTTCAAAAATTAGGCAAATGTGGTGGTGTGTACCTGTAGTCCTGGTTACTAGGGAGGCTGAGCTGGGTGGATCACTTGAGCCCAGGAGATTGAGGCTGCAGTGAGCTATGATTGTACCATTTTACTCCAGCCTGAATAACAGAAAGAGACCCGATCTCAAAAATAAATTAATAAATAAGTAAAAAGAATGAAATACAGTGAATTTCATTATGTAATGCATCAGTTTCTAAAATTTAATTACATCTGATTCTGATTCTTTGAATACTTTCAGTGCTTAAGCTGACAGGTCGGGTTTTTGTTTTTGTTTTTTTAAGGTGGAGTCTCACCCTGTCGCCCAGGCTGGTGTGCAGTGGTGCAATCTCAGATCACTGCAACCTCTGCAGGTTGGGTTTTTTTAATACTCTTAGGTATAAGAGATCAAGGAGTTGGTTGGTTTATTATATGTGTGTGTGTGTGTGTGTGTGTGTGTGTGTGTGTGTGTGTAAGGTATAATCAATAGGAGCATAAAATAGATAATAATAGATAAGAGATAATAATAGGTAAGAGCATACAACCAACTCAAGGAGATGGTTGGGTTTTTTTTAAATATTTTTAGGTTTAATAGATCAAGGAGTCACCTTACATTCTTTATGTTTAAGGATTTCTGATTTTTGAAACCAGGTTGCACAAGAAACGTGTAAGATTAAATATTTTGTAAAAGGCTTCACTTTATGTTTTGATAGCATTCTTCTTTAAAAGACCTATTTTTTCCTTATTTTGGAAAAAATTAGGAAAGAACACTTTTACTGTGTTCTTTTGCTATAAAATTGATCAAAGAGGAATTGATCAAAATTTTAAAGAATTCTCTCATTAAAAGTTTTGAAGACCATAATTGGAATTGTATGTAACATTGAGAACAGGGGATATGCAAAAAAAAAAAAAAAATTGGATGAGAGAGTATGTGAGACTTAAAACAGAAATACATTCATTCAAGTTCACAGGAAAGTATGATCCAGGCACAGTGGTACATACCTTTAGTCTCAGCTACTCTAGAAGCTGAGACAAGAGGATCATTTGAGGCTACAGGAGTTTGAGGCTGCATTGCTCTATGGTGACACCTGTCAATAGCCACAGCACACCATCCTGGGCAATATAACGAGACACGGTCTCTTAAAAGAAGAAAGAAAGAAAAAAGTATGTAACATTGATATTTTAAAATTTAAGAAGAATTATTCTAAACTAACTTTAGTCATTTTGCATGCAGCAAATGTTTGCCATGGTGAAATGTGACTTCCATCTCTAATTTACACTTATGAAAAAAGCATTTGGGATTCTTTTGATGCTTATTATGATAAGTTTTCTTTTAGGTTTAGAAACCTTTTTCAGTTTGAGAAATGAACATTTGTAATTTATGTTGACAGAATATATTTATTTTCTATAAAAAGATCTTTTAGCTTAAGGAGAAAAAAAATTAAATTCTAGACTGGTATTACCATAAGTCTATGGGTATCATTTGGAAGTGATTTACCTTCCTTTCATTATTGTAAACACTTAATACTTTGTTACTTTTTGCTGGAGCATGAGTCATGTACCCAAGTTCAAAGAGTTGAACCAACTTTTGTAGAGTTGGATGGGAATAGAAGAGGAAAGATTTAAAGGGTGATGAATGATGATCATAGCAAAGTAAAAGTTGATGGGAATGATGGTTGAAGCAGGTTCAAAAAGGGAAAGGAAATCAAAAGGAGTGAAAATGTTATTGTGGTAAGATTTAAAACTTGAATAAGCATATTTATCTCTGCATACACTTGAGTTGTCCCTTCTTCCTTATCTTTTTTTCCCCAACTCTCCTGTTGTCTCCTCATCTCCAACTCTTAGAATCATATCACATTTTTTCTATGGAGTCTTACTCTCATCAGTTTCTTTTCTGTACTTCCACAGTACATAGTTTGCCTTTTAAGACATATTCATGCAATTCAATTAAGAATAAAAAAAACAAGGTCATGTGTGGTGGCTTATGCCTGTAATCCTAGCACTTTGTGAGGCCAAGGTAGGAAGATCACTTGAGGTCAGAAGTTCAAAACCAGCCTGGCCAACATGAGGAAACTCTGTGCAGTGCAGTGACAGAGATCATGCCATTGCATTCCAGCCTAGGTGACAGTGCAAGACTATCTCAAAATAATAATAATGAAATAGTTGCAATACAAGATATAACAATAGATATTAGTAACACAGAGAGATGAGAGTCTACCAATTTAGTAAAGAGCCTCTTGAGGAGATGAAGTCTAATGAAGGCTAACCCTTTACAGTTGAATACAAATTTTAAATTTCAGGTCTTGAAGGCTATAGCCATTCCTGGTAATAATGTCTAAGTGTAGTCCCATTAGTATAGTCATGCTGCCTTTCTCCTTCAAAAACACAGAAAACTATTTGAGTGAATATTTTCTCCGTTCTCTCAAGGATGCTACGTAACCTAGTGCTACTCTGAACTCCTAGAAGATAAGTTAATTCTTCACATAGAACATATGCCTCCTGGCATAAAGGCTGAATTGGGTTATAAAACCTTAGTTGGGAAAGGCTAGGTGGGCAGTAGCTTTCAAAATTTTTTCACCTACTCTAGAAGCTGCAAAGTGTAATGAAAGGATCAATTTCACTAGGTATTAAGTGTCCTGGATTCTAATCCCAGCTACTAAAAATTAATGTGTATCTCCTGAGACCTACCTACTCAGGAGGCAGAGGTAGGAGGATCTCTTGAGCCCAGGAGTTCCAGTGTAGCCTGGGCAATATAGAGAGACCACAATTCTTAAAGGAAAAAAAATTAACATGACTTCTCTGTTGTACATTTGTAAAAGAAGAGTATTAAATTAGACCTATAGAATTCTTTTCAGCCCTTAGGTTTCTATCTAATTTAGTCTCCACACTAATATTGAATGACAGAAAGAACACGTATTATTATCTCCATTTTACAGATCAAGAAACTAAAATTCAGAGAAGTTGTGACTTGCCTAGGATTACAAAGTGATCATTGGTGGAGAATGATGAAGTCAAAACTAAAAACTAGGTCCTCACAGGAAGTACCTTTATACATGTTTGTCTAATGAAAGAATACAACTCAGTGAGTGCATGCATAAAGGAATAGTAGAAAGCACTGTGACCTAGAGATCCAGAATCCTTGATTTCTAAATTTTGACCTTACCTTGGGCAAACTCTGCCCTGAACTTTAAGATGAATATAACATGCCTTTCTGACCTTATGGAGAGTTTTCAGAACAAAATGAAATTAAAACAAACTTTGAATGTAAAACTCTAAAAATATACTATTATAGATGAAATACCTATATCTTAATTTAATAGAAAAAGATGCTATTATAGATGAAATATCTATAATATCTTAACTTTATAGAAATAAAGGTTATGTTGTGGGAAAACATGGGACAGTAAGATTTGTTTTCTTGACCAAATAGAATGCCTATGCTTTAAGTATGTCAGATAAAGAAGTGATCATGTGATGCGTTTGCTTTGCCTTTTTTATCACTGCTAATGTACAGCCAATTTAAATCAAGTAGACACAGGCTTTGCTTATAAAAACCACATTTACCTCTAAGTTGTTTGCTTAGTGGTTAACACATTGCATCTTGCATTAATCTTAATACCCTCTAATGTTGGAGCTAGCACTAGATCCTGGAAATTCAGAATACAAGTCCACCTTACCCCTGTTACAACTAGCCATTCGTCTTCTCTAGTATACAGTTTAGCTCTCCTTCCAGTCACTCAAGTACAACTTAGGAAACTAAAATCACAGCTGATTATTGCCAGAGCTAGAACTCAAATCCTAGTTTCTTGATTTCTAGTCAAGTTTTCTCATTGTAACAGATAGCTTCCACCCTTTTTTTCTTACTGATGTTGTGCTAGTTTGTTCTGTGTTGCTATAAAGAAATACCAGAGACTGGGTAATTTAAAAAGAAAAGAGGTTTAATTGGCTCACAGTTTGGCAGGCTGTGCAGGAAGCATGGCATCAGCATCTACTCAGCTTCTGGTGAGTCCTAAGGGTGCTTATATTCATGGCAGAAGTCAAAGGGGGAACAGGCATGTCACATGGCGACAGTAGCAGCAAGAGGAGGGAGGAGGTCTCATACTCTTTTTAAACAACCAGATCTCTTGTGAACTAACTGAGCAAGAGCTCACTTATCACCAAGGAGATGGTGCTAAACTATTCATAAGGGATCCACCCCCATGATGTGGTCACCTTCTATCAGACCTCACCTCCAACATTGGGGATTACATTTCAACATGAGATTTGGAGGGGACAAACATCCAAACCATATCAGACATAAAATAGGAAACTTGGTTCATAGCTTAGGTAAATATTAAGCAAAGAACTTTGTTTTTAAATGTGTAAGCTATATAGACTTTTAAAAACACTAAATTTTAACATTATGATAGAAATTTAAGAGATTTTAGGCATTTTCATCCTTCTGTAGATTAAAATCATATGACCATGCTTCACTTTTAGGTTCATCTTTATTTATTTAAAAAAGTTTGCATTTGTACATAGTAGTGTGCCAAGTTGTATAAAAGCAGGAAATATCTCTGCTGCTTTCAAATAATTAGAACAAGGGTTTTCTGTGAATACCAAATTTAACACCTTCCAGCATAGACTATTATCAGAAATCCAAGTACTCTTCAGTTTAAGTAAACATTTATTGACTTTGTATCTTTTACCCATTACTGAGGGGTAGGATTTGAAAAGGATTGGTCTCTCAGTATGCTCCTGGAAGCTGAATGCTCTGATATACCTGAATTCTTTTGCTCCTAGTAGTGAAATTGTGTGTGTATTAAAAGTGTAAGCATTGTTTGCTCCCAGATTTATATTTGGTAGTTTTTCATATTATTGTTATGTTATGAAATGTAATTGCAAAAAAGGATTGTTTTAGTCAAACCAAGTTTGGTGCTTGGAAATAACTCAGAGGCAAGTTGCAGAAAATATTATAGTTAGATGTACAAAAGATATTAGAGAGGCAATATAAGAAACTGGAAAGGATTGCCGGATGCAGTAGCACATGTCTGTAGTCCCAGCTATTCAGGAGGCTGAGTGGGAGGATCACTGGAGCCCAGGAGTTCTGGCTGTGTGCTATGCCAATAGAGTGTTTGCAATAAGTTCCGCATCAATATGGTGATCTCCTGGGAGCAGGGAACCACCAGGTTGTCTCAGGAGGGGTGAACCAGCCCAAGTTGGAAAATAGAAGGATTGTGTCTCTAGGCCTCAGACTCCTTTGGATTTTTGTGTCCTCACCCTACACATAGTGAAAACCATAAGCACGCATAATTGGTTTGGTTTACAGAAGAAAAATAACTGAGAACTAAAAAACAAAACAAAACCTTGACCTTGACCTTGACCAAAACCTCGAAAAGAGATTTTCAAATGAATATATGTTTTATATTTTTTAAATTAAAGTAAAATGCTATATGGAATTGTTTATATTATTTTAAAATGATTTCCTGCTTAGCTTTTTAAATTAACTGGTGCCAATCTCTCAAATAAGACAATTTATGTACCAGCAATAGTCAACTGGAAAATGTAATGAAAAAATATTCAATTTAGAGCAATGACAAATAGTATAAAATATTTTCAGAATAAACTTAATAGGCAAAGTGCAGGATCTAGATGAAAACAAAGCAAAAGACTACAAAACTTTAATGTAGGCCATAAGAGAACACTTGAACATGTGCCAGGCAGTTTTCCCCAGAACAACTCTATATAGTTAATGCCATTCCAGTAAAAATCTCAATGTTGTCCTTACAAGTTTGCTCATCTGTAGATACTGTGGGTTATATCACCTGGGAGTTTCATTTCTAAGAAAAATTCATTTCTAAGGAAAAAAAAATCCCTTCCTAATTTGCATTCCTATCAGGAGTACCTGTTTCTCCACACCCTCACCCAAACCAGATTATTATTAGACTTTTAACAGGTCAAAGTAGTATCTTGTTTAGTTTGTATTTATTTAGTTATAAAGAGACCAGAAATAGACCCATACCTAAGGGACCTTAATGTATGATAATTTCTCCACTTCAAATAAGTGGAGAAAAAATGGGATAAATGCTCATGAGTTATCAGGATAGCAATTTGAAAATAAAAGGCAGACTTTGACTTATTTTTTATACCAAAATAAATTCTAGCTAGATCAATAATCTCAATAAAAAATGACTCCATTAAAAAATGACTCCATATAAGTTCTGGGAAAAAATGAGCATATTTTAAAAATAGCAATAGAGGCTGGGCACGGTGGCTCATGCCTGTAATCCCAGCACTTTGGGAGGCCGAAGTGGGTGGATCACCTGAGGTCAGGAATTTGAGACCAGCCTGGCCAACATGCAAAACCCCGTCTCTACTAAAAATACAAAAATTAGCTGGGTGTGGTAGCATGCACCTCTAGTCCCAGCTACTTGGGAGGCTGAGGCAGGATAATCACTTGAACCCAGAAGGTGGAGGTTGCAGTGAGCTGAGGTTGTGCCACTGCATTCCAGCCTGGGTGCTGGAGTGAGACTCCATCTCAAAATAATAATAACAATCATAATAATAAAGTAACAGTAGAGACCTGGGTGTGTGGCTCACACCTGTAATCCCAGAAACTCAGGAGGCTGAAGCAGAAGGATTGACTGCTGGAGCCCAGGAGTTCAGGACTGCAGTGAGCCATGTCACTGTACTTCAACCTGGGTGACAGCCCAACACTAACAAATAAAATCAAATAATATATTTAAAAATAGTTGTAGAGGCTTTCTAAGTATTATATGTAATCTAACATTTAAACAAAGATAGGTTTGACTAAATAATTTTGTTGCAAGAACACCATGAAGTGGAAAGAAAATGTCAGTCCATCACATGACTCGTATGAGTTATCACAACATTTACAGAATAGTTACAGGACAAATTTATTTATAGAAACAAGTCTGTTAGAACAAACTAACAAAAATTAACAACCCATTTTAAAAAAATAGGAAAAACAGCTAAACAAGCATATCATTTTGTCCTTAACTTAAAAATGGTTCTCAGTCAGTTTTAAGTACTCAAATTTAATATTTTTAAAGTTTTGGCCTTCAAAATAAAAATGACTATACATTTGATTAGATTTCTTTCTTTTTTTCTTTTTATTACAGATGACTGATTTTTAATGTCTAGTGCTGTGAACACTAATGCAAGTATGCTTGAAATCAGAAAAATATTTTGACTTTAGGCATTTATGTAGTTAAATGTTTGGCTTTTAACCCAAATTAGAATTCAAAGAAAGAGAATAGCTCTTTAACAGATACTGATACTCAAAAGGTAAAGAAAAATTACTGTTACGATTCTAAGCCACTAGTCATCCATTCCCAGAACAAAATTTCTGTGGTCACTTCTTTTTATTGGTTTTCTAGTGTCCTTGCTTTAATCAACTGTTTTCACGTTTGAAAAATTTGAGGGTTTCCTGTCTGTACTAGAAGTTACCAACACTACTCCAGAAAGGTTAGAAACTAAATACCAAAGGACTGCTTCTGCAAAAGGCCCCCTTTTAAAGCCCAGCCTTTTGTTGTTATTATAAACAGAAGTGGACTATTTCAACCTAACTGAAAAAGGTTGCTGCATTTTTGCCCTGGCCATATAAATTGGAAATTAAGACAGGCATATTAAAACTTTTTCCAGCTTATGTTGTCTTCACCTCTGGGTCCACTGATATATTTTTTTTATTCAGTAGCGAAATGTTTATTGAGTGTAACTGTGTACCAGGTGCCTTTCTCAGTGCTGGGAGTATAGCAGTGAATAAAACAAAATCCCTGAGCTTATATTTTATTTGGAGAAGATAATCAGTAAATAAACAATTATGTAACTGGTTATATGGTGGTTCTCTGAAGAAAAATAATTTAGGAAGAAAAGGGAGTGGACTCTTACTTCTATATAGGGAGGTCAAAGATAGCCTTGCTAATAAGGGGATATTCGAACAGAGACTTGAAAGAAGTGAAGGAATGAATCATGTGGCTGTCTCAGGGAATTAACCTTTAACTGATCAACATCTTTAAAAGGCCTTCCCCAATCTATATTTCCAGGCTCACCTCCCAGAAATTCACTCACCATGTTCATGTCCCCAATTAGAAATTTTTAAACAGTGTTTCAACTTGGTAAGATTCTACATGTCTGCCTCTGATTTTTATTTTGCATGGCACCTCATAAAATAGGAATGTATGTTTTGTTTTGTTTTGGGTTACTTACCAGTGTTCTGAAACTAAATACTTCTAAGAGAGTAGCTGTCTCTCATTAAAGAGCCTCAGGTCAATAGTTCTGTTTCAAGTCACATTCCACCCTGACTTCTCTCTTCTCCCCATTCAGTGATTGGGTTCTTGTCTTTTACTCTTTGATGCTTTGGTTAGCATCCTGTTTATCTCAAGAGACTGAACTTCCTCCTGAATTTAATTTCCCTGATAGCAGGGACATCTGACCACCTATATCAACTGTCTTCCTTGACTTCTGTGAATTATTTGTCCTAGCTATGCTTGAGTGAGCATCCAGGAATAAAATTTCATTTCCTTGGAATAAAATTTTAATTTATAATGTAGGAGAGATATTGCTATTAAGGCTCTTAAAAAGCAATTATAAGAGACAGAATAAAATTAGAAGGAAAAAAGCATTATCCTACTTCTCTAATAAATCAGCTGTTTATGATTTTCTAGATGTAATTTCAGTCTTTGCTGTTATGCTTATATAGTTGAAATCAGAGAATAGTATCTTTAAGATTTGGAAGGGAATACTGCTTTTTCTTTTTATGTGCTCTTAGTTAAGAACTCTTTCTACTGTGTCTTAGAAACTGTCTTATAAATTTCTCAAAGTGATTTTAACCACTGTATATGAGAAATAAATTAGTTTCTGATACGAACATACATGTAAGCTACTAAACCTCAGTATTACTATGAAATATCAAAAATGTGACTTACTGGAAATAAAGTAATTTCTTTTAGACTTCAATATTTTTTTCAAAAATATACATATGTGCTTATCTATTTATAAGCGTATACCTGGGTAAATATAGAACATAGGAAAATTTATGTTGAGGTTTTAAAACATTTAAAATTATTTAAATATACTACTATAAATTTTAAAATTATTTTTAAATATAATTATAATTATACATTTAATTATAATTTTAAAATTATAAATTTTAAAATTTTTAGTAGTATATTTATATTTAAATTTATCTTTGATCAGAAGCATTAAAATTCTTATCTAAGATGTATACAATTTGAAGGAGAGAATTGGGATTCTGCCACCTTGCTTTGTAACTTAAAAGAGCTTTTTCAGGGACTCTCTAAGAGTACCTGCTGGAGTTGAATCTGGCAAAATTTTTGTTCAGAGAATTTTTGCCACTAAATAAACCTTAAATAAGTGTGCCACATAGGATAGACTGTATTTAAATTAAACCATTTTTAATAACTTACACTAAATACTATGACAAAAGCATAATTGTTATTTGATAAAACAGTTTCACTGTTAACAAAAATACAGTTTTTTTCCCTTTAGTAGGTATATCTTTTGGAAAACTTTCAGTCAAACTAGTGAAACAAGGACTTTGGCTTGTTCAGATTTATTCCATTCATTCATCATCTTTGAATTAATTTCTTCTTGAGAAGAAGCATTTCTTACAACTTTTGTCTTTATTACCTCAGTATTTTTTATTTTTATTTAAATATATATATTTATATGCTTTGTTTTTAGATAGGGTCTTGCTATGTTGCCCAGGCTGCTCTTGAACTCCTGGACTCAAGTGATACTTCTGCCTTGGCCTCCCAAAGTGCTGGGATTATAGGCATGAGCCACTGTTCCTGACCTCAATATTTATTTTAAGTTTACAAGCATGTATTTTCTTAAAATCTTGAGAATTAAAAGAAATAATCTCTTCAATCTTAATAGCTTTGTATTTTACCATATTATAAATTGAAACATTGAAGTTTTAACATTTTCTTCAGTGAGCCAGGACTGGTGGCTCATGCCTGTAATTCTTGCACTTTGGGAGGCTGAGGCAGGAGGATCACTTGAGTCCGGTAGTTTGAGAACAGCCTGGGCAACATAGTGAAAATCTCTTTCCATTTTATAAATAAATACGGCTGGGCGCAGTGGCTCACGCCTGTAATCCAAGCACTTTGGAGGCCAAGGCGGGTGGATCACCTGAGGTCAGGAGTTCAAGACCAGCCTGATCAACATGGTGAAACCCCATCTTTAAAAAAAATAAAATTAATAAATAAATACTTATTCAGTGAATCTGTTTTTGGATTCAGTCTTGGTGAAATTTCTTTTCATGTCTTTGCTCATTTTCTAATTGGATTGTTTTTTACCATTGAGTTTTGAGAGTTCTTTATATATTCTCAATACTAGTCATTTTTTTGTTAGATATGTGGTTAGCAAATATTTTCTCTTAGCCTGTAGCTTCTTTCTTCATCTTCTTCACATCATCTTTCTCATCCAAAAGTTTTTAATTTTAATAAAGTCCAGTTTATCACTTTTTCCTTTTATGGATCATGCTTTTGTTGTCAAATCTAAGAACTCCATTCTGAAGATTTTTCCCTTATACTTAAAAAACTATAGTTTTACATTTTAAGTCCATTTTTGTACAAGGTTTGAGATTTGGGTTAAGGTTCTTTTGGAGGGGCTGAGGTAGGGCACCATGGATGTTCAGTTGTTCCAGCCCTATTTGTTTTAGAGGCTCTCCTTTTCCTATTAATTTGCTTTTGTATCTTTGTCAAAAAGGGAACAAAGAAAAGATGGGACAAATAGATGTAGAATTTATACTAACTATATTAATAATTGCATTAAATTTCAGTGCTTTAAGCAGCTTAATTAAAAGGCAGGATTATCAGAGTGGATGAAAAACAAAACCAAACTCTATGCTATCCAAAAGAAATCTATTTTAAATATAAAGACACAAATATGTTAAAAGGATGAATGAAAAGAGTAGATCCTGGATGGAACTGAGGTTAATAGAGGATAATTCTAAGCTATGTATTATGGGTGATTAGGTGGTTGATAATACAGTTAACCAAAGTAGGTAACGAAAGACCACCTCATAGGTGGTTGGTGATGAAGATAATGAGTTCATGTTAATGTTTGAACCTATTATATTTGAGATGTTTGCCACATATTCATGTAGAGATCTTTGGTATCCAGTTGAACATACGGATCTAGAACCAGAAAGAGTAGTTTTAGTCAGAAGGAATAATAGAGATATAGTTAAAATTAAGAGGCCAGGTGTTGTGGCTCACGCTTGTAATCCCAGCACTTCGGGAGGCTGAGGCAGGCAGATCACCTGAGGTCAGAAGTTTGACACCAGCCTGGCCAACATGGCAAAACCCCATCTCTACTAAAAATACAAAAATTAGCTGAGTGTGGTGGCACACGCCTATAATTCCAGCTATTTGGGAGGCTGAGGCAGGAGAATTGCTTGAACCCAGGAGTTGGAGGTTGCAGTGAACTGAGATCACCGAGATCATGCCACTGCACTCTAGCCTGGGCGACAGAGCAAGACTCCATCTCAAAAAAACAAAAACATGATAGTGGCTTGGCCAGCATATGTATTGGCAAGCAGATCCGCAGAAATATTAGTAAATGGAAAAGATCTGTCAGAAAAGCCAAGGCCTGCCCCAAATTTTCTATTTTCTATTCTAGTTTCCTTTTGTGAGGCAAAACCGTCTTAGAATTTAGCTTAGGGAAGCACAAAAACATTTCCTGATTCCTTAAAATACCCAGAAAACAATAGCAATTCCTGCCTTCCACTTCCTCTGTTGTTAATTTTTCTACTAGTATTACAGACTTGTACTTACTTCAATAATCAGAATCTCTTTTAGGAGCACATTAATAGTCTTGGAGTCCTTTACTCTCTGGACAAGTTCATGCCTGCCTTAGGAATGTATATGAATTTTGAAATGTCATGTAGAACAGACTAATAGCTTCTACTGCTTCTACTTTTCTATCAGTAATATTTACTCAGTGAAATTTATACTAACCTTACTGACAGTGAGAGCCTGGTTTCCTTTACAAGACTACGTAGCAAAACAGAGTGAAGTATTGTACAAAGAGAAATTATGCTGACAGTTCATTTAAGTAGATAAGTAATAACATGAGACAGCATGCCTGAGTCCAAGAGAAAACTACTGCCCTCCTGGATAGACACAATGCTATAGAAAGAAATATGCAGTTTACTTTCAAAAGTTAAATATTCCTGCCGGACATGGTGGATCAAGCCTGTAATCCCAGCACTTTGAGAGGCTGAGGCAGGAGTTCGAGACCAGCCTGAGCAACATGGTGAAACGCCATCTCTACTAAAATAAAAAAAATTAGCCAGGCTTGGCAGTAGGTGCCTGTAATCCCAGCTACTCCAGAGGCTGAGGCAGGAGAATTGCTTGAATCTGGGAGACAGCGGTTACGGTGAGCTGAGACCGCACTGCACTCCAGCCTGGACAACAAGAGCAAAACTCCATCCAACAAGAGCAAAACTTCCTTTCAAAAAAAAAAAATTAAGTATTCCATGAAATATTTTCTTTCTTCTTTTTTTCTTTTCTTTTCTTTTCTTTTCTTTTCTTTTTTTTTTTTTTTTTTGGAGATGCAGTTTTGCTCTTGTTGCCCAGGCTAGAGTGCAATGCAATGGTGCAATCTTGTCTCACCGCAACTTCCACCTCCCTGGTTCAAGTGATTCTCCTGACTCAGCTTCCTGAGAAACAGAAGTCTTCTGTCTGCTATTGAATGTGTTATGATTTAGAAAATTTCTGAGATTCACAATACAGTCTGTAATTTTTATATCTGATAGACCTCATATTTGCCTGAGTTATTGGTATTCTAGAAAATAGACTTTGGGGAAGTGTTGAAAGAAGGCCTTTTTGAACCTAAGAAGACAAGAAATTGAATTGTTATAACAGTATTGCTATTTAAGAAAGGATATTAAGTCACTTTTCAGAAATTTATATCAGAATTCAAAAAATGCAAAAAATACAGTTAATAATGCTTAAGGAGGTGGTGGAGGAGATTTTATCCATACATGTATACAAACACACACACATAAGTCTAAACATATTTATACATATATGAGAAAAGTGTCAGGAATATGGTGGGAAAGAGATAGAATAATAGGATTACATTAGAATCTGCTTAGGAGCTTTTCTAACATGTAGATATTCTCTGTTTTGGGTATATCAAAATCCTGGGAGTAAAAGGGAAACCTGGCATGCATGTTTAATAAAGCTTCCTTGGGTACTGATATATGCTGCCTCCCAAATAAATTACAAGCCGTGTCAGAAAGTATGAGTTTACATTGTAAAATGTTAACTGAAAACTAAAGTCAAATGTTCTAGAAAATATTAACTATTTTTCCTGAAATAGAAGTGGTTGAAATTTGGGAGATAACTTTTGCTATGTTCTGTGAGGCTAGCGTTGATGAAGACATCTTTCTTTTATGTATGATTTTGCCTAAGTTGGGCCCTGTTAACTTTCATTTACTTACATACAAATAGCTAATGCATATTTTTAAACTTTTATTTAATGTTTGTTATTTATATGCATAGCCCAATGGAAACATGATCCAAAGTTTAATTTTTTGGTTGAAATTTAGTATTTTGGCTTCATATTTATAAAGATTGGGGTAAGGTGATCTGCCTTGCCTTTCTTCCACTGTGTCAAAGAATTTATGATCAAGGGCCAGAGTCAATATTAATTATATGATTTTGTTTTAACTATGAAGAACTTAAATTTAAAGTTATAGTTGTACTCATAGATAAAGGGTTTTCTTTGTTAAAGGGGAAAAAAAGAGATGTCTCTCTCTTTCTCTCTCTCTTTTTTCTTTTTGAGACAGAGTCCCTCTTTGTCACCAGGCTGGAGTGCAGTGATGCAATCTCGGCTCACTGCAACCTCCGCCTCCCAGGTTCCAGTGATTCTCCTGCCTCAGCCTCTCGAGTAGCTGGGACTACAGGTGTGTGCCACCATGCCTAGCTAATTTTTGTATTTTTTAGTAGAGATAGGGTTTCACCATATTAGTCAGGCTGGTCTTGAACTCCTGACCTCGTGATCTCGCCCGCCTGGGCCTCCCAAAGGGCTGGGATTACAGGCATGAGCCACTGCACCCGGCCAGAGACATCTCTTATACTTGCTTAACTTTTCATTTAAAAAATTGAATGTATTCGGCCGACGCGGTGGCTCACGCCTGTAATCCCAGCACTTTGGGAGGCCGAGGTGGGTGGATCATGAGGTCAAGAGATCAAGACCATCCTGGCCAACACGGTGAAACCCCGTCTCTACTAAAAATACAAAAAAATTAGCTGGGCATGGTGGCACGCGCCTGTGGTCCCAGCTACTCGGGAGGCTGAGGTGGAATAATTGCTTGAACCCAGGAGGTGGAGGTTGCAGTGAGCCAAGACTGCTCCACTGCACTCCAGCCTGGTGACAGAGCAAGACTCCCTCTCTCAAAAAAAAAAAAAAAAAAAAAAATTTGAATGTATTCATAATAAATAGAAAATGAAAGGAGCTTAAAAAGCAAATTGAACACATAATTATCAGAGAAAGCAATTTTAAAATTGTGATTTAAACTTTCATCTGTATTGCTAAGAAGAGAATGCCCTATATTGTAATATTCAAGATTTGCTTATAATTAAAAAGTGGTGAAGAAAAAGAGAATTCTGCAGACATTCTAAGCATGATGTAGGCCATTGATAGTCTAAGCTTGAAATTAATCATTAGCTTTTCTGAACTTTTAATACACTGACTGAGTCCATTCAGTCTGCTTTAACAAAATATCATAGACTCAGTGTCTTATAAACAATAGACATGTATTTCTCACAGTTCTGGAAGCTGGGAAGTCCAAGATCAAGGTTCCAGCAGATCTGGTGTCTGGTGAAGGCCTGTTTCCGGATTCATAGATGGCACCTTTTTACCATGTCCTCAGATGGTGGAAGGGACAAGGCAGCTCTCTGGGGTACACTTTATAAGGGTACTAATCATCCTTTTCATGAGGGATGTACTGAAACTAAATTGTGCCTGAAGACTCTTACGTTACCTTTACATATAAAATTTCTATTGTACCCCTATCTGGCCAACCTTTGATTTTAAGGCACTAGGGCAAGAATAACCAAGGGGTTTCCAAAGGTACAGAAGTAGTAACATGTGCATATCAACAAAAATCACTTGGTAGGAACCCAATACCAACTAGTAAGCCTACTCCTACTGTCTCAGATCTAGTTCTGTTTCAGAATTGGAAGCTTTAAGGATTATGAAATTCTGGGAACTTGGAGTAGGTCCACATAGAAGTAGAAGCAACAAAGCCCAAGACCAGTAAAATTTTTTAATAGTGTTAGCTTAATTTTTTAAGTTTTATTTTCTGGAAAATAAAACTATACCATGTTTGATTATTAAGCAATTTTTAACAAAAAAAATTAGCACTAGGAATAGGTTAAACATGACACAATTTGCTATCATGGAATAATATATAGGAGCAAAGGGTACCAGTTAGATTCTTATAGGCAAAAACCTGGTGATTTTCATTCTGTGGTATAGAGGCCCTAGTTAAGAGGCAGGAATTATTTCTGAGGAAAATGACTTTAATTTTGATCATTTAATTATAGGATCTATTTATTCACTTGTTTTTAACTTATTCACAAATCTTAGTCATGAGCATTATTAATAGATCATTTGATGCCTCATCACTTAGCAGTACAAGCATGTTTATTCCTGACTTTTAAACTCTAATTCACCTTTCTTGTGTTTTTCTATTCAGTCATAACCCTCTCCTTCTACAAAATTTGGCAAGGTATCTTTGACTTTCATCATATTCAGGCATGCTAGCTTCCTTTCAAGAACTTTGTAGTTCCTCTTTTAATGTCTGTTTCTCACATTGTCTTAGTTCCTTTTATAGTATTAATTCTTCCTGCAGTATGAATTTTTATTCATTTTGCAAATATTCATCATAGATATTTTTGTCTTATCCTTTCAGTTAAAACAAGATCTTTTCTTGTTTCAGAAGGTAACTTTCCTATTGTACTTAGGATAAATACCACAAAAATTCTTTAATGAGGTTTTTTCCTGACTATTAGAAAGGAGGAACACCCTTGTTGAATTGAAGATAGTAATGATGAGAGAGGACTTTGGCTTCTATAACACCTCATTCAAATAAGTGGCTATTTAAATTTAATTACATGAATTTTGTTATCTCCCTTGGAACTGCCTACCAGAACTGGTATGTCAGACATCCTCAAGTAAACCTTGACCCAATTTTAGAAGTTAATTTAGAGTTAGGAATTCCTTTTTTTAAAACAATATTTTAAAATTAACAAAACAAACACAAAATATATTTTATATATTGCACTTTTCAAAATACTTTAAAATATACCCAACACTACAAAGTAATTTAGTTTAAAATAAAAAAATTTTTTTGAAATAAGACCTAATCAAATTGACATATCTCTCATTTTCTTTGAAAATTTTGACCAAGGTATCAATTAATAAATCCACTTTGAAAGACATTTTAAGGTATAAATTTCTTTGTTCATGTGTATAAAATTGTTTCATTGACATAACATTACTACTCCTTTAAAGATTTTTATGTTCTTAAAACTATCTCCTCTTAGTCTCTAATTTAGAAAAGGGGATTACTGTTTTGAAGGACTTTTTAAAAAATGCTTAGCTATTTTTCAGCTAAGAAAAAAGATTTCTTTTTCAGTAAATGAATAAAGCTGAAAAATAATAAATTAATAAAATGTTTTTAATGAAAAGTCAAATATCTTAATAATTCTAGGAAGTTTCTCCATTTATTTGCTTTTTTATTTTTAAAAAGCAGTTGAAAAGAGTTTTAGTTTTAATATTTATAAACCTTAAACATTATTTCACACTCAAAATATTTCTAATGTATTCAGTCACAATTTACTAAAATAGCTAAGTTTTCTGATCCATAAAATGAATAATAACACTTAATTTAAAGACTTATTTTAAAGATTAAATGAGGTAATGCATTCAAATAAAACCTTTTAAACTGAAAGTACTTTAATTATTGTGTAAGCAAATCATAAAAGTAAGAGATACATCATTCTATTTTGCCAGTGTGTCTTAAATTAACTAGATTTTATTGTTAGTTTAGTGTTCAGCACGCCAAGGGTACATTTCATACTAAGATTGTGCAAGTGGAGTAAATACTTCCTAAATTTTTCCATCTTAGTCACCTCCCTTGCTTTTAGGCCTGGCTCTGTTTTATATTGCTTATATGTATTTTTTTCTTTTGGGAAGAGATAAGCTGAAAAACTTTTTTGTTGATCACATACTATTGCTGAAATACAAATAACTCAAAACAGTGTGTGTGTAGAAAAAACTCTATCAAACTGTGTTTTTCCTCTGCTCTCATACCACAACAATCATCAACACAAAAGACTTCTGTAACCAAATATGTGGGTTTTCCCCCCACATACCAAGCAGCAGACACTAGCTGGGCATCCTCCCATTCAGTTCTGACACTGTCTACCTAGAGATAGTGTCAGATCCCACTGGTTGGGGGCTCAATGCCCAAGACTGCTCCTCACACCCCCAGACACCAGCCTAGGTCTCCAGAACTTCTGACCTACCAGCTTCAACTTGGAGTTGTCACATCATACTCTTTAGATTCAATTAATTTGCTGGAGTGGCTCATAGAACTCTAGGAAGCTGGGCACAGTGGCTCAAGGCTGTAATCCCAGCACTTTGGGAGGTTGAGGCAGGCGGATCACTTGAGGCCAGGAGTTCAAGACCAGCCTGGTCAACATGGTGAAACCTCGTCTCTACTAAAAGTACAAAAATTAGCTGGATGTAGTGGCACATGCCTGTAGTCCCAGCTACTTGAGAGACTGGGACTCTCAAGCATTACCTGAATCCAGGAGGCAGAAGTTGTAGTGAGCTGACATAGTGCCACTGCACTCCTGCCTGGGTCACAGAGCAAGACTGTCTCAAAAAACAAAAAGAGCTCAAGGAAACACATTTACCGGTTTATTATAAAGGATATTACAAAGGATATGGGTGAAGAGATGTGTAGGGTAAGGTATGGGAGAAGAGATTCCATGCCCTCTGGGAGCCCCACCCTCCAGGAACCTCCACATATTCAGCTATCCAGAAGCTCTCCAAACCCAGTTCCCTTGGGTTTTTATAATGTCAGCATTCCTCCCCTAGAGTATAGGGCAAAACCCTCTCTGGGGAGGGCCTTAAAGACCTACAATTTAGAACAATGGGGAAATATTAGAGTCCTGCCTTGGGACAGATAAAAGGAGGGTAAGAGAAGGTCAGAGGCCTGCCCCTGAGGCCTAAACACACCCAGCACTATAACAAAAGACTGTAACAAAAAGCTACAGGAGTTAGGAGCCAGGAACCAGAGGACCAAAACCAATATATATACATAACAACACAACTGGTATTTTCAGTTCTGCATACTATGAAATTAAAGACTTAAGTAAATTGAGTAAATAGTAGTTTGTTTTTTTTAATTTCACAGATCCATAGAGTTAACTCCTGAGTTATATGCTTACAACCCCAAAGTTGTTTACTGTCACTGGAGCTGTGCCTATACCTGCCTGGCATATTCTTATGACATATTGAAGCTAGGAAGTTGGAAATTGATAGAAAATTGTGTCACTTGTAGCAGAACTAAGGCAATATGGACTATGTTGTGCCCTATCATCTGGAATACTTTCCTGAAAGCAACGAAGGTCATCATTACCAAATATTTGTAGGACCCCAATTCTGTACTAAGTGCTAGTGATGTGATAGGAAGCAAGACACAATAGAACTAGCTATCTCTATATTAGTGACTTAATCTAAAACAGAGTTTCTATTGTAATCGGTTTCCTGTTTCTCTTAGAATATTTAAAGGTTTTACCACTGTCTTTAAGATTCTGCAGGATCATACAGCTTCCTGAGTTTTAAAACTCTTCGTTAGCAACTTCTGCACTATCCCACCTGGGTACTTTAGTTCTGGTGGCCTCTTTCGTTTTCTAAAAGAACATCAGTTCCTTA
Organism: Aotus nancymaae; assembly: GCF_030222135.1. Classification (NCBI taxonomy): domain Eukaryota; kingdom Metazoa; phylum Chordata; class Mammalia; order Primates; family Aotidae; genus Aotus; species Aotus nancymaae. The sequence continues at coordinate 13,024,933 of NW_026988420.1, forward strand.
GCATGTGATCTTTCATCTTTTGGTAGATCTCTGCCCCTTCTCCTTTCAGAGCACAGCCTCCTTCTCACATTGCTAAGATTCAGCATCCGTATTACCTTCCCACATCAACTTTCCTTGAACCCACTTCCTCCACCTGGATCTCCCTGTTTATTCTTCATGAGAGAACCCTGCTTTTTTGTAGCATTTTTCTGAATTTGTCATCACATACTTATTTCCTTGTTAATGTGCCTCTTCTCACCAGATCCCAAGCACCATGTAAGTAGGAATGAAGTATTATTTCAAAGACCCAAGTCTGAAATGGTTTATCTGCTTATACTTTATGACTAAGGTACACATGTACATGTATTCTATTTGACTAATATTTGAGGAAACAAACATGGGGGAAAGGAGTAGATAACACCTACTTTATTTTTAAAGGATTTAAGGTATATCTAACTAAGGAACTTCCCTTTTTTTGAGAGGGAATCTTGCTCTGTTACCCAGGCTGGAGTACAGTGGCATGATCGCGGCTCACTGTAACCTCTGCCTCCTGAGTTCAAGCAATTCTCCTGCCTCAGCCTCTTGAGTAGCTGGGATTACAGGCGCATGCCACCATGCCTGGCAAATTTTTGTATTTTTAGTGGAGATGGGGTTTTGCCATGTTGGCCAGGCTGGTCTAGAGCTCCTGACCTCAGGTGATCTGCCCGCCTCAGCCTCCCAAAGTGCTGGGATTAAAGGCGTGAGCCACCCCACCCATCCCCATTTTAAATCTTATTCTCACTTTGAGGTGAAGTTAACCTCAGAGAACTTTGAAGATGTCAACCTTCTCACTTTGTTCATTTATTCAACAAATGTTTATTGAGCCCCTACTGTGTGCCCAGCCATTTTAAACATTGAGGATACTATTGAATAAGAGACAGAGCCCAAGCCTTCCAGCATCTTGCATGCTAGTAAACAGATAGTTAATAAATAAGAAAATAAATGAATGTATAATATAACCTCAAGTAGTGATTATCAATAATATGAAGGAAATAGAGTAGAGGTAGGAGTTGCAAATAAGTGGGGATTATGGTTGTCTTAGGCAAGATGTTTAGACAAGGCTTTGCTTAGGAGGTGCTATTTGAGGAGATATGTGAATAATGGAGTGGGGTGAGTCATGGGAAGCACTGGTCAAAGAGTATTTTGGGCAGAGGAAACAGCAAGTACAAAAACTCCAAGACAGGAAGAATTATGCCACATGCATGGAAAAGAGAGATGACCAGTATGGCTGGACTAAGAAGAGCGTTAGAGCATAAGGTCTGAGAGGTATCAAGCGGCCAGAACTCATGTAGTGTTTTGTAAACCAAGATAAGGCATTTGAATTTATTCTACGTGTGATAGGAAGTCCTTGGAAGGTTTTGAGTATGGAGGTGGGATGCAGGTAACATATTAGCTCTATTGAGGAGATCTAGGAGGCAGCAAGAGTAGACGTATGGAAACCAGTTTGTAGGATGCTTTTGCAGTGGTACAGACAAGATAAGAATTGCTTTGACTCTAGCAGTGTTACAGGTAATGAAAAGAAGTTAGACTTGGAATATATTTTGAATTTAGAGCCAATATGACTTGCCTGGTGTCTTGGATAAGTGTGAGAGAAAGAATAATTAATGATGACTCCTTTTCTTTTTTGCTTTGGGCAACTGGATATAAGGAGTGATTTAATGATATGGTAAACACTAGGGAGAAGCAGGCCTTTTTTGGGGGGCAGATAGTAGAGGATGGTTAAAGTTTATTTTATACATAGACATAAAGTGAAGATGTTGAGTAAGGTCAAATAGGACAGATGCTTCTGAAATACTCCTTCAAGGCTATTTAGTATTGGACGAATAAAGCATTGTTACCTTTATGGCTCTACTTCCTAGCATAGAGTCTAGTACAGAATAGACATACAACACATACTGTGTGGATGGATGGATAACTAGGCATACAATCATTCATTTGAGGAAACAGAGTGTTTTTTGTATAATTGCACTCATAGGTGTAAATAAGAATCACAACCATAATAATATCAAATATTATATAATACTCTGTGTCAAGCACTGTTCCCAATTCTTAACATAATTAATTCACTTAATTCTCATATAGTATGATTTAAGTTACTACTATTATCATTAGTATCTCTGATCTACAGTTGAGAAACTTATCAAAGGTCATGCCGCTAACAGGTGGCCAGGATGTGAACCCATGTACTGTGGTTCCAGAGTTTGTGCTCTTACCTCCTACACAATACTTTTCCCATGATCAGGACATACTCATCACCATAAACCAGTATCTATATATCTGTGTGACCATTTAGTTTAGGAAGATGGAACGATAAAAGTGATATTTGAATGAAATATGAAGGCTGTTGATGAAAAATACCACCTTAATCCTTGAAAGAGAAATTTAGTATAATCCTGTTGGGTGAATCCAAAGCACAAACTAAGTTTTAATTCATATCAGAAAAGTATGTAAAATACCTAATTAGTAAAAAAAAAAAAATACCTAATTAGTGTACTTAACTCTTATTAATCACATATCTTTGCAAGGTCTCGAAGTCTCCTAAAATGTCATTGTTTGAGAGAAAAAATTGGTAGTAGGCCACTTTTGAATGTATGTGGGTTTATACTCATATCATTTTAGTTAAATAAAGATATTCAATTCATCCATGACTAGGAAGTATAAAATATTTAGTATAACAATATATGTATTAGTTGGAATGAATTTCTTAAGTGTTAATTGTTAGCATTATTTTACTCAAATGAAAGCTTTATTTATACTGCAGTGCCCCTAATGAATATCAGAAAGGATGACTTGTCAACAAAAATTATATGATGGGAGTTGTAGAGTCTCCTTCTTTTTCCAAAGCATATGTGCCACCTTCTCTTTATTTCCCCCCATAAAATCCAGCTCCTGTAGGACACCATCTCTTCTGATGCGTCCAGAGGAGACAACTCATGCTCACAATCTCCACTTTGAGAATTATTTCTGTAGTGAGTCACTATTACAGATAATAACCCATCTCCTGTTGGTCTGCTGGAACTGAAAAAGGGCTGAAAATTGTTAAAATTTTTACACTGATATGTGTGATGACCATATGATTATCATACCTCTTTTTATTCACAACTTATCAAGTACCTGCTTGACATATAGAGAGGAAAAGAGTAAATTTAAGAAAAGACCATTTTTTCTCCTGAAAGTTTAGAGTTGAGAGCACATCTTTAACACATTCATACATACATCCAAGAGATTCAAATAAAATAAGCCAAATCACTGAAAGCTGAAAAAAGAATTGAATGTTCAAGTGGCTACCGTGTAGTCACTTCATGTGATATATCATGTAATCCTGCAAAATGAGTGCTGTATTTCAAGTAATGAAACTGAGGATCAGAGAGCAAAACTTCATTACTAGTAAACTTCAAATTAGTAAACAAGAATTTGAGCTTATATATCTCTAATTTCAGAACATATGCTTTTATTGCTAATGGCCTTTTTTTTTTTTTTTACTTGTTCTTCATTCTTTTTTGGTTGAGATGAATTGAGAGCAGGATAAATAAGAAAAATAGTGTTTAGGAATGTATTGCTTAGGCATGAGTAACTCCTATTTGAAGGAACTGTTGAGTAATCGCCATTTTTTTTCGTTCTTTTTATATTTCTCCTCCATGCATAATTTCTGCATCTCCCAGCTTGCCTATTTGTCTGTTTTGTTTTGGTACTTTTATATTAGAGACTTTCCTGAAATATTTGATTGCCTCTCATATATAAGAGTAAATCACTAAAACTTAGAAGCTCTGAGCACCTGGGTGAGGTTTGTGAACTTCATTGTATAGTTATTTAATACAGCAATTTCTTAAGAAACCCCCACTTAATATCTTTAGGTCTTTTATCCTGTTACTCAGTATCTCACTGCCCAAAGTATCTGGTATCACCACTTCCAGATCCTTTTGGTGGGTTAAAAATTTATCTGGTTTGTCTGTTGGCTTTCCTTACTGCTGAGTTCCAGTTAGTCTTTTCTCATCTGCTGAGTAGGTTGCCACTTGTATATCTGCCTTCCAGCTTTCAAAATTTTGTATCTGCAGCCTGAGCAACATAGGTAGACCCTGTCTCTACAAAAATTTTTTAGAAAATTAGCTGGGCACCATGGCATATTCCTATAGTCCCAGCTATTCAGGAGGCTGCAGTGAGCCATGATCATGCCACTGTGCTCCAGGCTGGGTGACAGAGCAGTACTCTGTCTCTCACAAAAAAAAAAAAAAAAAAAAAAAAAAAAAAAAAGTCGTATCTGAAAGGTTAGTGTCTTTTAAAATAAGTCAGTTTATTTCCATTTTCGTGGGGTTTTATGAGAGAGAGTTAATGTATGCATTCAGTTTGCCATCTTTAACCAACATTGTTTATCTTCTGAAGATTCCATTTAATTTAGTTTGTTGTAGTTTTAGTCATCCAGAAGTTTACCATTTGTATGAAATTCAGATCTGTTCATATGTTTTGCCCACTTTTGAATGGAATCGTTTTTTTCTTATAAATTTGTTTAAGTTCCTTGTAGACTCTAGATATTAGATTTTTCCAGTTGGATAGATTACAAAAATTTTCTCCTATTCTGTAGGTTGTCTGTTCACTCTGATGATAGTTTCTTTTGCTTGCAGAAATTCTTGAGTTTAATTAGATCCCATTTGTCAATTTCTGCTTTTGTTGTGATTGTTTTTGGCATTTTCATCATAAAATCTTTGCCCATGCCTATGTCCTGAATGATATTGCCTAGATTTTCTTCTAGCGTTTTTATAGTTTGGGTTTTACATTTAAGTCTTTAACCCATTTTGAGTTAATTTTTGCATAAGGTGTAAGGAAGGGGTCTAGTTTCAATTTTCTGCATATGACTAGCCATTTAGGGAATCCTTTCCCCATTGCTTGTTTTTGGTAGGTTTGTGAAAGATCGGATGGTTGTAGGTGTGTGGTCTTATTTCCGAGTCCTCTACTCTGTTCCATTGATATGTGTGTGTGTTCTTGTACCAGTACCATGCTGTTTTCGTTACTAAAGCCTTGTAGTATAGTTTGAAGTCAGATAGTGTGATGCCTCCAGCTTGTTCTTTTTGCTTAGAATTGTCTTGGATATTTGGGCTCTTTTTTGGTTCCATATGAATTTTAAAATAGTTTTTTCTAATTCTGTGAAGAATATCAATGATAGTTTAATGGGAATAGCATTGAATCTATAAATAACTTTGGGGCTTATGGCCCGTTTCACAATATTGATTCTTTCTATTTATAAGCATGGAATGTTTTTCCATTTGTTTGTGTCCTCTCTTATTTCCTTGAGCAGTGGTTTGTAGTTCTCCTTGAAGAGGTTCTTCACTTCCCTTGGTAGCTGTATTCCTAGGTATTACATTCTTTTTGCAGCAATTGTGAATTGGAGTTCATTCATGATTTGGCTCTTTGCTTGCTTGTTGGTGGTGTATAGGAATACTAGCAATTATTGCACATTGATATTTTTATACTGAGACTTTGTTGAAGTTGCTTATCAGCTTAAGAAGCTTTTGGACTGAGATGATGAGGTTTTCTAAATATAGGATCCTATTTGAATACCCTTTATTTCTTTCTCTTGCCTAAGGGCCCTGGCCAGAACTTCCAATACTGTGTTGAATAGAAGTGGTGAGAGAGGGCATCCTTGTCTTGTGCTGGTTTTCAAGGGGAATGCTTTCAGCTTTTGCCCATTCAGTATTTATTGGCTGTGGATTTGTCATAGATGGCTCTTATTATTTTGAGGTATATTCCTTGAATACCTAGTTTATTGAGGGTTTTTAACATGATGTTGAAATTTATCAAAGGCCTCTTCTGCAACCCCAGATAATCATGTGGTTTTTGTCTTTAGTTCTGTTTATGTGATGAATCATGTTTATTGATTTGTATGTGTTGAATCAGCCTTGCATTCTGGGGATGAAGCCAGCTTGATCATAGTAGGCAAGCTTTTTGATGTATGCTAGATTTGGTTCGCCAGTATTTTATTGTGGATTTTTGCATTGATGTTCATCTGAAATATTGGCCTTAAGTTTTCTTTTTTTATTGTATCTCTGCTAGGTTTTGGTATCAGGATAATGCTGGCCTCACAAGTAAATTAGGGAGGAGTCCCTTCCTTTAAGTTTTTTAGAATAGTTTCAGTAGAAATTTGTACCTCTGGTGGAAATTTCAGCTCTGAATCTGTCTGATTCTGGAATTTTTTTTTGGTTGGTAGGCTATTTATTACTGCCTCAATTTCAGAACACATTATTAGTCTATTTAGGGATTTTATTTCTTTCTGGTTCAGTCTTGGGACAGTATATATATATCCAGGAATGTATTCGTTTCTTCTAGATTTTTTAGTTTATGTGTATATATTTCTGTGGGGTAAGGGTGATACCGCCTTTATAATTTGACTGTGTTCATTTGATTATTCTCTCTTTCCTTCTTTATTAGTCTAGGTAGTGGTCTATTTTATTAATTTTTTTCAAAAAATCAGCTCCTGGAATCCAATTGATTTTTATTTTTTTGAAGGGTTTTTTGTATCTCTCCTTCAGTTCTGCTCTGATCTTGGTTATTTCTTGCCTTCTGCTAGCTTTGGGGTTTGTTTGCTCTTTGAACTGGTTTTAGTATCAATATTGTACTAGCTTCATAAAATGAGATGAGGAATGTTTCTACTTTTTCCATTCTAGGAAGAATCTGAATAAAAGTGGAATTATCTCTCCCTTGAATGTTTGGTAGAATTTACTGGTAAAACCAAATGAGCCTGATGTTTTCTTTATGAGAAGACTTTAAATTATTGATTCAAGTTATTTAATAGTTGTAGGACTATTTACATTGTTTTATTTATTTTTTATTGAGTTTTGGTAATTTGTATGTTTGTAGGAATTTTCCACTTGGTCTAAGTTTTCCAATTTATTGATATAAAATTATTCATAGTAATTCCCTATTATCTTTTTAATCTTTGTGATTATGTCCCATTTTTCACTCCTAATACTGCCTATCTGTCTCTTTTCTTTATTGTGATAAATCTGCCTGGAGATTTGTTTAATTTTATTTGTTGTTTCAAAGAACCCATTTTTAGTTTTGTTGACCAAACTGTTTTATCTTTATTTTCAGTTTCACTAAATTCTGCCCATATCTTCATTTCTTTCTTTCTACTTTCTTTTTTTTTTTCTGTCTTTCCCCCTAACTTCTAACTTATTTTCTAATATAAACATTGAAGGTTACACATTTTCTACTCCTTTTTTTGTGTGAAGTACAAAAATTGGCAATTGGGAATTTCAAAGTGGAGAAAAATATTTCATTTTGACTTTTAAATTGCCACTGTCTGTTGTGCCTAAAGTTCATAGTGCTGATCATGTCAAACCATATGATTTTGATATGTACCTGGGAAAGTTATGCTTATTTATGTGGTTTTAATTTCATCATGTTTCATATAGGATTCACCTTTATTTGATCTTATTAAACAATCAAAGGACCGAGAAGGACCAACTGATCACCTTGAATCTGCTTGTCCTCTTAATGTTCCTCTCCAGAATAATCACACTGCAGCAGATATGTAAGTAAAATATATGTTATGTTGTCCATTCAAACTGCAAATAGATTTTAAGCATAAGTGTAATGTAAGGTTCTATAAAGAAACTGTAGCGAATAGAATTTTGAATAAGACATTGTTTCTAGTTTTAAGAAATTAGTAATGTAAGATACATGATCCAAATAAAGTCATATAAAAGAGTACAGAGCGCTACTGAATCACCTAGGATTTGCATAATGAGAGCAGTTTTCATGGCAGAGTTGGCAGTTTAGGTGGAATAGGATTTCAACATGGAAACTGGAGAGGATAGAGGAGCCAGAGGAGTGTGTTCCAAGAGTCAGAATGGCATGAACTCAAAAGTATCAAAGGAAGCAGAAAACATTTTTCAGAGTGTGCAGGTCAGTCCATTTGGAGTGAAGCATAGGATAAGTATAGGGAGAAGTTTGGGATATGGACTTACACACAGTTGGTTAGTGTGTGATGATGATGGGAAAAGAAAATGTAAACCAAAAAGTATCTGAAACAGGTCTCAATCAATGTAGAAGCTTACTTTGCCATGGTTAAGAATATGCCCAGGAGAGAAATCTGTGCCTTTCTCCAATGATGATTTTGAGGGCTCCAATATTTCAATGGGAAAAGTAGTCTGGAGGGGAAAGAAAAAGGGTATGGTAATCCACATGTTGCAAGGGAAAAGGAGCAGATAGAGAAATAGTCAATTATATATCTGTCTTATGCTGAGTAAATCAACACTTTACGTAAGATAAGGTGAACATAGAATAGCTATCTGTGGAAGTATTTAACCTTGTATCTGTATTTATCTGTGTGGGAACAAAAGGAAAGGCAGTTTCTTGCATGACTCATGTTTCAGCTTAAATTTTTCCTTTTGGCATAGTGAATTGGGATCCCAAGTGTTTATTTTCCTTTCACAGAAGCAATAGCTAACTATGTGCTGGGCAGTGCCTAAGTACTTAAGATTTATTTTTTCATTTAATCTTCATAACAGCCCTATAAGGCAGTAGATGCTGCTGTCAGCCTGTTATCTATAAAACAGGAATTAGAGAAATAAGATAACTTGCCTAAGGTCAACAGAAATCAAACCCAAGCTATCTAATCCCAAAGCCCAGGCTTTTAATCACTCTAGCTACATTGCCTTTCACAGAAATGTGCCTACTGTTTTGTTTCTGTTTAATTCTGTGTAGGAATTGACATTACAGTATTCTGTATAGTGCAGGGGTCATTTTCTAGAGATGTCATTTTCATGCTAACTTGTACTCAAAGTGTTTCTGGCATATGGAGACTCTGCCTTCATGTATACATTTATTTCCTAGGTAATACTTTGTATAAATAAGTTAAGCATTGTTTTTTTTAAAATTCAACATGCAGTCATCTTATTGAATTTTAACTGCCAGGAAGTGGTATACGCACTGGGAGTACAGAAGTTAGATGGTCTGGGTCCTTCCCCTCATAGAACTTACATTCTGGAGGAGGAACACAGGCAGTGAACAAGTAAACCAAGATGTAAGATGATTTTAGAGTATAATAAATGCTATCAAGGAAATAAACTTAGTTGGATTTAGGAACAGAAAGAAAGAAATCCTAGTGTGGCTGGGGTATTGGAAGAGGAGAATGGCGCAAGATGAGATTGAAGAGCTAAGCTGGGGTAGATCTTGTAGGTTCCCACAGGCCATAGTAAGGAGTTTGGATTCTTTAAGGGTAGTGGGAAACCATTTAAGCAGGAATGCAGCTTGCTATAATTTGTATTTTTAAAGGTCCACTTTCTGACTGCTATCTGAAGTAAAGGTGGGTTTGGAGGAAAGAAAGGGACAAGGCAAGGCAGAAAGCGAGGAGACCAGTTTAGGGACTATTTCTGTATTTCAGATGAGGAATATAGGTGACTTGGTCTAAGGAATGGCATTGGAAGCAGAAATTGAGAGATCTGGGGTGTATATAGAGATAAATTAATAGGTTTTACATTGGTTTTATGTTAGATTTCAGGAATTTGGAAAATTTAGAAATTAAAAATAACTCCTAGATTTTTGTCTTAAGACACTAGATGTAATGTGGAGCTATTCTTTGAGATAGGAAAGGAAATCCAGAGCTCTTCTTTGTTCTTATTAAGTCTGAGATGCAAGTAGTTATATCCGGTAGGTAATTGGATATTTACACCTGGAACTTCAGAGACTAACTTTTGCCTGAGTTAAGCCAGTTTATGATACTGTCGGTTAGTGAACTGAATGAAAATCCAAAGTGTATAGTAGACCAGACACTGGTCCTTCTAAAATCATTGTGATAATGAGTTGCTTTACTTAATGTGCTAGTTAATATACTACATGTTGTAGAAATATCCACAGTAAGTTACAAATTCCACTTCCTGTTCTCTTTGTTCTTAAATTTTATGTCTTTAAAAATAAGTTTATTTGCCAGCTACCAAAAGAAAATTAGAAAGTAGATCAAGATTATTCTGTTAAATAGGGGGCAGCACAGAGTGATAATATTTGCTAATATCCTTGCCTTGAGTTATGCCTGATATATTTAGTATACAAGTATAAATCTGAATAATGTTATTTGAAGTATTAATTTATAGAATTCTGTACTGTGTAATTTAGGTGTGTGTAAATCTGTGTGTATAACTGAAATCTTAGATATGAACCATAGTTATCACTAAAAAAATTTTTAGGAGGAGAATCACAAAAACATGATAACACTATTTAATATCAATAATTATTTTTTAAGCTGGAATCATCTTATGGTCTCAATCCCACTGTAATTATTAAAATTGAACATTATAGATAATAAGGTAATAATCCCCAGGAAAAGCCATTTGTTAAAATAGATATGATGATGACAAGCAGTTTTCCTGTTAATTTATCTTTCCCAGCTTGCATTTAAATAGTCTGCTCAGTGAATTTGGTTTAGAATAACCAATTAAATAGACAAGATGTATCTGGGTCTACAACCTTAAAATGTGTGTATAGTCTGTGATTCTTAGCCAACTTCAAATGAACGCTTTTTTCTTTGAATACATCTAGGTATCTTTCTCCTGTAAGATCCCCAAAGAAAAAAGGTTCAGCTACACGTGTAAATTCTACTGCAAATGCAGAGACACAAGCAACCTCAGCCTTCCAGACCCAGAAGCCATTGAAATCTACCTCTCTTTCACTGTTTTATAAAAAAGGTTAGTAGATGATTATTTTCAAGAGCATGGACTCTGAAACTAGGCTGACTGGGTTCAAAGAATGTTTCTTCTACTTTCTAGGTACATCACTGGGCAAGTCATTTAATATTTCTGTGGCTCAGTTCCCTCATCTATAAAATGGAAATGATAACGTTGCGGGATCTTTCCTGACTATTCACAGAGTTGTTTTTCTGTCTGGAAACCTCTGTGGCTGGTGGTGCCTTTGACCGAGTTTTGCTTGGGCCCACTGGGCTCATTTCACCCACTTGGCCTGACAGACTGCACTCGGCTCACACTACCGGCCTGGGTCCCATGCCTGCCAGGAGCAAGTCAGATGTGGAATGGAAAGGGGTGTGTGAGCAGGCATGGGGCCCAGCCACTGCACACAGTCAGAAATGCTGGCTGCTGCAGCAGGACAGGCAGCTCCAGGTGCTGGCACAGGTGCTGGCTCTCTGTGAGGCTGCAGCTGGACTAGGTGCACCACAAACATTTTCCACAGCTGGCACCAGGGACAATAACAGGTCATGGTCCTCTTTGATAATCTCTTTCCTGATTTTATTCAAGTAAGAATTATACTGAGCTTTACAGGCATATTGTAAGATATCATCCTTAGGTTAGAGCAGTGGTTTTCAAAGTGTTGTTTCCAACCAGCAGAATTCACATCACCTGGAAATTGTAGAAATGAGAATTCTGTGGCCCCAACCTAGATCCACTCAGTCAGAAACTCTAAGATAGGGCCCCCAAAACCTTGTTTTAACAACCCTCCAGCTAAGTCTGATGTATACTAAAGCTTAAGACCACCGAGATAAATTCTTAGCTTTAAAAATTTCAAATTATGCAAGTCATTGAAAGAGACATATAAAGGGTCTTTATATAATATTTAAAGTAGGTGAACGAAAATTCAATTTTATGGATTCCTTTTTGCCAAATTTGCATTTTCAGTAGCATTTTTTATAGACTAAATAAATTTCATACTGCAGTCATTTTACATTTAGGTAACCTCCAAGTTTACCATTTTTCAACAGACTATGTTCCATTGGTATTTTATAGAGAAATGTGTGGCTTAATTTTTTTAGGATTAGAAAAATTAATAGATTGGCAATTCTATAATTTAAAAAAATGATTGTTCCTCTTGAATATTAATAGTGGGAATGACCAATGGTGAGTGATTGTTAATGAAACTGAAACAAACCCTATTGGGTTTGTCTAGTTTTACAGTGTCTCATGACCTTTCCTCCACTACTTCCCACTTCTGCCCCAATTTCATGCCATAATAGTTGATTCAGCAAGTATCATTCTGCCTTCTATGTACCTAGAACTGTGCTAACACAGGAATCAATTATTTTTCAGGAAAATAGTGGTAGAAAAATCTTAAACATCACCGCTAAAGAACTTATTCATGTAACCAAACACTACCTGTTCCCCTGGAAACCTATTTTTTTAAAACTCATGCCTACATAATGAAGCCTCCATAAAAACCCAAAAGGACTTGGTTCTGGGAGCTTTCTGAATATCTGCCCAACTGGAGGTTCCTGGAGAATAGCATGCCTGGGGAGTGCACGGAAATTCCATGCCCCTTCTGCTTTCCTTCATCTGTATCCCTTGTACTATATCCTTCATAATAAACCAGTAAAAATAGTTCTCTGAGGGGAAAAAAGAAGAGTGGTAAAATGAAGTTTCTTTTAAAAGGCTACTTAACAGCATTATAATTAGAGCAGTTTTACGATTTGAAAAAAGTCTACTGGTAATTCAAAATGAGCAGTAAAAATGACTAATTGTTCTTATCTCCACAGTGTATCGGCTAGCATATCTCCGGCTAAATACACTGTGTGAACGCCTTCTGTCTGAGCACCCAGAACTAGAACACATCATCTGGACCCTTTTCCAGCACACACTGCAGAATGAGTATGAACTCATGAGAGACAGGCATTTGGACCAAGTAAGAAAATCAAGCACTTCACCTTCTCTCCTCCCTACTTACTTGTTAACTGATTTCTTTTTTGTTTTGTTTTGTTTTGAGATGGAGTCTCACTCTCTTGCCCAGGCTGGAGTGCAGTGGCGTGACCTCGGCTCACTGCAACCTCTGCCTCCTGGGTTCAAGTGATTCTCCTGCCTCAGCTTCCCAAGTAGCCGGGATTACAGGTGTGCACCACCATGCCTGGCTAATTTTTGTATTTTAGTAGAGATGGGTTTTCACCATGTTGGCCAGGCTGCTCTCAAACTTCTGACCTCAGGTGATCCATCTGCCTACACCTCCCAAAGTGCTGAGATTATAGGTTTGAGCCACCTCACCCAGCCTTGTTAACTGATTTCTTAAGAAAGTATTAGCTTCAAATGAGAAGCTAGATCAATTTATTATGCTTAATATATATTCACTTTTTGGCTACCATTTACATTTTTGTTGTAATTCTTACAAATTAAAGCTTTAGCACTCAAGACTATGTTTCAGTAACTACTTACTTAATGACACAAAATATCTTACCTGTAAAGAAAATAACTGAAGAACCTTTTTATCATAGGCTTTTTCTGTGAGCTAGATTTCATTTTAGTGTGAAAACATGAGACTTAAGAATCAGTTGATTTAAAACAATACCTACTGAAAGAATGAATGAATGAAGTAAATTAGTTTACAGTGAGAGAATGATCTTTCATATCTTCCTTTTTCTCTATAAAATAGGTTAATAAGAACAATATACTTTTGACTGGGTACAATGGCTCATGCCTATAATCCTAGCACTTTGGGAGGCCAAGGTGGGCAGAACTCTTGAGCTCAGGAGTTTGAGACCAGCCTGTGCAACCTAGCAAAACTCAGTCTCTTCAAAAAATTAAAAAATTAGCCGGGTGTGGTGACTTGCACCTGTGGTCCCAGCTACTTGGCAGGCTGAAGTGGGAGGATTGCTTGAGCCCAGGAGATGGAGGTTGCAGTGAGCTGAGATCACACCACTGTACTCCAGCCTGGGTAACAGAGCAAGACTTTGTCTCAAAACAAATTTTTTTAATTAAAAAAAAAATCTATACATATATAGTTAATAGCTTTATTGACGTAATTCACACACCATAAAAACCACACATTTAAAACGTACAGTTCAGTGGTTTTTAGTGTATTCATGGAGTTGTACGACCATCACCAGAAACAATTTTAGAATTTGTATCACACCAGAAAGAAACTCCATACCCTTAAGCAGTCACCCCTATTCCCCTACCCCCTCAGCCCAAGGTAATACTAATCTATTTTCTCTCTATAGACTTGCCTCTTCTAGACATTTCATATACATGGAATTATATAATATGTGATCTTTTGTGTATAGCTTCTTTCATTTAGCATAATGTTTTCAAGGTTCATCTGTATTGTAGCTTATATCAGTACTTCATTCCTTTTTATTGCCAGATAATATTCCATTGTATGGATATACCATATTATGCTTATCATTCATAAAGTGATAAACATTTGGGTTGTTTCCACTTTTTGGCTATGATGAATAATGTTACTGTGAACATTCATGTACATGTTTTCATTTCTCCTGGGTACATACCTAGGGGTAGAATTGGTAGGTCATATGATAGCTCTGTTAACTTTTTGAGGAATGCCCAGATCATTTTCCAAAGTGGCTATACCATTTTACATCCCTACCAATAATGTATGAGGTTCCAATTTCTCTATATCCTCACCAACTTTTTAATCTATGTTTTTTTTTTAATCATAGCCATCCTAGTGGGTATAAAATGGCATCTCAGTGTACTTTTGATTTGCATTTCTCTGATAGCTAATGATGGTGAGCACCTTTTCATGTGTTTACTGGCCATGTGTATATCTTCTTTAGAGAAATGTCTATTTAGATCCTTTGCCCAATTTTTTTTTTTTTTTTTTGAGATAGGAGTGTTGCTCTGTTACCCTGGCTAGAATGCAGTGGCACAATCTCGGCTCACTGCAACCTCCACCTCCAGGGTTCAAGTGATTCTCCTGCCTCAGCCTCCCGAGTAGCTGGGATTACAGGTGCGCGCCACCACATCTGGCTAATTTTTGTATTTTTAATAGAAACGGGGTTTCTCCATGTTGGTCAGGCTGGTCTCGACCTCCTGACCTTGTGATCAGCCCGCCTCGGCCTCCCAAAGTGCTGGGATTACAGGCATAAACCACCACTCCCAGCTCAAATCTGAAGTTTTTAAGATTTATTCCTGTTTTCCTCCAAAAGGTTTATAGTTTTAGTTCTTACATTTAGGTTTTGCTTCATTTTGACCTAATTTTTTAATATAGTTGAGGTAGGAGTCCAGCCTCATTCCCTTCTTTGTGAATAACTTGTTGTTCCAGCACCATTTGTTAAAAAGGTTTTTTTTCTCTCGTCATCGACAGTTGTCAAAAAATCAGTTGACTGTAAATATATAAATATTTATTTCTGGATTCTCAATTCTGTTTCACTGATCTACATAAGCTATTCTTATGCCAGGACTACCCTGTCTACACTTGGCTGGTAGGATGCCAAGCAAAAGATGATTTTTTGGCATTCTTGCCAATAGTAGATGAGAGCAAGAATGTTGCAGAAGTAATGAGTACTTAAATTAGGCTATAAAGTTCATACAAATAAAGTCTGACATTTAAAGTCACAGGGAATCATTTTTAAATATCTTCTATTGAAATGTAATACACATATATAAAAACCTGCATCTCAAAAGGATACATTCTAATGAAAATTCATCAACTTAGTTATATAACCAACATCGAGATCAAGAAACAAAACATTGTCAACAACACATAAGACTCTCTTACGTGCCTTCCAGTCACCGTACCCTCACCACCACCACCAAGTATGTTCAATATTATTTTATCTGCTAGTTTGAAACATTTTCACACCTGGCTTTTTTAAGTGCTAGTTATGCAAAATTAACTGATTCTAGTTTCAACTTTTTGGGAAACATTTAAGGGACAGGAGCCAAAGTTAGGGTAATTTACAAACCAGGTGATCAGTCCTAAATAATTGAGCCTTGGTCATTTGCATTTTGTTCTTTAAATACACTTTGGGTTAAACACTTCATGTAGACTTTCAAACTGAGCTCAGTATGGAAAGAAAAAACTATGTAGGAAATTAAACTTTTCTTTTTTGAGGCTAAAAGAAAGAAAACTATTTTTTTTTTAGAACAAAACCACATAATAAAATTCTGACTACTTTACATCATATTTATTTACTAGATTATGATGTGTTCCATGTATGGCATATGCAAAGTGAAGAATATAGACCTTAAATTCAAAATCATTGTAACAGCATACAAAGATCTTCCTCATGCTGTTCAGGAGGTAGGTGATTTTCCATAGTAAGTTTGTTTGACAAATCCGTATCTGTAATAAAGATAATTTTATTCATTAACAGGCTCATATATTCTGACCTTATGTAAATTTACAAATAAAAACTTTTATATAATTTATTTGTAACTTAAATGCTTAAATAGAATTGGAAAGATAAGGCAAATTATGAAATTATCCATATTCATGATTTTTTATAAAGTTAATAAGTAATACTTTATCTGTGTAATAAGCAAGTATTTATAGTAAACCTGGCATGAGTCATAGTACATTAGATGATCTTTTATTTTTATTACTTTATAGGAAAAGTCAGCGTAAATGCAGCCTTGCAAAGAAATAATAAAAATGTTCAGTATAAACATATTTTGTGTTTCCGGTTTACCTTCCCTTTAGAGAAATAGGAGTAGTAAAATATACTTGGTATGACACATTTCATACTGTTCTGTGGAAAGTGAGTTGTGGGATATCTTTCCCATTTATTATTAGAGTTTTCAAAAGTAATACAAACCAAGTCATTTATGTTTGTATGTTTGAAGTTATTTTAAATTCAATCATTTAAGTGTATAATGTGTCAGAGGCATCTTATATAACCTCTGTATTTTTACCTAACTAAAATTTGAGTGAAATCTAACACTAAAATATAGTGCTTTTGCTAAGTGTCTACTTCCTGCAATTGAGTAATGCATATTTAAACCCTTATAGAATGGGGGGATACAGGGAGGTACAGGCTGGAGGACATAGTCTAAATATTAATGGATAATATCACTGGCTTTCACTTAGTTCTGGCCTTTTGATTCCCATAATGCTTTCCATTCTACCAGCGTGCCTACTCCTCTCTTTCCAGCTATTCCATCTGCTGCCTGGCTGTTTCTCTCAATCATCCTATGACATTTCACTTTTAGTAGAGCAGCTATAATCCAAGCCTAACAAGGCATTTTAGATTATTTTTTCCTGTATAATATGTGCTTCTTACCAGACAAAAAGTTTTACAAACTTTTAGAAAAGAAACTCTAAAGGTAGAAATTTTAAAATTAATTTAACAAGTGAATTTTACTTTTTTTTTTTACTCTTCTTCCTCAGACTTTCAAACGTGTTTTGATAAAAGAAGAGGAGTATGATTCTATTATAGTATTCTATAACTCAGTCTTCATGCAGAGACTGAAAACAAATATTTTGCAGTATGCTTCCACCAGGGTAAGTCAAAAGTATCCTTTGATTGGAAAAATCTAATTATAAAGTAATGGGTCCCATTAAAACATTAAATAAATAATACTACTTTTTTGTTTTTGCTCTAGCCCCCTACCTTGTCACCAATACCTCACATTCCCCGAAGCCCTTACAAGTTTCCTAGTTCACCCTTACGGATTCCTGGAGGGAACATCTATATATCACCCCTGAAGAGTCCATATAAAATTTCAGAAGGTCTGCCAACACCAACAAAAATGACTCCAGGAACAAGGTGTGTGTATTTTCTCTTTAGGGAAGTAGTAAAGAATGAAAGGGGGATAATTTTGATCCAAGAATAAAAATATAAAGCTTTCTTAATTTCAAATAAGCTACACTCTTGAGTCTATTTGTTTATTTAAGTAACATAATGAGAATCTAGGGGGAAAGAAAATCTATTTACTTGGATGGGTTTACAAATTTAGTTATCAGATTTCCTGACTGCTAGGGGTATCTTCTTTTATAAACAATTTTTGAACCAGTTTGGTTATATGTTTCAAAACACTTTAATATTTTTGTAAGTATTCAATCTGCTAAACAAAGCAGGTTACTTTAGGTTGAGTACTTTTAGTTTGTAGTTTATTGGATGTCCTATAAATTTTGCTTCCTGTGGATTTTGTTCATTCTGCTGGTTATATTATATGTAGATTACTGTCAATTAAGTCTTTAGAGGTCCATTCCTAATCCTGCTGTCAGCCTCTTTACCACCTTACCTTGGGCAGGTCTCTATCTCTACTACACAAAGGTGCTGTGGATCAGCAAAATGATGAGTATGAAGCTGTTTTAAATTCTCAGATGAAAGGTTGTGTGCAACTATAAATCATTATATTATCTTCCCATCCAACCACAAGTGCTCTCTGGCTTTGAAGTGCTTCAATTGACTAATTATATATTATCATGGGCTATTTGAAACTGACTTTATTTGTGTAAAGTAGGAGGCAGAATAGCTAGTATAGTTAATGTAGTCTCATCTCAGAAATTGTCAGCCCATATGGTTGTCCCTAATGGACAAGAAAAGGGAGATATATTAGCCTTTTAGAAAATATTTGCATGGTATATTTAATTATTTAAGTAGTACACACTCATGATAAAAATTGCAAACTCTACAGAAAAATATGAAGTAATAAATAATTGGCAATATGATACAAATGCTCTCATGTGCCTCTATATCATCGTTTATTTATTTGGTGTTCTTATAGTTGAATATCTGTGTACTGACTCCTTCTACTTGTTCCAAGCTGCTAAGATGCCACGTCATGTCTATTTAAGAAAATTTACAGGCCGGGCGTGGTGGCTCACACCTGTAATCCAAGCACTTTGGA
Organism: Aotus nancymaae; assembly: GCF_030222135.1. NCBI lineage: Eukaryota > Metazoa > Chordata > Mammalia > Primates > Aotidae > Aotus > Aotus nancymaae. Next base: position 13,043,469 of record NW_026988420.1, read on the forward strand.
GGCCAAGGGAGGCGGATCACCTGAGTTTGAGTTCAAGACCAGCCTGGCCAACATGGCGAAACTCTGTCTTTAAACAAAAGAAACAAAAAAATAAAAAAGAAAATTTACACAGTCCCATGCCACTATATGAAAATGTATACTTAGGTAGTTTTTAAATAGTGATTATTAATCCATATTATGGTGATAATGATGGCTACTTCCTGATCCTTAGTTAAATCAATTATGTGTTGGTATTCTTTAGCAAAAAAGTCACATTCTGAACATCCTAACTAATAAATCATTGATTCAGGCATTAGGAGAGCATTATATTTAGAATGATGACCACTTATCAAGAAATTGGAGGACAAAAAAAAAACCTCTATATGCACTAGTTCCATGTTCATGTTTTCAAATCTTTGTTGAGGCATGTCAGGCTAATGATGTTCTTCAGCTTTATTATCAAGAACATAAATTATATGGTTCAAATAAAGACAGACTAATAAAGATTTCTGACTATATATTTGATATATGATAACTAGCCTTTACTATACCAATATAGATGCTAATTAGAATTCTGATTATTACTTAATATTCTGTTTTTGCCAAATATAACTTGAATTTTAAATGAGAAAATATAAATTTGATAACTTACCCATTGATTTATGAAGAACTAAGTAAGGGTAAACTTGAAACTTTCCTTTGACCTCCTTAAATATGGGCAATGGCAAAATATGTTCTTGCAGACCTATGGTTTTTGCTTTAAAACTAAGAGACCAGGACCAGGTGAGTATATGATTAATTGGGCACTGTTAGAAAAATCCCCAAATGAATATAGTTTGTCAGTGGTTCTAGGGTAGAGGTAACCTTTAACTTGAAATTCCTGATAGTTCAGAATGATGTATCTATGCTCATCTCTGCAAAATTGTATATGATTTTTATTACTAATTGGTATTTCATCTTAACTTGACAGAATCTTAGTATCAATTGGTGAATCATTTGGGGTGAGTATTTTATTTCTATGAAATATAATAGTATACATTGTAAGTATAAAAGTAATTAAAGTCTTCTATAATTTGAATTTGCAAATGCAATTATTCAAATACCTCACTCAGGCATATTGCATAGAATTTTATGAGATATATATATCTCAGATTTACTTTCAAATCAAGTTTAATCTCCAATTATACTCCTAATTAGTGAACTTCAAAACTTTTCTAAATATTCCTTTGAGATTATATAATACACATATATACATTTGTGTGTATACATGCATATATATGTGAGCTGTTTTTGCTCACAACACTTCTATCACCCAATATGTGAGATTTTTTTTTTTCTCACACAAATCTGTTCTTCAACTCTCTGGTGTTCTACAATTCAATTCATTTCTGACACTAATTACCCAGAGTCAGCATCAGACTCCACAGGTTCAAGGGCTCAGTCCCACAAAACTGGTCTCACTGCAGACATCAGTCACAACTGTCAGGTCCCCAGGCTACACCACACTTCCATCTGACTTGTATACAAAGTTAGGGGGTTTCCATGTGCCTCTTCCTTAGGTTTGATCACTTGCCAGAATTAATCACAAAACTCTGGAAAAAATTTTACTTAATTATTATTATCAGTTCATTACAAAAGATGCAAATGAACAGCCCGATGAAGAGGTATTATATAGGGTGGGGTCCAGAAGAGTCCCTAGCACAGGAGCTTCTGTCCCAGGGAGTTGAGGTACACCACCTTCGCAGCACTTGGACATGTTTACCAACTTTCTCCCAACCTTGTTCTTGACAGGTTTTTATGGGGGTTTCATTATGTAGGCATAACCGATTAACTCAATCTCCAACCCCCTCCGCTCCCTGGATAGAGGGTGGGACTGAAAGTTCCAAGCTTCTACTCAAGGCTTGGTCTTTCTGGCAACCAACTCTCATCCTGATTAGCTAGGTGCCCACCAAGTGTCACCTCATTAGAACAAAAGATGGTCCTATCACCCTTATCACTTAGGAAATTTCAAAGGTTCTAGGAGCTCTGTTCCAGGAACTGGGGACAAAGACCAAATATCTTCCTATGATACTATGTATGTATGTACATAACCTCGTAGGAATGTTTATAAAACAGTTTTGAAATCACTCATTATGAGAATGATTTGAAATGAGATACCCCAAAATGTAAGCCCTATATCCAAATGTCACCAGCCTGTCCCTGCCTGTCTTCTCTTTCCATACATATACACTTTTTGTTTGTCCTTCCTCTCAGACTTCTCAGACTTCTAGGATATTCTTTTTCTGGTACACTGATTAGGAATTGGTTACATGAGACCCTGACTCAATGAAAGTGGCAGGACTTCATTCTAAGAGATCCAAGGGAAAGCTTTGCTTTGAAACATTTATTCTAGGCTGCAAATCCTCAACTCTAGTTGACCTTCCATTAAAGTCACTAATTCAGCAATCTCAGATTCAGTACGCATTACTATTAATATGTTGCGTTACACCATCTCCACACTTCCTGAGAGCATATTTTTTATTTTTTTTATTTTTAGAGATAGTGTCTCACTCTGTCACCTACTCATTGTAACCTCAAACTTTTGGGCTCAAGTAATCCTCTCACCTTAGCCTCCCAAGTTGCCAGAACTACAGGCATGCACCACCATGTCCAGCTAAGTTTTTAATTTTTTGTAGAGACAGGGTCTTGCTTTGTTGCCCAGATTGGTCTTGAACTCCTGGCTTCAACAATCCCCTGCCTCAGCCTCCCAAAAAGAACTGGGATTACAGATGTGAGCCACTGCACCTGGCCAGAGAGCGTATATTCTTTTTTTTTTTTTTTTAATTGAGATGGAGTTTCACTTTTGTTGCCCAGGCTAGAGTGTAGTGGCTGATCTCAGCTACTGCAGCCTCCACCTCCTGGGTTCAAGGGATTCTACTGCCTCAGCCTCCTGAGTAGTTGGGATAACAGGCATACCCCACTACACCTGGCTAATTTTTTTTTTTTTTTTTGTATTTTTAGCAGAGACGGGGTTTCTCCAAGTTGGTAAAGCTGGTCTCGAACTCCCAACCTCAGGTGATCCTCCCACCTCAGCCTCCCAAAATGCTGGGATTATAGGCATGAGCCACTGCAGCTAGCCAAGAGCTTATATGCTTATAGGAATGGGAAGACTGCCTATATTATGTATTGTTACATAATGCATTACTCCCAAACTTAGTGACTTAAAACAAACATTTATTATCTCCATTTCTGTGGGTCAGTAATCTAGGCATGACTTAGCTGGACCAGAGTTTCTCCAAAGTCTGTGATCAAGGTGTCAGCTGGGCCTGCAGTCACCTCAAGTCTCCCTGGAGGAGCATTCACTAGCAGACTTATTCAAATGGCTGTTGGCTGATCCTGTATAGGTGCTGGCCCCTCTATTGGTTTCTTGACCGTGGGCCCCTCCATAGTGCTACTTGCTGCTTACAACATGGCAGCTTGCTTTGCCCAGAGCAGGGACTCTGAGGGAGGCTGGGAAATAAAGAGCAAGATATAGAGGTTACAGTATTTTTGTAATCTAATTCTAGAAATGACAGTCCATTACTTTTGGCATATTATTTTGGTTAGAAGCAAGACAAGAGTAGATCTAGCCCAGACACAAGGGGAGGAGGATCACACAAGGAGGTGAATACCAGGAGGTGGGGTCATTGGGAGCCATCTGAGAGGCTGCTGACCACACTGCCCCAAGTAACTAGGGAGAGGTAAAAGTTTGTATGCCAAATGACCAAATGTTAAATGTATGCTGCAATAGTTGATGATGCGATGCAGCTGTCAGGCTTTACAAAGGAGCTATGGGGCCTTATAAGGACAGTTGGAGCTGGCTAGGTATCATATGGTGGTCTTCAAACATTTTTGCTTGCCATAACCTCTAAAATAATTGAGAAAGAGTTGAATGTACTTCCATATCTTAAAGCTGATAATTTAAAATATTATAAATTTAATAGCAGCACAGGATTCCGTTTCTGTTAAATTGTATATGTGCTCCAAATAGATTTACCATCAAAACCCGTTTCGAATTTAATATTGGGAGAATTCACTCATGAAATTTTTGGAAAATAAAGCATAATTGGCAAAGCCAATCCTCACTCTTGATTCTATCAGTCAAATCAGATATAATTTCTATCAGAAAGTCTATAAGACTTGTCAACATAATACCCATAAAGTGAATCAAAAATTATTATTCCTTGAACACATAATCTCTTATCAAATTCTTGTGACCTTCCCTCTGCTGGTTATATAATAGCCTAAAAGAAAAAAAAATGTCAAAAGCAAATTTCCAGAAAGCTGTTCCAACTTGCCTACCTCTGAAACATCCTGTATAGGTGGGTTCTGAAAATGAGGAACCAGGACTTGCAGAGTAGTCACTTGCTGGAGGAAGAATGTGAGCTGCATGGAAAAGACAGGAGGATTTACAAAGAGTGGGTGTTTAACTGAGGATGGAATTAGGGAGTTATTCTGATTTTTACATTTTTCATATATTTTATTTGGTCCAATGAAGCAGAAAATTAAAATGAAGTGATTACCTCTGCCTGTTTTTGACACACCTCAAACTATAACTTGAGGTTGCTAAATACAAAACACTGGCATTTAATGATTTAAAGTATTCTGTAATTTGTAGACTTCTGAGAAGTTCCAGAAAATAAATCAGATGGTTTGTAACAGTGACCGTGTGCTCAAAAGAAGCGCTGAAGGAAGCAACCCTCCTAAACCGCTGAAAAAACTACGCTTTGATATTGAAGGATCAGATGAAGCAGATGGAAGGTAGGAACCATTATAGAATGTTTTCCAGTAGCTGAGATGGTCATCTGGGGAGTCCAGAGTCTCAGCACTGCTCCTGACTTACACCTGTTTCTTTCATGCCAAGTTTATTTGGAAGTTGTGAGAATGGCTCCAAATAATAGATATGAGTGTAGTGCAAAGTTAAAAACGCTGTACAAATTGTGTGCCAACATTCAGTGAAGATAGCTAATGTTAAAACCTGCTCTTTTTTACAAAGTTATTGATACAATTTTGTTATTCTTAACATTAAATTTAAAAATGTTTACTCTTGAAAAATAACCACTGTTTTGTAAGAACCAGTGAAAAAATATATAGCATCATAAATTTGTGACATTTATGTTTTAGATGGTTTTTAAATGTTAAAAGCTACTCACTAAAATAATCACATAAAATAAGTCATCGAAAGCATCATAGTTATTGGAAATTTGAATTTTCCACTTATAAATACACTTAAAATACTTTGCATTTTTTTAATCTACAGTAAACACCTCCAAGGGGAGTCCAAATTTCAGCAGAAACTGGCAGAAATGAGTAAGTACTTATTTCACCTTGTGCAAATGAAAGAAACAATTGTTTGCACTGCAAGAAGTCTTTTCATTATATAAAATAATATATAATTTCTTCAGTTGGCAGGCTTGTTTATATGTTTAAAATATAATTAAATTAAGATTATTTACCTACAAACATTTGTGGATTAAATGTATGAGGCAAAGTGAAGGTCACTTTTACCCTTTCTATGATCTTTCATGCAGGAAGACTAAGTAGTGAAACATTGGGCCGGGCGTGGTGGCTCATGCCTGTAATCCCAGCACTTTGGGAGGCTGAGGCGGGTGGATTACCTGAGGTCGGGAGTTCGAGACCGGCCTGACCAACATGGAGAAACCCCGTCTCTACTAATAATACAAAAATTAGCCAGGCGTGGTGGCGCATGCCTGTAATCCCAGCTACCCAGGAGGCTGAGGCACGAGAATCTCTTGAACCCGGGAGTTGGAGGTTGTAGTGAGCCAAGATTGCACCATTGTACTCCAGCCCGGGCAACAAGAACGAAACTCTGTCTCAGAAAAGAAAAATAAAAAAAGAAGTGAAACATTGCTTGACTGCGTTCAACACAGATGGCTACAGTTATAAAATAATTTAGCAGAAATATAAAGAGGAACTATTTAGGAGTGTTAGATAGGGAAAGGTTTGATAAACCTAGCATATGTAAACGTCATCACCCTTATTTAAGGAATAACCTTTGATTCTGCCATTACTGAACTTTCCTAATTTGCAAATCTTAAACAATTTCAAACAAAAGTTTCCAGTACTGGAAATCAGAATTTTAATAAAGAACACTATGTCATTTTCCAAGTTATACAGAGTGATATAATGTTAGGGTAAGTGGAATTCTATTCAGAGTTACTCTGAGACTAGAAAAAAATTAATCGAAGAATAGTAGATGGCAAGCAAATTAGGAAAGAGGTAAACATTTACTAACCACTATTGGGTTGTCTTAGGTAGCTGTGATAGTGAGTGTAACATTTCCCAGTATCTAGTACCAGATCCATTGATAGGAAAAGGAACTGGGATGTTTGAAAGAAGACAAACATGTAGAAGATAGGTAGGTGTTAAAACTATCATTCCTAAGTCACAGGACACACCAATGAGAACAATACCAATTACAATAAAATGAGAGACTTTCTCTTAACACATCTTTGTAGATACTAACTTTGAAAACAGAAGATATTTATAAGAATGCTTTTGTTTTTAAAAAAAAAAAACCTTTTTTTCTATGTATTATTTTTAAAGTGTAATTAAAACTAAAACAAAATTTTCTAGTTATAAATGAATCGCTTTTTGGATTTTACATCAACTTATATATATATTCCTATTTTAACTTTTAAAGAGTTGCATCTTTTCCTCTCAGTACATGAAAATAGACAAGAGACTTATAACCAAAATCAGGCCTTGAAAACATTTGGAAACATTTTGGAACCCACAAATATGCATTTAAAAAAGAGCTGAAAGCTGTAAAAACATGTATATTTTCTTAGAGAAGAGTTCAGTTGCTATAGTTAGTACATTTCCCAGTGACACACTTAGCTATGATGGCGAGCTTCCTCTGCCAGGCCAAAGTTCAGGACCTTTGTGCATATACAAAATTGTGAAAAAGCAGTCAGAATTTTAACCCCTGAGGCTAAGGCATTTCTTTCAGATGCTTTTCAGCTTTTCTTAAAGAATTACATTTAGAAAAGATCATCATACAATGCTGGATTGCCCAGAATGAAAGGGCAAAAGGAGGATAGTTAGAGAACTATTGACTATTTTTCTTTATTTTCCAAATGTGCTTCTTTATAAAGAGCTCATGCCTACCTCTAAAATCAAGTTAAGGATTTTTAAGAAATTTAAAATAAGTATTCTGGCTTGGTCTATATTGTAATTAATAATATGCTTTTAACATGGCCATGTCCCAGGTAGGCACAGTGGCTCATGTCTCTAATACCAGCACTTTGGGAGGGCAGGGGCGGAGAATTGCTTGAGGCCAGGAGTTCAAGACCAGCCTAGGCAACATAGCAAGACCTCATCTTTATAAAAAATTCCAAAAATTAACCAGGTGTGGTGGCATGCGCCTGTAGTCTCAGCTACTGAGGAGGCTGAGGTAGAAGGATTGCTTGAGCCCAGAAGGTCAAGGCTGTAGTTAGTCATGATTGTGCCATTGCACTCCAGTTTAGGCAACAGAGCAAGAGCCTATCTCAAAAAAAAAAAAAATGCCTAATTTAAATGAGCTATGATCTGATGTATTTGCAGTACCTGCAGGGCATCTCCAAACATAAGGAAAACTATAGCTTTGTGAACAATACCACCACTCACTCTGGCAGAATCAGTCTGGGCCAGCTGAGTATACTAGTCTGCTGAAGTATATGCCAAGCCTCAACCACCTCATCTCTGGAATAGTAGCCTACAAAATGGGGCATACCTGGAAGTATGCAAGATCATCTTTTGGGGTACATAAAATAGAAGTTCTATTTATCTCATCTTGTTTTAATGTTTGCTGGGGGTATGTGTTTTGTAATTCATATATACATACATATTTTTGTGGTACAGGCTTGGAAAAAAATTTACTCACAGGTATATATGATTTTTAAAAATTTGGAGACCACTGCTTTTTGGAGGCGGGGTGGGAGGAAATTTTTATTCGTTTATTGTTTTTAAACTGATATATCATAGTTATACATATTTTAGGGGTACATGTGATGTTTTAATACATGTACACAATGTGTAATGATCAAATCAGGGTTATTGGGATATGTGTTACCTCAAACATTTATCTTTTCTTTGCACTGGGACCATTACAATTCTAGCTACTTTGAAATATGCAATAAATTATTGTTAACTATGACTCCCTACAGTATTATCAAATACTAGAATGAAGACCACTACTTTTGCAAGGTCCTGAGCACCTCAATTTGACATGAGCATAATATATATGGCAGCCACTTGCCACCTTACTCAGTACCATCAGTGCTGTTAACAGTTCTTCATTCTTTTTCCAGCATCTACTCGAACACGAATGCAAAAGCAGAAAATGAATGACAGCATGGATACCTCAAACAAGGAAGAAAAATGAGGATCTCAGGACCTTGGTGGACACTGTGTACACCTTTGGCTTCATTGTCTCTCACGGATGTGACTGTATCACTTTCCCAGGTTCTGTTTATGGCCGCATCTAATATCTTCAGCTCTTTTTGTGGATATAAAATGTGCAGATGCAATTGTTTGGGTGATTCCTAAGCCACTTGAAATGTTAATCATTGTTATTTATACAAGATTGAAAATCTTGTGTAAATCCTGCCATTTAAAAAGTTGTAGCAAACTGTTTCTACTTCCAAAGTAAAATTGCTCTGCTTTATGGATAGTAAGGATGGCCCCAGAGTGGGAGTCCTGATACCCCATGCCTGTCTGACTACTTTGCCTTCTTTTGTAGCATATAGGTGATGTTTGCTCTTGTTTTTATTAATTTATATGTCTTATTTTTTTAATTTAACATGAACACCCTTAGAAAATATGTCCTATCTATCTTCCAAATGCAATTTGATTGACTGCCCATTCACCCAAATTATCCTGAACTCTTATGCTAAAATGGATTTTATTAGAAATTAGAAAAATTTACTAATTTTGCAAATAGATTTTATTTTACTATTGGAATCTGATATACTGTGTGCTTGTTTTATAAATTTTTGCTTTTAAATAAAGGCTGGAAGCAAAGTATAAACATGATACTATCATACTACTGACACAGATTTCATACCTCAGAACTTAAAAGAACTTATTCTTCATCCAACTTATATTTTTAAATGAAGATTATTGATAGTACTCTTGGTTTTTATACCATTCAGATCACTGAATTTATAAAGTACCCATCTAGTACTTCAAAAAGTGAAGTGTTCTGCCAGCTCTTAGGTATAGAGGACCCTAACACAGTATATCCCAAGTGCACTTTCTAATGTTTCTGGGTCCTGAAGAATTAAGATACAAATTAATTTTACTCCATAAACAGACTGTTAACTATAGGAGCCTTAATTTTTTTTGCATAGAGATTTGTCTAATTGCATCTCAAAAATTATTCTGCCCTCCTAAATTTGGGAAGGTTTGTGTTTTCTCTGGAATGGTACATGTCTTCCATGTATCTTTTGAACTGGCAATTGTCTATATTATCTTTTATTTTTTTAAGTCAGTATGGTCTAACACTGGCATGTTCAAAGCCACATTATTTCTAGTCCAAAATTACAAGTAATTAAGGGTCATTATGGGTTAGGCATTAATGTTTCTATCTGGTTTTGTGCAAAAGCTTCAAATTAAAACAGCTGCATTAGAAAAAGAGGCGCTTCTCCCCTCCCCTACACCTAAAGGTATATTTAAACTATCTTGTGTGATTAACTTATTTAGAGACGGTGTAACTTAAAATAGGTGATATTTAAGTAGCTTCAGCTAGCTTTTAGGAAAATCACTTTGTCTAACTCAGAATTTTTAAAAAGAAATCTGGTCTTGTTAGAAAACAAAATTTTATTTTCTGCTCAATTAAGTTTCAAACTTACTATTTTGACAGTTATCTTGATAACAGTGGCACTAGAAAACTTTACTTCATTTCATCATTAATTTCTGCATGAATATTATACAAATCAGTTAGTTTTTAGGTCAAGGGCTTACTATTTCTGGGTCTTTTGCTACTAAGTTCACATTAGAATTAGTGCCAGAATTTTAGGAACTTCAGAGATCGTGTATTGAGATTTCCTAAATAATGTTTCAGATATTATTGCTTTATTGCTTTTTTGTATTGGTTAAAACTATACATTTAAAATTGCTATGTTACTATTTTCTATAATTAATAGTTTGTCTATTTTAAAATAAATTAGTTATTAAGAGTCTTAATGGTCTGATGTTATGTTCTTTGTATTAAGTACACAAATGCTCCTCTTCTAGGAGAAGATAGATAGGAGATAACTCTCCTAGTATATCATCCATTCTTAGCCTTTAAGGGGCTCTATATGCTAGTGATTTCCAAATTTATTTTTTCAGCCTTGATCTTTTCACAGAGAACAAGGTTCTTATAGCCAACAGAACTCTTGATTCCTATTCCCCTCTACCCAGTTTCTCAAAATACAAACTAAAATCAAATAAAAATCTCTTTTTCCTACCCTGGTCTTTCTCCATTTTATTAAACACTTATCAAATCAAAAACTTAAGAGCTATCTGCTTATCCTTGTCTGGACCACTGCTAAAGACTTCTAACTCCCTGTTCCCTTTCTTTACTGTCAAACTCCTTAAAGAACAAAAATGTTTCTTTAAAAATGTAAATTGATTCACATTGCTCCTCTACTTGAAGTACTTACCAGGAATTATAAAGCCCATACTGACTTCCCATTCTCATCTTGTAGAATTTTCTCCTTGTCACTGTGCTTTAGCCACACTGACTTTTCTCTTTAAAATGCCAAGCCTATTCCTACCTTAGGCTCTTATATTTCTTCTTCCTTCTTCCTGGAACGCTCTTTTCCCACAGTGTTGCATAGCCAGTTCCTTTCTGTCTTTCAGAGGTCAGCTCAGAGGGCTTCCTTGACGACCAAGCTGAAATCATCACTTTGTGTTTTATCATTCTCCTTCAAAAGTGTAACAGCATCCATCTATTACTCTTTCCCACCATCTGAAATTGCCTCTCTCGTTACCTGTCTCCCCATCCCTAGCCACTCCCCACCCTAGATTGTAAGCATCCACCTAGGTATTCTTACTTAGCACTTTAGGTTTTAAGCTATTCTCACTTACCACTTTAGGTTTTTCCATATTTTTCCAAGTTTATTTTCACATACTTGGAAAAATATGGAAAACATATATTCTGTTTTTTTCCCCTACAGATGCACTTTCTGTAGGGGAAAGAGTATGTTTTCCATATTTTTCCAAGTATATGAAAACAAACAACATTCTCTTCCTCTTTTAAAATGCCATGTACTAGTACCTACCGTATTCCAGGCACAGTTCTAAATGCTAGATATATAACAATGAATAAATAAAACTAAAATCCACATCCTTTCAGAACTGACTTTCTAGTTGCAGGCAAAGAGAGCACACGAATGAACAGATGAGGACTGTATAGTATGTGAGATTCTATTAAAGACTGTGGAGAAAAAGCAAAGATGAGGGCAAGGAAGGCTTGTAGGGAAAGGAGTTTTAAAATTTAGAAGAGAGTGGTCAGGGAAAGACTCCAGTGATATTTGGACAGAGAGCTGAAGGAGACGAGAGTGAGCCAGACACGAACAGGAGTCAAACGTTCCAGAGAGAGAGGTAGGAATATGGCTGGTGTGTTTGAAGAACAATTAGGAGGTCATAGAAAAATGGGCAGCACGTATCTTTCTTCGTCTAATGCAAAGTATGAAAGGCCTTTATATATATTACAAGTCTATAATCCTTTATCTGTAGTTCCAAAATTGAAAAAAGCTTTAAAAGTCAAGTGATTCTGTGTGTTTTGTGCCAAAAGTCATATGGGCTCAAAACCATATGTAAACTGGCACAGAGCTATTTATAATCTTTATCATACTTGGAATATTCTCATTTCACTGCAGAAATATTAATATGTTTGATTGGGAGCTAACCCAGACCCTAATTAGGTGTTGTGTATTATTTGGCATATGTACCATATTATTCTAATCATTCTAAACTCCTCCCAGATTATGAAACCCCTCTGGCACCAAGGGTTTCAGACAAGGGATTATCTTAAATTTATATGATGTCTCAAAAACATGGCAGATGAAATTCTTTCCTTCTGGAACAGCGACATGTTTGTTCCTGAAGGAGGAAAGACAAAGTGCGCAGAGCAGAAAAAGCAGCAAGCATATCTCAATAGGCTGTACTTATATTGGGCGGGGATCTTAAATGCAGTATGCAGTCTCTTAGGTCACGTCAAAATCAAGCAGCCTAAAATACACTAAAAAATTTTCAGTCTGGATGGTAGAGAATTGCTCACTTCTAGAGATGAATTTAGTGTTCCTGTTCCAATGATTAAATGCTCACTATAATAAAAGGAGCAAGTTCAAATTAATATTTTTATTTCCTTTTTTTTTTTTTGAGACAGAGTTTTGGTTTTGTTGCCCAGGCTGGAGTGCAATAGCACGACCTCGGCTTACTGCAACCTCCACCTCCTGGGCTCAAGCAATTCTCCTGCCTCAGCCTCACAAGTAGCTGGGATTATAGGCACACACCACTACGCTCAGCTATTTTTTGTATTTTTTTTTCTTTTTTCTTTTTTTTCTTTTTTTTTCAGAGACGGGTTTCACCATGTTGGCCAGGCTGGTCTTGAACTTCTGACCTCGTGATCCACCTGCCTCGGCCTCCTAAAGTGCTGGGATTACAGTCGTGCGCCACCACACCTGGCCTATTTTTTGTATTTTTAATAGAGACGGAGTTTGACCATGTCGACCTGGCTGGTCTTGAACTCCTAACCGCAGGTGATCCGCTCACCTCAGCCTCTCAAAGTGATGGGATTACACGAGTGAGCCACCGCACCGGTCTATTTACTTTTTTATTACAGTTTTCTAAAGGTACAAATGGCCAGGAGGAAACCAATTATACTAGTTCTATTATCATCTGGATGATTTCACAGAAACTTGCTTTCAGAAGTATATTTTTGTTCCTCATTTTAGGGCCAATATAGTATACACGTAGAGTTTCAATAGATTTTCCTGTGGACTAGATATCTTACAGGACAACTCAAACCTTGCTTCTAAGAAATATTAAATTTCCACCATAGGTGTAGCTTCTTAAATAGAATTATATTATGGTAGCACTGTATAATGTCTACATGAAAGTAAAACAGCTCTTTTAATGCACAGTGAGCATAGTCATCCATTCTCAATACATTTTGTGTGTGTGTGTCCACCATCTTATGGACTACATTAGTATTGACATATGACAACTGTCATATTAAATAATGACAATATGAAAGGCTAAATTTATTGCACAGACCAACCTCGGTTACTTCCTAAATACAAAATGTTATGATTTTTAACTTAATTTACTGAGAAAATTGGTAAGCTTTGTGTTTCTGTTTTGACAAAGATTGAATTAAAAATAACAGTAAAATTTGATTTTTTCCTTTCTCTTCACAATTCTCCCAACTCTGGAGGGCATCATCAGATAGATAGGATTATATAGTTTGTAGTTGCTTCTTTTCATTATTCCTGGTTAAGAATCCAGCCTCTAAATAAAACTCTCCATGTGAAGGTCTAGAATGACTGGCAATTTACATGAACTATAACCTGAAGAACATACTTAACATTCTTAACCTTTGTTTTTAAAATGAATTCAATGGGATCTTCACAAACCTCTATCAGCAGATGAGAGCACTTCTTCATTCCTATAAAATCATAACCTTTCTTAAGTTAGGGGACAATTATTTTAGAAGCACTAAAACATTGACTTCCTTATGGGAGCAAGAGAAGAAACAAAACTTTTGGGAAAATCTAAGATAAACTTGTGCAAAAATTAGGATCCATTAATTTCAGATACAGTGTCCTTATGAAAATGTAACTGTTCTCTCACATATCACTAAGGCTCTTCAAACACTCTTCTGTTAGAAGGAAATTTTTAAAAGGGAATGTTTTTCCTTTCCATAGGAGTGTCAATGGCAAGCCTATCCTCAAAGACCAGAAAGAAAGCATGTTTTTTCAGATGGATGTACCCACACCCAGGACTCATCTGTCATCTCTCAGATCTAAAACTAGCTCTTCTTTATTGTTTGGAGTCAGAAGTTTTAAGGGCTAAACCACTAATTCTCATCCTTGGCTGAACATCAAATTACTTGTGGAGCATTTAAAATGTACTGAATTTGGGCCGGGCATAGTGGCTCATGCCTGTATTCCCAGCATTTTGGGAGGCCGAGGCGGGTGGTTCACCTGAGGTCAGGAGATTGAGACCAGCCTGACCAGTATGGTGAAACCCTGTCTCTACTAAAAATACAAAAATTACCTGGATGTGTTGGCATAAGACTGTAGTCTCAGCTACTTGCAAGGCTGAGACAGAAGAATCACTTGAACCAGGGAGGCAGAGGTTGCAGTGAGCTGAGATCACAACACTGTACTCCAGCCTGGGCGTCAGGACAAGACTCCATCTCAAAAAAAAAAAAGTACTAAATTTGGGCCGGGCATGGTGGTTCATGCCTGTAATCCCAGAACTTTGGGCGGCTGAGGTGGGCGGATTGTGTGAATCCAGGAGTTCGAGACCAACCTTGGCAAAAGGGTGAAACCCCATCTTTATAAAAAAAGAAAAACAAAAAATAAACCGAGCTTGCTGGCACATGTGCCTGTAGTGCCAGCTACTTGGGAGGCTGAGGTTGGAGAATTACCTGAGCCTGGGAGGTGGAGGTAGCAGTGAGCCAAGATCGCACCACTGCACTCCAGCCTGGGCAACAGAGCAAGACCCTGTCTCAAAAAAAAAATTATTTCATATATATATATATATATATATATATATAACACATACAGACACAGTGAATTAGAATCCTCAAATCTGTATTCTGTGTAAGTCCCATAGATTGACCAGGTGTGGTGGCTCGCACCTATAATCTCAGCACTTTGGGAGGCCAAGGCAAGTGGATCACTCGAGGTCAGGAGTTCGAGACCAGCCTGGCCAACACAGTAAAACCCTGTCTCTACTAAAAATACAGAAATTAGCCAGGTGTGGTGGTGCTGGGCACCTGTAATCCCAGCTACTCAGAAGGCTGAGGCAGAAGAATTGCTTGAACCCAGGAGGCAGAGGTTGCAGTGGGCTAAGATGGTGCCACTGCACTCCAGCCTGCTGGGTGACAGAACAAGACTTTGTCAAAGGAAAAAAAAAAGGCCCATAGATTGTTCTGTGTGTACAGAGATAAGAAGCATGCAAACCTACACAAAACAAAGCTTAGGGAGAAAAATGGGATAAGAGTCCAGAGAAACAACTTGTACTCTGGCAGTATGCCTACTGACCCATGGTGGAGTGTGTAAAGGGTAGTCCATTTTTCATCCCCAGGTAAGCCTAATCTGTTCCCCTTTGAGTGTTCCAATTTTTATATGAAATGATTTCGCAAAAGAAAAAGGCACTGAGGAGCTTGAGAAGACCCTGTCAGAAATAGGCAAGAAAAAGGAAGACATTGTGAAGCCATGAAAGCCTATTCAGCTATAGCTAGCACAGGAAGGTGAGGGAGAAAGACCAAAAAAACAAAGACGGTGGTTGTCTAACTGCCACAACTGATGCGATAGGTACTTCCCATGTCTGAGTGCTTCTCTGTTGGATAAAATAGCAAACTTACCAAAAAAATGAAAACAAATGGTATGAAGCTACTTTCAAAATAAGAGAATAAAAGTATATAGTTTTAAAAATAAGATTCTGATTTAGATCTAGAGACATTCAGACTCTTTTCCTCTAAAGTCTGCAGAAAAATGGTTAAGCAATTTGTCAAAGAGAAACTTTGTCCTTTAATTCAGTCCCAAGAGAACCAGAACTCACTCACTCTTGCTGGCGGGCATTAATCTATTCATGATGGATCTGCACTGAGGACCCAAACACTTCCTACTAGGCCCTACCTCCCAACACCACCACGTTGGGGATCAAATTTCAGTATGAGTTTTGGCAAGGACAAACCACATCCAAATCATAGCAGAAAAAATATATTCAAAATGTGACCCAACGAAGAGAATGAAAAGACAAGCCACAAACTGGGAGAAAAAATATTTACAAAAGACATATCTGATAAAGGACTGTCATCCAAAATATACAATGAACTCAAAACAATTTAAAAAAAAGATTTAAAAATTGGCACCGATCTGAACAGACACCTCATCAAAGAAGATATGCAGATAGCAAAATAAGCACATGAAAAAACACTCCACATCATACATTATCAGGGAAATGCAACTTAAAACAACGAGATAGCACTGTACACCTATTAGAATGGCCCAAATCTGGAACACTGACAGCACATAATGCTGGTGAGGATGTGGAGTAACATGAATTCTTACTCATTGCTCAAGGAAATGAAAAATGGTACAGCCACTTTGAATTACAGTTTGAGTGCTTCCTAAAAAAAAAAAAAATCCCCCCAAACAGCAAAACATTTAACATCTAATCCAGTAATCATACTCCTTGGTATTTACCCAAGGGAGTTGAAAACTTATGTCCACAGAAAACCTGTACACAGATGTTTATAGTAGCTTTATTTGTAATTGCCAAAACTTGGAAGCAACCAAGATGTCCTTCAGAAGGTGAATGGATAAACTGGTACATCCGGGCAATGGAGCACTAAAAAGAAATGAGCTATCAAGCCAAGTTGTGGAAACTTAAGTGCATATTATTAAGTGAAAGAAGCCAATCCAAAAATGTTATATATTGTATGATTCCAACGATACGAGATTCTGGAAAAGGTAAAAATTATGGAGACAGTAAAAAAGATCCATGGCTGCCAGAAGTTAGTGGGAAAGGAGGAAGGGATGAATAAGCAGAGCTCAGAGGATTTTTAGGGCAATGAAACTACTCTGTATGATACAGTAGTGATGGACACAGGTCATTATACATTTGTCAAAACACACAGAATGTGCACCACCAATGATGGACCCTAATATAAACTATGGCCTGTGGGTGATAATGATGTGTCCAAGTAGGTTCAACCACTCTAGTGGGGGATGTTGATGGCAGGGAAGGCTGTGCATGTGTAAGGGCAGGGGGCATAAGGGAAAACTCTGTATTTTCTTCACAATTTTGCTGTAAACCTAAAACTGCTCTATAAAAATAATCTTCAAAAAAGTCACCTCACCAATAAAGAGCAGGCAAAGGCAATAAAATGAATAATAATTAGGTTGTTTATAATCTATTTGTGTTCCAGGTGGGCTTTACTATGAGACTTTATCTGAGTAACTGCTTTACAAGAGTATAATATATCCTACTGATTTATGTACATCTAAAAGACATGAGGTTGATAATTTTTTAATTTGGCTGCTGCTTTGGGATTAAAAAAAAAAAACCCAACACATTTGTTCTGTTATCTGCAAATAAGCACTTTATTATCAAATAGTTCAGCATCAGAACAAGAATTAATTCCAAAAGAGTTTTCTTTACATGATATTGTGAGATACACAATAGAAGAATCTGACACTGTGTTCCATTCCAGTTTCTCTTTTGCAATTAGGTAATTTGTTTTGATCTAAAAAGTGAAGTTTATCTCATTCTTGTTAATGCTGTCCATGAAATGTAAGTATCAGTTCCTTTTCAGCTAGTACTTTATAGTTATACTGGTGCCAGGTTAAGAGACCTATTTCATAGTGACATGAAAGTCAGCTACAAGAAAAACACATTGTCATTTTCATTTACAGAGGCAAATCCCTCTTAACACAAAGAAAAGCAAAGGACCTTATGTGATTATGTAAGGCAGATCAGCCCAGGAATTTCATTCAAAGATAATACTTCAGACTCCATAATCCCATGTGAGAAATTAATGAATGACTCCAAGTAAATAAAAAATTAAAATTAGCCCTTGGGCCTCTGACAATTTAATTGCCAAGGCCTTTTGTGAATTCTAAATAATGCTCTAAATTAGCTACAATTTCTCAGAATGACATACCAGAAGAATATGAACCTCAATAATTACAGGCTGTTTTAAGTTTATTTTGTGCAAGTTATTCCTTCCCCCAGTATTCTACAATGAAAGTTGTTCTCAGGACATACTGAAGATTTATAATAAATTCAGTGCCTACTATATGCAAGGCACTGTGCTGAATGCTGAAAATGTGGTAAGGACAGCACTCCTTGTCAAGCTATGTATGTGGTATTAGCCAGCTGAATAATGGAACATTTGGGCCAGAATAGCGTATACTGAGACCAGTGTACCAAAGGTGTCCAACATAAGTGACTCAAAAGAGGAAATGGTAAATAAGATTATTTCAATTTTTTTTCCTTGAACTTAGTCACATCTGATCAGAACATTAATGCTTTCTACATAAACTCTGGATTTAGGCAGATGAAGACCACTCACCAACATCCTTCTTTTGACAGATACAAGTACTCAGCCAAATGTAGCTCATGATACATACTATTAAGTAAAGAGAAGTGATTCATCTCTGGCTTTTGCAGGGGAAATGGAAAGGCTCAAAAACTCCTTTCCTGCAGATGGGATCAATTTTTAAAGGCTCCAACTCTGCTTGCTTTGCTGATAAAGTTCTTCAGGAGATCATGGTCCATTTCTGCAAAACCTGAAGTTTGTGTTACTACAGTCAGATGATTTATGCAAAACCTGAAGCAGAATTCTTCTAAATCCTAGGAACAACAACACAGATGGCTTAATAAATTCATATTTCCTAATTCAATGCAACATAGTATGAAAATTGCTAAAACAAGTTAGGCAAGGATAAAAGATTTGATAGCCAAGTGGAGGAAATGATAGCATGGCAATACCTAAAGAATAGTCATAAAAAGTATAACACATATGAATCATCTATGCTTGTAAAAATTTAAATAGCACAGAGTAACATTCAAGTTCCTCCACACTAACCTAGGCAAAGAATCTGACTTTTTCTTCCCAGAAATAGGCAAGTGAGTGTACAAAGTCTTTGGCACCTCTGTCTAGTGACAGTATTTGTAACTGTTGGTTCCACTTTCAATATCTGTCAAAAGCCCTATAACTCCTCTTTTATATTTATATCAGGGTCTTTAAGTATGTCTGCCTATAAAGAATTGGTGGAAGAAAAAGGTAAGCCATAAAAAGCAGTAATGCTGGGAAACTGCTGCTCTGCAGTCACTAACAGGCCACTGGTTTTTCCCTTTATGAGACGACACAGGATGGGATGGATGGATTTGATCACACTACATATGCCTTCAATAATCTCAACTGGGAAAATGCTTTAAAGAAATCATGACTTCCAAGGCTCTGGTAAGAGAGACTCAACAGATTAGTGTTTTCTGGCTTACTGTAATGCACTCTGGGCCAAAGATTAATGCTGTAGTAATTCTCTTGATTAGAACTATAACTTGAGAATCAGAATGAGGCTGACCAGATGCTTTTTGACCCTGAAGAAGTGAGGCCAGGCTGCTGAGACCTCCGATATGCCTCAAACCCTAGGTTACTTGGCCCAGGACAAAATGCCACTAGGTGGTGGTCAATTTTTAAGTTTCTTCTCCAAGCTACTGTAGGTAATTTATAAAAAAAAGAAAGCTCCAAATACTTTTTAAGCAATTACATAGACATATTACACATGACAGCCTTTTCTTCTAAATTATAGCAAATGGAAAAAATAGACAGAAGAAATAGCAATGCTGATAGCCTTGCCAATGTACATATAAACCTACAGTACATTTTCTTTTAAGAAAAGAAAGAAACTATACTAGTAAAATGTTTATTTCATGCCTGAGCGTAACTGGGCAGGCTGCTGTGCCACACCAGCAATATGACGTGTCTCTGTCCCAGGTAAGCCCTCAGTGACAAACAGGGAAATTCACACACCCACTTGTATCACAGCACACTATACATAAAAATGTGCTTCACTGATACATGCTGACTATCCCAGGATCCATTTAAAATGATGTGCTGTTGGTTAAATTTTTAGAAATGACATTTTTGCCTATAGCCTATGAAAGTGAAACCAGATAGAGATGCATCATCTCTTTGGCTGAACTCTACAGAGAGGAATGGAGAAATTCATACCTACACCACACACAGAATGTGTTTGGAGTTAGGTGGCAGGGCAGTTTGACACCTCACAGATCTCAATAGCATCAGGAAAATTGCTAATTAATGGGAGAATGAAAGGACCCTAAAAAGTTATCGCTTGGATCCATGCTCCTTTACTTTTCTAGAATGGGATTTTCCCCTAAATATTAAATATGGACAGGACTTTGAAAGAGTTCCTGTGATTCTAAGAATTCAATAAATTGGCATAGGGTGGTACTGGTTATCAGGGAATTATTTCCATATAAAACAAGGCCCTCATTATTGTTCAGTTAAAGAATGTAGCCTAATGAATGCTACCGCTCTATACAGCTTCATGTTCAAAACAGGGCCCTTTATTCTGTCCTGCAATCCAACCACATTCTCCTAGTTTGCTCATTCTCCTACAGGACTCTCATACTTCTCCCCATAAGCCTGGCATCTCCCCTCTCATCCTCATCCTCAGCTAACGTGACTTCCTATTTCACTGAGAACCAGAATCACTTGAAAAGAACCTCCACAAGCCTGTCCTACCACATCTCCTCGCCTGTTACAGAGAGGCCTGTGGACACAATGTTCTCTGGATCAATGGTCCAACACCCTATATAAAGCAGGGCCCCTTGCTCTGTCACTGGATCCCACTGCTCCACCTACTCAAGGGCAGTGCTCTAGCAACTGTCCCCTGCATCACCAGCTTGTTCTGCTCCACTGAGTGATTTGCACCATTAGACAACTTCCATCTCCTACATCTTAAAAAAGTAGTTTTACCTCAAATGCCTCCAAACCTCTTCCTCTTTTTAATCTTCATAATAAAATTCCCATGAAAAGCTGCCTCTATTCCCCACCTTCAATTCTTACTTCCACGCTCCAATCAGACCTCCTGCCTCACTACGCTAAAATTGCTTGCCAAGGCCCCCCAGGCGTTCTCACTGCCAGACCCCACTCATCAGTTCTCAGCTCTCCTGCAGACACGCCAGCAGCATCTGGTGTGGTTCGGACTTCTTCCTTCCTGTTTCGCTTTCTTTCCCAGCTTCTGGGACGTGGTCTGCTGGTTTCTCTCTTCCTTTACTGCTCACTCCTCTTCAGTCTCCTTTGCTGGTGTCTCCTTATCTCCTCAACCTCCAAACACGGAGTGCGCAGGACTTAATCCTCAAACCTGTCACGTCACTGCATCACAGCTTTGACTTCGGTACATTTCTCTCTGACTTCCAGCCTTGCTTATCCAATTTGCTTATTAAACATTTCCATTTGGATGTCTAATAGACATCACATACTTCTCATATTCAAAACCAAATTCCTGATATTTCCCCAAAAATGTTGCTTCTATCTTCTCTATCTCAATAAATGCCAATTTCATCCTTACAGTTGCTGAGACCCAGAAGCTCCTAAGTCTTCTATTTTCTTTTTTGTTGTTTTTGTTTTTTTTTGAGACGGAGTTTCGCTCTTGTTACCCAGGCTGGAGTGCAATGGCGCGATCTTGGCTCACCGCAACCTCCGCTTCCTGGGTTCAAGCAATTCTCCTGCCTCAGCCTCCCGAGTAGCTGGGACTACAGGCGTGAGCCACCATGCCCAGCTAATTTTTGTATTTTTAGTAGAGACGGGGTTTCACCTTGTTGACCAGGATGGTCTCGATCTCTTGACCTCGTGATCCACCCACCTCAGCCTCCCAAAGTGCTGGGATTATAGGCGTGAGCCACCGCGCCCGACCAAGTCTTCTAATTTCTTTCCTCACATCTAATCCATCAGCACATCCTGTTGGCTCTACTTCCAAAATGTATTCAAAATCTAATCACTTTTTCCATCCCCACAGGTGATAACTTGGACCAATCCACCATCATCACTTACTGGATTATACAGCCTCCTAAGTACCTTCCTTCCGCTACACACACATACACACACACACACACACACACGCGCGCACGCACACACACACACTCTCTCTTCTCAACAACACAGCAGCCAGGAGGATTACTTTCAAATGCTCATCAGATCACGTCTGCTCCTCTCCAAACCCTGTGGTGGCCACTCCCCTTGGAACTCAGATTCCTGAAACCTGCATGTGTGCTCTGTGGGCCCTGTCTCCTCCCTCATATGCCACCATGCACCTCCACTGCACCATCCCCCTGCCTCATCAGCTACTTCCCTTCCCATTGTGCCATCCACACCAGTCTTGTTTTTCCCCAAACACACCACCCACACCTCCTTCAAGTCTCTGCTCGAGTCACCTGCTCAGTGATGTCTTGCCTCCCTCACCACTCTATTTAAAATTTCCACTTTATCTCGGCATGGCATTCCCTAGGCTGGCTTCCCCGGCTTACTTCTTTCCATATCACTTGTCACCATCTGACATACTTATATATCCTATTCATTTATTTATCACTCGTCTCCCCTCACCAGAAATTCCCACAGGGCAGAGACTTTGGTCTGTTTTGTTCATTTGCAGTACCCCAGTGCTTAGGGCAGTGCCAGGCCTGTCACAGGCATTCAGTGAATATTTGTTGAATCCATGCATAAATACTCCTGATTTCAAAATACTGAGGACAATGGAGAATTGTAGTTAAACATGTGGTTTTAAAATGTGCCCAATCTTGGACTGCATTCCAGTTTTGCAATTTACTAGTTTACTGAGATTACTTAATCTCCCCAAGCTTCAGTTTCTTCATTTATAAATTGGATCTAATATAATAATGCCTATGTCTTATAAGGTTGTTTTGAGGCGTAAATGCAATGTGAACTGTGCTTAGAATAAACCCTGGCTCATATTAATTATGTACTAAGTGGCAGTCCAGCATGAGGGATAGTAATTTGCTGAAAGAGCTCATTTCTTGCTTAGTTGAGCCAGGCAGATCGAATACAGCACTGTTCTTTATTTACGGAAGCTTGTGTTTTACATTAAGTACATATACAGTATATTTTACTTGTAGTCTATTATACTAATTTAGGGCACAGCAATTAGCTGGACAGGCTGTAGTAAAACAGTGCGCCTCTATAGGCAAAACTGAGCATCCATTACAGGAGTATTTAATGAGTCCGATGCCATCTTAGGCACTGGGGATATGGTTGTGAGTAAAACAAAGTGCCTGCCATGCCTCAAAGAGCTTACTTTCTAGAAAAACAAAGAGCTGGAAGGTAGCCAGACAAATAATAATTCACATAAATAGAGAATATGAAAAAGTATTAAAAATGAAGCCTGATTCAGATGCAAACACCATGTGCCACCATCTTGACATGGGAGATGGCCCTCCATCACCATGGCTCATCAGCATGAGTCTAAAGCACAGACTAGGAAAAGTGCATGGATTTTGTTTGAGCATGAAACATGCTGTGTTGTAAGTGCCCAGTATATTATTGCCTTAATATAAAACAAACATTCACTGTGCTTTTAAATGTCAATGTTTTGAGGTAGTAGTTTTTGTTAAATGTTAAGTGAAAAAAAAAACCTAGACTTTAAATGTATTTACAAATACATAATGTGACACAAAACAAAAACTCAGAAGCTGTTATATGAAAATGCTAATTGTTCTCTGGTTGATAAGTCATTACCCTCCTCATACTTTTTGTCTTTTATAAATTTTCTTTAATAAGCATAATATTATTTACATAAACAGAAAAAAGTTATAACCTTTTATCTACTAAAATGTCTCTGTCTTTTGACAAAAGGAGAGGATATCCTTCTACCAAAAGGAAACTGACTCCAAGAAGTTATGGCCTGTTTCCTAAAGATTTGGTTCTAAGATCACTTTTCTTTCCTTTCTTTATTATCATAACAATACATGGCCACTGTAAAAGTTCAAAAAAATAAGCAAAGAGAAGGAAATAAAAATCCTCCGTAATCCCACCATTCAAAGATAACCACTAACCATAGTCTTCAGTCTTTTTTTCTATGTAGATAATGAATTTTAGTTTTTTATTCAGCTATTTATACTTTTGTAAAAAACGAAAATAGGATCGTAGTTTTTCACTTAGTGATATATCTTGAATAGCTGCATAATTTCTTGGTATTAACATTTTATAAACAAGCCTCCACTATTCACACTAACTTTCACTAATTTTTCAAAATTATAAATTGCTGCAGTAAATACCTTTGAAGCTGAGTCTTTGTCCAAATCCATGATTACTTCCTCAAGGTAAATACTCATGAGTGAATTCTTAAATAGTTATGTCTTTAATGTAAGGCATTTAATACATACTATACCAGTTGTTCTCCATACCAGTTTGTACTCTCCCCAGCAGTTTAGGAGAATACCCTTCTTCTGATCCTATATATTATCTCTAAAAATATACTCCTGCTTTGACAGGCAAAAAGTTATACCTTGTTTCATTTATGTTTTTTGCCTGTTCATAGAATCATTCGTTCTTTGGTCCATTTCTTTCAACCAAACTGTTCATATTCTCTTTTTGTTATTTACTCTGGTGAACAGGCTTCATTATATGTTGCAAATGTTTTTCCCAGTGTCTTATTACTTTCTAATTTTCTCTATGATATTTTTAGGTGGATAAAAGGTTTCCTATCTTTTGAAACCAGAGCTATAAATCCTTTCCTTTTTAGCTTCTGCCTTTGATGTCTACCCCAAGGTTATAGAAATACTCACTTATATGTTGTCTAGTACTCTGGTTACTTCATATTTTCTTTAACGTTAAATTTTACTCAGACTTTGTTTTAATTTAAGGTATGAGGCAGACACCTCGCTTCAGTTTCTCCAGGAGGCTGACAGCTGGAAGCAAGCTTTCCTTACCTGGGCGTCATACTTCACCGCAGCCGAGAGCAGAGCGATGGCGTTCTCCTCGCAGATGCCTTGCTTGATAGTTTGTTGGCAGAGCTTTTTCAAACGGTTTTCTCTATAAAATGTCGCCAAGTCTAGCAGTCCTGGTGGAAAGAAATGTTTATTACAGGGAGTGATTTTCAGCATCCTGATTTAAACTCGCTCACTCAGCCACTCACAGATGATTTTGACACTATTTTGGATGTAATCCTCAGTGAAGCACTGCGCAAACAGACTGATGCTGACCGACACTTAGACTTCAATGTGGGGCTCTACCCAGGACAGCAGCCAAGCTGAGCAAATACAATACACAAATGATTAGTGCTTGAAAAACAGGAGCACAGCTTTAATATTTTATTTTTAATATTTTTTCCCAGAAAAAAAGGCAAGTGCTCCTCGAGTGACCCCTTCCCCTGCAATCTCAATGTCAGCTTCTCCTGGGCCATTCCCAGGAGCACACACACACATGCTATAAGAGTGTCCACCATGAAAAAAAGGAAAGAAGAGAAAGAAAGAGAAAAGACAAGGAAAGGAAACCCTTTCATGGATATGTGTCTGCTTCCTGTTACCCTATCCCATTTCTCTGATCCTCTTTACAGCAAAACTCCTAGACAGAGCTGTCTGTATTTGCTGTCTCCATTTTTCCACCTCCCATTCAGACCTCAAGCCATTCAAAGCAGAACCCCATCCCCATCACTACTGCAGTCACACCTGTGGCAGTCACACCTGTGACGGTCACAATGGCTTCCAGGGTGCCATATTCTCTGGTTTCCTCTTACTCAACATTGGCACAGAATTTGATATGGTTGATAATGCTCTCCTTAGGACACTTTGTCACTTGCTTGCATTTTTCTTCTCTTCAATTAGTTGCTCCTCAGTTCTCCTGGCTGGACCATTTTCCCTGACTTCCAAATGTTTGAGTGCCCCAGGGTTAAATCCTCAGATACTTTGCTCACTTACTTCCCAGAACTCCAGCCCCAGGGTTTTAAATATCATCTATATATGCAGGTGAGTCCTGTTATATTACCTATCATCTATTTTCAAGTAATTCAATGTAGACTGGGTGAAGTGACATATGTAAATTAATTTTAATTAACCTCAAGGAATGATAGGAAATACTCTGAAGCAGTCAATTAGCATCTGAAAGGTCTTATTAGTTTTTCTGAATCTTCATTGGAGGATTTGTAATTAGCATAAAGAATGTCAGAATTAGTTTGTCATTGGTGAAATGAGTGGTAGCCAGGATCCAAAGGTTAGCTGAATTCGGCTGCTAGAATATTGTCATGTGCACCTCAAGCTAACTTTTCATGCAAGGTACTTAACAGAGTGTATAAAGGACAGAGAGCTGAGATTGCAGCATATTAATTAATTACCATATTAATTGTTTTTGTGTCTATCTGCTAATAAATCTTGTACATGTGGTAGAATTTGGTTGGAAACTTGCTTTTTAGTGTAAGAAATATTATCAAAGTTATGGAGGAAAGACAGATAGCCCATTGGAGGACATTGAAATCTTCTGAAATCTTGAGAGTTGTGAATGGCTTCATTGTTTTTGGCCCCAAGCTTCAGACTCACACAAGCCAGCAGCATTGTCCTAAGAGAGGACTCTGCCCCAAACCCCAACTCTGCGCCTCCTCCACACACACCCTCAGCACAGGGTGGCCAAGGAGACACATGCCCACTTCTAGATCGCACTTTGGATTCCTGGGAACCTGGTACTGCCTGCATAATTAGCCCTGAGGCCATATGTGTGGGTATTTCCTCCCTTAGAGCCCACCACCAATGTGCAGACCCCCTGACCCAAAAGGGTAACCTGGGTTGGGGGTGGGTAGAGCTTGGACATGCAAGCTAGAGTACCCACACACCCTTCTGCTGGAGGAGGAGTCTATCCTGCCTGTGCCACTGGGCTCTGGCACACAACTCCAGGGGTCCTGCAACTCTAAATGCCAACTAAAACTGAAATGTGTCCTTTCAGTTCTTAATGAAATTAAAATTTTTCAAGGTGGGAGGATTGAACATATTTTATCTGAAGTTCATGAGTTTGACATATAACTTTAAATTTTTCTCTATGGTATTTTTAGGTGGATAAAAGTTTCTTATCTTTTGAAACCAGAGCTATAAATCCTGTCCTTTATGGCTTCTGCCTTAGATGTCCATCTCAAGTTATAGAAATACTCGTTTATATGTTGTCTAGTACTGTGGTTACTTCATTTTTTTTAAATATTAACTCTTTTCTCTACTCTGGCTTTATTTTAGTTTAGGGTATGAGGCAGATGCCTCGCTTCAGGTGGAGTCCACCTGACAACAATGAAGCCATATGGAGCATAGGTCTCCATGTGGAGTCTTGGCCAGAGCCCTGCAAATTTTAGGGGTGGGCCTATAAAAAATTGCCACTTGGGTATCTAATGGGCAGCTGAAACTCCTTTGACTTTCAAAGTCAAGAGCAAGCCTGTTCTCCATCTTCCTCACCTTAGTGAACAGGACTTCCATTAAGAAGCTACCCAGGCCAAGCACCTCAGTGCAGCTGTCCTTCTCTCTCAACTCACACCTCTCATCCCATCCATCAACAAATCCCTTCAGCAACATCTTTAAAATATATCTATAATCTGATCTCTTTTCAATACTTCTACTGCTACACAACCCCAACCTAGGAGTCCATCATCTCACATCTGAACCAATATAATAACTGATCTTTCAAACACAAATCATATCTCTCCTGTGGCAGAAGCTGCTAGCTGCCTCTCCCATGACCCCTACCCCAACACACACACACACACACACACACACACACACACACACACACTCTCTCTCTCTCTCTCTCTCTCTCTCTCTCTCATCCATTCTTCCTTTCTTCTGAAACCATATAATTTTTAGCTGACCTATGGCCATCTGGAAATGCCCACTTTCCCAGCCTTCTAAGTCGCTGGGCACAGACTTCATTGACTCGGTCCATGGTCTGAAATAAGTGGAACTCCCGGGCCCCTCCTGGTAGAGACACTGGGATTTGCCGTGTGCCCCTTGGTCTCTGTCCCTTCCTCCATGCTGCTGCCCGCAATGCTCCACAGTGGTGATGACTTGGTAATTCTGTCTCTTATCTGTCCAGTCAGCCTTTGTATGAAGTAGTAACAAGGGAAACATGTTTGGATTCAACACACACAAAAAGAAATACTTCTGTAATTACCCTCACAGCAACTTTCTTTTAGGTTCTATAGAAACCACCTTGTTAGTTCCTCAACATTTTGCCAAGTTTTCCTAAGTCTTTGGCAATTACCTACTGCCTCCTCAGGAGAAAGGCTGATGCTGTCTGTGTACAGGTATTCCAGGAAGGCCCGGTAAACAGGATATGAAAATTCACTCATTTCTACAATATCATCCTCATTATCTTCCAACGACGAACGAAAATGCTCACATCTGAAGGAAGAAAACAGCATGTCAGGTCCTAGCTTCCCAGCCAGGACAGACGGCCTCTGTGAGGAGCACTTCCTTCTCTCAAAAGTGCACACTGGCCCATCCTTGCTGTGGCTCTTCACTCTCCTTGCTGGCCTGAGTTTTCAAACAATCATTTATTCAGGCATATGCAAACCTGCTGCCAGGGGTGGCCCGGGAAGCAGCCCCAGTGGCTGCGCTGATGGGGACAGAGCTGGGCTCCCTGGTATCTCTCTCACACCACATCCACTAATTAGCATTTAGAGAAATCAGTGAGTTTATTTTTATAAAATCTGAGTGATTCTGTTTCCTCACTCCATTATGGGTTGAATGATGTCATCTAAAAATTCATATGTTGAAGTCCTAAAACGGCCAATACCTCAAAATGTGATCTTACTGGGAGACAGAGTCTTTAAAGAGGTAATCAAGTTACTAGGAGGTCACTAGTGTGGGCCTTAATCCAATGTGACTGGCATCCTTATAAAAAGGGGAACTTTGGACCAGGCACAGTGGCTTATGCCTGTAATATCAGCACTTTGGAAGGCTGGCGGGTAGATCACGAGGTCAGGAGTTTAAGACAAGCCTGGCCAACAAGATGAAACCCGTCTCCACTAAAAATACAAAAATTGCTGGGCAAGGTGGTGGGAGCCTGTAATCCCAGCTACTCAGGAGGTTGAGGCAAGAGAATCGCTTGAACCTAGGAGGTGGAGGTTGTAATGAGCCAAGATGGCAGCCACTGCACTCCAGCCTGGACAATAGAGCAAGACTATGTCATCTCAAAAAAAAAGCGGGGGGTGGTGTAAATTTGGACACAGACATGCACAAAGGGAGAATGCCACATGCTGACTGGAGTTAAGCAGCCATATGGCAAGGAAGGCCAAAGACTTTCAGCAAACCCCTGGCAGCTAGGAAAGAGCCAGGTACAGATTCTCACTCACAGCCTCACAAGAAACCCATCCCACTGACGCTTCTGATCTGAGACTTCCAGCCTCCAGAACTTTATGTTGCCTAAGCCACCCAGCCTGTAGTACTTTGTTACAGCAAATTACTCCACCTGCCTTCCTTCATGCAGGCTGATGTGATGTAGTGAGAGTGAACAAATGTTGACAGCTTGACCTTACTAAAGGGGAACTTGAGACTAAAATGCTGTGTTGAGTTTGTGACTCACTGCAGTAGGATTTAAATATCTGTTACACAACAACATCATAAATTTCAAAATCATCATGTAAGAGAAAGAAGCCAGGCACAAACGAATGCATCCCATATCATCCAATCTGTGTATGCTCTAGAAAATGCTAATTAATCTACAGTGACAGAAGGTGCCATGGTCGCCCAGGGCTAGGACATGAGGGGTCTTTGTAGGGTGATGGGAATGTTCTCTATCTGGATGTGGGGCAGTGGTTTCACAGGCGAGTGCATGTGTCAGCACTCATCAAACTACACACTTGAAACGCATACAGCTCATTGCTCAGAAACGTTCACAAATGTGATTTTTAAAATGTCTGTGCTAGCCTCACCACAGCCCCTTTTGGTCTGGAAAGACCTTGATCTTCTCTTTTATAAAGCATCTAAAAGTTCAGTATCCCACAAGTGATTAAAGAAAGTGATTATTATGAACTGATCTTGATTCCCAGGCAGAGAGGGTAACTGATGGACATCCAAGTATCTATAGGGTGTTCAGAGCACAGGACACACTTGCAGTGTGTGCTGGCTGCTCCCTGCTGCCAAGGTGACCGATCAATGGTACCGATTCCCCGAACCACACACACCTGTGTTATTTTTTGTTTCATGTATGTTTCCTCTGGCTCCACTCTACGCTTGTAAGGGCAAAAACAGCCTTACATTTTTTCATTATTACTAAGGTGCAAAATATAGTTGTTGAATGAATGATTTTTCTCAACTCTCAAAATAAATGATTCCTTACCGAATCTTGAGAAGGACTTTATGTGCATAAATGTACTTTCCATCCACCAGAAACTTCAGGTCTGCAGTGTTGGGGTTGTCAAATTCCCTCTTCAGCGACTCAGCCACTGTGAGGTGGTCATCAGGTTCTAAGAGAATAATGCAAATGCTTCCAGAGTTAGCATAGACACAATGAACCTGCAGCCCAGGATATGGCACTGCTCTACTGATGCTCATGAAAATACCACTTCCTCAAAATAACTGATCAATTGAGCAATGGGGTTTTTCCCCAAAGACAGATTTACATCTCTGTAATCATTAAGGATAAGAATCCCACACACATCTGCTTATAAATCTGGCAAAATAACAAGAAAAAGTCCCAAGCCACATCACTAATTTTGATGAAATTTTAGAACGTTTGAGTAAATATGCTAGCTAAAGTTAAAAGACACGGTTTCTTGGTAAAATTTAAAAGGAGTAAAATAAGGGCAGGGCACAGTGGCTCACACCTGTGATCCCAACACTTTAGCGGGTGGAGACAGAAAAATGGCTTGAGGCCCATAGTTCGAGACCAGCCTGGGCAGCACAGCGAGACCCCACCTCCACAGAAATTTAGTATTGATGCTGGTTTCTGATGTTTTTAAGAAAATAAAATTTGTTCTCTTTTGCAGAAGCCTGTCAGAGAGAAATAAATTATGATAGTGCACCTAACAAAATCCTCACTATCAAAGTAAAAGCCCTGAGTTCTTTTTCAGATTTTCGGGCCATCCCCCAAATGGACAGTGACCAGCTCACCCACGGAGAGGAGGCGCCACGTGACGGCGGGAGTAGCAAAGCAGGCAAACACATCGTCGGTGCAGGAGAAGTGGGTGAGGTGCGGGAGGATCACGGACTGGCCCCGGCACTGGCCCCACATGTACACGTGCCCACCCTGCGTCTTGGCCGCAGACGTGTGGGTGGAGTGACAAGCTGCAATCTCGATAATCCTAAATTCACAAACACACACCACATAAGCACAGTGACCAGGGGCAGAAACAAGTTGTGTCTTCCTCCCCCCAGGTTTAACAGATGTGGTATATCATAAAATTAAATTTACAAAAAGGGTCAGGAAAAGAAAAGAAAAAAACACCACATGACTCATATACCTCATCTCCAAAATTTTCAGGCACCCAACCGTTATTTACATTTAAGCCACATTTCAATGGTACTTATAACTCATAAGATCTGTTTGTACCACTTCCAGCCAGTAGGCCTATAAAAATATGAGCCATCCTGTTTTGAAATTCAAGTATAACTCAAGAGAGTAGTGTTCCCCCCACCAAAAAATGGTGGTTTAATTTTTTTTACCCCACAATATTACTTGCTGAAGAAAATAACAAAGATTTTGGCCATCTGGACCAAGGGCCAATAAATAAATATTTCAATGAAGATTTCACCGTAAATGGATTTTTAGCATGATATGGGTCATAACAACTCCTACTACACAGAGTAAATTCAGTATTTCTCCCACACTAGACTGTGTGATCTGGAACTCAGGAGAGCAGTTTTCTAGGATCACCATGTGATAGACTCTACTGCTTTAAGTTCATGACTGATGGGGAGGTAGTTTTCAGAACATTTTGTTTGTCTTTGAGACAGAGGAATCTCACCCCGTCATCCAGGCTGGAGTGCAGTGGCACTATCTTGGCTCACTGCAACCTCTGCCTCCAGGGCTCAAGCAATCCTCCTACCTCAGCCTCCACAGTAGCTAGGACTACAGGTGCAAGACATCACACCTGATTAATTTTTGTATTTTTTGTAGAGAAGCTTTCACCATGTTGCCCAGGTTGGTCTTGAACTCCTGAGCTCAAGTGATCCTCCCACCTTGGCCTCCCAAAGTGCTGGGATTACAGGTAAGAGCCACTAGGCCCCGCCTCAGAACACTTCTTAAAGGAAAACATTGTCTTATTAATCTGGAAGTAATTTCTTTTCTATCGGAATAAGCCACCATACACTTAAGAAAAATGATAAATGCTTTTAACTCAGGGGAAGTCCCCATCTTTATCTTGCTACAGCAGACAATGGTATCCTCAGAGACTTAGGCCCAGAACCTCAGGGTCATCTTTGACTTCTTCCTCCTCATTTACCATATCCTTCAGAATATCCAGCTAAAAAACAAAGATGTACTGTCTGCCCTCAGCCACCACTGGGGGCACCCTGCATCTGGCCCCTGTCACAGCCTCCCAGGTCTCCCTTGCCTTAGACTCTCTCCTCTGCCCCAACTCACAGAGTGCTGGCAAGTTAACCATCCTCCTGGAACACCATTCTCATCAGACCTCTCGCATGGGCAGCGGTTTCCCTCAGATAAAATTCTGACACAAGACATAACTCCATCCATGATTTGGCATCACCTCTGGACAGCCATCTCTCAAGTCACTTTTGTCTACACGCCCTATGTTCCAGCAAACAGGCTTTCTCATTGCTCTTCGATGTCTTCATACACAGTTGTTCAGGAATGTTCTTTCTCTCTGCCTTACGAACCCTACCCATCTTGTAAAGCCCAGTTCAAACTGCTCCGAGGTTGAGGTCTCCCCTCACCTAAGCTCCTGCAGCCCTTCCTGTCCACACCACTCCAGCCTGGCCCTGTTACTGTTCCATGCATCTGTTTCATCTGTTCAGCGAGATGGCCAGTTCCTGGCAGGCCAAATCACTGGCTTAATTCTCTCTAGGCACGTAACGTGCTGTCTGTCTTACTGAATATAATTTATGGGTGACTTTACTAACTGAGGAAGACTCAACAACACAGAGCAAAGGAGAGGTGTGTAAGACCCCACTGACATGAGCGAGCACCTGAAGGGTGAGGATGATCCTTCACTGCCACCTTTAGGCAGCTGCTCCCAGTCCAGGAGGGAGGCATCATCACAGAACCTGGAGCTTGTGCCGGCTCGCCTCAGAGAGTGAGACATGCATGCTGTTCTCATGTGCAGCAATTTCACTGACTTTTTA
Organism: Aotus nancymaae; assembly: GCF_030222135.1. NCBI lineage: Eukaryota > Metazoa > Chordata > Mammalia > Primates > Aotidae > Aotus > Aotus nancymaae. Next base: position 13,076,514 of record NW_026988420.1, read on the forward strand.
GCAGATCAGTCTTAGCTCTTGAAAACCACCCAAAAATACTAGAGGAAAAGAGGCTACAATGGCCCACAGTAGACAGCTCAGGATTTGGAGTCAAACGAACCTAGGTTGGTTGGTTTGTTTATTTATCTTGTAATTTCAGCTCAAAGGAAAACAAAACCTAGGTTTGAATCTCCACTCTACCACTAGGCTGCGTGACTAGGGGAATGTCACTTAGCCCCTAGGAGCCTTGGTTTCATCAAGTTGCAGGGCTGGTGTGAGAATCAAATGCTAAAACGTTAAATGCCAACCAGCTACCATGTCTGTGTGCAAATGGTTGCATGACAATAGAGGTTTCTCTACATGAGGATGACTACTCAGCATTTTAAGTGGCAAAGCGGCTTTTTCAGTGATAAGTCAGGTTACTAAGACCTTCCCTAGAAGAGTCGTTTCCTGCTATTTGCAGGGTTAGGCCAGTCCACTGGCCTAATCCAGTGCTGTGCAAAAGAACCATGCCAGATGGGGAACATGGCTAGTAATATTTGGCTTCTCAATCAGCACATTCTTTCCAACAAATAAAGGAAATGGGAGAAAGAAACAGAATAAATGTATCCAAAGAGAAGTATATCTACTGTTACCATTGATTTTACTGGTAAGCCTCCTAAGTTACAAGCAAACGTGAGGGTAGTGACATGGTTTGTCTTCATGGCCTGGTGCTGTGGGCAGGACAGGGGGCTCAGAGTCAGAGGGTAGTTCTAGGGCCATGTTACTTAAACGGCTTTACCATCTTTAAAAAAAATAGGTGAGGGGGAACATGATACGGGCAGCAGTCCTCTCACAGTTTGTGGTTTTGCATACATGAAACAAGTTCCTGGCAGAGCTGAGAAGTGAAAAAGGCTTCCTGCTGTGACTAAAAGTGTTTGCCAGCTCCTTCAGGAACTGTGGGCCCGCCCTGAGGAACTCATGATTTAGCTGGAGAGAGAAGTCCAGATCTGTGACTTTGCAAATAATTCCTAAATAACATCAGTATGGCCCTGACTACATGTACTCCGGTGAGTAAGGAAAAACAACTGGGCGCTTCTCAGGGGAATATTTCCAAGTAAAAGGGAGTAACTGGGCCATGAATGCTTTGGATTGGCCAGAGCCCTGGAATAAGAGCCTATGAGGCAGAAAGAAATGCAGGAGCAAACGCACAGGCACAGCTGCAAACAGCAGGACAGCAGAGAGTGGCATCATACGAGGCCTGACAGTGACGGAGGCCAACACTGGGATCAGAGGGCAACGAGGCTTGCCAGGAACAGTGGTATCAGCTTTAATCCAGAGCCAAAGAGTTCTGATATGATCTGACGTGATAGGCAAATGGGAAACAGCTTTGTAAACAGGGCCATGAGGTGAGGAAATGGTATTCTCAGAAAGAATGACCTGGCCACAGTGTGCAAGATAGGCTGCAAGGAAGAGAAAGAACAGTCTGGAAGGCTGGCCAGGGAGGCCAATGCAAGCTAGACTGCCAAGGAGTAATGAGGGTGGCCCGGGTGTCAACACAGAGGAGGGAGAGGAGTGGAAGGTTGCCCCAAGGATGAGGAGTCTAAGAAAACCCCCAGCTGGCAGTGCTGAGGGAGGCTGAGGCCATGCTGGTCAGGTGGCGGGTGTGGGGGCCAATGTACGGATAGCTGAGCCACTAACAAAAGGAAAAAAGGCCTTCTGTGTTTTAACCACCTCCATTGTAAAGCCATCTGGTATTCTCAGGGAGCAGGGGAGGTGAGGGCAGCCCAACGAACAACGCTGAGATAAGCATTCATGAACTGCTCTTCCTTTCTTCAGATATCAGCACTTCTGCAGTGACCTACTAAGCAAAGACTTCTACATTTTTTGAATCGTTTCTGTGTACTTTGGGGTAATGTTCTGTGAAAAATGTCAGTGACTGAAGCATCACAACATCCTTCACTGATCTCCCCAACGTCAGAAAAGCCAAATCATGCAGTTCCTATGTTCCCTTCTGAGATGGTTCTTATTTGTTATTAGCATCCATGAAACTGGGTAGCCTCTGCCCCTGGAGCAGCTGGTGACCTGAAGCGGGAGACTACTTTCTAGAGAAGGGCTGGGACAGAGCCAAAGGGTGGGTCAGGGAAGGCCGTGTGATGCTGGCCATCCCCGGGCATGGCCTTGTGACATTTACCTGGCACACCCAGCTCCACATGGGAAGTCAGGGGTGGAGCGCAGGCTTGGCTGGCTGCAGTAGCTGCTACAGGAATGAGAGTGGAGAAAGTTTAGAGGAAACCTTCAGGTCTAGGCTTGCAACCCAAGCAACCACTAAGGAACCCTGCCATTACCTAAGGTCATCAGTTTTTAAACTGCATTTATACCAAGCAGCAAACGTTGACCTTCCAGTTTTCCAGTCAGACATGCAACAGACAATGACTATCAACTGAGCTAACCTTTAACTGTTGGGATGTCTGGCATATTTCATACTTTATTTTGTAGTCAATCTTAATGGGGAAAAAAAATCACTACATGTTGGTAATAAACAGGTTTTGTGTCACCTCAAGGGAATAATCCACAACAACCACTGAGCTTACTGGTTATGAAGTACTAGAAATGAGAAAGCAGAGAGGCTGGGTGCAGTGGCTCACGCTTGTAATCCCAGCACTTTGGGATACCAAGGTGGGTGCATCACAAGATCAGGAGTTCAAGACTAGCCTGGCCAACAGGGAGAAACCCCATCTCTACTAAAAAAAAATAAAAATTAGCGGGGCATGGTGGCACATGCCTGTAATCCCAGCTACTCGGGAGGTTGAGGCAGGAGAATCACTTGAACCCAGGAGGCGGAGGTTGCGGTGAGCCAAGATTGCGCCATTGCACTCCAGCCAGGGTGACAAGAATGAAACTCCACCTTAAAAAAAAAAGAAAAGAAAAGAAAAGAAAAAGAGAGTGAGAAAAAACAGAAACCAGAAAACCTCGAGGAGGGGCAAAAGGTCGTCTGTGAGGGAGAAGAATATTTGAAGAGAAACGACAAGGAGGACAGATCCACAGCAGGGATTCCCAACCTTGGTTTTGTCAAAGCCCAAGTATTATACTCACTACCTCAAAAGTTGAATTGTCAGAAATTAAAGGCAAAGTTAGTTTTACATCAGTTTAATTTAAAATATGCTGTTAGGGAACACTAAGAACAAAGATGCAAATGTTGGGCAATCTGCCCCAAGGAACTGAAACTTCAGAAAAATTGGGGATGACTGGGTTAGGGAGAAGACGACCATTTTAATCATTAAATTTACTTTTATGCAAACATAAATTGCTGACAAATATCAGTATTCTCCATCATAAATAAAATCTTTTTCTGGGGAAGATTTAAAAGGTTTCCCCTTGGATGGATGGTTGTTCCAGCAAAGAAAACAATGTAGACAGATTTTTCCTTCCCACTTCTGTGAACAGGTAACTAAGAACAGAAACCCACCCCACCCACATTCAATCCAGTTCCTAATTAGTCAGGCTCTCCTGTAATGGGCCTCAGAAGAGTCAGAAGTAAGGCTCCAGGGTTCCTGAGGGATAAGTTATGACATATACTTGAGTTTCCTGTCAGTGGAAAGGGTGGAGAAGTGCAGAACAAGTCCTAGCACGGACCTGTCAGCCCCTCCCTCACAATACGCCCGTGATGGAGTGCCCGGTTGAAAATGTTAAGTTCAGAAATCACCACTTGAAATTCAAGCACGGAAAACCAAGAAAATCAGCAACATCTTGTTTAAAACATTCATCCATTTTTTTTTTTTTGAGACAGAGCCTTACTCTATTGCCCAGGCTGGAGTGCAGTGTCACAATCTCACTGCAACCTCCGCTTCCCAGGGTCAAGAGATTCTCCTGTCTCAGCCTCCCAAGTAGCTGGATTACAGGTGTGTGCTACCACACCCAACTAATTTTTTTTATTTTTAGTAGAGATGAGGTTTCACCATGTTGGCCAGGTAGGTCTCAAACTTCTGACCTCAAGTGATCTGCCTGCCTCAGCCTCCCAAAGTGCTGGGATTAAAGGCGTGAACATGCAGCCCATCCATAATTTTTATAGCCAAATTATAATTCAAAAATAACTGTAGTTTAAGACAAAAGCAATAGATAACTCTCAATGCCCAGTTAAGCAACTTGGCACTCACACAGCTTCCATTCCCATTATCTGCTTCTCTGCTGCTTTTTCTTTCTCCCACCTGATGCCCCATAATCCATCTGCCAGTAAGAACCTGAGTCAGAAGCCCTGGGCGATCATTCTGGATCAGGGACCGGCAGTACAATGCAGCAAGTCACTGATGGGGAATGATGGCAGATTCCGTGAGACCAGGGACAGATGTGCTAAAGTTCTGAGTAAGTGTGGGAGCATCATGAAAGTAATGGGCCAGGCCAGGCACAGTGGCTCACACCTGTAATCCCAGCACTTTGGGAGGCTGAGGCAAGAGGATCGCTTGAGCCCAGGAGTTACCCGCCTGGGCAACATGGCAAAACCTTGGCCCTACAAAAAACACAAAAAATTAGCTAGGCATGGTAGCACGCTCCTGTAGTCCCAGCTATTCGGGAGGCTGAGGTGGGAGGATTGACTGAGCTTGGGAAGTCAATACTATAGTGAGCCATGATGGAACCACTTCAGCCTGGACAACAGGGAGACCATGTCTCAAAAAATAAAAATAAAAAAAATAACGAGCCTGTACAAATCAATTGTTTTTAATGTCCATGCTATCTTTATTTGATCCTTTAACTCTGTTTTTCAGTTTAAATATTAAGTATCCCTACCAACTGAGGCAGTTTGTGGTTATTCAAAGCCTCAGGACTGTCCCTTCTCTTCTGAGAAGCTCTAAGCCACCTTACAAGATGTGCAGATGAACAGCTGCAGGCATCTGCCTACACCATGTCCTGCCTCCATTATTGCCCCTCCTCCCAATTCTGAAGGGGCCAGGGGTCTTATTTTAAGGTTTTTGGAGAAAAAAGTTGTATTTAACCTATAAAATTAACCTATGTTAAATCAGTTAAATAAAACTTTTAAAATATAGGTTAAAGAAAGTTAGCCAAGTTCACAATACTCAAATGAAAACTGAGGCAGTTAAAAAATGACAATTTGGCTCTTCATTTTCATTATTAAGTATTCCAACAAAAAATTAGAAAAGAGCTGCATATAAGTACAAGTGAATCTGTTTGTCTATATATTTCTTTTAAAATCAAATATAATAAAGATATATGCAGTAAAAAGAGCAGCATTCATTTCTACAATGACTGCAACCCTGGTTTAAAAGATAATGAAACATTTTTGCTCTATACTACTGAATGAAAAGGCAGTGATCTGACCATGCTTGAGAAATTCCAAAGGCTTTCAAAAATATTAGAATAACTTGTAAACTAATTCTGCATGTGCTAATTACATAACACAACCTTGCAAACAAGTGCACAAAACTAAACAAAATTAAGACAAAACTAAGTCTTAATTTCCCAACCATTTTACTCTTCCTCATAGTGACAGCTTGGGAGTTAAAGTAATGAAATAATCCTATCCTTTTCAACTGGCAAGTATTTTATGTAGCTAAGTGACCAGCTTTATACCCCACGCAAGGTATCTTTCCTAAGCCAGAAAAGAGTGACCTCGAATGTTATTGACGTCCCCTTAACAGTGTAAAACAGGAAAAGGAGGAGGGCAAAAGGGTGACCTGTAAGGGAGAAGAGCAACAACAGAATAGCTGTAGCAAGTTGAGTCATTGCAGTCTGCTTAGCGTAGCTATTGGAGGTATGGATGAAATATGGGTAAGTGAAAATAGCATATTTAACATACAGTCAACCTCCCCAACAATTCCAAAGCCAATTTTTAAAAAGGAATAAATACTCTTGTTAAATAATATTCTAACACTAGAGTACATTCCCCACCATTCTCTCTACATCTAAGTCATGTTTAATCACAATCACCAAAGACCAGTGCAGGGACTGTGAAAATGCCCATGTTACCTGTCCTTTTCCACAGTGACAGGAGTAGGATAGGACTGGTTGCTTTTATTGCCAGTGCCCAACTGCCCATAAGAATTGGCACCCCAAGCATACACTTGGCCTTCATCTGTTAATACTAATGTGTGTGCATAGCCACAGGCGACCTGGAAGGAAAAAAAAAAATCCTCTCAGGCCTGCAAATAGAAGTAAATATTTAGAAGAAAATATTTCACTGCTTCCACAAAGTAGGTTAAGAATCAAACATGAAACAAAGGAAGAGGCAGCCTACCCACAGAGGCAAGCATTAAGTTAACCAATATCCTTCCAGAACATGTGGGCCAGAACTGCAGTAACACTGCCATGAGTCCCCTGGCGTGCTCTGCCCCAGTTCACTGTAGCTTCAATGCTCACAGAAATCAAGGGGTATGAGGGGGATGTAAGAAACAGACATTTGTTTTTTGTTTTTTTGTTTTGTTTTGGTCTTTTTTTTTTTTTTTAGACTGAGTCTCGCTCTGTTACCAGGCTGGAATGCAGTGGCACAGTCCTGGCTCACTGCAACCTCCACCTCCCGGGTTCAAGCAAGTCTCCTGCCTCAGCTTCCCAAGTAGCTGGGACCACAGGCACACACCACCACGCCTGGCTAATTTTTGTATTTTTAGTAGAGACAGGATTTCACCATGTTGACCAAAATGGTCTTGATCTCTTGACCTCATGATCTGCCCACTTGTATTTTTTAATAATTATTTTCTTTTTGATTATAAAAGTAAAACATGTTCAATGTGAAAAATATAGAAGTACTCTGAAGATTTGAGGCTTTTTCTTCTATTTCTGTATAGACAGATATGCACCTATAGCATCATTTTTACTGACCATGTTGTATAAGTAGTTCTGTATTTTATTTACCATTACACATAGCACTTTCCCATATCATTAAAAATTCCTTGTATAAATCATCTCCAGCCTACACACTTGGCATAATTTATCTAATCATAACTCATTATTTGATTAGTAAATTACGTTATACCTATTGTTTTTTATTAATCATTTTATATATATATATATATATATTTATCTTCTTAACTAATTCTGTAAGAGACTTACAGGAACTGTTGGTTCCTCAGGGAAATTCCCTAGGAGTAGAACTACAGGTCAAAGGGTATGAAGGCTTTTAAGGCTCTTGTACACCCTGCCAAAGCTTCCTCAGGAAAAGTTCTAACAATTTATATTCCAAAAGGTGTGTGACAGTGCCCTGGAACAGAAATTGTCTGAACAGCTGCAATTTAACTCAAGGAAAAAGAGATTTAACCTTTCCTTTAATGAAGACATCCAAGCAGCTAAACTTCTCATCCTGCCAAGAAATCTGTGTTTTTAATACATTGGTATCTTTGCCAGCAAAGACTTAAAAATACACGCACACAAACTGACAGTGGACGTACCCGCTGGACACGGATGCCTTGCAAAGCTGCCACTCTGCAAGGGGTTGGCTGGTTGCCACTGTTGCCAAGTCCGAGCTGCCCGTTTCCATTGTAACCCCAGACGTAGACCTGAGAGAAAATGAGACCTGAATCCTCTCAAGAGACAAGTGGCCACAAGTTGTCTGTTATTGGGACACACTACACTGACATGAAACTGATGTGGCAAACAGGATTTTTAAACAAGATGTAAAATAACTACCTTACCTCCCCACTGTCCACTACCGCCATGCAGCACATCTGCCCACATGCTATGGTCACAACTACTTTATTCTGTAAGCAGCCAGTGACTCTTCGAGGGATTGGCTGATTAACTGTTGATCCAGATCCTACCTGCCCAGAGTTATTATAACCCCAGGCAAATACCTGTTTGAAAGGAAAGATAAATAAATGAAACACATTAATTTATAAAGTGTCTCAATTGGACACTGACATGTACTTGTGGCACCAAGTCTTTCCTTTCAAAGTGCTTCAGATCCATAAATCCTTACAACACAGGCAGAGAAGTGTTTATAAAATTCATTCGTATGCAATGTACATAATTTTATAAAATTAGGTTATTGGTGTTATCAACACAAACAGTAATAATTACTATTAAATAACATGTAACACAAAAATATCTACTTTCCCCAGCCATCTTTTCCAGCATTTGGGGACTTTTCTTATTGCACATAACCTCTTTACTATAGCAACAGAGAAGGAACAATACTTCCTTTTAAATTTTGCAATATGGAAGTCCTTACTAGATACAGGTAAATGTCACAACATCAACTGTGAATTGCTACCAAAAATAACGCTGAATTTGAGAGAGGTAGTTATTTTAATCAAATGAATGTATTTCCAGGACTACTACAGAAGTCTATGTAATCTTATTGAAAAAAAAACCAATGAGCTTTATGCTGACTATTCTCACCTCTCCATCAGATGTTAGCACCAAAGAATGGTAAGACCCACAGGCCACTTCAATGACTTGTTTGTTTGACAAGTTAGTAGAGATATGACAGGGCACTAAGCCATGATTAGTTGTCCCATTGCCCAGCTGGCTATAAGCATTGTGACCCCAGGTAAAGACTTCTCCTTCTGAAAATAAAAAGAAAGACAACCAGCTTTTACAACGTCTACTTCATTATGTGAAAATACATATAGCACAGCTTCCACAAATGAAATCTGAAAATTCAGGTACAAAAAGCTAATCAACTTCCCCATTCCACCAAAGTCATTCTACAAAACAATCTATTTGGAAAGTATAAACTGCATTCTACCTCAAAGCAACAAGGTGAAATTTAAATGCATGTAGTTATAATAACTAGAAAATAAGTTTTTAATAAACAGCAGAGAAAATGCTGCTAAGAGTAATAGCAAAAACATTATATTGAAAGTAAAAGATTGTAAGCCCACTTAATTCCCCTGGGTCTTAATTTCCTTATCTTTAAAATAATCACTAAGTTATTTTTAAAAATCTTTGTTATTATTTATTGTATAGCATAATACACAGAAAAGTTCATAAAACATACATATACAGTTTTATAAATTATAAAGCACACACCCATGTACTACTGCTTATGTCAAGAAATATAACCTTATAATCACCCCCCAAAAGGCCCTCATATATGCATCTTGCAAACAAATTTTTAGTTTTTCCTGTTTTTGAAATTTAAATAAATGGAATCATACAGTATGTACTCCTTTCATCTGTGTTTTCCAGCATGTTGCCTCTTTGTATTATATTCTGAATAATGTCTTCTATCTTCCAGTTTACTAATTTTACTAATTTGCTGTGTTCAAACAAAATTTGGCCACTGAATTTTCATTTTAATAATATATTTTCATTTGGATCTTTTTCAAATCTTCTATAATCCCTGAAGATTATCTTCAAGCACTTTTTAATTTCTTCAAACAATAAATACAGCTGTCTTATAATGGGTGTCTGATAATTCTAATGCCTGATATTTAGTAATCAGTTCTTGCTGTCTGTTGTTTCTGCTGATTCCATTCGTGGTACCTTGTTTCCTTGCATAGCAAGCCCCCCTTATCTGCAGGAGATACATTCCAAGACCCTCAGTGGATGCCGAAACTATGGACAGTACCAAACCTGTATACACTATGTTTTTCCCTATAAATATATACTTATGATAAAGTTTAATTTGTAAGTTAGGCATAGTAAGAGATTAATAACAATAACTGATAATAAAATAGGAAAGTTATAAAATGTACTGTTCACAATGTCACAGATAGAAGATTTGTTCTTACCATAAATCTTAACAACCTCAGCATGAAAACTCTCCATTTTTCATTTAAAGCGAGAACTGTATGGTTTCTCTTTGGCATATCCAAATTGCAAGCATCACTACTCTTGCACTTTGGGGCTATTACTAAGTAAAATAAGGGTGACTTGAGCACAAGCACTATGATACCAAGATAGTCAATCTAATAACTGAGACAGCTACTAAGTAACTAATGGATAGGACTGTCTACAGTGGAGACGCTGGACAAAGGGATGTTTCATGTCCCAGGTGGGATGGAGTAAGATGGTGAAATATCACCCTACTAGGAATGGCACACAATTTAAAACTTATGAATTGTTTATTTTTGAAATTTTACATTTATAGTTTCATACCACAGTCAACTGCAGGTAACTGAAACCTGGGAAAGTAGAACCATGGATAAGGGGAGACTACTGCATATCTGGTTTTCTCTGACTATGTACTGCCTATCGCCATTGAACAGTTATTTTGGGTAATTCTCTTGGGCCCAAGATAAAGGTGCCTTTTCCTATGAAGGATTTGCATTAACTTCTATCATGCCCTTAAGGCTATTGCCATCCAGTACCTCAAATATATTCAAGGCTTGAGATTTCTTGGACTGTCCAGTCTTAATGTGAATTAAACTACAAATCCATGGTTACCACCTTTTGGGGAGAAGTTTTATTTATTTTCTTTCTTTTTTCCTCCCTGCTTTGCTCAGAGCAAGGAATTTTTCTAGTCAGTCCCTTAGGAAGTGGCTGATCCCTACTACTAATGCCAACTACAGCCATCAGTCACTCTTTAGTGTAAGAATCACAGAATGCTAAGAGTTGGCAGGGGGATGTTGGAGACAAGGTTTGGTCTTTCAATTCAGAGATCAGGAACCCAAAGTTCAGACAGGCTTGCCGAAGTCCACAGTGAGTTCCGCAGTGTTTACTGGGCTCACAGCATTGTCATTCATACATCTAAAATGCCAGTGATTACTAGATTCCATCTGCCACATTGTCTTACGTTGGCATTCAGATACACTCATGTTTCATGGTATCCAAAGCATAGTCAATTTCACAGGGAGAGCCAGCAACTCTCACCCAATTTAAAAAACGTTCTCAAGGGCAGCTGACTCGTTTCTCAACAAATAAAGCTGAAATTCTACATGGGGTTCCTAGATTACCTGTTGTTGCAAGGACAATATGTGGACCACTCCCATAGCTGAGGCAGGCTATTTTTTTGCCACTTAAAGAATCCAGTCTCCGAGGTTCAATGGTGCTCTGGACGTCACCTAACCCCAAACAGCCACAGCAGTTTGTGCCAAGCACAAAAATCTATGGGAAAAACCACTGTTAATTCAAGCAGTTCTATTTCTAACAAACCTATAAATTACATCCAAACAGGAATCACCTTCCTTAAGCAAACTGCTTCTTTATATAATAAATAAAAATCTAGTTTCTATGCTTTTTTTTTAACCTCTTATCCCTTAGTTCCCCCAAAATCTTCACTTTGGCAAATCCATTTCTAAAAATGTGAGTAGTTGAATTATTTTCTTCAAAATTACCTCATCATTTACTGTAGTGTATAAAACTTCATTGCCAGCACTGCCAAAGACACAAGCCTGACGAATTAACTGCAGTTCTTCCTCAGAACAAAGGGAAAAAATTGGCCACTTTCCCACATCTAACATCTTCAAAGATGACAGAGTAGCCTGTACTGACTGAAAAGGAAGAAATACGTATATGTTGAGATAACAAATTAAAAAATGAATTTTCTCTGCCCCTTCAGTTCTGTAGAAGAGGGTGGACACTGGTTTTGGGAGGAACACGCTGCATCTATTTTCCAGAGGCTTCTCACAGCTGCAGGGATTGCCTCTGCCAGCTGCTTCTGGGCAGCTCACAGTCACCGAGCACCAGAGGCCCAGATGGAACCAGGTCTCCCCTACTCATTGTCCTCAAAGACACAGGAATCATCCAAAGCTTGGCTTCTGGGAACTGAATGTTCAGCAAATACCTTAAATATTGACTATGTCTTAAATGTAGCTGTAGAAACCAGGCTGGTTGTAAAAGCAAGCAAGAGAGAACTGCAATGTCATCTGTTGCCTAAGTCAAGAACAATGCTTAGAAAAGAACAATGCTGAAAGTGACACCAGGGAAATGGCCCAAAGTTTTAGTTCATGGGCAAACTTTACCTGACCTTCAGTTTGAGGAACTGGTGGGTTTCCTCATCCCTCATTCAAGTTTAGGAGTTGGCAGGAAGAAACAGCCAGAAAACACGTGTACTTGTTTGTTAAGGCAGCTGTAACAAAGTAGTGACAAGAGAAATGGCTTAAACAATAGAAATTTACTTATGGCTCTGGAAACTAAATGTCCAAACTCAAGGTATCAGCTAGCTAGCACCTTCTGAGGGCTATAAGGATGGGATGTCTTCCAGGCTTCGCTTCTCAGCTTGTAGATGGCTGTCTTCTCCCTCTGTCTGTTCACATCATCTCCCCCAACACCCTGCATATCTCTGCATCTAAATTTCCCCTTTTTATAAGGACACCAGTTATATTGGATTAAGGTCCACCCTAACGACCTCATCTTAACTAACTACATCTGCATTGACCCCATTTCCAAATAAGTTGCACTCTGAGGTACTGGCTGTTAAGACTTCAACACATAAATGTTGCAAGGTCACAATTAACCCCTTAACAGCATACATTAAGATCATGAGCACCTGCACTTCCATAAGAGCACATTATAAAATTGCTTGAAAAGAGTTTTTACTTATTTGCTACTTTGGAGGCATTTTTTATTGATACACTTTTCAAATTGCAAACATTTGGAAGGTTATAAGAAGATACATAAACAGCCAATAATGTCTATCAAATGGCATGTCTGCTATTTCCCACAACATCAACAAACTTACACATGATTTAAAGCAGCAATGATTTTCTAAGGCCTCTCTTTCCCTTCAGCTATTAAATCAACCTTACTGGGAATGTGTTCTGGCATACAGCTGAGTGGACTATCCACTTACCTTCTACAGATCTGAACACCTACTTGTCCTTTCCACCTTAGGAGAGCACAAGTCAGCAACTCTGCTCTTCTCAAGTCCACACTATTAACTTAGAAGCCTCCGCTGTCCTTATTACCATAAATTTCTCTGGGGCTACCTTTATAGACTCCTGAGTACACTTCAGGAGGACAAAGACCGAGTCAGTCTCTTTCACCACCATGTCATCCATCCCTTGAATGGCGCTAACAATGCAATACATACCTTTGTGTTGGTGAAATGAATAAGTAAATGTTTGAATGGCTGTGACTCACTTCTTGATTCACAGCCCTCCTTCCATCCCATCCTCTGTAACTCCTTCACATGGAAGCCATTCCGAAAGCTGGGCCCCAAATCCCTGCTCTCGGCTCCAGAGCTCTCCATTTCTACTTCACCTGAGCCATATCATCAAACACAACTCTACTACTAAGTCCTCAAACTTTTACGTTTTCTTTTGATCACAGTCAACAGTCTTAAACTTGTATCCAAAGTAAAGACTGCAGTTAAGTAAAGGGGAGCTAGGATGCATGGAGCAGCTGTCCTAGTGGCCACTGGACCTAGAGCAGAAACAAGCAGAGCTACCAGCTTTTTTTCTTGTAAATAAAGCTTTGCTTTCAGGTTTCTATCTTTTCTGAATAATCTTCATGGCACTATTGAATGCTGTGACTAAAAAGAGCTCTAAAGATCATTTTATAGATGAGAAACCCAAAGAAAGCCCAGAGAGGCACTGCAGTGGGTTGAATGGCTTCCCCTGCAAATCCAGATCCACCTAGAACCTCAGAAGGTGACTTTGGTTGGAAATTGGGTCTTTGCAGATGTAATGGGTTAAGATGGAGTCACAGTGGATTAGAGTGGGCCCTAAGTCCAATGACTAATGTCTTTATAAGAAGACAAGAGGGTACACAGTGACACACAAGGAAGAAGGCCAGGTGACAACAGAGACAGGGACTGCAGTGATGCATCTGGAAGTCAAGGAGGAGCAAGGATTGCTGAGGGCCACCACCAGAAGCTGAGAAGATTCTTCCTGAAAGACATCAAGAGGGTACTGCCCTGATGATGCACTGATTTCAGACTTCTAGACTCCAGAACTATGAGAAAAGAAATTTTGGTTGCTTGAATTGCAGTCATTTGTTACAGCAGCCCAAAGAAACTAATAGAGAGGCCAAGACGCTTGTCCCTGCTAATAGCATCACCCTGTGAGTTAGTGGCAGAGCCTGAACCAGGGCCAAGCTGTCCCGATGCCAAATCCAGTCACGTTCCCTCCCATGCCACTTGGATCATAAGACCTTGCCCTAAGAAGGACACCTTCTGTTATCTTTTGGGCAGCACCAACAGTTGGTTCTCCCATTCACTTTTGAAAAAGTGCTTACTATTTCTGCGTTTACTTTAGTTATCAGAGTACTTTGCAAAAAAATTTTAGATGTAGGAAAATTCACAGGCATTTCCTACAGGACAACCTTAATTTGGAATTCGGAATTCAAAAAAAATCTCACATATATAAGAAGTTATAGTTATATACAAGTGTCAAACTATGTCCCTATTTTTATTATATATATTTTTTAGGAACACACAGTGTTCTATGGTGATGCTACATTAATCTAGGAATCCAAGAATCTTTATTTAAAATTTTTTTTTTTTTTTTTTTTTTGAGACGGAGTCTCGCTCTTGTTACCCAGGCTGGAGTGCAATGGCGCGATCTCGGCTCACCGCAACCTCCGCCTCCTGGGTTCAGGAAATTCTCCTGCCTCAGCCTCCTGAGTAGCTGGGATTACAGGCACGCGCCACCGTGCCCAGCTAATTTTTTTTGTATTAATAGAGACGGGGTTTCACCATGTTGACCAGGATGGTCTCGATCTCTCGACCTCGTGATCCACCCGCCTCGGCCTCCCAAAGTGCTGGGATTACAGGCTTGAGCCACCGCGCCCGGCCTATTTAAAATTTTTATTTCGAGGCCGAGGCGGGTGGATCACAAGGTCAAGAGATCAAGACCATCCTGGTCAAAATGGTGAAACCCCGTCTCTACTAAAAAAATACAAAAAAAAAAAATTAAAATTAAATAAATAAATAAATAAAATTTTTATTTCTTCTCTGTGATACTTGATTTACTGAAAAAAGAGCTTGCCCGAGGCCATGATAGAGCTAAGAAAGGACTTTTGTTATGTTTGTTTTTAGTCAAGGTTTAAACTGCCCCGCTACCCAATATCATGCAGAAATCTTATTTTCTATGAGGTCTTCATTTTTAATTTTTTTCCTATTTTAAGTCTGTAAATTTCCAAAAGAACAAAGTTTAGGAAGTGGAACAAGTATTTAATGTAGATGTATTAATACTCTAGTTAATAATTGTTATATATTATTTATGATCTTCACAACAATTGTAGGACATAGATATTATTATCCTCGTGTTACCTGTGGGGAAACTGGGGCACAGGGAAACTAAGTCGTCTTCCAAGATCACTAGCTTCTCAGTGGGTGAGCCAGATTAAAGCCCAGAGTTCTTTCTACATATCATCTGATTGCTGAGTAAAAGGGTTACATAAACTGCGATACTGCTGGTAGACCTAGTGTTTGCTCGCCTTTGCAGCGCTTTGGCTACTCTCAGAGTCCTTAAGGAACAGGGCAATAACACCTACTGTGGGTTGTCTTCCATAAACAGCACAGATGGAAAGATACAATGACTGACTGCTATTTCATTTTTCCCTTATGAGTAGATTTTTGTATTTCGTCCTGCCCTGCTATAAAATCAAGTGGTTTTCTGGATGCCTAGAATCAGGCTGTAAATTCCAGCCAGCTCCTAAACACCTGTCTACAAATGATTAGTTGTAGGCTTTCTTCCTGGCCCACCTGTATAAAAACCTATGGTACCCAGCCCATAACTCTACTGGCTACTGGGATTCCAATGTATGTGTTCTCTTTAATGAAACCTCCAGTCTGTAAGTTTTATGAAATGCTGCTACCAGTCAAGAGAATGTGGGATCTGATAGTATCATTGACTAAGATACAAAAATAAGACATGACCATTCCCTTCAAGGAGGTCACAATTTAATGGAAAACAAATAATTACAATATAACCTAAGTACAACAGAAATGTGAATACACTGCTTTTAAATCTCTGGCAGAAGGCTGGCTGTTGGAGGTTAGTCACCAAAGACTCAATTTTTAAGTTTGTTGGGGTATCTATTGCCTAGAGAACTGATGACTAAATTTATAAAATGCATGTATTTGCATTTTTTGAAGTACATATTTAATATAGGCTGAGCATCCCTAATTCAAAAATCTAAATCCAAAACCTAAAACTTTTTGAGTACCAATATGATGCTCAAAGGTCCTGCTCAAAGGAAATGTTCATTGGAGCATTTCAGATTTCAGATTTTCAGGTTAGGGATACTCAACTGGTAAGTATAATACAAATATTCCAAAATCCCCCCCCCCCAAAAAATATGAAATCCAAGCACTTCTGGTCCCAAGCATTTTGGATGAGGAATGCTAAACCTTATCAGTCTCAAGGAATAACAGCATCTTTGTCCACAGAAGCAACATATATTCTTCTGTCCAGCACACTCATGAAACAATGTAGGATTCACACAATAGTCCCCCATAAGAGCCTCAATCTATCTGCAGCCATTCTGCATGACAGCAGCTGTCTCTGCAGAAGGACCCAATCAACTCCATGCCCAACTGTCCAGTAAAAAACTGGCTGAGCAAGAGCTATGTGTGGACAAGAGAAAAATCTGTATGGGGAAAAAAGCACTACTAAGGAATGACAGTATGGCAGTATGCCTCATCAAGATGGTGTCCCTAGAATTCAGTCCTGGTTTGGCACAGGTAACCCTCCTTACTGCAATAACACTACCACAGGAGATAATTAACCCAGGCCAGTTTTCTTCCACTAATTTTCTGGTATCTAGCCCACTTCTCCTTCCTTCAAGACCTGGTGTCTCTGTTTGGGAAATGCCAAGTTGTGAAATTTTAATATTAACTCAAGGAAAACATAATTAAGGAAATACATCTGCCATAAAAGTAGAGACCAAATTGCAGCTTATTATTCCTCTGAGTGTGTGATACTTGTATAACTATTCTTCTCCAGCAATATGAATAATGGAGTGTCTAACCATACTTCACTTAATTACAGACAACTATCAAGTTGTTGCAATTCAATTTAAAATACAGCATATTTAAAGAGAATCAGAATTACATGCTAGGCATACCTAGCAAAAAAGATTTAAGAAAAAAGGCCAACATCTCACCTTTTGAGTATTTCCTACCATTATAACACTTTGTATATATTCATTATATATTGTATTCATTATGTTATATACATTCATTCATTATATCACTTTGCATATATATTTGTATATGTTCAATCACTATGTAGTAATAATATAGTAATTTCATTGCTGATTCTGTGAATCTATTCTTTATTTTATGAAACCTGTTCCTAGGAAAAATTAGGAATTTTTCTTTTAGCACTTTGGAAGACTCTCAAGTTCTATACATTACTTTTGTAAAGCACTTTTGGAATTTTCTACAAGGGCTCACAAATGAACACTTAAGTCTGCATATGGTAATGCTATGGTTCAGTTTCAAAAGGTTTGCCACCTTTGCACACTATGCTGGCTTTGCATAATTATTTAGAGTTTTATTGAATTTTGACCTGATTTTATTAAATACGTATAGGAAACAGACAAAAGTTAATAGTGACAGTTAATATTAAGTTGTCAATAGCAATGAGCAGATATATTGTAAACTGAACAAAATATCACAAGATGGAAATCAATATGCATGCAGGAAGATGTGAGGCTTTTAACATCAACTGGACACTGAGTGGACTTAAGCTGGATGACTGTCATGTTCAGATGTGATGAAGAAAGAAATTAAAGAATGTCTATGACAAATTGAGAGCATTCATCTACGATTCGGCAGTTTATAATTTTTCAAATCTCTGGGAATGGGATAAACATTGTTCAACTCATAGCCTCTCGCAGGCCAGCACTGTCTGAAAGTAGAGGATGGCCTTCGTGCCTCATCCGTCACTGTCACCATCTCTGGGAGCCCTTTCTCTGCCCTTCACGTATATTGGCTCCCTGCTGACCCCTTCAGCATTCTCCATACCCACAACAATTATGTGCTGGCCTCTCAGTGATGACACTGTGAGCCCCTCAGAGACAGATACTATCTTATTGATCTTCCTGTCGGGTGACCAATAGATGCTTCATGAAGTATATTTCATGCGACAGAACACACATGCTCCACGGGCATGATTTTTTCTAACCTTGCCACTGTCTCCACAGAAAAGAGGAAGTTCTTCTTCCATACGGACTCAGTCCTGGGCAGTCCCTGAGGAAAAAGTATGTGGTAAAATCAGGATCCTTTATGTTCAATGGAACTAGGCAGGTTAAAATTATTTTACTTCTAACTAACAGAGAAAATACGCTAAGCTCAAATGTTGTGAAAGGAAGATAAAGGAATTAAGTTTTAGGCATGGGAATGAACAGCTATGAAACACCAAAAATGTTTGAACTATTCTAGAACTACCGGATGGTCTCTTACGGGAATCTTCCTGCTGAGGTCTAAAAAAGTCATCTCAAAATATACATGGGTCCTTAACTATAAAGGAAATGAGTAGAAAAATTTCATAGTTGACTTCCTGTGATAAAGAAAAATAAATTTTAGACCTTGGTCAACTTTTCTCTGAGATAGGAAAGTTCCAAATCACTGGGAAGAGCAGACATCAATTCTCAGCTCCACAGAATATATGATTTGCTAAGCTAGAAAAAAAAAAAAAGGAGAAATGAATGAAAATGATGAAAAAGATGAATGAATGTGGCTTTGTATTCCAGATTTAATGAAAAATCTGAAACAACAGCCATCAAATATGTAGCAATACATTGATTGTCCTTGCCTTAATCACCATCCCCACATCACCTACTTTCTACGAGGTAGACGTGACAGCAGGAGCAGCCCTAGCAGAAGCTATGCAATATGTCTGGACTGTGGTTCAATCATTATGTAGTTAACTATTTCATCACTAAAAATAAAATAGTTTCTGTCCTCCAAAAAGGAATTTAGTAAGGCTGTATTTAATGACGTTGCTTTTTCTAATTTACGAGGTGGGGTCCTATTTACTTAAACATAATCTATATTTCAGGTACTAACATCAGGACATTTTATCTGATATTTTCTATAATAGAGTGAGAACCTCATAATAGACAGGTAAAAACAATAATCAAAATATGGCCATGTCTAAGTGGTGTTCCTTATCAATGTTTTATAGCCCTTGAGTATATCAGTAATTTTTTTTCCTCAGCTACAAAAAGATCTCTCAGAATATAAGGAATCAGAATTTATTCAGAATTATTATGACTCAAGATTATGAAAAGTAATAGCAAATCATTACTTTCTAATGTTTGGAAACAAGTAAAAAAAGATATACTTGTTTTTAAGAAGATCACTTAGAAGTTTCTCACTTAAAAATTTATAAAACTTGATCTGATTAACAATATGAAAAGATATTTCGACATTTTAATTAATATTTACTACATATTATCTATGGCATTTTAGCAGATCTGTTAAAATCCTAATTTTCTCTAAGACTCTGCATGACTGCCACTGAGATTTACATCAGTGTGGATCCTGATTCCTCAAATGGGCTGGGACCTCTTCTCCTCTGCATTTTCATAGCACTTTTTTTGCTTTGTTTTTAACTACATTAATGGCATTGTTCACATTCTGCCTCCCATGATAGTTATTCTTTTATGGTGTATCTTCTCTATTAATTGGTAAGTTCTTCAGAAGGGCAGACAATGATTCCTTCATTGCTATAACCCACAACTCATAGCTCAGAGTAAAACACAACATATTTATAGAAAGCATCCTTAAAACCCAGCTTTTTTATGTACTGGAACTGGGTTGTACCAAAGATCCCTCTCTTTCTACCTCATCCTACCAAGAAACAACTTTTCCATATTTGCCCCAAGTTTACTGGAATAAAAAATAAAAGGAGAGGAGAATAAAAAGGGAAAGAGGAAAAAGGAAAAGGGACCAAGTAGAGATGCTACTGTCTCTCACTGCATTACTGTAGGCCCTTTCCTTCCTAGCAGAAGGGAAATCTTGCTAATGTGCTAAAATCATGAAAAAGTGATCCTGGGCTTTTGAGTAGGAAAAAACCCCTCTTTTCACTGTCTTTGATCAATTTCAAGTATAATTAAACTCTTTAAAATTAGAATGGTGGGAAACAGGCCATTCTGTTTATCTGACATCAGGTTAAGATATAATTGTATGTATGTCATGGAAATTACCACATTCAAAGAAATGATGTGCAGGATTCAATTTGGATGAAATGTAAGATTAACATCATTTCATATTTGTCGATCAGAAAGTTCTTCAAGATTTAAAAACAAATCAGGATTAATTACTATTGTATAATACTATTAAAAAGTGTTTTGAATTTTTTAGCATTGTGGGAGATGGTTGGCTTTTTTTTACATTATTTCAATGTGATGCATACATAATAGAGAAAAACAGCATCCCCAATTTGCAGGTATAGTTTGCGAAATACACGTGGAGATTACCTTACCCTGTTATCCATGTGATTTCACCAGGCTATTAACAATATATTGACATATATACTTAAAATAACAATTCACAATATACATACAGAAAGCCATATCCATGATGTGATAAAATGTATTCTAAATAACAACAGCAATAGTATAACAGTAAAAATAAAGTTACTTTGTGCCAGGCACTAAGTGCCTCACCTTATCACATTCAATCTTTATAATATCCAAATGAAACGAGTTAATCATTGCCTCCATTTTTATTCACACATTTCAGTAACGTGACCAACAGTCACCAACCAATCAGTGTCAGAGCCAGTATTTGAACCAGGACTTTTCAAAAGCCCTTGTTCTTGGACCCTCAGGGTCCAAGAACTGTATTTCAGGGATAGATACTTTAAGTTTTTCTTCTGCACATTCCAAATAGTTTTATGTTATACTGACTGGCTGGAAGCATTCCCTCCAAAAAACTTTCATACCTGATTGTTTTAAATTTCTGGAGCTCAGTATTCAGTCATCTTTAATCCTGTTCCTTTTAGATCCTTGTAAAGTTGTCTTCTAGAGCAAAGTTAATGTGACTGGAAATATAAATACATAAATAAATTCTATTAGAAAAAAACAGAGAAGGAAAAGAACATACTATCTTGCAAATTTAACAATCCATTCTGTATCTGAGAAAAATATAGTTTAACAATTGTATCCATACTATCTACTATTAAAAAGTCAGCAGCAGAGATGCTCTGTCATACAAATATGAAAGTTATAAAATGTAACTTTTGAATATCATACTTTATAAGCTTCAGGAGAGGGTTTCAACAATTTGGATGCTGAAACATATGAAAAATGCACACTAAGGAGAATTTAATCTATAGTATTTCCACACAGAAAATAAAAGAGTACCCATGTGGAAATGGAAAAAAAAAAAAAGCAAAACTTTCAAACTTTTAGAAGTATAGAAATACCTTTATGACCTCAGAGCAGTTAAAGATTTCATAAGACAGGAAAGCAAAAACCACAAAGAAAAGAGCAGTAATTCTGAACAAACGGAAAAATATGCTACAGAAAGGAGGAAGATATTTGTAACTTATTTAATGGACAGCTTGGAAAAGATTCATATACAAAATATATAAAGAATGCCTACAAATCAGTAAGAACAAAACAAACAACAAAATTCAGAAGTGGGCAAAGGATACATGCAATTCACAGAAGAACAAATTAATAAACATATTAAAAGATAATCAAGTTCACCATGTTATTTATCATAGAAATGCAACCACAATGAGATAGATCTCTTCTTTCAGATCAGCAAAAGTTAAAGGGGGACAATGCCTAGTGCTGGTGAGGAGGTAGATGAGAAGGCACACTCACATACATTGCTAGAAGGAACGTAAATTGGCACAATCACTTTAAAGAACAATTCAACAGTATTTAGATGGAAGCAGTCTTTCCATCTTTTTTGATATGTATATATAACGGAAACAAAAATTTCACAAAATAATTCTTACTCCTACATGAGATGTTTGATGTTTTTTTTCTACTTTGTGCTATTTTATTCTACCCTACTCTATCCTATTTTATCCTATTCAATTTCATTTTAAAAGAAAATGCTGATCTCAGCCCACTAAAATAATTTCCAGATCACTAACAAGTCATGTAATTTTAGCAACACTGCTCTAGATGAACTCTAGAGCATACACACAAATGTTACCAATAACAAAAAGCAAGAAAGAGCAAACAAAATTGATCAACTGAACTGATAAACTGTGACATATGCACACTAGGTAGCTATTAAAATAAATTATCTAGAATCAAAACAGGTAAATCTACAAAACAATGTTGATCAAAATCACTACATTACAAAATGACACATATAGTACACTGTTTGATAAAATTTTAAAACATGCAGAAGACAATACTATTTTAATGTGTTATGGATACCAACATATGCACGGTTAGACTTTGATGGGAATTGTTTTTCATGGGAAAGTTTTGGTGGAGGAAATACCAAAGATAAAAGGTCCCATGTAACTCCGTCAATGAATTGGTATGCTATGGCTTTTCTATCTAACAAGATGGTTTTCAAGATTTTAAGACTAAATTAATTGTCTCGGGATGGACGGATGAAGGTTACCCAATGTTAAAGGAAATAAACTCTTAAAGTGAGAATTCTATCCTTCTAATTTTGCCTTTACCAAAGACACAAAAATTCAATAAACATTTGGTAATGACAACTTACAAAGCATAATTTCATTGCCATCTATAAAATAAAATTGAATCAATACTCTAGGAAGGCCAGGCATGGTGGCTCACACCTGTAATCCCAGCACTTTGAGGATCACTTGAGGCCCCCAAGAGTTGGAGACTAGTCTGGGCAACATAGAAAGACACTGTATCTACAAGAAACTTAAAAATTAGTTACATGTGGCAGTACATATCTGTAGTCCCAGCTACTCGGGAGGCTAAGATAGGTAGATCACTTGAGCCCAGGATGTTGAGGCTGCAGTGAACCATGATCACACCACTGCACTCAGCCTGGGTAACAAAGACCTTATCTCAAAAAATAAAAAATAAATAAATAAATTTTTTAATCAGCTATGATCACACCACTGCACATTAGCCTAAGGAACAGAGCAAGACTCTTTTTCTAAAAAATAAAAATTAAATAAAAACTATAAAAAATAAAAATAGGCTGGGCGCAGTTGCTCACGACTGTAATCCCAGCACTTTGGGAGGCCAAGGTGGGCGGATCACCTGAGGTCAGGAGTTTGAAACCAGCCTGGCCAACATGGTAAAACCCCATCTCTACTAAAAATACAAAAATTAGCCGGGATAGGGGCATGTGCCTGTAGTCCCAGCTACTTGGGAGGGTGAGGTAGGAGAATTGCTTGAACCCAGGAGGAGGAAGAGGTTACAGTGATCCAAGATCACACCACAGCACACTCCAGCCTGGGTGACAGAGTGAGACTCCACCTCAAAAAATAATAATAATAAATAGATGTTTAAAAATAGGATGATTAAATAACATATCCAATGAGCAGTATCTGTACTACTATATCTGGAAGAAAAATTCACAATAGAAAAAAAAAAGTTTTAATATCAATGTATTAAAATGGCAAAAATGTTCTTTCTACTTATGGTCTAAATCTGCTTACAGATGTCCCCCTTTTCTGCATAGGAAGGTAATGTTTCTTTCAGAGCCAGAGTAGAAGTTGGCAACAGTACTGGGAAGATTTTTTTCATAGTGACAGTGTTACAGCATAAGATCATCTCATATGATCTTACTATGGGATGACAGTAAGATCATCTTACTATCTTGCTATGTGTTACTTTATTAGTTTTTCTCTTGTATGTTTGTTTGGGATATATGACTTGACTCATATATATAGATATGATATATAGTTATTCATATCAAAAGGTGAATATGTAAAAGTCTCTTATGCATTTCCTCATTTTACTAAAATGTAATCTAAGACTGTTTTCACAGACTCTTACTGTACTGCTATTTGCCTTGCAATATAAATAGAAAATGGAATGATAAGTACCTTCTCCAAGCAGAAGTTCCTGCCACTGATCTGTGACTTTAAAGGTTCCAAATTGGACACTCGGGGGCCAGTATTTCAAGTCTGTACAAAAGTAATTTTTCAAAGCCAAATATATATCAAGTAAGGTAATCTGTCACATGACACTTCCTATTTCAGCTATTTTCCTAATTGTACAGTTCAGTAATTTATTTGCAAAGTATCTCAGTTTGGGACAAATTATTACTTATTTCTATACATTCTATGTTAAGAGTTTTCTCTACACTCTGAAAAACTACACAGTTGAAGACTACTGAACAAGAGGACACTCTTTTGATAATGTGATAAACACATTCATACCTAATCCTCACATAAAGTCAAGTAATTCGTTTCCCTGTGCAAAACATATAATAGGCAGTTTGTACATATTATTTTTGGTAATCAGTATTAATCAGTGTATCTGCTACACAATGTGTCATATTACTTGGTAATACCTCTGACCTAAAAAATGAGTTAAGCTGATTATAGGACATAGGTTCATTTGCCTAATTCATTCAACAAATATTGATTCAGTGCCTGCAGTAGGCACTGAAAGGAAAGCAAATACATGAGAGAAAACAGAATAACACAGAGCAAAAGAATATCCAGCTCTTAGGGGCTTGTGTCCATATTACCCCAACCCAATGGTAGGTTTTGGGTGCTGATAGTTTGCAGTTAATCAGGGGCTTCTAAATGCTAATAATTCTTCTCTAGAAGTGATTCCAGAACAAGAGGTGAAAAAAATAGCAATTCCTGCAGAGAAGTCCCAGTGTCACATATTTTAAAAGTCAGCTTGATAATAAGAGATCAACTCTTAAGCTATGCTTGAGGAACACATTAACAATATATTTTTTAAGAATTACCTCAATATAGAACTCTATGCTTAAAATTCTCCCATCTGGGTGGGCAACACATTTGATGATGCTTTTATAATCAAAGAAACAGGAAATTAAATAATATCGATGTCTTTTAGAGGACCAGCACACAGTTTACAGCATCAGTATGTTAATGAGCTACAGACCACATAAATTTCAATAAGGTAATGATGGTTCCCAAGTATATGCTTAGCTGAGTCATTAGATAGTAGCTTTTTAAGTGTCATCTTCAAGTTATAAATAATATAAATACATATACAATAAAACATAATCCCAATTGTCACTTTCAAAAAAGGATAATGTTAGCTGTAATGTTAGCTCCAGTTGAATGAGCTGTCTAAAATAAATGATAACTAACAGTAAAATACCTACACGACTGCTAATCACAATGGAACAATTATAAACAGGATGGACAAAACTAAAGCACTAAAAACACAACTAAAACTAGCACAAGACCTCAAAGGAAATGGTATTGCCATATGTTCATGAAAAACAACAAACTGTTGTGTAGAATACAGAAACACTGTTGCTATTTTAATTATTTGTTTTTTAAAAAGATTTCCAAATTTTAACAAGAGTGATGAGTCAGCTCTTCAGTACAAAGCAAAGCAGTATTTAATTGAAAAGATTACTGAGCTTGCCAACTTCAGTCTTTTCAGCCACACACAGCAAAAGTGTCATTTTCAAATATGAAAAATAACATAAATTATACAAATGTTTTTAAGTTGTTATATTAAACTAACGTGAGTTGAGACTTGAGATCTCATTCGTAAATCCATTTTAAATTTAGGTCCTTACAGATTTAATCCAATTTTTCAAAAAAATCTTAACAGGAGATCCTAATTGTTAAAGATCTTTGACCCAGCACACATACTCCTTCAACATGGCAGGCCCTCTTGGCCTTGGCTCATTTCCACTTGAGACTGGTTTTGTTCAATATTATATACATGCATACATGCAGCATAATACAGGACATATTATAATGCAGTCAAAATTTATGTTTTATTCACATACCATCACCTGCTGGTACTTTAGCTCAAAACATCTTGCATAGGGAGATAAACATAAGAGATATTATTAGCTCAGGCCAATTAGCAAGGCTGAAGACATAAAACAAACCCACTCTAATGTCAGATTAAATCTAAAAATTATTATGGTTTAAGTTTCCTGAAAACCCTCACGTTGTCAGAATGCAATCACCATGTGAACTGGACACATCGTCCTTCCGGACAATGAAAGCTAGAAGTATCACCTCAGACTTCCATTGATGGACATTATAAATACCCCTTACTGGGAGGCAAACTATTCACTCCTTTGAAGTAAAATATCCATGTGGACCTCTGTCTCTCTCTCTCTCTCTTTTTTTTTTTTTTTGAGATAGAGTCTTGCTGTCTCGCTCTGTTGCCCAGGCTGGAGTGTAGTGGCACCATCTCGGCTCACTGCAACCTCTGCTTCCTGGGTTCAAGTAATTCTCTGCCTCAGCCTCCTGCTCCGGAGTAGCTGGGATTACAGGCGCTCACCACCATGCCCGGCTAATTATTTCGTATTTTTAGTAGAGACTGGGTTTCACCATCTTGGCCAGGCTGGTCTTGAACTCCTGACCTCATGATCCACCCACCTCGGCCTCCCAAAGTGCTGGAATCACAGGCGTGAGCCACCATGCCTGGCCATGCCTCTCTTTTATTCTTTAACAAGAGTCCTTAATGTCACTCTGTAACCCCAATAATTCCTGGTCTCAAATCTCCGTTTTCCTGGACAATTTTAATCTGTAGCAATATTTATTTACCTATTTATGAGATGGGGTCTTATTCTATTGCCCAGGCTGGAGTGCAGTGGTGCGATAATGGCTCACTGCAGCCTCAATCTTCCCAGGTCAAGTGATCCTTTCACATCAGCCTCACAAGCAGCTGAAACTACAGGTGTGTGCTACCATGGCTGGCTAATTTTTTGTTTGTTCATTTGTTTTACTGTAGAGACAGAATTCTGCCATGTTGCCCAAGTTAGTCTTTAACTCCTGGGCTCAAGAAGATTTGACTGCCTCAGTCTCTCAAAGTGCTGGGATTACAGGTGAGCCACCGAGCCTGGCCTGATCCAACTAAACCTCAACAGTAGCAGTATCTTGGGGCATTTAAATTTCACTTTAACTAACTGATAAAACCAAACTTGAATATGACAATTTCATAGGACAGAAGCAAATTCCACGGATTCCTTACATTTATGGTCCTTGCTGGGCTCATCAAGCAGACCCTCACCCCAGGGCTTCTGCATTTGATATTTCCAGTATGCTCAGTGCTCACTTTCCCACTCCTCCCAAATCTGCATGGCACAGGACTTCATTTAAGTCTTGAAACAATTGCCATCATTTCAGAGAGGTGACTACCTCATCTAAAATGACTGGCTCTCCAAATTCCTTGGATCACAAGGTCAGGAGTTCAAGACCAGCCTGGCCAAGACGGTGAAACCCCGTCTTTACTCAAAATGTAATATAATTATAGACTAATAGTATTTTGGTGTTTGAACAGTTTTTGTAATCTATGTAAGTAACGGACGTGAGGGGAAACACACTTTACTTTCTAAAATTATTCCTCTCCAACATCCTTTTTCTCTAAGCCTCCTTTAATTATGGACTGAAATTTAGTTAGGTTTATCTGGTTCATTTAGAAATCTCTAAGAGAGGTCATTTAATACCTCATAGCATAACATCACACCAGGTGATTTAAGCTCCTCTCCTACACAGTTTCAAATACAGAAAAGCAATGACTATTCTTAGAAAAGATCTTCACTAGTCATCCACAGTCAGAGGGACATTAAGAAGCAATTGCAAAAAACTGTGGAGACAACTTACAATTTTCTCAGCACAATTTACATAGTTGTCTGACTAGTCTCTTCCTTGTAAAAGTCCAGTGTCTTCATTTGATGTGCTGAGTTAAACTGTAAACTCCTGAATAACTTGAACTCTTGTTTGGGGAAAAAAATGGTTTTTTCACCTACATACTATAAAAAATGGTGACATTTCTCACAAGGGTCATGATGTGGGCTCCCATAAAAGACATTGTAGAGCATGATAAAGAATGTTTTCTCCAGAAGAACATGTCTAAAGCCCAGTTCTCCACGTTAAACGTCACCTTTGGTTTATCCTCTATTCTGTAAATAGAGTGGTAATAGCTCCTAGTGATAAAATAAGTGTTTGGGTTAGCAGATTGTTTTCGATTAGGGGGTGGAAGCGGATAATTAGGAAAATTCCTGCTACAACTATTGTGCTGGAGTGTAGTAGTGCTGATACTGGAGTAGGCCCTTCTAACTCACTATATCCATGACGTTTAAAATTGCAGCCCACACCTGCACTTCCAATTCCCTTTCTCTGTTCTCCCTTTTCATTTTTCATAGCATTTATAATTTTCTAACCTAATAAGCAAATATATTTTTTAGTCATTCTTTTCTAGAATGCAAGCTCCAGAGGGAAGGGATCTTTGTCTCTTGTTCACTGATACATCCAAGCACCAAGGACAGGACCTGATACAAAATAAATTCTTGTTGAATAAATGAATGAATCTACGTTGAGTTCAGTACAAAAATATCTCTGAAGTTAGATTCCAATTTTATTTAGACAAATAACAAATACCTTCTAAGCTCCAATTATGGAGACAGATTGATCATACCCATACAAACATATAATATCAGATAGTGATTAAGTGCTACAAAACCAAACAGCAGTACAAGAGTTTGGAGAGCCAGCCATTTTAGATGAGGTAGTCATCTCTTTGAAATGATGGCAATTGTTTCAAGACTTAAATTAAGTCCTGCGCCATGCAGATGTGGGAGGAGTGGGGAAGTGAGCATTGAGCACACTGGAAATATCAAATGCAGAAGCCCTACAGTGAGGGTCCAGCAAGAGCGATAAGGCCTGAGTTGGGAAAGTGGGGTATGCAAGAACGTATCATTCTTGTTGCTTTTATCTGCTGCTTAATAACACGCATGCACTGTCTAGCAGGAAATAAAGAGATTACATTTCACCTAGAGTACTCATTCTCTGAGCCTAAGTGGCTCTTCTATTCCAGCCCCCAAATATCTATATTAGCACATCATATAAGATTACAAAGCACACAGTAATGACTTTGTTAGAAACTCTTCACAGTAGCCACAGGAGTCCAGAAACTGACTTAACTAAGAACCAGTGTCCAGTAAGGTGTAAAGCCCAGCAGGAATGCAATATTAGGAAGGTGTAAAGCCAGGAGGCTCAATAAACGTTAAACAGTGACTGTCACTTTGGAGTCTGGGGGAAAGAGCAAGGATCCAGAGCACTGTTTGTGAACTCAACCACTTTTATTCAGCTCTGACAAGGTAAGTTGCCAAGCACGGTACAAGGTAGCTCTCTACGACATGCATTTTGTTACAGTCCTGGGCTCGAATTGTTACATTTTATGTAATTTTTGCAAAGAACAAAAGCAAATGTTCATTCTAAATTCGCCTTCCAACTCAGTTCTTTCTCCGCCATACGGAGCACTTGGAAAGTTTTCAACGTCTGAAAACCTCTATTTCCAGGGCTGAGCAGAGAAGTGTATGTTCCGGGTTAAGGCGGAGATTTCTTCCCATCCCTCCATAGTTCCAAAACAGCTTCGCCTAACAAAGTCAAACTTTCTGCGCTATTCCTGGTCATCAGGACCAAATGTCGAAAGCATAAACTGCCACTGAGTTAGCGAGCCGGTCCAGGGCCTGGGACCTGGGGTACTAGATTGATGGGGCGGAAGCCTAGGGTCGAGGCGACAGAAATGAAATCAGCAACCTATGCTGAGCAGCGAGAGGATTAGGAAGGCAAACTCCAGGCAGGAGCCTCCCCCGGGACCCAGGACGCCCCCTAGCCACACCAGACGCAGGAGCTTAGGATGAGAACAGCCTCCGGGCAGGCGAGCACCCTGGAACGACGCCAAACGCGACCCCTAACAGAGGACTCGCGCATGCGCAGCGTGGCGCAGCCTGGGCCGGCGTCTGAGCAGGATGTAGTCCCAGAGCAGCGCACCGGGTCCCCGCCAGCGGAATTGCGCATGTGCACGGCAGCCACTGGCCCGCGGCCTGGGCTGGGGTGTAGCCCCAGAATCCAGCCCCTAGCCCCCGCCAGCAGCTTTACGCATGCGCGGCGACGCCTAGGCCTGTGGTACGGTCGCGGCTCTAGTCCCCGGGGCCCCTCAGTGCTCTCTTGGCTCGGAGGTTGGGCCGCAGGGGCGGGGGAAGGTGGCCTGCCCCGGTGGTACCTGACAGCGGCCCGCGTTAGGGCCGCGATCTCCCTCGCCCTTCCTCACCACCCCTCCACCTTCTTACCTCCGCGCAGGCCAGAGCCGCGTCCGCTCCGCCTCCTTGGTCCCGGTTACTGCTCGGTCGGGGGCCCGGCGCAGCGAGGTGTTGGCGCCTCCCCCTGAAGCGGCCGGCCTCGGCGGGATGCGCTCCGGTGCCCGGGAGAGAGAGAAAGGAAGGGAGCGCAGACGAGGGGAGGGGGCTGGCGACGGCGCCTCGCCCCTCCTCTCCTCCCTTGGCTGCCCACCGCGCCCCCGTCTTTCTCGCAGACGCCCCCTCCCCTCGGAGTTGACCCCCGGGAGTAGACGCAGCGTCTCCCGCTGGGGCTGCCTCCGCTTTTCCAGGGAATTCCTCCGTGGGCCACCCCCACCTTCTCCGGGGTTAGGTTCTCCCAAATCTTGGAAATCTGTGGATACCCGACCTAGAAGGATGAAGCGTGTATGATGCCAAGAGCAACCTTTTCCACAGCCCCTCTCCTCAGCCTGCCCCAGCTTTTCTGGTGGTAGTCCCTCCATCTGGGAGCTCCGATCACTTCACGTTTTCACCCCATTGGTGTGGGGCGGAAGTCCTGTAACCCCCTATAGTACAAATGCTGAAATAATGAGGGATGTGTGCTGGTGGGTTGGGAGGGGGTGACCTCAGTTACCTTGGGGCCAAGGGCTTCGGAAACAGCCACCTTCTCCCCTTATTATTATTATATTTTGCAGTAATTTCTTAATATTACACTCCACTTCTGTTGACCTTTGTAGATTTAAGTAAAATGCACCACAACTTTGCAATGTGCAATAATTTCTTCCACTGCACTACATTTAAATTGACCTGAGTGGGTTTTGGTAAAATGCTCAACAGTTAAATGTTATTAGCTATTCCTATGAAGTAAGCTGCTTGCTTTTATACTGGCTTTTTCACGAGGACGCTGGTTCCTCTCCAGTGTAGAACCAAAAGTAGTAGAACTAGATAGAAAAACTGAGATTCCAACCCACAGTGACCATGTCAGTTTGTTTCGTTTGGCTTTTGTCATTTCTTGGGGAAAAAACATCATTCTGGAATGTGTGACTGCCTTTCTGCTGTAGTCGGCAGACATTTATGTCTATTAATGAGCCTCAGAAGGAGGCTTGCAGATGGGATACAGGTATTTCTCATAGATCTCTAAAAGGAAGAAAAAGTTTGTAAGTATAAATTCACAGGAAGTTGTACAGATGGTGCAGAGAGGCATTGTGTGCCTTCCCCCAGTTTCCCCATTGGTTACATCTTATCAATGAAAGAAAAATTTATCAGTTAAAAAATGTTTGCTGTCAGAAAAAAGCTCACTTCCGTGATGATAGCTGATAGCTGGCTTTTTATTATTATTATTATTATTTTTAGCACCTATTGTGTCCCAGGAGCTTTATCTTATTTGGAGCTCACAATAATCCTGTAACACAGGGATTATCCTTATTTTACAGATAAGGCAACTCAGGCCCCAAGAGATTAAGTTTCTTTCATCAGCAACCATGGCAAGATCTGTTTGCCTTGCACACTTCATCTTTTCCACATGTGGACAGCTGAAGTTCACGCAGGCTGTACACTGTGCTTCAGTTGAAGCTGGGCAATTAGCTAACAATAAAAACATGTCTTTATGTTTTGAAAACTGTGATATTTTCTCAGAAGTTAAAACTTTTAAATCTACCTATCAAAGAATGTGTTTCATTAAAGATTTTGATTTTACATGGGTCCAGTAGTTTTTCCCAGGGCGGTCAAAATTAAAAGCAGGAGATGAAAATGTCTCTCCATCACATATAAGTTTTTTTCAAAATTCTTGGATAATTTGGTCTACTAAACTTCACTGTATTGCTGAATTCAGTAGACTAAAAAATTAGACTCTGAGAGAGTATAGGTTAGCATTTCGGGAGTTAAAGTTCCCATCACCACATCTGCCAAGTTTACCTACTTCTGGACCTGTGCACTCTGTATTTCCTCCCATTACTGGGAATGAGCGGTCCATGCTCTTATTTAAGTTCAGCTCTTCCACCTTTGTATTAGGTCCTGTCTTCCTTACAGTCTCAAGGTATTCACTCCAGTATTTGTCACCTCTCAATCCTACATCATTAATTTTTATCTCTATGCTGGATCATTCCCATATGCATATTAACATTGTGCAACATTTGCCTATCTTTTTAAAAAGTTCCTTAATAACATGTCCCCTTCCAGCTACCAACATGTTCTCTTTCAAAATGTCTTAAGAGTCATTTATATTCACTGTATCCTCACCCATTCCTCCTCCTATTCATTCTCTCTCTCTCTCTTTTTTTTGTTTTTTTCTGAGATGGAATCTTGCTCTATCACCCAGGCTGGAGTGCAGTGCTGCGATCTCAGCTCACTGCAGCCTCCGCCATCTGGATTCATGGGATTCTTGTGCCTCAGCCTCCCAAGTAGCTGGGACAACAGGCATGTGTCATCATGCCAGCTAATGTTTGTTTTTTGTTTTTTGTGCCTTTTTTTTTTTTTTTTTAAGAAGGAGTTTTGTTCTTGTTACCCAGGCTGGAGTGTGGTGGTGCAATCTTGGCTCACTGCAACCTCCACCTCCAGGGTTCCAGTGATTCTTCTTGCCCCAGCCTCCTGAGTAGCTGGGATTACAGGCACCCACCACCACGCCTGGCTAATTTTTTGTATTTTTAGTAGAGATGGAATTTCACCATGTTGAGCAGCCTCTTCTTGAATTCCTGACCTCGGATTATCCACCCGCCTTGGCCTCCCAAACTGCTGGGATTACAGGTTTGAGCCACTGCACCCGGCAATTTTTGTATTTTTAATAGAGATGGGGTTTCACAATGTTGGTCAGTGTGGTCTTAAATCCTGACCTCAGGTGATCTGCCCACCTCGGCCTCCCAAAGTGCTGAGATTATAGGTGTGAGCTACCATGCCCATCCCTCCTATTCATTGTGGAATCTATTTCAGCCAGGCTTTTGCCCCTATCCCTCCACTGAAACTCCTCTTGGCAAAGTCACCAATGACCTCAGAATTGCTGAATCAGTGGTTACATTTCTGTTATATCACTTGAACTGTCAGCAGCATTAGAACACAGTTGCTTACAGCTGCCATCTTGAAGCATTCACCTTCTTCCCTTGGCCTTCAGGTGGCCCCTGTCTCTTGGTTTGTCTACCTCACTGGCAGCTCCATTAGCTCATCCTCCACTTCTCCAGCCACTAGCATGCCCAGAGTTTGGTTCTTGGACTTCTCTATCTTCTCATTCCCTTAGCAATTTTATTTCAATACATGGCTTTTAGTATTCAGGCTGGGGCCATTCCTTCTCCTCCCAGCCTCCCATGTCCTGCCACTTCTTATGTCCTAACAGGTTCATGACACTACAAGGAAAGTAGGAGCCCTTGTCCTTTTCCAGCCCACAATGGGGTCCCATCTGCAATAAAAGTCTTATGTTTCTTCCCTTTTAAAACCCCCAAGTTACTTCTGCTTTGGGGTATCTTTAAGCCTCCTTTAGTTACCCAAAAGCAGAGGAATTCATCTTGCTTTTTTCTTTTCAGGTATCCAGGCACCAAGGCCCTAATCAAAACAAAAGTTGGATGGGGTCATCTTTTGACTTTTTCTTGGAAATTCAGAAAGTCTAGTTTTGCTTCAGGGAAGATGAAAATGTTCTTTCTTTCCTCTTTGAGTCTCCAGCACAAAAATTTTACACCAGTAAATTTCTACATCAGTCTGCTTGTTACAGATTGAATGCATGAATGAATGACTGCAAGTGATATGCACTTTGGTGCCCCATGTGCCATTGATTAGGTGAATGACCTTGGGTAGCACCTTAGTTTTCTAGAACTTAAATTTTTTGAGACTTCACGAAATTGGTGATTTGTATTACATTTCTTAGTTTCCTCTCCTAGGTTTAAAATAATATGCCTTATCTACTGCAAAAGCTCCAAAGAGAAACTAAAAACTTGACTTGAATCAACTGGCCAAACTCTGGATAGCTGACAGTAAGCTGAAACTGGAAAAGGATTGGTTTGGAGCAAGGGGTCTGACTGAGGGGAGCAGTTCTATGGAAGAGGAGGAGGAGGAACCCCACTAAGCACATTCCTTGATTAGAAGGGAAGGGATACCCACTATACCAGATAAACATTTTTCCTTTATGCATCTGAATTTTTTTGTCTATTTTTTTATCATATAGAATTTCTTTTCCAATTTTATTTCAGATAATGTCGCTGCTACACCTATATCTCTACAGGTCATATCTAGAAATATATCTAAGCTACAACAAAGGTAAGAGAACAACTTTCTGACTTGGTATCTAAGGGCAACCTCTGGTAATGTTAGCTCTCCTGAAATCCCATAGGAACTGGGAGGATAGGGTGCTCCTAGTAGAATTCTGCAAACACCGTGTAGTATCCTCCTCCTTCACCAATCCTGCGGAGCACAGGTGACTCTCCTGGGGTCCCAGCTACTTCCGAATGTGTGGTGTATGGGAGAGTGTAAGTGGCCAGGTTGCTGTGGACATAGAAGGCACAAAAGGAGCACTGCCCAGCTCTGTGTTTTGTAGAGATATCAGTCACACTGCACCTTTACTGATGCATGCTATTGCCATGCTATATAGCATTGTGCATCTCAGCATGGTATTAGAATTGGTGTTAGAATACAAAAGTGATAGAGACGATAATAGGCACACATACACTTACGATGGCAACACTGAAAGAATGCCAGAATACCAAGAGATGATCAAAGAAGCCTTTCCAAAACAGATGACTTTAGCATTAAGTTTTCAATGTGGGCTGGTACAGTGGCTCATGCCTGTAATCCCAGCATTTTGGGAGGCAGAGACGGGTGGATCACTTGAGATCAGGAGTTCTTGATCAGCCTGGCCAACCTGGCGAAACCCCATCTCTGCTAAAAATACAAAAAAATTAGCTGGGTGTGGTGGTGGGCACTTGTAATCCCAGCCACTCAGGTGGCTGAGTCAGTGTGTATATGAGTTAGCTAAGAGAACAAAGGTTAGGGATGGAAGTGTTAGGGAAGGGAAATATTCTAAGTAGAATAAGAAGTGTGATCTATTTGAGAATTATAAATTGCTCAGTAAGCCTAAAACAAAGGCTATATGGAGGGGATAGGGTAATGGTAGGAGATTAAAGTTACCACTCATTCATGAATGGACACTAAGGATGATTCTGTATCTCTGCAACTGTGATAGTGCTGCAGTGAACATGGGAATACAGATATCTCTTCAGCATACAGATTTCATTTTCGTTGGACGTATACTCAGTAGTGAGATTGCTGGATCATATGATAGTCCTATTTTTGATATTTTGAGGACCTCCTCACTGTTTTTTATAATGGCTGTACTAATTTACATTCCCATCAACAAAGGTTCCTTTTTCTCTACATCATTGCCAACACTTGTTATTTTTAATCTTTTTTATGATAGCCATCTTTACAGGTGTGGGTGATATCTCATCGTGCATTTAATTTGCATTTCCCTGATGATTAGTGATGTTGAACTTTTTTTCATCTATTTGGCCATTTGTATCTCTTCTTTGAGAAATGTTTATTCAGGTCCTCTGCTCATTTTTAAATTGGGTTGTTTTCTTGCTATTGAGTTGTTTGAATTCCTTATATATTTTGGATATTAGTGCCCTAACAGATGAATGTTCTCAAATCTTTTCTCCAACTTGCTAGGTTTTCTCTTCACTCTGTTGATTGTTTCTTTGTTGTACAGAAGATTTTTAATTTGATGTAATTCTATTTGTCTGTTTTTGCTTTAGTTTCCTGTGCTTTTGGGGTCATCTCCAAAAAAAGTCATTGCCCAGACCAATGTCATGGAGTTTTCCCCTATGTTTTAGTACTTTTATAGTTTCAAGTCTTATGTTTTAAGTCTTTATTCATTTTTAGTTGATTTTTGTATTTGGTGTGAGAAAAAGGTTTCATTTCATTTTTCTGCGTATGGATATCCAATTTTCCCTACACTGCTTTTTTTTTAAGAGACTATTCTTTCCCCATTGTGTTCACTGCGTTGTCAAAAATCAATCAGCCTTTTTTAAAAAATAAGACAATTCTGTCATTTGTGACAACATGGATGAACCTGGAGGTCATTAAGTAAAATACCACATGATCTCATTCATATGTGGAACCTTAAAAAGTTGGACTCATAGAAGCTGAGAGCACAGGGGCTGGGACTGGGGAGGATCAGGGAGATATTGGTCAAAAAATAAAAAATTTCAGTTAGGCAGGAGGAATAAGTTCAAGATATCTATAGTACAATAGGGTGACTGTAGTTAATAACAATGTTTTGTGTATTTACAAATCGCCAAGAGAGTAGATGTTAAGTGTGCTCAGCAGACACACACAATGATAAGTATATGAGGTAATGCATATGTTATTTACTTGATTCAACCATTCCATAATGTTTCCATCTATCAAAAGATCATGTTATAGACCACAAATATATGGAATTTTGTTAATTAAAAAATAAATTTTTAAAAATTAATACATTATTTAAGATAGTAATGATTTCTTTTCTTTTTTCTTTTTCTTTCTTTCTTTCTTTTTTTTTTTTTTTGAGATAGAATCTCCCTCTGTTGCCCAGGCTGGAGTGCAGTGGCATGATCTTGGCTTGCTGCAACCTCTGCCTTTCAAGTTCAAGTGCTTCTTCTGCCTCAGCCTCCCAAATAGCTAGGACAATGGGCACATGCCACCATACTCAGCTAGTTTTTGTATTTTTAGTGGAACCCTGGTTTCACCATGTTGGCCAGGCTGATCTCGAACTCCTGACCTCAGATAATCTGCCTGCCTTGGCCTCCCAAAGTGCTGGGATTACAGGTATGAGCCGCTGCACCTAAGCTAAAATAGCAATACTTTCTTGAGTACTTTCTTGAGCTGTGCCCTTACTGAGGACTAAACTTGTACTTTTTTCTTCTCTTGCCCAAATTTGTATCTAAGGGGTCTGGGGAGTCATGCCCTCCAAATCATAGTCTCAACAGACAGGTTTTACTTAGCGCTATATAACGTGGCTTACTTTCCAACCTGACTCTGGTATAACATCATATGATAGATAAGGAAGGAAATATTTTAATTCCAAATATATTTTCTTTGCCATATCTTGAAATAGTCCTGCAAAGCTGACTTGTGGGGAAAATCTGTTCTGAAGAGAATCCCCTTCCTTCTCCCTCCTTTTTCCTGTTGCAGGAGAGAATCACATCTAATAAGAAACACTTACAATCTATTCTCTCCGATGCTTGCTACCTGGAGACTTCCTCTGCATAATGAGAACTTTGGTCTCCACAACCCCTTATCTTAACCCAGACAACACCTTCTATTGGTTCTATCAGCATAATAGAAATCCTGGTTTCCACAACCCCTTGTCCTAATCCAGACATTCCTATCTATTGATTCTAGGTCTTTGGACAATAATTTAACTCTTTCATCCAACTGCCAATTAGAAAAACTTTGAATCTACCTATAACCTGGAAGCCCCTCCTTCCAGTTGTCCAATCTTTCTGGATTGAACCAATATACCCCTTATATGTGTTGACTGATGGCTTATGTTCTCCCTAAAATGTCTAAAACCAAGCTATATCCTGACCACCTTGGGCACATATTCTCACAATCTTCTGAGGGCTGTGTCATGGACCATCAGTCACTCATTTTTGGATCAGAATAAATCCCTTTAAATATGTTACAGAGTATGACCCTTTTCATCGACATTACAATTACCAGCAACTTAAGCCATTTTTGCCCGATCTTACAGTTGAGATAGTGGAGACTCAGGTTAGGTAACTTGCCTAAGATCACATAAGTAGTGAAAGGTGGAGCTAGGAATCAAATCCATCTCCGATTCCAATCTGGAACTCTTTTCACTGGACCATGAGGCCTCTTTCCAATAAGATGTAAAGGTAAATGGGCCAAATAATAGAAGGCCCTGGCAATGTAACAGCAAGATGTGTCATAGGATCTAACAAAGGATTTTAAGCAGGAGGACAACATGATGACTCACCCTCATGCCAGTGGGGAGAAGGGTGAGCCTGGAGCTGGGGAAAGCACATGAAGCCACTATTGCATCAACCCTGGCAAGACATCAGCTGTCCTTGAACTCAGTGTGACAGTGGTGTGGGCTTAAAGAGAGAGGGGAACACGGATTTGAGAAAATTTTAGGAGTTGAAATTAGCAAGACTGGATATAAAGAGTAGAAAAGGGCAAGGTGTGGTGGCTCACACCTGTAATTCCAGCACTTTGGGGGCATGATACAGGTGGATGGCTTGAGGCCAGGAGTTCAAGACCAGCCTGGGCAACACAGTGAGATCCTGTTTCAACAACAACAAAATGAACTCAGTGGGGTGTGGTGGCGCATATCTAGTTTCAGCTACTAGAGAGGCTGAGGTGGGAGGATCACTTGAGGCCAGGAGTTCAAGACCACAGAGCCTTGATTGTGCCACTGTGTTCCAGCCAGGGTGACAAAGTTTTTGAGACCCCGCAACTCAAAAAAAAAAAAAAAAGTAGATACGCAACACTTGCAGGGAATAAAAAAAGAATGTGAACTTAGTAAGTCATTTAGTATTTTGGGAGCCTCAATAATCTTTACCTTTAAAATGGAGGATTAGACTTAATGTTTTCTTAATATTTTAAGATTTTTTGCAAAGCCAACTGATACCAAAATGTGATAAAGATGGCATATTTTTGCATATTGAATAATAACTAAAATGTAGCAAATAGAAATTAGCAATAAGTTAAAAGTATATTGTACCATGACCAAGACTGGGTTCATTTCAGTGATGTAAATATGATTCAATGTTAAGAAATTTATTAATATATTCCTTCATAAGTGTAGGTCAAAGGAATAGAAACGTTTTAATTGATGATAAGAAAATGTTTAATAAAATTTAATAGTCTGTAGTCATTTTTGATCAAAGAGATCTTTAGTAAGTGGCCATATATGCTGAAAATTAGGTTCATGCTTAATGGTTGTAAATCACAAATAAAAAATCTTAAGCCCCTCAACCATCTGAATGGACTCCTCCTCTTGGCCAAGTGCACTCCAAGTTAACCTGAAAACCTAGTTCAGGCCATGATGGGAAGGAGGGGTCGGACATGCCTCATTATACTCTCCTCTCTTTTGGAATTCAGGAAAAGCCAGCCAGCATTAACATCAATACAGATCTTAAATCTGATAAGAAGCATTTACAATTGTTAAATCAAGTTTAGCTTAAAGCTGCCTCCTTACCTATTTTAAGTTCAGCCTAAAGGTTTTTCTGTACATCATGAATTATAACAAGTAGAGGTATAAACAAACCGTAGCCTACAATTTTGCCAATCACTGAGTTTTCCAAAATCTGATTTCCTTCAGTGTACCCTTCATATTGCCCACAAATTGGTGTGATTGGATCTAGAGTCTTGGTTAGATTCAGGTTCTATTTTTTTGGCAAGATGACTTCCTAGACTGTATTGTGTCTGTGTCCTTCCAACCAAGAGGCATATAATGTTGGGTTGCTTCTTTCTGTGATATTGGTAGTTGTTAGTGCTCAATACCTAGATCCATTAACTCAGCAGATATTGGAAATGATGATATCCTAACCCTATCATTTCATCTTCATTTATTAGCTGGCATGTTTCTATAAGGGGAAATTCCTTTTTCAACAATTTGATTTCCCAATGATATAGGAAAAGTATGACAAGTGTTTGATTCTGTCTCTTAATTTCCCAGCTCTTATAATGATGGGTTGGCAGTCTACAATGGCCACCAATTGAGTTTATTTTTTGGTATTGTGAATTCATGAATTTAAGTTTATTTTATTGCTCACAGGACTATGGTTTTTGTGACAATCACAGAGCAGCAAGCCTGGCTTGTCTGAGACAATCATATCAATTCATTCTCACTTGACAGTGTCTGGCATGGGCATGTGACTGGTCTTAGCCATAGATACTTTGATAGGGACAGGGGCAGAGAAATTCTAGGCAGAAAAGGTCAGATCCCTAGTGAAGCCTCATCTCAAGCTGAAAAGAGAAGACCACAGCCCAAAGTGAGAACTTACATCCTTGTTTCCTTGCTCGAACGTTGCCTTTTCCAAAGCACCCACAGCCCCACACTGCCCTCACATCCCGTGCCTATAAAAACCCCAGCCTCAGTTGGCAGAGAGAGGAGAAGCAGCTGAACATCAGGGACTACAGCTGAACATCAGAGAGAAGTGGGCTGATTTCAGAAGGACAGCTTGATGGTGTAGCTTGATGGCCAGACTTCAGGGGAAGATTACCTTCCCACCTCATCCCCTTTTCAGCTTTCCCTCTTGCTGACAGTCACTTTTATTGGCAATAAAATCCATGCATTTACCATCCTTCAATTCATTCATGTGACTTCATTTCTCCTGGTTGCTGGACAAGAGCTTGGAAGCCATGAGTGTGGACACAGAAAAGCTGTCACACTTGCCCTTGCTAGCAGAAGGTAGCCACCTCACATGAAAAGGCAGAGGGCCAACTGAGCTGTTAACACTTAAGTTTTCTGTGTATGGCAGGTAAAGCTAAAAGGGCACTGTAGCACTCCCTCTGGGATTTCAGGGGTTGTGGGCACCCCCCTAGATGCTACCACAGGACCCACACAGAGTTCATTCCTGCTAGCACCCGAAAGCAATCACCCTGGATCTGCACCTGCTCACCTTCATGCTCCCTCCTGTGAGGAGTGGAGTGTAGCTGGTCCAAGTGAATGGAGTTCACCCCTGCTGGCATTGAAGCAGACAGCTAGTTCCAGCATCTGTGTACTCCATTTCCTGCCTCATTTGCTTATGTGCTCTGTCCCTCAAGGAACTGAGAGCTGTGGGCTGAGTAAACAAGACAGCCCCTTTGCAAGTCCCATGGAGGGGTCGGGAAATATCCTGCTTCAATTTCATACAAGGAAGTCCACTAGGAGGCTTCTGAAAACACTCGCCCACCCACCCACCCACCCGACAGCCCCCTCCTTCCCTTCCTGCTTTTTTTACATTGTCACATGAGGCCTTGTTTGGAGAGGTGCTACTGAAGGTTGGAACATCCCAATGGATACATGTGACAAATATGTACAATTGTGAACATTAATACTGCAGATGGAGACTTTTTGACAGGGAAAGCTATCTAGGATGTGTTGCTGATGTAAATCCAAGTCATAAAAACTATACATATAAAATTGAACACAAATGTGTCTATTTACACTGAGTCTTGCTTGGAAATACTTAAATATTAAGTGGTCATTTCTCAGAGTTGAAATATTGACTAATTTATTTCTCTCTAGTATTTTTATATACTTTAAGGTTTAAATTTTTATGTGATTAATAATTTTTTTTGAAGTTATGATTCCTATTTATCTCATGTTTCTCATTATGGGTTTTTTCCAAATATATAAGATCTCATAACTGGCATTACATTATTTTCTCCATGGCATGATCATCAGCAGGAAGTGTTTTGATTTTAGAATAACATTTACTGATAAATATTTTTGGAAACATGTAAGCATTTCCTAATCTGAACATTTTTGTGGTTTTTTTGTGTGTAGCTTATTTTTATATTTAATAATGCTTTCTAGCCCAGTGGAACACAGTCATCTTGTTGGAGAAGACACTGTCAGAAAAACATTTTCTACTCACTAGAAAAATGAAATTAGTACATTTTTCACTTAGTGGTAGAAATGATAAGCAGTCTCCCTTTAGCCTACATTTAAGAAATTTCCATTTCTTTGGTCCATTTAATTCTGCTAAGATGCTGCATATTGTTAAAACCAAAAGGATATTTTCGAAAAATTTCTAGGCTTCCAGAGTAAAATTGAAAAAGGGTCTTTTTTCTTTTGTTAATGACCCTTTGAATGGCTGGTTCTTCACAGGGAGTCAAGGCCAGGCTATCACAGTGGACAAAGGAAATAGGATCAGTGCCACATACCCTGCATTATGAAAGCTGCTGTGACAAATTCAACGTAGGCTATAAGCTTACTCTCTGGACCTCATAAAGTGAGAAATGCCAGAAAGAAACATGCAGAGCTGAGGCTGGAGATAAATCCAGAAAGGCAGTTCCTCAAGGGCATTGATAATTATTAAACAGAGAGCATATATGTTCTGAAGGATGATATGAGGGGGACAGGTTGGGTGTAGGGAAACAAATAGACATGGCTGAAGCAATGGTTCTGAGATGCAGAGGAGAGGAGAAAGCAGGGATTAGGCAAATACTTACATTGTGTAGTCTCTTTGGTCATTTCTCTCTTGTTCTCTCTTAGCATTACTGGAATCTTCAGAAGGGTTAAACTGGAAACAAGAGTTTTTCTGTCCACCCTTGGGTCAGAGCTCTAAAGGAGGAACACCTGGCTCCTGGTAGCCAGCATGGAAGTGGTAAAACTAGGCCAAGACATCTGCAGATTTGTGTTTTGGTTGGACAGATCCACCTCTTCACTTGATGACTGACAGTAGGAATCACCTCCCCATACATGTAGATAAAGATGTCACCCTGACCCCAATACAAAAACAGTAGGTCATCAATCCCAGGGCCATATTGCAGCCTTGATATCCTCTCTCTATTCTCCTCATGGGGTCTTCAATGGGGTGGTGTTCCTTACACCCTCACCTTGGAGTGTTCTTATAACTTCTGGAATGGGTCTGGTCATTTGCAGCCTTCCTACCAAACTGGCTCTTCACCTGAATTTCACTTTCGTGAACAGACTGTTCTGAAGTCTAGTCAGAGGTCAGATTAGGCCTTCTTAAGTTTTCTGTGAACAGCAGGAACTCAAACCTGATCTTGCCACTCCAGTCTGAGCCAACATGGGTCTGGAATTATTGTATCAAATCTGCAACCTGGAAGGAAGGTTGGGGCTGTTTCCCCACCAAGCTGTTCAAAATCCAGGATCTCAGGTCACCTTTGGCTCAAGAACACCATCCCCTCTGTGAAATCACAAGGCATGGGTCAGTGAGAAAGTTTAAGAGCCCCGCCTAGAAGAAACAGTATTGAGTCTGTATTATTTAGAACCAGTGTCCATTTAATCCTCTCTCCTGAGATTCCTATCTGGTGTGCTAGTTCCTAGCTAGGGTTTGGGGCCTCAGACACAAGTCACTAGAGAAACCTTGGACACCAGTGTATCGTCTCATTTTGCAAGACCTGGTATAATGTTTCTAAAGTTCAACAGTATAGTCTGAACTGATGGTCTCATATATATGATAGTAGAATAAGAAACAACATGAACTGTTTGACTTTTTTTGTACTTTGAGATAATTACTCATGTGATTTTGGGTAATTATCCAAAATCCAAAATCAGGGTTTGAGGTAAACTCAGCTTCAGGGTTTGCAAAATTAAAATT
Source organism: Aotus nancymaae (assembly GCF_030222135.1). NCBI lineage: Eukaryota > Metazoa > Chordata > Mammalia > Primates > Aotidae > Aotus > Aotus nancymaae. Next base: position 13,119,720 of record NW_026988420.1, read on the forward strand.
GAGAGAGAGGTCTATAGAAAATTTCTGGCCCTATCCCCTGGAGCTATGCAGCCTGGGTATGGCCTGTGGACCGAAATCCTGTCCCAGCATCACCACCCAAATGACTATTGATTCTATTTCCAGGGGACTTCTCAAGCAAATCTATAGGAGGAGAAATGAAGAGTAAGACAGACAAATTTGGAGGCAATTATCAGTCAATGGTTTACAATAGGGCTGCCAATTAGGCAGGACCTACACTATTGAGAAACTGGGAAGATGCAATGCAATGCTCCAGGCTCTGTGCCTATGCCTCATGCTCTCTTGTATTCATGTCTCACCTCAACCCACTTCTATTTCTGATCTCTGTCCACAAGATTGACAGGATTTTTTTTTTTTTTTTGGACTTCTCTTTGATTAGGATTTAGCTTTTCCTTGTCTCACTCAGGGTTTCAACGTCCTAGAATCCTTTCCCAGCCTACCTCTGTATCTCAAGGTTTTCCATAGCAGTCTGTCTCTCCTGATCACCTATGACCCAGCACTGCCACCTACTTCATTCATGGGAATGTTCAGGCCCTCGTTTAACCAGTCTTCCTGGTTCCCTGTTCCCTTTCCTTCCCCACTAGGACCATTTGAACCAGCTCACAATCAGATACATCTCCCACATCTTCCTAAAAGCTCGGAGGATTCTCTACCCCAAAGAGACAATCCCTTTTTCTTCAGTGTTTGGGACTTGAAGAGGATTATTCTGATGCTTTCTAGGCTAGTCAGAGGATACAGGCCCACGTATCCCTATGAATGCATCCACCGTGAAATGGAGAATTGTGTTTTGAAGACAATGTTAGAAAGCCGACACCACTAAGTCATACAATTCTCTTCTGTTCACAGAATATGATAACTATTTTTTTAGATACAAAGTTGATGTTTTTAGCATTGTCCCCCAAACTCCTGTCTTGGTGTATCTCCTTTTCCCTGAACAAATTTGGCTTTAGAATATAAATTAATGGGCCGGGCGCGGTGGCTCACGCCTATAATCCCAGCACTTTGGGAGGCCGAGGTGGGTGGATCGTGAGGTCAAGAAATCGAGACCATCCTGGTCAACAAGGTGAAACCCCGTCTCTACTAAAAATACAAAAATTAGCTGGGCATGGTGTCGCGCGCCTGTAGTCCCAGCTACTCGGGAGGCTGAGGCAGGAGAATTGCCTGAACCCAGGAGGCGGAGGTTGCAGTGAGCCGAAATGGTGCCATTGCACTCCAGCCTGGGTAACAAGAGCGAAACTCCGTCTCAAAAAAAAAAGAATATAAATTAATGATAAGACATGTATATGGGAAATGATTTGATATGCAGAACCATGGCAGCAAGAACTCCTGTTAAGGAGAAAAGGAACTAACATTTACTGAGTGCTGTGTACTAGGTACCAAGTGCCATTAATCACAGTGATAATGACACTATCGGAGCATGCATATTATGTTTAGGCATTATGCTAAGCCCTTAAATATGACCTATTTTAAGCCTCACAGTAACTCCATGAGATAAGCACTGTGTTACCATCCTCAATTTATAAAAGAGAAACTTAAAGAGGCTGAGTAATTTGTTCAAGATGAACTGAGTATCAAGCCCAGGTCTCTCTGAATCCAGCATCTTTTTTTTTTTTTGAGATGGAGTTTCACTCTTGTTACCCAGGCTGGAGTGCAATGGCGTGATCTTGGCTCACCACAACCTCTGCCTCCTAGGTTCAGGCAATTCTCCTGCCTCAGCCTCCTGAGTAGCTGGGATTACAGGCATGCGCCACCATGCCCAGCTAATTTTTTGTATTTTTAGTAGAGACGGGGTTTCACCATGTTGACCAGGATGGTCTCGATCTCTTGACCTCGTGATCCACCCGCCTCGGCCTCCCAAAGTGTTGGGATTACATGTGTAAGCCACCGCGCCTGGCCCTACTTTTGCCTTCTATAAGTCACTGTTCGTATGTTCTCTGCACAGTGTAACTGAACCTATCTTAACTGATACCAGTGGGGACACTACCTACTTTATGAGGCAATAATCAAGAAAGCCTTGAACGCTATGCTACAAAATTTAGATATTTTTGGTATGTATCATGGGAGCAAATAATGAATTTTTAGATATGAAGAGAAATGTCAGAAAAATAACATTCATTCACATTTATGATAATACTGCATTTTCCCTTTACATCACTAAGAACTAAGAGCACAATTGTTTAAAGTTCATTTCACCACCAAGTATGGCATTTGTAGTAAGTTTTTAATAAATGATCTTGAAGGTTTAAGAAAGTTCCCTTCTGTTCCTAAATTAAATGTTCTTTTTGTTTATTTTAAAATCATAAATAAATGTTGAATTTTATTAAATGCTTTTATTGGGCATATATTGTGATGATCATATATTTAAAAACTTTTTAATATGGCAAATCATATTAACAGATTTTTATGCCTTAAACTATCCTTACATTCCTGTGGTAACCTGGTTAGTCATGATAGTTTTCTAAGATTATTATTTTTAGTTGACTCATTATAATTGTACATATTTATGGGATACAGAGTGATATTTTGATACATGCATACAATATGTAATGATCAAATCAAGGTAATCACCATCTCTATCACCTCAAACATTTATTATTTTTTCATGTTGGGAACATTCAAAATCCTCTTTTCTGGCTATTTGAGAAAATACAATAAATTCTTGTTGACTATAATCATCTTACAGTGCTATATAATGCTAGAACTTATTCCTCCTATATTGCTGTGTTTTTGATTCCTTAACCAACCTCTGGCATCCCTTCTTCCCGCTATCCTTCCCAGGATCTAGTAACATCATTCTACTCTCTGCTTCTAAGTTGTGATAACATTTTTGCATATATTGCTGAATTCAGGTTGCTAAAATTTTATTTATAATATTTGCATCTATGTTTATATGTAAGCTTACATTCAATTTTTCCTTCTTATATTTTCTTGCCTATTTCTAAGTTGTGAAATGAGTCTTCTTTTCTATTAGAAACATTTATTTCTTTTTTCTTTTTTGAGATGGAGGCTCACTCCATTGCCCAGGGTGGAGTGCAATGGCACAACCTCTGCCTCCTGGGTTCAAGCAGTTCTCCTGCCTCAGCCTCCTGAGTAGCTGGGACTACAAGCACGCACCACCATACCCAGCTAATTTTTGTATTTTTAGTAGAGATAGGGTTTCATCATGTTGGTCTCGAACTCCTGACCTCAAGTGATCTGCCCACTTTGGCCTCCCAAACTGTTGCGGAATGGTGGCTCACGGGTGTAAGCCAATGCACCTGACCTCTATTAGAAACATTTCTAATATTAAAAAGAGTTACCTACTCCTTAAAGTTTTGGTAACACTTGTTTGTGAACTCTTCTGGGCATACTGCTGTCTTGGTATGTTTATTTTTTTAAACTTTGATTTAATTTTTTCAACAGGTATGAGTGGGGTTGATAGTCATCTAGTACCCATGATAAGTCAATACCAGTTTTTTTCAGCAATTGTCTGTTTGAATTTGTTAGTTGTCCTTTGGTTTCATCATTGTCTATCCTGTATCAGTTGAATATTTTAGAATATTACTCTTGGATATAGACCTATTTAAGTTTTTTATTTCTTCTCGAGCCAATTTACATAATTCACATTAAACCAAAAATGACATTTTTTTTGATCATGAAGTTGTTCATGGTATTTAGTTAAGTTTTAATTATCTTTATGTTAAACTCTTTTATTTTTAATATGGTTATTTGTGCCTTCTTTTCTCGCTCAATCTTGTCAGAGAATTACTTAGACTTTCTTAAACTTTATGTAATTCTAATTTTAGAGTGCTTACTCTTCTTTTTTTCTAACTTTTAACTAAACACTTAATTCATCTATTTTCTATCTTAAAAATGTAGATATTTAAAACTATCATTTTTCCTCTAAGTATCACTATCTATAATTTTAAGTTTTAAAATGCAATAATCATAGAATGTCGTTCAGGTTTAAATACATCTCAAACTTAATTATAATTGTTTCTTTTCAGGCTACTTTGAAATTTCAGTTTCTAATTTTATTGCATGTGGCCAGTTTATTATGTATGCTGTTGATAATTTGTATTTTAAGACTTCTTTTGTGGCCTAGAAGAGTGCTCAGTTTTTGTAAATTCTCTATGGACACCCAGAACTTTAATTGTTGGTAACAGTTGCCCATATAGCCTTATATTAAACTTGTTAGTATCATTTTATTCAAATTTTCTATATCTTGACTTATTTTTTCTGTCTTCTGTCTTCTCTTTCAACCATCCTAATGATATTTTGAAAATTTATCCTATTTTTTTTGCTTTATATGCATATAAGACAATATTGTTCATTGCATACAAGTTCAAGATTTTCTTTCTATCACTAAGTCCTAATCCTCTTTATCACTAAAACCAAAGTTTTTCTTAAAGTATCTGTATCTGGTATTGCTTTAACTACATCATCTTCATTTTATAGAGTGTTTGCCTATTATGTTTTTCTTTTTATTCTTTTTTATTTCAACCTTTCTGGGTCATTATAATTTGAGTGTATTTCTTATAAAAAGCATAGACTGAATTTTAAACATTTTCTCAGCGAATCTCTGATTTTTAAAAAGGTAGTTTAACACATTTATATTTATTGTATGTCTGCTATCTTTTTTTTTCCTATGCTTTGTTTTTACTTTTCCCTATTACCATCACTTTTCTCTAGTGTATTCGATTTATTGAGTAAAACTCAATAAATGTTGGCCCCTCAACATTTTATTTTAATTATTTTACTGGTTATCTTAAATTTTGAACATGCATAACTGATCTAATAAATTCTGAAGTTAATTGTGATGTTCTGTTACACTGAACTGTGTCTCTCAGTATTCAGGCCCTTGTGTAGTCTGCTGCTCTTGAATCTGGGCTTGACTTTAACCAATAGGATGTGGCAGAAGTGACATCAGATCTGAATATAACATTTCAAAAGGCCTAATGACTTCTGCTTTTGCACACTTAAGAGCCATGAGCTAACTTGCTGGAGAGCCACATGGAGAGACTGTATGGAAAGACAACATGAAGAGGGAGAAGCTTGAGACCACGTGGAAGAGAACTGAGGAATTGAGCTGATAATGAGAATTGAGGTCCCAGCATATGGTCCCAGTTGTGTGTTCCAGCCAGCATCCAGTTGTTTGAACCATCTACTATATTATTAAACAAGTAATTAATTAGTATGAGTAAATTAAAACAAGCAATTAAGTAATTAATACAATTATAAAGTGGGTAAAAAAAGCATTTACCCACAGAATTGTGAGCAAATAAAGTGGCTGTTGTTTTAAGCCTCTGAACTTGGGATCTATTTCTACATGACAACAGGTAACTGAAACATTAATGAAATCTTGTTCCTCATACTAAATTGCATACCATTCTTATGCTTTAATTCCAGTTTCTCCCATGCTTGCCAATATTCTATGCTGTAGTCTTTTGTGTTTCTATATTCCCTTTAAACATCTCAAAATTAATCATTTAAATCAGTTTATAGTTAATAATTCATAGGATATACCTTATGTTATCCGGTTTTTTGCTTAATGTTGCTTCTTATATCCCGATATTCATTTTGTGTCCCATTTCTTGTTTACTTAATTATATTTCTTTGTTGATTACTCAGCAACAACTGAGTGATAAAAAATGGTAAGCTCAGTTTTTATTAGCTGAAAAGTCTTCATTTTGTCCTTACTTTTAAATCATAGTTTAGCTTGATATAAAATTTTAGATTGGCATTTATTTTCTCTTAGCAATTTGAAGATAATAGACTATTACCATCTGGTTTTTGTTGTTGCTATTGAGTCATGTGCTGTTTGAGTCTAAATTTTATTTCTTCTTAATATGTGTGTTTTCCTCAGGTTGCTTTAACATTTTTCCTCATTACTCTTCTTATTGTGCAGATTCATTATGAAATAGCTAAAATAAATTTATTTATTTATTTTTTTTGCTAAGAACTCATACTTTCACAATCTGAAGGTTCTTTCATCAACTTAGGCCTTTTAACTCAAAGCCATATTCTTTTCACTTAACTAGCTTTTTATTATATAGCAGTCACACTATGGAAGGCATGTAGTTGTGGAGATTTTGCATTATTCAGACTTCACGTAAGTCAAGACTAATCCTTGCCACGCAGAGAGAAATCTTAGAAATAGTAGAAAACAACGGCATGGATTACTTTACATAGTGAATTTAGGTACAAAAAGATGTTTGATCAGCAGATATGAAACTGCTGCAAATTTAGCAAAATATGAACGGTCTCTTTAATATTTAATGAGGAAGAAGTCTTGTTTAGGTTGGAAAAGCAGTTTCTAGGTTTTAAATCATTCACTTATAGATTTCTTTGAAATTAAAAATGTGAAGACTGTTTAGTAACCATTAATGTTTATTTTTCATAAAATGCTAAATTTTTTTCTCCATGTTCTATGCATGTTGAATTAGTGAACTACTATGTGAAAGAAAGTAAACAACTAGCCTAGGTTTTCTGTTCAGGATATTTTTGTACCCTCTCTTAAAAACTGACAGACTAAGAAACAGCAAGGATTAAGAAGATCTAAACAACCCAATCAAACAACAGTTCTAATTGACATGTGTGGAACACCTCCACCAAATGAGAGCAGAAGACATAGTTTTTTTTCAGGCTACATAGAACATTCCCAGTAGATCATACCATAGGCCATTAAAGAAAAAACCCTCAACAGAAGAATTTTTTTTTTTTTTTTGAGAAGGAGTTTCTCTCTTGTTGCCCAGGCTAGAGTGCAGTGGCACAATCTTGGCTCAACACAACCTCCATCTCCCAGGTTCAAGCAATTCTCCTGCCTCAGCCTCCTGAGTAGCTGGGATTACAGGCGTGCACCACCACACCCATCTAATTTTGTATTTTTAGTAGAGACGAGGTTTCACCATGTTGGTTGGGCTAGTCTTGAACTCCTGACATCAGGTGATCCGCCCACCATGGCCTCCCAAAGTGCTAGGATTACAGGCGTGAGCTACCGTGCCCAGCCTCAACAGAAGAACTGAAATCATACAGAGTATGTTCTCTGACCATATGAAATTAAACTAGACGTTAATAACAGAAAAAAACACAGAAAAATCTCTAAACATATGGAAATTAAATAATATACTTTTAACTAATCCATAGATCAGCGGGGAATTCTCAAAGGAAAGAAAATACATAGATCTGAGTGAAATGAAATACAACATATCAGTATATATGGGATGTAACCAATGCAGTCCTGAGAAGGAAATTTAGAGCAGTAAATGCTTAATTAGAAATGAGGAAAGGTCTCAAATCAATAATTTAAGTTCACACATTGAGAAACTTTAAAAAAAAAATCAAATCCAAAGTAAGCAGAAGAAGAGAAACAAAGTAAGAACAGAATTCAATGCAATAGAAATAGGAAAACAACAGAGAGAAATCAATGAAACCAAAAGTTGGTTCTTTGAAAAAAACTAATAAAATTGATAAACATCTAGCAAGACTCAACAAAATAAAAAAGAAGACATAAACCACCAAAATCAAAAATAAAATAGGAGATATCACTACAGATCTTGTAGCTTTTAAAAAGTTAAAGAAAGAATGCTACAAACAACTTTGTGCTTATATATTTGATAAAGAAGTAGATCAATTTTTTAAAAACCAAAACTACCCACTCTCAACTAAAATGAAATAGACAATAGAGTAGCTATAACCATTAGATAAATTAAATTCATAATTTAAAAGCTCACAAAAAATAAATCTTCAGTCACAGATGTTTTCATGGGTAAATTTATCCAAACATCTAAAAAAAAAAAATCGCGCTAATTTTATGTAAACTCTTCCAGGAAATAGAAACAGTGGAAATACTTCCCAACTCATTTTATGAGCCCAGCATTATCCCAACACTAAAATATGACATAGACAGTATTAAAAAATAAAAAAGAAAGGAAATCTATAGACCAATATCTCTCATGAATTTAAACATAAAAATCCTTAATAAAATATTAGCAAACTAAATCCAATAGTGTGTAAAAGAATTCTGCCATGACCAATTGGGACTTAGTCTAGGAATGTAAGATTGGTTCAACATTCAAAATTAATCATTGGTATATCAGCCTAAAGAAAAGATAATATTATAGTGTTAACTATAATATTATAAAAATCATTTGACAATACATCCATAAAAGCAATTGAATGGAGGAAGTTAAGTCTTTTCAACAGATGGTGCTGGAGCAATTTAACACCTATAGGCAAAAAACAAACAATACAAATCAAAAACAAAAGAACTCAACTCAAATCTCATACATTATACAAAATAACCGAAAAATGAACTTAATTGTAAAACATAAAACTACAAAATGTTAAAAACAAAACAGGAAGAAAAACTTCAAGAGCTAGGAGTAGGCAAAAAGTTCTTAGACTTTACACCAAAAGCATATTCCATGAAAGAAAAAAATTGATAAATTGTGTCTCCTCAAAATTAAAAACTTTTGCCTTGCAAAAGCCTATGGGAGGAGGATGAAAAGATAAACTACAGACTAGGAGAAAAAAGTTATAAACAACATAGTCAACAAGGGAGTGGTTTCCAGAAAATATAAAGAATTTTCAAAACTTAAAATTCAAAAAACCCCAAACAATCCAATAACAAAATGGATGAAGGCCATGAAAAGACATTTTACTAAAGAGGTCACATGGTTGGCAAGTAAGCATATGAACAAATGTTCAACATCTCTTGCCATTAGGAAAATCTGACTTAGGACCAGGATGAGCTATTACTGCACACCCATCAGAATGACTAAAATAAAAAAAACAGTGACAACAACAGGTGCTGAGAAGGATGTGGAGAAACCAGATCACTCCCACATTGTTGGTAGGGATGTAAAATGATACAGTCATTTTGAAAACAGTTTGGTAATTTCTTATAAGGCTAAATATGTAATTATGATATGACCCAGCAATTATACTCTTGAGCAAATGAAATGAAAAGCTGTATGTGAATGTTCGTAGCATCTTCTGTAATAGTTGAAAACTGGAAACAGCCCAGATGTCTTTCAAGACACGAGTGATTAAACAAACTCTGGTACACGCATTCCTTGGACTATTAGGAATTAAAAGGAATGGACTATTAACATAGGCTATAGTTTGGATGAATCTTCATAGAATTATGGTGAGTGAAAAAAGACCAATCTTGGAAGATTACATCCTGTATGATCCCATTTATGTAACATTTTAAAAGTGACAGACTTAGAAATGGAGATTAGTGGTTTCCAGGGTTAAGGAAGCGGGAGGGGAGAGGTGGTGGTGTTATAAATGGGCAGCAGGAAGGACCCTCGTGGTAATGAAATATTCTGTATGTTAACTGTGGTGATGGATTCATGAACCTATATATGTGATAACATTTTATAGAACTAAATACACAAATATTTACATACTAAGGGGAAATATAAAGAAGATAGGTGGCTTGTATCACTGTCGATACAAGCTGACTGTGATATTATTATACTATAGTTTTGCAAAATGAGGGAAACTGGTAGAAAGTCTTCTCTGGATTGTTTCTTACAACTGCATGTGAATCTACAATTATCTCAATAAAAATTTCTATAAAAATGCTCTGTTATACATCTTTAATTTTTTATCTAAAATTCTATTTTGTACCCTTTACCTGATTTCTTACACACAATTACAAGATAAACTTACCTTGTGGGTTACTTCTGAGAGGGGAAAGAAAACAGTAAGATGGATAAGTGTGCTACCAACTAACAAACAATAAAAAGACCCTTCTTGGTTCTGATGTTTCTTCACCCAAGTCAGTTATATTAAGAATCACCTTCTCCACCAGGCTTATGCCTATAATCACAGCACTCTGGGAGGCCAAGGCAAGAGATTGCTTGAACTCAGTTCAAGGCCAGGCAACGCAACATAGCAAGACCCTGTCTTTACTAACAACAACAACAACAAAAAAATTAGCCCAGAGGGATGGGACTCGCCTATAGTCCCAGCTACTCAGGAGGCTGAGATAGGAAGATCGCTTGAGCCCAGGAGGTAGAGGCTGCAATGAGTCATGATTGTGCCATAGCACACAGAGCGAGACCCTAACTAAAAAAAAAAAAAAATTATCTTCTATAATTAAAAGAGTACGATTGTAAAGAAGATACTTGCCTCGGATGTGGTCAGGCAGCGTTTTCTTGGTAACAAAGTGGTTAGAACCTTTTTTTCTTAGAATTTGTATTGTGCATAGCATCATACGATGGAAGGGACATTTCTCTTGAACTCTATCTGTACTATCTTTCTACGGCTGCAAAATTGTTCTCTCCACCGCACTCATAATAATGATGATTACTATTATTAATACTAATAGCTCCAACAACATTTGCAGCATAATGGCTCCAGTGATTATACTGAGAGGTTTGATGGAATTATTTTCCTGAGCTCATCTTAAAATTTCTTCTTGCTCAATATTATCTTGTTATTTCTATTCACTTGTCCCTTATAATCCCCTACCTATTATTTCCCTATAATTAGAAGCTCATGGGGCTGCGGCTTTTTCATTTTGGTTTCCTCTTCACTGCTTGGAGCACTGTGATGTTGACATCTTCAAATGGGGACTGGTGGCTTCACAAGTTAGAACAGTTGTTGCATCAACCAGGATTAATTTGATAATATGCTTCAAGCTTATTTATAATATTGGCTCTTCCCCAAACACCTTGATTTTTTGAGAGATTAGTGCTAATAACCCAGACTTGTTCATTCCTTTGAGACTTTGAAAATACAACCCAAAATGCTCAGCCATGTTTTGTGACTCTATTTGCAGTAATATATCATTTTAAAAATATTTAAGGTCATGATAAATTTGACATTTGCCAAGTAAACATTGATAAATATTGATATTACTCTTTTCAGGTTTATTGCTATATAGCATCTGAATCAGCAAATTTACACATTCCTAATCAGGGGAATAAAGTGCACAAAAAATTATCTGAGCAGCAATTGCACCATCTACTGCTCTGATGTTTTTGGAAAAGGAAGTAAGTGACTGAGATACACAAAAGAACCCATGCAACTTGCAGGTAATATATCTAACTACAGTGAAGTAACAGGATAAAGAAACTAGATGTTGCTCCCTGAAAGGACCATTTCCTCTACTGGACCTGTCAGAACAGTGAACTCAATGATGTTATTTAGTAAGTGTTCACTGAAATGGACTTACAGACCAAAAGTACACACAAACCTGCTGTTGAAAGCTATTCTCTGAGGATGACAATGAGAAATGAGAAAACAAGTCTACTGCAAATAGAATTTATGCGGACCAGTGTCTTCTTTGCTGAATATCACCTTCATAGAAAATGTAATACACTCTGACTTGAGATATCCACTCCTTTATCTGCAGGAAGCACCCCTCCCTTCAGAGAAGGAAACCTCAGACCATTCACATGAGAGCTAGCTCCCATAGAGGCAGTGAGAGCTGGATCTGAACCACAGGAGTACTTACTCATGCAAAGTGTGGCTTCATATTTGAACTGGGGAGATTACAGGTATGGGTTTCTGTTCTGCCATGGAGTAAACTTCTCTGCCCAAAATTGTGGACTTAAACTTGGTACAATTTCTTCAGACCAACTAAACAATATGCCTAAGCTTGGACAAAGTCTGGGGGAAACACCAAAATTTTTTTCATGGGTTCTTACCTGAAAAGAAAAGGAACCTAATGATAGTAGTGTCATGTGGGGTAAAGGTGGACGAGGTTACTATAATATAGCAGCTGTGACTTGAAACTGGGCAGTGGAAGCTGCAGAACAAGGCTCCTGACCATTGCTGCTCTCTAGATTAACTTAGATATTAGGCAATGCCATTTCTCATCTTTATCTAGAATGATAGGCCTCTTCATCTACAATGGTCTCTTTGCCTTGAATTCTTCCTACCAGATTTCTGTTTCAGTGGTTATCTCCACTCAAGATTGCTAAAACCAGAAGCAATGGGCAGAAAACATTTTATTCCCAGCAATACTTCACTATCTCCTCTGTTGGTCAAAATGGTTTCAAATGCAATCTGTTCTTCATTAAAATCAGGCTGCGCGCAGTGGCTCACACCTGTAATCCCAGCACTTTGGGAGGCCGAGGCAGGTGTATCACCTGAGGTCAGGAGTTTGAGACCAGCCTGGCCTATGTGGCAAAACCCCATCTCTACTAAAAATACAAAAATTAGCAGGACTTGGTGGCACATGCCTGTAGTCCCAGCTATTGAGGAGGCTGAGGCAAGAGAATTGCTTGCACCCAGGAGGTGGAGATTGCAGTGAGCCAAGATTGTGCCACTATATTCCAGCCTGAGCGACAGAACAAGACTCCGTCTCAAAAAAAAAAAAAATCAGAAAATATTGAACTTGATTTTCTTTCTTCGTCACTGAATTTAAATGCACCCAATATCTAAACGTTCCCAGAAATCTGTATTGAAGCCATATATGCTACAAACTTCTAAGAGATACATATAATGTCTAGCATTACAGGTATAATAAAGACTCAATTTAATTAACAAATAGATTTCTTTCTTGTCCAAATGTCCAAAAATAATATAAATCCATGGTCTGATGGAAAAACACTGGGAAGATTTCTCTCTCTTTTTTTCGTCACCAGCTGTCTGCTGACCTTAGATAAGTCACCAGACCATCTTGGCTTCCAGCTTCCTCGTCTGTAATATAAAGCGACTGGTCTAAGTAACTCCCAAAGTCTCTCCCTGCTCTTAAAATTCCCGCTTCTACAGAGGACCAAGAGAAAATAATTTCTTCCTTAATTATTCTATAAAGTTTCCAATTATCAGTCCCATTCTTCTGGTTGCTTTGTATTCAAGCCTGGATTGCTATAATTATTTAAGGGTAATTATCACATTTAAATATAAGTGTTTAAAGTATAAGGGACCATGGCTGTAGGAACCTTAGCATTAGGCCATGTGAGACTTCATTAAATTAAAAAAAATAAACAAAGACAACCTCTCTGTTTCATCAACTATCAAGTTATCTGAGCTTGCACTGGCCTTGACATGCTTTTAATAAGCTGTGTGACTCACCCGGAAGACACAGCAATAGATTCTGCTAGTGTTTTAGACTGTTTGTTTGTAAAAACACCCAGGGGAAGATAGGATAAACAGTTGGTCAGCATCTTGGAGAGAGATTGCAATGAAATTGCTACTACAAAGGCAGAAAAACACAATGTCCTCAAGTTTCTTATGTAGAAATAATAATAAATAAATGCTATCTTATCTATGGAGTAATTGGCAATAATGTCTCATGAAAAAAAAATATTTATGCTATCCCAGCAAAGAAAAAGTGATGATAATAGAGGGTCTTGACAAATAAAGAAGGATGTTTACACCAGTTTTAAAAAGATGATCTTTCCTTGTTTCTTTTTTTCTTTTGACTTCTGACCTGCTGTATTATAACAGTGATAGGAAGCACTTTGAGAGGTTTTACAAATACTGACTCTGCAACTTGCAGTTATCAGTACCTTTGCCTCCTGTCCTTTATTTAGGCAAAAGAAAATTAAAACAAATGTGCACTGCAGTTTATCTTAGAATTGAGTATTGTGAGAGGAAAAACGGGCCTAAAAAAGTCACAGATAAACTTGACTAGAGGAAGTAGGAATATAGTTTAAAACCAAGACTACGATAGCTCAAACTGTTATGATCACTTAATATTTTCTGCTTTTTAAAATGTAGTTGATACCTGCATTATGATAATGTAGGTAATTGCTGAGTATGAAATGATAAGGCAATTGTACAGATTTCAGGTGTTGTAACCCGAGATGGTTAGCCAGTTTGAACAATATTATTTGTGTATATCAGTGTGTCTCATTTGGGGATGAGTTTGTCTCTCGGGAGACATTTGGAAATTCCTGGAGACATTTTTGGTTGCAACAGCTTTAGAAGATCTACTGGCATCCTGTGAGTAGAGGTCAGGGGTGCTGCTAATCATCTTTCAATACACAGGAAAGCCCCCAACAACAGTTACCCTGTCCGATATGTCAATGGTGCTGAAGTTGAGAAACCCTGATGAGCATTATAAGGATAAAATTTAAAACCATTTTTTGTGGTCCAATGACTTCTGTAGTATGCCTTTTTAAGGAAGGAACAACTCTATTTCTAGAGAGTTGGAAGGTTGACCAGATAGATAAGGCCTCCCATATGCCAAGGCTGGTGTCAGGAAACTCCCTGGCTGAGATAGGGCTGCTAGGCCATGATTTAGGGTACCTGATCCAATGTGCATAGCCAGAGGCCACCAAACTGCACTTGAGTTGGGGAATACTTGGATTATGTCACCGATCTTAGGTAGAGTATAAGAAACCTCTGTAGTCACTAATTCAACGAGAAGGAAGAATCCAGGCTTTTTCTCATATCCACACACAGAAAAGTGTGGCTCTCCTCAAGTTAGCCAGAGTACAGACCAGAAAATAAGTACTAGTTGCAATGATGAAACAGTCTGCACACAAGCAACTCAATCAGCCAGAGCAGGGAGGCAGAAACATAGGTGTGTGTGTGTGTTAGCATGAGTGTGAGTGTGTGTGCCTGTGCCCCGGATGAGGCATGCTGGTGAGGTCAGTTTTCTGAGGATCACAGATTTAGCCCAAGGACAGTGTGAGGGATCAGCCTTTAATTTCTGTAGACTTCAGGTGTCATTCCATCTATTAGGCTATATTTCACAGGTATTCTTGCAACTGGGATTGTGAGAAATATGTTCTTGAAATTTCATGTGGCTCATCTGACTTTGCCATGTCAAATCAAAATGTCCTTCTTCTCAGAGGTATGGCAGGTGGGTTCTCCAGATTTCAGAGGAAGTGCTAGAGAGTGATAACCTAATCAAAGATATTCCTGCCTTTTGTGTCCTAGGGTCTATGACACACAGGCCCTTAGGTATTATGAGGCCTTTAAGTCTTCTGTGGGGAGTGTGGTAGGGGATAATGGATAGAAACTTTATGTGTTTAATTCAGTAGTACTTGTTATTAAACCTCATTCAATATATTCACAGTACAATATAAAACTTAAGGTGATGTCTGAATCAAATTGTCTATTAAACAAATTACAATATGTTTTAGAACTTTATTCTAATTTTCCCATTAAAGTAATTACCTAAATTCATTTATAAACTTCATGTACCACAACTTGTAGTTTTTAGTTCTGTAATATACACGTACATATATGAGGACTGTGTATATTCTTTGCTTTTAGGAAATCCAGTATAGGAAAATCTAAAGTTGGAAAACAGATAACCCTCAAGGTTATTTTTTATATCATCAAATAATTTGTTGCTTTCCAAAAGTCCCTTTCAATGAAAAAAACAAAACAAAATCAAAAGCTGAATCAAATCCATAAAAAATATAAATTAAGTACTTAATCTTATGACCGAGAAAGAAGAGAATGAATATACAAAGAAGACCAAGATTAATTTTGGGTCTTTAAGCGCGGTGGCTCACGCCTATAATCCCAGCACTTTGGGAGGCCGAGGTGGGTGGATCATGAGGTCAAGAGATCGAGACCATCCTGGTCAACATGGTGAAAACCCATCTCTACTAAAAATACAAAAATTAGCTGGGCATGATGGCGCATGCCTGTAGTCCCAGCTACTCGGGAGGCCGAGGCAGGAGAATTGTTTGAACCCAGGAGACGGAGGTTGCAGTGAGCCAAGATCGCGCCATTGCACTCCAGCCTGGGTAACAAGAGTGAAACTCCGTCTCAAAAAAAAAAAGACTTTATATAGTTCAAGTGGCTTCAAAAGCCTCATTTACATATCATTAACCACATGACTGGTGGATAGAGTTGCTTCTGTTCCTTAGATTCCTTCCTCAGGGAACCACTTATCCCTTTTTTGGGCCTGCATGATCTTATATCTTTTTTTTTTTTTTTTTTTTTTTTACATAAACCTATAGGTCTTTGAATGTTTTTCTACTTTCTGGTACAGAACAGGCTTACCTTGTACTTTCCCTCTCCTAGCCCTAAACCTATTCAGTTTCTCCAAGAAGCCCAGTGCAATGATGTTTAGAAACCAAAATCTGAGCATCAGCTGTGATCATTGCTACTGAGGTATTATTGCTTCTTGGCCCCTTTAGTAGAGATAGTTAGAATATATGTTTATTTAAATTGTGACTGAATCACACTGAATCCCCTGTTCCCAATTCAAAACCACAGGGTTTTTCCTTTCATAGAAAGGCATTCTACATTCTTTAACTCAAATCAGTGATCCCTAGTCAGGAAGGCTTCTTGTCTCCTATTCAAGTTTGTACTCATTTATTTCTTATTTTGCTCCTCAGGTGACTCAGTAAGGGAAAGCTGATGTGAGGCCTGATTAGCTTTTACCGTGATCCCTTTTCCTAAGGAGCTTTCAACAGTTTCCATTCATTTTGCCTGACTCAAAAGTTATAATCTATTACTTGTTTTAGTACCTTAAAAAACAAAACAAAACAAAAAACATGTTCCAAAATCCTATGTATTTCACATATGTCTAAGTTCTGAGGACAACCCAATCTATACAGGTTTCTCCAAGGAGGGCAGAGGAGAGGGAACAGAGCAGAGTGGGGTGACTGCCTCCTGATCTTGTACAGTCCACTGCTTACTGTTTAAGTCTTGAGACTGGGAGACTCATATTTCTACTACCAGCTAATTAAGATACAACAGCTTAATTATCCTTCTATCATCGTGCAAGTTAATGGTGTGCCATGTCAAATTTGCTGAACTTTGTATTTTCACTGGTTCCGAAGAGCTGCACTGTTTCACAAAAAGAAAACGGTGTTTCCCAACAAAGCATCGCATAATTAATGTGACTGTAACAATAACAAAAATGTGATTTCCTCCTTCTCTTTCCTTTCTTTGAAGTCAAATGGGGAACCAAAATGGACTGTAAAGGGAAACTTTTTTTGTCTTCCTTCTTTCTACTAAGCTTTGTTTGGGGTTCTAAATTCAATACACAGCTTGCACTGAGGAGGCTGTAGCACATTTTCCAGCAGCTGCAGCCAGGATTAACAGTACTGCCTTTTTCCTTTGCCAAATCCATTCGTAAAACAAAACTGAAACAGGTCCTGAAGCTTCCTCATCTCTGAAATTGAGGCCCAGTGCAGAAAGTGCTGGACTTGAGAAAATCTGGGTTTGGGGCCAGTTTTTCTGCTTTAGTGCCGGTGGCTGTGGGCAAAGCATTGGTTCTCTTTGAGCCTGTTTCTTCCCTCCAAAGCAAAAATAAGTCACTGTCTTCCTTACTTCATGAGGGCGTTTGAGGCTCAAATTAAATGTGATAATGTCAAAGAGCTTTGTGAACTCTAAAGAACTATAAATAAAAGGTATTATTAGAAGCTGTTGAAAGTAAATAATGAGGCAGCTTAATTTAAGTAATTTCAAATGCCTTAGGGTAAAAAGAGCTGTGTGAGAGTGTTAAGATATTTGCACTGCCCTGTGGTAATAAGAGAAGAGGGGGCGGGCTGGGATGGGGAAGGTAGCATGACTCCTCTCCCCCAGGGAAAGGTGGCTGGGGTTGGGAAGGGAGATCTTGAAGTTGGGGAAGGCAGGAGACGTCATAGCGCATTGCAGAATGCAATTATGATGATGAGCTGGGATTTAGCTAACAGGAGAGAGAAAGATGGTAGGAACGACTGAATGTGCTCCAGAAATAGCAGAAGTAGAGCAAAAGATGTGGCTCAGAAATAGCAATAAATACATCAATAAACCAGAAATCAAGGCCAATAAAGGTCAAGGAGGAGGGAGAGCCTGGGGGGAAAGGAGTTTCTAGGCTTAGGGACAAAGAAGCCTGAAGTGGGGATCCCAGAGCATCAGCAGTTGATGTCCTGAGCCAGGGATCCCCAGACACTTATTTGCATTCGTGAGTGCCTACGGTGTGCCAGGCACTAGGAAGAAGACACTGTTTGCAAACAAAATCTTACAAGAACCCCCATATATAAAATAGAAAAATTTGATGCTGTTCTGTTGAAGCAAGGTCTGGGGGACTCCGGGCCATTCAGCTTTCCTCTGAATCCTGATGGTAGCTCCCAAAACATCTCAGCAGGGAGCGAGGCCCATAGCACTGCTTATCCTTGTTATCTCTCCAGCGCTTAGCACATGATAAGCATTCAATGTTTCCTGTGTAAATGAGTGCATATATGCAGGAATGAATGCACAAGATAGAGAGTGTGTGGTCTGTAGGAGAGAATTCAGATAAATGGATGCAGTGGATTCCATAACTGCATAGTGAGGCTATAACTTAGCAACCATCAATAGTTAATACATAAAGGTTTCTCAATCTTTAGACATGGAATGGTGGGTGGGTCACTGTGACTAGCTTGCCAGAGTCACTAGCTTGCTTACCCGTGTGTGTCCAGTCACAGCAGCCAAAGTTAGAAAGCCTAAGACAAGACAGAACAAGAGAAGGCTTCTAGTGACAATGTCTTGGTCACTTCATCGCAAAAACACAACTAGCCCTGTGCTCTGCTCCTGAATGGTGGGGCAGGCTGTCTTCAGAATCACAGAACTCAAGAAAACAGCTAACATTTATCATGTGCTACTTTCCAGGGACAGAAGCAGTCCTTTTTTGTGTGGTGGGTAGAATAATGCCCCCCTAGAGACATCTATACCCCAATCCCTGTAGCCTATAAATATACTCTGCTACATGGCAATGAAGAAACTAAGGTTGCTAATAGCTGACCATCAGATGGGGAGAGTGTCCTAGATTATCCAGGTGGGCCCAATGTCATCACAGCTTCCTTGCAAGTGGCAGTGGCTGGCAAGTGAGTCAGAGAAGGAGCTGTGAGGACAGGAGCACAGGTTGGAGTGATGGGATGCAATGTGATGCGATTTGAGGACTTGGTCACTGCTGTTTTTGAGATGGAATAGGGCCACAGGCCAAAGCAATGCAGGCAGCCTCTAGGAGCTAGAAAAGCAAGGAAATAGATTCTCCCCTAGAGCCTCCTGGCCCTGCTGATACCTTGATCTTAGCCCAGTGAAACCCAGTTCAGACTTCTGACCTCCAGAAGTGTAAGATCAAAAAATTTGTGTTGTTTTTCAGCTACCACATGTATGGTAATTTTTTTTATAGCAGCCATAGGAATTCAGATGTTCTCATTCCACATTCTTGGCAGCCCTAACAGCTGGGTACTTACTATTGCTGTTTTGCAGATGAGGCGACTGAGGCGCAGAGAGGTTGGATCACTTGACCCTGTGGTGCAGCAGGTGGCCTGAGTCCACAGCCGCCTCTCTTTATCACACTATCCCCTGGAGGGGCTTTACTTCCTCCTCCCGCAAATAAGAAAATGAGGCCCAGAGAAGTGTCCTGACCTGTCCCAGGTCACAGGCAAGTTGGAAGAGACAAAGCTCAAACGATGTCCCAGGAAAATGGTGTAGACCAGTGCTTCACAAACCTAAAGTCTCATCAGAATGCAGGTTCCAACTTAGCAGGTTTGTCTGGGCTGGGCTCCAGGACCCTGTGTTTTTTAAACAGCTCATAAGTGAGGTCCAGGCCTCTGGGTCTGGAGCAGCAAGGCTGTAGGAGCAGCTCCTGTGCTCTGCTTTGGGGTCATCAGAAGAGGCTTGGGCTTCTAGTGGTATGAGGATGACAGGGCACCGGGAGGGAGAGAAGATGCTCGGAGAGGGAGAGACACAGGCACCGACACTACACAACAGTCCTGTGGGGAATGAAATTTAGGGATTCATGGAAAAAGGCCAGGCCTGACCAGAAGGATATAACTCTTTGTGCTACCCAAGAGAAAGCTGTCACTCAAAAGTGATGATTATTTTTGTCATTTAAAAAGTCATCAAAGGCCGGGCATGGTGGCTCACGCCTGTAATCCAAGCACTTTGGAGGCCAAGGTGGGCGGATCACCTGAGGTTGGGAGTTCAAGACCAGCCTGACCAACATGGTGAAACCCCGTCTTAAAAAAAAAAAAAAGAAAAAAGAAAAAAAAAGTTATCAAAAACACTCCTATGTAATTCCAACGCTTTGGGAGGCCGAGGCAGCAGGATCACTTGAACTCAGGAGTATAAGACCAGCTTGGGCAACATAGTGAGACCTTATCTCTATTAAGAATTTTTAAAATTAGCTGGGCATGCAGATGCATGCTTATAATCCCAACCACTCTAGAGACTGAGGCGGGAGGATCGTTTGAGCCTGTGGAGATGGAGGCTGCAGTGAGCTATGATCATGCCACTGCACCCAGCCTAAGCAACATAGTGAGACCCTAATTCAGAAAAAAAAAAGAAAAGGTTATCTAAAGCTTGAAGCTTGCAGGCCTGGGTCAGGAACGATGAATAGCACAGACAGGTGAAGGACATTTTGTCTGCCACAGAGCCTAAAATATGTATACGAGGTTGTGGGAGAAAACCCAACAGTCTTCATTTCCTGCCATGTGTTTTATGTGTCTTTTTTTTTTCCGAGAGAGAGAAAGAGATAGTGTGCTTATTCTTCAAGAAATGTCTCTAAAGTTTTGGCAGAATCAAAAGGCTAGTACCCCAGGCCCCTTCCCCTCCTCAGGCCCAACACTGCCCACTCAATAGGCAGCAAAAGCCCCAGGAGGGTTGCTGCTCTATAACTAGGCTCATGGACCCTGAGTCTTCATTTGAAAAGAATCCATGCACCCCTCTGTGTGTGAGGGGCATGCTGGAAGAGCCTCCCTAACCTGCTTCACTGTGGTTGAATAATTTCCAGTTGTCTGTGGCTACCGCAGCTGCCTGCAGGCTAGGAATGTTCTGGTTTCCTTTTGAAACAACTCCCAGTCATGCAAGCAAGAAATATCAGCTTTCCTTTCAGATATGTGACCTCAGAGAGGAAGCAAATGTTTGGCTGACTGGTTCCTAGGAGTACAGAGTGAAAACAATGAAAATAAATATTTATTTAAAATGGCTCAAAAATGAGAACGCTTTTAAAAACTCATCATACTTGACACTATTCTTTTAAATCCAACAGCAGTTTTTATAGGGAATATGTAGATTGATAAATATGTAGACAAATACTCTTTTTTCATTATTTCATTAGGTCAATATGGAAAATGCTCAATAGGTCTTTTGAGCATTTTAAAGGACTCCAAAGATGCTGGAGAAAATGCAACATTCATTCTTAATTTTTTAGATAGACAATAATGTAGACACATAGAGAAATATCCAGAAGGATATTCATCAAAATGTTAACAGTATTTGTCTCGGGATGACAGAATTTGGAGCAGTTTTTTTTTTCTTTTTTATACTTCTCTCTCTCTCTCTCCTTTTTTTTTTTGAGGTGGAGTCTCGCTCTGTCACCCAGGCTGGAGTGCAGTGGCATGATCTTGGTTCACTGCAATGTCTGCCTCCTGGGTTCAAGTAATTCTCCTGTCTCAGCCTCCCAAGTAGCTGGGATTAAAGGCACCCACCACCATGCCCAGCTAATTTTTATATTTTTAGTAGAGATGGGGTTTCACCCTGTTGGCCAGGCTGAACTCCTGACCTCAGGTGGTCTACTCACCTTGTCCTCCCAAAATACTGAGATTACAGGCATGAGCCACCACGTCTGGCCTATATTTCTTTAAAAAAAAAATATATATATATATATATTTATTATATATATATTTATAATATATATATATATATTTTTTTTCCTGTACTCCCAGCACTTTGGGAGGCCGAGGAAGGAGGATCGCTTAAGCCCAGGAATTGGAGGCCAGCCTGAGCAACTTGGTCAGAACCCTGTCTCTACAAAAAAAAAAAAAATACAAAAATTAGCCAGGTGTGGTGGCATGTGCCTGTAGTCCCAGCCACTCAGGAGGCTGAGGTTGGAAGGTCACTTGAACCTGGGAGGTTGAGGCTGCAGTGAGCTGTGATTATGGCACTTCACTCCAGCCTGGGTGATACAGTGAGACCCTGGGTTAAAAAAAAAAAAGTGTGTGTATTATATTATATATATATTTCAGTAGTTTTTAGGGTACAAGTGGTTTTTGGTTATATGGATGAATTATATAGGGGTGAATTCTGAGATTTAGTGTACCCCACACACGGCACAATTGACCTTCCATGCTCTTTAATATACAGTTTGCAAAATGGAGCGTTAAGATACTTCTTTTTTTATTTATTTATTTTTTTAGAGACGGGGTTTCACCACGTTGGCCAGGATGGTCTCGATCTCTTGACCTCGTGATCCGCCCGCCTCAGCCTCCCAAAGTGCTGGGATTACAGGTGTGAGCCACTGCGCCCGGCCTAAAGGTACTTCTAAAATAAGTTTTCTACTGACAGTTCCAGCTTAGGGGTTCACCTCTACAGGTAGTGGTAAATCTTCTGGAAAATAACAAAGTATGTTGATTAGATGCCTGGCTTAGTCAATAAACATGGAGGAGCCTATGAAGTCCAAGAAAGGTGTTTTGCTGGGTTCTGAAGAAAAGTCTCTCTTTGCTTCCAGTTAGGGCCCAGGTGCCCAGTGAAACAGTTCTGCATGACGAGCACTTAGGCAAGGAAGACTGGCCATAGCGGGAGCTTGAGGCGCTGGGGTTTTCAGTTATCAATCTCGAGTAGAGAAAAAACAAGCTTGAGAGTTATACGACCCTTGTTTGCTGTGTCGTCTCGTTCAGGCCTGACACTTCCTGCTATTCTTCTCCACTATGGTCTTGTGTCATCATCTGCAAAATCCGAATAAAAATACTTCCTCCCAGGAGTATTGTGAGGATTAAAGGAGACAATATGAATGGCACAAAGCAGGCCTCTAAAAATGTTCCTTCCACTAAGAGCCCAAAGCGAACAGGGGATTTTCAAGAATAATTTCTGTTTGACTCTGGGATATGTTATGTTACATTACCTTTCTGCCTTAAACTGGTCCACCAGTTGATCTATATTTTACTTGGTCTACCAGTAATATTAATTTTTATTTCTTTTGAACATACAACTGATGATGGGAGAGGCAGATCTAAAGTGCTCTTTGGGGCCATCTGTTGTGGTTACAATTCACAGGATGCATACATACATGCACATAAAGGAGAGACGGCTGTGCTTAGAAAATATGGTCATACATAAATGAGTTGATTATCTTGGTGATGGGAAACTAAGATTCAATGTCAGAAGAGACCATCTTTGGTGCCTACTAGTAGCTGTTGGGGGCCAGAAAAGTTAGATGGATTTTCCTTTCTTTCTTGCCCTCTCCCATGACACACACATACATACTCACACCTCATCTGTTGCCAGCAAGCAGGGAAAGAACTCCCAGGGTGATGCTGATATGAATACTCCTTCCTTGCCCCCTACTCACCCTGCTCAAGACACATAACTAAGGTCAGCTCTGGGGAGCCAGGAACCAGCCCTGTCCCTTCACTGTCCTCAAGCTCCTGGGATCCTCAGGGCAGAGGTGTACAATGGTTTTCCATTGTGGTGGAGGGACTGGCACATTGGTCTGTTTCCTGCCTGAGCACCAACTAGAGGGAATGAAGCTTACGTGGCAGGGCCCGCACACTTTCCTCAGCCCTTCTAAGGCCCTACAACTAGGTTTTTAAGGTTGTATGATTTCTGTAAAATCTGTAGGAGATATTTGAACCACCATCAGTTAAGACCCTGTTCTTGTCCACCCATTTCTGATTTCCCTCCATCATCTTCCTCATTTGTAAACGGCATTGTGTGTCCATGCATTTCTGGGAAGTTACACGGGAGATTCATTTAGTTTGGGTTTAGTGGGATGTGTCTGTGTGTGTTGCAGCCTGTTCCAGGTAGAGTTAAGCTGTTGCTGAGAATACTCCTATTGCCCAATGTGCTGACTCAGTGGGAGCTGTGACAGGAAGGTACAGGAGACAGAGGCCATGTCATGACATGACAATGTCCTTAAGTAAAAGGAGAGTGGAGGATAAACAAAGTTTGACATGTTTGGAGCTGGAAGATAGTCTATGGAACATTATTGCAATTATCAGTAAGTAGAAAATTCAGTTGTCGAAGATTAGTCAAAATACAAGTTCTTTCCTGTCAGGAATATACTGGAAAATGCAGCATAGATGATTTTAACATACTATATGTGTTTTTCTTTCCTGGACTGATGAGAATCACATGCCGCAACATCTATCTCTGAGTTTGTAGGCAAATCTGAAGCAGTACTACAAAAGCAAAGTGTCTATAGCAGTTTATGAATGAAAAAAGCAAAAGCTCGATAGAGGTGCTTAAAATGTAGTACAGTAATCTTAAAAATGTACATGACTTTACCAATAATCAGTTGCAAAATCAGAGAGCTTTTCTGCACAACTGATTGGAGAACATAGATTTCAATCAACTCTGCTAGAGGAAAGAGTAGGAGTTATTTTTTCTATTTATTTCTATGGAAAATATGACAAAATTGTCATATGGAGAAGTGATCAAAGATTGTGCAGCCAAAACAATATAGAAGAAAATATTATAGAGATGCGTCAGGTAGTAAATTAATAAAACATTTTGTCATCTGAGGGGCTTTGTAGGTTTCTGGTACTTAGCAGCTTTTTAAAAATTATAATTTATTTCAATCTATTTTTTCATTCTAAATAAACATTCACTTTCATAACTACTTTTGAATATCTTCTTTTGCATTATTTTTCTCAGAGAGGGTCCCCCAAATAGTTTAGGCCTTAGGATCTGTCGTAAGTGCTAATGTGTTTTTGAAAGCATTTCCCAAGCTTACCAATGATTGCCAGGGATGAAGCACAGAGATGGAGACCAAAAATGGTGTTGCTGATGCCCAGCATGACCCTACTAAGCTACCTGGACACAGCATGGGCCCTGCATCTCTCTGGGAGAGGTTGAGGGATTGAGAACATGCACGCTCCCTCTCCATCCAACATGGCTAATGGTCAGCCGGAAGGACCGTGCTTGAGTTGCCATCATATCTCTTCCTCTTCCTCCTTCTTCTTTTGTTGTTAAATTGCATTTGTATTTTTACAACATAATGCATGCCATAGCTTCAAAGTCAAGTAGCACTCTAACATGCATAAGGAGAAACAGCAGCCTCCTGCTCCTCCGCCTCATCGACAGGTCTTTCCCCTACAGGAAACTGCTGATTTTCTCCCCAGTTATTTATCTCTGCACAATAACTGAATATGCTACACTGGAATTTATTAGTTTTTCAATCATAAACATTTTTATCTTTTGACTTTTTACTGTGGACTAAGAGGCTTTAGTTTTCTTCTACCCTTCCTGCTTCTATTCTCTACATCCCAATATGGGCATTTCTCAAATTAAAGTTAAATCAATATTAGATGTTGGGATGGGCATGGTGGCTCACGCCTGTAATACCAGTACTTTGGGAGGCCAGTGTGGGAGGATTACTTGAGCCCAGGAGTTTGAGACCAGCCTGAACCACATAGGGAGACTACATCTCTATGAAAAATAAAAACTTAGCTGGGTTTGGTGGCATGTACCTCTGTGGTCTCAGATACTCAGGAGGCAAAGGAGGGAAGATTCCTTGAGTCTGGAAGTTCAAGGTTACAGTGAGCCATGATCATGCCACTCTAGCCTGGGTAACAGAGCAAGACCTTGTCTCAAAAAAAAAAAGATGTTTACATTATTATAAACATGTACACATATTTGCACTTTTAAAAAAGTTTATTTACAGTGACCCCTCTGCTGTCCTGCTCCAATCTGGACTGATTACTCGCTGGGTCTGCTGCCCAGCTGTGGTTCTAGACTTCCCTTGCTCTCTGCCCTGTGAATTCCCTTTGACCATCCTTGATGATGGAGCTCCTGTTTCTGGAACCCATGTCTTCCTCTTTCATGGTTTAATCCCTTACTTTGGTGGAGCACATCCCTCAGGAACTTCCTAAGAAAGAGGTGGTGAAGGGAAATTGTAAAGCCTTTGCATGATTTTATTTTACCCTCACATTTCATTCATAGTTTAGTAAGGCATAGAATTATAGGTTGGAAAAAATTTTCCTTACAGTTTTAATGACATTTTTCCATTATCTTCTAGCTTTGGACTTGTTGCGAAATCCAGTGCCATTCTTTCTCAATCCTCTCTGTAAACCTCGGGTGCTTTTCGTTACTGATGGTGTCCCGAAGTTTCAGTGACATGTCTTGCTGGGCCTTGTCTCTTTCAGTTTCCTGGGTACTCAGTAGGCCATTTGGATCTGGTGACTGATCCTTCAGTTTCAGAACATGTGCTTCTACGATTTCCTTGGCAAACTCCTCCTCTGTATTTTCTTTCTGGAATATATAGTATTCAACAAGTATTTTGTGGAGCCCTACTTTATGCCAAGAACAACGCTGGACACCTGGAACATGTCACTGAACAGAGTAGAGGCCTTAGAAATAACACCACACATCCACAATCATCTGATCTTTGACAAACCTGACAAAAACAAGTAATGGGGAAAGGATTCCCTATTTAATAAATGGTGTTGGGAACCAAAAGCAATGGCAACAAAAGTCAAAATTGACAAATGGGATCTAAAGAGCTTCTGTCACAGCAAAAGAAGCTATCATCAGAGTGAACAGGCAACCTACAGAATGGGAGGAAATTTTGCAATCTATCCATCTGACAAAGGGCTAATATCCAGAATCTGCAAAGAACTTAAACAAATTTGCAAGAAAAAAAAAACAACCCTATCAAAAAGTGGGTGCAGGATATGAACAGACCCGAATGCCCATCAATGATAGACTGGATAAAGAAAATGTGGCACATATACACCATGGAATACTATGCAGCTATAAAAAAGGGATGAGTTCAGGTCCTTTGCAGAAACATGGATGAAGCTGGAAACCATCATTCTCAGCAAACTAACACAGGAACAGAAAACCAAACATCACATGTTTTCACTCATAAGTGGGAGTTGAACAATGAGAACACATGGATACGGAGGGGAACATCACACACTGGGGCCTGTTGTGGGGTGGGGGGATTGGGGAGGGATAGCATTAGGAGAAATACCTAATGTTGATGGGTGCAGCAAACCACCATGGCACATGTATACCTATGTAACAAACCTGCACATTCTGCACATGTATCCCAGAATTGAAAGTATATATATATATATATATATATATATAAAAACTTTCAGTATATATATGTGTGTGTGTGTGGGGGTGGTGGTGTGTGTGTGTAGGATATATATATAAACTTTCAGTATATATATATGTGTGTGTTTGTGTATATATATGTGTATATGTATATATACACACATGTATGTATATATGTATATATGTATATGTGTGTACGTATACGTATATGTATATGTATATATATGTATATGTGTGTATATATACATATATACACATATATATGTATATATATGTGTATATGTGTATATATGTGTATATATGTGTATATGTGTATATATGTGTATATGTGTATAATATGGATATATATACACACACATACATATACTGAAAGTTTATATATATGTGTATATATATATACACACACACATATATATACTGAAAGTTTATATATATATATCCTAAAAGTATATATATATAAACATCCCCTGTGCTTGACTTATTCATCATGTGTTTTTATGACTTGGTAGCTCATTTCTTTTTATTGCTAATTAATATTCCATTAATGACATATGATGTAGAGTGTCTTTTCACATACTTATTTGTCATCTGCATATCTTCTTTGGTGAAGTGTCGGTTCAGACCTTTTGTCTATTTTTAAACTGGATTGTTTTCTCACTGTTGAGTTTTAAGAGTTTTAAGCGTTCTTTGTATGTTTTGGATACAAGTCCTTTATCAGATAAGCTTTTACAAACATTTTCTCCCAACCTGGTCCTTGTGCTTTCATTCTCTTAACAGCATCTTTCTTATAGTAAACGTTTTTAATTTTAGTGAAGTCCAATTTATCAATTTGGATTATTCCTTTAAAAGGTTATGTCAATCTTAAGGTCACCTGGATATTCTCCTATGTTATCTTCTAGTTTTATAGTTTTGAATTTTGTGTTTAGGTCCACGATCCATCTTGAGTTAATTTTTTGAAAAGTATAAAGTCTGTGCCTTGGTTCAGTGTTTTACACTTGGATATTGAGTTTTTTCAGCATCATTTGATGAAAAGACCTTTTTGTCTTTTGGTTCTACTTTCTGAAAGATTTTCTTATCAGCAACAGAAATCTTTTTAAATTATCTGTTTTGAGTCAGATCAATTATAACAACAACCACAACAACACAAAACAAACCCCAAACCAAAAAAATACTGTCTTAACCATGGGTGGACCAGACATATGCCGTCAGCACCATCCTGTAACCTCCCAGTGTCAGATTGTGTTTCTGTCTACACCTTGTGGTCATCGGATGGCCTCAACCCTACTTCCTACTTTGTGGTTGGTCATATTTGAAGGTGTTTTTAAGAAATGAAAATTCCAAGCTGTGGAAAAAATAGTTGACTTAAATTCAGCCCAGAAATAGGGACTGACTTCTTGACAGAGAATTACTAAATGGCACAGAAAAGGGGGTTCACAAACTCAGGACGAGTTTAGTGGTTCCAAGCATTAGCAGCCTGGGTTCAAATTCCAGCTCTGCCACTGACTGGCCATGAGACCATGGATAAGACATGTAAACCTTTCATACTTCAGCTTCCTCATCTCTAACATCCAGGTAATAATAGAAACTGCTTCCTGACAGGCACGGTGGCTCACTCCTGTAATCCCAGGATTTTGGGAGGCCAAGGAGGGTGGATCATGAGGTCAGGAGTTCAAGATCAGCCTGGCCAGCTTAGTGAAACCCTGTTTCTACTAAAAATACAAAAATTAACCGGGCATGGTGGTGCACCTGCAGTCCCAGTTACTCGGGAGACTGAGGCAGGAGAATGGCTTGAACTTGGGAGGTGGAGGTTGCAGTGAGCCAAGATCGCACCACTGCACACCAGCCTGGGTGGTAGAGTGAAATTTCATCTCAAAAAAAAAAAACAAAAAAAAAAACCTGCTTCCTTGTTTGAAGATTAAATGACTTATTTTATACAAAAGGAATAGAGCAATGCCTAGCACACAGGAAGAACTGTAAATGTGTTTTCTGTTTTCATTACTGCCTGCCTAAGCATGTGAGTTACCAAAAACTCAAAATTAAAACTTCAGTCTCCTTATGCAACTTATCATCACTCACTCGAAGACAAGCGGGGGCTGCCATCTCAGGAGCAGCTGAGTTATTCTAGGTCTTCCAGCCCTCACCAGCTCTCACATTTCAATGCTAATTTAGAAAGAAGAGGTACCTGCATCAATGATAAGTCGAAAGGCTTATGCTGGCTTAGCAAACCATTCCATTTTAATGATTTTCTGGAAGAATCAAGACTCCAATTATACTAGTCCAAGGGACTAGGGATAGTTAGAAAATAACTATTGCATTTTACTGTCCTCAGTACTGGGCCCAGAGCACTAAATCTATGTACCAGGGCAACCTCAGGTTCTTTTGGGATAACCTGACTCCACCTGCTTGGCTCTGTTCTATCAATTCAAAACCCACACCACCTCTGGTCCCAGCTCCCAACCTTTAAAAGCATGATGTCACCCATATCCCTGACAATCTCCCCAGGAAAAGACTTTAGTTTTCACAGTCAGAATTTTAACTTCTATTGAATTCAGAGACTGACAAGCTCCCAAGGATATGGTGTCCAGTCCAGAGTTTTAAGTTGTAAGGTAATAATATTCCTCTTTAGAATGCCATTTAGCAAGTAGAAAAGGTACATTTATTGAGTGATAAATTCTGGAAAAAAATAATTTGTGTTTTTAGAAATTCTGAGTTTTTTTTTTAAGTCAGAGTCTCGCTCTGTTGCCCAGGCTGGAGTGCAGTGGCACAATCTTGGCTCACTGCAACCTCCACCTCCCGGGTTCAAGCAATTCTCCTGCCTCAGCCTCCTGAGTTGCTGGGACTACAGGTGTGTGCCACCACATCTGGCTTTTTTTTTTTTTTTTTTTTTTTTTTTTTTTAGTAGAGACGGGGTTTCACTGTGTTAGCCAGAATGGTCTCGATCTCCTGATCTCGTGATCCATCTACCTCAGCCTCCCAGAGAGCTGAGATTACAGGCATGAGCCTGGCTGAGATTTTTTGTTGTAAAGTTTTCTTAAAAGCTTCTCCTTACCTCTGCTTCTAATACATCTCTTTTATATTCTGGATTTGAAGTATGATTAAAAGGTCTAGGCTTGACTGCCAAAAGAAATACAGAGTCAAGTTAGGGTATACGAAACGAGTCCCTCAGAAATTATGGCTAGCTCTCAGCTCCTGACAGTGAGGTCTCAAAAAAGGGGGAAGTGAGTTAGTTCTTCCAAAAAGCACAGAGGAGGAGGTTGAAAAGGTTAGAATGATCAAGTCTCTTGGAAGCTTCGTGTGGGAATTCCATCACTTTTATCTTCAGGACCCAAGGCAATGATAGCAATGATGATGAAGATGATGATGATGGTGATAATGATGATGATGATGGTGCCCAGTACTTACAAAAAGTCTTTCATCTGTAGACTCAACATAACCACTAATTAATTCCAAAGGCAAGGTAGGCAAATATTATCTTCAATTTACAGGCCAGGAATCTAACAAGAAAGAAATGAAGCCCTTTACCCACGGTAATTTCAGAGTGAATATCATGAATGAAGAGTTTCTGCCTCTTCACTGACCACTGGTCACCTACAGGTAGCTACAGAAGGGCTTTCTTTTATTCCTTCAGAAGTTGTTTTGAGCCAGTATTTGTGGATGACATTGTGGGACTACAAAAAATGACAATAAAAAGAAGCACTTGATTAAATGTCAAAATGGAAGGTAAAGGGAAAAATAATTTGGGATGAAAGAGAGAGCTGTGGGTCTGAGAAGGCTTCAAGCAGAGGGAACTTGAAGAGGGATTCAAAATTTGAATTCAGGGAGAGGAACTATTATGAGAGGCTCTGAGCATCCTTGTACTCAGGCCCCGAATGTTCTTGCTGGTTTTACCAAGAATGCAAGGGCTTTACTGCTTTTCACTTCCCTTTCTTTTCTTTTTTATTTTTTTAGAGAAGATGGAATTGAACACTTGGGCCCTTTCTCAGGTCGTTTGTTGCAAATAACCTTGAGGGACGAGATGATATCTCCCCACAACAAAGAGCAGGTTTCCTTACCACCTGCTATGAAAGAGGTGGATTCCCCAAGCCTAGGTTCTTCTCTTATAATACAACCCACTGCATGACAGTATTCATCTGAGCCCTATGTTGCCCTCTGGGACTTGGAAGCAAGGAAAACAGCTCAAACATAATGCTTATGTTGCTTGGTGGCTGTAAGTAATAAAGCCCCTTGTCTCTGACCCAGGAGTCTCATGTCATCTGAACATCCATAATACAGTAACAGGATAACTAATTAGCTTACAAGTAGGATGAAATCAAATCCCACAGCTGGAAGAAACAGGCTGAATAATGTTAGGTGCACCTGTGGCACTTATATCCTTGCTGTTATGACACTGAGCACCCTTTACTGTAATTGCTTATTTAATTCCTTTATTCCCCACCAGGCTGGAAGCTATGGGAAGAAAGGCTTACTGCATTTCCTCTGCCTGGAAAAGTGCTTGGCATATAGTAGGTTTTTCTCAAATATTTACAGAAGGAGTGAATAAATGGATATAGTCTGTTTAAGAGTACAGAGTAAACTAGTTCCCCAGGAGGAAAGGGTTTTAAAAGGTAGGCAGAGAACCGCCTTCATGTGTCCTTGAACATTCGGCCCTCTCCTCTGGGGCAGAGCAAGCTCCTTGCTACGCTGAACCCTCCCTTCACAGAGTTCACTGAGTGCAGGGAGGAGACAGAGTAAAATGATGCCTCTATCATGGAATGATTTGGTGGGGGGTGCTGCAGCATCTTTACCTCACTATGATGTGATGGAGTTTCCCTGCCCCAACATGTTTATTTGAGTGCATGGTCCTGATGTGGATGTTCGTTCAATTTCCACATCTCACAGGCATTGGTGGAAAGGAAATCAAGGCCATGCCTTCGGATGTCACCCTTGGTTTCCTGAGATCCACAGGTGTGGATGAGAAACATCTGGCCAGGAAACCAGCCTTCCAGAATGCCCAGAGTGAAGACACTCAAGCAGAAAAGAGGACGGCTCCTCAGCGTTACTCTGGCCAGTGATAAATTCTCAGGGTTTGTGGAGCAATTAATTACTTCATGCACCTGCTGGGCCAAGGCTCTTCAGAATGAGGGCGGTCACATCTCCAAATTCTTAACCCTTTTGGAATCCAGGCGCTCACCACAACTGATGGGGATAACACATCTTCCTCTGAAGGAAGGAACCAATTGTTCTTGGGGGAGAAGAGAACCGTGGGACTGATTTGACTTTTCTCCTAGAGAGCAGGTTCTCCATTTGCCTTTTGGAAAAGAGTGGTGGACACAGGCCAAAGATATCATGTCCTCTCCTCTCACATTTCTTTCTTCCTTCCCTTCGTCCTTCTAAGACACAAACGGAAACAGTATATTAGCTATGACCATGAATATCGTATTTACTGGTGATTTTTACTTACAAGACTGTTCCAAGAAGATGGAATATCTTTTATTCTTTTCAAAGCTCTTCATGGGGGTTGACCTAAAGGAAGAAGCTGAGGCACAAAGTACAATTTTAGAGTTATCTTGAGCCACAGTGAGGACAGCTGCCTGGGAAATACTTCCAAGTTGTCTCATGAAGTGCTTCCTTATAAGTTTGTTACAAGCAGGGTCTTCTTTTATTGGTTTGTTTTTGAGACAGGGTCTCACTCCATCACCCAGGCTGGAGTGCAGTGGCATGATCATGGCTCACTGCAGCTTTCGCCTGCTGGCCTCAAGCAATCTTCCCAACTCGGCCTCCTAAGTAGCTGGGATTACAGGTGCATGCCACCATGCCTGGCTAATTTTTAATTTTTTCATAGAGACAAGGTCTCCCTGTATTTCCCATGCTGGTCTCAAACTTCCAGTCTCAAGTGATCCTCCTGCCTCAGCCTCCCAAAGCACTGGGATTAGGGGTATGAGCCCTGACACCTGACCACAAGCAGGTTTCTAAAGGTAAAAGGGAACAAGGAATAGACTCATACAAAGTTGTTTGACAGGAATTCTCACTGGCTTAAAAAAGTAATATTGATTCATGATTGGCTCTACCTTGTTGAACTATAGGGTAAGAGTTATGGTGTCTAGCATATGGCATTGTTAGGTTAATGTATGGCTACTTGGTGTCAGTCAGTCTTGAGCCCACATAGCAAGTGGCTTCAAGAGGTGATTGCTTAGCTCCAGGGGGTAGTGAGACATAATTGCTATCACATTTCAGTACCTCTCTGGCCTAATAATTCAAAATGGCTCACATTCTTCAGATAACGTCTCTTTTCTTTCTCAACTGGGATTTTGTTTGTTTGTTTTTTTGTTTTTAACTCAACAAACGTTTATTGAGCCAGTCCAAGGCCAGTCTGAGCCAGTCCAGGGAGTGAGACTAGCAGAGTCGGTGGGTTAAGAACACAGGCTTCTAGTTCAACAGACCTTGACTCAGTCCCATCCTATCTTATCAGCAGTGAGACCTTTGTATCTCCATGGGAGGATACTGGGTGGAGGCCGCTGTACTTCCCCGCCTGCCTCTAGCCTCAGCAGCAGCCAGAGAGCCCATTCTCTGGAAATGCTGCCCACCACACTTGTTCCTGATGCTGGGATCCCTTTACAGGAAGCATAACCCTTTATTATAGTTCAAATTAAACAAATACTCAAATGCCCTGGTGGAAGCAGTTACCACCCACAAGTTAAAACTTGCCAGAAGACAATCTCTGCAGCCAGAAAGAACGTGCAGACATTTAGTAGGGGGTGGGAGCTGAACTCCACAGGGAGGAGACACAAGGTTGGAAAAGAGGAATTGAGAGCCTCAGAGTCAAAACTCATTATTTCATGCTTTATCTTTCAATCTGATCTCCCTTCCCTTTCTTATTTTTGAGAGAAAGTTTCAATTCCTGATACAGCTGAGTTCAACGGGAATTATGGGTAATTTGTCTCCGTACTTAACCTGTGCTTTAAGTGTAAAACTTAGGTCATTCATTTAAGGGCTGGCAATAATTTGCTAACTATAAGAAAATCATGTGACTTTCTTAGTGAAATGATATCAGAAGATTTCCAGGAGCCAAAGAGCACCGTAACCAGGTGTAGCTGGAGTCAGGCTATTTTGTGTCAGCCAGTGCCAAAGTCCTTTTAACTCCAGGTGGTGGCTGCTCTTTCTAAGGACTGTTGAACTTGGAGCAAGGCAGGCTTTAGGGTTTCAGGAATGCTGGTGAGCCATGTCTTGTGTGTTTAACCCTAAACTTCCCAGGAGTTGAAGATTGCACTACTTTTCATCCATCATCCACTTGTTGGGCACTCACTTGTTGATACTGGACACTGTGTTAGACTCCGGAAAGAAAGATTTTTTTTTTAAAGGAAAAAAATGCTGTTTTTTCCCTGGAAACATGTGCTTGACACAGAGGCCTTTTGTATTTCTGTTCTGGTCAAACAGCAACTCTCTCCTGAGGCCACAAATGCTGAAGCTTAGATCTTCTATTTGATAGCACAACAGGGTGACTATAGTCAATAATAATTTAATTGTACATTTAAAAATAAATA
The DNA here is from genome assembly GCF_030222135.1 of Aotus nancymaae. NCBI lineage: Eukaryota > Metazoa > Chordata > Mammalia > Primates > Aotidae > Aotus > Aotus nancymaae. The sequence goes on from NW_026988420.1 coordinate 13,154,147, forward strand.
AAAGAGTATAGTTGGGAGGTTTGTAACACAAAGGATAAATGCTTGAGGGGATGGACACCCTATTTTCCATGATATGATTATTATGCATTGCATGCCTGTACCCAAATATCTTATGTACCCCAAAATATATACACCTACTACATACCCACAAAAATTAAAAATTAGGAATTTAAGGAATTTTCTACAACAAAGGAGTGATAAATTAGCCTAAAAAGAGCTTGTTTAAAAAAAACAAAAAACTTTTTTTTGCAGTCCAATAACATTTTGCCAATACTGCCCTCTGCAGAGCAAAACTAGAATCGCAACTCTGGGCAGTTAAGCAAACTTGCCAACATTGGTTAATTTGAAGAGAAGTGGAAGATTCAGTGGTCTTCAGACTTTTTCTCACGAAAATAATTGTGAATAATCATATACCTCCTTGCATGTTTTTTAGCTGACATCTAAATTTGCCTCATTAGGTTCATAGTTGCAAAGGATGTTCTTTCCCACAAATTTTCTGTGCTTTAAATAGTTGCAGATTTGAGTGTATCCAGTTTAGTTTATGAAAAGCATCGTCTGTATCACCTGGTGGGCAAAGTCAGCCCTCATTGTCAAACCAATCAACCAACTTTGAATTACTTTCTGACAGAAAAGCAGTTTACTTGACTGCACTAACCACGCTGCTGATAAAGACATAACAGAGACTGAATAACTAGTACAGATTACGAGATTTAATGGACTCACAGTTCTACCTAGCTGGGGAGGTCTCATAATCATGGCAGTAGGTGAAGGAAGAGAAATGGGATGTCTTACACAGCGGCAGGGAAGAGAGAATGAGAGCCAAATGAAAGGAGAAATCTGCTATAAAACTATCATATCTTGTGAGACTTATTCATCACCATGAGAATACTATGTGGGAACCAGCCCCCATGATTCAATTATCTCTCACTGGCACCCTCCCACAATACATGGGAATTATGGGAGCTACAGTTCAAGATGAGATTTGGGTGGAGACATGCCAAACCATATCATCGACCAACTTAAATTCAACAGAACTGTACTTTGGAGGACATTATTGCACTACTGAGTTCTAACACTGAGGCAGGTGACTAGACAGAGCTGGTGCAGGCGACCTAGGCATTACCCCTTTAGCAGTGCCTTCCGAGAAAGCAAAAGGAGCTTTACTTTCATGGGACTCTCCTGTCTTTGCTCTGAATTTTGTTATTGTTCAATTGTTTGGTGCAAATTCTTATACACCAGGATAGTGTATTATAATAAGTTTCAGGATGGTAAAAGGTGTATGTCTTCGTTTGTAAACAGAGAGAAGGGAGATTGTGAAAGGTACAAGTTAACAGGCAGGGGAGGCCGGGTGCCATGGCTCACGCCTGTAATCCCAACACTTTGGGAGGCTGAGGTGGGTGGATCGCCTGAGGTTACGAGTTTGAGACCAGCCTGACCAACATAGTGAAAACCCATCACTACTAAAAATATAAAAAATTAGCTGAGCATGGTGGCCCATGCCTGTAATCACAGCTACTTGGGAGGCTGAGGCAGGAGAATCGTTTGAACCCCGGAGACAGAGGTTGTAGTAAGCCGAGATCGTGCCATTGCACTCCAGCCTGGGCAACAAGAGCAAGACTCCGTCTCAAAAAAAAAAAAAAAAAAAAAAAAGGGGGCAAGGGAGCAGCCCACTGAGGTACCCTAGGAACTTTCCTGACAATCAGTTTTAAGGAGGACATGCAGAGATTGAGGATGTGAAACACACATCCTATCTAAGGGGTGACATCCTAAAGTTTGTGGACAGCTGGCCTAATTCACTGGAAGAGGAATACAACTCCTCTGGGCCAGGCTCTGGCCACAGACCAGGGTACAAGAGGTCATTCATGTTCAGGTAGTTCTTATCTTTCCACTTTTGCTTTGTTTTTCACAGATTTCCTTCGGGGTCACGTAGAAGGCATGACTGTAACATGCCTGTGTCATGGTTTTTAAAGGGTAGTCCTCCTGGAAAATAACTCTTCCTTCTCTAGGTCTGGAAGATGACTTTTGGTCCCCAGGAGCTGTCTAGCAAAAGCTGAATGCCAGTTTACAGCAGCTCTCTGTTCATACAGATCTGGAGGTTTCCTCTCTGGTGGGTGGTTGGACAAAGTGTCTAGGGTGTTCGAAGATAGTTACACCATAGGGCCTGGGCAAGAGGGAGATGCTAAGATGATTCACTGTCTGCTGAGGAGCACCTTGAAAGTCAGACCAGGATATTTCAGGTCCTGCACCACCTGACCACAGACTGTTGATAGAACCTGCTTCCCCCTTTGCACCATATCTCACTTGCCTGGACCTTTACCTTTGTCAAAATGGGAATCTTTTTAAAGCTATAATACTATTTCCCAATTACTCCTTCTTTACTCCTCTAACATTCTGTACTTTTTTTTGAAATCAAGTCCACCTCTGTTGCCCAGGCTTGAGTGCAGTGGCACGATCTTGGCTCATTGCAACCTCTGCCTCCTAGGTTCAAGTGATTCTCCTGCCACAGCCTCCCAAGTAGCTGGCATTACAGGCATATTCCACCACCCCTGGCCAATTTTTTTTGTATTTTTAGTAAAGACGGGGTTTCACCATGTTGGCCAAGCTTGTCTTGTTCTCCTGTCCTCAAGCAATCCACCCACCTCAGTCTCCCAAAGTGCTGGGATTACAGGTGAGAGCCATTGCACCTAGCCAACATTCTGTACTTTTTAAGGGCATGTCTTGGGTTTTGTCTCATGTTATAATTTTTTAACTATAGGTCTCATGGCCCTTTGAAAAGAGAGAGGCAATTCCATCTTCATACTTCTCAGCTGTCTAGCTTAGTCTCTGGTATGGGGCAGGTACTCAGAATTGCTATTTTGTTTCCTCGAATCAAAGCAGGCACCTCTTCTCATCACACGTCTAAAGAACAAAAGGTCTCACGCCTATAATTCCAGCACTTTGGGAGGCCGAGGCGGGTGGATTGGGTGGATCACGAGGTCAAGATATCGAGACCATCCTGGTCAACAAGGTGAAATCCCGTCTCTACTAAAAATGCAAAAATTAGCTGGGCATGGTGGCACGTGCCTGTAGTCCCAGCTACTCAGGAGGCTGAGGCAGGAGAATTGCCTGAACCCAGGAGGCAGAGGTTGCGGTGAGCCGAGATCGCGCCATTGCACTCCAGCCTGGGTAACAAGAGCGAAACTCCGTCTCAAAAAAAAAAAAAAAAAAGCAACAAGAGATTGGTTGGGTTCTAAAACATGATAGCTTCTTCTGGAGCTCCAGCAAAAGGCATCCGTGAGGGAGAGGGAATTGTGATTGTGATGAGGGAATTTGTCACAGATGATGACCAAGTGTGGAAAAACTCAAACTGTTTGTCCTCTGCTCTCATACCACAAGAATCAACACAGAAGACTTCTGTGACCACATTTGTGGCAATGTCTCCCCACCAACAAGCAAGCAATCACTCAGTCCTGGAGGGGACACCAGCTGAGTATCCTCTGGTCCAGTTTGATTCCAACCCATCTACCTGGAGTTAATGTCAGATCCCACAGACTGAGGGGTTGGTTCCCAAGATTGCCCCCACCCCTAACTTCTGATGCCAATCACAAGCTCCAGGTTATTTTGCCAATGTTTCTGACCTACTGGCTACAAACTGGAGTTCTCACAACCCTCTCCCTGGGTTCAGTCAATTTGCTAGAGCGGCTCAGAGAGACACATTTACCTGTTTATGATGAAGAACATTACAAAGGTACTGATAAAGAGATGCATAGGGCAAGGTATGGGGGAAGAGGTGTGAAGCTTCCATGACCTCCCCAGGAACACCACCCTTCAGGAACCCCCTTGACTTTAGCTATCCGGAAGCTCTCACAACACTGTCCTTTTGAGTTTTCACAGAGGCTTTATTATGTGGACATGACTGATAAAACCACTGTCTATTGGTGATCAACGTAAGCCTCAGCCCCTCTCCCCTCCCTGGAGGTGGGAGTTGGGGCTGAAAGTCCCCAGTCTCTAGTCCTGCCTTGGTCTTTCTGGTGACCAGCCCCCACCCTGAAGCTATCTAGGGGCTGCTGACCATCAGTCAACTCGCTGGCACACAGAAAGACATATATCACTGAAGATTCCAAGAATTTTTGGAGTTGTATGTCAGGAAATGGGTAGAAAGACCAAATATACATTTTACAATATCACAATGGCATACCTTTGGATAGCATTTTAAAGGTGCTGTCTGGTGCTTCAAGGTCAGTAGACCTGAGTTCAGTGACGACCTTGTTGTACTGGGCATCTGAGAGAAAACAGGAAGCCCAGCCTGAGTTTATGCATTTTTCCCCTTTCATAGGAGAGACTGTGCTCAAGATCCAGATTCCTTTGTTGATTCCTGTAGCTTTAAAAACATGACAAGTGCCCACAGGTCTTTGGGATTCTTTCCAAACTTCATCAAAGACACAGACACATACTAAAATAACCAGAAATTAAACTTTATCCTAACTCCCAAAGTATACAACTCCCAACTAAATGTGTAGCTTAGATTTAAATAATGGGTTATGTACCATCACTTAATGGGGACAGGATAAACGAGAAGTATTTTGGTGCAAAAGGAATTGCGGTTCTTTCCATTACTTTTAATGGAAAATACTGCAATTACTTTTTCATCAACCTAGTAGGACAAGGGATGAAAAACTCTACCTAAAGCATATCTAAATTGGCAGGGAGCAAGTTCATTTGGATAGTCATAAATCTGCAAATAAATGGGAGGGTAGTTGGGAGGATTCTGCAGTGTAATGGTTTTCTAAAGCAAACCGACTGAGCTGGACCAAAGAATTGAGAAAACAGAGACTGTGTAAATTGTTTTATTACTCAATGCCTCTGGAAAAGTGTGGTTTCATTCTGTACTATAAAGATGAAAGTCTTAGCTATGAGGTGGGAAGGCAAATTCTTGAATGGAAATGTGCTCTAAGGTGGATGGCACAACATGATGGTTTCTTGCCTGGAAACTTCTTGTCTCTAGTTCTGCTGTTAACAGGCTGAGTGGTTTTGGCTGAAGATCTGTTCCTTTTTTTCTTTTTTTCTAGAGAGAGGGTCTTGCTCTGTTGCCCAGGCTGGAGTACAGTGGTGCAGTCTCAGTTCACTGCAGCCTTTACCTCCTTGGCTGAAGCAACTCTCCCAACTCGGCTTCCTGAAAACTGGAACTATAAGCGCTCACCACCACACAGGATAAATTTTTATTTTATTGGTCGGGCATAGTGGCTAACGCCTGTAATCCAAGCACTTTGGAGGCCAAGGTGAGCAGATCACCTGAGGTCGGGAGTTCAAGACCAGCCTGACCAACATGGTGAAACCTCGTCTTTAAAAAAAAAAAAAAAGTTAAAAATAAAAAAGAAAGAAATTTTTTTAAAAAAATTTATTTTTATTTTTTCTGAGACCAAGTCTCTGCTTTGTCGTGTAGGCTGGAGTGCAGTGGCATGATCTTGGCTCACTGCAACCTCCGTCTCCTGGGTTCAAGCAATTCTTGTGCTTCAGTCTTCCAAGTAGCTGGGATTACATGTGTGTGCCACCACACCCGGCTAATTTTTATAATTTTTAGTAGGGATGGGGTTTCACCCTGATGGCCAGGCTGGTCTCAAACTCCTGGCCTTAAATGATCTGCCCATCTTGGACTCCCAAAGTGCTGGGATTATAGGCATGAGCTACTATGCCTGGCCAATCTGTTCATTTTGAAACTTAAAGATTGAACATGGGCGAATGAGTCCAGATAGGAACACTTTGGATTGCTAATTCATTTTATGAAATAGTTGCTCATTCTTTAGATGCTAAAGTTTAGAGAATTCCTCCATTGCCTCTCACCCAACCTGCCCTTTTCCACTGAGCACCTACTCTGGGCTCTGCACACCTGGCACTTGAAAAACCTCTGGGTATTTGGCAGCCAGCATGTTCTCATGGAGACCAGTTCTACTCTGAGAGAGCTTTCCAATCTGGCTGTAAATTGGGGTTAGCAAGGGCAGCCTCCATCCTGCTAAGAAACAAAGCCAGCCTTTCACAGAACCAAGAAGCTGGCTCTTTACCACATGTCTTTTTTTCAACATCCTCTATAAAAAACCCTTTGTGGTGTTGACTGGATGACCTCTCACTGACCTTTCTCTTGTGTTCTAAATGCCATTCTCATGCCAAACTCCATGAGAGTTTTTGTTTTCCATTTTTTTCTGTACTAGTGGGGTTATCAGACTTAGCAAATAAAAATATAAGATGCTCAGTTAAATTTGAATTTCATATAAATAATGAATAATCTTTAATATATAACACTTGGAACATACTTGGATTTAAAAATTATTCATTATTTATCTGAAATGGAAATATGACTGGGTGTCATATTCTATATGTTTCACCTGGCAACTCTGTACAGGGATTCAAATGTCCTAATTTTCATACCTCACTGAAATGTCTGTTTCATCTGTTTATTCCTCATCTCAGGAAATACTGCCATACAACCTGGAACTACCTTATTCATCTAAAAAGAACACACTCTTTCTCTACAAAAAGTGAATTTATCAGTTACACATACAAGGTACATTTTTCATTGATGACTGAGGTCTGTCTATTATCTGTTTTTTTTGTTTGATTCTTATAACTGTTGCCTTTCAGCTTTCACTTGTTCATTTCCATCTCGGTCACCACTTATCTCACTTTCTTAAATAAGAAAACAAAAATCCCTTTATTTCAACCATGGAACATGCAGGAAGACCAGCAGTTCTCAAATTTTTGGTTACATGTGTTAGGGAATCCCATGAGTTCTGAATCTAGTAACATAACAATCACCTTGTACCTACTCTTCCAGTTACTAAATAATGCTTTTATGAGTTAAAGATGATACTTAAATTTTGGGTTAAACTTTTGGAGGAAACCCCTTATTTTACTTTTGAAAATTAACATAGTCATCTGGGGGGGTAAAGGGGAGCACAGCAGCAACAACCGAAGGCTTCAATGTTCACTTCTGGATCCCATCTTGACTGCTGCCATGACCAAGTTTTCCTCCCAAGTGCTTGCACCCACGGAAAGGCTGCAGACCCTCCTTGGAGTTGAGCCAACATCCAGCCTCTGTTTACAGTGGTCTGTGTTGCAGCCTGCTGATGGGCTCCAGGTTATCTGGTCTAACATGAGCTGATGCTATGCTCAGGGAAGCAACAGGGAATGAATGATACAGAGGAAACAGATCCTCCAGGATGGGTGATTGTCAAAGGTTGATGCTTTCCTGATTGGCTGCAGGGGAGACACAACAGAAGTTCTAATCACAGGGGACCATTTGTATAATTCGCATATTTGCGGTGAGGCGGATAAGCATGTTTTGACTTTTTAAATGAAATGAGAGGCTAATAACTTGGCCACAAAGTTTAGAAACAATCACAGGAAACCAACTAGGAAGTGAAAATTTATAGATATTTTGAGCACTAACATAAAGGATGGAAGAGGCAGAGACACCTGGAAGTCCTGGAAGCAGGCTAAACAGGAGGAACATTATAGAAACACTTAAAGGTAGGCTAATCTGAGGTCAGGCACAGAGGCTCACACCTGTAATCCCTGCACTTTGAGAGATTGAGGTGGGAGGATCTCTTGAGTCCAGAAGTTCAAGACCAGCCTGGACAACATAGTGAGATCCCCTCCCATCGCTAAAAAAATAAAAAGTGAAAAAGTAGCCAGGTGTGGTGGTATGTGCCTATAGTCCCAGCTACTTGGGAGGCTAATCTGGGAGGATTACTTGAGCCCAGAAGGCTGAGGCTGCAGTGAGCCATGACTGTGCCACTGCACTTGTTCTGAGCAACAGAGCAAGATGATGTCTTAAAATTTTTTTTAAAAACGGATGGGTGTGGCTTATGCCTCTAATCCCAGCACTTTGGGAGGCCAAGGCGGATGGATCTCCTGAGGCCAGAAGTTTGAGATCAGCCTGGCCAACATGATGAGACCCCGTCTCTACTAAAAATACAAAAAATTAGTTGGGCATGGTGGCAGGCACCTGTAATCCCAGCTACTCGGGAAGCTGAGACAGGAGAATCCCTTGAACCTGGGAGGTGGAGGTTGCAATGAGCCGAGATTGCGCCATTGCACTCCAGCCTGGCCAAGAAGAGTGAAACGCCATCTCAAAAAAAAAAAAAAAAAAAAAAAAAAAGAACAGGATCTCTCTTATGCAAATCACCCTGGATTGCTGAAACCATCTTTGCAAAAATCATAGCAGTGAGAAAATTATGACAATGAAAGAGATCTGATCTAATCAATTCATCTTGCTTTTAACCTCCAAATTAACCTTGATCATTCTGGAGCATAGGCCAAGCTAACTTTTGAAGAAATTCAGTTTCTGGTTTAACCGTAAGGCAAATGATAATAGCCCTTCCCAAAACTAAACCACCTTTGTGAAACTAATGAAAGGCCACAAGGTTAGGAAGGTTAGGATTATTAGAGGGGCCTAAATTCTGCTAAGATGCAGACATAGTTAAATGATTACCAGCTATTGTTCATTCTGGAGGTTACTTCCTCCATTACTCCTGTAAGTAACATCATTACTGTAAAACCTAAAATTGGTCTTTTGAGATGTCTTTTCGATTTTTTGCATTTCTGGCAACCAGAGGACTTCCCCCGAACCCATGGCCTCTACAGGCTGACTCTGACCCATGGCCCCAGAAGCTGACTCAGCACATGAGGACTATTTTCCATGACCCTATGATTACATCCCCAACAAATCAGCAGCACCCCTTCCCTATCCCCTGCCCACCAAACTATTGTTAAAAAACCATAGCTGAATTTTCAGGGAGGCTGATTTGAGTAAACTCTGGTCTTCTGTTTAGCTAACTCCTCTTTCTCTATTGCAATTCCCCTGCCTTGATAAATCAGCTCTATCTGAGCAGTGAGCAAGATGAACCCTTTGGGCGGTTATGCTGCTCAGACACAAGAGAGAAGATACCCCTGGCAGGATCAAGTCTGAACTACCCACTCCAACATTTGAAGTGCCCATCATCAGGCCCAATCCACATCTCCCCAGTCTGTCCCTCCGTTTCTCTTACTTGCTGAGGGGTGGGGTCAGTCAGGAGAGTCAGGGGCATAGAACCTGACTTTTTGTTGGTGCCTCTTCTGTTACACCAGCCATCTTCTGTAGACCCCACCTAGCTGGGCGGCCTGGCCTCTTTGTGTCACTAGACCACTAGTGATGCTTTCCTTCTCTCCCTCTAGTTGGAAAGCCCCCTGCTTTCCAGTTCTCTCTATGTAATCCTTGCCCCTTCACCCCATCTGGTCTGCCAGCACCTAAGCCGCTGTTCTTGTCAACTTGGGCAGATGGGTAAGTATGGAGGGGCACTTCCCCAATGAGCTTTAAACTAGCATAACTGTAATAGGCTCATTGTCCGATGCACACAGCAAGTCATTACACTGAGACACTGGGTTGCAACAGAGAAAGATTTTTAATCATAGCCTCACTGAAAGAGGAGATGGGAGGGAACCTTACATGCATCTCCCTGAGGAATTGGGGGTTAGAATTTTTAAGGGGTTTGGAGGGGGTCAAAGGGTGGAGAGTGTTGATTGGTTGAAGAGTGCAGGGTGAAGTCATGGGACGGGGAGATGACGCAGCTGTGCTTGCATGCTCATCCCATTTCTTTGTGGGGTCTTTCAAACTGTTTGCTAGAATTTAGGGTCTGAAAAATGTCTTAAGCAATCCCTAAATAAAAGTCTAATGATTCTAATATCAGGGATCCTATTTATAGGAACAATGTGGATGCAAATCAATTTTTATTTTTATTATACTTTAAGTTCTGGGGTACATGTGCAGATTGTGCAGGTTTGTTACATAGGTATACACGTGCCATGGTGGTTTGCTGCATCCATTCCCCCGTCATCTACATTAGGTATTTTTCCTGTTATCCCTTCCCAATCCTCCCACCCCCTACTGTCCCTCCCTTAGCCCCCCCACCACCCCCAACAGGTCCCAGTGTGTGATGTTCCCCTCCCTGTGTCCATGTGTTCTCGTTCAACACTCACTTATGAGTGAGAACATGCGGTGTTTGGTCTTCTGTTCTTGTGTCAGTTTGCTGAGAATGATGGTTTCCAGCTTCATCTATTTCCCTGCAAAGGACAAGAACTCATCCTTTTTTATGGCTGCATAGTATTCCATGGTGTTTACGTGCCACATTTTCTTTTTCTTTTCTTTTTTTTTTTTTTTTTGAGACGGAGTTTCGCTCGTTACCCAGGCTGGAGTGCAATGGCGCAATCTCGGCTCACCGCAACCTCCGCCTCCTGGGTTAGGGCAATTCTCCTGCCTCAGCCTCCTGAGTAGCTGGGATTACAGGCACGCACCACCATGCCCAGCTAATTTTTTGTATTTTTAGTAGAGACGGGGTTTCACCATGTTGACCAGGATGGTCTCGATCTCTTGACCTCGTGATCCACCCGCCTCGGCCTCCCAAAGTGCTGGGATTACAGGCTTGAGCCACCGCGCCCGGCCTGCCACATTTTCTTTATCCAGTCTATAGTTGATAGGCATTTGGGTTGGTTCCAAGTCTTTGCTATTGTAAACAGTGCCGCAATAAGGAACTTGGATCCTTTAATTCTAGCTTCTCTGCTCTTACATTTCCAACCCCGGGGTTTTCCTGTAGTTATAATTTAATTTCTTTTATGCAGTAGCTGAAAATAATTTATTTATTTATTATTTATTTATTTATTTATTTTTGAGATGAAGTCTCACTCTGTCGCCCAGGCTGGAGTGCAGTGGCACGATCTCGGCTCACTACAACCTCCCAGGTTCAGTCAATTCTTCTGCCTCTGCCTCCTGAGTAGCTGGGATTACAGGCATGTGCCTGTATTTTTAGTAGAGATGAGGTTTCACCTTGTTGGTCAGGCTGGTCTCGAACTCCTGACCTCGTGATCCACACACCCCGGCCTCCCAAAGTGCTAGGATTACAGGCGTGAGTCACCACACCTGGCCATAATTTATTTTTTATAATGCTTTTTTTTTTTGGTGGTAAAAGCAATCCATAATTCTTGTTTAACAAAAACAGTATAGTTGACCCTTGAACAACACAGGAGTTAAGGGCATGACCTCCCCCTATGCAGTTGAAAATTCATGTATTATTTTTGACTCCCCCAAAACTTGACTACTAATAGGCTACTGCTGACCTGAAGCCTTACTAATAACATAAACAGTTGATTAATGCATATATAGGATGTTATATTCATTATAAACTATAAGGTAGAAAAGAGAAAATGGTATTAAGAAAATCATGAGGAAGAGAAAGTATATTCACTCTTCATTAAGTGAAGCTGGATCATCGTAAAAGTCTTCATCCTTGTCTTCATGTTGAATAGGCCATGGAGGAAGATGGGGAGAAGGAGGGGTTGGTCTTGCTGTCTCAGGGGTGGCAAAGGTGGAGGAGGTGAAGGAGGTGGAAGGAGAGGCAGGAGAGGCAGCACACTCAATGTAAGTTTTATTGGAAAAACCTGCATAAAAGTGCAATTCCAACCATGTTATTCAAGGGCCAGCAGTATTTCAAACCTCTGGAAGAATATAAAGTGAAGAATGTCTGACCTCTATCCACCTCCTTCTCTATCCTATTCCCCTAAGGTAATTGCTCCATGGACAATTTGGGGCACACCCCAATGTTCATTGCATATTAATTTATTGCTGAATTCTGTCTTTTATCAAATTTCTGCCTTGGCCTGCCTGTTTTTCCCCTCGGTGGTTTCCTCATAGCCTTCCACAGTGAGTAGTGAGGAACCCACAGGGTGTGATTGCTGGTGTCATGGCAGCTTGGTGTGTGTCCACTGCCTGGGGCCTGGCACTCTGCCTCAACCCACCCGAGGGCGGGCATGGATTGTTTTACTTTTCTCATTAACTTTAGGAAACATCTTTCTTCCTCCTGAGCATATTTTCTCTCTTTAATCATGGAGTGCTTTTGCCTGGGGAGTGGGTACAGGGTGGGTGGAGATAGGAAAAGTGGAAAGGAAAATCATCTTGTTGGCATAAATGAACGAAGTCCTCCTACAGATTTTCCGCAGGTGGTAGGTTGTGAGCTTCAGGGGGCCTGTCGTGAGATTTTGCAGCAGCCTGAATCATTATTTCAAACAAGGTGCAGCAGGGTTTAGCTTTCTGCTTTCCCTAAAGGATTTGTCAAGGTAGCTTAGTGTTTTGATTAATTAACTTAAAGCTGGGATTCTATATAAATGCAAATTGTCACCTTCCCCCACCCACTGAGTCCCTCTCAGGCACAGAAAAGTGTAAGAGCCCAGGAAAATGAGGTGGAGTTGAAATTGCCAGCTGTCTGTGGCCTCATTTGAATTTTCAGGGGAAGAAGGACCCTGCCTGTGCAAATGCAATGCTCAACAGTACAGCATTTGCAAAATGGACCAACTGGAGTGGAGGCTTAGCCTTTGCCACCGAGGTCAGCAGCACAACACTAATGGGACAGAAATGCAGGGATGCCACTAAGGAACCTCTCAGTTTGAAGGTGCAATGGACTAAATGTGTCCCCCCAAAATTCATATGTTTAAATCCTAACCCCAAGATGATGGTATTTGGAGGTAGGGAACTTGGGGTTGATTAGGTAATGAGGGTGGAGTCCTCACGGATGGGATTAGTGCCCTCATAAAAGAGGCCACAGAGAGCTCCCTCCCTCTTCCTCCAAGTGAGGACACAGTGAGAAGATGGTCATCTATCAACCAGGAAACAGGCTCTCAGCAGACACTGCAGCAGCTGGCACCTTGATCTTAGACTTCCCAGCTCCAGAACCACGAGAAATAAATCTCTGTTGTTTATAAACAACCCAGTTCATGATATTTTTGTAATAAACTAAACAGAATGTACAGTCAGAAAGAACTAAAATAGAAGGGGGAAAATGTCACAAAAACTCTGATCTTTGTAGAGGCAAAGGAAAGCGTATTTATGGAATTGTAGAAATACATTCGATTTTGACTTCACATTTATTAGTCACTGATGTTTATTTTCCATGTGAGGCAGAGTATGGGTGTAGAAGGGAATATTTGGACGGTGACAGGGAGCAGAGGTCCCACTCACCCCACACGCTGTGGCCTCACTTCTTTGACAGGCAAGGAAGAGCCAGGCTGAGTGGGTATACATCCCTGGGCTGCCCTGAATGGCTTGGGTGAACTTAGACATGAAACCTAAACTCTGGGGCCACTGGAGGTCTGTGGACATGAAAGCTGTGGAAATTTGACAAGATGTTTTTGCAAGTTGCACCTGACAATTCCCTAACAAATACCAGCTGATGTAAGGTTGACTTCGCCCCAGTAGGGTTTTATTTCTTTGCTTTTGATGCTTTTCTACCAGGACCTGCAGAGGGTAGCAGAGTGCTTCGCTGATCCGTCCCTTCTTCCTTCCTCAGGTTCTCCCGAATTTTCTATTAGGTGGAGCAGGCACTGTGCCTAGAGCCCGAGAGACTTTTGGGGACCCATGAAAGTGTTTTAATTACTTTCAAAATCAGAAGAAAAAACATAATATTAATGAATACCTAATAATGAATCTAGCCTATATTTTGTCAATTTTTATACCTATACAGTTGTTTCAAATACAACTTTTAATCTATTCTTGTTTAAAAGCGTCAGGATCATTATTGGGAACACCAGTATATATCAGGGATTCTCAAAGTGTGGTCCCTGGACCAGCAGCATCAGCAAACCCCCAACCCGGGAACTTGTTATAACACAAATTCTCAGAAATGTAAATGTAGACTTCACCCCAGACCTGCTGCATCTGGAACTCTGGGGGTGAAACACAGCAATCTGTGCTTTAACAAGCCCCCCAGGTGCTTCTCATGCATGCTCAAGTTTGAGAGGGGACATTCTGCTCTGAAGCGTGCCCTTGAGGGCAGTGGAGGCAGGTAGCACCTCTACCCATCTTCGGCAGGCTGCTTTGCTCCTGAGTTTCTGCCTCCCTTCTGTGGGTTCTGCCTCACTATGGGTTGTCAGGGTTTATCCCTCACTGCTGACATCAGAATATCTCTGTATAATTGTGTCTCCTTCTAATTTCCTGCCTCTGTTCATCTCTGAGAAACCAGATACCCAGACATAAATTTATTATGTAGAAAGTCAGAATGAATTCCAGGGCTGCTGGCACCCATGTTATTACTTTGGTCTTTTGCTCTCTCACAGTGAAAAGAACAGACTTGAATTTCAGTCTAGAATTCCACCAACATGGGGATTCTGCAGGCTGCTGAGTAAGTCTATTCCAATCATGCATTCTAGAAGTAGGCAAATAACCACAGGATGAGTTCAGGGACCCGCTGGGTCTACTATGAGGTGGACCTAGCTAAACTCCATTGATCACCTATATTAGTCAGGGATTTGCTGAGAAAATGAGAGAGAGAGACAAAGAGAGAGAAATGAGGAATTTATTATGAGGAATTGGCTCACACAATAATGGAGGGTGAGAATTCCCACAGTCTGTCATCTATAAACTGGAAACTCTGGAAAGCTGGTGTTGTAATTCAGTCCATGTCTGCAGGCCTGAGAAGCAGAGGTGCTGATGGTGTAAATCTCAGTTCAAGGGCAGAAGGTATGAGATGTCCCAGCTTAAATAGTGAGACAGAAAGAAAAGGGCAAATTCCTCCTTCCTCCACATTTTGCTTTATTCAGACTCTCAACAGATTGGATAATGCCCCCCTGCATTGGAGAGGGCCATCTACTTTATTGAGTTCACCAATTCAAATGCTAATCTCATCCAGGAACAATCTCATAGACACATGCAGGAATAACGTTTATCTGAGAACCCTGCAGCATAGTCAAGTTAGGACATAAAATTAATTATCCCCTCACCTAACAGCCATAATCCCCTACTCTGACTGGCAGGCCACAGTAATATTTTGGGTCTCCTGAAATTAGTATCAGTTCAAAGCCAATGTCCAGTCATCCTTGAAAAATCTGATTATTTCATTTTCCCCATTGCACAGTTCCTCTGATAAAAGGCTGCAGGTCCCTTTGGGGATGGCTGGGAGAAAGATAAACAGTATACATTTTTGGCAATGTAGCAGGGTCCTTCCTCAAAGGACCTGGTCTCCCTTTTATTGGTTGTATGACCTTGGCAGAGTTGGAACCAGAATTGCCTGGCACCAATGAGGTGCTCAACAAGTGCTAGCTCTTTTCTTGTGGGTGGGAGAATGATGGGGGAAGTGAATAATAAACCTGTATGATTTTTTGGACAAATAATTGCTTTTTAGAAAATTCTCTAAATGTTTATCTTTATTTATTAAAAAACAGTTTTAAAATATATTTGAGATATAATCACATATCATACAATTTATTCATTTAAAGAGTACAATTTAATGACCATCACCACAATAAATTTTAGAACATTTTTATTATCCTAAAAAGTAATTCCATATCCTTTAGTCATCATCCTCCCCTATAATCCTCCCATTCCCCCCTTGTTCTAGGCAACCACTAATCAATGTTGTTACTCTACAGATTTGACTATTCTGGACATTTCATATAAATGCAATTATACAATATGTGATCCTTTGTGACAGACTTTTTTCACTTAGCATAATGTCTTCAAGGTTCATTCATGTTATACAGCATTAGTATTGCATATTTTTGAATTTTTATTTTTAATTTGTGTGGGTATATAATAGGTGTATATATTTATGGGTTACATAAGATATTTTGATACAGGCGTGCAATGCATAATAATCACATCACAATAAATAGGTATCCATTACCTCCAGCATTTATCCTTCATGTTACAAAGTCAATTAATACTCTTAGTTATTCTAAAATGTATAGTTAAATTATTTTTTACTATAGTCACCCTGTTGTGCTAGCAAATACTAGTTCTTATTCATTCTTTCTACCTTTTGTGCCCGTTAACCTTCCCCACTTCTCGCCCACACTCCCCAACCCTCCAACCGCAACTACTCTTCCCAGCCTCTGGTAACCATCCTTCTACTTTATATTGCCATAAGTTCAATTGTTTTACTTTTTACCTCCCACAAAAAGGGAGAACATGTGATGTTTGTCTTTCTGTGCCTGGTTTATTTCACTTAACATAAGGAAATTCCAGCCTCCAGTTCCAAACATGTTGCGGATGACAAGATCTCATTCTTTACTGTGGCTGAATAGTACTCCATTGTGTATATATACCATATTTTCTTTATGTTTTCATCTGTTGATAGACACTTAGGTTACTTCCAAATTTTAGCTATTATAGACAGTGCTGCAACAAACATAGAAGTGCAGATATCTAGGCCAGGCGTGGTGGCTCACACCTGTAATCCCAGTACTTTTTGGGAGGCTGAGGTGCACAGATCATTTGAGGTCAGGAGTTTGAGACCAACCTGGCCAGCACGGTGAAACCCCATCTCTATTAAAAATACAAAAATTAGCCAGGCATGGTAGCAGGGACCTGTAATCCCAGCTATTCAGGAGGCTGAGGCAGGAGAATTGCTTGAACCCAGGAGGCAGAGGTTGCAGTGAGCCGAAACTGTGTCATCGCACTCCAGCCTGGGCAACGAGAGCAAAATTCCATCTCAAAAAAATAAAAGTGCAGATATCTCTTTGATATACTGATTTCCTTTCTTTTGGGTATATACCTAGGAGTGAGATTGCTGGGTGATAAGGTAGCTCTATTTTTAGTTTTTGGAAGAATCTCCAAACTGTTCTCCATAGTAGTTGTACTAATTTACATTCCCAGCAGTGCAGGAGAGTTCCCATATCTCACATCCTCTCCAGCATTTGTTATTGCCTGAGTTTTGAATAAAAGCCATTTTAACTGGAGTGAGACATCTCATTTAGTTTTGATTTACATTTCTCTGATGACCAGGATGTTGATCACCTTTTCATACACCTGTTTGCCATTTGTATGTCTTCTTTTGAGAAATGTCTGTTCCGATCTTTTTCCCATTTTAAATTAAATTATTAGACTTTTTCCTATAGAGTTGTTTGAGTTTCTTATATATTCTGGTTATTAATCCGTGTCAGATGGGTAGTTTGCAAATGTTTCCTCTTCACTTTATTGTTTTATTTTCTGTGTAGAAGCTTTTTAACTTGATGTGATCCCATTTGTTCATTTTTTTTCTTTGGTTGTTATAGTTTGAGGTCTTAGGTTTAAGTCTATAATCCAATTTGATTTGATTTTTGTATATGGTGAGAGATAGGGGTCAGTTTTATTCTTCTATATATGGATATCTGGTTTTCCCAGCATCATTTATTGAAGAGATTATCTTTTCCCTAAAGTATGTTCTTGGCACCTTTGTTGAAAATGAGTTCACTGTAGATCTATGGATTTATTTCTGGGTTCTCTATTCTGTTCCTCTGGTCAGTGTGTTTGTTTTTGTGCCACTACCATGCCATTTTGACTACTGTGGCTCTGTAGTATAATTTTAAGTCAGGTAATGTGATTCTTTCAGTTTTATTCTTTTTGCTTAGGATAGCTTTGGCTATTCTAGGTCTTTTGTGGTTCCATATACATTTTAGAATTTTTTTTTTCTATTTCTGTGAAGAATGTCATTGGTATTTTGATATAAATTGTATTGAATCTATAGATTGCTTTGGATAGTATGGTCATTTTAACAATGTTGAGTCTTCCAATCCACGAGCATGCAATATTTTTCCATTTTTTGTGTGTTCTCTTCAATTTCTTCCATCAGTGTTTTATAGTTTTCAATGTAGAGATTTTTTACTTCTTTGGTTAAGTTAATTGCTAGGTATTTTATTTTATCTGTGGCTATTGTAAATGGGATTACTTTCTTGATTCTTTTTCAGATTGTTTGCTCTTGGTATATAGAAATGCTGCTGATTTTTGTATATTGATTTTGTATCTTGCAAATTTACTGAATTTGTTTATCAGTTTTAATAATTTTTTTGGTGGAGTCTTTAGGTGTTTCCAAATATAACATCATGTCATCTGAAAACAAGGATACTTTTACTTCTTCCCTTCTAATTTGGATGCCCTTCCTTCCTTCCTTCCTTCATTCCTTTTTCTTTCTTTCTTCTTTCTTTCTCTTTCTCTCTCTTTTACTCTCTTTCTCTCTCTTTCTCTTTTCTTTCTTTCTTTCCTTCCTTCCTTCCTTCCTTCCTTTCTTTCTTTTCTGTTTTGCTCTGTCACCCAGGTTGGAGTACAGTGGCGCAGCTCAGCTCACTGCAACCTCCACCTCCCAGGTTCAAGCAATTCTCCTGCCTCAACCTCCCAAGTAACTGGGATTACAAGTGCCTGCCACCACACCCGACTAATTTTTGTATTTTAAGTAGAGATGGGGTTTCACCATGTTGGCCAGGCTGGTCTTGAACTCCTGACCTCAAGTAATCTACCCACCTTGGCCTCCCAAAGTGCTGGGATTATAGGTATGAGCCACCACACCCAGCTGGATGTTCTTTCTTTCTTTCTCTTGTCTGATTGCTCTAGCGACGACTTACAGTATTATGTTGAATAACACTGGTGACAGTGGGCATTCTTGTAATGTTCCCAGTCTTAGAGGAAAGGCTTTCAGTTTTTCCCCATTCAATATGATAGTAGCTATAGGTCTGTCAAATATAGCTTTTATTATGTTGAGGTATGTTTCTTCTATATTCAGTTTTTTGAGAGTTTTTTTTTTTTAAATAATGACAGGATGTTGAATTGTATCAAATACTTTTTCAGCATCAATTGAAATAGTTATATTATTTTTGTCCTTCATTCTGTTGAAATGATGTATCACATTAATTGATTTGCATGTGTTGAACCATCCTTGCATCCCTGAGAAAAATCCCACTTGCTCATGATGAATGATCTTTCTTATTGTATTGTTGAATTCGGTTTGCTAGTATTTTGTTGAGAATTTCTGCCTCAATATTTATCAGTAATATTCACCTATAGTTTTGCTGATTTTCTGTGTGGACTGTCTGTCCAATGCTGAAAGTGGGGTTGTGAAGTCTCCAGTTATTACTGTATAGGGATCTGTTTCTCTCTTTAGCCGTAATAATATTTGCTTCATAGGTCTGGGTGCTCCAGGATTGGGTGCTTATATATTTGGAATTGTTATATCCTCTTGGTGAATTAGCTCCTTATGATTGTATAGTGACCTTCTTTGTCTCTTTTTAGAGTATTTGTCTGGAAATCTATTTTGTCTGATTTAAAAGTATAGCTACTCCTCCTGCTCTCTTTTGGTTTCCATTGGAATGGAGTACCTTTTTCTATCCCTTTATTTTCAGTCTATGTGTATCTTCATAGGTGAAGTATGTTTCTTGCAGGCAACAGATTATTATATCTTTTTAAAAAATCCATTCAGACACTCTATGTCTTTTTATTGGAGAGTTTAGTCCATTTACATTCAATGTCATTATTAATAAGTAAGAACTTACTCGTGCCATTTTGTTATTTGTTTTCTGGTTGTTTTGTGGTATTCTTCTTTTTCTTTATTTCTCTCCTGTCTTTCTGGAAGTTAAGTTGATTTTCTCTGGTGGTATGATTTAATTTCTTGCTTTTTATCTTTTTGTGTATCTGTTGTATGTTTTTAAATTTGAGGTGACTATGAGGCTTCCAAATGCTATCTTATAACCCATTATTTTAAGTTAATAACAACTTAACACTTTTTGCATAAACAAGCAAAAAGAAAGCTACTAAAAATTCTATACCTTAATTTCATCCCCCTACTGTTTCCTTTTTTGTATGTTTTAAAATATCTTATTTTACTATCTGTCTTGAAAAGTTGTTGAAGTTACTGTTTTTTATTGGTTCATCAAATTGCCTTTCTACTTAAAAGATTTATACACATTTATAGTGTTATAGTATTGTTTTTCTGTCTACTTACTATTAGCAGTGAGTTTTGTACCTTTAGATGATTTCTTATTGCTCGCTAATGTCTTTTCTTTCCAATTGAAGTACTCCCATTGGCATTTCTTGTAGGACAGGTCTGGTGTTGATAATAAAATCCCTCAGCTTTTGTTTGTCTGGGAAAGTCTTTATTTCTCCTTCATATTTGAAGGATATTTTCACTGGATATACTATTCTAGGATAAACGTTATTTTCCTTCTGTACTTTAAACATGTCATGCCACTCTCTCCTGGCCTGTAAAATTCTCTCTGTAAAGTCT
The DNA here is from genome assembly GCF_030222135.1 of Aotus nancymaae. Lineage (NCBI taxonomy): Eukaryota > Metazoa > Chordata > Mammalia > Primates > Aotidae > Aotus > Aotus nancymaae. The sequence continues at coordinate 13,174,171 of NW_026988420.1, forward strand.
GCTGCCCAACGTGTTGGAGCTCCATTGTATGTAATTTCTTTATTTTCTCTTGCTGCTTTAGGTTCCTTTCTTTATCCCTAATCTTTGGGAATTTGATTAAATGCCTTAAGGTAGACTTCTTTGAGTTAAATCTGCTTGGTGTTCGATAACCTTCTTGCATTTGGATGTTGATATTTTTCTGTCATCAATAGAGGTTTAGGAAGTTCTGTATTATTGTCCTTCTGAATAAACTTTCTACTCCTCTCTCTTTCTCTACTTATTCTTTAAGGCCAATAATTCAGACTTTCTTTTTTGAGGCTATTTTCTAGATACTGTAGCCATGCTTCATTGTTTTTTATTCTTTTTTCTTTTGTCTCCTCTGTCTTCAAGCTAACTAGTTATTGCTTTCATTTGATCAATTCTGCTATTACTATACTCTGATGCATTCTTCAGTATGTCAATTGCATTTTTCCAACTACAGAATTTCTGCTTGATTCTTTGTAATTATTTTAATCTCTTTGTTAAATTTATCTGATAGAATTCTGAATTCTTTCTTTGTGTTATCTTGAATTTCTTTGAGTTTCCTCAAAACAGCTATTTTGAATTCTCTGTCTGAAAGGTCACATATCTCTCTTTCTCCAGGATTGGTCCCTCGTGCCTTATTTAGTTCATTTGGTGAAGTCACGTTTTCCTGTATGGTCTTGATGCTTATTGATTGTCTGTGTCTATGCATTGAAGAGTTAGATATTTATTGTAGTCTTCATGTATGAGCTTATTTGTACCCATCCTTTTTGGGAAGGCTTTTTAGGTATTTGAAAGGACTTGGGTGTTGTGCTGTAAGCTGTATCTGCATTAAGGGGCAACTCAAACCCAGTAACACTGTGGTTCTTGCAGATTCATACAGGTACTGCTTTGTTGGTCTTGGATAAGATCTGGAAGAATTCTCTAGATTACTCGTTCTCTTCCCTTACTTTCTCCCAAACAAACAAAATATCTCTTTCTCTCATGCGCTCTCTCTCTCTCTGTTCTAAGCCACCTGGAACTAGTGGTGGGGTATCACTGGGGGTGGTGGCCACCACCACTGGAACTGTGCTGGGTCAGAAGCCAGCACAGCACTGGATCTCACCCAGAGCCCACTGTAATCATAACCTGGCTACCATCTATGTTCACTCAAGATCCAGGGATTCTACAATCAGCAGGTGGCAAAGCTAGCCAGGTATGTGTTCTTCCCTTCAGGGTAGTAAGCTCTCCTAGGCCCTGGATGGGTCCATCGGTGCCGTCCAGGAGCCAGGGACTGGAGTAAAAAACCTTAGAAGCTTACCTGGTGTTCTATTATAGTGCAGCTAAGTTGGCACTTAAACCATAAGATGCAGTCCTTTCCACTGTTCCCTCCCTCTTCCAGAGGCAGGGAAGCCTCACCTTGTGGCCAGCACTCACACAGGCGAATGAGGAGTACTGCCAAGCTACTGTCAATATTCCCTTAATGCCCAAGGGCTCTTGAGTCAGTTTTTGATGAATGCTCCCTGGCCTGGGATTCACCTTTCAGGGCAGTGGGTTTCCCTATGGCTCAGGGCAGGTCCAGAAATGCCATCTAAGAGTCAAGGCTTGGAACTGGGGACCCTAAGGGCCCACGTGGTGCTTTACTCTTCTGTGGTCTAGCTGATACTTAAGGTGAAAAACAAAGTTCCCTTTACTTTTCCCTCCATGTTTCTAAAGCACAAGGAGTCTCTCCTCTTAGCCACTATAGCTGGGAATGTGCTGAGTCTCATCCAAAGCCAGCAAGTCACAGAGTCTCACCCAAGGCCCATGGTGTACTACCTAGGTATCACTGCTTGTTATTCAGGGCCCAAAGACTCTTTAGTAAGCACCTGATGGGTCCTACTAGGACTGGATCTTTCCCTCCAAAGCATCAGGTTCTTTTCTGGCCCAGGGTGTGTCTAAAAATGTTGTCCAGGAGCTAGGGCCTGAAAAGGGGGCTTCATAATTCTGACTGGTGCCCTATCCTGATGTGGTGGAGCTGGTATCTGAGATGCAAGACAAAGTCTTCTTTACTCTTCCTTCATATCCTCAAGCAAAAGGAAGGAACCTCTTTTGGAGCCATGAGCTGTGCAGCCTGGGGTTAGGGGAGGTATGGCACAAATATTCCCTTAGCTGCCCCAGCCTGCTGAGATACCAACTGGGACAGCTATTTAGGGTCCTGGAGCAGTTTAGCCTACAGTGGCAAGGCTAGCTGGAACTGAAGTTCTGACTGCCAGGATGGGCAATTCTCCTCTAGCTGGGGCTGGTTTAAATACTCCCTCCATGGGAAGATGTCAGCTGAGTTCAGTCTGGTTTTGCTTTCTGCTAAGAGGGGTCAACACTGAATTCAATGCAATGTGTCACAATTGCTGTGCTCACCCTCTCCTAAGTCACATTGTTAGCATGAAGTATCTGGTATGGCCCAAGGCTCCCAGGTGACTCTCTTATCAGGCAGGATATTCCAAGGAATATCCCATGGCAGCAGTATCTTTATAAAGAATTCCCCTGTCAGCAGCATCTTTATAAAGGCAATGTTCATCTGGATCCTATCCCTGGAAGTTCTGTTCTAAGACTGCATTGTGGCTGTCTCTCAGAACAGCTCTCTCAACTTTCTATGTAAAAGATACTTTCTGGAGGGTGGGCACAGGGATCCATCATCTCCCATCCACCCAAGACATGGCTTCTGTTCCTAAGTCCTTATTAAATGTTTCTTTCTGAGAAACTGGATTTGCCAGCCTCTTTCTTTGGTCTCTCAGTGATCTTGGCCTTTGAGGGTAGGTTTGCATAGATCCAGTTGCTTACTGTCAAACAGAAATCGGAGCAAGGGCCAGCTACCTGGCATCTTTTTAAAGAGATTTGTAAGCCTGCCAGGAGCTGAGAGACCAAGAAATGGGTAAAGGGAATGAGACATCAAATCCCAGGGTGACCAGCCTCTTCTATTTTAAATGTTGTGGCTCACTGTTTATAGCTTGTGGAATACTGTGTGAGTCCACAAACATGTAAAAGGTGAGGATGCTCTGAAAATGCAAGAGAGTTTTAAATGATTGTTAACCAAACTGAGAACCATACATCACACTGTGGTCAGGAAGGGATGCAAGCAGACACTGCAGTGGTTGCATCTTTGGGCTGGTTCTTTGGGCCACTCATTTGGCTACAGAGGCCTAGCTAGCAGCAGAAACACAAATTAAATGGCTAGAGGAGAACATGAGTCTTTCTACTTCTCTCCTTGCCTCAAACCTGGTGGACAAAATCAAGGAGCAAGAAACAAGGACTGAAATATTAGCATGTAGATTTGTCTATTTAGGGGAAGAACTGGAAATGACAAAAAAATCAGGGCTATTGTAACTAAGCCTGATTGGAATATAAATATATGGAATTTTTGGAAATACTACAAATAGGAAGCCCATGATGATATAGAGGTCATTGATGATGATGAGGGGATGAAGAGCATTGGCAAGCTTGCCCTCTCATGCAAAGGAGAGCTAAAGCTCAATACCTGCAGCAAAATGGGATCAGCTGATACAGGAGATGCTCACTATCAGGATATACTGCTGCTGAACTCTTTGAGATTACAAAGACCTTTAAAGAGCTACCTAGGGAACCCTTCACCACTTGGGTGGTCCAATATTGGGACATAGTGGATGATGGTATTTTCTTAGCCAAGAAGGAAGCAGAAAAAATGAGAAACATCGCCACCCACTCAGTCCTGCAGCAATACCTTGCTAATGCAAGGCAAACACAAGGGAATCATAACTTCATGGACTGGATCATTCTAGCTATAAGAGAGGTTTGGTCTAATGAAGGAAATTTACCAAGAGGGTTAACCTCTTGGCAGTCAATCAAAGAGACTCCAGGGGCTTCTCTGAGAATTGGGACTGAGGCAAACCATCTATGCTCAGGTTTCTATGGGACTAGATAAAGCAGCTTCACTGCTGGGATGAAAAATAGATTGCCAGGGGGTGCATGAAGAGACTAGCATAGCCATTTGCTGTCATTGTTGAGTCCTATAGTGGGACAAGATGTATATAATGTGCGAGAAGCCATCACAGTTTTGGAAGAAACCAAGAAAGTCAGGGACAGGGTCTGCCTGGTAATCTGACAAGGACTAACAAAGAGGACAAAGAAAACCCACTGAGAAGGGGGAAGGAGACCAGTAAGTCATGGATAAGCAAATGTGGCATGATTTATTGGGAGCTGGAACACCCTGAGAAAGACAAATAACCTGATGCTGTATTAGTAGCTTTATAGAGGGAATTAAAGCCTGAACAGCAGTTTTGTCTTTTCCCTTCTTCCCCTCTATCAGATGAGGAAGATGACTCAACCCTTTATTCTAATGCCCTGGCCTATCGGGGTGAATCTCACCCTGACCCCAAGATTAGGAGTGGGGCCAAGGTCAACCCCATGTTTGAGCAATAGGACAGAATGTACTTTAATCCATAGAAATCCAGAAATAGCTGTCAATGGGCTGCCATTGATGGTTATGAGGGCCTTAGGATCCCAATAAAAAGAACTTTAATACATCTAGGTATTGGATAAGCTCTCCCTGCCCTATATATGGTGTTTATTTCCTCTATTCCAGAAAACATTTTGAGCATGGATATTCTGACTTTGCAAAATTCAGTGGGATAATTCAGATTGAAGGCATGTGTAGTAAAGGCGTTTTCAGGAGAGAGGCAAAATGGGAACCCATACTACTCCCTGCCCCTAGTCAAGCTGTTAACATTAAACAATACAAACTGCTTGGGAGTCATGCTGAAATAAGTGCAACTATTGAGGAACTGGCAAAGGTGCATATAATCTGTCCAGTTCAAAGCCTGTTTCAGGGCTAGGTGAGTGGTGATGTTTCTCATTTTTTCTGCTTCAAAGCCCCATCTGACCTGTACATGAATCAGAGGATACCTGACAAATGGCAGTAGACCTGGGAATTGAATAATGTTGCAGTTGTTTGTTTGTTTGTTTGTTTGTTTTTTGCTGGAGTACAATGGTGTGAGCTTGACTCACTGCAACCTCTGCATCTTGGGCACAAATGATCGTCCTGCCTCAGCCTCCCAAGCAGCTGGGACTACAGGCATGTGCCAGCATGCCTGGCTAATTTTTTTACTTTGTACAGACTGGATTTTGCCATGTTGCCCAGGCTGGTCTTGAACTCCTAGACTCAAGTAATCTGCTCGCTGTAAGGTATGTTGCTGAGTCAAAATGAGGAAACTGAGGCCAGTGTGAGAAAATGAGAATCCAATTTATTCAGCTCCTGGGTAAGTTTCTGTGGTCCGGGAAGGGGCCAGAGAAGTCGCACTGGGCTTCTCAGGGTGTGGAGTTTTATAGGGAGTGGAGGTAATTGATTGGTCCTTAGGGAAACAAAGAGCAGACAGTTTCATTGGTGAGGAGGGTTGATTGATTATTAGGGAAACAAAGAGCAGACAGTTTCATTGGTGAGTTTCATTGGTGAGGGGGTCTGATTGATCACTAGGGAAACAAAGAGCAGACAGTCTCATTGGTGAGGGGATGTCAAGGTGCCGATGGGGCGAGCTACCATTGGTTGCCAGGCGGGACTACTGGTGGGTTGACCAGCTGGGGAGGCCAATGTTAAGCTGCCGTTGGACAAATCTTTGGCAGGCTTTTTAAATTTTGAAGGGGTCGAGTGAGGAATGCAGGAGTGGGTGTGCAGAGCCTGCATAGAGAGACCAGATAGGAGTGGGTGTGGGGAGCCAGCATAGAGAGGCCAGCATGGGGAGAGAAAAGTGTGTCAGCATGGAGAGGCCAGCACGGGGAGAGATAAGTGTGTCAGCATGGAGAGGCCGGCACGGGGAGAGATAAGTGTGTCCATTTAGCTCCTGGTGAGGCAGCCGGCCTTACCCTCGCCTCTGAGGAGAAAGGAAGAAACAAGGCAGGCAGTTAAGATGAGTTCTTGGTTGAACTCTTTCAAGTAAAAGAACAGCTTGCAAGCATAGGTAAGGGAACTTGCACAAGGGGACTTGCCTAAAACATGCCAACAGCCACACAGATGAGAAAGGCTACACAGGTGACTTGCCCAGACGTGCCCACAATGGAAAATTCCATCCCCCGACACATGCGCAGTAAGAGGAGCAAAGCTATATAGAGTAACTCAAGCTAAGGGCCCACATCGCACTAGGAGGATCGGGTAGAGCTACCAGAAATTCACACTTTATGCAAATAATATCCCCAGCCCTCACTGATTTCTTATGAAAGCATTTGTATATTCAACTGTAAAAATGGCAGCCCTTTTCTGGGTCCCCATTCTGTGGCAGAGAGCTTTCTTCTTTCGCTTATTAAACTTTCGCTCAAACGTCACCCTTTGTGTTTACACTCCTTAATTCTCTTGGCCTTGAAGCAAAGAACTCTAGATAATACCTCACAAAGAGAAACTGCTACATTGTGGTGCACTGGTGAAACCGTAACTCCTTGGCCTTCCAAAGTGCTGGGATTACAGCTGTGAACCACTGTGCCTGGCCTATAGTTCCTTTTATTTATTTATTTATTTTGAAACAGAGTCTCACCCAGGCTGGAGTGCAGTGGCGTGATCTCAGCTCACTAAAACCTCTGCCTCCCAGGTTCAAGCACTTCTCCTCTCTTAGCCTCCTGAGTAGCTGAGATTTCAGGCATGTGCCACCATGCCTGGCTAATTTTTGTATTTTTAGTAGAGACTGGATTTCATCACATTCGTAAGGCTGTCCATGCTGTCAATGATTGGCAAGTGGATAGACAGGACCGCTCCATGTAAGTCAAGGTAAAAAGTATGTATTGAACTGTGTGGATGCTGCTACTGGACTGCCGCAAGGTTTCCCTTGTAAGTGAGCAAATCAAGCCAGTACTATTAAGGGATTAGGGGCTCTTGGTGCTATCTATGGATATCCTTTGCACATTGACAGTGGCTCAGGGACCCATTTGGCTGAACGTGATCCTCAGGATTGGGCCAGGGAGCATGATATAGCAGGGCATTTTCACCTCCCATATAAACCCCAAGCAGTAGGGTCAATTGAGAGACAGAAATGACCTATTAAAAGCACAAATTCAAACTTTACTGGGGAATCCTATCTTGCACAGGTAGATGAATGTGTTATCTGCAGCCCTTATCTCTTTAAATTCAGCCAAAGGGAGGACACCTGCTCCATATGACCGGTTGGGACAAGTGCCCCCAAAGCATACCACTGTGCATATATGGGCAATTGAGACAACAGCTTTGCTCCCAGACCTCATTGACAACCAGACTTCTTTGCACATGAAGATGCCAATGGACATTGTACCAGGGGAGGGGACACTCTACTGGGGCTTAGAATAGCAAATGCCCCCAGGCTTGATAGACTATTTCCTGCCAGAGACTAGGGAATATCTTGGACAGTTAGAGTGGTCACCGCTGACCTTACTGAACACCAGACCTATGTCACGTGCTGTAAATGTTCAGGTGAAATGTCCACACCCCCATGGCATGGTGGTGGGTTCCTTGATATGGTGAACTCCCAACTAAATTGCTCCAACTATAGTTGCTAACGTTTCATCCTCTGAGCAACACAGATGGTATACTCTCCTTTGAAAAACGCAAGAGAGACATCTTTGTTAATGACTCTCAATAAAGCAACTGGTATAGTCCTAACAGATGGAGACCTTTCCTGCCAGTACCCACTAAGTTTAATTCTTTTCATCTTTAGTTGTTACTTTCTGTCACCACTATTACCAGCTGTCACCTATGAAGCAAACCTTTTCCTACAATGGACGAAGACTATGCTGGTGGCTCACAGAAAAACACCTGTTGGCTATGCAGCCTCATGCCACTCTCTGGTGTTTCTGGCCTACAGTGATGGGTAGCTACCTTCCAAGGATGAGAGCTAGAATATCAGGAATATATTACTGCTTTCCACATTTACATGATGGTATTGAATACAATGTGACCAGAGATAAAATAAACTAATGCCCCATTAATACTATTCTTTCTGAGAAAGGACATGGGAGGAGTTTTTCTGTCAATAAAAATAACTCACTCTCCACCTGGAACACTCCAGTTAAAGAATGAAATGACCTGATATTGCAATGATATAACCCAAATATTGGATGAATTTATTTGGTTAACTATCTTTTGGCCAGCCTAGTCAACTTGCCCCTCTATGTTGGAAACAAAAGAGTAACTCTAAAGCTATCTGTCCAGATAGAACAAGGGATACAGGATCGACACCAAGAGACAGATGTTTAATATTATAATATTAAAAGTATAGATTAGCATGCTACAATGGGTCTTGGTTGGCCCACCTGGAACTTCTTGGATGCATGGCACAAATTTATATGTTCTTTGGGTTATACATGGGTGCAAGGTCAGATAGTTCACATTCTTTCAAAGTCTGGGAATTGCCCTCATTTGGAATCCCACTGGGCCCGATCTGTTTTTTATTGGTATAGCAATTTAGCCTCTATTTTCCATCCTCAACTAGACATTAATGATGTTATTTAGCATGTGGAAGCTCTAACAAATTGTACAAAGAAAGCTTTTAATGATAGCCACATGGGAATCTCTCTCTGAAGCATGGAAGTTTGTCTCATGAGAAAGACTGTCCTCCAAAATCACATGGCTTTAGACATACTCATGGCTACACGAGGGGGGCCGTGCAATCATAAAAACTGAATGCTGTGTTTATATTCCTGATGAATCAGACACCATCACTAAATTAATGACTGATGTGAAAACCCAAATAACCACTCTTTCAGGCCAAACCCCTCTTTTGAATGCTTGGCTTGGGGCTGGTTTGGATGAAGCTACTTCTTGGTTTCAATATTATATGCATATGTTGTTTACTGCCTTGCTTTGCCTTTACTGTTGTTGCGGCAGCGCCAATGGAGCCAATGCACTGTTGCTAAAGCTATACAATATCAAGCACCCTCCATCTAGGCGCAGGGACTATCACAGAAAAGGAGGGCACGTCAATGGTCAGGACAGGTTTTGAGGGGTGGAGAATAAGAGAACAGCCTGTTGTATGGCAAGAGTGTTGCCACCTTGAAGTGAAACTGTCGTAATGACCAATGTTTGACTCCTGTAGATCAAGGTGTTCTGCAGCAAGGTCAAGAAACAAGGCCTTGTAGCACAGTTAACCCCTCATAAAGACACTCACCTAGCTTTTCCACTAGTCATGAGTTTTGCAGAGGGTCTGAGACATAACCGGCTACGTATTTCACCAAAAAAAAACTTGCTTTGTAAAAAGTACTTTCTGGAGGGTGGGTACAGGGATCCACTGTCTCTCAGCTTCCCAAGGCATGGCTTCTGTTCATAAGTCCGTATTAAATATTTCTTTCTGATAAATTGGATTTGTCAGTCTTTCTTTGGCCTCTCAGCAAACTTGGCCTTTGATTTGCATAAAGCTGCTCATCGTGGAGCAGTGAACTGGAGCAAGTGGCAGTTACCCAGGCTCTCCTTGGAGAGATATGTGCCTCCTTACACTAAAAAGAGCCATTGATAAGTGATTTTATTGCCTTTTAGAAAGTTAAGTCTTAAGGGCTGGGGTTCCCAGAGTGGGAGACTGTGTCAAACTGCAACTCATGGTGCCAGCACATCCTGGCGAACACAAACCACTGTTTTGTACTTTGGATCATTCTGATATTGTACTGTGCTTTGAAACAAAATGCCAGAAGGCTTGGGAATGATAGTAAGAGGAGTTTAAAAATAAATAAATTAATTAATAAAATATTTTTTCAAATATGCAAAATGCCAGGTGTCACTGAAGAGCAAGGGCAAGGTCATCAACAGTATAAATTGTGCCCAAATGCAGAAAGCAGACTTGTTGCAGTCTCCTTGTTCAGTGGCCCAGAAATTCTACAGCTTGCCCCTATGGCACTGCCTTTCCATGCTGTCAGTGTGTCCATGTGTCATTGCTATTCACAAGTCTGAAAGAGCAGTCTCTGCTGTTGTCCCAGATCATTTGTCCCTCTTACTAGAAGAATTCCTGTTAAACAAGCCTCCAACCCACTCCTTCAGGATAATCAAATCCCATGCTTATTAGAAAGGAGAGGGGAAACAATTTATAAGGCACCTATACTGCACCAGGAACTGTGTTAGGTGCATTTGCCAACATTTTAAAAAAATTTAATCCTGATTTAATTGACTTGGAAAAATCCCAGCTTAAATTGGATATGAGGAATGTGGCCTGGAGAAAAATTAACCAAGGAATTCAGCCTTCACAAGTCATTGGGAGGTTGATTGTCTGCCCTTAAAAAATGCTTTTTGTTAAGAAATGACAGTTTTGTCCCAGCAGAATCATTTATTTCATTCATCCATTCATTCACTCAACAAATATTAACTGAATGTCTTCTGTGTGTCAGCTTTAGTGGGCAAAATAGAAGTCCCTACCCTGTGGAGCTCATGTCTTAGCATGGTGAGAAGGCATAACAGATTAAGTCATATGATATGTGAGCAGGTGCTAAGTGAGATGTAAAAAAATAGAAATGAGTAAAGAGGTTTAGGAGTGAGAGGGGGGTTAGTTGCAATTTGATATACGTAGTCAAGGTATCCCTCACTGAGACAGTGACACCTGAGGAAAGACTTGAGGCAGGTGAGGGAGAAGCCAGGTGGACAGCTAGGGAAGAGCTTTCCAGGCAGAGGCAGAGATCCTACTGTCAGGGAGTGCTTGATTTGTTCAAGGGACAACACGGAGGCCACATGATTGGCATGGAGTGAATAAGGGGGAGAGTGACCAGGGAAAGGTGAGAGAGGAAAGGATAGGAAGGGGACATCAGAGAGGGCCTTAGTCACAGCCATAAGGACTTGACATAGAGGGTACTGGAGGCTTTAGACTGGAGGAGTGACATGATCAGCATCATCTTCAACGAGATCACTCTTGGGTCTTGTATTAGTCTGTTTTCATGTTGGGAATAAAGACATACTTGAGGCTGGGTAATTTTATTTATTTATTTATTTAGAGACCACGTCTCACTCTGTTTCCTGAGCTGGAGTACAGTGGTGCCATCTCAGCTCACTGCAACCTCTGCCATCTGGGTTCAAGTGATTCTAGTTCCTTAGCCTCCTGAGTAGCTGGGACTACAGGTGTGTGCCACCTACACCCGGCTAATATTTGTATTTTTTCGGTAGAGACAGGGTTTCATCATGTTGGCCATGCTGGTCTCAAACTCCTGACCTCAAGTGATCCACCCATCTCAGCCTCCCGAAGTGCTGGGATTACAGGCATGAGACACCACACCCAGCCCAAGACTGGGTAATTTATAAAGGAAAGAGGTTTAAGGGACTCACAGTTCCACATGGCTGGGGAGGACTTACAGTCATGATAGAAGATGAAGAAAGAGTAAAGGGATGTCCTACATGGTGGCAGGCAGGAGAGGGAGCATGTGCAGGGGATCTCCCCTTCATAAAACCATCAGATCTCATGAGACTCATTCGCTATCATGAGAACAGCATGGGAAAGATCCGCCCTTTGGTGGGCCTTTCAGCTGCTCTTTGGTGGAATCAGGGTTGTGGCCTCAGTGGCAGGGGTCAGCTTCTTTTCTATTCAGAATATAGGCTTTTGGCAACCACCCTAATTGGACACCAAGGCAGGTTTCTAAGGAAAGCAATGGGGAAAAGGCACATCTCACAAGTTCCAGAGAAGTTGATTAAGACCTTGAGAATTCACTTAATTATTTCCTTGGAAGTCTAAAATTATAGACTATACTTGACAGGGATCCAAACTATTTCTAGAAAGGCAGAGCCTGTTGTCACGCGAGGAGTCCCCAGATGTAAGCCCATTTGCACTGAGAGTGGGCAGGATGATTCCTCGCCGCGGCTTTTGGTGTCATCCTCTGTAACTCCTGGAGTCTCTGGCTCAGACACACTGGATCACAGATTTGCCTTACTCTGTTCTATTCAGGTTTCAGAGCTCGAGGGAAACAGAACAAAACAAATCCTACCAAACACACTTCCCTATGTAGGCCTGGATTTAAATATGCATAGTTGTTTTGCTGTCTGGTAGTGGCCAGGGACGAGGACGTACCGCTGTCCTCAGCTGGCTCTTTAAGCTTCAGCTAGGACATGCTGGCTTCTCTTTGACTGATTTTGTGTTTTGTAATCTTCAGGGTTCCTTCTCCCTCAGATGAGAAGCTGACTGACAGTTTTGTAGCTAACCAAAGCAGGGTAATGATTTGCCTTTCTGGTATGTGTATATAGCTAAAATGTGTGTCTTTTTCCTTTGACTTCCAGCTCTAAGAATTTACCTTTCTTCTCTCCCTGTCAAGGGAGATGCAAAACATCTCTGTGAAAGAAATATAAAATTCTCTGTATTGTTTCCCCCCAATCTGACTGGGTTTCTTTTGTTTTCTCCTCTTTAGAAGAAGTATGGCTCTGTCTTCCACTCTTTCCTCAGGCAGGGGTTGACTATTAGATTCCAGTAACTCAACTTTCATATGTAAATCTATTTGCCAGCCAGATTATATTTAATAACAGAGTCTGAAACTGGCTCTAAAGCCAGAGGAGCTTGCATGGTTTGAAAATAATTGCATGAATAGTTTAAATTCTGGCAAACAGTTTAGGCATCCAGATAGATCACAGGGAGTATATTCTCTGGTTGGATGTTGACCCTTAGGGTATAATAAAACCAAAAAAGAGGTGATGGTACTGAGGGAACGTGTTAGAAGGATTTCTCTTCCTGGGTTCGTGAGGGACATGTTTTCAAGTGCAGGAATTCCCTGGCTTCCCGCCTCAGATGGCTAGGGCTCTTTGTGCACCTTCCTCCACAGCAGGCCAGGTAAAATTCTTTGGGCAAGCCAGGTAGGGCCATTGTCTCTGAATTTCCCACCACTGGCTCCTGGAGGAGGGCTCTGTGACTCAGGGTTATAAAATAAGTAGCCAATCCGGTATCAAAATCAAAGATCAATCAATCCAGAGGAAGTTTGAAAGAACTTCTCTCATTGGATGAGAACATGAATGGGGAGGGAATAACTCTAGGGTTAAAACTTCACCTGCTCCCACCTGAATGGATTCCCTCTCTGGATCCCCTCCCACGACAGTGTGGGAGCTGCCTTTTCTCTCTCTCTGTCTAATAAATCACTCTTTCACAAAACTCTTAGGGTGCATGATATTTATTTGAACGGTAAACTCATGGTGCCTCTGGGGCCTCTTTCCCCATTCTTCAGAGTTAGAAAGGCCTAGAGCCGAGGAGCAGGCAAAGGTCCCTGTTTCCATGGTGGTCTAGTAGTTAGGGCTCCTGGTTTTCATGCTAAGCAGACCGGGTTTGACTCTCAGTGTGGACTTTTCTGAAATAAATATAATCATAGTAATAGGTCACATCTGTATCACTTACTATGTGCCAGACATTATTCTGAGACTAGAGGATTACCCTACTGAATCCTGACACAGCCTTATGAGATAGAGGCTATTATCCCTATTTTCAGATGAGAAAACTGAGCTATGAGGACCTTAAGAACCTTGCCTAAGGAAATGGTGGAAACTCAAGAGAGTGGCCCACATTCTACTATACAACATTTAAAAACAGATATCGAAATGTTATAAAGGTTACTCTCTCAAACCAGGAAACAGACTAGAGAGGGTCTCTGCCATGCCCTTGTCATGATGGCCCTGAATGAAAGCTTTCTGGGTCCGCTACTGTTAGTGGCCAGGTCCTAAGGCAGGAAGCCTATTGAAATAGCTTTGGGGATTAGGTTCCTTTTCTGTATTAGGATTCAGGCAGAGCCCCAGAGGCTCTTAACTGCAGGAAGCAAATATTTTTACTTAAGGAAGTGCCTGGAGCAGAGCCTCTCCAACAGTGAGGTGCAGAAGCATCATCTGGGATGCAGGTAAAGTACCAGCTCTGACTGGGTGGGGCTGCGGTGGAGCCTGAGGTTCTGCTTGTCTGACAGGCTCCGAGGTGACACTACTGTTGGTTCACCAGAATGAGAGGCAATGACCTAGAACAAGTGCTTCTTGAGTGTACTTGTTGGCTTCAATGTTTCAGTTACAAGGAACTTTGCTACCAAGTTAGGCATTCTGTATTTAAGCACATATTGGATCTACTTCACACTTACTGTCTCATTTTTAGTTACTGGAGTAGAAGACATTTTTCATTTGGGAGAATGTTCCGGGCCAAGTGTGCCGCCTCATAATTTGTGTGTTGAAGCCCTAGACTTCAGTACCTCAGAATGTGACTGTATGTGGATACAGGGCCTGTAAATTAAGTTACAATGGTGTTGTTAGAGTGGAACCTAATCCAATCTGACTGTGGTCCTTATAAGAAGAGGAAATGTGGACTTGCATCTAGACATCAGGGATGTGCATGCACAGAGAGATGGCCATGTAAGGACACAGGGAGAAGACAGCCATCTACAAGTTGAGGAGAGAGGACTCAGGAGGAAACAACCCTGCTGACACCATGATCTTGGGCTTCCAAACTTCAGAACTATGAGAAATAAATTTCTATCATTTAAGCCACCCAGTCTTTGGAATTTAGTTATGACAGCCTAAGCAGTCTACGGCAGAGGTTACCTATGATCTAAACCTCCCCGCCGTGTCTGAGGAACCTGGTGCTATGTAAGTGTGGCCATAAAGCAGGGCTCCACCTTCTACCAGGAAAGCTGAAAAGACAATGATAGCTTTTTCTGCCTCTTAGCAGCTACAGAGGGACCATGTGGTCAAAACTTGACCCATTGTGGGTTCTTCCAAGGACTGTGAGTTTAGAGTGAGGTGCACAAACAAGCCAGGGCAGCTCAGATATGTTCCGGTGGCAGTATGGTTCCCTTTGACCAGGGGCCCATGGCAATGTGGTAGTGAGGGAAGCCAGTGTCCAGTGGTGCTAAGGCCACTGCTGAATGCCAGGGCAACCTGGAATGTTCAGGGGCAGCAGCAACCACATGCCAACAAGACTATCCTGAGGCATAACCCAGAAGGGGTTAGTGCCTTGATTCCCTTTGTTCCTTGCCTCTCTTCCAAGCCTGGTTCTCCAACCTTCCTAACAATTCTCTGTGCTCCCAAAGGCTTTCCAATAAATTTCTCTTCTGCTAAGCTAGCTGGATTTCTATTTTTTTTTGCAACCAAGAACTCTGGCTTGTGTGGTCACAAAGATTTTGGATAATTGACCTTGTTTTCCAGCTTAAATATTCTTCATCTGAAATTCTTTTTACACATCTGTGTTCAATTCCTGCCCCATAAAAAGAAGAGTAATATTGTTTTCTATCTTTACTATATTCAAATAGAGACTCAGGCTGTGGCTGCTCTGTCTTTCACATCCTGCCTAGGCTAATCATGTTCATCCTTCTCTTTGGGGTGTAGCGAAGTATGCTTAGATGGTAAGTCTTGCAAGACAAAGTAGTAAATGTAAGAAGCTATATTTGCTCATTTCTGCTTGAACTCGTGACTCTATGATGACATGCAGCTCTCCAGGAAAATGTCTTGAAGACAAAACAGAATAGAGCACATGGTCCCCACATCTCTTGTCTAAGTCACTATATTCATTACAAAATAAGGAACCCTAGTCCTTGCCTTTTCCTATACATAAGATAACATCTGGGCTAGACTCGGTGGCTCACGCCTGTAATTCCAACACTTTGGGAGGTGGAGGCAGGTGGATCACTTGAGGTCAGGATTTCAAGACTAGCCTGGCCAACACGGTGAAACCCTGTCTCTACTAAAAGTACAACAATTAGCTGGGTGTGGTGGTGCAAGCCTATAATCCCAGCTACTTGGGAAGCTGAGGCAGTAGAGTTGCATGAACCCAGAAGGTGGAGGTTGCAGTGAGCCAAGATCATGCCGCTGCACTCCAGCCTGGGTGACAGAGCAAGACTCCATCTCAAAAAAAAAAAAAATAGAGATAACATCTGACAGGATTAGTGATTATTCCACTGCAGTCTATAACCAGATGTACTCTTTTACCCAAACTTTGATGTGCTTTTGCATGTACTTAATCTTCCCCACCTGTATGTAAACTATTAACTGAAATACACTAGAGAAGTCTGATGGAACATCTCTGAAAGACTTCACTTGGGCTTTAGGCCTTGGTCTATAGTCCTCAGTAAGACTTCTGAATGAAACTAACTTTAATTCTCTAAAAGTGTGATCATTTTTCTTTAGTAGATAATAACAGTGACCACAAAGGGTACTCAAGAATAGACTGGCCAGGATCATCTGAAACATTATGGGACCTGGTGCATTGGTATCAGCTTAAACCCTTTAAGCCCCTCTTGCTCTTCCATCGTTGCAGATGAGCAGATGAGTCTCTCCTGAATCTTAGACCTCCCACTTAATTGATGATTCCTGCTTTTATTCAGCTAGTTGCTCTCATTCCTTGACAAAGGAATTAATTCTTCTTGAGGCTTTTCATTTCTTGACAAGGAAAATTCTTTTAGTTGAAAGATAAAAGAAGGAGTGGCTTAACATATAACACTTACTGAGACTACGCTTGCAAGTATCTCCCTTGATGGGAGAGATTCACTAAAGGAGATTCAATATTGAAATGGTCAAAAAATGGAATTCTCAAACATTAAGGCATGCCAGGTTTTCCAGGACTCCAGATGGCTACATATTATGGCCTGTTGTTGTGCAAATTTAAAACCAATGGGCAAATTACATCAAGGAAAATTCAGAACTCAAATTATCGTTATTCAAAAGTCCATTTTAACTGTAAAGTTAAAATGCAGAGTCTTCTGTCTTCTGTCTATCTCACTATTTTTTCCTGCCTTCTTTGAATCTGATGACTTTTCCACTGATGCTGAGATAAAAACACACTCATTAAGACATGACTAATTCAAGGCTACTTGGAGATTTTGTTTTTCTTATACAGCCAGTTTTAGCTAAAATGTAAACATTGAAAATTTCACCATAAACTCATTTGAAACTAAAAGAATAAATGTGCTAAAGAGGTTTTAAAACCAAACTGCCATGGAAACTGCTTTGCCCACAATTTTTGTCCACAGCCTTCATTAGATTACCCATCAGGACAAATAAAGTTTAGCCATGTGAACAGGTCCCTATTTTGTCAGAAATATAATTTGAATCTAGACATCTTTTATGAACCAGTAAGTTTGTATTACTATTTCATGACCAAAATTCTAAGAATGAATGATGTTATAAGATCTTCATTTCTATGTGTGTGTGTTTATGCATATGTACACATATTATATTATAGGTTGTGTCTACATGGTATCAAATGGACTTATAAATGAATTAGTTCATAAATTAGCAAGCCCAAATATTTTCCAAGTTCATATGACTTAAGTAAATATTTAATAAATAAGCTGGTTAAAATTATTGGTAAAATAATAATAGAAATGTCTTCAAAATTGTCAATATACATTTTCTTTCCTAGGTTTACTGGTCAAACAGTTTTATACATGTCTCTGCTAAATGTTTTAAGATATCAGGGCTGGACATGAAGACTATAAACTCAGCTCAAAAGAGAATGATCTTAGTGCAATTTTGATAAATAAGACTAATATTCTTGATTTAATGAAAACAGCTAAATCTTCTGAACAAAATACCAATATATTTGACTTTATGGTTCTTACTTAGGTGAACACCTCAAATTCACAAACTATAAAAATGGTTAACAAAAAGACAACATAAAATGATGACTAGCTTAGTCTAATATCTCAGTTCTCATAAGTAATTTATGTAAACTGTCAAAAAATAATTAAATAAATGCGAATTGAGTAAGCATTATAAACTTTTCTTGTAATTTGAAATCTTAAAGTTATGTTAAATGATAAATACTCATTAAATGCCTGGGTCATTTTTAATTTAAAAATTATGTTACATGTTTCTAAAAATGGTTCTTATCTATAAAATGCTCATATGTGACAGACAATTCAAGATTTCTTGCCTCCAAGGTTTTTCACTAAAGTTTAAGGTTACTAAGAGTTAAAAATCCTAATTAATAGGTATAGTACAATATACAGCATATGCCAGAAAGTGAGATTTGATTTTTATGAGAAGAAATTATTTAAAATGGCATAAAAATGTAATCTTTATTAAGAAAGAGAATAATTTTTATCAAATTCAAGGTTATTTAAAAGTATTTATGAAACAAGATAGAAAGGAACCAGTAAGTAGGAGAGAGATATATGAAAAAAGTTATGGGTATGAAGATATATTTTTTGTAAGGAAGTTTAAAGTATAAGAAGAATAATTTTGTCTGAGACAAGAATTTCATTTGTTAAATTTTTTGTCCTAAAGTAAAATGACTGATTATTTAAGAAAGAGAAAGTAGAGGACAAAGCAGAAAGGTTCTGTTAGCATTTTTAAATGATCTATGTAAGTCATGATAAAGTTCGTAAAAATATAATTTATGAAAATAATTTAATATATGACTAAGTTGGCTATAATTAGAGGAAAATTATTTATACCAATCTTTCTAAAGATTGAGCTTTAACATTAAAAATACACTAATGTAAAACTAAAAATTTTGGTTCCCTGTGATGGAACAATGCTTTTTCAAGGTATTGATTTGCTGTTAGTAAAATTACTAAAGTTTTCAATTTTTAATTATGGCAACTCTCTCCTTTAGCTTTTTTTGTCAACTCCTGAAACTTTTTTCCCTCTTTTTTTCCTCTCTGCTGTTGTGCCTGATACTGAAACGTTTATCTTGAAGGTCTAGAAAAACACTTTCCTTCAATATAACTTAATTCTTTGCTCTTGGCTTTTCTTGATATGTCTAAATTTTTCCATGTGACCAGAGAACTCTCCATGCTATTACTAAAAGCCTTGTACTCCCCTTCTTAAAGTACTAGTTTCCTTATTTGCATTCTTCTATAATATAGTGTTCACTCATGACCCTGGACACACTCTGTGTCTGATTAAATTTAAGTCCCTTTTCATCAGATTTGGCTTCCAGGTTATCTAAATGCGTTTCTCATAAGAAGCAATCACATTGAAGGACTTTTTTTTTTTGTATTTAGTAACTGGCTTTTTTTTTTTTGAGATAGAGTTTCACTTTGTTGCCTAGGCTGGAGTTCAGTGGCGCAATCTCGGCTCACTGCAACCTTTGCCTCCTAGGTTCAAGCAATTCTCCTGCCTCAGCCTCCTGAGTAGCTGGGATCACAGGCATGCGCCACCACACCCGGCTAATTTTGTGTTTTTAGTAGAGACAGGGTTTCATCATGTTGGTGAGGTTGGTCTTAAACTCCTGACTTCGGATGATCTGCCCGTTTTGGCTTCCCAAAGTGCTGGGATTACAGGTGTGAGCCACCGCATCCGGCCAGTAACTGGCTTAAATAACAAAGATGTTACATTTTACCAAGATAATTTCTATGCTGTCTTATTAGGTTTTTGATTACTTAGGAAAACTGAATTCTAAAGGGGCTAAAGTTTTTACGTTCATGTAACTTTCTGTATTGCCTTTGAAGTCTTTTGGTTATTGGTTTGGATAAATAAATAGCTATTATTTTACGACTAAGTGTAATTCTGTTTTGATCAAATGTATTAAAAATTTTGACATCTTTTGTGTAGGTTTCCCCAGGAAAAATCCTAAATCGTCTTTTTGGATTGAATGATTAGACTAATTTGGTAAATTTTGGAAGGCATTGTGAAATAATAAGCAATACTAGATTTTCTTTCAGTTACATTTATGCATGAGTATGTTATTGATACAAATGTTATAAAAATTATATAAATTCATAAATCTAATACATTATAATTTTGGTTAGTCATCATTTTGGTTAAGTTAAATCTTTTCTAAAATTATATTTATTTATATGAATATATTGTTAATGTGAGTATTCTAAAGAATACATGAAGCTTCTAAAAGTCTGATGGTCCTGATGTAACACTGTCAGTCATGATTCTGGTTCTTATCTTAAAATGCTGCATATAATAAAAGTAACTAGATTTTCTTGTCAGTTGAAAACTTTCTTCAAGTTTTAACCATGACTATTCTAAATTTTGCCATCCACAGTTATTGTTCTGAATTCTTATCTCCAAACATTTGTAATTAGCTCTAGTCCAAAATTGCTTTTCATAGAAAAGTTTCTAATTAGTATGGGTACAAAAAGGAAAAAAAAAAAAAAAACGTACAATTTGGGTGTGGTGGCTCATGCCTGTAATCCAGCACTTTGGGAAGCTGAGATGGGCGGATCATTTGAGGCCAGGAGTTCAAGATCAGCCTGGCCAAGATGGTGAAATCCTGTCTCTACTAAAAATACAAAGAAAAAATTAGCCAAGTGTGGTGGCAAACATCTGTAATACCTGCTACTTGAGAGGCTGAGGATGAGAATTGCTTGAACCTGGGAGGAAGAGGTTGTAGTGAGCTGAGATTGTGCCACTGCACTTCAGCCTGGGTGACAGAGTGAGACCCTGCCTTAAAAAAATGCAAATGTATGTTCTGGTTTTGTTAAATGACTACTTTTTTCAATCTGTGTAATTCGCATTGATGCTATTTTGTACTCATATGTATAATCTGTAGTATCCTTGTAATAATGAGCTATTATGTTAGGTGAAGAAAAAGGTAAGGTCAGGAAAAAAAAATCATGCTAATCAAAAAAATAGATGTGATCTGAAGCATATTTTCCAATGAATAGGAAAGTATTATGCTGGACCCAATGCTTATTCCTTACAACTACAACTGAAGATTAGCATCCTTCATAGGAAAGAGCCTTCCTAGCTATGTGAGACAATTGACATTGGTCCTGTAAATGTAACTGGATGGTTGATGAGAACCTGTGAGACAAAGTCACAAACATAAGAAGCCTTGTTGGCTCATTTCTGTTAGAACCCCTGACTTTGTGATGAAACGTAGCTCTTCTGAATAATGCTTTGAAGACAAAACAGGTTAGGGCTCATGGTCACACGTGCTGCTTGCCCGAGTCACTATATTTCTTTTTCTTTTCTTTCTTTCTTTTTTTTTTTTTGAGACAGAGTCTCACTCTGGCACTCAGGGTATTTCTTAAATGATAAGTGACCCTAGTTTTTGCCTTTTCCTACATGTGAGATAATGTCTGATGGAGTTAGTGATTATTTCTCTATAAGGACAGGTACTCTTGCACGCAAACTTTGATGTGGTTTTGCATGTACTGAATCTTCGCCATCTGTACACTAACTGTGAACTGAAATATTGCATTGACAAAGTCTGGCAGAGCCTCTCTGAAAACTCCTCCTAGACCATAGGCCTCCACCTATAGTCCTCAGTGAGACATCTGAATATAATTAACTTTATTTTTTAAAACTTGATTCTTTACTTGACAGTGTCTATCATTACTTTCAGCCTTAAGTTAAATGTCTCACTGCTGTCCATTAAAGCACTGTGTAGTAGTGAAAATGAAGACAAAAACAAACTAGATTTCTTCAGTGGAGTTATGCAGAGGTTTATATCTTGGGGCTTGATGGTGGTTTATATCCCTAGAGGCATGCCTGCATGATTTGGGGAACTTGGACTTGGAGTGGATTGTCCCAATTATTTCAACACTCACACCTCTTTCATAAATTTTTACCACTTACTCCAATGCTTTACGTCACCAGTTTTGAAATCTTTTGCTATAAAACTGTGTTCATTAATTAACAAATTTATCTTTAATATTGATCAAGGCACTGTTACGGAGCTTTGACTAAATCTCTTAATCTCCATAAGGCTTAGTGTCATTATTTATGAGAAGAGGGCAATAGGATCAACCTTACTGGGTAATTTAGTTATAACAGGATCCTAAGTCCTGTTCATCCCTAGGGGTCAAAAAATGTCAATCACATGTGTTTGAAGGCCTGATAGGATAGGTACACTGCAAGTTTGATATGCAGTGAGGCTTGCAAACCTCCTCAGCTAGAACCCCTCCTCCCTCAGGACCAGGTGAGGCAAATCTGCTGCAGTCACAAAGACCTGGTCCTGGCAAAGGCGGAGTAATTCCCAGTATGGTGTGGTGTCATGTCTGTCCCATGACTTTGCCTTCCATGGCCAGGTCTCATCGAGTCTTAGAGATGGGAGGAGAGGTGGGTGGGAAGTGGACACTAAATATTAGCAGAAAGAACTGCTTCACTGAAAACTTTCAGATAGGCATCAACAGCAGTATTGGGTATCCCACTGATAGAGTATGGAGATACATGTGTTCTCAACATCTTTGTCAAAGCCCATTTGACTACTCAGCACCCCAAAGCCTCCAGTGCTTGGTGGGGCTGTTCCTGAAGGGAAGCGGGAAATGACAAAGGTGTCCATTGGGGCAGCCAGGCCAGAGCATGCAGTAGTGACCAGCAGAGGGAGTTAGAACAGATGAAAAGAAATGGCAGAGTTGATGGGACTTGAACGTCTGTGAGACATCCCCTGGGACTCCCAGAAATATCTGAGGGCACCTGTACTCAGAATTGTGGTCCTGCATTAACAGGTAGGATCAGGATTCAGTGAAACCTGTATCTCAAGGATTAGGAGCAACACAGGAATAACTTTGAGCACGGGACTGGCCACATAGTAGGTGTTCTACTTATGGAAGATACTAGCTCAGAGAATATCCACAGAAATAGTGACTGGTTAGTCACCTTACGTGTTAACCTAGTTTACCTTCCTTGTTTAATGATATGACCTTGTGAGGCCCAGTTCAGTGTTGAGTTTCCATTAGCTTTTTGGAAACATTGAAAATTATTCCAGGACTCTCATTTCTACCTTAATGGACTCCTGAGTGGAGTTTGGGGGTCCAGGGTCTTTAGGTCAGAGTCCATAAAGTCTATGAATAGGGTAGTATGTGAACATCCCATGTCCTGTGTTGCAGGTCAGCAAGTGATTCACGGGAAACACCAAATCCGTACGTGCTGGCCATTTGATATGGTTTGTTTATTTGCTTGGCAGTGGAGCCAGGGACCCTTGAGGCCTTATTAGATCCTGGGATAAATAAAAATGTCTAAGAACTTCTGAATTAGAAACATAAAATTGAGAAAAAAATAAGAGAAAATGTTAGAAACATATTTGTGGGCTGTATGTGCTATTCTTGGGATCCTAGAAAAGACTGAAATACTACAATTTGAAGTATTCGTATTCTTGGACTCCTAGAAAAGACTGAAATGCTACAATTTGAAGTATTCATTACTAGATTGATCAACACTTGTGAGGGTGTGTTAAAGGAAACAGTCCTGCTGAGGCAGGTGAGACAATGTCTAATTATTCCATTGATCTCAACTTTATATAATCATGATAATTTTTGTTGCTTTAGTGTTTAGATAAACCTCTCTGTGCACACACACACTCAAGGCTTTAGTGCTCAAATTGAGCTCAATCTGCGGTTTAAGATGCTAAGAATCCTATAAGAGATGCCTATGTGCACTGCCCACCACTGGGGATTAAGTTGGGGAATCTGACAGCAATTTGGAGGTAAGGTGGGTAGGGAAAAACAAGGAGCTGGGAAAGGGCAGAGCTGGAAGAGGCAGGTTCAACCACTATTGGCAAAATAAAATATTTTAATGAATTTGGGGTCATATGGAAGTGGTGAAGATCCCTTCTTTATTCTTACCCCCACCCTATATTCTTTCCTGTCTTGTTCCTTAGCATGTAACTCAATTATTAAAAAAGGAAAATAATCATTTACATTTTAATCAGGAATTATTGGACATTTTATTTCCTCTCTCAATGCCTCCACACAGTTTCATAATTTATAAAGTAGAGATTCCATTGTTTAGAATGTCAAGTTTAACTCCATAATTGATTTTCTTATTTTGCCAAAATATTTGGCAATAAGAGTAACAATAACATTTGATTTGAGTTTATGATGTGGCAGAGACATTCTACTAAGCTCTTTATATACATTAGTTAATATTTGTAAAAAATGTATGCAGTAGATATTATTATGCCCATTTTACAGATGAGACAACTGAACTTCCCTATCAGGTAGAATACTTTCAGAAAACCCAATTCAAAGTAGCTTGAACAATATAGAGATTTAGTAACTCATGTTATTGAAAAAGTCTAGAGGTTACTGGGGACCAGGCATGATTCCATTAGAACTCTCCATTCCTCTGAGATTCTCTTGACTTTGCCCTATTTCATATGTCAGGTTCATCCTGAGGCTGGTGTCAAGGCAGCTACAAACATTGTGGCTCTCAGCCACATAGGACAATATCCAATATCTTCCCTGTGGTACTCTGTGAAGAATAAGAAAACCTTCCCAGAATCCTTCAGCACACTTCCTTTCACACTTCATTGACCTGAGATTTTATCACCTGCTCAGGCAATAGCTGTGACAAGTTGAATGCCTTGTGCTGATTTTCTTCAGCACAAGTTTCTGAACCAATCTCTGGCAAGAAGCGTGGAATTAATTTTAGGCCAATCAGAGCCAGTGATATAAAACTGAGTTCCATAATTTAAAAGGCATTTTGCAAATAGAAGGGCAATATGAGTGAAAATGTGGAGACTCAGGCTCTGGTTTCAGAGCTGCCCCCTTGGGAGGAATCATTGAGCCAACCTAAGTGGCATTTTCCTCACCTGTAAAATGATGACATCCATATACCAGATGATCTCTAGATACCTTCTAGCTGTAAGCACCTATAGGGACTGATTACTCCCCTTGGTGTCCTCCCCTCACCTCATTCCCCCTCATGACCTTCCCAGTCAATGATGAGGCACTGTCCCTCTTTTCTCTAACAATACCCATTTCTCAAAGCTGTAGTAGCAGAAATACCTTCATGATTGCTCCAGACAAAACGAATCTCCTCTGCATGATTATAACACTGCATAATACATTTTCTCACAGTGGGATGATACTTATCTCAAAGCCGTAAAGCTTTACATTGTAATTCATTTATTTCATCTATTTACTGAACAAATTTCAAGTGCTTACTATGAGTCAAGTAGTGTACTAGGTGCCTGAGTGATGTAGTTTGAGTGTTGTCTCCACTAAGTCTTATGCTGAAATGTAATCCTCAATGTTAGAGGTGGGGCCTAGTGGGAGGGGATTGGATCATAGGGCTGGATCCCTCATGGCTTGGTGCTACCCTTGAGTACTCAGTGAGTGAGTTCTCATAAAGGCTGGTTGTTTGAAAGTATGTGGCATCTCTCTCCACTCTCTGTCCATGTGAGATGCCTGCTCCCACTTCATCTTCTGTTGTGATTGTAAACTTCCTGAGGCCTCCTGAGAAGCTGAGCAGATGTCAGCACTATGCTTGTACAGCCTGCAGAAACATGAGACAATCAAACCTCTTTTCACTGTAAATTACCCAGTCTCAGGTATTTCTTTATAGGAATGCAGAATGACCTAACACTTGGGGAAACAGAGTAATAACACAGAGAAAGCTTTTGCCCTCATGGAGTTTACATTCTAGTAGCACATAAACCAATGCATAGATAAATATATGAATAAGCAACTCAACAAAACTATAATATGGAACCAAGACTGAAAAGTGGTACAGAAAATAATAGATATAAGGGAGGGGTAGGTGGGTGAGTGAACTGCTGGGAAATGTGGGAGAAGAGCCTCCAGTCAAGGTGAGAACCAGAGCAGAGGTCTGGGAACAGGAAAAGACTTGGTAAATTTGAAACAAGAAAGCATCCTGGCATAGCAGGGATACGTATGGAGGAGACAAGGTCAGAGAACTAGCCAGAAGCCAGGTCACAAAGGGCGTTGAAAGCCTTGATAAGAACATTGGGTTTTGTTCTAAGCATGTTGGGTAGTTGTGCTATTGTTGTTGCTGCTGCAATGAACATTTACTAAGTTCTTATTAGGTGTCAGACAACTATGCTAAATGCTTTGCATGTATTATCTCCTCAGCTACTTTGTAAACTCTTGCAGCCCTATTGACCTTTGGAATCAGATAGATCTGGATTTAAAACCTGTCTCTTCTACTTTCCGTCTGTGTGACCTTGGCCAAGTTGCTGAACCTCTCTGTGTCTCAGTTTCCTTATTTGTAAAATGGGGATAAAAATATCTATCTCATTGGGTTATTGTGAGGATAAGGCAAGACAGTGTTTGTTAAGCAACTAGCAAAATGCTTGGCACTTTTTTGGCACTCAATGGTTTTAGTTCCCTTCCTTTCCTTTGCTTTTTGCCCCTCCTTAAAGTCACTGACTGGGTCTAAACGCATTTTTATAGCTGTTTGTTATCTTGCTGGGTGCCTTGTATATAACAGTGACTGGGTAGTTCATTTGCATAAATAAGGAAGTGAATGAATTTCCTTTTTCTACAATTGTAACCAGGGTTAGTCATTGCCAGGAGATGAGGTATTGCTGGCTGATGTTGGCCTCCAGGCTGTGAAGATAGGGTAGGAAGAAAAGGGAGTCTAGGAGGTTGGAATACCTCCAAACAGAGGCACAGATGCAGGAAGGGCGAGGCATGTTCTAGGAGCAGTAAGTAGGCCAGTTTGGTTGGGTTATAAGGGAACTCTATCATGAGGACCTTGCATACCATAGAGAGTCTGTATGTTCTTCAGTAGGAAGAATAGGAACACACAAGAGTTTTTTTTAGTAGGAACAAAAGCCCCAGAGTGCAACCTCTAGCTTGATTATTCCTGCTGGTGTGTAGCTTAGTAAATGTTCCTTAGCCATTTCATGTCCAGTACCTCTACTAGAGAATAAAGTTTCTTATCCAGGACAGGGGTTAGGCTGGGCATGGTGGTACATGCCTGTAATCACAGAGCTTTGAGAGCCTGTGGCAGGAGGATCACTTGAGACCAGGAGTTTGAGACCAGCCTGGGCAACAAAGCGAGACCCTGCCTCTACCAAACCAAAAAAAAAAAAAAAGCCCGGTGTGGTGAGGCACTGCCTTTGGTCTCAGCTACTTGGGAGGCTAAGGTAGGAGAATCCATAGCAGTGAGCTATGATTGTGCCACTGCACTCCATCCTGGGTGACAGAGCAAGACCCCATCTTAAATATTCTTCAATCAATTCATTCAACAAACATTTATTAAGCCCTATCGTGTCCCAGGCACTCTCTAGAGATACAGTGGTGAATAAGACAAAATCTCTACTTTGTTGAAGTTTTCATAACAATGAAGGAAGACAGATTCTACTCATATAAACAAATAAATATAATAACGTAATTTAAGATAAAGGCCATGAGAGAGTACCTTGTGTT
Organism: Aotus nancymaae; assembly: GCF_030222135.1. Lineage (NCBI taxonomy): Eukaryota > Metazoa > Chordata > Mammalia > Primates > Aotidae > Aotus > Aotus nancymaae. The sequence goes on from NW_026988420.1 coordinate 13,201,105, forward strand.
GCTACTTTAGCTAGAGAGGTCAGGGAAGGCTTCTCTGAGCAGGGGACACCTGACTAATGAGAAAGAAAGGAGACAATCATTTGAAATTCAGGGAAAAAATTCCAGGTAAGGAGGCCCTGTGATGAGAATGAGCTTGAAGTATCCAGGGGCCAGAAATCATCCAGTGGGACTGGAGGCTGGGGACACAAGGGAAGGGTTGATAGACCTGGAGTGGCAAACACAGGTTGGATTATGTAGGGTCTTAAAGGACTTTTGACTTTATGCTAATCACGATGTAATTCTAATCATAATGTATGGGGGGCAGTTATGTAAAAAAGTGCACCAGACTTACTCAATAAAAAGATCACTCTTTGCCAAGTGGAGAATGGATTGTAGGGAGCAAAAGCTGCAACAGGGAACAGGTCCAGATGTAGTTGCAGTTACTCAGCTGCTATGGTTTGAATGTGTGAGTTTTTCCAAAACTCCTGTTGAAACTTAATCATCTCCTAAAGCCCCACGTCTTAATCCTGTTGTATTGGAGATTCAACACACAAGAGGTGGGGCTTTAGAAGATGATTATATCTTGAGGGTTCTGTCCTCATGCATGAGATTAGTGCCCTTACCAAGGGGCTTGAGGGAGCCTATTTGGCCTTCTTTTGCCCTCCTGCCATGTGAGAACACAATGTTCATCCTTTTCACTATGTGAGGAGGTAGGAACAAAGTGTCATCTATAAAGCAGAGAGCAGCTCTTGCCAGCCTCTAAATCTACCAGCACTTTGATCTTGGACTTTCCAGCCTCTAGAACTGTGAGAAACAAATTTATAAATTACTGGGTCTAAGGTATTTTGTTAGAGCAGCAGGAATGTACTGACACTGTCTTTGTTCTTTTTGTGTTGCTGTAGAGAAATACCTGAGGTCAGGTAATTTATAAAGAAGTTTATTTAGCTCACATTTCTGCAGGCTGTACCATCTGCTGGGCTTCTGATGAGGGCTTTTTTGCTGCATCAAAACATGGCAGAGCAAGTCAAAGGGGAAGTGGGAACATGTGAACAGAGTGAAGAGGAACCAAACCTGAAGACAGTCCTGGCTTTATAACAATCCACTCTTGTGAGAACAAATTCATTCCCCTAAGACCCAATCCAGTCTCATGAGAACAAGAACAGCACCAAGCCATCCATGAGGAATCCACCCCCATGACCCAAACACCTCCCAGTAGGCCCCACCTCCCAACACCACCACACTGGGGATCTGATTTCAACATGAGATTTGATGGGATAAACAAACCATATCCACACCATAGCAGACACCTACTGAGAGACAGTGGTGTCTCAAATCATTGTTGGAGCAGTGATGAAGGTGGGAAGGCATCAGATTTGGGTTATATTTTAGAGGTCAAGGCAACAAAATTTGCTGATAAATTGTACACTTAGTTTAATTTAAAATTGTATTTGGCTATACCCAAAAGAATAGGACAGAAGTTAATTTATCTCTTAAGTCAGCATCTGTGTAGAAGGTCCAGGGCTAGCGGGGCACACTGTACTAGTATCAATTTTGCCTTTCTTCTTTCCAGCTTCTTCATTTTGAAAAGGGAATGTCTATCCTATGCCTTTCCCACCATTGTACTTTGGGAGCACATAACTTGTCTGGCTTCACAGATTCACAGCTGGAGAGAATTTTTGCCCCAGAATGAAACATACCTTGAGTCGCACCCATAACTGACTTAGATGATATTTAGATCAGTTTTTGGGCTTAGAGTTAATGCTGGAATCGGTTAAGGCTTTTGGAGCTGCTGAGATGGAGTGAATGTATACTGCATTTGAGAAGGACATGAATTTTGGGGGTCCAGAAGGCAAAATGTTATGGACTGAATTGTATTCCCCCAAATTCTTAAGTTGAAGCTCTAACCCCCAATATAACTATACTTGGAGACAGACCCTATGAGGAGGAAATTCAGGTTAAATGAGATTATAAGGGTAGGTTCTAGTCCCATATGACTGGTGTCCTTATAAGAAGAGGGAGAGACCCATGTGATGTTCCCATGCAGAGAGCAAAGGTCATGTGAAGACACACCAAAAAAAGGTGGCTATCTGCAAACCAAGGAGAGAGGCCTGAGGAGAAACCAAAGCTGCTGACAAGTTGATCTCAACCGTCCAACTTCCAGAACTGTGAGAAAATAAATTTCTATTGTTTAAGCCTTCCAGTCTGTGGCATTTTGTTATGGTAGCTGTAGGAAACCAACACAGATCTTGCCTCTCACCCTCAAATCAGCTCTTTATTACCTTGTTTGTGGCACCGGAGCTCGACCCTGTTGGCGTTTCTTCTTTGCCAGTTGTCATGCTGTAGTTTTGTCAGTAGGCGGTGTGGGAGGGATACTGCAGGAAGAAGGAGTTTTTCTTCTTAGTTACAGGGCTCTCTCTTTTCTTCTTGTTTCTATAAGGTGACTGACAGTGGCATCATATGGGGCATCCAGTGGCCCTCACTATCCAGACATGATCACAGCTACCTGCCCACCTGCCTTGATCCACCAGCTGTGGTTCAGCTCTAAGGCAACCCTCTGAACTTTTCTGCCTCACCCCTCTTTTCTGCTGCAGCCACACCCTCTCCAACGAGTTTTAGATCCCCTCTTTCAAGTTTCTTCCTTTCTTGGGAACCCTAGCTCAGTCCTAAGGTATTCTTTGGAATTATTTTTTATCCCCTCGTAGTACTGAATCCCCTATTAGAATTCCTTATGTTACACTTTGCCTGTTCAAATTCTATCTCCTGACTGGACCCTAAATGGTACACATGCTAACAGCTCACTATTGGGCCATCATAGGATGTGACTCTCATCCCTATAATTCAAGGTAGTATCTGCATCAACATAGAGGAAGGGGCTGGGTGCAGTGGCTCATGACTGTAATCCCAGCACTTTAGGAGGTTGAGGCTGGCAAATCACTTGAGGTCAGGAGATCAAGACCAGCCTGCCCAACACTGTGAAACCCTGTATCTGCTAAAAATACAAAAAAAAATCCGGGCATGGTGGCACATGGCTGTAATCCCAACTACTAGAGAGGCTGAGGCATGAGAATCATTTGAACCTAGGAGGCAGAAGTTGCAGTGATCTGAGATTGGGCCATTGCACTCTAGCCTGGGCAACAGAGGGAGAATCTGTCTAAAATAACAATAATAATAATAGATAGATAGAGAAAGGGATGAAGAAGAGACAAAAAGTGGTCCCTTGACACTTCTGTTTACATCCAATTGGCCAACTAAGCCAGAAGGACACACATAGCTGCAAGGGAGGCTGAGAAATGTAGTCTTTACTGTGGGTGAACTCATGCCCAATAAAATTATCTTACTGTGGAAGGAGATGGCAACAAACATTGGAGACAAACTGTAGTCCCTACCATGTAAGTTAGAAGTAAAATCAAGGAATCAAGGGTAACTGCCAGATTTCTGCATAAGCAAAAAGTAAATGATGGTGCCATTTACTGTGATGGGTAAGATTGGGATTTGAGCAGGTTTTGCAATAGAGGTGGATGGAGAAAAATCAGGGGTTTTATTTTGCCATATTGAAATTGATGTTCTCATTAGAAATTTGAGAGAAGCCATCAATTATAGAAAACTGGAACTCAGGGGACTCGTCAGCATACATGTTGCATTTAAAGTGTTATGACTGGATGAGGTCACCTAGAGAAAGAGTATAAAAAGAGAAAAAAACAGAGGACTGAGCCTGAGGCTCCAACATTTAGAAGGCAGATAGAAGAGAGAGCCAGCAAAGAAGGCTAAGGGGAAGTAGCCACTGGTATTTGATGATATTAAAGATTATTATGTTTTTTCAGATGTAATAATGATAGTGTGCTTACATCTCTTATCAATGAGTCCTAATTTAGAGATACATACCGAAATATTTATAGATGAAATATGTCTTGGACTTACAAATAATTTGGGAGGGAAAGTAGGTAAGGGCTAGAGAAAAAAGAATTGTTCATGAGCTGAAGCTAGGTCATGGGAAGGTGGGAATTCATTATACTTTTCTGAGTGCTTTTATATACATTAAGAATCTTCCATAATAAAAAAAAGTAAAATAGAAAAAGAAGTGTGTAACCACTCAAGTAGGATGACCTCCAGGATATTGTGGCGTCATGAAATCTAGTAGAATGTGTTTCCCAGAGGAGACAGTGGTCAACGTCTAGTGCCGCTAAGGGCAAGCAGGATGTGGACAGAGAATTGACCACTGGATTTGACAAAACCGCTGCCATTGATGATCTTGCTTTGAGTCATTCAGTGGACTGATGAAGACAAAGCCTGGTGGGAGGGAGTTGTATAGAGAATGGACAGTAAAGGAGTAGAAGGGGAATGATAGATGACTTTTCTGCTCTAGAGGAGAACAGAGAAATTGAGAGACGGCTAGAGAGGAGCATGGAGTCAAGAAATGTATTTAAATAGGACACATTAAGGCATGGAGGTATGTTGATGGGAATGAGGCAGCAAGGAAGAAATTGAACTGTGGCAGCAAGATGTTGAGTAGGGAGAGTTTGTTGGATGGAGAGCACTAGGATAGGGGCTAGCCTTGCAGAGGATCAGGGTCTTTCTTCCTCTGTATCAAGTGAGAGGACAAAATACTTGGGTCTGGACACCAGTTTCTGGAGTTTGGTGGTGGGAAGACGAGGTAGTTTTCATCTGATTGTAATTATTTTCTCAGTGAAGTGTGAAGTGTAGTCACAAGCTGAAAGCAAAGAAAGAAGGTTTTCAGGGTTTTGAGGAGAAAGGAGAAGGTGCCAAATAGTCTCCTCGAAGAGAGAGGACTGGAACTACCAGGGAAATGTAGTGTCCATTAGGAACTGTCAGGAATTTAAAGAGAAAAACAAGCAGTAAGATTACTTGATTGACATCATCTGGTTTTCTCCCCTGAAGTGCAGGCATGAAGGAGGCAGACAGTTGAATTTAATTGGGGGTGGAGTTTTACCAGGTGAATCTAGTGGAGGGAGAGAAGAGGCAGATTGTACTCAAGTGGCTAAAAGACCACAGGCTCTAAGGAGGGAAGAGAGAACTGAGTGGCTGTTCCTATGGCGTGGTGTGTGTACAGGGGAGTAGAGAACATTGTGAGTTTGTTTGCAGTGTAGCTGGGTGGGGCAATTGAGCAAGTGAATCAGGAGGTGAGGAGATGGTGGCCAAGAATGAGATGGACTGGCTATGTAGAGTGGCTCATGCCTACAATCCTAGCCATTTAGGGGGCCGAGGCAGGAGGATTGCTTGAGCTCGGGAGATTGAGACCAGCCTGAGCATCATAGTGAGACCCTGTCTCAAACATAACAAACAAAAAAAAGGAATAAGCAGAATAAGCAGGATGTTTGAAATAGAGACTTTAGAGATGCTTTGGTTTATTGTGAAGACAGTCCAGGCAGGCTGTGCCCATGGGGACAGATGGCTGAAGTTGGTGGAGAAAGTGAGAAAGTGACCACTAGGCTTAGAGCCCAAGAAACCAAGAAGCTGAAGTTCTGTTCTTTTTTTTTTCCCTACCAGGAATCAACACAGGGCTCTACCTTCAATTGGTTCTTGAGAATTGTTGACTAAATTTTGGGCACGAGGCCTGGCACAGAGAGAACAGGAAGCAGAAATTTAGGAATGTGTGTGGAGGGGAGGAAAAAGAGAAGTAAGCGATAAGAGCTCTCTAAATGATCTCCCATCCCCTTGGGTCTGCCTAGAATGCTGCCATTTGTGGAGGTTGACATATTCTAATGGAGCAATCTGAGAACGACGTATTTGACTCAATTCAATTTGACCATTTATTGAGCACTTACTACGTTTAGAATGGCAGGCCAGGTGCTAAGAGTCCCTAGGGAAGCTAAAGCTAGTTGGATCGAGGGCGTAAAGCATGCATAAAAATGTCAGAGAGCTTCTGCTATGTGCCAAATAGTAAATAATTAGCTTTGCCTCCTCTTGTCGGTAAATCAAATTCCTTGAGAGGTTTGTTTGAAATTGTGGACTTTCAGGAAGGCCTGTTTTAGTACGATGTGGAACTGAGACTGAGGAAGCCACAAATTAGAAACTTGCAAAGTGAGAGAGTTGGATTATTTACTTGGTAATTATCCTTTGTGCCCTCCTCTCTACCCTTTTCCTGAAATGTTCCCCAAATCATGCTGTATTTGTCAGCATTATACAGAGAAACCAAACCAAAAGGACACACTCACTCACACACACACACACACACACACACACATACACACACAGGGGCTTATCTGTTTAATAAATTACTCATGCAGCGGGGGTTGGCAAGTTAAAAAAACACAGGGCAGGCTGGTAAGCTGGAAATCCCAGGAAGAGTATATGAAAGGAAATTAAATTTGGGGACCCCAAACTCATTTAGCAAAGGGAAAAGTAAAGCTGGGAATTGGTCATGCAAACCTGCCTCCACCTTTTGGTTCCCAAATAAGATGGATACCAGATGAAAAGCTACCCACCTGCCCCATAGTTTGCTGGCAAGAAAATTCCTAGTGAGCTGTTAAAACTTTGCCATGGCAATGCAAATTGATGGCTTATCTTTACAGGTGCAGTCACCCTGGCCTGCCAGACCAAATGCACATCCAATTGTTCCCCTACCCCATTTTGTCTGTGTTAACGCACGTACAATGCAGATTCCCCACGTTTTTCCTCTTCCCCTTTTGTTTATGTGAAAACAGTGTGCTTCTCAATATCCCTGCCCATTGCTCTTTCCCCTTTAAATTTGGTGCTCTCAAAATCATCTTAGGAGAAAGGCATGGACTTATCTCCCAGGCACATCCTTAACTTTGGCAAATAAATTTCCAAAACTGATGGAGACTTGTCTCGTCATTTTCTTTGATTGACAAGTTGATGTTGTAGTCTTGAGTCCAAATTCTGCAGACAGCAGATTCGAATCTCAGGCAGGGTTTCTGTGTTGAAGTCTTGAGAATTTTTTCTACTTTGGGGAACATCAGTCTTTGCTCTTAATCAAGGATTATGAACTCTAATCTGCTTTACTCAAAGTCTACTGATTTAAATATTAATTTCATCTTAAAAATACCTTCATAGCAACATCAACACCAGTGTTTGACCAAACAACTGGGCCTAGACAAGGTGACACATACAATTAACCATCACTCCTGCCTATAAGATAATCAACATTATAGGAGTCTAAACTCATCAGCGTCCTCTGCAAAATTTTCATTTTATCTAGAGTCTAATTTTTGTGTCCATGCCTTCTCTGAAGTACTAGACTTTAGGCTCCTTGCTGGTAGGCTCCATTTTTTTAAGGCAGGTTCTATTGCCTTTATATCCATTGCAGTGCCTTACACCAGTCCCCAAGTGCCAGTAAGTGAGAAGAGGGTGAGGATAAAAATAAGAGCACAGGCTCTGGAACCAGATATTCTTGAAATCAAAGTAATTTTAAGCAGTTTATTGAGTGTTCCAGCCCAGTGTTCTCAAATATAAAATGAGAACAATCATGTATATATATTTGGGATTATAGACTTGTTGGGAGGAGAGGCTCTATTTATAATTCATTTTTTATCCTCCCTCAAAACAGCAGAATTTAGTGTGTGTTAGCAGGTCCTGTGCTAAGCACATCGTGTGTAGGAACTCAGCCTTCAGAACAACCCTCCTGTGCACTCTCCTACCATTTCATGGGGAGCGAAGGGGCTCAGATCGTCTCTTAGTCCACTTGGGCTGCTGTAACAAAATACCATAGACTGGGTGGAATAGAAACAACAGAAATTTATTTCTCATAGACATAGAGGCTAGACGTCTGAAAACCTATGGGAGCTCTCTGGGGCCATTTTTATTAGGGCACTAATCTCATTCACGAGGGCTCTACTCTCATAACCTAATCACCTCCTAAAGCCCCACCTCCTAATACCATCACCTTGTGGGTGAGAATTTCAACAGATGAATTCTTGGGAGACACAAACATTCAGTCTGCAGCAGAGAAGTTAAGTCATGTACACATGGACACAGAGCTGGAAATGAAGACATAGATTAGAGCCCAGGTTGGCCTGCGGCTCATGCCCATGTAGCCCTCTGCAGAGTGCCCTGGCATTTTTTCCATGGTTCCCTCTGACAAAGCCCCTCCATTCACCTGGAGCACCTGCTTCTCTTCCAGAGTCAGTTCCTGCCCCACTGCCCCTCAGAAGCCTTTTCTGATATGCTCTCCCTTGGGAAGAGCTGACCAGGGCAGCGAGGACAGTGATGCTAGTTGTGCCCTGGACCAAGAAAGGAGTGGGATGGAAATTCAGCTACTGTTGCTGTCAACTGGTGAGTCCTAGTCCCAGGCTGTGGCTAACCACAGAAGGAAACCTTATTGTAATCCTAACACCAAGAAGGGTCAGCCTTCACACAGAGGCACCTGTTAGGTGGTAGCTGGGCCCTGGGGCTGACCGTTCCCTCCTGCATGCCTTGCCAGCACAAGTGCTCAGGAACGTTTGCCTCCTGCCTCAGTCTACCAGTAGTGACCCTCTGGAGTGCAGGAGCCACGTCTCAGGTGTCGTCATTTACCTCTTGTCCAGTGCAGGGACTGGCACACTTCTGCTTAGGGTTTGTTAGCAAATGGATAGAGGGAAGAATGAAGGAAGGGGGAAAACCAAGTTTATATCTTAAAGTTGGTATGGTGATTCTTCTCCTTTCTTCATCCATACAACAAGTGTTTATTGTGCACTAATTATGTGGCAGTCATAGTTTAGACAATGGGGTTATCCATACTTAAGGTTTTCTGGTTCTGGCCCACAAGAAGCTGATTTATTATTTTCTACCATGTTATACAGACAGGAAAGCAACAGCTTATATCAAGCTGGTTCTTTAAAATACCCTGCTAGGTTTCCCAGGGTTTCATACTTCTAGGCTCCTGATTACTTAACACATTCAAAAAAGAAGAATTTTTTTGTGTGTACCAGCAGAAGAAATTGAAAACTACTGACATCCCCAGAATGTGGGAAATCCAGATTTCAGAATGTCTTCTCTACAGCCACATGTTTCCCATCGGTTTGTTTATCCAAAGCAGCCATTGCACCCCACCAGGAGGGAGCTCAGGCTGGCCTCCAGGCAGGGCTGTTTTCCACAGCATCTGCCCCTCCCTACTAGAGCAGAGGGCAGTGCTAACTGCACCCGGGACTGTCATCCAGAGGAGCATCTGTGAGAAGCAAAGTGAATTGTCTGGTCTGGGCAGTTCCTAAGTGGATTCATGACTAATAACCCTCGGTTCCTAATGACCTGGATGAAATAATGCAATTTCCTGGGCTCTGTGGAATTCTGGAGTCTCCAGCTATTAAAGCCACTGCAAAGTACTCTTAGACACTAAATGCATGGTACATTTCACGGTGTTGTTTTCTCGGGCCATCAGCTTGTGCATATTCGATTGCACATGCCCACTTTAAGAGACACTTGCTGCTCCTATCTTCAGCTCTGTTAAATGGAGAAAAGCCAGACAAACTAAGGCAATAATGGTGCCAAATTAATGAAAGCATCATGTAAGTGCTTATCAATGCCAAGAGGAGCCCATAGTTTCTGCTAGTAAGTAGAAATTCCCAAATATGAGTGAGATAGATTTATAATGTCAAAGGAATCTATAGTAGGTACCCCTAGCATTGGCTGATGGTAGAAAGGGTACATAGTTATTTAGCATCTTGGAAATGCAAGTTCATCATCATTTAGGTATTGTCAAATGGGACAATAGCAAACACAAAGGGTCATTGCAATGGCTACATGAGATCTGTGTGAGGTGCCTAGCACAGGACAGGCACCTGGATGAAGTCCAGGACCCAGCTGTTGGAGCATTTGAACATAGTGAATATGTGCTCCTCATAGAGCTAGGAGCTCACTAGAGTAACCCACCCCTCAGGTCACAGGGACCTGGGAATTTGTTCTGAATATTTAAAACAGGGAAGGTTTACACAGGTGATGGAAGAGCTGAGACAAGCAGTGGACTGGGATAACATGGAGGTTAACACAGCGAGAAGCCATCACCATGCCTAGGCTGTGGAGACACAGGGAGGAGACAGCTTTCTCTTTTTTTTTTTTTTTTTTGAGGCGGAGTTTCGCTCGTTACCCAGGCTGGAGTGCAATGGCGTGATCTCGGCTCACCGCAACCTCCGCCTCCTGGGTTCAGGCGATTCTCCCGCCTCAGCCTCCTGAGTAGCTGGGATTACAGGCAAGCGCCACCATGCCCAGCCAATTTTTTGTACTTTTAGTAGAGACGGGGTTTCACCATGTTGACCAGGATGGTCTCGATCTCTTGACTTCGTGATCCACCCGCCTCGGCCTCCCAAAGTGCTGGGATTACAGGCATGAGCCACCGCGCCCGGCCCGGAGACAACTTTCTCTAAGCCTGGGGGGTCACACAACAGAAGCTGGGGCCACACAGGACACACAGTGCCATCAGAAATACCACCTGCAGAGCAGCTGGGGAGTGATATAGTTAGACTTTGCATTCCCACCTAAATCTCATCTTGAGTTATAATCCCCACATGTCAAGGGAGAGACCACGTGGAGGTAATTGAATCACAGGAGTGGTTCTGCCACGCTGTTCTCGTGATAGTGAGTGAGTTTTCACAAGAGCTGATGGTTTTATAAGAGGCTCTTCCCTCCTTGCTGGGCACTTCTCTCTCCTGCCACCTTGTGAAGAAGGTACCTGCCTACCCTTCAGCTTCCACCATGATTGTAAGTTTCCTGAAACGTGCCCAACCATACAGAACTGTAAGTTAGTTAAACCTACCCAGTCTCAGGAAGTTCTTTACAGCAGTGTGAGAACGGACTAATAAAGGGAGAAATGCCCTGGCTTTTTTCCCCTTTTCTTCCACCTTCTCACCTCCCACTGGTGCCAAATCCAGCCAAAAGCTGGCCGATACGGGAGTCTGAGCTTTAGGGGTGAGCCCTCACCTCACCCTATAGTGAGTAGAGCAGGGGAGAAGTGAGAAAGGAAACTAAGCCTGCCTGGTGTGCCCACGAGCCTGGGCAGTAAGGTACCATATGAAATGATCTGGCTTGAAGGTCTTCATCTGGGGTGACACTTTTTTTCCAACCTATCTCCTCTCCTCTGTCCTTGTCCCCAACCTTCCTCATGACTATTTTTCAAATTATTTTGAATCTTCTGCTCCAGCTGGGTCATCTCCTGTCCACAGGTGGAAAAAGAAGAAAGACAGCAGCCCCACTGCAGCCACCACCCACACTGCTAGATGCCTGAGCATGTGCCTGCACTGAGCCATGCCCAGAGTGCAGCCAGTGATGCTGCTGCTCCTGCCTTGCATGTGCTCTGCCCAGTGCTTGGCAGATCTCCCTGGCAGGTGCTGTAGCTGTGCCGCAGTGCTCTGCCCCTGAGTCTGGCCACCATGTGTGTCATCAGGGAGGACCCTCTCCTTGAGTCATTTACATTAGTGATTAAAGCTCTGGCTTTTAACTCAGTCTCAACGCAGGATAGGTGGAGAATATTTTGATAGCTCACTTGCCATTTTTCTCAAGAAGTCCTTCTCTCACCCGCTGTGTGAAACTTACTGTTTGCAAACTCCTTTTTACATTCTATTAGTAAAACTAACCTAGAGCCTAGATTAGGGAAAAGCTGCATGCATATGGGGGAAAAAATAAGAATGAATGTAGTTTATTCTCCCCACTATGGTGCATGCTGTTGATGGAATATGGAAATATAATTCAATCATTAAAACATTCATGCCGTTATGGTAAAATGCTGTGTTACAGTGTCAATGGGAAAAATGCAGGATGTAAATTTTTGTCAAATGAAGCAACAAATGAGCAAGCAACCGCTTAGAAAACTGTCTGGCAGAGAATACGCTAAAAGCTTGTCTTTAGGGAGATGGTACTATGATTGATTTTCATCTGAAGAAATTAAGTTTACTCCAGAGATCCCTTGAGTTCTGGAACTGGTCACCCCTGGAAGTGCCCGAGGTGTGTTTCCAAGACCCTATACCAGCCAGGCTGAAACAGGACCAGATCATCTCTCAAATCTCCACCCTATGTTCTTGCTTGGCCACCTATTGCCCGGAGTGAGGGCCACAGAAGTGGGAGTGGAGAAAGACTTGCCTGCCCAGACTGAGCCACAGAATACGGGGAGCCAGCCTCAAGGTCCAGTCAAGCAGTGCTCAGACCCACTGCTAGGATTTAGAAGAAAGCAGAAGGGGATGATGAGCCATTGCAGATTTTAAACTAAGCTGGTGAGTACAGAGTCTCTTCTGTACCATGAGTTTTGTGAAGGTTCTAATTCTGTGGTCTTTTTCCAGAATGCTACATTCTTAATCACTAAGTTGCCTTAAGTGACTTGACTAATTAGTACCCTCAGGATGGGAAAGGCCTTACATGAGTAGCAGGAAATTTCCTGAGAATTTCTGAGAAAAGGTGGGCTGAAAGAAAGGGAAGGATCTGATAGGGGGCAGAAGAGTGTGAACAGAGCTTTGGCTCCCTTCTCCAGGTTTATGCTGTCAGCAGCAAAACCAAACTCTGCAAAACATTTCAAAGAGGTTTATTCTGAGTCAAGATGAGTGACCATGGCCCAGGGAAAACATAAACCCAAGAAATCATGAGTAATGGGTTCCAAGGGAGTCAGACTGTAACTCTGTTTTAAGCATTTCAAGGAAGCAGAAGCTACAGGCAAAGTTGTAAATTGATACATGGAAGTTAAACATTGGTTCAGTCCCAAAAGACGAGATATCTTGAATTAGGGGGCTTACAGGTCATAGGTGGGATCAAAGATTCTTTCATTTGTAATTGGTTAAAAAAGCTCTATGTAAAAACTTGGAGTCAGCATAAAGAATGTTTAAGTGAAAGGAAGGAAGTTTGCGGGTCAGAGTCAGGTTATGAGAGCAATACATATATATATTGGGTCAAAATGATGTTTAGCAAGATTGATGGTCTGTAGATATGACTCTCTCCAGGCCTTTTTGGAAAGAATTTTTAGTAAAGAGGAAAAGGTCAGAGTTCAGTACTCAATGCTCTCCACAAAGACTGCTCTGCCTGAACCCTATGATATAAGTCATGCCATGGGACATAGGCCTGCTCCTCCCCAAAGGCCATTGGCTGGGTCTCTTAGGGTCCAAACCAGAATCTCCTGATTCTCATTCTCATACAATATTATGCAAGGAAAACTCTCTTTTGGAAAAATTCCCTTTTGGAATTCTTAATTTGGCAATCTTCCAATTTGCTTAACATACTATAATAAATATCTGATAGGCCTGGCATGGTGGCTTATGCCTGTAATCCCAGCACTTTGGGAGGCCAAGGTGGGCAGATCACGAGGTCAGGAGTTCCAGACGAGCCTGACCAACATGGGGAAACCTTGTGTCTACTAAAAATACAAAAAATAGATGGGCTTGGTGGCAGGCATCTGTAATCCCTGCTACTCAGGAGGCTGAGGCAGGAGAATTGCTTAAACCCGGGAGGCAGAGGTTGCAGTGAGCTGAGATTGCACCACTGCACTCCAGCCTGGGGCAACAAAGTGAGACTTCATCTCAAAAAAAAAAATACTTGATAAAGAGGTAAGTGTGTATGCATGTGTGTGTAGGGGGACACCAGGGAGGTTGGGGAGAGGGTGTCATGTGACCCACACACTGCACAGTTCTCTGGCTACTTCCTCCCCCGACTCTGATTTGACTGGAGTGGACATTAATGCCCAGTCCAGCCTCATCACCTCTCCAGAGAGCTGACACTGCTTGGGAAGCTGAATTGTTCTTTTTGAAGGGAGAATTATATACGAGAGACTGAAAATTGAAACAAACTAAAAAGAATGCAAGGTCACTATGAATTAGTTAAGACTGCTGCATGTGTTATGGCAAATTTATCACTTTCTCCCTGAATTTTAGGTTCCCTTGGTTGGAGAAAGTAGATATGAATGAGTTCCCTAGGGCTGCCATAACAAAGTACTACAAACTTAATGGCTTAAATTAAAGCAACAGAAATCCATTCTCTCACAGTTCTGTAGGGCAGAAATCAGAAATCAAGATGCCAGCAGGGCTACGCTCCCTCTGGAGGCTCTAGGGGTCCTTCATTGCTTCGCCAGTTCAAGAGGCTCCAGGTGTTCCTTGGCTTGTGGCTGCATCACTCTAATCACTTCACATGGCCTTCTCCCCTATGTGAGTTTGCTGGAACTCCTTTGTCATCTCTCTTACAAGGATACATGTGATTGCATTTTGGGCCTACCTAAAAAATACAAAATAAACTCCTCTCCTCAAGATCCTTAATTAACCATCATTTGTGCCACGTAAGATCACATTTACAGAATCCAGGATTTGAATATGGGCATGTCTTTGGTGCCAATGTTTAGCCCACTACACTAGGTAATTCTTTTCTCTGTCTTAACACAGAACAGGCCCTCCTGCACATAAAGTTGGTTGCTTTCTAAATTCCATGAGTTTTCAAATTTTGTTTCCATTCTTCCCCTTTCTTAATGACCTAAATAGAAATATGATTCACGTTGACTTCTTCCTTTGTATTTAATCTTGCACTATGAAAACAAACTTCTGTCTCTGATGCCCTACCAACTTAATAGTGTTTCTGATCTTTTGAAAATCAAAGGTTTGTGTTTACAAGAACATACCTTCTAGACTCAAGCTTACATCTCTAAAAGCCTTGTGGCTGGTACATTAGGGTAATCAGCAAGAAACTAGTCCTGTTTCTCTTAAACTCACTTTGTCAACTGAGAACAAACTTGGAGATCTCCTACAAAACTGGAGTTGATGCTCATCTCTTGATTACTTCTACAGGCCTTTGAGAGTTCCAGAGAAGTTCTCCGTGTGCTCTATACATTAAACTTACTGTTTTTGTTTTTGCTCTATATTAAACTTACTGTTAATGTTTTCCTTTAAATCATCAAGAGCAGCACATTGGATAATGTGTTTATTCCTTTCTCTGCTCCTTAGGATTATCTTTCTTTTAAAGTCATAGACCCTTCCCCATCTACTCTAAATGAATGATTTCATGTTCCATCCTGACAAATCTGGTTAAAATGACATTGCATCTCCTTATATCATCTGTCCAAATTGTACAAAGAAAGAGTGTCTAATGGGCACTCTCTAGCAAAGTTACTGCCTATAAAGTGCTTAGAGATCCAGGCTGTCCTAAAAATAGAAGAAAGTCTTGAATAGGTTTCTCCTTTCTCTGAGGTTTACAGATTCAGAAGCAGGGGATGGGGAGAAAGCATTTCCCTCATTATCTTTCTAATATTCTTGAAGCATATTCTGCTCCTTGAAAACCTGATATTCAAAAGTTAGCTCTGGGAGTGTAGGATTGATTTTTTTCACTTTGTTTGTTCTAAATGTTTTAATTAATTTTTTTTTTTTTCTGAGGCAGTCTTGCTCTGACACCTAGGCTGGAGTGCAATGGTGTGATCCCAGCTCACTGCAGCCACAACCTCTCCAGCTCAAGCAATCCTCACACTTCAGCTTCTTGAGTAGTAGAGACTACAGACACATGCCACCATGCCCGGCTAATGTTTGTATATATATTTTTTAAGAGATGGGGTCTTACTGTGTTGCTCAGGCTGCTCTCAAACTCTGGGACTCAAGAGATCTTCCTGCCTCAGCTTCCCAAAGTGCTGGGGTTATAGGAGTGAGCCACTGCATCCAGCCCACTTTATTTATTTTAATGAGATGAACATTAGTCAATTAATGAAGCTTTTTTTTTTTTTTGAAACAGTCTCACTCAGTCACCCAGGCTAGAGTACAGTGGCACGATCTTGGCTCACTGCAACCTCCGCCTTCCAGGTTCAAGTGATTCTCCTACCTCAGCCTCCCAAGTAGCTGGGACTATAGGCACGCACCACCATGCCCAGCTAATTTTTGTATTTTTAGTAGATACAGAGTTTCACCATATTGACCAGGTGGGTTTCAATCTCCTGACCTCATGATCTGCCTACCTTGGCCTCCCAAAGTGCTGGAATTACAGGTGTGAGCCACTGTGCCAGCCAATTGGGCTTTTATTGGAGGAGAATGAATATCTGTGGTGATTGTTTATAGAATTAAATGTTGTTTCAAGATTTTTGCCCCCCTAAAGACAAGAACGGTAATATAATATTTGTAGACTGTTAGTTCTGTGAGTTCTAATTGAGATAAATAAAATATTAGAAATAGAATCCCAGGCCCAGGAAGAACCTTGTCTTCAGAGGAGCAACCTTGGTCCCAGTCCCTCTCCACGGCTGCATGAAGAAGCTTCACAGAAAACCCTCACCCTCACACCCAGTTCTGGAGCATGAAGGTAAGATCTACATCGTCCTGGTGTTGGTCATTGCTGGAGAGCTCTGGGACATGCAGGAAATAGCTCCAGGGCCTCTTCCTTTTTATTGACACAGCAGCAGCAGTTTGGAGCTTTCCAGGAAGACCTACTTTTTATTTCCCCCAAGTTTCAAGATTTGGGGCACTTGTGGGAACTATAGATAGGGTGAGGTTTGGCTCTTGGCACCAGGCTAGAGTTGGGCTTGGAAGGGATGGGGAAGGGCCCTAGAATCGCTGGTTTTCAGGGTTGAAGGAGACCTTGGGTGAGGGGATAGCAAGAGCCAGGGCCTGTCTTTCCCATGGCCATGGGGCAGCAGAAGGCACAAGGAGAATAGGGTATGTAGGGCTGTGTTGGAGATGGTTAGGGAGCTCTCCAGACCCTGCTCTGGGTTCCAGGCCTGGTGTGACACTCACTAGCTGTGTTCCATGACCATGCTGCTCAACAAGTCTGTGCCTCTGTTTCTTCATGGGTGTCATGAAGGGACTGGACTCCCTGTTTGTTTAGGTCTGTTCCAGTTCCAGTGAACGAACTATAAACAAGCAAAAAAACCAAGCCCGCCTTGTTTATTTTCAAGAAAGCATTTGCTAATTTCTTTCCAATACAGCCAGTCCCCTTATTTACCATTTTGTGCTCCTCTCAGGCCCCAAAATAGTGCTTTTTATTTTTAGAGATAAGCAAATAGTTCAGTTTGACTGAAGCATGGGAAGAAAGTGGGAAGGCAACCAACAGGAATAGAACCTGAAAGGGAATCTGGGGTTGGACCATGAAGGCCAAACTACTCCTAGATGTGGGCATAAGAACACACTGTTCTGGTGCCATTCTTTGACCAGAGAGAAACAGCCCCTTGGGACAGGAAAGGGCTGAATGAGGACCAGACATAGATTAGAGCTCTCCCTGATCCTCATCTAACCCCTTTCTTGACCCGAGGGGACTGGGAGTTTGTGTGGCTAAGGGACACTTCCTTATTTGTACTGTGCTCTGGATACTTGGGAATTCCCCAGCGAAGTGTCCTCAAATGCTATGAGCTTTTCCCTAGTTGCATCAGAGCATACAGTTTGTGTAGCCCTACGTCCTGCCGGTGGCCAAGAGCAGCTGCTTTCAGGCATTGGGGACAAGGACATGAGGGCTAGAATTCCCCATGCCTAAGTGTGGAGCTCCTCATATGTGGGAGGGAACTGGGAGTGGGAAGAGGACAAGGACAGCTGCAGGCTTTGCCAGCTCTTCTGAGGTGGTCACATACCAGCCCAGACCTCAAACACAAAGGAGTCTGAGAAGTGAGTACAAATGTATAGTATGGGGATCTGACAATTTAGAAATGAATATTTAATGTTATAAAAAAGTAGTGATGGTGGGCCGGGCACGGTGGCTCAGGCCTGTAATCCTAGCACTTTGGAAGGGTGAGGTGGGCAGATTACAAGGTCAGGAGTTTGAGACCAGCCTGACCAATATGGTGAAACCCCATCTCTACAAAAGTTAGCTGGGTGTGGTGGTGGGTGCCTGTAGTTCCAGCTACTCAGGAGGCTGAGGCAGGAGAATTGCTGGAACCCAGGAGGTGGAGGTTGTTGTGAGCTGAGATCGTGCCACTGCACTCCAGCCTGGGCAACAGAGTGAGACTCCATCTCAAAAAAAAAAAAAAGAAAAAAAGAGTAGTGCTAGTGATAAGCTCTACAAAACAGACAACAGCAGAGTTAGGGGGAGTATATGTGTGGATAACTATTTTAGAAAGGGAGGCCAGTGAAGTCTTGTGGGATGTAGTGGCCCTTAAGTAGAGAGTTAAGTGGAGTGAGGAAGACAGGGCAATGGCATCTCAACACAGGTACTTGGACCAGCAGCAGGGAAGGCCATGTGGCTAGGGTCAAAGTGGTATACATACGTAAGAGGGGCCAATCAGGTTGGGCTTTTGCAGATCGTGGTAAAGATTTTTATTTTGAATATGTGTGTGCTCTTTTTTACCTGCCATGAATACTATCCATTTGTTTATCTGATTAACTCATCAAAGTTTCTAAAAGTTATTTATTACTCTTTAAGGAAAAGAGGTTTTTATTTTGAGAATTGTGGGAAGTCACTACAGGGTTTTTAAGCAAGGGAATGAATGATATGACTTACTCTTTAAAAGCATTGCAGTAGAGCAGTGAGAGTAGAAACAGGAAAACAACTAAGGTGTTACTGTAGCATTCTTTTTCCTTTTTCTTTTCTTTTTCTTTTTTTTTTTTTTTGAGATAGAGTCTCACCCTGTCCCCCAGGCTAAAATGCAGTGGCACGATCTCAGCTCACTGCGACCTCTGCCTCCCAGGTCTAGCAATTCTCCTGCCTCAGCCTCCCAAGTTGCTGTGATTACAGGCACCTGCCACCTTGCCCAGCTAATTTTTGTATTTTTAGTAGAGATGAGGTTTCACCATCTTGGTCAGTCTGGTCTCAAACTCCTGACCTAGGTGATCCACCCACCTCAGCCTCTCAAAGTGCTGAGATTACAGGCTGTGCTTGGCCCTCTTTTTCTTAAGACTTTTAGTTAATTTTTGAAAACTATTTATCTCTAAAAATTGAGGTAAAATATATATGACATAAATTTTACCATTTTAATTGTTTTTTTAAAGTGTACAGTTCAGTGGCATGAAATACATTTACGTTATTTTACAACCATCACCAACATCCATCTCCAGAACTTTTCATCTTACAAAACAGTTTCCTTTAAACAACAACTTTCCATTTTCCTCTGCTAAAAGATAAACTGCAGCACACTAAGATTTTAAAGACTTTATTGGGGGCAGACAGCAATTTATTAATTGTGTAGTACCAAAGGAGTCAAGCGGAAGCCTTTTATGGGGTGAATGCAGAAGCAAGCTAAAGAATATTTGATTGGTTAAAGAGCAGTTTGGGGGAGTATTAGGAATATTAAGTCTTCCAATCCATGAATATAGGATGTCTCTCTATTTATTCATGTATTCTTTGTTTTGTTTTGTTTGTATATCTTTAATTTCTTTCAGCAATGTTTTGTGCTTTTCAGCATACAAGTCTTTCACTTTCTTAGGCGAATTTCTAAGTTTATTCTTTAAAGATTTTTTTAATTTTTTAATTTAAAAAAATTATAATTTTAATTGGCCAGTAATAATTGTACATATTTATGGGGTACAGTGTGATATTTTGATATATGTATACAATATATAATTAGGATATTTAGCATATTCACTACCTTAAACATTTGGCATTTATTTTTGAAAATATTCATAATTTGCTTATCTAGCTATTTGAAAATATACAATAAATTGTTGTTTATTACAGTCGCCCTACAGTGCTGTAGAACACTAGAACTTATTCCTCTTATCTAGATGTCCATTGATCAACTTTTGTGTCCGTTAATCAACCTCTGTCTATCTCTCCTTGCCTCCTCCCCTTCCCAACCTCTAGTAACCACTATTCTACTCTCTACTTCTGTAAGGTCAACTATTTTATCTTCCATTTATGAGTGAGAATATGCAGTATTTATCTTTCTGTGCCTGGCTTACTTCACTTAACATAACGTCTTCCAAGCTCATCCATGTTGCCACAGATGACAGAATTTAGTTCTTTTTAAATCAATAAATAGTATTCAATCAGGAATATATGACACATTTTTTCATCCATCTTTCTGTTGATGAACAATTAGGGTGATCCCATATCTTGGCTATTGTGAATAGTGCTACAATAAACATGAGAGTGCAGAGATCTCAACAAGATCCAGTAATTCTACTACTGAGTATATATCCGAAGTATGCTATTCATTTTGATGCTATTGTAAATGCAATAGTTTCCTTACTTTCCTTTTTTGGATTGTTTATTATTAGTGATATAAATGCAACTCATTTTTGTGTATTGATTTCCTATCCTGCAACTTTGCTCAATTTGCTTATTAGTTCTATTGGTTTTTTTGTGTGTGCATGTATGGAATCTATAGGTTTTTCTACATAGAAGATTTTATCATTTGCAAACAGAGATACTTATTTATTTCTAATTTGGATCTCTTTAATTTATTATTTTATTTTATTTTATTTTTGAGACAGAGTCTTGCTCTGTCACCAGGCTGGAGTGCAATAGTGCGTCTTGGCTCATAGCAACCTCTGCTGCCCGAGTTCAAGTGATTCTCCTGCCTCAGACTCTCAAATAGCTGGGACTGCAGGTGCACGCCACCATGCCCAGCTAATTTTTGTATTTTTAGCAGAGACGGGGTTTCACCATTTTGGCCATGATGGTCTCAATCTCTTGACATTGTGATCTGCCTGTCTTGGCCTCCCAAAGTGCTGGGATTAAAGGCGTGAGCCACCACACCCTGCGTTGTTTTCTTGCCTAATATTACTGAAGCTTTCCACCTAATAAATGAGGATTTGAACAGTGATGGGGAGCTGCGTAATGGTTGGATTTGGGACATATTTTATGGGCAGAACTAATGAAACTTGTTGGCTCACAGGTGGGCGGTGGAAGAAAGAGAAGTTAAAAGAAACTTCTAGGTTTATGGACAGATTAACCAGCTAAATTATTGTGGTACCATTTGCTTAGTCGGGGTAGATGGGGAGATGCAGGACTGAGGGGGAAGAGAAAAGCTCTATCTGGGCCACACTAAATTTGGCCATGACTGTGGATCAGATAGATAAAAGCAACAGAAGAAGGAGGGAAGAAGTCAGAACACAGACCTCTGGGGAAAGCTCACATGTAGAAAAGGGATGGAAGAGGAGGCATCAGAAATAGACGCAAAGAAGAGCAACCTGAGGGGTAGAAAAAGAACAAGGAACATCAGAGAAATGAGGAAAAAGTTTCAGGAAAGTGGCAATGGTCAACTATGCAAACAAGAGGGGAAGGAAGGTGAAGACTGTGAAAGGATCTTTTATGTGAACAACGAGGAGGAGGTTATTGGTGACCTCTGACAGAACATTTTCAGCAGAGTGGATAAGGTCTCTGCCTGAATGCAAGTGAGCTGAAAATGCAAATGAGTGAGGGAAGTGCTTTAAACAAGTCTAGAGTGCTGTATGTGTGAGGCAATGTTGCTATTACTGTTGCCACGGAAACAGAAACCATTTAGGAGAACTAAAAGCTACTGAAAACCCCTGACTCTAACCCATCATATCCGCTTGATCTCTTGTGAAAGATAATGATAAAAACCAGTCATTAGAGGGGCAGGGCAATTTTAAGTTTCTTCTTTTTAGACATAGCCCCTAACGAAATGTTCCCCCTTCTTGAGAAGGCAGATTGCACTGACATCTACACTGGCTTCTAAAAAGCACAGATGACCTGCTATACTTCCTGGGTTTCTTGCTATTGGTTGGCACCGTTCATAAATATACTTTGCTGTTTTACTTTTCTTTGAAATGAGCAAGCTGAATTACGTGGAGGAGAAAGGCAGGAGAGATAGAGGCAGCAGAAGCCAGGGTGGCTGAAACACAGAGACCTTCAGGTGGGCATTTTAATCTTTGTTTTGTTAATTCATTGTTGAGAATCAAGCCTTGATGATCACTTAATAATCGGAGGAGTAATTTTTGAAAAGTAAATTTGTTTTGTTCTACTATAAATGTTATTTTCCTATCATGTACATGATAGTTTAAAAAATACTGTAAAAGTACAAAAATGTTGAAGGAAGCAAAATTCCCCACCAAGATAAATTCCAAAATTCTCTACCAAAATTTTCCACATCTATTGATATTTTGAGGGTTTTCCCTTTGTGTGTGTGTACGCACATACAACTTTAATTATCATAGTTGCATCCCTGCACTATGGGCAAGTTTATATTCATTTCCTCTATTTCAGTCTATGGTTTTTCAATGTTGCTGTGAATTCTTTGTAATCATAAATTAAAGCTGTGGCATAATATTGCATTGAGGAACTTTACTATACTTCCTCCATTTTTGGCTATATACATTTTTCCTATTTTTCATAGTTTGGGTCCTTTTATTATATAAGATATATTTTTTCATTCAGGGTCTTGTTTTAGGAGTAGAAGTTAAATTTGAGAACATATACTTCAATGGATTTGCTCAGAGCCACAATGAGAGTGAAAGAATGTGTGAGATCATGAGTGTATAATCTGTTCCTTACCCCACTGGGTCCGTAATCAGTGTTTCTCAACTCTGGCTGTACATTTAGCCAGAATCACCAGACTCTGAGGAGATTAGAAAATTACCTCTAGAATAATTGAAGCTTAACTTTTGGAGATCAGCCAGTCATCTGCAGTATTTTGTCTTGTTTTCCAGAAACTTCTCAGGTGGGTCTAATGAGTGGTCAGCATAAAAACAGATGACCTAGGTCATTCAAAATATTTTCTATCTCTGACATATACCTGAGAGTAATATGTATCAGGAGAAAGGGAGGTATAATTTCAGGCAAGCCAACCAAATCTCCCTCTCAACACGACATAAATAGTGCAAATTATAGAATGATTTGTGGGAAACATAAGATTTCTAGAAATTTCTATCATCTACCTCAGCCACATAAACTGTTGAGATGAGAATCTACTTGAGTTTCAATTTACTAATGTTTTAAAGAGGTGGATTTATTTCCAGTGTTTCGATGGTTACAAGTTAGAGAAGTTAAGGCTGTAGTATGTTCTAAATGTATCTGAATCATACCCATATCTGCTAGAATCTGCCAGGACAACTAGGCTTCTTTTCTTTTGCAAACTCCTTTTTTTGAGACAGAGTTTTGCTCTTGTTGCCTAGGCTGGAGTGCAATGGCACAATCTCGGCTCACTGAAACCTCCGCCTCCTAGGTTCAAGTGATTCTCCTGTCTCAGACTCCCGAGTAACTGGGATTACAGGCATGCACCATCATGCCCAGCTAATTTTTTGCATTTTTAGTAGAGACGGGGTTACTCCATGTTGGCCAGGCTGGTCTCGAACTCCTGACCTCAGATGATCCACCCGCCTCGGCCTCCCAAAATGCTGGGATTACAGGCATGAGCCACCATGCCCGGCCCTTTTTCAAACTCTTTAAGATTAAACACAAGGTGGGCATTTAATGGCTGGCCAGTCACACACTGTGGGCATAGTGAAGATCAATGGGATTGGATTTGGAGGCAGGAGGTGGCTCACTCTGGCTTTTAGGAGCCCCATAAACATGGCACTTACCTTCTCTGGACCCCACGTCCTCAGGAGGAAAGTGGACAGAGTTTATGCCAGGGCTGTATTATGGTTTATCCCATTGGGGACTGAAAACAGCCTGAACAGCTAAACTACATTGAAGCATTTGCTCTTCCACTCCTAGCCTACTGCAGGCCAGAATCATCCCAACTTGATCAACAGTGTGTTAATTAAAGTTCTTCTTATTTTGACTCAGTGGAAAACACCTGTTTAATACCTTCTTTAATGAATGTAAACATTCACACAGTACTGTTTACAAAACACAAATGAGTGCCTGCATCAGTTCATTTGATCTATTTACATGCATCAGTTCATTTGACCCACATACTAGCCTTAAGAACTGGAGGGTGCAATTCTTATTTTAAAGATGATAAAGATGAGACCCAGAGAACATAGGATCTTTCCCAGGTGGAACGAGAACTGGTCCAATCTGGTTGAGCCCAGGGCACACGGTCTTTTTTTTTTTTTTTTTTTGAGACAAGAGTCTCACTCTGTCACCAGGTGCCAGGCTGGAGTGCAGTGGCGCTACCTCTGCTCACTGCAACCTCCGCCTCGCGGGTTCAAGCAATTCTCCTGCCTCAGCCTCCCGAGTAGCTGGGACTACAGGCGGGCGCCACCACGCCCAGCTAATTTTTTTGTATTTTTAGTAGAGATGGGGTTTCACCATGATGGCCAGGATGGTCTCGATCTCTTGACCTCATGATCCGCCCGCCTCGGCCTCCCAAAGTGCTGGGATTACAGGCGTGAGCCCCCGTGCCCGGCCTTTCTTACAACTTAAATAATAGCTACTGTGGGAAATTGGTTAAACAAATTTCATAATGTTTATGTAATGTTTATATAATTGGATACTCTGTAGCCAGTCAAATGATGACATTGATGTTATTAGTTGCCAAAGAAAGGTGATCATGACACAGAAATAAGAAAACAGCAAGGTACAAAACAGCATTATAAATGCACTCATTTTGTTTAAAAATATTTGTATATATTTCAAGGAAAAAAGCATATACGCAAAATTTTAGATATGTCTGGTTGGTGATAAACTTTGTAATTTCAGTTTATTTCAGGTTGTATTACATTGCAATTTTTTTTTTTTTTTTTTACCATGAACATGTACTACTTGTGTAATAAAAATAAAGGAAAGTAAATAGAATTGTTCATACCTTCCTGGTTGGCTCTTCTCCAGATGAAATAGTCCCAACCCCTTTCACTTGGCCACAAAGAAGGCTCCTATTTAATTCTCTGAGTTTTGTACATTATTGTCACAAATAACTAAAAGGCTGACTAAAAGGCATAATTGAAACTTAAACTGAGGACCCTTTTAACTCAGAAGCACATGCTTTCATTCATTATATCACCCTGCCTCCCACCCACCTGGGATCACATAAACAACCCCCGTTTTGGAGGAGAGATGATATATTTTTTCAGTGTACTCATTATTGTGTACGTGAGTACATGAGGATTAACTTGGGCGTTGTTAGCATTTCCTGTGTGCTCCAGAATCAAGGACTCTTTCTGCTTTTCTACAGTTTGCTCTGTGCACCAGACATCTGAGGCACTCTAGTTCCCCAAGGGTAAGACTTTAAGATAAAAGCCTCACAAGGGTCAATGGTCTTGGCATGAGAGCAGAAGGCAGCCACAGAAGGTACCCAAATGGTACACATTAACATCATTTCATAGTAAAAGACCATGGGAGTTCTTTCCCCACAGAAGATTTAATTATGAGGCATAAAATGATGGCTTTGGAAAACAGCTTCATTTGCTCATTTATTGATCATTTATCTGAGCACATTCATGTGCTTCACGCTGTGCTGGGGTGAAGCAGCAGACATGTGCTTGCCTTCCGTGGGCAAACAGTCTGGTGGGTAGGGATAGAAAAGAAGCAGCTGCTGCCCCTGGGGTAAATGCTGGACGGGAAGCCCATGGGGCTGCAGCCAGCCAAGACCTGGAGGGGTCAGAGAAGGCTTTTTCTGGGGGAAGTGATGTTTAGAAACCTGAGACTGGATAAGCAATAGCCAGGAGATGAGTGGGAGCTCAGAAGAAATGGGCAAGAGAGAGCCTGCTGTGTTGGGGGCCTTGAAATAAGCTTCATGAGACTGAGTGTCATTTACCAAGGGGATGGAGGGGAGAGAATATGATGGATAACAAGATCTGTAATGTGAAAAGCCTGGTGATGAACTTGATTCTGAGATGATAATGGATTTTAAGTGGAAGAGTAATGTGGTCAGATATGCATTTTGGAAAGGTCACTCTGGTCACTCTGTGAAGAATGAATTGAGAACAGCCGGAGTGGTGATAGGGAACAATTGAGGAGGCTGGGCTGTGCCCATTGTCCAGGTGAAAGATGACAGCCTATACTAGGTCGGTCTTGAACCGACCCCTGAGATGAAAGGAGGGAGTTGGTGGAGTCTGCTGGGTGAACGAGCCAGGTCTGCCACAAAGGAAACACTGGACAGCAGGATGAGCAGGGGAGGAGGAGAGCCCACGGTTTACTTTTGCTCCTGGCCCTCTCTTCTTTAGGTTTCAGATACCCACTGCCCCTATGCCACTGGCAGGTGGGGTGGAAACAGGAATGACAATGCATGGGGTGCCAGGCACAGTGCAGCTGCGTCCCTGGCTGTCACCTGTGCTGCCTCTTGGGGTCCTCTCAATTATTCCGAGAGGTTGAGTACTTGCTGATGATCACACAGTTTGCACAAGGAAGAGCTGGGATTCAGATTCAGTTGGGATTTATTCCAGAGGTTTTCCATGATATCCCAATGTATTTTGTAAATGCACATGATGTTTAACAAACTACCTTTGTAAATAATTTCTTTTCTCTAAGAAGTGAATTTAATAGTAGAATGCTGTCTAGGAGAAATGAGAAAGAGAGGGAGTTTTAATTTGAATAAATGGGCTTGTGTGGAGCCCCTGGGTCATGTCATTTAGTCACCTTGATTATGGACAGGGAGGACCCTGATGTTGACTAATCCATAGGGATTTACTAGAATAAGTAGGACAATGTCTCTATGATAACACTTACTGTTCTTCTGTCTTGGAAATCAGAAGACTTGAAAATCAGAGACTCAGGAGACTCAGATACAGAACAATTCTGTGATTCTGTGGTCTTCCTTAAATCAGACATTTGGTTAATAACAGATCCCTCCAATCCTTCTAAATACATGGATGAAGTGCATTAGAAAATGAAAAACATAGTGCTGAGATTTTTACATAAAATTAGATAATTGGCATCATAGACTCGTGTGGTATATTAACCAAGGAGAGTTGAGGAAACTTTTGAGAGCCAGAGAGAGGGCAACATTTAGTCAAAATAATGTTTATAAACAAAATGAAGCCATATCTCTAGGGAGCTCAGAGCTCTTCCTATATGTTGTTTTCATTGAGTTGAATTTCTATTTGTTTGTTTATTTGGTGGCTGAATGTTAGTGGTAGGATGATTGTGCAAGAGAAGCTAGCTTTTGGAATCTGTTAAAAGGAGGAGACATGGAGATTTAGTAAAGACAGAGGTGGGAAGAGGGATGTCTGAGATAATGCCGTGCCTTTTGTTCTTGAAGGCAGAGGTGTCCCCTGGCATGCTCAGATGCCAAACTTCTACTAAGTTTCAATCCTTGCTACATCCCTGGGGATAGGTTGTTCTCTGGGAACATTATCTCTTCAAAACAAAACAAGAATGAAATATTACAAGAACTCCCATTTTAAGGGGGTAATTTTCTGCAAATGTGTTCACAATCAACAGGCGCCTTTTCTGCACAGGGAATTTCTCAAGGAAGAAACTTCAGTGAGGTTGGGTATGGTGGCTCATACCTGTAATCTCAGCACTTTGGGAGGCCAAGGCAGCCAGATGGCTGGAGCCCAGGAGTTTGAGACCAGCCTGGGAAACATGGCAAAGCCCTGTCTTGACTAAAAAGTACAACAAATTAGCTGGGCATAGTGGCAAGCACCTGTAGTCCCAGCTACTTGAGAGACTGAGGTGGGAGGATCACTTGAGCCTGGGAGGTCGAGGCTGCAGTGAGCTGTGATTGTGGCACTGTAGCCTTGAGCCTCGGTAGTAAGAGTGAGATCCTGTGCCTATGAGCCTGGGTGATAGAGTGAGATCCTGTGAAAGAAAGAAATAAAAAGAAAGGAAAAAGAAAGAAGGAAAGAAGGAAAAAAGGAAAGAAAGAAAGAAAAAGAGAAAGAAAGAAACTTCACTGGATAATGTGCAAATTGACCAATCAAGACAACAGGGGGAAAAAGCTTGTCAGCAAAAGATAAAGAAAAGGCATCTATTGCTAAACTGCCACGACAATGCTGATACTTATAGGATCTGACATTTTGGCTGTTCAGACACTTTCCAAGCTGTCATTTTTCAGCCATGCAAACTTTTGTCCTAATGGCACTCTGACAGTACACATCTTCTTGAGGTGTCCCTTCCTCCATCTGCCTGTGTACATTTGTGAGTAGAGGACGTTATTTCCACACATGTGGTGGTCCGGGCAAAGTTCTCCTTTCAGTGGAAGAAGGCCACAGCCAGTTCACACTGCATGTCCACCCACTGTAAGCTGGGCCCAAGAGTCAGTGCTTCAAGAAGACCAGCAGCCCCAGGGAGAGTTCAGGCAAGGAAGATGGCTCCCATGAGATCTCAAGAGCCAAAGAACGTTCTAGAAATATTAAGAGGCAGACACAAGAAAGTAGCTGGGAGGAATTACTGAAAAGTTGGCAACCCAGGTAACATGATTTTTTTTTAAAGTTCTGATTAGAAAACTAAATATCATACAACACAGCATATCTGAACTTTAGAATTAAAAGAAGAAACCAAGATTTTAAAATTCAGAAGTTATTTGGGCGGTTTGTAAACCTTCTCTGTGCATTCTTGGATTTAGCCAGAAGCCAGGTCAGAGAGATGAATCAATAGCCAACATTTCCCAACATCCCTGATATCCTTGTCAAACCCTGGCGGATTACTGAGAATCTGAGGAGAGATGGAGAAAGGAGGCTGGAACATTGGCTTATATAAGAAGCCAATTTGATGAGGTGACTACAAGGGAGAAACTTCTCAATGCATCTGCTTCCCCATCGGGACCCTTTCCTTTTGTGGCAACTGCATATTAAAGCCACCCCAGTCTTGCCACAAGGGTTTACCCAGATCTTCCCCCAGTGGAGAACAGAAGAGTTTCGGATACTGCTCCTCAGGGGCTTCAAGCTACTCTTAGGAATCTGCAAAATCCTTTGAGCAACTCACCAAATTTTCTGTCTGCTGAGCTTCAGGGCAAGGCAGGCTCTGTTTGGTTGGAATCCCGGGGGAGAAGACTCTGTGAGCTTTGAGACTTCCAAATGTGGCATCTTAACTAATGGAACTGCTAAGAGTAGGGTAAAAATGAGGCAATTAAAGCTGTACAGGCCCCAGAGAGAAAACTTTAGCCTCGCTGCAGGGTGAATTATCAGGCCCCTGGACTCTGGCCGAGAAGTCCTTCCCTGTCCTAGAGCTGTTGAAGAGAACCTCTGCATTACAGAGAAAGTGAATTGGAGAATTTCCTCCTCAGGGGACTTCTGGAGCCGTAAATCCTTATTAACTGTACCAGTTTATAGCAGATCTGCCAGCAAACTCTCTACCAATGGCTCAAGGTGCTCACAGTTAAGTGGCATGTGGAAGCAAATGGCATTCAGAAAGCAAAGGGTCACTAGCTGGTGGCCCATGAAGTGACTCATACGTTAGGGGCTCCTTGAGGCACTTTGTGGGTGACAGGGTGAAGGAAGAACCAGTGCAGCAAAATTCTTCAAGGCACTGAGTCCATGAAAACAGGTCCCTGTGAGGTTCATTCCCCTCTACTCCACTTTGTTTGGAAGCTCAGAGACCAGTTCCGTTTCACATTCAAAATATGTCACAATTTCAGTTATTTTTATCTGTGTTTATGTTTTGATCTCCAAGAACTTAATTCACCTTGTCTTTTTGAAAAAAAAAAAAAAATTCTGAAAGCACAAGACCATTCCTGGGAGGCCAGAAAAGTCTAGAAAGCTTTGCATTTCTGATATGACATTTGGAACCTGTTACAAATGAACTCTGAGTTGTCAGCTTGGATCTCAAGAATAGACTCAATGATACTTCCTGTTTTGGAGGGCCATATTAGTTCAGCACTCTGGGGCTTCTGGGATTTTGAGGAACAAATGTGTTGTAGAATCCTCTCTGCACCACTTCAGAGAGCTTATTCTGTGAGCCTTTGCAATAACAACAGCTAACACTTATATGACACTTTCTCTGGTTCAGGCCCTGACCTAAGTGTCATTCATGCATTTATCTCGCTTCATCCTTACAACCCTAAGGGGGTAAGGACTATTATTAGCATCATTCCCTTTCTTATTTATTTAAATTAATCTTTTTTTTTTTTCTGTTTCTTTTTTATTGAGACAGTGTCTTGGTCTATTGCCCAGGCTGGTCTTGAACACTTGGGCTTAAGCAAACCTCATGCCTCAGCCTCCCAAAGTTCTAGGATTTCACTATGCCTGGCCACGTTTTACTGATAAGGAGCTGATGCTCAGGGAGATAATGTTATTTTCCCAAGGTCATAGAGGTAGTCCATGTACAAATCAGGATTTAAATCCTGAGGTTGCCTCTCTGCTACTGCTTCCCTGCAGCTGAGAGCAACACCTGTCATGCTTTTCACCATATTTTAACATTAAATCATTTCTCAGCTTTGCTTTTATGTTTTTACTAATGCCTGAGGAAAATTTTACCTCTTTAATCTTGCTTTAGGTCCCAATTCTGAGGTTTAATAATAATAG
Organism: Aotus nancymaae; assembly: GCF_030222135.1. Classification (NCBI taxonomy): domain Eukaryota; kingdom Metazoa; phylum Chordata; class Mammalia; order Primates; family Aotidae; genus Aotus; species Aotus nancymaae. Next base: position 13,231,140 of record NW_026988420.1, read on the forward strand.
TTAACATCACTGAGCGCTCACCCTGTATGAGACAACTCACATTCATTATGCCATTTATAGATGGCATAGCTGAGGCTCAGAGAAGATAGGTCACTTCTGCAAGATCTCACAGCCAGCAAATGGCAGATGTGGCCTGTTACCTTGTACCAACTATCTCCTGTGAACGTTTCTGTTTATTTAAATTTGTTTGTTAAATTGACAAATGAGAATTGTGCATATTCATGGGGTATATATTGATGTTTCTATACGTATAATGTATACTGATCAGATTAGGGTAATTAGCATATCCATAATCTCAAATATTTATCATTTCCTTTTGTTGGGATTGTTCAATGTCCTCCTTCGAACTAGCTGAAACTATATAATACAGTATTGTTAACTAGAGCCATCTTACAGTGGTATAGAACACTAGAACGTATTCCTCCCATCTAGCTTTAATTTTGTATCCTTTACCAAGTTTCCCTCTTTCCTCTACCCTTCCAGGCCTCTGGTTTCCTCTGTTCTACTTTTTACTTCTATGAGATCAACTTTTTAACGCTTCCACCTATGAGTGAGAGAACATGTGGTGTTTGACTTTCTGTTTGTGGTTATCTCACTTAACATAATGTCCTCCAGTTCCATCCTTGTTGCCACAGATGACGAGATTTCATTCCATTTTATGGCTGAATAGTAATCCATTGTGTATATATACCACATTTTCTTTACCCATTCATCTGTTGTTGAACACCTAGGTTGATTCCATAACTTGGCTATTGTGAGTAGTGCTGCAGTAAATATGGGAGTGCAGACATCTCTTAGGCAAACTGATTTCAAAGCTTTTTGGGCAAGTACCCAGAAGTGAGACTGATGGATCATATGGTAATTCTATTTTTAGTTTTTTGAGGAACCTCCATGTAGTTCTCCATGGTAGCTATACTAGTTTACATTCCCACCAACAACTTATGAGTTCCCTTTTCTCCACATCCTTGCCAACATTTGTTTTTTGTCTTTTTGATAATAGCCATCCTAACTGGGGTGAGATGATACATCATTGTGGTTTTGATTTACAAAATCATTACTGATGATTAGTGATGTTGAACATTTTTTCATACACCTGTTGACCACTTGAATGTTTTTCTTTGTGAAATGTCTGTTTAAATCATTTGCCCGTTTTTAAATTAGATTTTTGTTTTCTGTTGAGATGTTTGAGTTCCTTGTATATTCTGGATATTAGTCTCCTGTCAGATTAGGAGTTTCAAGTATTTTCTCACATTCTGTAGGTTGTCTTTTCACTCTGTTGATTGTTTCCTTTGCTGTGCAGAAGCTTTTTAGTTTGATATATTCACATTTGTTTATTTTTGCTTTTGTTGCCTGTGCTTTTGAGGTTTTATTCATGAAATCGTTTCCAGACCAGTGTTCTGAAGTGTTTACTTCATGTTTTCTTCTAGTAGTTTTTTATCATTTTGGGTCTTATATTTAAGTATTTGATCCATTTTGAGTTGAATTTTGTAGAGTGAGAGGTTTGGGTCTAGTTTCATTCTTCTATGGATATTCAGTTTCCCCAGAACCATTTATTGAAAAGACTGTCTTTTCCCCAATGAGTATTCTTGGCACCTTCATCAAAAATCAGTTTGCTGTAGATATTTTGAATAATTTCTGAATTGTCTATTCTGTTCCATTGGCCTACGGTCTGTTTTTATGTTAGTAAAATGCAATTTTGTTTATTACTACTCTGTAGCATGTTTTGAGTTTGGTAGTGTGATACCTTCAGCTTTGTTCTTTTTGCTCAGGTTTGCTTTAGCTATTTGAGTTCTTTTGTGGCTTCATACAAAGTTTAGGGCTTTTTTCTAATTCTGTGAAGAATGGCATTGATATTTTGTTAGGAATTGCGTTGAATCTGTGGATTGCTTTGGGTAATATTTTCATTTTGACAGTATTTGTTCTCTTCCATGAGCATGGGATGTTTTTCCATTTGTTTCTATCCTCTTCCATTGATTTCATCAGTATCTTGTAGTTTACCTTGTAGAGGTCTTTCACCTCCTTGGTTAAATTTCTTCTTAGGGTTTTTGTTTGTGTGTTGCTATTGTAATGGGATTGCCTTCTTGATTTTTTTTTTCAGATAGTTCGTGGTTTGCATAGAAAACACTACTGATGTTTGTATATTAATTTTGTTTCCTGAAACTTTATTGAACTTGTTTATTAGTTCTAAGAGTTTTTGATAGAGTCTTTCTATACATAAGATTATCATCTGCAAGCAGGGACAATTTGACTTCTTCCTCTTGAATCTGAATGCTGTTTATTTTTTTTCTTTTGTCTAATGACTCTGACTAGGATTTCCAGTGCTATATTGAATAAGAGTGGTGAGAGTGAGCATCCTTGTCTTATTCCAGTTCTTAGTACAAAAATTTTTAGCTTTCCCTCATTTAGTAAGATGTTAGCTATGAGTTTGTCACATATGGCCTTTGTTATATTGAACTATACCTAATTATAAAAAGTTTCTATCATGAAGGGAGGTTGAATTTTATCAAAAGATTTTTCTGCGTCTATTGAGGATCATATGGCTTTTGTCCTTCATTCTATTCGTATGATGTATGATGTTTATTTATTTGCATATGTAGAACTATCCTTGCATCCTGAGATAAATCCCACTTGACCATGGTGTATTGTTTTTGATATGTTGTTTGATTGGATTTGCTAGTATTTTGTTGGGCATTTTTGCTTCTAATGTCAGGGATATTAGTCTGTAGTTTTATTTTTTTGTTATGTACCAGTTTTGGTATCAGGGTTATGCTGGCTTCATAGAATGAATTAGGAAGAATTAATTCTGTCTGCTTAAACTTTTTGGAATAGTTTGAGAAGAACTGATATTGGTTCTTCTTTAAAGGTTCAGTAAAATTCATCAGTGAAGCCACATGACATTGCTTTTTTGGGAGACTCTTTATTACTGATTCAATCTTATTATATGTTTTTGGTTTTCCCAGGTTCTGTTTCTTCATGATTCAGTCTTGGTAGGTTGTATGTGTCTAGGAATTTACCCATTACCTGTAGGTTTTCAAATATATTGGCATATAGTTGTTCATGGTAGCCTCTAATGATCCTTTGCCTTTCTGTGGAATCTGATATGATGTCTCCTTTTTCATTTCTGATTTTATTTATTTGGTTCTTCTCTCAATTTTTCTTATTTTAAACAGTGGTTTGTCCATTTTGTTTACCTTTTCAAAAAAACACCTTTTTGTTATGTGACTTTTTGTATTTTTCTTAGTAACAATTTTTTATTTCTATTCTGCTCTTTATTACTTGTTTCCTTCTAACTTTGGGCTTAGTTTGCTCCTGCTTTTCTAGTTCTTTGGGGGGCATTTTTAGGTTGCTTATTTGAAATCTTTTTAGTTTTTAATGTAGGCATTTATTGCTATAAACTTGCCTCTTAACACTGCTCTTGCTGTGTCCATAGATTTTGGCATGTTGTGTTTCTATTTTAGTTTGTTTCAAGGAATTTTTAAATTATATTCTTAATTTCTTCCTTCACCCATTGGTTATTCAGCATATTGCTTAATTTCCATGTATTTGTATAGTTTTGTTTTTTTTTTTTTTTCCAAGCCAAACTGTATCCAGCTTTATTAAAGATACTTTCCATAAACAATCATGGTATTTCAGGCAGGACATGGGCAGACAATCATTAACAGTATACAACAACTTTCAAACTCCCTTCTTTGATGGACTACCAAAAATCAGAAAGCCACTATAAAACCCAATGAAGTCTTCATCTGATGCTCTGAACAGGGAAAAGTTTAGAGTGAGGGTTGACATTTCACATTTAGCATGTTGTTTAACAACTTTTCACGAGCCGACCCTGACTTTCAGGAAGTGAAATGAAAATGGCAGAATTTATCTGAAGATCCACAATCTAGAAATGGAATCACTGTTCTTTTGACAGGTGCCATCTCAGTGGCATCACTGGCAAGTCCAGATTGCCTGACACACTGGTAACAAATGACTAGGGGTCAGGTCCCAACAGATGTCTGGGCTTAAGGGAGTTAAGTCTATGCTGAAAGACGGAAAGGGAGAAGAGGACATAAAAACGAATTTGTTTTTCCATACCACAAGGCTTTTGTGTGCCAAGGTGGCCATGTGTGTCAAAGTCAGGGAATCCCTCCTCCTGGTAGCCAAGAGGAAGTCTCTCAAAACTAGAAGGGAAAGGCATTTCCCCACATCAATCTAGCTTTGGAGACATTCTATTAGTGACATATGCCCCTTCCCCCAAAACAACAATGAAGTGTTCTGTGTGCTAACAACATAGCTTAAAAAAAAAAAAAAAAAGTAAAACAAAATTCTGCATTTTTATAAAACTTGATAAAAAATAGTATTTCAAACTGTACAGTCACCAGAAGTACACAGTTATCAAAAATGCACACACTTCACTTGGCATCTCCAGCACCTTCGGCTTTCTGTGCCTGGTCTGTTTTGGCATCTCCATTTTCTGCAGGGTTATTCCCTTCCTTGCCAGCATCAGCTTTTCCCTTTTTCCCTTTGGGTACCTTCTCTCCCTTCTTTGCAGGGGCCTTTTTAGGCTTGGGCTCTGGCTTTGGAGGAGCAGGTTTAGCAGACAACCTCGCGGATCTTCTCTGTGGTTCGTCCTTCACCTTGGCTTTATCTCCTTTAGCATCCCCTTCAGCCTTTCTCTTGGGCATGGTGGCGACGGTGGCGGGACGTAGGCGCTGGGCGCGGGATGCAGCAGCGCGTGGGCTTTGGTCGGTCCGGGGGTCGTTCTCGCCTCTTCTTCACACTGCTCCATATTTGTATAGTTTTGAATGTTCCTCTTGTTATTGAGGTCTATTTTTGTTACATTGTGGTCAAATAAGTTACTTGATGTGATTTTGATTCTTAAAAAAAAATCAAGAGTTGTTTTGTGTCCTAACATATCATCAATCATGAAGAATGTTTCATGTACTGATGAAAAATAAATGTGTATTCTGCAGCTGTTGGATGAAATGCTCTGTAAATGTCTGTTAGGTCCGTCTGGTATATGGGGCAGTTTAAATCTGATGTTTCTTTGTTGATTTCCTGATTAATCAGTCCAATGGCAAGAATTGGCTGTTGAGTCCCCAGATATTGTTGTATTGGGATCTATCTTTTCCTTTAGATTTAATAATATTTGCTTTATCTATTTGAGTGGTCTAGTGTTGGGTGCATATATACTTAAAACTGTTATTTTTGGTGAATTCATATTTTTATTATATAATGTCCTTCCCTGTCTCTTTTTACTGCTTAACTAGAAGTCTGTTTTGTCTAATATAAGCATAGCTACTCCTGCTGGCTTTTGATTTCCATTTGCATGGTATATCTTTTTTTGTCCCTTTACTTTCAGTCTATGCAAGTCTTCACAGGTGAGGTGAGTTTCTTATAGGCAGCATATGGTTGGGTCTTGTGTTTTTAAAATCTATTAGCCTAGTCTATATCTTTTAAATGAGGAGTTTAATCCATTTACATTCAAGGTTATTATTTATTAGGAGGTGAAAACTTCTATCATTTTATTGATTCTTTTCTGTTTGTTTTATATATCTTTTGTAATGTTTCCATGCTTTTAAATATTTGATGTGTCCTATGTTTATTTCTATATATCTGGTGGAAAAGTTGTTCTTTCAATTTTATGGAGTAGGTTTCAAAGGACACAGTTTATTCATGTAAATGTATCCTGGAGTATTGTAGGTGTACATTGTAATATAGTCTTCATGTGGTTTCTTTGGCTGTAATCCCCATTTGTGGCATTTGCAAATTTCTGAGTGGCCTAGGCTGTGGGAATTTGTAGTGATAGTGATTTGGCCTTGCCAGGTGTGGGCTTACTGGGCTGTTTCTCAGGCAAAGAGCATGTGTGTGCACATGATGTGTCAACCAACTAGGGGTTACGTTTGCTGGCGTTGAGGCCATGGGTCCAGGAGTGGCTTGCAGGGATATTTCTCAGTCTCAGGATGTAAGTTCGTAGCTGCTTGGATGGCCTGAGGGAACATCTGCCAGGAGCAGCCCATTAGATGTTTCCATGACTCAGAATGTGGACACAAGTCTGCTTGGCTGGCCTGGGGACATGCCTTCCAGGGGTGGCCACAGGGCTGTTTTTCAGGACTGGTATATAGATGCACAGTTTCTCAGCTAGCCTAAGACTGGTTTGCTGGGGGTGACCCATGGACATATTTCTCAGGCCCAAGACTCAGCTGCACAGCTGCTCACTTGGCCTGGGACCATGTTTCCTGTGAACATCACTATGAACTATAAAAAGTGTCCTCTTTGCATCTGCACAGTATGTGGTAGTTCTTGGAGCTAACATTTAAGTGACACTCTAAAGTTATTAGATAAAACATACAGTACTATTGTGGGAAGAGTTGCGAAAGGCAGGGTGGGGTATTAAAGTAGAAGCCTCTTAGTGTGGAGAATTTAAAACCACAATAACAGGGTGGTTAGATGAAAGTGAGGAGGAGAAGAGGAAGCCTAATGTGTCTATAAATTTGCCCGGACCATCAAATCCTATGGTTTCATGTCTAATACATGTGCTGTAAGAGCACACTACAGTAACACTTGTTTGCCTAATGATGATGAGTTTACCAGGTTCCCTCAAATATGTGCTCATCAGAATAGGGTATGCAGATTCAGTAGAAGACTGTCTTTTCCCCTGCAAATCTCATTATTTGGAGAGGCAGACATGATGTGTCTGCTTGACATACATCCACCAAAGCACAAGGAGAACTAATCTTAGACTGCAGTTGTTTTTATACAGATGCCAGAGGAATGAAAAAAATGTCAGTTGGTAAGGTGGTGTGCATAAGGCAATGTAGATATTGAAGAAAATGATGTGGATTGGCAAGAGTTAGACACATTGCAGGTTGAGGAAGAGGGGAGATTAGGAAGAGGGGCAGGTTAGAGACCAAAGAGAGTGGCATGAAAGGCACAGGAACATGCGTGAAGAAGTGTAAGTCCAGGTCTGGGCTACCTGGTGTTGAGGAGCAGTAAAACAATGACAATAATTCCAGTTTCACAGTTTCAAAGTGTTTTTGCATACATTATTATATTTGCTTCTCTTAGAGCCCTCTTCAGATATGGAGTTGGTGGGGAAGAGGGTCATGATTATCCTCATTTTATTTTTATTTATTTTTAAAAATTATACTTTAAGTTCTGGGATGCATGTGCAGAATGTGCAGGTTTGTTACATAGGTATATATGTGCCACGGTGGTTTGCTGCACCCATCAACCCGTCATCAACATTAGGTATTTCTCCTAATGCTCTCCCTCCCCTTGTCCCCAACCCCAGACAGGCCCCAGTGTGTGATGTTCCCCTCCCTGTGTCCATGTGTTCTCATTGTTCAACTCCCACTTATGAGTAAGAACATGAGGTGTTTTGTTTTCTATTTCTGTGTCAATTTGCTAAGAATGATGGTTTCCAGCTTCATCCATGTCCCTGCAAAGGATATGAACTCATCCGTTTTATGGCTGCATAGTATTCCATGGTATATATGTGCCACATTTTCGTTATCCAGTCTATCATTGATGGGTATTTGGGCTGGTTCCAAGTCTTTGCTATTGTGAACAGTGCTGCAATAAACTAAACATACGTGTGCATGTGTGTTTATAGTAGAATGATTTATAATCATTTGGGTATATACTCAGTAATGAATTGCTGGGTCAAATGGTGTTTCTGGTTCTGGATCCCTGAGGAATTGCCACACTGTCTTCCACAATGGTTGAACTAATTTACACTCCCACCAACAGTGTAAAAGTGTTCTTATTTCTCCACATCCTCTCCAGCATCTATTGTTTCCTTACTTTTTAATGATTGCCATTCTAACTGGCGTTAGATGGTATCTCATTGTGGTTTTGATTTGTATTTCTCTACTGACCAGTGCTGATGAGCATTTTTTCATATGTTTGTTGGCTACATAAATGTCTTCTTTTGAGAAGTGTCTGTTCATATCCTTTGATCACTTTTTGATGGGGTTGTTTGTTTTCTTCTTGTAGATTTGTTTAAAATCCTTGTAGATTCTGGATTTTAGCCCTTTATCAGATGGATAGATTGCAAAAAATTTTCCCCATTTTGTAGGTTGCCTGTTCACTCTGATGATAGTTTCTTTGGCTGTGCAGAAACTCTTTAGTTTAGTTAGATCCCATTTGTCAATTTTGGCTTTTGTTGCCATTGCTTTTGGTGTTTTAGTCATGAAGTCTTTGCCCATGCCTATGTCCTGAATGGTATTGCCTAGGTTTTCTTGTAGGGTTTTTATGGTTTTAGGTCTTACATTTAAGTCTTTAATCCATCTTGAGTTAATTTTTGTATAAGGTATAAGGAAGGAGTCCAGTGTCAGTTTTCTGCTTATGGCCAGCCAGTTTTCCTAACACCATTCATTAAATAGGGAATCATTTTCACATTGCTTGTTTTTGTCAGATTGTCAAAGATCAGATGGTTATAGATATGTAGTGTTATTTCTGAGGCCTCTGTTCTGTTCCATTGGTCTATATATCTGTTTTGGTAACAGTACCATGCTGTTTTGGTTACTGTAGCCTTGTAGTATAGTTTGAAGTCAGGCAGTGTGATATCCCCAGCTTTGTCCTTTTTGCTTAGGATTGTCTTGGCTATATGGGCTCTTTGTTGGTTCCATATGAAATTTAAAGTAGTTTTTTCTAATTCTGAGAAGAAAGTCAATTGTAGCTTGATGGGAATAGCATTGAATCTATAAATTACTTTGGGTAGTATGGTCATTTTCACGATATTGATTGTTCCTATCCATGAGCATGGAATGTCTTTCCATTTCTTTGTGTCCTCTCTTATTTCCTTAAGCAGTGATTTGTAGTTCTCCTGGAAGAGGCCCTTCACATCCCTTGTAAGTTGTATTCCTAGGTGTTTTATTATCTTTGTAGCAATTGTGAATGGGAGTTCATTCATGATTTGGCCCTCTCTTTGTCTATTATTGTTGTGTAGGAATGCTTGTGATTTTTGCACATTGATTTTGTATCCTGAGACTTTGCTGAAGTTGCTTATCAGCTTAAGGAGTTTTTGGGCTGAGACAATGGGGTTTTCTAAGTATACAATGATGTCATCTGCAGACAGAGACAATTTGACTTCCTCTCTTCTATTTGAATGTCCTTTATTTCTTTCTCTTGCCTGATTGCCCTGGCCAGAACTTTCAATACTATGTTGAATAGGAGTGGTAAGAGAGGGCATTCTTGTCTTGTGCCATTTTCAAATGGAATGCTTCCAGCTTTTACCTATTCAGTATAATATTGGCTGTGGGTTTGTCATAAATAGCTCTTATTATTTAGAGATATGTTCCTTCAATATCTAGTTTATTGTTTTTAGCATGAAGGGGTGTTGAATTTTATTGAAGGCCTTCTCTGCCTCTATTGAGATAATCATGTAGTGTTTTTGTCATTGGTTCTGTTTATGTGATGGATTATGTTTATTGATTTGCATATGTTGAACCAGCCTTCCATCCCAGAGATGAACCCAACTTGATTGTAGTGGATAAGCGTTTTGATGTGCTGCTAGATTTGCTTTGCCAGTATTTTATTGAGGATTTTCACATTGATGTTCATCAGGGATATTGGCCTGACATTTTCTTTTTTTGTTGTGTCTCTGCCAGGTTTTGGTATCAGGATGATGCTGGCCTTATAAGATGAGTTAGGGAGGTGTTTCTCTTTTTCTGTTCTTTGGAATTGTTTCAGAAACAATGGTATCACCTCGTCTTTGTACCTCTGGTAGAACTTGACTGTGAATTCATCTGTTCTAGGCATTTTTTGGTTGATAGGCTATTAATTACTTTGTCAATCTCAGAACTTGTTTTGGTCTATTCAGGGATTCCACATCTTCCTGGTTTCCTCTTGGGAGGGTGTATGTATCCAGGAATTTATCCATTTCTTCTAGGTTTTCTAGTTTATTTGTATAGAGGTGTTCATAGTATTCTCAGATGGTAGTTTGTATTTCTGTGGGATCAGTGGTAATATCCCCATTAACATTTTTTATTGTCTCTATTTGATTCTTCTTTCTTTTCTTCTTTATTAGTCTGGCTAGCAGTCTATCTATGTTATTAATCTTAAAAAAAAAACAGCCCCTAGATTCACTGATTTTTTTTGAAGGGTTTTTCATGTCTCTTTCTCCTTCAGTTCTCCTCTGATCTTAGTTATTTCTTGTCTTCTGCCAGATTTTGAATTTGTTTGCTCTTCCTTCTCTAGTTCTTTTAATTGTGATGTTCAGGTGTTGATTTTAAATCTTTCCTGCTTTCTGATGTGGGCATTTAGTGCTATAAATTTCCCTCTTAACACTGCTTTAGCTGTCTCCCAGAGGTTCTGGTACGTTGTGTCTTTGTTCTCATAAGTTTCAAAGAACTTATTTATTTCTGCCTTAATTTCATCATTTACCCAGTTGTCATTCAGGAGCAGGTTGTTCAGTTTCCATGTAGTTGTGCAGTTTTGAGTGAGTTTCTTAATCCCGAGTTCTAGTTTGATTGCACTGTGGTCTGCGATACTATTTGTTATGATTTCTGTTCTTTTGCATTTGATGAGGAATGTTTTATTTACAATTATGTGGTCAGTTTTAGAATAAGTGCTATGTGGTACTGAGAAGAATGTATACTCTGTTGATTTGGGGTGGAGAGTTCTGTAGATGTCTATCAGGTCCACTTGGTCCAGAGCTGAGTTCACGTCCTGAATATCCTTGTTAATTTTCTGTTTCGTTGATCTGTTTATTATTGATGGTGGGGTGTTAAACTCTCCCATTATTATTGTGTGGGAGTCTAAGTATCATTGTAGGTCTTTAAGAACTTGCTTTATGAATCTGGGTGCTCCTGTATTGGGTGCATATATACATAGGATAGTTAGCACTTCTTGCTGCATTGATCCCTTTATCATGATGTAATGCCCTTCTTTGCCTTTTTTTTTAATCTTTGTTAGTTTAAAGTCTGTTTTATCAGAGACTAGGATTGCAACCCCTGCTTTTTTTTTCTTTTTATTTGCATGGTAAATATTTCTTCATCCATTTATTTTGAGCCTATGTGCCTCTTTGCATGTGAGATGGGTCTCCTGAATACAGCACATCAGAGTCTTGACTATTCATCCAACTTGCCAGTCTATGTCTTTTAATTGAGGCATTTAGCCCATTTACATTTAAGGTTAATATTCTTATGTGTGAATTTGATCTTGTTATTATAATGCCAGCCGGTTATTTTGCGCATTAGTTGATGCAGTTCTTCATAGTGTAAATGGTCTTTACATTTTGGTATGTTTTTGCAGTGGCTGGTACCTTTTCATATTTAGTGCTTCCTTCAGGAGGTTTTTTTTTTTAACCAAGTCTCACACTGTCATCCAGGCTGGAGTGCAATACCACAATCTCGGCTCACTGAAACATCCACCTCCCAGGTTCAAGCGATTCTCCTACCTCAGCCTCATGAGTAGCTGGGATTACAGGCCTCTGCCACCATGCCCGGCTAAGTTTTTGTATCTTTAGTAGAGATGGGGTTTCATCATGTCGGTCAGGCTGGTCCTGAACTCCTGACCTCATGATGCTCTTGCCTCAGCCTCCCAAACTGCTGGGATTACAGGCGTGAACCACCACACCTGGCCCTCTTTCAGGAACTTTTGTAAGGCAGGCCTGGTGAAGACAAAATCCCTCAGCATTTTTTTGTCTGTAAAGGATTTTATTTCTCTTTTCCATATGAAGCTTAGTTTGGCTGGATGTGAAATTCTGGGTTGAAAATTCATTTAAGAATGTTGAATATTTTCCCCACACTCTTCTGGCTTGTGGGGTTTCTGTAGAGAGATCTGCTATTAGTCTGATGGGCTTCCCTCTGTGAGTCACCTGACTTTTCTCTCTGGCTGCCCTTAACATTTTTTCCTTTATTTCAACTTTGATGAATCTGACCAGTATGTGTTTTGGGGTTGCTCTTCTCAAGGAGTTTTTATTGGTGTTCTCTGTATTTCCTGAATTTGAATGTTGGCCTGTCTTGCTAGGTTGGGGGAATTCTCCTGGATAATATCTTGAAGTGTGTTTTATAACTTGGTTCCATTCTCCCTGTCACTTTCAGGTCCACCAATCAGACATAGGTTTATTCCTTTCACACAGTCCCATATTTGGAGGCTTTGTTTGTTCTTTTTCCTTCTTTTTTCTCTATTCTTGTCTTCACACTTTATTTCATTAAGTTGATCTTCAATCTCTGATATCCTTTCTTCTGTTTGATTTGGCTACTGATATTTGTGTATGCTTCATGAAGTTCTCGTGCTGTATTCTTCAGCTCCATCAGGTCATTTATGTTCTTCTGCAAACTGTTTATTCTAGTTAGCAGTTCCTGTAACCTTTTATCAGAGCTCTTAGTTTCCTTGCATTGGGCTAGAACATGCCCCTTTAGCTTGGAGGATTTTGTTATTACCCACCTTTTGAAGCCTACTTCTGTCAATTCATCAAATTCATTCTCCACCCAGTTTTGTTTCCTTGCTGGTGAGGAGTTGTGATCCTTTGGAGAGGAGGCATTCTGGTTTTTGGAATTTTCAGCATTATTGTGCATTTTTCCTCATCTTCCTGGATTTAGCTACCTTTGATCTTTGATTCTTGATGACCTTTGGATGAGGTTTTTGTGTGGGCATGCTTTTTGTTGATGCTGATGCTATTTCTTTCTGTTTCTTAGTTTTCCTTCTAACAGTCAGGCCCCTCTGCTGCAGGTCTGCTGGAATTTGCTGGAGGTCCACTCCAGACCCTGTTTGCCTGGGTATCACCAGGAAAGGCTGCAGAGCAGCAAAGATTGCTGCCTGCTCCTTCCTCTGGAAGCTTTGTCCCAGAAGGGCACCTACCAGAAGCCAGTTGGAGCACTCCTATATGAGGTGTCTGTCAACCCCTGCTGGGAGGTGTCTCCCAGTCAGGAGGCACGGGGGTCAGGGACCCACTGGAGGAGGCAGTCTGTCCATTAGCAGAGCTCGAGCATTGTACTGGGAGATTTGCTGCTCTCTTCAGAGCCAGCAGACAGGAAGGTTTAAGTCTGCTGAAGCTATGGCCACAGCCACCCCTTCCCCCAGGTGCTCTGTCTGAGGGAGATGGGAGTTTGATCTATAAGCCCCTGATTAGGGCTGCTGCCTTTCTTTCAGAGATGTCCTGCCCAGAGATGGGGAATCTAGAGAGGCAGTCTGGCTACAGCAGCTTTGCCATGCTGTGGTGGGTTCCGCCCAGTTCGAACTTCCCAGCAGCTTTGTTTACACTGTGAGGGAAAAACCGCCTACTCAAGCCTCACTAATACTGGATGCTCCTCCCCCACCAAATTCACACATCCCAGGTTGAGTTCAGATTGCTGTACCAGCAGCAAGAATTTATTATTTATTTATTTATTCAAAAAATGTTTACTTCTCATGTAGTTGTAAGAGGGGGCAGCAAGAATTTCAAGCCAGTGGATCTTAGTTTGCTGGGCTCCATGGGGGTGGGATCCACCAAGCAAGACCACTTTGCTCCCTGGCTTCAGCCCCGCTTCCAGAGGAGTGAATGGTTCTGTCTTACTGGCATTCCAAGTGCCACTGGGGTACGAAAAAAAAACTCCTGCAGCTAGCTCAGTGTCTGCCCAAATGGCCACCCAGCTTTGTGCTTGAAACTCAGGGCCCTGGTGGTGTAGGCACCTGAGGGAATCTTCTGGTCTGGAGGTTGCAAAAACCACAGGAAAACTGTAGTATTTGGGCCAGACAGCACCATCCCTCATGGCACAGTCCCTCATGGCTTCCCTTGGCTAGGGGAGGGAGTTCCTGACCCCTTGCACTTCCCAGATGAGGCAACGCCCCACCCTGCTTCTGCTCGGCCTTTGTGGGCTGCACCTACTGTCTAAATCCCAATGATAAGGGCCAGGTACCTCAGTTGGAAATGCAGAAATCACCCGCTTTCTACGTTTGTCTTGCTGGGAGCTGCAGACCAGAGCTGTTCCTATTTGGCCTCTTGCCAGTCACCCTATCCTCATTTTATAGATAAGCTTCCCCGAAAGAAGCTAAGTACTTTATCTATCCAAGGTCACCTAGTTAGAAAAGGCAGACCAGAACCCAGGCCTCTGTGCTTTTTCTACCATCTGTTCCGTCGTACAGCTCCACTAGTTGGTGCTGACTCTCATGTATGAGAATACAGATATGATTGGAACCAAGTGGTAGAAAGTCTTATATTTCTGGTTGAGGAATTTCCATTTAGTCTGATAGGCAATTACTGACTCTGAGTGAAATGAAAATTGCCTTTTAATTGATTACATCTAGCAATGGTGTATACATTTTACTGGTTAAATCTCTACAAGCAGAAGATGCTACGGTTTCTAGGCATCAGCTAACAAAGTCTAAGGTTAGGATAGTCATATTCTACATATAGAGTAGGGACAAAATATAAGAAATACAATGTAAAAACAGTGGAGATAACTCTGCCAATTGATTTAATGTGAGGTATAAAAGAGAGAAGAATTAAAGAAAACATCCCAATAATGATCATCAACTGAGTGGGATCAGTTTGAAGAGATGGATAAATTCAGACAGAGTTTGAGGTAGAGGCAGAATCTCCAAATAAGACTACCTTCTAGGCAACCAAAAATGTCGGAACTATAGCTCAAGTTAGAATTTAAGAAAAGCCACTTGAGTTCTCCTAGTCCTAGATTTTTTTATTTGTATAATGGAGGTAACAATACCAATTTAGCCTATGTCAAAGGATAGCCAGTGGAGCAAATAAGAAATCTGAAAAGAAAATGTTTTGCAAACTATAAGATGAAAATATGAGCTATCAAAAGGAATATCTAGGAGGCAGAGGCAAAGAGTGCAAAGTTTCCATCGTGGATAAATCCTTTGAGGAAATACAGACAGACGTGAGCCAAGGACATAGGTGGGTGTCCGCAATAGGGTGTCTACAATAGGATAAAGATGAAGTGACTGGGCATCAGAAGCATGAGCAGTCATGCAATGGAAAACCATGAGGCCTCAGGGCTATAGAAGTCAGATGAGTAGCGGTTTCAAAGACATAAGAATTGAAGTCGGCCGGGCGTAGTGGCTCACGCCTATAATCCCAACACTTTGGAGGCCAAGGCAGGCGGATCACCTGAGGTCAGGAGTTCAAGACCAGCCTGACCAACATGGTGAAACCCCATCTTTTAAAAAAAAATAAAATAAAAAAGAATTGAAGTCTACAGAGTGACTGAAAAGGAAGTTCTAGAAAACACCGATATAACAGGCTGCTGAGCAGAAATCAATTATCTTAATCTTAGTCATGTAAAATTCTGAGGAGGGTCTCCTCTGAGGTGGAGGGCATGGGGCAGGGAAGACATATTGCTGTAGATTAGGAAGAAGATGATAAGAAAGAAACAACACCAGAGTCCTCTGGTTCAGGGTGTCTAGGTGCAGAAGAACAAGAAGAAATGGTACAGAATTTCAGTTGGTCACAGAATTTTGTAGGAGGAAACACTAGCATTTGGTTGACCACCTGCTATGCAGAGCAAACACGTCTTCAATTTAAAACTCAAAACAATCCTAAGGGACTAGCTGCATTAGCTTCATTCTAAAGATCAGGAAGCTACAGCTCAGAGAGCAAAGCTTACACGGCTACAGAGTGGGAGGGCTGGAAATCAAGCCTGGTCTCCTGGATTTCTGTTAGAGTATACATTCTACCTACCATACTATGGCTCAGATCTATGATGTTCAAACAGAGAGGAGGAGAGATGAACAGAGGAAGAAACTGAAGTTACGTGATAAAGATGGATTGAGAGTAAGAGTGAAGATGTGCCAGGGTGAAGTACACATCTTACATCTTTCCTCCCTGACTCAAAGTCTTTCTCCAGCAACAAATCTTTTGCAGCAACTGCAGAACTCAAAAGCATCCTCTCTCCTTCCTGAGGTCACTGTCTCAACTGCTGCTGCTGCTTCTTTTTTTTTTTTTTTTTTTTTTTTTTTAATCAGCTTCCTGCCTTCAGCTTTCTACACCACCCCTCTGATCACTGATAACCTTCTTGTTGCTGAATTGCCTGGTACTTTTTTTTTTTGAGACAGAGTCTCACTCTGTCACCCAGGCTGGAATGCATTGGTGCCATCCCAGTTCACTGCTGCAACCTCCACCTTCAGGGTTCAAGAAATTCTCATGCCTCAGTCTCCCGAGTAGCTGGGATTACAGGTTTGCACCACCATGCCGGGTTAACTTTTGTACTTTTAGTAGAGATGGGGTTTCACCATGTTGGCCAGGCTGGTCTTGAACTCTTGACCTCAAGTGATCTGCCCACCTTGGCCTCCCAAAGTGCTGGGATTACAGGCATGAGCCACCGTGCTGGGCCCACCTGGTATTTTTTATCCCCATTGAACACTTGGTTCTCTTTAAAGCGGTCTTTTTCTCAGCCTTCATGACATTGTGTTCTTGACTCTGCTCGTATCATTTGACCAGTCTTTCTCAATCATCATTCCAGCCTCTTCTCTCAGCTGGTCCCTTAATTGTTGGTGTTCCCCAAGTTTCTATCCTCCTTTGTTCTCACACAACCCTGTGTGAGCCTCTTTACTCCTCTGGCTTCAGTTACCCCCAAGTGCTGACAGCCTAACATTCATCAGGTTCACCTAGTTCCTCCTCCCCAGCTATATAGAGCAACAGGACAGCACCATTTGCCTATTTCTTGAATGCCTCAAATCCAAAATGCCCCAAATTACACTCCCCATTTCTTCAGCCCAATCAGCATCTTCTTCATAGGTTCCTTTTATTCATGAAAGGCACCACTTCCCTCCCCTAATACCTAAGAGGAACCTTGACTTTGGTTTTCCCTGACCTTCCGTATTTAGTCCACCCACAGTCTGGTCAGTTCTCACTCTTTTATAGCTCTCAGTCCCATCCAGGTCTGTGGAGCTTCTATGTCCTGCACAATCACAAGAGCACCCCTACTCACCTCTCTGCACTGGAGCTTGCCTCCACCAAACTGTCCTCATCTGCTGCCAGTGCCACCTCTCTAAAAAGCAGATCTACTCTCCGCCTTTCAGAGGCTCTCACTGCCCTCAAGATGAAACCTCAATTCCTTGGTATGAGAAAGGCCCCTCTGGAACCCCTCTCTGCCCACCTGTCCTCCTTGCATGCTTCACCTAGGCTCTACTGTATTATTTACACTTCCCCAAACCTGCCATGTGCTCTCAACCTGGGATCTTTGTACATCGTTTTCCACTGCCCAGACTCCCTGCCCCTCTCTCCTTAGTCAATTTGTCTCCCCCAGAACCTTAAAAAATGCCCCCCGCCCATTCCTCAAGGCTGGCTATGGCCCTCCCCTGCATTCTCATAGCACTGTTGATGTTTCTTTCTTTGGGCTCTTCTTCCTCACAGAGCTTTGTCCTGTTGATTTGTTTGAGCCATTCACCACCCCAGAAAACAGATTATGTTTTCCTCACTGTCATGTACACAGGGCTGAATATGTGGCGCAGAGAAGCAGGACAATGTTTTGATTAAGCTGACAACTGGGTTCAAGCCACATCCTACCACTAACTTGCAAGGGAATTTGGTCACAGAAGCTATTCCATGCCTGTGCAATTTGGCCTTCTCATGTATAAAATCATCAAATCAGAGTACCTACAGCTGTTATCAAGTAAGAGTAGCCAGGATTGTTTGAGGACTAATTGAGTTAATATCGTAAGGAGCGTGGCCGAGTGCCTGGCACAGAGTGACTGCCATACAACTCGCTGTTGTTGCCTCTTGTTGGGTGAAGGAGCATCTGTGGCTTGAGGTGGAGTGGGATGACAAAGGAAGTGCCCTTCCCCAGAGCCCTAGGTTAGGTTTGGCCAAGACAGATGGCTTGAAATAAGGAGCCATGAGATTAGCAATCAGAAAGTCAAGGACCCTGATGCTAATTTACCAGAAAGGTTTCCAATGTGGGAGCTACAGCTGCCAGAGACAGTGGGCAAACAGTAGACTCAAAAGGTCCCTGAGTGGCAACTAGGGAGACTTCTGCATGGCAGGACGACCAGGTTTCCCCCTCTGTCTCAGGGCTGCTCTACACAAAAGCCTATCATTCATTCTTTGTAAAGATGATGCAAAGGGCACCAACCTCTGTCCTCCAGATTATTTGCCCGGTAGCCATTTACCACAATGTCAGAGGAGCTGGTTGTCTAATTGCACATCGCTTGCAGCTATTCTGGGTATGTTTGAGTGAATGCGTCTTCAGACTCTGCGGGCAGGACACAGGTTCAAATCTGGAAACCGAAGGTGGGCAAACCCATCTGCCCATAGTCAGTGTTGACAGAGAGGGGTTGGTGGGGGAGGAGTCTGTGCCAATGTCTAATGGTCCCATGAGAATGTATCAAAAGATATAGTTTTCTAAGTATAAATAACAATAACATCTGTGAGATCAGGAACAGTTGCAGCTTTGCTATGACTGTGACAACATTCTAAACATCGGCGTAAGCTATTCACCCTTGTCAGACTTTAACTGGTCACGCAGCATGTTTGGTTTTCTTCCTAGCTCAGATATGGAATCTCCATCTGCTGCTGCTCCCTGTTCCTTCTTTGTTGTTTAATTACCAGCAAAGCTGCAGGAGATGAAGTCTTAATTCTGTCTTTGTTCTGAATCCCCTTTCAGTACAGTAAGCTTGCACATGCTCACTCCTCTCCCACTAAGGCAGTGGAAATTTTGCTGCCAAATTATTTCCCAGTTTCCCTTGAATTTACCTCTTCATATATTTCTCAGCTTCCTGTCACATACTTCATTGGTTTGGCTAATTTTTACAGTTATATCTAGCAGGTGATTTTCTTTTCTTTCTTTTTTTCTTTTTCTTTCTCTTTTTTCCAGTCTAGTGAAAGGTTGCAGTGTGGTGTAGTCAAATGTATTTTACATGAGCAGGAAAGCACAAGCAAAATATTTTAAAGGTTTCCCAAGAGAAAGTGTTGAGCTAAATGGAATTTTGAACCTGGGCTGGCCCTGCTTTTTGGTGGTAGCCTTTAGCTACATGAGGTTTCTAGGAAGGATTTTTTTTTTTTTTCTTTAGCTTTCAGGGGAATAAGATGCTCTTTGTATCAAAGCCCTCAGCTTCTGTGCTTATACTCTCACTACAACTGCGGCTGCTTGACAACCATCTACCACTCCCATCCATTTCCCACTCCCATCCAGCCCCCTAGAACCAACCCCAACCTCAAGCAGAGGAACTGAAACAACTCTAGGACTCAGTGTTGCCCTTGGTGTTGCTCTGATCTTGTGCCTCAATTCTAACATTAAACTTCTCTTTTGTTCCTGAGATGTCATTCCCAGTTCATTAGGGGAAATGGACCCTTGTCTTCACATTCTTGGCCTGATCCTCTGTGCTCAAGGCTTTGTCTGACTCAGAACTCGGGACTCGGCCCACCTGCACTAGCCATGCCTCCTCCTAAGTCTAAAGTTCTGTCCTTGCACTGTGGCCTGGTAGTAAGGGCCTTGCTGCTTACAGACTGACTTCTCCAGTGAGGTCTGCCTTCTTTGCCAGTTGCTTAAGAAGTCCTTAGTGCTGTGGTCCATTTTTGGTCTACCTGCTCCCCTCAAATCTTTGGTGGATCACCTATTACCATTGTTTTTGGTGACCTCTCGTCTATGGTTATGCCTGCTGGATTTCATGCACTGCCTTTGACAAAGGACTTACCTCCAGCATCTGCAGCTGACATTGTCCCTGAGGGATTGCTATACCCCAGCAAGGAAGGAGTCCAGGGCTGGGTCCTGCCTCTCTCGAGCTGCCCTTTTCACTGCAATTCACAGCCCTATTGATCTTGAGATGGAACAAGTGGTGATCTTCATGGTCAAAGAGTTAAGGACTTGATTGCTTTCAAGTCTATTTCTACTTTTTCAGCCCCTTCTCTAATTTAAACTGTAAGCTTTCCTTAAGATTCTAACAGAATCTTGGCTCCAAAGTCAGGTTCTTTAAGACTACTATGGTCCATGTGGATGGACAAGACTCTGTCCTTTTCAATAAAAGGCCATTTGTAATGAAACCTTTTTGTGAAAATTCCTCTGACAGTTCCATATCAATCTTAGTACTCTTAGTCCTCATGCCTTGTCTCCTTGTCCACTAGGCTCTGTGTTAACTCTGGTTCTAGTCCCCTGACCATCTGGAGCTGACATGTAATTGTGACATTAATCTGGCTCTGCATTTGCTTTATTGACCTGGCTTGTACATGCTGCCTGTGCCACCTCCAGTATTCCAACGGAGTGCCTTCTGGTTGTGCATCTAGACCTGCTGTCCTGGCTCTGCCAACTGATAGAAACTTTAATTCACTATAAGATTGAGTTAAGACACTAACTCCAAGCTTATGGTTTTGTTGTATTCACTTTCCTGAGTCAGGCTCACAGAGTTCCACCCTCTATGTGACTATTTCCCTGAATTATATCTGCCACCCTGACCTGTCTTCTGAGTTCTAGAGTATGTGCTTCCCATTCCAGCTAATGGCCTCACCATTCACCTTACAATCTAAGCTAGGAACCTCAGATTTGCTGTGAGATAGATCAAAATGAGAGAGCCATTATCCATGTAATCAGAACTAAGGCCCCAGCAGTGAACTCAGAAATAGGATTGGATGCTTAGCTCTGCACATGAGAAATTTCATCTTATCAGTTCTTAAATCAACTTACACCCACAGAACTATTAGGGAACTAATTTTTTTAAACTTTTATTTTAGATTCAGGGGTACATGTGCAGGTTTGTTATATAGGTAAATTCATGTCACGGAGATTTGTTATACAGATTATTTTGTCACTCAAGTACTAAGCTTCGTACCCAATAACTATTTTTTTAATAAAAAAACTCCCTTCTCCCACCATCCACCCTCAAATAGACCCCAGTGTCTGTTGTTCTTCTCTTTGTGTTCATCTGTTCGCATCATTTAGCTCCCACTTATAAGTGAGAACTTACAGTATTTGGTTTTCTCTTCTTATGTAAGTGTTCTAAGGATGATGGCCCCCAGCTCCATCCATGTTCCCACAAAGGACATGATCTCATTCTTTTTTATGGCTGCATAGTATTCCATGGTACATATGTACCACATTTTCTTTATCCAGTCTACCATTGATGGGCATTTAGGTTGATTCCATGTCTTTGCTATTGTGACTAGTGCTGCAGTGAAAATATGCGTGAATGTGTCTTTATGACAGAAAGATTTATATTCCTTTGGGTATATACCCAGTAGTGGAATTGCTGGGTCAAATGGTAGTTCAGTTTTTAGCTCTTTGAAGAATCCTCAGACAGCTTTCCACAATGTTTGAACTAATTTACACTCCCACCAATAGTGTATAAGCATTCTCTTTTCTCTGCAACCTCACCAGCATCTGTTTTTCTTTGACTTTTTAATAATGGCCATTCTGACTGATATGAAATGTTATCTCATTTGATTTTTATTTATCTAATGATCGTGATTTTGAGCTTTTTTTCATATGCTTATTGGCTACATGTATAATATGTCTTCTGAAAAGTTTCTGTTCATGTCCTTTGTCTACTTTTTAATGGAGTTTTTTTTCTTATAAGTTGGTTTAAGTTCCTTATTGATACTGGATATTAGACCTTTGTCAGATGCAGAGTTTGCAAAAATTTTCTCCTATTCTGTAGGTTGTCTGTTTATTCTGCTGATAGTTTCTTTTGCTGTGTAGAAGCTTTTAAGTTTAATTACATCCCATTTATCAATTTTTGCTTTTGTTGCTATTGCTTTTGGCATCTTCATCATTAAACCTTTGCCAGACAAGGAACTAATTTTTAACCCAGAATTCTGATTTGTAAATTTAGAATGGGGATTATAACGGGGTATTCCACTTTCCTTTTGTTGTATTCTTCCAGTTCACAATCTATAGTCACTTTTTTAAAAAAATTACTTTTACAGACAAGAGTCTCACTCTGTCACCCAGATTGGATGGAGTACAGTGGCATGATCATAGCTCATTGCAACCTCAAATTCCTGGGCTTAAACAATCCTCTTGCCTTAGCCTCCTGAGTAGCCAGGACTATAGATGCATACCACCACGCCTGGCTAATGTTTTTAAATTACCTTTTGCAGAAATGGGGGGGTCTCACTATGTTGACTGGGGTGGTCTTGAACTCTGGGCCTCAGGTGATTCTCCCACCTTGGCCTCCCAAAGTTCTGGGATTACAGGCCCATACTCACTTTTCCAGAGAAACTTCACTGAGCAGATGAGTTATCAGAGAATTTCATGGAAGAAACAGGCTTTGAGCAAAGGAGTAGAGAAATCTTGAGAGATTCTCATTATGAACATGTCAGAATGATCTGAGAGTAATCAGTATTTCTATAGAGAGATGACATCAACTCTCACATTCACATAAGGTATAAAAAGTAAACAACTCTTGATGCTTCCTAGAAAGACATCAAGAGGAGTTTACTTTTTATACCTTATGTGAATGTGAGAGTTTCTGTCATCAACTCATCCTTGGTAGCTAATGGGATGACAGGTGTTGAAGTTAGATATCTCTACATTCATTCACAAAGGTGGAACAGTGAGGGAGCACTTAGTGCCAAATACCCTGTGAAGCATACACTGTCTATCTCTCATAATACAACAACTCTATGAAATATATGTTACATATCCTTGTTGTGGTTGAATTATGTACCCCCAAACAATATGTCCAAGTCCTAACCCCAAGTACCTGTGAAAGTGACCTTATTTGGAAATAAGGTCTTTGCAGATGTAATGTTAAAATGAAGGCATACTGAATATGGTGGACCCTAAGCCCAACGTGACTGGCATCCTTATAAGAACAGGAGAAGACACAGAAAACACAGAAAAAAGACGATGTGAAGATACAGAAGGAAAATACCACATAATGACAGAGTCAAGAGATTGGAGTCACATGTCTATAAGGCAAGGAATGCCAAGGACTGCTGGTAACCACCCAAAGCTAGAAGACGCAAGGAGGGATTCTTCCCCAGAGCCTTCAAAGGAAGCACAGCTCTGCTGTATTAGTCCACTCTTGCACCACCATAAAGAAATACCTGAGACTGGGTAATTTATCAAGAAAAGAGGTTTAATTGACTCATGGTTCCATAAGCTTTACAGGAAGCATGGTGGCATCTGCCTTTGGGGAGGCCTCAGGGAGCTTTTATTCATGGTGAAGGCAAAGCAGGAGCAGGTGTCTTACATGGCAGGAACAGGAGGAAGAGAGAAGGGGGAGGTGGTATACACTTTTAAACACTCATGAGAACTCACTCACTATCATGAGAACAGCACTGAAGGGATGGTGCTAAACCATTCATGTGAAATTGTCCCCATGATCCAATCACCTCCTACCAGGCCCCACCTCCAACACTGGAGATTACAATTGAACATGAGATTTGGGTGAACACAGATCCAAACGGTATACCCTGCTGACATCTTGGTTTCAGACTTCTGGCCTTCAGAACTGTGAGAGAATAAATTTCTGTTGTTTTAAGCTACGCTGTTTGTGATACTTTGTTAAGACAGCCCTAGGGGACTAGTACAATCTCCATTTTTCAAATGAAGTAAGGGATGCTTGGAAATGCTGATTTACCCAATTGCAATTACTTAGAGCTCCCTAACTGCAAACTCTTGAAGCCCATGCTCCCTTACTCTCTTGCTGGTTGATCTAGCCTATTAGGTGATGGTTCTCTTTCTCTACTGTTAAAATCATATTCGAGATAAATGACAGCATCTTTGAGATAAATTTCATAACAACATCAGCATTTCCTCAAGTCTGATTGTGCAGAACATTAGTTCTATGAGATGTTAGACTGCGTTAGCATGCAAAAAAGTTTTCAAGGTTAAATAAAAGAGAAATTCTGTGTAAATCAGGCTTTTTTTTTCCTTCCTGTAGGACCTTATAGAACCTTTAAAATGTACTGCAAATCTCCAAGAGGGGCATATTAGAGCTTGCTATGTTTCTCAGGCTAATTTGACCAAGAAAGCCTTTTCTTTTACAGAGCATCTCATGGATTCATGTTTGGTAGACGATAATGTGGGAAGTGCTAACTTAAGGATTAAAAAAAAAAAAAAAACCTCTTTTTTTATATCTACATGTCAACCATGTTTTTTGAGTATGATCTTCACATAGATGTCCAAAGAAGAATTGAAAAATATTCTTGCTGCATCAGAAATATGTTGACAAATCATCTTTTGGGGTAGGTTAAATTAACTACTGCTTTACCATACCTCTTTTATTCTTTAGATCATTATGTGGATTCTCAGGATCAAGGTCTTCTAGTCAAAGGCCATTAGGAACATGGCTGTAGTTAACAAAATTGAGTTTACAGGCTTCTTGTATCCAGAAAAAATGCACACCATTGGAAACTGGGATGTCTCAGGAAAGAGTGTTAGTCAGGGATTATATATGTTATAGGATTTGTGCTTGTATTAGGTAATTTGAGGGTAAGATTCAAGGAAGTAGGACTTTGCAGAAGCAAATGTGGTTTTTAGTTCTTCTAATAGACTCTGAAAACAGGGACCCAGATTATCATATTCGAGCAATGAAAATATGTCCCCCAAATCTGGGTGCTCTTTTCTAGGTGTCCAATAGGCTTTCCTCCCATAGTCATGGGCTGCTCCGATTTCTCTTTGGCTAGCTAAGAAGAGATTAAAGGCTGTGTGATTATCCATGACAACTCTGCCTTACAAATTTCAATTTAAACCTAGGCTTCCAGAGCAGAAGTAGTGTAATTTATGACTTTCTCCAGGCTCAGAGGCAAGTTTTAGATGATACTTTCCACCTTTAGTAGTCATTGCTTGCATAGTGTCATTTTAAGTATCAACTTGACTGGATTAAGGAACACCTGGAGAACTTGTAAAGCATGACTTCTGCATATGCCTGTGAAGGTGTTTCCAGAGGAGATTATCGTATAAATCAGTGGACTGTGTAGGGGACCTCTGCTCTCAATGGGTGGGCACTATCTAATTGGCTGGGAGCCAGAATAGAGCAAAAAAGAAGATAAAAGGGTTTGCTCTCTCTTCCTCCTGGCCTTGGATATTAGAACTCCAGGCTCTCTGGCCTTAGAACTCTAGGACTTTCACTGGTGGGCCTCCCAGTTTCTCAGGCCTTCAAACTGAGCCTGAGAATTACACCTGGTTCTAAGGCCTTCAAACTTGGATGGAGCCACGCTGCCAGCATCCCAGGGTCTCTATCTTGCAGACGGCCTGTTGTGGGATTTCTCCACCCCCATAATGTGTGAGCTATTTCCCCTAATAAATCTCCTCTCATCTCTCTCCCTCTCTCTCTTTCTCAATTATTATCTATTATCTGTCAATTATCTATCAATCATCTATCATCTATCTGTCTCTCTATTAATCATTTATCATCTATCAATCATGTATCAATTTTCTATAATCTATCATCTGTCAATCACCTATCATCTATCATATATCTCTCTATTATCTACCTATTATCTATTGATTATTATCAATTATCTATCAATCATCTATCTATCTTCTATCAATCTATCTACTATAATTCTATAATATCCTGTTGGTTCTGTCTTTCTGAACAACCTTGACTAAAACACACAGTATGCAACACAAGAATGCAGCCTTCCATCTGGAGAGTTTTCTTTCCTGTGCTTGCATTTTTTGGAGATTTCTTTCCATTCTTTTTAGGGAAACATGATCCACTAGAGGGGTGGTAGTTTTAAACAACTGAAATTCTCTAACAATTTTCCTGAATACACAGGAAAGTTAGTGTGTGGCAGGTAGGTGTTAGCCTTATGTCCACCTGAGAAGGACTGTCCTCGTGAAGCAGAAACTGTATTAATAGTGGAAATTTAAAAATCGTTAATTACAACAGGAATTCGCCTTTTTCTTTATTTGGTCATTAGGGGGTGTCACTAGAGGTGGGAAAATTCTTCAGTGAAGTCAAACAAGTCCTGCTAAGCAGGCTGGAGTGTCTCTGAGTAACTGTTTTTACCCAGGATAGGCCTAATCTTTGTTCTCACTCCTGAAGGATTAGGTTTTGCTGATAGGCTTGTCAGGACCTCAGCAGAAGTATTTTGCTGGAGTCCAGTGGTGCAATCATGGCTCACTGTAGCCTCAACCTCCTGGGCTCAAGCAATCCTCCTGCCTCAGCTTCCCAAGTCTCTGAGACTCACCGTCTATTTTATAGGGGTTCTTGTAGCATCAAGAGACCCCTTCTTTTTTAAAGCATTTTGAATTCGTAAACTAATCCCAAATCATGTGCCTATATCAGGGTATAAATATTTTAGTTTTCCTTTGTCAGCTGGCAGGTCTGCATGAGGGCAATTAATTTTGCCATCTGAACTTATTTTATGTCTAGGTAAAGCTCACATTACTTTTGAAATATAAGCTTTACCTAGACTTGCTATCACCAAGTCAGTGATAGCATAGTCTACTAGGCAATTTTTAGTTTTTGTTTATTTGTTTGTTTGTTTAGTCTGAACCAACAACAAGCAAAGTTAAATTGAGGATATCCAAGGGAGTCTATAGAAGGTCCGTGCAGTGTGTGGAGAGTTCCTCAACAGAGGTAACCAATCATCAGCTTCTTTTTCTATAGATGAAGGAAGGAGGGTCATTGGGTTTAGAGTGTTACAGTGATGAATATATTTGAAGGGAAACCAACAACATTTCTTAGGAGATAAAGTGACTTGCTGAAAAATCCTGAGTTATATCTAGCAATAAAACAGCAGGGTAATTATTAGGGTTAGTGTAGATCCTAGAACTAATTTGACCAAATCACTCTGGCTTCCACAAGCTTTGCTGCAGCTGCTAGAGCTCTTAGATGAAACAACTATGCTGTGGCTATTGGAGCTGATGAAAGACTGAAATAAACAATAGATTTCTGATGAGTCCCACGTCATTCAGTCAAAGCTTCTAGTGTTTATTATGACTTTTCATGACAAAAAAAAAAAAAAGTGGGGTCGCTAATTGAGAATCCTGGAAAAAGATATTTTGATACGCAGTTATTATAGTAATCTTTGTGCTTAAACAGGAGTATTCTTTTTTAACTCAAAAAAAGTATATAATCCTTGAAAGATATTTATATTAGCATTTAATTAAATATAATTAACTTAAGACAAAATATTTTTATTAGCTTTTTATTACTAAGTTCAGTAAATAAAAGAGCTTTCATAATGCTTTTAAATTAATTTAAATTCAAAGGATATTTGAATATGTAATTATTCCCATTGCCCTTCCTTTCATAGGATGACAAAACAAATCTTGTGTTACCTAATAGCCACTACAATAAACCCAAAGATAGTTCAGGCACAAAAGACATATTAATAGCTTGATTATTTTGAATTTGGGACCTGAATTTTGGAAAGAATCAAGAATAGTTGTTCCAGGAGATAAGATGTAAGTCATAAGTATCTAGAGTCCAGAAATAATTACAGATGGCATTGTAAAAACACATAGCAATTCACAATAGTCATTAGAAACAACATTTTATTAAAGCAAGGAGTCTTTTTAAAATGATTTAAAAGTGTCAAAAGCACTACACTGAAAGTTAATGGAATATTTTATTCACAAAAAAATTTACTAATATGGGCATAGCATAACTTATTTTTATATATTAAAAAGACTCAAATTCTAATTTTACTGTTTTTGTACATTATTCTTGTAACAGTCTACAGGAGACAATTTATTAATATGTTTTTACCTGTATGCATTTAGGCATACACAGATATGTAAATATACAAATAGGTAATACATTTTAAATGTTTAACTATAGCTTTAAAATTAAATCTATTAAATAAAATAATATGTATGTCAAAATAAAATTTACCCTCTGAATAAATGGTTTCAACTTTCATGTAAACAGAAAATCATATTTATCCTGTATGCATGTTTGTGTTTCTCTGTATTAAACATTTATATTAATTATCATCTTTAACCAAAGTAATTAACCTTCCTTTTCTTTAGGCGCAAAAGAAAAAGGAGAGAAAACAGAACTTACTTAGATATTTTTTGGTCTACTAGAATTTATTTCATACAATTTAAACAATTTCAATATATAAATATATGATGTCATCCAAAGGAATTGCATATTTTGTTAATCTATTGTCATTTTAAGAAACAAAAGTAATTGTATTTAATGACCAGGGTTTTTATGTTTCTTATTTAGAGATTGTCTAGGCATCCAAAGGATTATTATCAATTAACCATTTGTCTAAGGCCTTAAAGTTAGTTAAGGATCAGGAAATTACAATTTTAGTTAACAAATGAAATCTTATGATTTGTAGCATTGTAAGAATTTCATAAAAATTATAAAGGCATTTATTATTATCATTCACTTTAGTTTAATACAATTTCATATGTATTAAACTAAAATTCTAAATTTTAATTAAGTTTTATAAATAGTGGAATCTTGTTGAATTCTTACAACTAATGTAGAAAATTCAGTTTAATAAAAAAAAATTTAACTCCGGTCTTGTAGAAACCAAAATATTGGTGTGACCCTAGTTTTTATATTAAAGTAATTTTTGAAGACTCTGAATCATGCCAAAAATGTAATCTTTTGATTTATAGATAATGCCTTTTCTTCTTTGCTCATGACTGTAATAAAGGCTACTATGTAAATATACTGTTAGTGCCCACAGAAACACAGTTTAATAACATTTTCCCTTTTTTTCAGACATTTTGACTATCTGAACTAGATATCCCTCCAATGTGCACATAAAAAGTGAATGACTCATTTGATAAGGTAACGATTAACTTCTGAAGAGAGGGGAAAAGAAGGGGGGAGGAATAGAGGGGAAAAAAGGAAAGAAAGAAAAGACAGCCTGCTGCAGATGAATATGAAATCAACACCAAAAAAGGCTAATTGTGTTCCTGCTGAAAAGAGAAGGAGGAAGGTCCCTTAAAAGTATAACTTTTGAAATATAAAAAGAGCGACATTAAAATTGGTTTAAGCCCTTGCCGATTTTATCGATTAACCAGCACTTATTAATTCTCAAAGTATGGAAATAAAAGGAGGGGCTATCACCAACTTTAAACAAAAAAATCACTGTTAGACAAATAAGACAATCTTCTCTTGAAGGTTTCTTCATACTTTTCTGAAGTGCCTCTAAACAATCGTATTTACATCAAAAGTTCCTCAAGGTGGCCATTGCAATCCCATATTGTCCTTGGTGAAACTGTGCCAGTTGTAGAGATAAACACGCATGTTTGTGTTACGGTGAGGAAATCTGAAAAAAAACAGGCATCTGGCCTGGAAGGAGTGCAGTTTTAGTTTGAGTGGAGCCCATCAGAGATGCAATGGTCTGTAAGGGTGGCACCTGTCTGACCTTGATTCTCTGATCTTGAGTCTCCAGAATTTGAGCAAAGGTCAGCTGTCTACAATGAGGGCTGAGAAACGAAATAAAGTAGTTCTCAAGGTCACAAAGATAAGACAGAGGAAGTCCTTACAAGTTTTGAAATGGTGACCTCACACAAAGTTTATCCAAAGGACAAAGTTTGTCCAAAGCATGTCAGTCCTGAATTCTCAGTCCCTGGAGCCAGAGAACAGACTTATGGGGACTTTGCTTTTGCTTTCCTTATGGACTTTTCCTTGTGGAGACCAACAACACTCAGGACAATGACAGATCATAAAACAGATGTTAGAGGCTAGAAAACAATTTTTCAACCGACTAGGTTTACAACAAGTTTTACAGGCTGAAAGGATTATGAGGATTTATTCCTAGGAAAACAAAATAAACACATTGCTGATAGTTCTCAACAAAATAGCAGAGCCTAGCCATGAACAGGGTCCCACATGCATGCATCCTTACTGAGTCAGGGATACTTGCTCAAGGCAGCAAGGACTTCAAAAGAATCTCATGAAACTCCATTTCTGTTAATTCTTCAGAGCCCAAGAAAACCAGAAACACTCCTGTAATGGAACAAGTTGGCTTTATTACTAATTGCAACAAGGTTTTTGAAAGCTTTCTCTCATCTTCCTGGGGATCACCTCTCCAGGTGTACAGAGACAGCATGGGTAGGTTGTGGGGAAATGGAGAGGAAGAGGAGCTTCCCTACGTGAAAATCTAAGGTTTTCCTAAACACAAGCACCATTGAGCAGTTTCTAGATGAAATTTTGCAATCAGAATTGCAGGGTATTTTGTTCAAGCCACACCTTTTTTTTTCTTTCCATTTTGAGATGATTAGAGATTCCCATGCAGATGTAAAAAAAATAGAGAAATCTCTTGTACCCTTTCTCCCAAAGGTGACATCTTGCATGGTATATCAGAATCCGGCTTTGTTTTGTTTTTGTTTATTTGTTTTGAGTCAGATTCTCACTCCATCACCCAG
Organism: Aotus nancymaae; assembly: GCF_030222135.1. NCBI lineage: Eukaryota > Metazoa > Chordata > Mammalia > Primates > Aotidae > Aotus > Aotus nancymaae. The sequence continues at coordinate 13,261,301 of NW_026988420.1, forward strand.
ACCAGAGTGCAATGGTTTGATCACAGCTTACTTCAGCCTTGATCTGGGCTTAAGTGATCCTCTCATCTCAACCGCCCAAGGAGCTGGGACTACAGGCATGCTCCACCATGCCCAGCTAATCAATTTCCCTTCCTTCCTTCCTCCCTTCCTTTTCTTTTTTCTTTCCTTTCTTTCTTTTCTTTCTTTCTTCTTCCCTTCCTTCCTTCTTTCTCTTTCCTTTCTTTTTATTATGAAGTATAACATTTTCCTTCCTTCCTTCCTTCCTTCCTCCCTTCCTCCCTCCCTTCCTCCTTCCCTCCCTTCTTCTCTCCCTCACTCCCTTCCTTTCCTTCCTTTTCTTTTCTCTCTCTTTGCTTTCTTTCTTCCCCTTTCCTTTCCTTTTTCCTTTCCTTTCCCCTCCCCTCCCCTCCCCTCTCCTCTCCCCTTCCTTCTTTCCTTGCTTGCTTGCTTGCTTGTAGAGACATGGTCTCACTGTGTTGCCCAGGCTACTCTCTAACTCCTGTACATTCCAAATATTGACATTGATACAGTTATGATGCAGAACATTTCTGTCACCACAAGGATGCCTCAAACTTCTTGTTTTAGCTACCTCTACTTCCCTCCCACCCACACCACCTTCTTAACCCCTGGCAGCTACAAATCTGTGTTCTCCATTTCTATAATTTTTTCAATTCAAGGATGTTACATAAATGAGATCACACTGTATAATTAGTTTTTATTTTCATATAGCTTAGCTACCTAGAGATCTATTCTAGTTACTGAATGTATTAATGGTTCACTCCTTTCATTGCTCAGTAGAATTCCATGGTATGCATGTACCACAGTTTGTTTAACTATCGAAGGCTATCTGACTTATTTCCTGTTTGGGGCTATTACAAAGAAAACTGCAGAATCATTGATGTATAGGATTTTATTTCCCTGAGATAAATGCCCAGGAGTATAATTACTGGAATGCGTGGTAGTTGCATGTTTAGTTTTTTAGGAAATAGTCAAATTGTTTTCCAGAATGACTATCATTTTACACTTTCACCAGCAATGTCTGAGTGATCCAGTTTCTCTGTATTTGGTGTCGTCACTATTTTTTATTTTAGTCATTCTAATAAGTATGTAGTAATATCTTATCATGTTTTAATTTGTGTTTCCCTAATGGCCAATAATGTTGAACAATTTTTCTTGTGCTTATAGGCTATCTGTATGTCTTCTAAAGTGTTTGTTTCTATCTTTTGCCCATTTTCTAATTGGAGTTTTTTATTTGCTTGTTTGTTAGCTTGTTTTACTGTTGATTTTCAAGAGTTCTTTGTATATTCTAAATGTTTCTGTTTTGATAAGTGGTTTGCAAATATTCTCTCACAGTCTGTAGCTTTTATTTTTATCTTAACAGAGTATTTTGTGGGGCAAAAATTTATCATCTTGATAAGCTCCAATTTATCAATGTTTTCTTTCATGGATCATGTTTTTGGTGTCAAGTCTGAGAACTCTTTGCCAGTCCTAGATCCCAAAGATTCTCTCTAATTTTTTTCCTAAAAATTGTATAGTTTTACATTCTACATGAAGTCCATGCTGCATTTTAGTTAATTTTTGTATAAGGTGTGAGGTTTAGTTTAAGGTTTGTTTTTTTTTTGCCCATGGCTATCCAATTGCTCCAATGCCTCTGAAAAGACTATCTTTCCTCCACTGAACTGTTTTTGCACTTTTGTGAACACTTAAAAGCAAGAATATTCTACTCTTGTTGGGTGAACTGTTTTATAAATGTCAATTTGATCCTGTTGGTTGATGGTGTTTTTAGTTTTTCTATGCCCTTGCTGAGTTTTTGTCTATTTGCTTCATCAATTGCTGAGAGAGGGTCTTGAAGCCACCAAATAGTTCTCCTTTCAGTTTTTTTTAGTTTTGCAAACTCTGTTGTTTGGTGTATACCCGTTTAGAATTGGTATGTCTTCGTAGTGGTTAAACCCTGTTGTTATTATATAGTGTCCCTCACTGTCTCTGGCAATGTCCTGTGCTTTGAAGTCCACTATATTCGATACTAAAAGAGCCATTCCTGATTTCCTTTGATTTGAATAACATGCATTTTTTCATCCTTTTACTTTCAACCAGTCAATACTGCTATTTGAAGTGTTTGTGTTATAGGCAGTACATAATAGGATCATTTAAAAATGTATTTCAATCCTCTGTCTTTTAATTGGTATATTTAGACTACTTATATTTAATGTAATTATTGATGAATCAGGGATGTCTGCAATTTATTTTTTGTTTTCTGTTTTTATTATCTGTTTTCTTTTTCCTGCCTTGCTGTTGGTTATCTGAACACTTTTTGAATTCTATTTGTATTTATCTGTAATGTTTTTGAGTATACCCCTTTGTATATCATTTTAGTGAATGCTCTAGGTATCTCTCTCTCTCTCTCTCTCTCATATATATATATATATATATATCCTCTACATCCATTTAAAACCAGTCAGACAGCATTAACATTTTTGTTTCAAAATGCTAAATGTAACCTAGACTCTAAAAGAGATGAACAGCCTATTGTATTTACCCATATTTTGGCTTACCATGTTCTTATTTTCTTATGTTCTAAGGTTCCTTCTTTTATGAATTCCTTTCTGTTTAGAGAACTTCCGTTTTTTTCTTTTGAGAAGGAGTTTCACTCTTGTTGTCCAAGCTGGAGTGCAATTGCACAATCTCAGCTCATTGCAACCTCCACCTCCCAGGTTCAAGCAATTCTCCTGCCTTAGCCTTCCAAGTAGCTAAGATTACAGGTGCCTGCCATTATACCTAGCTAATTTTTATATTTTTAGTACAGATGGGGTTTCACCATGTTGGCCAGACTGGTCTGTGAACTACTGACCTCAGGTGATCCACTTGCCTCAGCCTCCCAAAGTGCTAGGATTACAGGTGTGAGCTACCGTACCTGGCCTAGTCATTCTTTAAAGATAGGTTTACTGGCAACAAAGTCTTAGTTTTCCATCATCTGAAAAAGTCTTGATTTTCTCCTTGTACTTGAAAGATATTTTTGCTGGATATAAAATGCTAGGTTGGCAGATCCTTTCTTTCAGCATTTGAGAAATGTGTCATCTTCTTCTGTGCTCCACAGCTTCTGATGAGAAATCTGCTATTCAGTAGTTTTAGGTTCACAGGGAGGTATTCATGTCAAAATGGGCACTAGGTCATAAGTTCCCTAAGTTGAAGCTTCAGCTTCTGCCAAACAAATTAATGGCTATTCTACATTCTATAAATCAGAAAATGTAAATTTATTATGAAATATAATGCAGCATATAGTAAAGACTTAACCAATATTTTAAAACTCAACTTTCAAAGAAAAGATTGTATTGCTCCCTGTTTTATTAAAACCTAGAGAGATATAATCAGTAAGCAAGAAGGACAAAGGGAAATTCACGGAGTAACTTTTTGTGTCTGTTTCTTTTTAACCCAGGATGGAGAGAACATTTATGTCCTTACATCCATCCATCTCCTTATCAGAAATGGAACCAAATGGCACCTTCAGCAATAACAACAACAGCAGTAACTGCACAACTGAAAACTTCAAGAGAGAATTTTTCCCAATTGTATATCTGATAATATTTGCCTGGGGAGTCTTGGGAAATGGCTTGTCCATATATGTTTTCCTGCAGCCTTATAAAAAGTCCACATCCGTTAATGTTTTCATGCTAAATCTGGCTATTTCAGATCTCCTGTTCATAAGCACGCTTCCCTTCAGGGCTGACTATTACCTTAGAGGCTCCAACTGGATATTTGGAGACCTGGCCTGCAGGATTATGTCTTATTCCTTGTATGTCAACATGTACAGCAGCATTTATTTCCTGACCGTGCTGAGTGTTGTGCGTTTCCTGGCAACTGTTCACCCCTTTCGGCTTCTCCATGTCATCAGCATCAGGAATGCCTGGATCCTATGTGGGATTATATGGATTCTTATCATGGCTTCCTCAGTAATGCTTCTGGATCATGCCTCTGAGCAGAATGGCAGTATTACATTATGCTTAGAGCTGAATCTCTATAAACTTACTAAGCTGCAGACCATGAACTATATTGCCTTGGTGGTGGGCTTTCTGCTCCCATTTTTCACACTCAGCATCTGTTACCTGCTGATCATTCGAGTTCTGTTAAAAGTGGAGGTCCCAGAATTGGGGCTGCGAGCTTCTCACAGGAAGACACTGATCACCATTGCCCTTGCCTTGATCATCTTCTTCTTGTGTTTCCTGCCCTATCACACACTGAGGACGCTCCACTTGGTGACATGGAAAGTGGATATATGCAAAGACAGGCTGCATAAAGCTTTGGTCATTACACTGGCCTTGGCGGCAGCCAATAGCTGCTTCAATCCTCTGCTCTATTACTTTGCTGGGGAGAATTTTAAGGACAGACTAAGGTCTGCACTCAAAAAAGGCCATCCACAGAAGGCAAAGATAAAGTGTGGTTTCCCTGTTAGTGTGTGGTTGAAAAAGGAAACAAGAGTATAAGGAGGTCTTAGATGAGACCTGTTCCTATATCCTTGTGTCCATCTTCATTCACTCATAGTTTCCAAATGACTTTGTATTTACATCATTGCCAACAAATGTTGATTGATTCTTAATATTTAGTTGACCATGACTTTTGTTAATAAGACTTACTTCAAAAATTTTATTCAGTGTATTTTCAGTTGTTGAGTGTTAATGAGGGATACAGGAGGAAAAATCCCTACTAGAGTCCTGTGGACTGAAATATCAGACTGGGAAAAAATACAGAGCACATTGGATCCTACTTTTCTTCAGATCCTGAACCAGATCTGTGGCCCATCAGGCTTTCTAAATTCTTCAAAATGGCCACAACTTCCCCAGCTTCTACAGCTCCCCTGCCCTCTTCAATCCCCTGAGATATAGCCAACTAACAATGCTACTGGAAGCCCCAGAGCAGACAAGAAGCACGTCCTAAGATTCAGGGAAAGACTAACTGTGAAGAGGAAGGCTGTCCTATCACAAAACAACGTCAAGGTCCCAAGAAAGGACAGTGAGAGTAAAGAGGGAGAAGGATTAGAGAAAAAGAGAACTGGTGATAAGTAGGAGGAAGATCTGTGGCACTGCCATAGGAAATGGAAGAATTGTGTGTAGAATGGGAGGGACAGCATCAAGGTCATGTATCTCAAATTTTTTTTTGAGATGTAGGTTAGTTGACCTTGCTTCTGTTCTTCTTCCCATTAATTCACTGGGTTGGAAGCCAAAAATAAAAGAGGTATCTCTGGGCATTGGGGTTGGGCACACAAGGGAAACATGGAGTAGAGGGCAAGTTGCAAAGGTTGTTGCGCTCCTGAAATACTATTAACATTTTGGCAGAAAATGAGTAGGGTGATGCTGCCTTCCCTCTTGAGAGAGTAGAAAAATGCTAGATAGTGTGAGAGATTCCTTTCTGTCCACTGAAACAAGGCTAAGGATACTACCAACAACTACTACCACCACGACCATTGTACTGCCAACAATTGAGTGCACTACCCCTGCCAGGCAGATTATGCCAGGCACTTCACATTCATTAATCCCATTTGACATGCACATATAAAGCTCTGAGTTTCCATTTTACAGCTGAAGAAATTGAAGCACAGAAAAATTAAGAAACTTTTTTAAGTTTACACAGCTAGTAAGAGTTCTCTGTGCAGTATTGGCTGGGTGCTCTCCCCACTGCTACCCTTGTAAACTTCCAGGAAGATTGAAAGTCTGAATAAAAGCTCTCCTCTCCTACCAGCTTCCTCCCCCTCCTCACTTTCACAAGAAAACCAAGGTTTTCTCCTTAGAGTTGTTGACTCCTGGTACAGTAAAGGGTGAAGATGACATGGCATTCTGAAGGTTGGGATGGACTAAATTAGTCTTCCTACTAAACACAAATCCCAGTACCCTTCCCTTATTTAGCTACCAGAATGATGACAGACAGACTCAAACCCTGTCAAGACAGCACCCTGTGGAGGATCCTCCTATGGAAAACTGCGTAATCTGAGAAAAAAGGCTGATTGATACAGATAGCTGGGGATCCTTCAGCACAAAAGCTGGATGTCTGCCCTATTACTCACCTGACAATGAAGCCCACAATGCAACGAATCCATTCTATTCACAGTGTTTGGTCAACCAGTCAGAGCCTCATTCTTAATTATGAACAACAGTCAATGACCACAATACATTTGAGGAAAAGGCCCTAACATGGAAAGCACCAACAAATAAATGTGAGAGTAGATAGAGACCTTTTAGTATAAAAGGTCTCAGCATTTTCATCACCCTTACACTTTTATCAGAAAGCTAGTGGAGGATGTGTTCATCCAAGATAAGAGATTAAACCAAGATAGAGGAAAACACAGTAGCTAGGAAACAAGGAATCCAACACAGGAGAAAGGTGAAGGGAATTCCCAGGATGTTGATGTGTGGCAGGCTCAGAAAGCAACTCATTCATGTTGGAGCAGGATTCTTAAAGGGCTCTAATATGGATGTCTCCCAGAAAAAGAAGAAATTAATTGATTCATACACATTAAGAGGGATTTATATTTCTTTTGGAGAGATTTAGATAAACTAGTGACAAATACATAGAAAAACAAGCAAGTGAAAACAAAATACAGTTATTAAATGCTAGAGGAAAAGAAATTTTTGTGTTAGGAAATATAACCATAGTACACTACATGGCTCAGCTGTGAATAATATTTACATAGTGAATAATGTGACTATAGTAGTCTCCCATTATCTGTGATTTTGCTTTCTTCAGTTACTCATGGTCAGTCTGAAAATAGTAAATGGAAAATTCCAGAAATAAACACGTCTTAAGTTTATGCTTGTTTGTTTGTTTGTTTTTTCCTATTAGCCAAGAGACTGTCAGTCAAGAACAAGTCTTAAGTTTTAAAACACGTGCTATTCTGAGTAACATGTTGAAGTCTCACACTATCCCACTCTACTCATGTTCTGGGCAGGGAAAAGTGGGATGGTGTGAGATTTCTCCAGTGGAGCCACAATATGTATGCTACCTACCCATGAGTCACTGAGTCATCATCCAGTTGATCAAACCAACTACTGTGGTGCAATCATGCTTGTGTTAAACTCACTCTTATTTTACTTAATAATAACCCCAAAGCATAAGAGTAATGATGCTAGCAAATAAGATACACCAAAGAGAAGCTGTAGAGTGCTTCCTCTAAGGGAAAAGGTGAAAGTTCTTGACTTAATAAGGAAAGAAAGAAAAAAACATGCGGAGGTTGCTAAGATCCACAGTAAGAACAAATCTATCTGTAAAATAGTGGAGAAGGCAAAAGAAATTTGTGCTGGTTTTGCTGTTGCACCTCAAGCTGCAAAAAGTATTTATCACACTTCACAGTGTGTGGTAAATGCTTAGTTAAGATGAAAAGGTATTACATTTATGGGTGGAAGACATGAACAGTAATGTTTTCCAATTAACAGCAATCGAGTTTGGTACTATTCATAGTTTCAGGAATCCATTGGGGGTCTTGAAATGCATCTCCCACAGATAAGTGGGGTGGGGTGGGCTGCTAGAGTGAAATACTGTGATATAACCTTTTTTCAGAAAATAAAGGGAGAAGATATGCACGTGTGTGGGAGAGGCATAAGAAACCTAAGTTGCCATCTTCCATCACAGAAAATGCATAATAACTAAAGCTGGAAAATGATGAATAGCTCTACAAACATTTTATTTAGCAGTAAGAGGTAAATGCAAGTAGAAAAAGAAGAAAGAATGGGCAGAGATTACCTCTGTGGAGAAGTTGGAGGTGGGAGGATAGGGTGGGGACTTCTTGTTTTAAGAACTATGTAATTGCCTAACTTGTGAATAGGTATTTCTGAAGTAAAATAAAAATTAAGTTAAAATTTTAAAATTCAAACTAATTCTGAGTTTTTTTAAACAAAAACAAAACGCAAAGACAAGAAAGGCTGCCAGAAATGGAAACTGATCATTGACAGAAGAAAGGAAAGCAGGAAAAGGACTAGAGTTGGGTTTGGGTTCTTGAGAGAAGCCCATCTAGTCCTGACATGGGAGGCAAGTCCTCTCTTGAGGGGAGGAAAGTCACTTTCTGGGTTTAGAGGAGATTTGTTATGTTACTTGGGATATTTTTAGTTGCAAGTAACAGAAAACCCAACCCCAAGTGGCTTACATAATAAAGGAATTTGACTATCTCATATAACTGAAATATACTAAGGGAAGTTGGACTTCAGGCCTTGTTCAACCAGGGCATCTGTGGGCCTTCCTCCCCAGATGTTGGCTCTGCCACATACATGGCTGAATCTCCTTACAGAAACAAGCCTACTGCAAGCATCCTGGGGCTACATACTTCCTTATTTGTTTCTAAAACAAACTAATAAAGAATGAATTACTCTGAATGAGGATGATGACAGTACACATCTAAAGTAGTTGAGGTGAAACCCACTGAAATCTCAGCTGGGAAAGGGGTGAAATGGAGCTTGCAGAGGGCACATATGTCCTGCAAATGAGGTGGAGAGAGAGCTGTTAACCAGCCAGGTGTTCACACCAGGTGTGGCCTGTACCTGATCAGTCAGCAAGGCAGCTTCGGAGGGTGGGGGAAAATATGGGCTCTAGAAAGAAGGGCAAAAGCGAAGTTTTAAGTTTCTGTTGTGAAGTCATAGGGATTTTCAACTGACAATGAGAAACCTTAACAATGTTCCAAGGGTAAATGGCCCAAACAAAGCTGGGAGTAACAGAGCAACCAAGGTCCTTAGGGTGAGCAATAAGGGAAGGGTTGTGAATTATTAGTGTCTGTGGGGTGTGTGTGTGAGAGAGAGAGAGAGAGAGAGAGAGAGAGACAGAGACAGAGACAGAGAGACAGAGATGTAATGACTTACTTTTCCTTTCTCTAGCCAGAGTGAAGCCTCCTATTTGTTGAGCAATGTCCCTGGAGAGGAAAGAAAATGGAAGTCTTTATTTACCATAGCAAAAGCCAGAAGTGTCCTGGGGTTTTAGACACAGTTGTTTTTGTTTGAGAGAGTAGGTATTTCCTCAAGCAAATACATACACTGTGCAACTGGGAGAAAGGATTTTTGTTGTGTAAACTTCAGTAGAATTATGAGACTGGACTGTGCTTTCTCAATGGGGACTTAAGAAGCAAATGCCATGATATTTTGTAACTGTGTTAAATGACCAATTCTTTATTTTGGATTTGGATTTTCAATTTATTCTGAAGTAGAGATTATGTCAAACTGGCCAAAGATGGGTTAGGAGAGGACATGGCTTTCTATAAAGAATTTATTTTTTTTGTTTGGAAAAGAATTTGAAAATAGAGACTCAATCAGGGGAAAATGAGAGTGGGGAGATGTAGGCAGCTGCTTGGGGCACCAGGAGAAATATCATGAGAAAAAAATCTGTTAGAATGGTAATATGTATTTAAAAGCGCTAATAGGTTTTCTTAAAGTATAGCATTGGCATAAGAATCCACAGAGAGATTAAAGAAACAGCTTGGACACAGATACTAATTTATCTGGGGAGTTTGAAAAGCCTCAGAAGGGGTGGCTGCATGATGTGCTGAGGAGGCTAAATTCTAAGCCCAAGAACCTCCATCCACAACCCCTGAAGACCTCTACATCCCAACTGTGGGATGACAGCAGGGAGAACCTGCAGCTTAGGTCAGTGGACCAGTGGGGACCGGTGGCTGACTATCAGAGGAGTCTCCCCAGTGAGCTGGCTCATGTATGGCCTCAGGATCTTTGCATAACCTTCAAGTTAGGGAAAAACAAACCATCATGTTACTCTCAAATTGGAGAGCCGTTGTAACAACCAAGACTGAATTTCCCATTAGCTTAGTGAGACAGGTGCTTAAAGTTTGATATAAATTGATGTAACTTAACATTCTTAATATTAAGTATGATGCCTTGGAGCCATCTGGGCTAGAAGTTTCTATTTATTCTGGGCCTGTGGCCCTGGAGAAATTTTTCAGAGAAGTTCTGTCTGACTGCTCCAGCACAGTGTTTCAGCTCACAGTTAATATATGGACTATAGAGGTTTAGTATGTAGACGATCACATCAAACTTGCTCAGAAGTTATATCAAAGCAGAATGTTCAGGTATAAGGGCACCTGGTTATAGATTTTTTTTTTTTTTTTTTTGAGACAGAGTTTTGCTCTGTTGCCCAGGCTGGAGTGCAGTGACACAATCTTGGCTCACTGCAACCTCTGCCTCCCAGGTTCAAGTGATTCTCCTGCCTCAGCCTCCCGAGTAGCTGGGATTACAGGCACCTGCCACCACGTCCAGCTAGTTTTTGTACCTTTAGTAGAGATGGGGTTTCACCACGTTGCCCAGGCTGGTGTCAGACTCCTGACCTCTGGTGATCCACCCGCCTCAGCTTCCCAAAGTGCTGGGATTACAGGCGTGAGCCACCGCGCCCGGCCAGTCCATTTTCATGCTGCTGATAAAGACATAACAGAGATTGAGCAATTAACAAAAGAAAGAGGTTTATGAGACTTTCAGTTACACATGACTGGGGAGGCCTCACAATCATGGTGGAAGGTGAAAGGCACATCTCATATGACAGCAGACAAGAGAAGAGAGCGTATGCAGGGAAACTCCTGCTTTTAAAACCATCAGATCTCCTGAGATTTATTCACTATCATGAGAACAGCATTGGAAAGACCCAACCCATGATTCAATTACCTCCCACCAGGTTCCTCCCCCAACATGTGGGAATTGTGGGAGTTTCAATTCAAGATGAGATTTGGGTGGGGGCACAGCCAAAACATATCACCCTGAAGCTAAACAGAATTTATTCTTGACTATCTTTAATTGCATATAATTCATTCTTTCTCCTCTGTTAGAGGACATAAGCACACATTAATTTTATAACGTTTGCCTGCAAGGAAATGGAACACATCTTTGAACATAGAAGCCATTCACTTTGAAAATCTATGACTCTCTCAGCATGCCTCAGTCTGGCCACATTTGGATTCATGCTTTTCAGTTTGGGCTATCCACTCTTTAGTTTTGAAAAAAGCAAACAACACAAAATCATGGAACCAACCCAAGTGCCCATCAATCAACAAGTGGATAAAGAAACTGTGGTATACATATATGATAGAATACACTCAGCCACAAAAAGGAATGAATTAACTGCATTTGCAGTGACCTGGATGAGATTGGAGACTATTATTCTAAGTGAAGTAACTTAACTCAGGAATGGACAATCAAACACCATATGTTCTCACTGACATGAGGACGCAAAGGCATAAGAACGATACAATGGACTTCGAGGACTTGAGGGGAAGGGTGGGGGAGCAAAGGATATAAGGCTACAAATAGGGTGCAGTGTATACTGCTCGAATGATCGGTGCACCAATATCTCACAAATCAGCACTAAAGAACTGATGTAACCAAATACCACCTATACCCCAGTAACTTATGGAAAAATAAAAAAAATTAAAAAGCAAACAACAAAAGCTACACCTGGAAATTCTTATTGAATGTATTTGTAATCTGGCCTGGTCATCTGTTTTGGGTTTTTACTTTAAATGTTACAGTTGATTTTGTGTGTCAACTTGACTCCAGTTAAAATATTATTTCTGGGTGTATCTGTGACGTTGTTTCTGGAAGAGACTAACATTTGTATCTTTGGACAGAGTAAACTCCATGGTCCTCTTCAGAGCAAGAGGGCTTCATCCAATCTGTTGGCAGGCTGAACAGAAAACAAAAAGACAGAGGAAGGGAGAATTCCCTGTCTCTTTATCTGACTCCTTGAGCTGGAACACTGGTCTTCTCCTGCCCTCCAACTGGGACTTACACCATCATTTCTCCTGGTTCTCAGGCCATGATATTCACACTAAAACTATCCTACCAGATTTCCTGGATCTCCAGCTTGCAAACAGCGTATTGTGGGACTTCTCAGCCTCCATAATCACATAAACCAATTCCTCATAATAAATCTCTCTATTTGCAAAGATAATTATATATATAAATACTGAAACAGATATATATCCTATTGATTCTGCTTTTCTGCAGAATCCTAATAAAAAAGACTTCACTGGTGATTCTGATGAAGTATATTTTTATATCTTCTTCTCGAAACATTACAGATCTCCAACTACTGTCTTAGGAAGTCAAATTATTTTTATACAAAGATTTTCATTTCAAATTTGAATATACTCCAAAATAGTTTTTAAGTATCTGACTTCTGTTTCAAAGGAAAACATATATCTGAAAAAGAAGTATGCATCCAGAGGAAAGTGTAATTTGACAAGGAGTCAAGGGACTGAAGTCTAGCCTCACCTCTGATGCTTTCCAGCTGTGTGACCTTGGGCAAAGGACTTGTCTTAGCCTCTCAATCATGTCACATGGCAATAACAAAACATGCCCCATCCTGCAAAGTAGTCATGAGGACATCAATAAAACTCTACAGAAATGCAAACTATCATATGCTACTTGCATGTTATACAAATAAGATTTTTATTATTCAAACTACATTTTAAATGCCCTTGGGGAGTTTGCCATACAAATGAAGTAATCAGTGAATCATTATTTTAAGGAAATTATTATTTTTGTATTTAAAGTCATTCTCTAATTTGTCTGTTCTTTGTGTTTGAGTTTGGCTATTTCGAGTGTTCTGAAAATAGGGCATACTCATGTTCCTATTTAAAAGATTTGCACTAGTTATGCCGAGCATAATGCAGCCCTGGACAGAAAGAAGCTCAGAAGTCAGACCCGCCCTTGTGATGAGGGAGAAGCAGGCCTCTGGAAACTCCTCCAGCTGGCTCCTTGTGGCTTGTGCAACAAATGACTTTAATCTTTTCTGCGTAAAAAGTGATGTCATAGAAACCAAATTTGTTATGACTCAAAGCAGGTTAAGGAGACCCAGAGTCAAAGCAACCCTGGGTCTCCTTAACCTCCTCTCAAATGCAGGCATTTATAAACAACTTCTTCCATAAATATATTTGTCACTTTTAGAAATAAGGGAATAAAGCCATAATCTCAAAAGAGAATGATGAGACTATCAAAACTGCATGCTAGAAACAATGAGTGGCTCAAACTTGGTTGAATTCCGTCCTGACCTCCTGCTCTTTGGGAATGGTTAAAATCCGTTTACCTTAAATCAAAGGCTTGGAATTGTATTTCGTTTTGTTTTTTTTTTTCCATTTTGCCACAAAGCTGCAGGAAGGAGAAAGCCACAGAATTGGGAGGACAAGGCTGCAGTACTGCTGCAGACAAGGTTGCTGCTTTCAGAAGTCAGAGGGAACACCCTTCCCAATCTGATGGTGAGGTAGGCCAAAGCCAGGCTTGCTAGAGGCCCAAGGGTGCAATAAGAAATGGACTTCAGAAGGGACTCACTGGAGCATACATCACTCTTCCCAGGTTGCTGCAACATCATAACACGACTACGTGGCTTAATAGCAGACACTTATTTTCTCACAGTTTTGGTGGCTAGAAGTCTAAGATCAAGGTGCTGACGTGGTTGGTTTCTGGTGAGGCCTCAGCCTGACTCTCAGATGGCAGCTTCTCGCTGTGTCCCCACATGACCTTTTCTCTGTCTCTTGTATCTTTCCTCTTCTTAGAAGGATATCAGTCCTTATCACTTTAGGGCCTCACCCCTATGACTTCATTTAACCTTAATTACCTCCCTAAAGGCTCTATCTCCAAACACAGTCACACTGGCAACTAGGGTTTCAACATGAATTGGGGGACACAACTCAGCCCAAAGCAGAGTGCACCAACACCTGGGAGACTGAGCCCCGAGGTCAACAGGACCTTCCTCTGCCTCGTAGTTTGAGGTTCCTCTTGATGGCAGATTCCTCACTCCTTATGGGTTACAGTGACTCAAACTTCGCAGTGTGAACCCTGTGAAGAATAAAGGGAGAGTTATTCTAGAACTCTTTGTCTCTCTTCTTGATCTTATCTATAATTTTTGCTCTGCTTGTTGGTTGCAAGTAAACGGAAGTGAACACAAACATCGAGAATCCAAGCCACCGTTTTTGCCCATCTTCAAAATTGGACTATCTTGTATGATAACCCTTTGAAGAGAGCATGGTGCAATGAAAACAGCACTCTACGTGGAGTCAGAAATCCTGGATTCAAATTCTAACTATTCTCAATGGCTTGTACATTCCCATGTGACTCTGTTCCCCAACCCCACGATATCTCTTACTTTCTCCAGCAATGCTGGCTTCCTGCTTCTACTCAAAACCAGCAAGCATGTTCCCACCCCAGGGTTGGCAAGGACTATTACCTCTGCCCGGAATGCTTTCCTTTAAATATCCACTCAGACTACTTCCTTGTTGCATTTAATATTTTAATTAAATGTCACCCCTCCAAGAACGTTCTTCTCTGACCATGCTACCTACAACAACACTCACCCTCCATGTCCATCAGACACCTCGATATACCAGACAGTGCTTTATTTTTCTTTACAGTATTTATCACTATCTAACATCATTGTATACAGATGCTTCTCAATTTATGATGGGGTTACGTCCTGATAAACCTATTGTAAATTGAAAATATTTTAAGATGAAAATACATTTAATACAGCTAACCCCCTGAACCTCACAGCTCAGCCTGGCCTACCTTAAATGTGCTCAGAACACTTACCGTACAGTTGGGCACGATCATCTAACACAAAGCCTATTCTAGAGTAACATGTTGAATATCTCATGTATTTGTTGAACACTTCACTGAAAATGAAAAGTAGAGTGGATATATGGGAACTTGAAGTATAGTTTCTATTGAACGCTAATTGCTTTCACACCATGGTAAAGTGAAAAAGTTGTAAGCTGAACTATCTTAACTTGGGGACCATTTATGTATTTATTTCCTCATAGTTTGTCTTTTCCAATATATGCAAACTTCGTTAGGGCAGGTTTATTAGTTTCATTCATTGGTGCATCCCATGCTTAGAATAGTCCCTGAAACAAAGAAAGCAGTCAATAAATATTTTGAATGAACTGAAGAAATGACTATGAATGAATGGGGTACTTGGCCTCAGTTTCCTCTTCAATAACTTGGCTCTTCCTTGCTCAGGTCCAGCCCTCAGGGGCCCCTGGCCTGCTCTTGGCCTCGCTGGGCCCTGGCATCTCATGCAGGGCCCCGAGGGACCACCGCCCTGCTGTTTCTACGACTTGCCAGTTCTCTGTTTTCATCAGATGGTGAAGGGCAAGGCTGTGTGGGTATGTGAGCAAAGCCAGAGAGGCCAGCTTCTCTAAAGAGATGTGGCTTCCTCATGTAACAGCATGGAGAGTATGGATGAGGAAACACAGAGTTGCTCATGGCCAGCTCACCTCTTAAAGGCTCGGAACACAATGGGGAATGGCAGGCAACGTGGCCTTGAAGAGGAACAGGGTAGGAAGGGGCTGCCAAAGACAAAACACGAAGCAAAACTGTGTCCAGGCCATATCTGCCCAAGATGAAACTGTTTCTGGGAAAAAGGCAGATGTCTACAGACAAAGCAGCAGAGCCCGAACGAGCCCAAATAACAATGCAGAAAGGATAAGATGGAAAGCCCCATGAAGTAAAGCTTGCTCACTGCTTTCGCCCAGCGCCCCGAGCAGGTGCTCAGGCTATGGGGAGGCGCATTGTAGGGGATGTGGGGTTGAGACCAGCAAAGGAGGCACATTGGAAAGCAAGTGAACAGGGACGTGAAGAAGGTGCTGAAAGCTACTTAAAAGAGTCATCAGGGATGAGGTGGAAAGACAGGCAGCTATGGGGTCACACCCTGGTTCCATCGATCACTGGCTAGGGGAACCTGGGCAAGTCACTGAACTCTTTTGTGCCTTATTTGTCTCACCTGAAAAACGGGTATAACGGTACTACTTTGTAGATTACATCTTAATTATATACCAATTTAGCATCGTGGCCCTGACACATGACAAACCACATGAAGGAGAGAGAAGGAAGGAAGAAGGACCTTGGTGGAGATGTGGGTTTAGACCAGGATTAAGCACTGAGTCAGTGGAGAGGAGGATGCAGGGTGGGTGGACACAGGGAACTAGTAGAGACAAAAGAGGATTAAAAAGAGGTCTGAGTTCAAAGAATCAAGGAGAGGGAGCTTTGTAAAGAATCAAGGATGGGCAGTATAGGAAGAGGGAGAAGAAGAATCTAGCAACCCACATAATGCAGACCCTTGACAGAGACACAGGGACACAGCCCGTCTTGTGCTGCTGCTGAGGCCCAGGGAGGCCCTTGTGCCACCTGGGTACCCAGAGCTGTGCTGGGCAGACGAAGGGCAATTCAGCCCTGTGGGAGACATATAGGTCTCGGCAGGAGGCAGGGCAGTTTGTTAGCAAGGGAATTCATCAGGCTTGGGCACCTGCTGGGGAGGAGATGGAAACACAGTCAATGCATCTCATCATCCATAACAGGAAGGAAATGAAACATTTTGGAAGTCATTGAAAGGCAGGTTTTATGTTAATCTGAAATAAAATGTTTGCTTAACCAACTGCTCTCTGAAGACTTCTTGATTTGGTTTGTTGGAGACAGACATCACCCTGACGTACATTAGGAGGCCTGTGATCTCAGGCTTGTTCCAGCTGTGATTCACTTCACATCTGATGCACTTTATCAATTACTCAATTCGTCATCCGCTTCTTTGAAAGCAGAGTAAAACCTCTCATATTCTCATGAGAGACACTTTCTCCAAAGACCAAGGTAACTCATAGAGTGTCCTATGTTCCAGGCTGGACTTGCCACCTAGAAATTTGGGATGAGATGATGCTTCAGCCTGGCCCCAACTTCCCATTTATAAGTTCACAGGAAACAACATAATCACTACAGCTTATGGAGTACCAACATGAAAATCTTTAGATAATATACTAAGATGTTATTGGTACTTTTCACTCCCATTCTTTTACAGTGTACAGAGTTTTCTAGAGACTATGTGATGTGTGATATCACAACAGGCTGAATGCAGAGACAGATACACAAACCCAACTGTCTTTTCTTAAGGCAGACATTAAAGAGATTCGCAAAAATGGAAAACACTGTCACTGCCGTTCTAACAAAATATTTTTTAGTTTGAAAATACAGTTATCTTTCTTAAAAACCTTTTAGCATGATATATTGATTTTTTTTTACTAATCAAGTAAGCATTTCAATTAGAAATGCAAATCAAAACTACATTGAGATACCATCTCACGCCAGTTAGAATGGCGATCATTAAAAAATCTGGAGACAACAGACGCTGGAGAGGATGTGGAGAAATAGGAACACTTTTACACTGTTGGTGGGAGTGTAAATTAGTTCATCCATTGTGGAAGACAGTGTGGCGATTCCTCAAGGACCTAGAAATAGAAATTCCATTTGACCCAGCAATCCCATTACTGGGTATATATCCAAAGGATTATAAATCGTTCTACTATAAGGACACATGCACACGAATGTTCATTGCAGCACAGTTTACAATAGCAAAGACCTGGAACAAACCCAAATGCCCATCGATGATAGACCGGATAGGGAAAATGTGGCACATATACACCATGGAATATTATGCAGCCATCAAAAACGATGAGTTCGCGTCCTTTGTAGGGACATGGATGAACCTGGAAACCATCATTCTCAGCAAACTGACACAAGAACACAAAATCAAACATCGCATGTTCTCACTCATAGACGGGTATTGAATAATGGGAACACATGGACACAGGGAGGGGAGCACTATACACTGGGGTCTGTTGGGGGCTGTGAGGGGGACAGCGGGGGGTGGGGAGTTGGGGAGGGATAGCATGGGGAGAAATGCCAGATATAGGTGAAGGGGAGGAAGGCAGCAAATCACACTGCCACGTACGCACCTATGCAACAACCTTGCATGTTTTTCACATGTACCCCAAAACCTAAAATGCAATTAAAAAAAAAAAAGAAAAATTTAATTGAAAAATGAATGTTAGTTTCAAGTGTGGTAACTATTGTTAAATAGAACTACATGAACAGAAACTCTTTGAGTCCTCAATCATTTTTAAGAGTGCAAAGAGGTCTTAAGACCCAAACGATCTCAAACTGCTGACCTGCTTTGGGCAAGATTACGTACTCACCTTTCCTATTCATTCTCTTTAGTCTTCAGAACAGACCTGAAACAGCCTAGGTGTCCGGCGTACGGAAAGCAAAAAGGAAGCTCAGAGTAAAGCTGCACCTCTAATAAGGGATAAAGCGGGGATTGGACATCACTTTCTCTGCTCTACCCATTTTGCTGCACTGTCTCTCAATATTCATTGTGGCAAAAGGAAGTTTTATGGAAGAAAAAGCAAGCCGCAACCATTAAAGATTTTGCAAGAGGCAAGCTTCACTCTCCACTGCTTCCTGAAAAATATTCTCTGTGTTCCTTGGTCTCCAGGGAAGGAAACTAATTTAGTTCAGAAAGAGAGATCTCTGTCCCTGGCTCAGCCCTGGGTGCGGGCTCCGGGCGTTGCTGGGTCTGTGTTGCTGGTCTTGGAAAAATCTGGACGCTCCACGTCTGCACAGCGCCCTCTGCTGGTCCCTCTCTGCTCCAGCCGGCACTTGGTCCAGCCTGGCCACCTTAGATGCTTCCTCCAGATGCCTTCCGGTGAGCATCTCTAGGGACCATAGCAACTTACAAGGGCTTGGGCATTCCTCCGCGGGCAACCGGGCTTTTATGCAAATATACAAGGTTGCCTTCAACAGCTAACCGTCCCTGGGGGCCTCCCTGGTTTGCAGCTCCATCTTTTCTGCATTATTTTTCACATCCAGAACTCAGAACCTACACAGAGAACGGCCCTCTCCACTCTTGCTTGTAATTTGAGAAGGAAGCCTGGCGTGAGCTTCAGACCTACACAAACTTATATTTAAATCCAGGCCCTCTGCCCTGCAAATTACTTAACCTTTCTGAGCCCCACTCTTCTCAGTTTTAGAATGGGCGCTTAAAGCACTTGGCACAGGAATGAACGGTGCTGGTTTCTAGTTTCCTATGTCTGCTCTGGGCTGTGGGAGGACCAGTCGTTCCACTGCAAATGGAATCACTGTCACTGAGGGCCACTTAAACTGCACAAATCCTCACCACAAGCCTGGTTTCCTTCCTGTCGGTCATCAGCCATTCAGCTCCTGCTACGGGGCAGGAGCTTGTGAGACTCTCAGGACATAATGTTAAAGGATGTTATGGTCTCTTCTCTCAAGGGGCTTACAGTTTAATGAGGTGGTACCCAACCTTTGCTAAAACATTTCTCAGATCATTCTTCCCTTAAAAGACTTTTTAAACAATATCATTTTTAGAGCAGTTTTAGGTTCACAGCAAAGTTGAATGGAAAGTACAGAGATTTGCCATTTACCCCCTCCCTCCACACAGGTACTCTCAACTTCCCCAAGCAGACCGACGCTACGATCGATGAGCCTACACTGACACCTCCTCATCATCCAGAGTCCATAGTTTACATTCAGGCTCAGTCTTGGTGTTGTTCATTCTATGGGTTTGGACAAATGCATAATGACAAGTGTCCTCCATTAAAAACTATTGAACATACTAAATTGGATGTCTCTCCTTGGAGATGCACCCACTAGTCTGGGCCAGAGAAATGCTCGTGGGGACAGAGAGTGGGTAATCTCACTCCAGCCTGATGGCGCCACCTGGCCGATGATTCACCCAGGGACTCCCTGGCAGAAGACCTGCTTTCGGTGGGCCTTATGGTGGCTCCTGATTCTCAGCCACATGTATTTCTAGTACAGGAAGTGGGTTACATGGAGGTTTTTATAGGAAAAACTCTGCCATAAGCAAAATAATGCAGCCTCCAAAAAGATGTTCATGTCCTAATCTCCAGAACCTTATATGGGAAGAGAGACTTTGCAGATGAGATGAAGTTAAGGAGTTCAGGATGCAGAAATAATCTGGATTATCCAGGTCAGATGAGAGGGCAATGTCATCACCAGGGTCCTTATAAGTAACATTAGGATACAGGCGAGTCTGAGAAGGGTCTATGATGACAGAAGCAAGGGTCAGAGTCAAAGACAGATCTGAAGCTGTCAGGCTGCTGGCTTTAAAAATGGAGAAGTGGATCATGAGCCAGGAATGTAGGTGGTCTCTAGGAGCTGGGAAAGGTAGGGAAATTGGATTCTCCTTGAGGGCCTCCCAAAGGAACATAGTCCTGCCAGCATGTTGACTTTAGCCCAGTGAGATACACGTTGGACTTCTGGCCTCCAGAACTGTAAGAGAATGAATTTGCTTTATTTTAAGCTACTGGATTTGCGATGATTTGTGACAGCAGCAATAAGAAGCTAATACAGGCTGAGAGAGGCATGCACCTCTGGGGCTCACAGCATTCCCGGTTGGCTGGAATGTGAGAGCAAGCCCAGAAGAGAGGAGCTGGGGCCTTCAGGGCAGCAGCAGCAGATGTTAGCTGAGCTGTGAGGGTCGTTGGGAGAATTATCACAGATTACTTAGACTGGGAGGTGACTCATGGCTATCACCAGTTTGATTAGCTGTGATGACCATAACTGAGGAACCACGCTGTCAGCAACCTTGGGCTGCACAAAGCCTCCCAGATGAGCAATGGTGCAATGAATGCTGCAGCGAGGTGGCGATAAAGCCAGAGGAATGGCTTTGGCTGTTATGAGACCCTGGAGTTCTCAGAGGTGATAGACGGTCAGCGTGAAGATTCAGGAGAAGACAGGCTATTACCAAAGGAGTGGGATGGAGGCCACACAGGGTCATGACAGGAATGGTGGCTGACATTTTCTGAGCATCCGCTGTTTGCTGGGAGCTGTGCTAGGCAGTGCCCACCCTGTCCCATAGAATCTTCACAACGATTCTAAGAGGTAGACACTATTATTATTCCAATCTTCCTGGTGAAGACGCTGAGATTTTCCATGGTTAATTTTGACCAAGAGCCAAAACTAGCAAGTAAAAGATCTTACTTCTGCCCGCTCAATGCTTCCTCCTCCCCCATTTTTTCAATTTTTATTTTAAATCAACTGTTGTAGAAAAAACATGAGGTTTGGTGAGAGCAAGACTTGTGTTCAGATCTTGTCCTACCACTCTGTACCCTCAGCCTGGTACCTTAACCCCTATAAGCTTTTGTTTCTCATGTGTGCTATGGGGAAAATAATATCTCTCTTTAGAGTAAGTAGAGTGGTAGTTAAAAGTGAGGGTTTGGGAGGCTAACTACCCTGTATTTGAATCCTGGCTCAGCCTCTTATAAGCTGTATAACATGAAGCTACATATTTAATCTCTCTGTGCTGCAGTTTATTCATCTATACAATGAGGATCGTGTTTTATTAGCCAAATGGGGTTGCTCTAAGGAGCAAATGGCATAGTATCTAAAGATCTTTGCACAGTACCTGGTTCACAGGGAGCTTCCAGTGGTTACTACGTAGAGTAGGGCAGAGCAGACGGGGTTGGGGATAGAAATGGCCTGGAGTAACCCCGGGACACGGGAGGTGTTCATGCTGTGCTTGCTGTTGCTTTGATCTGTGATAGGCAGGAAGCAGCTCCAGCAAGAGGCGAGACTGAAGTCCTGGCAGTTGAGGTGGGAAAATCTCTGTGTGTTTTCGGGGGTAAGAAGGTGCAGTTAGATGGCTGGGAAGGGCTGGGACTGCAGGGTCCCTATGGGTCACAAAGAGAATTAGAAGCCGCTGCTCCGAGAGGGCTGAGGCTGGGATCAGGTGCCAGAAGCCAACAGTATGGGGAGTTATGCAGGAACCCCAGGCTTCACCTTCTCCTTCATTTTTGGATCCAGTAACCTTGGGCAGAGCTGCCGAGGCAAACTGAAGATCTTGGCCCCCGTCCTTCACCAGAGTGCATCAGAGCCAGAAGCCAGCTTTTCATTATCATTAGTACTGTTTGCTTCATAAACTCGGATTTTTGCATTTTAGCAGTCCTCAAAATGAAGCACCTGTGGCATTGAAATTATTGTTTTCCTCATGGAAGGGGTTATTTATCACATTATCCTATTTGAAGTGATTATTCTCATTCATCAAATTGAATTTAATTAATTTTCATAATTCAAGGGCTTCATAGCTGCTAACTATATACACTTGGCCAATAGCTCCGTAAAACAATCTGTGTTTTTCCCTCTTGCATTTATTTGCATCCTAAAAACTATATTTACTTCTCTAGAGTAAAACCGCTCTGTGTGCCAGGTCGTACTGGCAAATTTGCTGGAGAGAAGAGAACCCGCTAGTAAAGCACAGCTCAAGAATTAGTGGCAAACAGATGCACACTCAGAACGTTGTTTTAGCTGATGGAAGAGGGTGGAAGGGAGAAGGCATCTGTGAAGGAGACAGTACTTTTTCCTTAAGATCCTGAAAAGCATTCTTTTCAGACCCCAGACCCCAGAGCAGAAACAGTTGCACAGAGCATCTGGACAAACAACTCCAAAGTTGCTTTCCACTCTGTGGAGCCTGTCTGGCCTTATTTGTGTGGGGAACCTTACACATGGCTTTCCATATTTGTTTCCCCATTGCCCTAAAGGAAGCCCATGTGTGAGGATGCTTTCAAGCCAACCCTGGCCATTTCAGATCTCCTGAATGCTGCTTTCAGGGTTAACTTCCTCAGGCTCCCATCAGGGTGTTTGGGGGTCTGATGTTTTGTTTTTATTTATTTATTTATTTATTTGAGACAGAGTTTCGCTCTTGTTACCCAGGCTGGAGGGCAATGGTGTGATCTCGGCTCACCGCAACCTCCACCTCCTGGGTTCAGGCAATTCTCCTGCCTCAGCCTCCTGTAGCTGGGATTACAGGCATGCACCACCATGCCCAGCTAATTTTTTGTATTTTTAGTAGAGACGGGGTTTTACCATGTTGACCAGGATGGTCTCGATCTCTTGACCTCATGATCCACCCGCGTCGGCCTCCCAAAATGCTGGGATTACAGGCGTGAGCCACCGCGCCCGGTCTATTGATGTTTTGTTTTTAACCTCTGACATGTAGAGCAGCATTTATGCCCAGATTGGCCCAAGGATTGTTCTAGAAAATGCTTCAAAACAAAAGGAGAAGTCTATTGTTGGGTTTATGTGATACACAATTAGAGCAGTATCTATCATGTAACATATGATCATAAGTGTCTATAAAATGTATGTATCTACTAACATATATACACACCCATAGAGACATAGCATTAAGGTGCAATTTCTTTACAACTCCACCAAGATTGTACTGTCAACACTTTATAACCTGTAATCAGTACTCTGGTCAATAAGGTTATAATTGGAGACTAATACTTTTGTATTCACTCTGTTTTCCAACTTCCACCATAACTGAATATTGATATAACACTTTCACAGGTTACAAAGCACTTTCACAGGCATCATTTCACTTGATCCTCACAACAGCCTGGTTTTAAAGTGAAAAGTCTAAGGCTAAGAGTGTGATGTGTCCAAGATTAGAAAGCTCCCAACTGAGTGGAGCTGGAGTCAGCTAGGTCTTCCCAATCGACATTTGCTATTTCTTGCAAATCAAAACCACAGGGAGATACCATCTCACACCTGTCAGAATGGTGATTATTAAAAAAAAAAAACAAAAAGAAAAAAAACAGATGTTGGCAAGGTTACAGAGAATAAAGAATACTTTTACAGTATTGGTGGTAGTGTAAATTAGTTCAACCATTGTGGAAGACAGTGTGGTGATTCCTCAAAGAACTAGAGGCAGAAATACTATTTGATCCTGCGATCCCATTACTGGGTATATACCCAAAGGAATATAAATCATTCTATTATAAAAATACATGCATATGTATGTTCTGTGCAGCACTATTCACAATAGCAAAGACATGGAATCAACCTAAATACCCATCAGTGATAGACTGGATAAAGAAAATGAGGTACATATACAACATGGAATACTATGCAGCCATGAAAAAGAACAAGATCATGTGCTCTGTGGAGAGACACGGATGGAGCTGGAAGCTGTTATCCTCAGCAAACTAACGCAGGAACAGAAAACCAAACACGCCATGTTCTCACTTGTAAGTGGGAGCTAAATGATGAGAACTACATGGACATATGAGGTGGAGGAACAACACACACAGGAGCCTGTTGGGAAGTTATGGGGAGGGAGAGCATTAGGAAAAATAGCTAATGGATGCTGGGCTTAATATCTAGGTGATGGGTTGATCTGTCCAGCAAACCCCCACAGCACACATTTACCTATGTAACATGGTACCTGCACGTGTACCATGGAGCTTAAAATAAAAGTTGAAAAAAAAATTGCTATTTCTTTTATATGATTACATCTCTCAGGAGCTCAAAACTATTGTGAAATTGTAATAGTTATAAAAAGAATAATTATCATTTATTCAGCATATACCTTATGCCAGGCACTGTTTGGAGCACTTACGTGCACTTATGTGTAATGTTACCGTAGAGGTAAGTAGCTTAATTCTCATTTTATAAATCAGGAGCCTGAGGCTCAATGAGGTGAAACAAACCCAGGCCACAAAGCCTCACATCTGGTGAAGCCAGTTTTGGACTCAGCTCTGTCTGAATCCTAAACACATGTTCTTTTCATTTGGCTAGGCTACCTATAAGTCATTTTCACTTTAGGGAGAATTTAAGTCAATGCTGCTGCCTTTTGTATGGTATTTGCATTTTACTACATCTCTAATTATAGAATGAAAGGACTTGTTCCCTGATCTTAAAACAGTTCCAAACATAAAGAAATAGGTAGAAGAGAGAGTCTAGGGGGCAATGGGCAGCCCCCTTTGTGTCTTTGAAAATCAGCCTCTAGAGCTGCTGGTAGCACAACTTCAATGCTCTGGGGAATTGAACAGGTTCATCTGGAGAATGCTGCACTAGCAACGCAGCAGAGAAACCATGAGTTCCAGAACCAGAACACCTGAGTCTCGGAAGCCCTGCTCTTTAGGAGCTGTGTGACCTTGACGACTTCCTGACCCTCTTAGGGACTCTGCTATCTTCCTCGAAAAACAGGGATTAAATTAGACAACGTGTGTGTGGATTGCAAGACCAAGAGAAAGAAGGTACTCTTTTTTTCCTCGGCAAGGCTAGTTTTACTTCCTGCAGAAAGGGTGCAACTTGCTGGCAGTCTTGCCTCAAGAGCACATCTGAACAAAGGAGACAGGGACATTTATAACTTTCATAACCTGATGCAATCGCCTTATTGCTGTGTACAGTTTCCATTGGTCGGAATGGGACCTCACATTCTATGCTTGACCCGATTGGCTAGAAACTTGGAAATTTTCTAAAGAAATGAAGGCAGAGGAGAACAAAGGAAAAGAGGAAGTAACTTGAGGGATGCTTAGAGAAGTGGTAACATTTTCAAATAAGGAAAGGGAATAAGCTATGACCTAAGACTTGTCTGGGCTTGTCCAGACACGTCATGGCAAATACTTAGGTTAAAGTGTAAGAACTAAGAACACGGGATGCACTTACTTCTTTATTATGACTAGCAGCTACTTCAAGATTATTAGCAAAATTTTAATGTAAATTAACCTTTGAAGAAACTATTATTTATTTGTAATGAATTAAGAGGAAAGTTTTGAAAAGAAACCTTTTATTTATTCTTATTTCCTATTCCTCCCTTTTTCTATTTATAATTCCTCTTCAGACTTATTTAACACGTCTTGACTCAGTTCTGTTTGTTCTTCTAAAAGAAGTAATTCATTTGAATAGGGTGGAGGAGGGGTTGGGGATATTTTAGTTAGAGTTGTGTCTACTAGCCTCTGCACGAGTCTTCGGATGCATGGTACGACACAACATCTAACAAGAAGAAGTACATTTATCTATCACAGTTGCTAGAGAGGTAAGAATTGAGGTTGTGGTTTCTTTCCATTGACCAAACCACCTTTTGAGCCAATTTGAAATAGAGTCATTGATGCCAGAATTTTTAGCTAGCTCATTTGATAGATCAGTAGATCCATGGAGGGCTACTCTTTTGTGTTCTCTTCCAGAGAGTCAAGACTCCCCTGCATCCCCCCTTTCAGCCCCACAGCTCCAAGGAACACACTAATGACTGCCAGGGCACATACACAGCAATCAGCTTTACTGGGCTTTCCTGAAGGCCTTTTGCTGCAAGAGCTATGCACCTGTCATTTCCTGCAGGTGCTTCCAAGGCTCTTCATGGAGAAGCTGCCTTAATGAAAAGGCCATTGTTGGCCGAGTGTGGTGGCTCACACCTGTAATTCAACACTTTGGGAGGCTGAGGCAGGTGGATCATGATGTCAGGAGATTGAGACCATCCTGGCCAACATGGTGAAACCCTGTCTCTACTAAAAATACAAAAATTAGTTGAGTGTGGTGGCTCGTGCCTGTAGTCCCAGATACTCAGGAGACTGAGGCAGGCGAATCACTTGAACCCGGGAGGCGGAGGTTGCAGTAGGGGAGATCGTGCCACTGCACTCCAGCCTGGTGACAGAGCAAGACTCCATCCTAAAAAAGGCCATTGTTTGTGTTAAGAAACAACTTTGCTAATCACAGAAACAGCTCCTGCTCTACAGGCCCCGATGGCACTAGTGGAAGGAAGCCAGTGTGTCACTGCAGATTCTGGAGCTCCTTGTATAGCAGTTACAGGGGCCTACCTGGTGTGGATGGAGTCCAGCTTCATACTTTCCCAGCTGCGATATCGGCCAGGTTGGCCTCACCTCTCTAAGCCTCCGTGTCCTTATTTGTGTAATGCAGTTACCAATATCCATATTGCAGGGATCCTGTAAAGATTGCAGATAATGTTAATGACATGCCGAACAAAGGACCTGGACTAAAGTGGGCATTCAGTGAATGTTAGTTCTCCTGTTTCACTTCTGCCCTGTCTCCCTCAGGCCCACGTTTACAGGTGTTTGTAACAGACACGCAGGCAGAGGTTCATTCTGTCAAAAGGGCTCTGTCAAGAACAAGGGGCTCTGCCTGCTCTGGAAGCCTCCCCTGGCTCCACCTGGTTCCGAAATCTCACCCGCACGTGTTCTTCAGCTCAGGATTGGAGGAAGACGACAAAGAGACTTGATAAAAATGACTGAAGTTGCATGCATGAAGAGAACAAATGTTCAGACACTTCTGTCTGGTGACCCTTGCAAGATTCTGGTATCAAACTCCTGCCTCTCTTCACTAAGGACCAGGGGTTGTGGTCCAGGGGTGTGCGGAAGCTGTATAGAGGCCCACACCATAATGCCTGCCAAGTCCTACAGACATCTTATGTTCAATTTCCCCTCACTGCTTCTTCTGGAATGTCCACTCCTTGTTTCAGAGCTGAAAATGCTGACTTATTAGTCTTTGCTTCTGCAATTGCTGAAAGTGAAGCTTTTAAGTCCTATGTCATTATCAAATTGATTTCTGCCAAAAGCTTTTCTTCTCTTGCCAATGTTCTGGGAACACTGGTTGCTGGCTTCTCAGTCTGGATGGATACACACCCCATTTGGCCAAACCATGGCACTTCCTGTTTAAATAATTCCCTGAAAGCACGAGCTCATCGGCACGAGTGTTTATCACTTTATCTCCCAACTTTCTGTGGTGTCATTATAATCTTTATGGACCCAAAGTTAGAAAAAGAAGGAAACATGATAAAGCAATTGGCTCCTAGTTAATGTCTATCATTCAGGCACATAAGTGAGCCCGAGCCAAATCCTGAGTTCTGGCTACAAGCAGAAGCCCAGGCTAAGTAAGGTGGCAAATACATGCAGTATATGCATGGCATGGACCCCGCCTGCAGGGAGCCTGCAAGAGTGCCACACACAATGACATACCGCCCTGAAATGCAGACAGTAAACCTGGTCAGCATTTGCAATGTGGCAAATGAGAGATCAATCAGCGTGTGTGTGCTCCATGGAAGGTTTCTCAGAACTGAGAATGAAGTAATGGGGTGTTCAAGAATCTACAGGGATTAAATTAGCTGCGCACGGTGGTGCACGTCTGTAGTCCCAGCTACTCAGGAGGCTGAGGCAGAAGAATCACTTGAACCCAGGATGTGAAGGTTGCAGTGAGCCGAGATCATACCACTGTACTCCAGCCTGGTGACAGAGCAAGAATCTGTCTCAAAAAGTAAAATAAAATGAGAAAATAGGGTAACATGGGGAAGCATTCTAGGCAAAAGAAACAGGTAGAGCAAAGATGTAGAGGTGGAAATTGGCCTGGTGTCTTTAAGGCACTGAAAGGCTATCAGCCTACTTGGACTGTTTATTTTAGGAGATTAGTAGGAGTCAAGTTTGTAAAGATATATGGGGAGGTTGACTTCTAAACTAAAGAGCTTGGTCTTACTCCTTTAGGTAGTGAAGTCGCTGAAAGTTTTTGAGAAGACAAATGGCACACTGAAAGCCGTGTTTTGGGAAAATCATTTCAGCAGTGGTGTTTGGAGGGGGTGACATTAAGGAGTAAAAGAAGAGACTTCAGATAGAGGGAGTTGTTAAAGGACTTGCAAAGAACTGATATGAAATCATTAGGACTCGAACTAGGATGACAATAGAGGGAAAGAGAAATAAGATGGGTTTAACCCAAATTGGAGAGCAAGCAGATAGTGGACTTGAAGGAATGACAGGAGAAGCAATGACATCCCAGGTCAAAGGCAGAAAATCCAGAGCTTGTTGGCAGGACAATGTATTGTCTGCTTAAACAAGTCAAATCTGAGGTCTGCAGAGACAGTCAGCAAGTGAAAGCTCAAAATGGCTGGTAAATTGCTTGAGATCTGAGGCAGAGCACTGGACTGAATTCCAGGCTGCAAATGTGATCTGGGCGTCATTTGAGTGGAGAGGATAGCTGAAGCGATGGCTTTTCTCCAGTTGTATGTGCCTGTGTGAGGTTTAAAACAGAAGGGAAGACTGCAGGAAATACTGCATTCCTAAGAGAGATTACAGAGAATGGAAGGGAGCAAGGTTGAAAAGCCAGGCGATGAAGAGAATAGGCTGGGGTTTTAATCTCGGAAAGGAGGGCTCCATAACAAGATACGCTGGGCCCTTGGTAGAAGGATGGGGTGGGGGTGAGGAAGAAAGGGCAGTAAGCCAGAAAAGGGCAGGCTAGATAACTATTTTGGCTTAGGGTCGGGCTCCAAGAGTTATGGCAAATGTAAGACTGATTCAGACTGATACTGATATAGAGGTGTCTAAGTAGGTGGGTTGAAACAGTACTCATGTAGTCAGAAGGCTGGACTTCAAGGATCTTGGCTTCTGAGGGTCTGTCCAACTAAAACAGGACCCCAGAAAGGACTAGAGGGAACAGACAGGATCAGAGTTCAGGCAGGGAGAAGAGCAGGGGTGACAGCAGGTATCAGGAGTTGGAGGGCAATGGTTTTGTTGTTCTCTAAACCCTAACGGTTCGCCAAGATGCATCTGGGGCTGCTGAAGGGGCAGAGGAGCTCCAAGCTCGCTCACTCCCATTCACTATAACAGGCTTTTTCCTTACTGAGCTTTGTGATGTGATAGGATTGAATTTGAAGAAAGGGTTTCACTACTAAAGTTAAGTTTGAAAATAAATAGGGGGTTTCGCCTACCAGAAATAAAAGCAGAGGCCTTATTATTGGCAACGGTCCATTTATAAAGGAACATTTGAATAAACAACGACATGGCTGCTGTGAACAGTGCAGCTGGCAAACATAATAGCAAGATCTACGCATGTAAGTTAAGTTAACATTTGAGGATGTCTGTGTCATATTGAAAAAGGCCAAAAGCAAGTTTCAGGATAATGTAGATGATATATATATTTGTGAAACAAACAAAAAAGCAAACAGAAACCTATGCATTTGCACATATGTTGATATGAAAGATAAGACAAGAAGGGCTCCACACCAAGACTTTGGCTTCTTCAGGCACTGAAATTAAAAAGGGTAGATAAGGGCCGGGCGCAGTGGCTCATGCCTGTAATCCCAGCACTTTGGGGGGCTGAGGCGGGTGAATCACGAGGTCAAGAGATCGAGACCATCCTGATCAACATGGTGAAACCCCGTCTCTACTAAAAATACAAAAAATTACCTGGGCATGGTGGCGTGTGCCTGTAATCCCAGCTACTCGGGAGGCTGAGGCAGGAGAATTGCCTGAACCCAGGAGGCGGAGGTTGCGGTGAGCCGAGATTGCGCCATTGCACTCCAGCCTGGGTAACAAGAGCGAAACTCCATCTCAAAAAAAAAAAAAAAAGAGTAGATAATTACCACATTTGTTTTTTAGACAGAGTCTCGTTCTGTCACCCAGGCTGGAGTGCAGTGGTGCAGTCTCAGCTCACTGCATCCTCCACCTCCCAGGTTCAAGCGATTCTCCTGCCTCAGTCTCCCAGGTAGCTGGGATTACAGGCGACCACCACCGTACCCGGCAAATTGTTGTATTTTTAGTAGATACAGAGTTTCACCATGTTGGCCAGGCTGGTTTCAAACTCGTGACCTCAGGTGATCTGCCCACCTCGACCTCCCAAAGTGCTGAGATTACAGGCATGAGCCACCACACCCAACTGATAATTACCACATTTTTAAAGAGAGACTTTTGTATTGTATAAGTGGTTACTATGAGCCTGTATTTTTCTTTTATACCTTTTAGTTATAGACAAATAGATTCACCAGAAGTTGCAAAAATAGTACAGAGAATCCTGTGTTCCATTCATCCACCTTCCCCAGGGGTAACATCTTACATGATGATAAAAGCTAGGAAATTAACATTGGTATAATTCATATACATTGTTCAGATCTCATTTGTTTTATATCCACTCATGTGTGTGTACCTGTGTGTGTATATATAGTTCAGTGCAAAGCTATCACATATGTAGCTTTATGTAACCTCTACCACTATCAAGATACACAATGGTTCCATCACCACAAATATCCCTCATGCTACTCCTTTATAGTCATACCCCTCCCCACTCCTACTTCTGGTTCCCTGTCAACCAGTAATCTGTTCTTCATTTCAAGAATGTCATATAAATGAAAGTACGTAGTATGCAACCTCTTGAAATTGGCTTTCTTTTCACTTAGCATAATTTCCTTGAGATCTATTTAAGTTCTTGCATGTATCAATAGTTCTTTTTATTGCTGAGTAGTATTTCACAGCACAGAGGTACCACTGTTTCTTTAAGCATTTACCCATTCAAGGACATGTGGGTTGTTTCAATTCTGGGCTACTAAAAATAAAGTTGCCGTTAACATATGTGTACACATTTTTGTATGGATATAACTTTTCATTTCTCTGGTATAAATGTCTAAGAGTCCAACTGCTGGCTTATAAGGTAAGTGAATGTTTAGTTTTTCACAAAAATGCCAAACTATTTTCCAGGAAGACAGTATCAGTTTACATTCCTATCAGCAATGTATGGATGAGACAATTCCTCAGCCTTCTTGTCAACATTTGATATTATTCCTATTTTTTAAATGGTAGCTATTTTTATAGGTATACAGTGAAATTTAATTTGCATTTCCTTAATAGGTAATGATGTTGAACAAATTTTCATGTTCTTTTTTGCCATCTGCATGCCCTTTGGTGGGATGTCTCTTTATATTTTTTGCCTATTTTCTAATTTGATCTTGATATTTTTTATTGTTGAGTTTTGTGAGCCCTTTATATATTTTAGACATAACTCTTTTGTCAGTATTTGGTTTGAAAATACTTTCTTTCAGTCCAGATCTTGTCTTTTCATCTTTTTAATAAAGTTCATTGTAGAGCAAAAGTTTTTCATTTTGATGAAGTCCAACTTAATGATTTTCTTCTATAAGTCATTTTTTTTCATATCACATTTAAGAACTTTTTACTAACCCTAGGTCCTGAAGATTTTCTTCTATGTTTTCTTTTGAACATTTTATAATTTTATGTTTTATGTTTAAGTATATAATCCGAGTTATTTTTCATTTAAAAATGTGAGGTTTAGTTCAAAGTTCTTTTTTTCTTTTTTTCTTTTTTTTTTTTTTTTTTTGGCCTATGGATGTCAACTACTTCAGTACCATTTGTTGAAAAGATTATTCTTCCTCCATTGAATTGCTTTTCCATCTTTGCCAAAACTCAGTTACTTTGTGCATCAAAAGACACTACCAACAGAATAAAAAGGCAGCTTACATGGTACAGTTTTGATGTTGTCCCCTCTAAATTTCATGTCTAATTATAATCCCCAGTATTGGAAATGGGGTCTGGTGTTTGGGTCACGGGGACAGATGTTCTCAAGATAGCAAGTTAGTACTTACAAGATCTGATTGTTTAAGCGTGTGGCACCTCCTCCCACTCCTCTTGCTTCAACTCTCACCATGTCACTGTCTGCTCCCCCTTCACATTCTGCCATGATTGTGAGCTTCCTGAGACCTCTCCAGAAGCTCAGCAGTTGCCAATGTCATGCTTCCTGTAAAGCCTGCAGAACTATGAGCCAATTAAACCTCTTTACCTTATAAATTACACAGCCTCAGGTATTTCTTTATAGCAATCCAAGAATGGCTTAATACACCACAGAATGCAAGAAAGCATTTAGAAATCATAGATCTTAAAAGGGATAAAATTCCAGAATATATAGAGAACTCCTAAAACTCAACAACAACAACACAAACTGATTCAAAACTGGACAAAGGACTTGAATAGACTTTTCTCCAAAGTACATGTACAAATGGCCAATATGAAATGCAAATCAAACTACAATAAGATACCACCTCCAGTGGCTCACGCCTATAATCCCAGCATTTTGGGAGGCCGAGGCAGGTGGATCACAATGTCAAGAGATCGAGAACATCCTGGTCAACATGGTGAAACCCCATCTCTACTAAAAATACAAAAATTAGCTGGGCATGGTGGCGCACGCCTGTAGTCACAGCTACTCAGGAGGCTGAGGCAGGAGAATTGCTTGAACCCAGGAGGCGGAGGTTGTGGTGAACCGAGATCACGCCATTGCACTCCAGCCTGGGTAACAAGAGCGAAACTCCATCTCAAAAAAAAAAAAAAAGACACCACCTCACACACATTAGGATAACTCCTACCAAAAATAGCCAGGGTTGGTGAGGATGTGGAAAAATAAAAACACTTGTGCACTGTTTGTGGGAATATAAAACTGCACAACTGCTGTGAAGAACAGTATAATATTTCCTCAAAAAGTGAAAAATAGGATTGTCATATGATCCAGCAATTCCACTTCTTGATATATACCAAAAAGAATTGAAAGCAGGATCTCAGAGAAATATTTGTACATTCATGTTCATAGCAGCATTATTTGTAATAGCTAAAATGCTGAAATAACCCAAATGTACATCAATGAATGAATGAAAAAGCAAAATGTAGTATATCCATATGCTGTGGTTTGACTGTGTCCCCCAAAGTTCATGTGTTGAGAATTTAATCCCCAATGTAACAGTGTTGAAAGGTGAGACTTTTAAAGAGATGATTAGGTCACAAGGACTCTGCCATCATAGATAGATTTATGCTGTTACCATGAGGATTGGGTTATTGTAGGATAATCCAATTAGGGTTCCTGAGTGAAGTATGAGCCCTCTTTCCCTCACTGTCACCCTTTCTTGTTCTCCTGCTTTCTCTGATGTAATGACACAACACACAGGCCTTCACCAAATGCAAGTGCCATGTTCTTGGACTTCCCAGCCTCCATAACTGTAAGTCAAATAAATTTTAGTTCATTATAATTTACCTAGCCTGTGACATTTTGTTATAGTAGCATAAGCTGGACTAAAACACTATACAATGGAATATTATTCACCCTTTAAAAGGAAAGAAATTCTGCAATATGCTACAACATGGATGAACCTTATGTCAAGTGAAATAAGTCAGTCACAAAAATACAAGTACTATATGATTCAACTTATATGAAGGAATTAAAGTAGTCAAAATCATAGAGACAGAAAGTAAAAGGGTGGTTGCTATGGGCTGAGGGGAGGGAGCTATTATTTAATATCATTATTATTAAATAATTATTCATTAATGAGTATAAAGTTTCAGTTTTACACTGTGAAAATAGTTACGGAGATGAATGGTGGTGATAATTGCACAGCATTATGGATGTATTTAATACCACTATACTGTACACTTAAAGTGGTTAATATAGTAAATTTTATGTGATATATATTTTAGTTAGAACAATAAAAAATAAGTTGGGCATATTTATGCAAGCCTACTTCTTGAATCTTTATTCTGTTCCACTGATCTACGTTTGTTTCTATCCCTTCACCTGCACCACACTGTCGTGATTACTGCAGTATACACTGTCTTAAAATAGAGTGATTCCTTACAATTTATTCTTTTTCAAAATTGTTTTAGCTATGCTAATTCATTTGTCTTTCCACACAAATTTTAGAATAAATTTGTCTATAACTACAAAAACTTCTCACTGGGATTTTGATAGGAACTGTATTAAATCTATAAATCAGTATGAGGAAAACTGACATCTTTTTTATGTTGAGTCTTCCAATCTGTGAATACAGTATGTTTTTCCATTTACTTAGAGCTTCTTTGATTTCTTTCATAAGCGTTTTGCAGTTTTCAGTATGCAAATCTTGTACATGTTTTACTTGAAAAATCTAATAAAGTAATTTTAAGTATTGATATAGGTGATAAGTAGGTACCAAAAACAAATGATTCTGAAATGAAACTAGGTACCAAAAGCAAATACTGCACATTGTCTTTCCTCCTGCCCCAGGGCAGCAAGAAGGGAAAGAAGTGAGAGCTGCCAGGGGTGAAGTTTGACAGCACAGGGCTCTGGGCAGCCAGAGACTCCACAGAGAAGGAAGTCCAGAAGGGGGTGACGGGTCCATGAGACGAATGTAGGAGGGATATCCCAGATGGTCTTCCCCTGCTTCATGGTATTGCCAAGGAGCACCCAGGGCCAATACCAGCTCAGGGGAGGAATAGAGGCTTGTGATCTCCTAAGCAAAAAACACACAAATCCTTTAACCAAGAAGACCCTATATGAGATCCCAGTTTCCCAACCAACTATGGAAAGGTAATGCACATAAATTTAAAATTATCCAACAACTAGAAAGAAATTCAATCACAAAAAGTGTGCTCATGACCATCTGTTCAGCTATCACATCCACTGTGTTAATATATTCTTCTTAACCATCTCAGAGTATTTCTCCTTGCTCCCAGAAAATCATGATGGCGAACAAAGGCAGAATGAGAATTTGATTATTTACCATTTTTCCAACTGCAAAGTCAGTAGGGCACATCTCCCAGTTAAGTCTATTGTGGCCCCTTCTACGGGGCATTGAGCCATAGAAGCCAGTATCAGCAGATGTCAATTTATGTCTTATAATGTTTATGAAGACAAAACTGAACCCAAATAGTAAGAGTTTTTATTTTAAATTCTCATCTTTCCCATGATGGAACAGAAACAACTATATCAGAATTCAGAAAAACAAAGACAAAAATATGGCATCCATGAAGAATAAGACAAACCAAATCATATTATATCTGAAAGAAACAGAATTTTGTTTTTAAGGCAAACAAGATCCAGCAGTTATAATTTTTGGCTCCTTTGCCACAAACAAATCACTAAGAAGCAATAGCATTTTATTATTGTGCAAAACAATTCCTGAAGAGAAGAAAATGATGAGTGGGCATTGTCATGTCAGGCTTTTGTTCAGGCTCAAGGAATATACTGAGAAACACCAAGGCAAACATCTATCCAAACCTCATTCAAATAGATGGAGCAGACTCCAAGACTAAAAAGTACGAAACAGCACACAATAGAACATTGATCTCCATGAGCATAAATTACAAATGTTAATGGAAAGTTAGTGAAAATAAATTTACTATACCTATTCCTTGAGACTACTCGAAAGGATTCAGAACTAACACTAGAGGAAGAAATGGGCACAACAGCCAGAACAATTCACAGTTGGCCTCTTGGAATGAGACCGTAGAAAAAAGCTGTTATTTTGCTGAGTAAAAGGAATGAGCCAGGATCTGGTGTAGCCAGGGTCTTTTCTACCTTTCCTACCCTAAGTCTTGGGGAAGTCACTGTGAAGAAATGCCACTTCCCAAATGAACAGTGTGAACGTCTTGGCAATTCATTTGTGAAGGGCAAATCTCATCTAAATAATACATGGGAGAAATGAATGGTGACTCGATCGTGGTTGGAAGGATCACAAGAAGTGGTCCACAAAGAGAACAGCCACTGACCAAAAAAAGCAAATGCTCACCAGTACTTGCTCGGGGCCAGGCACAGGTCTCAGCGCTGTACAGAGGCCAACTCATTCACCCCGAGGACAATCCATGAATTACTTATTATCGTGATGCCGTTTTATACATAAAGGCAATGAGGCACAAGGAGGTGAGATAAATTATCTAATATTATTCAAATTAGCCAGTGGCAGAACTGGAGTCCAGGTTCTTACATTCGTAACTACCACACTGTGAAAGAGGTTTCATAGAATGCTACATATGAGGCAGGGGATAGAAAACTTGGTGCTAAGTCCTTGCACTTTCCACAGCAAGATGCCACAACAATGTCCCATGTTTTAGACTTGCAAGATGGTCCTTGTCACTGCCATCGAGACTGGAAGACTCCCATGGTATTAACTTGTCACAAAGACCTAAATAAACGTACCCAATCACTGAGGGAGAATTTCTCTGAGAGAAAGAGTCTGGGAATGGAGACTTAATTAAGGGGCACAACAAAATGCTGAAGAAAAACCAGGCTGGGATTCAGGAAGCTCTGGAATGATCATTTCAACCTGAACCAAGGGGTTAAGTCTGAATAGTCTAACAGGAACGTCCAAAGTGTCTCCAGGCGCCAATGTGAAGTGATCCAGTTAAGCTGGTAGTGAACAGAAGAAACAAAAATGGTCAGGCCATAGCCCAACCACGGTATGAAGCCGAGTCCAGTCAACAAAAATATGCTGCATACCTGTAAGTTACCTTCTTCAAGGTTTACTCATTTGATAAAATGGCTTTGACCATTAAGCACCCAACTAACAGAGTCGTATTGAAGACCATTAGAGGGGCAATGTCTCAGAGAAGCAGTGGGAAAGGAGGCCCTCCCAAGCTTGTAGACGTTAGCGAAGAGCCCCTAATTCCTTTACACTGTCTGTGGAAGGTACCGGCAAGCAAACAACTGGGAGTCTTCTCTTCAGTGTATTCCATTACAGTGGTTTCCTTCTTGTTGCTGGTATGTTTTTTTTTTTTTTTTTGAGACGGAGTTTCGCTCTTGATACCCAGGCTGGAGTGCAATGGCGCGATCTCGGCTCACCGCAACCTCCGCCTCCTGGGTTCAGGCAATTCTCCTGCCTCAGCCTCCTGAGTAGCTGGGATTACAGGCATGCGCCACCGTGCCCAGCTAATTTTTTGTATTAGTAGAGACGGGGTTTCACCATGTTGACCAGGATGGTCTCGATCTCTTGACCTCGTGATCCACCCGCCTCGGCCTCCCAAAGTGCTGGGATTACAGGCGTGAGCCACCGCGCCCGGCCTTGCTGGTATGTTTAATAGGAAAATATGATTATCCTCCCAAATTTCAGCTTTGAGATTGCACCAGGATCTAACATGTGGTGCTGTGATGTCCTGACTATGCCACACTGGCCAGTCCTCCAGGCCAGGCAGGGCTGAGCCTGGAGCTAAGACGGATTGTATTCCCAGGCTTCCTACCAGGGCCCAGGACAGTTGTCATATGCTCATTTCAGGCCACAGAAAGGAAGAAAAAAAAAATCTTCCTTCTCTTCTCCCTCTCAGAGCCTTTTCTCTGCAAAACAGTGATCTTTTCAAAATGGGGTAGCCAGCGCCCTGCCGGGGATAGAGGGCAAAAGTCAGTGCCCAAATGAGTCAACTCCATGGTCCTTCTGCGACACCATTCAGTCATGAGTGTTTCCCCAGGACTCAGCACTCACCTGGGACCTCTGGCCCCTCACACCTGCTGCTTGTTTTGCCTGACATGTCCTGCTCTAACCCCCTCCTTCCTTGGACCTGCCTGAGTCTCATTCATCCCATAGGAATTGGTGACCTTCTTCAGGAAGTCTGCCTGCCCGCCTGCTTCCAGCTTACAGGATGGGCCATTTATACATATGTGATCCCTCAGCACCTTCTGTTCACTTCACCATAGGATTTATCAAGCTATATTGCAATTTCTTATTTACTTCGATTTTCTCTCCCACTAGACTGTATGCTCCAGGAGGAAAGGGACTGTGTCTGGATCGTGGCTGATAACCAGTGCCCAGGTCTGGGCCTCAACAAACGCCTTGTGGGATGAGCTCATGCTGGAGCCTAGCAGGTGTGCGGTCCATGCATCATTCAAGAGCAGTGCTGAACAGTTAGTGATGTTAGACAGGCCTGGGCTAGAATTCCAGTTCTGCCACTTAGTAGCTAAGTGTTGTTAGACCAACCCAAACCTGAATTCTCTCATTCGTAAAGTAACAACCACAACAATGACAATAATTATTAATTTTGTTATGATTACGATACTACCTCAGGATTGAAATAAGGGTTAAGAGAGATATTCTAAGTGCTTAAAATAGACCTTGGCACATTCCAAAGGCTGGGCGAATATTAGCATACACCTCTCCTCCCCCAGTGCCAGGTTCTTCTGCTAGAGTCCGCTTTGAAGAGAAAAATGATTAGATTTGACGAAAATAAAATGGAATTGTTTTTCAAAGGCGGATTCCCATCCAGCAGCAGCACTTAGACAATCATCTTTCACAAAGATGAGTCATATCTCTCATGCTGTGACGCAGAATGACTCACAGCAGCAGAGGGTTGCATGTCCCAGGGCGCATTCGAACTGTTTCTCAAGAGCAATTTCTTACTCATCTCGAAACTCACCATTAGGTGGCAGCCAAGCCGGGGGCCCTCAGAGAAAAGAGCGAACTGACCTTTGAAGGCAGAGCCGCTACCAGAGGCCACGCTGCTGAGAAGCGAACATCTGATTCATCCGGGGAGTGTTAGCCCAGAAAATAACAAGGCTTTAATTCAACAGCGTGTAAAATATCACATCCCTGTGCCCAGAGGAGTACAATAGACCCAGTAAGCCTAAGAGCAATCTCCCCAGAAATAAAGGAATTAGGGCGCTTGACAAATGAAGACACAAAAGCTTCTAAACCATTTTAGGTGCTTGTAATAAATTTGATCCCAAGATAATTAAGTGATATCGCGAGAAGCCCCATCTAGTCGTGTGTCTCTCCTGCTTAACAGCCTCCACTGGCCCCACGGGGTTTCTCAATCACGGTGTGTGGTGGGGGTTGCAGGGTGAGTAAGACTGGTGTCAGACTCTCCGAGGGAGCATAAAAAAGAAACGTTCACTACACCTCCTATTTTCATAATACAAACTGCAGAGAGTAAAGCTTGATGTACTCTGTCTGGTGCTAATATGCAGATGATAGAGTGAAAAAGCATGAAAAGGAATGGATTTTCAAAAAGGCATCAGAAACAAGGGCATAATAATGACAATAATGCTAATTAACATGTATTAATACCTGATGTGCACAGTGCTATCTACCTTACAGGCTTTATCTCATTTAGTCTTTACAATCACCCCATGGGTAGAAATTATTAATATTCCCACTTGACAACTAGTGAAACTGAGGCTCTGAGAGATTAAATTATTTGTCTAAAGGCACACAGCTAGAATCCAGAGACAGGATTAAGATCGCAGCAGTCTGACATGGGAGCGATTGGGAAGACATCCAAGGGGCTTGGCAGAACTCCTGAGTGCTCTGGTATGTTCCTTCCTTTTTGCCTCCACTCCTCCCAGCTAGACTCTTGATGATCTAAAGAGCTGCAGAAGAGCAGCTTCCTGGGCTGAGCTGAACATTCTGGAAGGAAGCTGAGAGGTTCCACTGAATCAGGAAGAGACCCAAAGATAAACAGCACCAACAAACAGGCATTGGTCCCCGGGCCCTCCGTGGCTGGGTACCAGCCAAGGCTTTCACTATTCCAAGATAGAAGCCTCCCTGGATTTATAAATTCCCAGCCTAAACAGCCTTCAGCCCATGGTTGTTATTAATAAAATGCAGTTCTGCTTGCCTTGAAAGCTTTGGGAATCTCCCTTCTCCAGCTTTCCTCTTTCAACGGCAGTGCCCTGCGTTCCCCACATTCTCTCCTACTCTGAGGCTTGGCACGTGCCTTCTCTGGAGTGTTATCATGGCAGATGTGCCTTTTAAACTCAGCTCAGACATCTCTTCCTTTGCAGAACCACACTGGCCACCTTCAGAGTACCATGCACTCTCTTCACCCTCAGAGGACTCTGTAAAAGCCAGCACCAAGCACTCCTCTTACTGTTGTTCACCTATTTGTCAGATTTCAGCACTAGACTATGAGGTCCCTGAGGGCTGGACTCAATCTTGTTCACCTTTAGCTGCTCAGTCCAGCCCAGTGCCTGGAACGAAAGAGATGCCCACTGCATGTTTACCAAATGAATGGATTCTGAAATACCCTGTCTGCTCTCAGGTTAGACAATGGAACACCTTAAGCCATAAAATTGGTTCCTACTTAAAAGCAGGAGCAGGCTTTATGCACTCCCAGTTAGAGCCAGAATCTGAGCAGGTATGTTCCTAGGCTAGACAAGAGTCTGGGACACACTATTGCCGAAGTTATTAAAAGGAAGTCTATGGCCTGGCATGGTGACTCATGCCTGTGATCCCAGTGCTTTGGGAGGCTGAGGCAGGAGGATCACCTGAGGCCAGGAATTTCAAACCAACCTAGGAGACAAAGTGAGACATGGTCCCTAAAAAATTTTTAAATTAGGCAGACCCGTAGTTCTAGTTGCTCAAGAGGCCAAGGCAGGAGGATCACTTGAGCCCAGGAGTTTGAGGTTGCAGTGGGCCGTGACTGCACCACTGCACCCCAGACTGGATGACAGAGTGAGACTCTGTCTCATAAAAAATAAATAAATAGAAAATAAAAGGAGAGATCCAAGATGGCTGATCACTAACAGCTCGGGATTGTAGCTTCCAGAGAAAACGCACAGAACGAGAGGACACCACACTTTCAGACGAATTTTTGTTACCCACAGACCAGAAGATTCCCAGAGAAGGAGCCCCACAGGTCGCCAGGGCGACTCTTGTGGCCAGTGTCGCAGTTTTGCCGCCCCACCCCCCCCACCCCGCCGGCGAGGCAATTCTTGGTGCAGAGTAAACGGGACTGATCCATGTTTGGAGCTCCGGGAAGGCAGAGTTGCCCATTTACCTGATTGAAGAAGGGACTCAAGAGGGAAGCCAGACTGGAGATTCCCAGGCAGAAAAGCATCACGAATCTTGATGCCACTGTTTTGGCTGGCACAGTGGGTTGCTCAGATTTTGGCACTAGGAATCAACAAGTTGGATGTCCACTCAGAGACCTAATTTGAAAGTAGGCAATTACAAAGACGACAGGTGGATGAACTCACAATGAAGGGAAGAAACCAGCGTAAAAAGGCTGAGAATACCCAAGATCAGAATGCATCTCCTTCTACAGGGGATCACAGTTCCTCATCAACAAGAGAACAAGGCCTGATGGAGAACGAGTGTGTTCCATTAACAGATTTAGGCTTCAGAAAGTGGATAATAAGGAACTTTAGTGAACTAAAAGAACAAGTTCTAGCCCAATGTAAAGAAACTAAGAACCTTGAAAAAAGGTTTGATGAAATTCTAACGAGAATAGACAATTTAGAGAGGAATATAAGTGAATTCATGGAACTGAAGAACACAATACGAGAACTCCGTGAAGTATGCACAGGTTTTAACAGTCTAATTGATCAAGCAGAAGAAAGGATATCAGAGGTCGAAGACCAACTTAATGAAATGAAACGAGAAGACAAGATTAAAGAAGAAAGAGTAAAAAGGAATGAGCAAAGTCTCCAAGAAATATGGGACTAAGTGAAAAGACCTAATTTACGATTGATAGGTATACCTGAATGTCATGAAGAGAATGAATCCAAGCTGGAAAATATTCTTCAGGATATTATTCAGGAAAACTTTCCTAATCTAGTAAGGCAGGACAATACTCAATTCCAGCTAATCCAGAGAACACCACAAAGATATTTCTCAAGTAGAGCAACTCCAAGACACATAATCGCTAGATTCACTAGGGTTGAAATAAAGGAGAAAATTCTAAGAGCAGCTAGAGAGAAAGGTCAGGTTACCCATAATGGGAAGCCGATCAGACTCACAGCAGATCTCTCAGCAGAAACCCTACAAACTAGAAGAGAGTGGGGTTCAATATTCAATATCCTCAAAGAAAAAAATTTTCAACCCAGAATTTCATATCCCGCCAAACTAAGCTTTATAAGTGAAGGAAAAATAAAATTTTTCGCGAACAAGCAAGCACTCAGCGATTTCATCACCACCAGGCCTGCTTTACAAGAGCTTCTGAAAGAAGCACTACAAACAGAAAGGAACAACCAGTATCAGTCATCCCAAAAACTTACCAAAAGGTAAAGAGTATTTCCATAATGAAGAATCTACATCAACTAATGGGCAAAATAGCCAGCTAGCATTAAATGACAATATTGAACTCACAAACATTAATATTAATTCTAAATTTAAATGGATTAAATGCCCCAACCAAAGACACAGACAGGTAAATCGAATAAAAAGTCAAAACCCATTGGTACGCTCTATCCAGATCTATTTCACAAGCACCGACATACAAAGACTCAAAACAAAGGGATGGAGGAAGATTCACCAATTAAATGGAGAGAAAAAAACAAACAAAAAAAAAACCAGTAGTTGTAACTTTCGTCTCTGACAAAATAGACTTTAATAATAACAAAGACTAAAAGAAACAAAGAAGGACGTTACATAATGGTAAAAGGATCAATGCAACAACAGGAGCTAATGATTATAAATATATATGCACCCAATACAGGAGCACCCAGATACATAAGACAAGTTCTTAATGACTTATAAAGAGACCTGGACTCCCACACAATAATAGCGGGAGATTTTGACACCACAATGTTAATATTCGACGGATCAACGACATAGAAAATTAATAGGGACATCTATGATTTGAACTTAGACCTGGAATAAGTAAACTTAGTGAATATTTATAGAATTCTCCACCCCAGGTCCACAGAACATACATTTTTCTCAGTATCACATTACACTTATTTTGAAAGTGACCACATAATTGGAAAATTGGAAGTAAATCATTCTGCAGCATTTGCATAGCATTTCACAGACTTAAATGAAATATTGGTTGGCTGTTTGTTTGTTATTTTCTTCCCTTATTCCTTCCTGTCTCAGTTGTTAAGCACAATTACTGGTATAAAAGAGGTTTTTAATACCTATTTTTAGACTGCATTCCAGCCTGGGCAATAGAGCAAGAATCCTGTTCTCTCTCCCCCTTTTTCTTTCTCTTTCTTTCTCTCATAAAAAAAAAAAAAAAAAGAAAAGAAAAGAAGTACAGCAGGTTGTTAAGAACAAGGGCTATGGAAATAGCAGTCCTCATTAGTAATCTTAGCTCTGATACTGATCTGAATAAATTACTTAATCTCTTTTTCCTTTAGTTTTCTCAGCAAAATACAGGCTTCTGACTCATAAGGTTATTGGAAATTTGGCCAAGTTAATATATGTAAATCTGTATAATTGTTTATTGCCATGTAAAAAAAAAGAAAAGAAAAGGAAGTCTTCGGACATCACCCATGGGGCTTCCTCAAGAGTCTGTGGGTGCCCAACAGGAGATCCTCGTTTACAGCGAGGAGCCAGGGGAGCAGTCTCTCTAGCCTCTGCCTTGGTGCTTCCTCTGGTTCTAAATAACCCAGCCTAATAGCAAGAGGTTCTTTCCAAAAGGACACTAGGCCACAGCAGGTTTGATTTTTTTCGCAATGAACTTTTGGGCTGTTTTCCTTTAGCTGTGCAGCTACGTGACTGGAGCTTGCATTCACTGTCCTAAGTCCCTTGTGGATATAGATGCACACATTTTTCAAACTATAGAGCTGTAGCATTTTCATGTCAGCTCAATGTTCACAGTGTCAATTTAGTGCCCTCCCTGGGCACAAAACCACAGCAGTGTCTTTTCTGTCTTGCAAGAAATACCTTCTGCAGTCAGCCTCTGCTAAGTGCTCCAGACCCTGACTTTAGAGCACGCTTCCTGTAAAAGAAAAGTAAAATGCGTATTTCCAGGTCCTGTCTTGCCAAAACTTTCAAATATATATTGTCAATACTTTATGCTTACAATAAAGCAGAAAGAATAATATCACAGACATCTGTTCTTCTCCACCCAGCTTTGTCACATGTTAAAATTTTGCTATATTGTTTGCAGATTCTTTTTTAAGGGGATAAATAATAGGCACAGTTGATGCTTGCAGTGGGGGTCAGGGAGGGTCCCATGATCATATTTCTCTCTTTCTCTCTCTCTTCACTGTATTGAAATTTGATGTTTACCATTTCCAATTTTTTATTTTTATTGATATATTTATTTATTTGAGACACAGTCTCACTCTGTCAGTGAGGCTGGAGTGTAGTGGCACAATCTCAGCTCACTGCACCCTCCATCTCCTGGGCTCAAGCAAATCTCCTGCCTCAGCCTCGCAAGTAGCTGGGATTACAGGCATGTGCCACCGTGCCTGGCTAATTTTTGTATTTTTAGTAGAGACGGGGTTTCACCATGTTTGCCAGGCTGGTCTCAAACTCCTGACCTCAGCTAATCTGCCTGCCTTGGCCTCCCAAAGTGCTGGGATTACAAGTGTGAGCCACTGAGCCCAGCCTACCATCCCCAATATTTTAAAATACTGACTAATATGTATAGATTCCTAAACAGATATGGTATTGCTTTGAACTCTTTTAATAGTATAGAAATGATATCCTACTATACTGATCCTTCTGTTGTTTTTCCTTACTCAATAGTATTATTGTTGAGATTTTAAAATATTGACACACATAGATCTAGTTCATTCACTCTATGGTAGTAAATGCTTTCTTTATCTGTTTTGTGGTTGGTAGACATTTAGATATTCTCCATTTTTTCTCTGTTGAAGCAATGGCACAGAGAATTATATATGTGCACTTTTGAGACCTGGTGGGTTACAGGACTGGACATTTTTGAAATTTACTAGATACTGTC
This sequence comes from Aotus nancymaae, assembly GCF_030222135.1. NCBI lineage: Eukaryota > Metazoa > Chordata > Mammalia > Primates > Aotidae > Aotus > Aotus nancymaae. Next base: position 13,306,050 of record NW_026988420.1, read on the forward strand.
AAATTGTTCTCTAAAGTGATTGTATTGATTTATACTAACAGTAACAATGGTAAAGTTTCCATTTTTCCATGCTCTTGCCTCCTCTTTATAAGAAATATTTCAAATTTACAGGAAAGTTGCCAGGATGGTATAATTAAAACATGTATATACTTCATCTAGATTCAATGTTATTAACATTTTGCTATATTTGCTTTTTAATTCTCTCCAAAATTTTCTTGGCCTTTGGTATCCCGTATTTCAACATGCATACATATAATAAAATATATATTTAAATATATATATATATCTTTAAATAAGGACATTCTCCTACAGAACATAATGCAGTCATCTCACTCAGAAATTGAACATTGATAAAATTCTAATGCTATACAGGCCAGTTTCAAATTTTTCCACTGACCTAATAATACCGTTTATAGATTTTTCTCCTGGTCCAGAATTCAGTCAGGGTATTGCATTTAATTGTCATGCATCTTTAGTTTCCTTTAGTCTTCTTTTATCTAGAAAATTCCTCAGAATTTAAAAGAATGTTTCATAACATTGACATTTTTTATCCTTGCCAATTCTTGATAATGTCAGACATTTTAATCTTTGCCAAATTGATCAGGGTGAAATAACATCTCATTGTAGATCTAATTTGTTTTCCTTTGATTATTAGTGAAGCTGAAATGTTTTTCATATGCATATTGGCAATTACAATTTCCTTCTTAAAAAGTTCCTCTTTAATATCTTTTATCTGCTTTATTATTATATTGTTTACCACTTTTACAGGTATATAAAATTTCTAGATATATTCTGGATACTAAACAATTGCCAGTTAAAGACCATTTTAGCTATAATTTTGGCTATGCTATTGAACAGAGGTATTTAGGGAGGCTGAGGCAGGAGAATTGCCTGAACCCAGGAGGCGGAGGTTGCAGTGAGCCGAGATCGCGCCATTGCACTCCAGCCTGGGTAACAAGAGCGAAAATCCGTCTCAAAAAAATAAATAAATAAAAATAAAAAAATAAAAAAATAAAAATAAAATAAAATAAAAAAACAGAGGTATTTAATTTGATATTCAAATATACCAAATTTTCCCTTAATAATTTGTAATTTTTGTAAGAGATCATTTTCCATCCTAAGGTCATAAGATATTCTCACAAAGATAAACATAATTTAAATATTTAATATACTTGAAATCTATTTTTGTGATATTGTGTGGTAGGGATCTAATTAAACTTTTTCCATGTGTAATATCCTAGCACTATTTATCAAAGAGTTTGTTCTTTTCCCACTGATTTGTAATGACATCTTTGTCATATGTTAAGTTTCTATATTTATTCTAGCATTCTGCTCATTCAATTCGAGTGGAATTTGTTGGTCATCTTTAACTTTACTAAATATTGCCAAGTTGCTCTCAAAGTGTTTGTATTCATTTATACTGCCAATAACAATGGCAAAGTTTTCATTTCTTCATACCCTCACTGGTATAGGGTGTCTGTGTCCCCACCCAAATCTCATCTTGAATTGTAGCTCCCATAGTTTCCTTGTGTTGCAGGAGAGACCCAGTGGGAGATAATTTAATCATGGGGGTGGGTCTTTCCCATGCTATTTTCATGATAGTGACTAAGTCTCATGAGATCTGATGGTTTTATAAAGGGGAGTGTCCCTGCACAAGTTTTCTTCTATTATCTGTCACCATGTGAGATGTTCCTTTCACCTTCCACCATGATTGTGAGGTCGCACTAGCCACGTGGAATTGTGAGTCCACTAAACCTCTTTTTTCTTATAATTACCCAGTTTTGGGTATGTCTTTATTAGTAGCATGAAAAGGGACTAATATAGTAAATTGATACCAGTAGAGTAGGGTGCTGCTGAAAAGATATCGGAAAATGTGGAAGTGAATTTAGAACTGGGTAACAGGCAGAGGTTGGAACAGTTTGGAGGGCTCAGAAGGAGACAGGGAAATGGAAAGTCTGGAACTCCCGATAGACTCATTGAATGGCTTTGACCAAAATGCTGATAATGATATGAAAATAAAATCCAGGCTGAGGTGGTCTCAGATGGAAATGAGGAACTTCTTGGGAACTGGAGCAAAGGTGACTCTTGTTATGTTTTAGCAAAGAAGCTGGTGGCATTTTGCCCCTGCCCTAGAGATCTGTGGCACTTTGAACTTCAGAGAGATGATTTACAATATCTGGCAGAAGAAATTTCCAAACAGCAAAGCATTCAAGAGGTGACTTGGGTGCTATTAAAGGCTTTCAGTTTTATAAGGGAAGCAGAGCATAAAAGTTCAGAAAACTTGCAGCAGGACAATGCAATAGAAAGGAAAATCCCATTTTCTAATAAGAAATTCAAGCTGGCTGCATCCATTTGCATAAGTAATTAGAAACCAAATGTTAATCCCCAAGACAATGGGGAAAACATCCCCAGGGCAAGTCAGGTCTTCATGGTGGCCTCTCCCATCACAGATCCTGAAGCCTAGGAGGAAAAAGTGGTTTTGTGGGCCAGACCCAGGGTCCTTCTGCTGTGTGCAGTCTAGGGACTTGGTGCCCTGCATCCCAGCCACTCCAGCCATGACTAAAAGGGGCCAAGGTACAGCTCAGGCCATGGCTTCAGAGAGTGCAAGCCCCAAGCCTTGGCAGCTTCCACATTGTGTGGAGCTTTTGGGTGCACAGAAGTCAAGAATTGAGGTTTGAGAACCTCCATGCAGATTTCAGAGGATGTATGGAAACACCTAGATGTTCAGGCAGAAGTGATCTACTGGCATGGGGGACTCATGGAGAACCTCTGTTGCTAAGGCAGTGTGGAAGGGAAATGGGGGTTGAAGCCCCCACACAGAGGACCTAGTGGAGATGTGAGAAGAGGGCCACTGTCCTCCAGACCTCAGAATCATAGCTCCACCAACAGCTTGCACCATGTACCTGGAAATGCCACAGACACCTAACGCCAGCCCATGAAAGCAGCCAGGAGGGAGGCTGTGCCCTGCAAAGCCACAGGGACAGAGCTGCCTAAGACCATGGGAATCTACCTCTTGCATCAGTGTGACCTGGATGTGAGACATGGAGTTAAAGGAGATCATTTTGGAGCTTTAAGATTTGACTGCTCTTCTGGATTTTGGACTTGCATGGGGCCTGTAACCCCACTGTTTTGGCCAATTTCTCCCATTTGGAATGGCTGTATTTACCCAATGTCTATAATCCCATTGTATCTAGGAAGTAACTAACTTGCTTTTGATTTTGCATACTCATAGGCAGAAGGGACTTGCCTTGTCTCAGATGAGACTTTGGACTGTGGGCTTTTGAGTGAATGCTGAAATGAGTTAAGATTTTGGGAGACTGTTGGGAAGGGGTGATCGGTTTTGAAATGTGAGGACATGAGATTTGGGAGGGACTAGGAGCAGAATAATATAGTTTGGCTGTGTCCCCATCCAAATCTCAACTTGAATTTTAGCTCCAATAATTCCCATGTGTTGTGGGAGGAACTCAGTGGGAAGTAATTGAATCATGAGGGTGGGTCTTTCCCATGCTATTCTCATGATAGTGAATAAATCTCTAAATAAAATGAGATCTCTAAATAAAATGAGATCTCTAAATAAAATGAGATCTGATGGTTTTATCAAGGGCAGTTTCCTTGCACACATTCTCTTCTCTTATTTGCCACCATGTGAGATGTGCCTTTCACCTTCCACCATGATTGTGATGTCTCCCCAGCCATGTGGAACTGTGAGTCCACTAAACCTCTTCTTTCTTATAAATTATCCAGTCTTGGATATGTCTTTCTCAGCAGCATGAAAATGGACTAATCCACTCACCAACTCTTTCTGGGGAAAAATTCCACCAATTTATTTATCTATCCCTCAGCCAATATCACATCTTCTTAGATTAGACACATCTTTGCAAGAAGTGTTGTTATCTACCAAGGCAGGTCTCTTTTCCCTACTGGTTTCAAGAGGAGTGTGGGAGATGTGTGGAATAGAGCCAGCCCTCCTCAGCTGACCTCTGCCTCCCAGCTGCACATGCACACTAGCTAAGTAAATCTTTACTGATGAGTACTGCCAAGATTTTTGTGGTTGTTTCCTAGGTAACATTATAAAGATACTGTGCAGATTAAATCAGCATGTCCCTGTGAAGTGCTTGATAGAAAGCAAGTACTCTACAAAGGCAAGCTACTACTGCAATTTTAGTTAATGGCAGTTAATTAGCTGAGTCATTCAAGTTGGAGACCTGGGGCTCATCACTGATTCCTATATTGTCCTTCTGTATGCAGTCACCAAGCCCACTGATTCCACTTCCTTGATATTTCTCACTCCTGTTACTTCTCCCCATCCCTGCTGCCCATGCGAGGGGGTCCTAATCCCTGCTCATCTGGTTTACTGGCCTTCCAGCAGTGCTCCTGCTCTCTTCTGATTCTTTCTCCATGGCATTGCCAAATGAAATTTCTAAAATAAATTAATTGTGACACTCTTAACTGCCTTTAGAATAATACAGCGATTTATTAATATGTTTGTCTTTCTTGACCCAGCCACAGCTCACCTCTCCAGCCTTACGGTTGGTTTTTCAGCATCCTCTTTGCTCTAATCACACTCAACTATCTACTAGTCCCATGAACCATGTTTCTCCCTTTCTCACTGCTTCTCCCCACACACTGCTGCCTCCCTCCATCAGACACACACACATGCCAGTATAGTCCCAGAAGTAAAAAAAAAAAAAATTGTTCAAATTAAATTCCAGATACCCCACTTACAAGCTGTGTCTTTGGTAAACTATTTAACATCTTATGCCTCTGTTTCCTGATCTGTAAAATGGGATAATTTCAGTATTACTTATAGCTGCTGCAAACATGTAAGATAATTCATGCATAGTACAAGGTACACGATTAACATTCTCAGTTAATATTACTTCCAGTATTGGTTTCTCATTTTTATTATTTGATGATAGCTGTAGTGGTTCTCTCATGTTGGTTGTGTTTCTAGCATACTCATCCCTTTGCTTCTTAATAGTATCTTAAATCCTAGGCATGTAGTTTGGGTTAGATTGACCTCACACCAGCTCTGAGAGTGAGTCCCAGTTGACTTAAGCCCACCATAGTGTCCCAACACCATACAAATCAGACCAATGAGAGACAATAGTTTTGATTTTGTTGGTTCAGTTTGCATCATTGGCAAGTAGACTCTTTCCCTAGAGGTCATGATCAAGTATATTTGTAGCCCTCCGGCTGCCAGTGTAGGACCATAAGTGAAACAATTCTATGAAGGTCGCAGTGGAGACTGGAGTGGATCTGATCCTTGGTGACGTGCTTGAGCTGCTGGCTAAAGTCTTACCTAAAGCTAGATCAATATCTTAACTTCTTATGAACCTATCCATTTCCTCTATTATTTAGAATCTAGGTTTTCTGTTATTTGTACCATACAGTCTAACACATAGGATCTGAAATTGGAATTTTGAGCACCTCCTCTTCCTCAGGTCAAATTCTTCTAGGTGAACTGGCTATAAGCTTCTTACCTATTATAATGGACTGAATAGTGGTTCACCAAAAGATATGTCCACCAAAAACCTGTAAATATAACCTTCTTTGGAAAAAAAGTGTCTTTGCAGATGTTAATTAAGTAATTAAGATGAGATCATGTAGAATTAACCAGACAAGCCCTAAATCAATTGATGAATGTCCTATAAGAAACAGAAGAGGTTAAGACATGGATGAGAAGAGAGGAAGTCCATATGAAAATGGTAGCAGATATTAGAGTTATGCAGCCATGACCCAAGAATGCCTGCAGCCTCCAGAAGATACAAGGGAAGGTTCTCCCCCAGGACCTATGGAGAGAGTGTGGCCTGAAGGACATTTTGATTTTGGACTGCTAGCTTCCAGAACTGTTATAGAATCAATTTGTGTTGTTTTAAGCCACAAACTTTGTGGTAATTTGTTATAGAAACCCTAGGAAACAAATATACCTGTCTTAGACTGGCAGTTTGCATACGTAGAACTCCCAGGATAAAGGGACACTCATGTCCACGGACTTCTATCCTATATAGAAGTTGCCTGAGTGCATTTTTCCAAAGCCCCTTTTCACTGTGGTTCTTCCATCTGTATCTATAACACATGATTAACTTGCATGTCATCAGGTTTTGAAATTCATCTAGGCCCTTTTCTCTCTTTTTCTATTAAAATTCAAGATGAACTAGGGTGGCCATATGTGCCACTTGGCCTAGGACTGTTTCAGTTTGCATCTACTGTCCTAATGCTCTTATTAATAGCCCACTTCTCACGCTCATAAATGTCCTAATTTGGACAATTAATTCTACGATCACTTCTGTTAATGAATTTGGTCAGCCTCTTGCCAAACTCACTGTGTTTAAGATGCCAGTCATCACCTTCTTAGTTTGTTCTTGTACTACTATAAAGAAATACCTGAAACTGAGTAATTTTTAAAGAAAAGAGGTTTAATTGGCTCAGTTTTGCATGGCTGGGGAGGTCTCAGGAAACTCACAATCATGGTGGAAGGCAAAGAGGAAGCAGGCACGTCTTACATGGCTGGAGCAGGAAGAAAAGAGAGTGAGTTGGGGGGAGGTGCCACACACTTTTAAACAGCCAGATCTTGTGAGAACTCACTATCATGAGAACAGCAAGGGGCTGTCTGCCCCCATAATCCAATCACCTTCCACAGGCCCCTCCCCCAACACTGGGGATTACCATTCAACGTGAGATTTGGGCAAGGACACAAATCTAAACCATATCACCTTCCTACTCACACTTCCTGAGGGGATACGCCATGCTGAGGACTCTTATCCTTCGATGGCCAGGACTATATGTCCCCCGCACCAGTGATGAACTGGGGTGACCATCGACCTTAGGCATACCCCATTGATAATCAACTACAGGTGATTTTTGTCATACCTCTCAAAAAGATGAGCTGGATCTATTAAGTTCTCTCGAGAATTTGAACTTAGGAAATCAAGACACTTAAATGGTTAGGAACATAGCTATAATGAAAGGGCACGAGGCAGCATGCTTTTTGCATGAAAATAAGAATTATGTAAAACAGAATCTTGTTTTTGTTCATCCCTCCTCCCCTATTCCCTCTGGTGCTTCTGTGGATGGGATGAGTCATTCCCAGCTACAACTGGACTGGAGTTTCTTTTAAAATACACAACAAAAGTTGATTGTGCATTTTTTCTTCTGGTATTTTTTCATATTGGTTTCAGCCTGCTCATTTTCTACCATGTTTTTTTTCCCTCTGCCTGGATATAAACATTCCTGTTTCAGCAGCAGCCGCTGACAGATGTCTATAGTTTATAAAATAGTACAAAAGATGTAAGAACTATATCTAGGAATGGCCACTTTTAATGACAAATTGATGTGTGCTCTGGATAATTTTTTTAATTAAATGGGCACAGAGGAACAGACTTTTCTGCCCATTAGGTGACTTACTCCTCTGTTTGCTGAAAGAATCATTGATCATCTGCTGTTATTAGCAGCATCCACCTAACCCAACACCTGAGTACAACTTTTACAAATGAGGTTAAATCATCTGATTCCAGAGAGACAAATCACTTAGGATCAACAGTGACAGATAGGACCCATTTCCATCTAGAAACCACCATTGTAATTTCCTGTAATTTCCTTAGTTCTCCCTTGAAAAAGTAACAGATAGCAAAAATGAACTAAGCATTCTCCAGGTTGATTTGTAGAGCTGGGCTTATTTACAGAGCTCCAAGTTCCAGTCCACAATGAGTATTAATAATTCTTGACTTCTTTAGTGAGTCCAATGCCCTTCTTTAGTGAGTCCAATGTCCATTTGAACCACAGGAGATGCCAGCCACAGGAGAGACTGTAATAATATTGAGCCAAGTATTTTAGAGATGAAAGAGAAATGCTCATCAGTGTTAGAACAGTCCCTGATCTTTCTGTCTTTGCTTTTCCACCTGCTCTTCTTCCGTGCCTGGTGAACTCATCCTCATCCTTCACAGCCCAGCTCAAGAGACACTTCTGGGAAGGTTCCTCTGACTTCTCATATCGGGAGATGTGAGCCCTGGACAGAATGCTATCGTGTTTATTATTCTCTCGAGGTCACTTAGCCATGGCCTAGCCTTTTCACTAGACTAAAAATCCCTTAAGGAGAGACTGTCTCTCTTATCTGTCCCTCTCTCACAGCCTATAAAAGTTCCTGATGGCACATAGCTGGTACTCAATAAATAGACGATGAATTCAGAAGCCTATGTAAATAACACTAAGAGGACAGACAGAAATGAGCATTATTTAAGGATGCAAGTGCTGGGCACTTGCACATATTATCTCATTAAATCTTCTTAGCAAACCTCCAAGGCAAATATAAATATGAGTATTGGGACTCAGAAGTAGTAAGGGTCTTAATAAGACCTTTAGATAATAAGAGACAGGGCTGAGAGTCAAACCTGATCTCTTTGACTCCCAATCACATTCTCTCTCCACTCCATGAATAATCTGAGTTACCTGAAAAGCTTCCTCTAAAATAGAACCATATATTCCTTTGCCTTAAATAGAACATGCTAATGAGCACAAATCACTTCATTTGGAAATTGCCATTCTGAAGATATTAACTTAATTTTAGTCTCTCATATGCAAAACCTTTGAATAGTATAAGTATCCTTAAGTGCACAGAGAAGAGGTTCTTTCAGGAAAAATTTGAGCCTGGCCCATGCACATATTCAGTATCATGATTAAATTAAAAGTATTAAGTGGTTTCATGAGATAGAATCCATGTCATGGTAAGTTTCTTTCAGAAGACCAATTTAGAAATGCAGCCCAGAATATGTCAGCACCTCTCAAAAGGAGAAACATCCTACAGTAATAATAATAAAGTGATCTCAACCTGGCAAAGATTATAATAGAATAGCCCCATTTATAGATAAGCTTAGAGTGAGGAGGAGGAGGGGCTACCCTTCATCAGCACTTACTATGTGCCCTGGACTGTGCTAAGTATTACTGGCCTCAGCTCAATTCCCTGCAAGAACTCCATGACATAGACACTACTCTTATCCTCATTTTGAGTATAAAGAAGCAGAGGTTTAGGGAGGTTAAATGACTTCTCTGAGACTTACTGTTTGTAAGTGACTCTTGCCGTCTTAGACTGACTCCAAAATCTAAGCTTTTCTACTAACACCAAAAGACAGTAAGAATGGTGGGGGTGTTAACTGTGACAGCCCCTTTAAAAGACATTGTCAGCATCTATGAAAATTTAAATGTGCATACTCTACAACTCACAAATTCTACTTCTTAGTATTAGCCCAAGAAAAATTCTTGCATGTATGCACAAAATTGTTTGTGATAGCAGAAAATGGTTACCTTCATTGTTGGGGGTCGGGAAGTGGACCAGGATTGCAGGGAGTGGGCAAAGGGAATTTGAGCCTTATTTGTAATGCAAAATGAATGCTTACTTCCTCCTTTTCTATCTTTCTTTTTCCTGGTTCAGTTTCAAATCTTATTCTACCGTGAGCATATCTGATTGGCAGACTCTAATCCATATCCAGATGTCTAACTATATGAAAGTCTGGAAATGTCAATTTTAGCCTTCTACCCTCCCCTTGCTATGATGGTAAAGGATTGGGCTGCATGCTGAGCTGTCAATACACGCAATAATAATTTAGGCAATGAATACTTTGGCCAGATTTCCAAATAAAATCAGATTAAAGAGAAAATGATAGAATTGTGAATCACATGGATTTTTATATCATTTCTTTCTTTGTGAAGTCAACTATAGTCTGAAACTGCAATGGTATTAGCACACTAGAAAAAGAAGTCATGCAAAAGATTTTGAAATTTTATGAACTCTGACATGTCTGTTATCCTTCCCAGGGTGCTACTCCTCTATCCAACCTGTTGAAAGACAGCCCCCTGAAAGAAGCATCTATTTGGTGCTATTATAAGTGAATTATTTTCATAATTTATGTTTTAAGTTATTTAAAAATGTGTCTAAAAATGCAACTGATTTTGTGCATCAGCTTTGTATCCTGACACTTTCCTGAAATTATTTATTAGCTCTAGCAGTTTTTTTGGTGGAATCTTTTGAGATTTCTACATATAAAATTATATCATCTGTGAACAGAGATGATGTTACTTCTTCCTTTCCAATTTGTATGCCTTTAGTTTAATTTAATTTTTGTCTAATTGCTCTGGCTAGAACTCCCAGTATTATGTTGAATAGTATAGTGAAAGTGGGTATCCTTGCCTTATTCTTTATCTTACATGAAAAGCCTTTAGTCCTTTCCTATTGAGTATGATGTTAGCTGTGGGATTTTCATATATGAATTTTACTATATTGTTTATTATATATATTAAAGGCAGTTTTCTTCTCTTCCTAGCTTGTTGAGTGTTATCATAAAAGGGCATTGAATTTTGTCAAATGCTTTTTCTGAATTGATTGAGATGATAATATGATTTTGTCTTTCAATTTGTTAATATGGTATATTACATTGATTGATTTTTATATGCTGAACCATCCTTGCATTCCAGGTATAATTGCCACTTAGTCATGGTGCATGACCCTTTTAATATGCTGTTGAATTCAGTTTGCTGGTATTTTATTGGGGATTTTTGCATTGATACTCATCAAGAATGTTAGTCTATAATTTTCTTTTCTTGTGTTAATATCTTTATCCATGGTATCAGGGTAATACTAGCCTAACAGAATGAGTTTGGGAGTGTTACCTCTTCTTCAATTCTTTAGAAGAGTTTGAGAAGGATTGATGAGTTTTAAAGAATCTTTGGTAGAATTCTTCAGTGAAGCCATTGGTCCTGCATTTTGTTTGTTTGTTTGGAGGTTTGGAGGTTTTTGACTAGTGCTTCAATCTCCTTACTAGTTATAAGCTTGTTCAGATATTTTATTTCTTCAGGATTCAGTCTTGGTAGGTTGTGTCTAGGAATTTATCCATTTCTCCCAGGTTATACAACTTATTGGGCATAATTGTTCATAGTAGTCTTCTGTAACCCTTTTAACTTTTGTGATATGCATTGTAATGCCTTCTCTTTCATTTCTAGTTGTTTCTATTTGAGTTCTTTTTCTTAGTTAATTAACAGTTTGTCAATTTTGTTGATCCTAAAAAAAACCCTCAGTTTCATTGGTTTTTCTATTGTTTTGCTATTCTCTATCTCATTAATCTGTGCTCTAATCTTATTATTGACTTTCTTCTAACTTAGGTATAGTTTGTTCTTTTTCTAGTTTCATGAGGTGGAAGTTTAGGTTATTCACTTGAACTTTTCTCCTTTTTTAATGTAAACAACTGTCACTATAAACTCCCTTCTTAGTACAGCTTTTGCTGCATCCTATAAGTTTTTGCATGTTGTATTTTCACTTTTTCTGACTCCAGATATTTTCTAAATTTTCTTATAATTTCTTCTTTGATCTATTGGTGGTTTGAGAGTATATTGCCAAATTTCCACATTTATAGATTTTTCTGTTCTCCTACTGCCATTGATTACTAATTTTATTTCATTGTGGTGAGAGAAAGTACTTTGTATAATTTTATGTCTTTATTTCTGTGGATGTTTGCTTCATATGGGTGCTCTGGTGTTAGGTGCTTATATATTAATAATTATTATATATTCCTGGTGAATCAACCCTTTTATCTTTATATAATGTCCTTATTCATCTCTTGTGAATTTTTTTCTTAAAGTCTATTTTGTCTAGCATAAGTATGGCCACCTCTTCTCTCTCTAGATTCTCATTATGTGGAATATCTTTTCCCACACTTTTAGCCTATGTGTGTTCTTAGATCTAAAGTGAGTCTCTTGTAGACAGCGTATGGTTGGATCTTTTATTATTATTATTATTCATTAAGCCTATGTCTTTTAATTGGTGCATTTAATCTGTTTACACTTAAAGTAATTACTAATAGGAAAGGATTTACTATTGCCATTTTGTTAAATCATTTTCTGTCTGACTTACAGCTTTTTGTACTTCTTTTCCTCTCTTGCTGTTTTCCTTTGCATTTTGTTCATTTTTTGTTGTTGTGAACCCGAAATATCTGAGACAGGTCTCAGTCAATTTAGAAAGTTTATTTCGCCAAAGTTAAAGATGCGACCATGACACAGCCTCAGGACATCCTGCTGACACGTGTCCAAGGTGTTCAGGGTACAGTTTGCTTTTATACATTTTAGGGAAACATGAGATATCAATCAATTTGTATAAGATGTACATTGGTTCTGTCTAGTAAGTCAGGACAACTCCAAGTGGGAGCTTCTAGGTCAGACGTAGAAAAGAGACAAAAAAGATTGCATTATTTTGAGTCCTTGATCAGTCTCCCACTGAATATCCAATTTAGTCTGGCTCAGTGTATCTGCATTTTTATATAAACAATAGGGCAGAGGAAGCAATCAGATATGCATTTGCTTCAGGTGAGCCTCAGAGGGATGGCTTTGATTCTGTCTGCCCTATGTTCATAAGGAATTTCCTTATAGGCAAATTGTGAGAGAGGTATGTAGCTTATCTTTGTAGCTATCTTATTTATAAATAAAATAAAAGGCAGATTTGCCTGCCATAGTTCCCAGCTTGACTTTTCCCTTGGCTTAATTTTTGGGGTCTTGAGATTTATTTTCCTTTCACATTGTAGTGTCATATTTGAGTCCTTCTCATTGCCTTTTGTATATACTATATAAATATTTTCTTTGTGGTTACCAATGCAATTACTTAAAATATCTTAAAGTTATAACAATTTATTTTACATTAATAAATTCATTTGCATACATAATCATGTATGGAAACATTACTGCATTATATTTCTGTCCCCCTTTATGTTGTGGATGACACAAACTACCTTTTTATATTATATATCCATTAACATATTTATAATTATATTTTTGTTTGCTAAAAATTATTCTATATCAGTGATTAAAAAAACAACTTCAGCTGGCTGAGCGCGGTGGCTCACACCTGTAATCCCAGCACTTTGGAAGGCCAAGGCAGGTGGATCACCTGAAGTCAGGAGTTTGAGATCAGCCTGGCCAACATAGTGAAATCTTGTCTCTACCAAAAATATGAAAATTAGCTGGATGTGGTGGCGGGCACCTGTAATCCCAGCTACTCGGGAGGCTGAGGTATGAGAATCACTTGAACCCAGGAGGCAGAGGATATAGTGAGCTGAGATCATGTCACTGCACTCCAGGCTGGGTGACAAGAGTGAAACTTCCTCTCAAAAAAAAAAAAAACTTCAACTAAATTAAATTTAAAGGTGTTTAATTGAGCAATGAACGATTCATAAATTGGGCAGCTCTCAGAATCATAGCAGATTCACAGAGACCCCAGTGCAGCCACATGGTGGAAGAAGATTTATAGACCAAAAAAAAGGGAAATGATGTACAGAAATTGGCAGTGAGGTACAGAATGGCTGGATTTGTTACAGCTCAGCATATGTCTTATTTGAACACAGTTTGAACACTCAGCAGTATATAAATGGTTGAAGTATGGCTGCTGGGATTGGCCAAGACTTAGCTATTGTTACAGCTGCATACTCCTAAGTTAGGTTTACAATTGTGTCTGCCATTCACAAGGACTCAAATGTAAAAGTACAGAGTCCTTCTCAGGTTATATTTAGTTTGCTTTCACACTAGATTTATAAGTGATTTATTCACCTGTATAAGAATACTACAGGATTATATATATATATATTTTTTTTTTTCTTTTTTTTTTTTTGAGACAGAGTCTCACTGGAGTGCAGTGGCTCAATCTTGGCTCACTGCAGCCTCCGCCTCCCGGGTTCAAGCAATTCTCCTGCCTCAGCCTCCCAAGTAGCTGGGACTACAGGCGCACACCACCATGACCAGCTAATTTCGGTATTTTAGTAGAGATGGGGTTTTACTATGTTGGCCAGGATGGTCTTGATCTCTTGTCCTTGTGATCTGCCTGCCTCAGCCTCCCAAAGTGCTGGGATTATAGGCGTGAGCCACTGTGCTCTGCCTATATATTTCTATATATGTATCTTTACCAGGGTATTTAACATTTTCATGGGTTTTTTTCAGCTGTTTATCACTCTTGTATCAATTTGTAGGACTTCCTTTTGCATTTTTTATAGGGCAGCCCAAGTGGTTATGGATTCCCTCAGCTTTTGTTTATCTGAGAAAGTCTTTATTTCTCTTTCATTTTTGAAGGACAGCTTTGCCAGACATAATATTTTTAGTTGGCAGCGGTTTTTTTCTTTCACTACTTTGAGTATATTACCCCACTGTCTTCTAGTTTGCAAGGTTTCTCCTGGGAAATCTGCTGATAATATAATAGGTGCTTTCTTGTACATTATTAGTACTTTTCTCCGGCTTTCAACATTCTCTCTTTATCTGTGACTTTTGAAAATTTGATTATGATACACGTCAATATAGATTTATCCTGTTCGGAGTTCTTTGAGCTTCTTGAATTTGCATGTTCATTCCTTTCATGGATTTGGAAAACAGGAGGCTACTATTTTTTCAACTAGATTATCTGCCCCTTTTTCTTTTTCTTGTCCTTTTGGAACTCCCATAATGCACACGTTATCCTACCTGATGTCTCAGAAATCTCTTAGACTCTCTTCATTGTTCTTTTTTCATTATTGTTGTTCCTCTGCCTTCTAAAATTTTCTGTCTTCAAGTTTGTTGATTTTTTCTTTTGCTTAGTCAAGCCTGCTGTTTTGACCATCTAGTAAATTTTTCAATTCAATTATTGTATTACAGAATTTCTGTTTTATTCTTCTTCATAAATTCTGCCTCTTTATTGGTACTTTCACATTGTTCATGCATTTTCTTCTAAGTCTACTTAGTTATCAGTCTGTGCTCTCTTTTTATTCATTGAGAATCCTTAAGATAGTAATTTTGAATTGTCTGGCAATTTACATATCTCTGTTTCTTTAAAGTCAGTTTCTGGAGATTTAACTTGTTCCTTTAAATGTGTCATGGTTCTCTGTCTTTTCATGTTTTGTTGTTCTGTTGTTGGGGTTTCAGCATTTTAAGAGTCAGCCAATTCTCTTATTATCTGGTTTTATACATACAGGAATTTCTCCAGTTAGCCAGGCTAGAAATTCTGGAAACTTCTGAAGCATTTTCTTCTGGGTTTAAGTCTTCCCTGGGCTTGTGGGTGTCATCTATTTGAAGAGGTTGTCTAACATCTATTCAGGAGCTCTCCCTTGTGTGTGTCTGTGATACTTCAGCCTCTCTGGTGCAGTAGTAAATAGTGGTACTGGAGCTCCACCCAGTGTCTATCTTTGGTACTACTGACTCTGGTGCATAGTTGATCATTGTTCTTGGAGATCCTCAATCTGATGTCCTGTACCAGTCAGTGTAGCCTTGTCAGGCATACAAAAATCAGTCCCTTGGGCAGCATCTCTAAAAGTCAGGAGGTCTAACACCTCTTCTACTCCTTTGCCACCTCAAGGAGAAGACAAGAGTTGAGGATTTCCTTCCAATCACATGGTGGGGTGGGAGGGATGTTCTGGTGAGAAAGAATGGAGAATGCCACAGGTTTTTCTATTGGGCTTCAATGTGGTTGGCTTCATCTCGGTATAAGAACCTTTTAATTGACTTTTGCCTTTCTCATAGAAGCATTTGGTCTGATTGTTATTGCTAATTTTGTGCCCCATGGGAGAAGAAGGGGCTAAAGCTTCTTCCTATCCTGCCCTCTTCCTGATGTTTCTCCTCCGATTTTATAATCAGAAACACAGTAATTTGCATTTTTTTTAAAAAAAGAAACACACACATTTTCTCTCTCTCATGACGCTCATCTTCCACTACCTTTGATGTCAATGGTTTGTGTTTGATTTCTTTAAAATGCTCCTTTTCCAGACAAAAAGTTTTATTACCAACTACCTGTTTCCATCTTGTTCTTCATATCTGAAGTCATTTTGCTTCTGTTGAGGGCAGCTTGATTCTTCCCTCCCACTCCTCACCTCTGCACCAGGGGACAATCAGGCTGTTAGGACTTGTAAATGGAAGTTTTCAGGTGCTCATCATTAACCCCACTCCTCATCCCTGCACCAGGGGATGATCAGGCTGTTAGGACTTATAAATGGAAGTTTTCAGGTGCTCATCATTAACTCCACTGGCAAAGGCCATGGGTTGGTAGTGGGAGGGCATATTTGAAGCAGAACTGTATGCAGAGGCACGGTCTGAACCACACAGATACCTGTGTCACCTTCCCTGTCAGGAGATACCCAGTGCTATCCAGTTGAGTTCCCAATTCCTAGTTTCAAAGGCCACCCAAGAGTCAGTAAGTAGATCAAATAGACAGTGAGAGGGTATAAACTGGGATCACTATGAGACTCCCTCCCCGCAAGGATACTCATGGATTCCCCTGTTACCCACAGATCTACTCTGCTACTATCATTTAAGGTTGCTAGGACAGACCCACTGCAGTCTGGGGATTCACACCTATTTGGTCATTGTGAGTTTGACCTTTCTGAATCAAAATCCCAGTTCATGGTTAGACATTTTGTGTTCCTGTTTTGAGTTTATATAGTTTGACGATTAATTCTAGGTGTTAACTTGACTGAGTCAAGGGATGCCCAGAGAGCTGGTAAAACAATATTTCTGGGTATGTGTGTAAGGGTATTTCCAGAAGAGATTAATATTTGAACTGATGAACCAAATAAAGTGATAGCACTTCCCAGTCAGGCCCTCATCCAATCCACTGAGGGCCTGAATCATCAGAAAGATGGAAGGAGGGAAAATTCACCCTCTGTGTTTGAGCTGAGACATCCATCTTCTCTGTCGGTGCTCCTGGTTCTCGAGTTTTTGGATTCAGCTTAGGACTTATATCATCATCCCACTTCCAATTGGTTCTCAGGCCTTTGAACCCACTGAATTACACACTGGCTTTCCTGGTTCTCCAGCTTGCAGACAACAGATTGTAGGACTTCTCAGCTTCCATAACTATGTGAGCCTATTCCTATGATAAATCTCTTCTTATATTTATCTCTATTAATCTATTATATATCTATAGATATATATCTTATTGGTCCTTTCTTTCTGGAGAACCCTAATACAAATATTATAGTATCCTAGTACCAGAGCAGTGAGCTCCTTGCAAACTAGAGTCAGAAGGTTGTGTTGTCACTGGCAGACATCTCCAAGAGTATCAAGGAATGTTAGTGATAAGGAATTATTGATTGGGCACCTACAAGATGTAGCACCCTCTGGATGCCTAGACACAGATGGAAGAAGCAGGACAGTAAGGAACAAGAAATACTGAGTTTATAAATGAGAACACATGAGGCATTGAGCCCTGACAGGGAGGCTTTTGTAAGCAAAAACTGCATTATGCATTGAGGTGGGCTCCTGGTGCAGAATAGTAAGCCTGTTGGCTGCCTGTGGTGCTTCTAGTCCCTGTCTGAGCTCAGCACCTTAACTGGCTGCATATTAGCCCTGGAGGTTGCCAAGACCACAGAGAGGAAGCTGTGTTGAAGAAAGGGAGAATTAACACAGACTATCTGAGGAGCTTCTGTCTATTGCTTGGAACAGTCAGGACATCTGAGGGTTGTCAGCTTAATGTCCCCTGCCAGCAAGGAAGGGCTACCATCCAGCAGCTAGTGAGGCAGGCCAGCTGCAAGACCTGGGCAGGAACAACTGAGCCCAACATGTTTGAAATCAGAAGAAAACGCATCAGCTCAAGAAGGGGCTGCTGCAGAGGTGGAGTCACTGTGGCTGGGTATCCCTTCTGTCCATGGAACATTGGAGAGGAAGGGCTCCCTCTCAAATCCCACTTGTGGTACAGACTAGGCTAAAAGCCCTACTGCCTGCTATTAAGTTCCCAGAAAGCAGAGAGAGAGACAGAGAGAGAGAGAGAGAGTGTGTGTGTATGTGTGTGTATGTGTGTGTGTGCGTGTGTGTTTAACCACTGTGTCTGCAGTCCCAAGACAGTGTCTGAAACATTTATAGATACTCAGAAAATATTAGTTGTCCAGAGGAAGAAACAAATGGAGTGGAAACCTACAGGGTAGAAAACCTGCGAGTGAGCACAGCCCATGTCTTACTTATCTCTATTCTGTGTGATCTAGATTCCAGACCCTTCTGAGTACGTGACTCTGGATAATTTACAACTTCTCAGAACCTGTTTTTTTGGTTTTTGTTTTCATCTGACAGGTGAAGATAATACTTATCTGGTTCTTGTAAAGATTAAATGAGATAATATATATTGAAGTGATTTGTAAACTGTTAAGTGCTATAATAAATGCTAGCCTTTGCTGTTTTTTTATTTTAATGATGTTGATGACAAAGAGTACAATGATAATGATGGAGTTTTTTTTTTAGAAAAAATGGTTTGAATGGTGAGTGAACTTTACAGACATTTGGCTATGGAATGGGAGTATCTGTGCTGACAGGAAAGAAAGGGTGCACAGAAGAGAGGCCCCAAAGCAGGATTTTGCTCATGTGGCTTGAGAAATTAGTTACCATTTATGTGTGTTGGTTTTGAACTGCAGGTTAGGGAAGTCCATCTAAGACAAGAACTGTCCTTTGCTTCCCTCCCAACACACACACACACTTTACACAGTATATTGCTCATAGCAAGCAGTAAACATTTGTTGGGGGGAAAAATGAATGAATGATTTGATGAAGGATGACAGAGCTACAGCAGCCAGAGAGAAACAAGAATGTTAGTTGAGCAAAGATTGTTCTCTGGAAGTAATTTGTTCAGGCAGAATCAAAACTCATCTTGACACTTCCTGATTTTAAAACTCTAAGACTCTTCATTGCTCAAAAATAAAACCCAAGCACATTAGCAGGGCGTAGAAGGTCCTTCATAAGCTGGATCCAACCTATCTCTCTGGTCTCATCTCCCCAAACCCCAGATCTTCCAATGAAGTTGTCTTAACTCATCATACATTCTAATGGTGATGAACTTCTTAGAGACCCTGGGACATGCCAGGTCTTTTCACCAACTGTTTCCTCTCCCTGACAAAGTTCTACGAACCTTTCAGAATACAGCATCAAGGCTTCCTGCTGTGAAAGTGTTCCCTGCTGTCCCCATGCATTTATTCATAGAACAAGTATTTCCTTTGCACCTGCTATGAATTAGACACTGTTCTAGGTACTGGACACAGCAGTGAACAAATCAGACTAAGTCTCTGCCCTCATAGAATATTTACTCTAAAAGAGGGGACTAAAAACAAAAGAAAGAAAGCCAACATATACTATGTTAGGGAATGGCAAAAAATGAAGAGAACGGAAATCTGGGGAAGGGGATGAGGTGCCATCTTATTTATGTAAACTAGGATATATCAGCAGAATAGAGTAGGTTATGTTGCAATAGCAAACAACTCCCTAAAATCTAAGTCGTTTATAACAACAAAGATTTGCCTCTAGCTCACGCTTCATGGCCACTGAAAGTCAGCTGAGGCTTAGCCCCCATTCTGAAAATAGGCCTGAGTAAACATTTCTAGTTGCCCCAGCAGAGACTAAAAAAAATCAAGTGAAGCATGCACCAGCTGTTAAAGGTTTGATTTGAAAATGGCACATCACATCTGCTCACATTTCTTTAGCCAAAATGAGTGTCATGGCCACACCTGCATTCAACAGGACACGGAAGAGCAATTCTACTATTTGCCCGAGAGGCAAGAGAACCAAACATGTATGAATTGCCCTAATGATTGCTATACGCATGGTCAAGGAAGTCCTTTCTGATAAAGGGATATTTGAACAGAAACCTCAAGACAGTGGGGAGCTAGCTGGCAGATAGAGGATGGGACTCATTTCTCTGGCTTCCCATCCCAAACAGCTTAGGGTCATCCTTGACGCTTTCTCTTCCTTTCACAATCCACATCCAACCCATCAGCAAACCCCAATGGTTAGACCTTTAAAATCGTCCCAATCTGGCCACTGCTCACTGCCTCCTCCTGCACCTCTGGTCCAAGCCTCATCGTCTCCCTCTGGGTGATTGCAGTAGCCTCCTCTGCCTGTGCCCCCTGCAGGCTCTTTTCCCCACCACAGCCAGTGGGATCCTTTTCAAATTTCAGTCAGATCATGACACTTCCCTGCCCAAACTCTCCCATGGCTTTCCATCTTTCTCAGAGTAAAAACCACAGTCCTCACAGGGCCTCACGTAGTCCACGTCCCACCTGCCCACCCCAACTCTGAAATCTTATTGACTTCATCCACTGCTCTCCCTCTCACTCACTCTGCTCCAGCCATGCTGGCCTCTGTGGTTTATTCATTCAGTTTGGCCAATAAGTATTTGAGTCCCTACTCTGTGCTAGGCACCATTCTCAGGACTAGAAATATAATGGTGAAGATATAATAAAAAATATACACCTACACCATATTGTAATTAGTCTACTTACCACTGTCTCCCCCATGACACTATCACGTCTGTTTTCATCTATGTATCTTTGTGCTCAATGCTATGCTTGGCAAGTAAGTGATCAATACGTGTTTGAGCAAATAATGGAAAGATGGGGGAAGAGAGAGAGAGAGACAGACAGACACACAGACAGATTTTACCTTTGCTAGAACTGAGGCGTCTGCTGTGAGATTCTCCCAGATGGTATATAATGACCTCTAACAGCTATGTGGAAAACCTGGTAGCAGAGGCCCAGGATTTCTGGATTCGATCATCATTTTTAGGGAGACTATAAAAATGAACAGAAGACTTTTTTACTTGGAAAACATAGATTCCAGGTCTGAAACAATTTAATTTTCTTACATGAGTAAACCCTTGGAAAGAAACACTCAGGTGGTAAACTGCAGGCCATTTACATACCCTATGGTTTGACTTTTACTTTGAGGAGAGGAAAGAAGATGAGTTGATGAGGTCATAAATAAAAATAATATATAACCTGTAATATTAGAGGAGAATATACTAGGGTCCTTCAAGACTCTGTTTAAGCAGGTAAATTTTCTGCCTAAAGTGTGTGGTTTAAAATCCTCCCATGTGAATACAGCTTTTCCACTTCCACCCATGTCGATTTCAGAGATTTCAAATTAATTGAGTATGTGTTCCTGAATCAAGTTCATCTAAAGTACAGGTTGTAACTTTTACTGTTAAGAGAAATGTTAATATTTAATAATGTAAATGAGAAAAACAGTTCATCCAGAAGATATCAAAAAAGATCTTTAATACATTCTTTTACAAAGATGATTCCTTTCCTTTTCGGAAAAATAAAATTACTCCCCTCTGATTAGAAACAAGATAGCCATGTGGTTTTGTTGCATTTCATGGGGATGAAGTTCCATAGTTTGCTCTCCTGTCATCTGCAGCCACATCATTGGGAAGTCTGCCCAACTAATTCAAGTTGAAGGGGAAAGAGAGCAGTTAGCAGGAATGTGAAGAGATCACTGGCTGAATAAGGAAGCCCTAGATCGCCAGGCGTGTTGATAGAGAATTCACAGCCATAATAATAAGCATCGTCAGTGATCAGTATGTAGTTCAGAGAATTCAGCCTATTCAAGACTTTCAAGAATTCTGCTAAGTAAAA
This sequence comes from Aotus nancymaae, assembly GCF_030222135.1. Taxonomy (NCBI): domain Eukaryota; kingdom Metazoa; phylum Chordata; class Mammalia; order Primates; family Aotidae; genus Aotus; species Aotus nancymaae. Next base: position 13,327,430 of record NW_026988420.1, read on the forward strand.
AAATTCTACATTTTTTTCAAAATAAAAAGTATGTACCTAATAAATAATAAAACAGCATCCGCAGACAATTTGTATTTCTCAGAACACATATGGACATGTTTCTGTAATCATATTATATTATGTATAAACTCTAGCGATCTCTCACAATCCAAGCTCCTAATTAGAAGGGGACATGTTGTGTACTTTTTAAACTTAATTAATGGCATTTATATGAGACTGAGTACTTGATGGTAGATTAATATATGTGTATTCAATGAATGAATGAATGAGTGAGTGAGAGAATGCACAGCATCACCATCGTGAGGGGAGCAGCAAGGGTTAAGAGTTGCTAGAATTCCCTGATTTGTCCTCTTCAGTGGATGACTAATAGTTCAGGCATCATGGAAGCCTATTTATTTTGGTTTTGAAGTATAAACAATATACAAAACCCTGCAAATGATTGTTACTTGCTGTGAAAAGAGATAACTAAGGAAAGAAATATTTTGGATTTCTAAGTTTCTGAAAGAGCATCATCAGCAGTAAAGTCTGTCAGTAAATTCCAGATGAGGTGGAAAGGTAAGTTAAGCGATAATTTCAGGTTAGAAGACCAAAATGGGTCCAAGAACAAAGTCACAGAGTAGGAATTAAAAAGCAGACTTAAAAAAGATGAAAGCACATTTGTGCACAGCGTGCAAACGAACAGCCTATAGAAGGCTGAGCTCCTTTTCTGTGTACCTCTCAGAAAATGAGCCTTTCAGTGAAATCTTTTCACGGGAATTTTGTCCCTGTAGTGATCTGCAAAACTTGCTGCTATCTACTTGGCAATAGACATTATATATGCGAACAAATAAAAAAGTTTCTCACTAGCTGGTGCAGACCCCATTGAACCAACTGGCTGTGTGCCTCACTACCCCATGTTCTGGAAAGAGTTAAATCGCCCATAGTACACATAAGCTCAGTGTGAACACTGCATTCTCATGTGTCTGAATCTGGCTAAGAGGAGGGCAGCCGTAAAGTTACATGACAACAAGAATTAAAGATACCAGACACCAGACACCAGAGTAAACACAACATAGGAAGCTCAGAACATTACAAACACCAACAAGCAGAAGATACAAGGTGTAGGAACCCTCAAACCTCAATTCCAGAAATGAATTTCACCCACTTGGGTCTCTCCCAGGATCTCCACAGGGGTTTGTTGATGGTGCAGTTGCACCAGGTTTCACATACAGGCATCCCCTGTGTAGGTGGTTCCTCTGGATTAGGTAATGAGGCAGAGAACTCTGCAGCTGGCTAGTCTAGGAGTCCACAGACCCTGGGTTCTGCTTTCTCATCCACTTCTTACTAACTGGTTGACTGTATCTTCTCTCTTTAGTTCTATTGTCTTTGGGTTGAAGACAAAAAATGCTGGCCCGCCTCATTTTTTGTGGGAAAATAAATGAGAAAATGCATGTGAATATCCTATAGAGATGTGAAGTCTGTGAGGTGGACAATGGCAGGATTTTTGAGATGAGGAGGGAAGAGATGGAGGATCAATGGTAACCACTAAGCCGGAACCTCATAGGTAGCTGTTAAAAAGTTACTGAATTGTATTATTGTATCCAGATGGCACTCGTCTTGGCAAGAATGGATTCATGCTAACAAAATTTACAACGGATCGATGTTTGAATCAGAATGTCAATTTTTAATATATTGTGGAGGATATCTCTTTACAGTGATAAGAATGCTTGTATCCACTACCCAAGGAATCCTCTTCCTTTATGATGGTGACCAGAAGGTAATAGTTTTAATGAGATGATTGGTTAGTATTCTTAGTTACATGCAGTAGAAAAAAAACTATGGTGGATTTAAGTAGAAAATTAAAATCACTAAAATTATATTTACAATATTTGGAATCATGAATGACTATAGAATCAAGTTCGAGAACTCAGCCAAGAGCAAGTCCGCACATCATGCCTCAGGACTGGTGAAGACGCTGTGCTTCAGCCACTGGACATTAGGTACTGCAATTGCACTGAAATGTGTGAGAAGCCTGCAGTACTGTCTGGTCAGTTCAGATGGTGAATGCCTGCCACAGTCCACCCCCTTTTCTGTCCAGCATTAACACTCTTCTTTATACTCTAAATGCTCCTGCCTAACAAAATGCAATCAACTCTCCTAAAATTATGGAATTTCTCACCCCCTTCTCAAATAGGCCACAACTCCAAATCTCATCAGATACTGCACATAGCTTCATGTTCTAGATCTCTGAATGAGCCCCTTTTCTCTTCCTAGTTGTCTTCATATTCTGTTTTTTTAATTTTTAAAATTATGAACTAAAAAACAAAAATAAAAGAAAATTATAAACTGACATATTACAGTTGCATATATTTATGAGCTACAACGTGATATTATGATTTATGAATACAATGTGTAATAAACCAAGCTAATTGACATATTCATTACCTCAAATACTTATCATTTTTGTGGTGAGACCATTGGACATTTAGTCTGAGTGATTCTGAAATGCACAATACATTTATTATTTACTGTGATCACCATGTTATGTAATAGATATCAAAGAAAAACCTTATTCCTTCTGTCTAATTGAGGCTTTGTATCCTTTGGCTCTCCTCATTCCCCCCCCACCACCACCCCCACCCTTCCCTCTGTAATCACCACTCTATTCTTTGGCTTCTTTGAGTTTGAGTATTTTAGATTGCACAGAGAAGTGATAGCATGCCATGTTTGTCTTTCTGTGCCTGGCTTATTTCACTTAGCATAATGTTCTCCAATCTATGTTGCCACCTGTTGTTAAAAATTACAAAATTTCTTTCTTTTTAAAAGACTGAATAGTATTCCATTAAGTACACATACCACATTTTCATTACCCATTCTTCTGTTGATGGAAACATAGATTGATTTCATGTCTTGGATATTGTGAATAGTGCTGCAATAAACATTAGAGTGCAGACTTCTCTTCAAGAAACTGATTTGAAATCCTTGGGGCAAATACCCAGAAGTGGGATGGCCAAATAATATGGTAATTCTAGTTTTAGTTTCTTGAGGAACCTCCATACAGATTTCCATAGAGGCTGTACTAATGTACATTCCTACCAACAGCGAACAAGTGTTCCCTTTTCTCCACGTCCTTACCAACACTTAGCAAGTAAGTAAAAGCATGTGTTTAATAAAAAGGTAACATCTTTCATCTTTTTGATAGTAGCCATTCTGACAAATGAAAAATGATATCTTACTGTGGTTTTAATTTCCATTTTCCTAATGATTAGTGATGTTGAGCATTTTTCTTATATTTGTTGTCCATTTGTATGTCTTCTTGTCTTTGTTTTCTATAATTTCTATAACATTCTATGTGTTAAAATTGAAACTACTATAGCTCATTCTTTATATAACTATGGGGGAAAAAGAAAAGAGGAAAAATCATTAAAATATAAACATGATAATATAAGAAAATATAATTAGGTGTTGTAGCCTCCCCCTTTTTTTGTACAATTTGTCCCAAGGTATAATAGGTATTTAGGCTTTTCTCTACTATCCACTCCATCTTCTCTTTGCCGTGGTGTTATGCAAACCTGCTTTCCTGAAAGATCTGATTCTTGGCAGTCCTGCATATATAGCATTGATAAACTCTTTCTTTACCTTTTACCATTGAACATGGCAGTTCTACGAGGTGTTCATGGGGTTGATGCATCCTAGCAATACTGATCCTTGCCCCATTGTTTAGTAGCAACTGATTTTCTCTTTATAGTCAGGATCAATCACCCCAGCTAACATATTAATCCTCCTTTTTTACTTACTTATTTAGTCATATAAGACACCTGCAATGACCATGTGGTAATCTCAGTTTATAGTTCAAAGGGACTATTGTGTTATCCTTTGTAAGCATTCCTGCTTTGGAGGTCAATACTTCTAAACCAGAAAAGCTCAGACTTGTTGGGATAAGAAGCAAAAAAATCTGTTTATCAGTGGGCATAGTAGTGAGATTTATGAACACACATACTGTTCTGTATTTATTTCTGTCTGGGATAAATGGCCAGAACATATATTGTATTCTGTAAGAAAGTACTACAACCTTGCAAAGTGTTGCCTTCCTGATGCCAAATAACTAAGTCTTTGATAGATCTTTCTGCCTTTCTCTAAATCTAGCTACTTCTAAACAATTAGATACATGGTAAAAATAAGTAAAACAAAAACAAAGCCACATGGAATTCAGCCACTTAACCTTTTTTCTTTTGTTGTAAAATGAGTTTCTTGCTCCAAATCAAGGTTGTATGGGATACCAAGATGGACAAAAAGACATTCATTAAGACCATGGATGGGGTGATGGAGAAACCATGGCAGATATGGAAAAATAAATCCAAATTTATTTTAACAGTTGCTATTTAGTTTTTTTAATCCATTCTGCCAATCTGCATCTTTTAAGTGGAGCATTTAGATCATTTGCATTCAACATTAATATTGAGAGGTGAGGTGCTGTTCCAGTAATCATATTGATTCTTACCTAGCGAATTTGTTATCTTCATTGTGTTATTTTTTGTAATCCCTGTGAATTTTATGCTTTCAGGAGTTTTTATTCTGGTTTGTACTAACTTTTTGTTTCAAGATTTAGAGGTCCTTTTAGCATTTCTTATAGGGCTGGTAGAGTATTGATAAATTCCCTCAGCATTTGCTTGTCTAAGAAAGACTTTATTTCTCCTTCATTTCTGAAACTTAGTTTTGCTGGATACAAAATTCTTGGCTAACAGTAATTCTGTTTAAGGAGACTAAAGATAGGACTGCAATCCCTTCAGGCTTGTAATATTTCTGCTGAGAAGTCTGCTGTTAGTCTGATAAGTTTTCCTTTACAGGTCACCTGATGCTTTAGTATAACTCCTTTTAGAATTATTTCCTTCATGTTAACTTTAGATAGCCTGATGACGATATTCCTTGATGACGCCCTTTTTGCAATGAATCCCAGGAGTTCTTGGACCTTCTTTATCTGAATGTCTAAATCTCTCGCAGATCCAGGAAATTTTCCTCAATTATTCACTCAAATAGGTTTTCCAAAGTGTTTGCTTTTTCTTCTCCCTCAAAAACACTTATAATTATTAGATTTGGCTGTTTTATATAATCTTATATTTCTTGGATATTTTTTCCCTTCTTTTTTCTTTATTTTTGTCTGAATTAAATTAAATCAAAAGCCTTGTCTTTAAGCTCTGAAATTCTTTCCTCTATTTGGTCTAGTCTATTGTTAAAGCTTTCCACTGCATTTTGTGCTTCCCTAAATGTATATGTCATTTCCAGATGTTCTGATTAATTTTTCTTTAAAATATCTATCTTTTGAGAAAAAATTTCATTCATATCCTGAAACTTTTTAAAAATTTCTTTATGTTGATTTTCACCTTTCTCTTGTGTCTCCTTGAGTAACTTAATAATCTTTTGAATGCTTTAGCTAGTATTTCAAACATTTCATCTTGTTTTGGACCTGCTGCTGGAGAGTTAGTGTGATGTCTTGGGGGTGTTACAGAACCTTGTTTTTCCATAGTTCCGTAATTATTTTTCTGGTTTGTTTTCATTTGGGTAGCCTCTTTCTTCTAATTATTTTTAATCTGTTTTTTGTTAGATTTTAATTTCTTTTCTTTTTTCCCTTGAGGATGTGACTTTAATGCTTATAGCTTATTGTCACCTAGCTTCAGCTCTGAGTGCTCTCAGTGGTGGTGAAGACTCTGGATGAGTTCCTTAGTTATAAAGAATCTTAGCCAAGTGCAGTGGCTCACACCTATAATCCCAGAACTTTGGGAGGCTGAGGCGAGTGGATCACCTGAGGTCAGGAGTTCAAGACCAGCCTAGCTAACATGGTGAAACCCCGTGTCTACTAAAAATACAAAAATTAGCTGAGCATGGTAGCACATACCTGTAGTCCCAGCTACTTGGGAGGCTGAAGCAGGAGAATCACTTGAACCTGGGAGGCAGAAGTTGCAGTGGGCTAAGATCACACCACTGCACTCCAGCCTGGGTCACAGAGTGAGACTCTGTTTAAAAAAAAGAGAGAAAACTCTTTATGTGATAGCTTTCTCACATGCTGCTGTGCTGGGTGTGTGAGCAGATACACGTCTCCTGTGGGGCTGGAATGGCAGCAATCTCAAGAAGCTTATTTCATACCCCAGTGGTGTATACTTTAAAAATAATTTTCCCTCTGTCTTTTATTAACTGGGTTGAACAATTCAGGCTTCAGAAGGTACCCATGGATAAAAACTAGCTGTGGCTTAAGCAAATGGGTAAATGCAATACTTCAGTGGTTGGTAGAGGTCCCAGCCTTGACAGAGGTGGTTGGGGGAGCTCTCAGTGAAATGCACTGAGATTTTTTCAGAGGGAAGGGAGAAAGCCACCACGTTCTCTCTCCAGGCTATCAAGAAAACAATCTGCTTCCCAGTCACACTCCTGACACAATATCCTTGCTAGTTTGATTGGACAGTCACCTCTTTTCCCCTCCAGGAATTCTGATGTTCCACATAGAGAGGGGTTGTGACTTTACCTCTTATGCAAGCCTGAACCTGGAGGACACCTCCTGTGGGGATGCAATTTTCCAGAAAGGCTGTCTACAGATGCACCCAGGCATAGTTCCCACAGGAGAAGCTCCAGCTGTGTCTGAAGTGGTGGGTGAGGGGAAGAAGTCCCCTTCTCCAATACCCTTTACAAGCACCAGGGTTTCCTGGCTGTTGGGGTAAAGCTGCACACTTTCTTCACTGAGACCAACACTGTACCTGTGCCTCTTGAAAGAAACTTCCCACAAGTGGAAAGTTCAGGGACTCAAGGGCTGTACTTTGGTTTTGTTTGTCCCACAGGGTGTTCCCTTAATGTGGTACACTCCCCCTTCCCCTAGGAGTGGCAGTCCCCCAGGGCCAGACTACTGTGAATCCTGCTGCTTTTCTGGGTCTAGTTGTCCAGTGGAGCTGCAACACACCAGGCTGATGTTGGAGAATGTTTGCAAGGAATGTAGTGATGTGACCTGTCCTCTAGTCTCCCAGCAGTGGGTACCAGCAGCAGCTGTGATGAGGGTGATAGAAGAATGACGTAGACTCTGATATTTCCTTGGTTATAAATAGCTTTAGAGTGCTAGCTTTCTCAAATGCCAGCTGCAACAGTAACGTACTGGACACGTGAACCAACTCAAGACCTCCTGGTTAGCCAGGGTGATGCAGGCAATGACGATAGCTGAAGTTACGCAAAGGTTTTCTCCTTCCTGAGTGCTATGTTATTGCGCCTGCAGATGTTGTAATGGGCTGTACCAGTTAGCCTCCAGCCAGGAGGTAGTGTTTGCAAAAGAGCACCATCTGCAGTGGCAGTGGTGGAATTTGTGCTTGCTTTATGTTAGCCAGTGAAGGTACTCTGGTGTCTCGGGAAGTGTGTGGGGCCATGGAACTCCCAAACATACCTGTCCATGGTGTTACATTATTAAGGGGTGGGAGGAGTTGGAGAGGGGCAAAGCTGGCTTGGTGCTGGTTTAGATAAGTCCACACTCTGGCTCCCCACATGCAGGCACAAGCTGCAGCCCCAACGGGGTTCAGGTGGCAGCTTTCCAGCCACTAGGATAATGTTCCAGGGAGGAGCACAGTTGCCTCTATTCCACAAAAAAAATCCACAAAGGGAGCAAAGGGTAGCTGGGGGCAGTAAGCCCCACTCAGCTCCCATGCACTTGGCAAGGCAAGTTTCATCCCCACAGTGTTCTGCTTACAGCAGCTAGCTGAGTTTCAGGCAGCCTGCACTCAGAACTCAAAACTGCCCCAGGCCATAAGCCTTCCCCATAAAGAGAGAAACTGCAGCTATCAGGCCAAGCCCTCCTGGTCCACACGTGAAGTGGGTCATATGGCTTTTATGCCCATGGTGACAGCACACTTCCCACTCGTCCCTTGGTTCTGGCCAACAGTGTTTGTCCTCATCCAAGATTATATCACAAATATCAGTTGGGAGCATCTCTCAACCTGAGACCACAGCTCAAGTTAGCTGGCAGATTTCCTTGAGGTCATCTGTGAGGTAGCATCAGGAATGGCTTCCCTTTATCCCCACAGGAATATGGGAGTGCACCCCCTAAACCACTGTGCTTATGAGTCCATTAAACAAAATTTAGGATGGCTGAAAAAGGGGCTGATGACACGCACCAGTTAGGTCAGCTTCCTGTTCTTTGTTTCACAGCTAGAATAAGCAGATAACACATATTACCCCCAAAAGCTCAGTCTGGATGCTTACTTGGGAGTCCCACTATCAGTCTCTAAGAGGGCCTACTAGCAAGCCAAGAGATGTTTTCCAAAGGTGAAGTGCTCCTTTACCTGCTTCAAAACCTTAGGAGAATCCCCTGTAAAATGCCACTGCAGTTTTCTATATGCCTCAATGGACATCACAATCTGCCACAAATACTTTGAGCACTGTTGCTCTGCCATTACACCCTTGACCAGTGACAAGTCTCTTGTTCCAGGTTCCACTCAAAGCTGCTTATCTTTCAACTAGTAATAGAAGCAGAATACCCAAATGTGGTATATGTTTACTATAAAAATCAAACATTTGCAGGGTGCAGTGGCTCAAGCTTATAATCCCAGCACTTTGGGAGACTGAGGTGGGCAAATCACAAGGTCAAGAAATCAAGACTCTTCTGACCAACATGGTGAAACCCTGTCTCTACTAAAAACACAAAAATTAGCTGGGCATGGTGGGGCACACCTGTAGTCCCAGTTATTTGGAAGGCTGAGGCAGAGGAATTGCTTGAACCTGGGAGGCGGAGGTTGCAGTGAATCGAGATCACGCTACTGCACTCCAGTATGGCAACAGAGCGAGACTCCATCTCAAAAAAAAAAAAAAATCAAACATTTCCACCAAGTAGTTTCTTTTGTCCCATTGGTAGTAGTTACAAGTTGCAGTGACTAGTCTTTGACTTTTAAGGTTATCCCAACGTGCCTCAGACTACTGAACCTCAAAAAAACTGCTCTGAGGTATCAAGTCTAGTGTTTTCATAGGGTTTATCTCCCATCAGCTGGCATCCTCTGTCATAGTAATACATGTTGGGTTACAGCAACTTTTTGCTCGCCAGACATCTATCTCATCCATGTCATGGGACAGCATGCTTTTCTATGAGATGATGAGATACTCAAGTTTCCTGCAAACAAACTTGTGGCACAAGGTCAGAAAGTTGATGTAACCCAGAGGCAACACACCAAAGGTACGCTGTCTTCCCACTAAGTAAAAGCAAATTACCACTGGTGTTTTCTGCTTTTGGGGATAGAGATCAATAGTTACATACCACATGCCATGAGATGTTTATATGTGTTTCAGTAAAGAGACCATATCTACAAGAGTAGTTACAACTAGAATCACTCCCTGATTGAGGTTACAATAACCTTCTATCATTATCCAAAGCCTGTTCATTTTTAATATTGGCCAAAATATCAAAGAGGTATGTGAAAGTACAGTCATCCCTTGGTAACTGTGAGGGATTTGTTCCAGAACCTCCCACAGATACCAAAATCCATGAATATTAAAGTCCCTGATATAAAATGGCATGTTATTTGCATATAACCTATACACATCCTCCCATATACTCTAAATCATCTCTAGATTACTTATAATACCCAATGCAATATAAGTGCCATGTAAATATTTGTTATACTGTATTGTTTAGAGAATAATGATGAGAAAAAACATCTGTACATGTTTGGTACAGACGCAATATTTTCTCAAATAGTTTTGATTTGTTGCCGGTTGAATCCATGGATACAGAACCCACAGTTACAGAGGGCTGACTGTATATTTTTTCAGGTCCATAATGCTGGAGTTTATGTCTTTAATTTTGCCAGATACTATGGATTGAATTGTGTTCCCCCAAAATTCATATGTTAAAGCCCTAGCCCCCAATGTGATTGCATTTGGAGATAGAGTCTTTAGCAGATTACTTAAGTGAGACCTCACTTAAAGGATAGAGTCCTAATGCTATAGAACTGTGGCCCTATAAGAAAAGGAAGATTCTCTCTCTTTCTCTCTCTCTCTCTCTCTCTCTCTCTCATTCTCTCTCCGTTTTCCTCTGTCTGGCTTTTTGTGGCTCTGCGTGTGTGTGTGTTTTAAACAGTAGATTGAACCCAGTGTTTCTATCAAATAAAATGTATGGATCAATTCAGCTTGATCTAACGTTGTATTCTTTACTCTTTGGTTTAGTACCTCCACATCCATTTTCACAAGTATTCAAAATATTTGCTGATATAAACTGGTGACATTTTGCAATTGTTTAGTTATGAAGTCTTTTCCTTTTGGGCTTGACTTTGTAATTGGATTCCTGGTCATGCTGGGTTCTGACCCTGGTTTGAAGTGTAGAAATAATGAGATGGAGGGAAGGTGGGGTTTGAGAAGAATTGGTCAACCCTTTCCAGGCAATTACCTTAGATGAGGTCATTTTAAAGTTTCAAGCAAAATAGGCATAGCCTCATAAGAGTGCAAAGAGAGCCTGCTTCTGCTGGCAAGAGAGTATCAGCGGGGTTTTGGTGCGGAGTGTGTTCTAAATATAGGGGAACATACTCAGTTTTTTACAGTGTTCTCCAACATTCCTTCATTCCAGCTTTCAGGGTTCCAGTCTTTCCCAAACAGCGCCTGAATTCTCATACAAGAAACCTGGAGAAACTGTGACTTCAACTCATGTTATAATTTAAAAACCCTTTGGTGTGAAACTTTGAGGGTTTTTGTTTGTTTATTGATTTGGTTGGTTGGTTTATTCTTTTTATTTTTATTCCTTTGTTTTTTTTTTTTTTTTTTTTTTTTTTTTGGTTCTATAGTATTGGCTTAAGGCATGGGCTGAAAATCAGAAATTGGAACTTGTTAGTTTCTCTTTCGGTGTGTCCAGATTATGGGAAGCAAGCCTCCCGTTCCTTGTACTGATTTTCATGCCACTCAGAGTTCCTGATTGCAAGCAACATAATCTAACACTAGCTTATTGGTGCAGAGAAATAATTTACTAAAAAGTTATTTGGCAACTCTCCAACTTATCACGAGGTCTGGAAAACAAGGTTCAGGACTACCCAGGCAAGAACAATACCCTAAATCACACTTAAGAGGGGACGCTGTGAGTGCACATGGGCAACCTGCTGAACACTAGCTGCTGGCACTTGTACCCTCCACACTGCTGCCCCTGTCTATGAGATGCTGTCACTCTTGTCATGCCACTGCTGCCTGAGAAACTTGATTTTTCTGAATATGCTACTGCTACTTTGTCCCCAAAGAGAGTTCTCTTTCCCTGTGACGCCCGTAACTCATAGATGCATCTTGTCTGCTGAGCCTAGGTCATATACCTGGTTCCTAGTTGTAGGGAAGGCTGGAAAAGTGGGTGCCTTGTATTTTCAGCTCCTCAGGGAAAGACAGATTCATCGATTAGGTGAATTTCTCCAATTCATCTCCCCAAAAAGGGGTTTCAGATGCTAGACAGCCAAAATGAATGTAAATGTTCACTACAGTGAGCAGCAAGGATAACAAACAGCCAATAACAACAGAGCAAGAGGATAACAATAGCCAATGACAGTGGTTTGTGATGTCTGAGGCATCCATCTCTACTCTCAGATTACTACAGTGAGGATCAGGGCATCTCCTGCCCTGCCCGATGCTGGATGAAAACTACCCAATGCCAACTCTTTGGACTTTCAGTTTCCAGGCTTTATGCTATTCATCTGTCTTTAATAAAGCATCAATTAGACTGGATTGCTTCTCATCTGGGGGCAATTATGCTACCCCGGGGATATTTGGCAATGTTTTTAGTTGTCATAAGTGGCGGGGGGTAAGTGATACTGGCATCTAGTGAATAGAGGCCAGGGATACTGCTTCATATCCTGCAATGAATAGGAGAGCACCCTACAATATAGAATTATCCAACCCCAAATGTCAGTGATGCTAAAGTTGAGAAATTCTGGGCTAGAAAGAAGCCCTTCTCTTCCTGTTTTGGGCCTTGGAATGCAATCAATTCTTGTAGATGACTTCTACAGACACGTGGTCTTACCTATCAAGAATTGATTTTACTTCTTCAGCCGCCCAGGTTGCCTCAAGCTTGACCCTAGGTCTTCCCTGCGATGATAGCTACTACATTCAGCTTTGCGGATCTCCTCTAGCCTCCTTGAATAGGATGTCAGCACAGATTAGTTCAACAGAGTAGGAAATTGTCGACTTAAAAGTCCAAGAGGGTTATCTGGTCCAGCAGTTCTCAACTGAGTACAGTATTGCTGCCAAGGGGAAAGTTGTCAATATCTTAACTTGGCAGGGGGCTGGGGTGTTGTGCAGACCCTACTGGGTAGAGGCCAGGGATGTTGTCGAGCATCCTACAATGCACAGGGCAGCCCCATAATAAAGAATTATCTAGCCCAAAATGTCAGTGGTGCCAAGGTTGAGAAGCCCCAGTCTAGCCTTGCTGGGGTGCAACCAGGGAGAGATTCTGCATGTTAAGGGGGAACAGTAAACAGAGAACCAGGGCCCCAAAGTTCACTACAGGTACCGGAAGGGAAGAGCAGACCTGGGCCTGCAGAGGGTATCCTCACAAGGTCCCAGAGCGCTATAAACTGCGGGGGATTGAAAGGGAGGAAAAGGCAGCAATACAAAAACTTCAAGAGTCCTAAAGGGGGCAGGAGAGCAGAAGTCAATCTTTACGAGCCCAGTCATTTTCCCCAGTATGGAGAGCAGTGGGCTGCATGGAAGTGTGGGAGAGGTAGGGTTCAGTAGAAGCCCAGCTCTTCCCCTGGCAGGGCAGGAACCTCAGTTGCTATCACCTGCCTCTCAGTGATGAGGGTCAGGCTGAAGTGATATCTGTGCTGTGGATTCCACATCCCTGTTCAGCTCAACTCACACTGATTGAATGAGCACCTGCTATAGGGGTTGCACAGACTGAGGGGGATTCAGAGATGAATGAGATGCATCCCCAAAAAGTTGGGATCCAGAAGAAGAGAGATGGCAAGCACACAGATGCTTCTCAGATACAACAGAAAGCATCACCCCAAAGGCACAAATCTCCATAGGAGCACCAAGGAGGGCAGGAAGAAGGAGGAAGGAATATATTTTCATCTAGGGTAGGCTGAAAGGCAGAATTCTGCTAGGAAGGGAAGGTGCTGCATGCTAAGCATTCAGCTTAAAGAACCAGTGACCAAGCTTGTCTTCTGAAACATACATTCTCCTGCTCTGAAAATAAGATGATATGTTAGGCCGTTCTTGCATTGCTGTAAAGCAGGGATGTCCAGTCTTTCAGCTTCCCCAGGCTGCATTGGAGGAAGAAGAATTGTCTTGGGCCATACAAAAAATACACTAACACTAACAATAGCTGATGTACTAAAGAAAAAGATGGCAAAACAAATCTCATAATGTTGTAAGAAAGTTTACGAATTTGTGTCATGCCACATTCAAATCCACCCTGGGCCGCAGGCAGCACATGAACCATAGGCTGGAAAAGCTTGCTGTAAAGAAATACCGGAGGCTGGGTTAATTTATAAAGATGAGAGGTTTAGTTGGCTTATGATTCTGCAGGCTTTACAGGAAGCATGGTGCTGGCATCTGCTTGGCTTCTGCTGAAACATCAGGGAGCTCTCAATCATGGCAGAAGGTGAAGGGAGAAGCCACTGTCTCGCACAGTGTGAGGACACCAAGCCGTGAAGGATCTGCCCCCATGACCCAAACACCTCCCACCAGGCCCCACCTCCAACACTGGGTATTACATTTCAGCATAAGATTTGGCAGGGACAAATATCCAAACTATATCAGATAAGGTGTTAGTTTGCAGCCGGGAAACTGATACAAGTCAAAGGAATCACTGGTTTTCCTACTTCAATAAATGTAAATTCTAACATGAAAAGGTGAAGGGCTTTACCCTACATTCACGAAGTCCACCTCAGTGGGAGACCTTTCTCAAAGCACACTCTAGTTATTCCAGACTTGTTTCATCATGCGGCCTGGTGGCAGGGCTTTCTTGTTTAGGCCCAACAGCTCTGCCCTGCACAACTCCAGGGGTGCCATTTCAGTTGTGCAGTGCAATGGCTTCCTCTAGTGGAAAGAGCACCAGATGTGGAGGGATACAGACTAAGGTTGGAGCCCAGGCACTGGAGCATGCAACCGGGGTGGAGCTAGACACACCCTTTCATTACTTTATGCCTCAGTTTCTTCATCTGCAAAATGGAAATCTCATCTACCTCTTGTAAGGGGCTCAAATAAGAGAAAGCATGTGCAAGTTCATTCTAAAATGTATAGCACTATAGAAATAGAGGATCTTACTATTATTTTTATCTACCAGCACAGCTCCAGTGTTCACTGAAGGACTCACAAATATTCTGAAGCCCTCCTTTCCATATCGATGCCACCCAGTGTTTCCAGATCTCACTAGCTTATGTCTTCAAATGGAATTATGTTAAATGTATTGCATAACTGGAGGCTGTCTTTCCCCCCCACCGTGTGTCCCACACAGCCTTCCCAGCTATTTGAGATTCTTCCAGTGTATCTCACATGTGCTCAGTGACAGCCCTTTATGCTGTTCCATCCAGCCTCCTCATCAGAAGCTGCTGCATGCAATGGGGACTCCTTCCTTCATCACAGCTGCCGGGTCTTCAGGAGAATAGGACACAGTGCCCTGGCACCTCCCTCTGCCTCCCTTGGCACTGAACCTCTCCACGGAGGCTGCACAGAGTCTCAGGATAACTAAGCTTTGTGGCATTGGCACCCCTCTTCCCAGCTATGCACTGTACTTTATCATCTGGACCCTGAAGGAGACCCCAGCTGCGCGTTGTTCTTTATCATCTGGACCCTGTAAGGGCCCCATGTTGCACAAAGTGCCTTCGCTCAAGACTCCTTGGTTTCTGCCTGGAGACCCTCTTTCAGAGGATCAAACATGGTCCCTGGTGTGGGCTGGTCTGAGACCTGAACACCGACTACCTTTTGTGGTCCCTTCTTTCCATTTCTTTCCCCATGTCCTTGCCCATCCCTGGCCTTTCCTTTTCCTCCTCAGCCAGGAAGGAAGTCTTCATCCTATCATTCTATGGCTGGGTGGGCATCTGAGGAGGCACTCTCTGTTTCCACAGGTTCAATTACCATGCAGGTTTGGCCAAGACCACCTGCCACATTTGATTTAGTGAAGTTATAAATAAAGGAACTGGAGAGGTTTAAATTTTGGAACCAATGTAGTCAACAATGACTCTGAGGATGGGAAGGTATTTCAATATATCTTGTTACAGTGGTTTGTCATCATGACTCACACTTAGCAAGCCTCCATTTAGCAGCGCATCAGCATAATATCTTAATCTAGCAAGGAAGTGGACTTCAGTCATTGTTCCAATGCTACGTAAATAGATGCATCCTCACTAGCTCAGAGATCAGTTTTTCCTGCCCTCATCAATCCTTGGGAGCTCATCTCAAAAGATGACACACACATTTTTCCTCCACACCTCCCCCACACACCAAAAGTTCTGTTGAGGGCCTGGCTCTAGAGGTTCATATCCAGTGTGATGTGAGGACATGTCCTCAAGCTCTCCCCAGTAGTGAGTCCTGGGCCTGAGTGCCCTTAACAACACTGTGACCCACTTCTCCATAGTGAACATGGACTTTCTTTAGGGGTCCTGGTGTTCTTCTGAAGGATTCTCACTGGCATTTCTGTTAATGAAGAGATATGTTCTGACAAAACACTTTGTGATCAGGAATTTTGCCACCAGGGTTAGAGATAAAGCTGGACACACAGGGATGCACCCCCTTGAAATCTGCATGGTTCACAATAACCTCCTAAGAGCCAAATTCAGTGAATGCTCCTTAATTATCCCACTCGATCTCTCTTTTACCTCTCTGGCAGGGTCGAATCAGGGAAGCAGGAGAGAGTAGTGGAAATATACAAAAAATGAGTTCCAACTTTTTTTAAATTGTACTTTAGGTTCTGGGGTACATGTGCAGATCATGCAGGATTGTTGCATAGATACCCACATGGCAATGTGGTTTGCTGCCTCCATCCCCCTGTCACCTACATCTGGCATTTCTTCCCATGTTATCCCTTCCCGACCTCCCCCTCTCCACTGTCCCTCCCTTGCCTCCACAACAGACCCCAGTGTGTAATGCTCCTCTCCCTGTGTCCCTGTGTTCTCATTGTTCAACACCTGCCTATGAGTGAGAACATGTGGTGTTTGATTTTCTGTTCTTGTGTCAGTTTGCTGAGAATGATGGTTCTCAGATTCATCTATGTCCCTACAAAGGACCCAAACTCATCGTTTTTTATGGCTGCATAGTATTCCATGGTGTATATGTGCCACGTTTTCCTTGTTCAGTCTATCGTCGATGTGCATTTGGGTTGGTTCTAGGTCTTTGCTATTGTAAACAGTGCCGCTATGAACATACGTGTGCATGTGTCTTTATAGTAGAATGATTTATAATCCTTTGGGTATATGTTCAGTAATGGGATTGCTGGGTCAAATGGAATTTCCATTTCTAAGTCCTTGAAGAAGCACAACACTGTCTTCCACAATGGTTGAACTAGTTTATACTCCCACCAACAGTGTAAAAGTGTTCCTATTTCTCCACCTCCTCTCCAGCATCTGTTGTCTCCAATTTTTTAATGATAGCCATTCTAGCTGCTGTGAGGTGGTATCATGATGTGGTTTTGATTTACATTTCTCTAATAATTAGTGATGATGAGCATTTTTTCATATGTTTGTTGGCCTAATATATGTCTTCTTTTGAAAAGTGTCTGTTCATATCCTTCGCCCACTTTAGGATGAGTTTGTTTGTTTTTTTCTTGTAAATCTGTTTTAGTTCTTTGTAGATTCTGGATATTAGTCCTTTGTCACATGGGTAGATTGCAAAAATTTTTTCCCATTCTATTGGTTGCCAGTTCACTCTAATGATTGTTTCTTTTGCTGTACAGAAGCTCTGGAGTTTAATTAGGTCCCATTTGTCTATTTTGGCTTTTGTTGCCAATGCTTTTGGTGTTTTAGTCATGAAGTCCTTGTCTATGCCTATGTCCTGAATGGTTTTGCCTAGGTTTTCTTCTAGGGTTTTTATGGTGTTAGGTCTTATGTTTAAGACTTTAATCCATCTGGAGTTAATTTTAGTGTAAAGTGTCAAGAAGGGGTCCAGCTTCTGATTTCTGCACACTGCTAGCCAGTTTTCCCATCACCATTTATTAAACAGGGAATACTTTCCTCATTGCTTGTTTTTGTCAGCTTTGTCAAAGATCAGATGGTTGTACATGTGTGGTGTTGCCTCCAGGGCCTCTGTTCTGTTCTATTGGTCTATATCTCTGTTTCGGTACCAGTATCATGCTGTTTTGATTACTGTAGCCTTGCAGTATAATTTGAAATCAGGTAGCTTGATGCCTCCAGCTTTGCTCTTTTTGCTTAGGATTGACTTGGCTATGTGGGCTCTCTTTTGGTTCCATATGAAGTTTAAGGTGGTTTTTTCCAGTTCTGTGAAGAAGGTCATTAGTAGCTTGATGGGGATAGCATCGAATCTATAAATTATTTTGGGCAGTATGGCCATTTTCACTATATTGATTCTTCCTAATCATGAGCATGGATTGTTTTTCCATCTGTTTGTGTCCTCTCTTATTTCCTTGAGCAGTGGTTTGTAGTTCTCCTTGAAGAAGTCCTTCACATCCCTTGTTAGTTGTATTCCGAGGTATTTTATTCTGTTTGTAGCAATTGTTATTGGGAGTTTGCTCATGATTTGGCTGTCTGTTAGTCTGTTATTGGTGTATAGAAATGCTTGTGATTTCTGCACATTGATTTTATATCCTGAGACTTTGCTGAAGTTGCTTATCAGTTTAAGGAGATTTGGGGAGGAGGTGATGGGGTCTTCTAAATATACAATCATGTTTTCTACAAATAGAGACAATTTGACTTCCTCCTTTCCTAATTTAATACCCTTTATTTTTTTTTCTTGCCTAATTGCTCTTGCTAGAACTTCCAATACTATACTGAATAGGAGTGGTGAGAGAGGGCATCCTTATCTAGTGTGGGATTTCAAAGGGAATGCTTCCAGTTTTTGCCCATTCAGTATGATATTGGCTGTAGGTCTGTCATAAATAGCTTTTATTATTTTGAGATATGTTTCTTTGATACCTAGTTTATTGAGAGTTTTTAGCATAAAGCGCTGTTGAATTTTGTTGAAGGCTTTCTCTGCATCTATTGAGATAATCATGTGGTTTTTGTCTTTGGTTCTGTTTATGTGGTGGATTACTTTTAGAGACTTGCATATGTTGAACCAGCCTTGCATCCCCGGGATGAAGCCTACTTGATTGTGATGGATAAGCTTTTGATGTGCTGTTGCAATTGGTTTGCCAGTATTTTATTGAAGATTTTTGCATCAATATTCATCGTGGATATTGGCCTGAAGTTTTATTTTTTTGTTGAGTCTCTGCTGGGTTTTGGTATCAGGATGATGTTGGTTTCATAAAATGATTTGGGAAGGATTCCCTCTTTTTGGATTGTTTGGAATTGTTTCAGAAGGAATGGTACCAGCTCCTCTTTGTACGTCTGGAAGAATTCAGCTGTGAACCCATCTGGACCTGGGCTTTTTTTGGTTGGTAGGCTATTAATTGCTGCCTCAACTTCAGCCCTTGTTATTTGTCTGTTCAAGGTTTCAATTTCTTTCTGGTTTAGGCATGGCAGTGTGCAAGTGTCCAGAAATTTATCCATTTCTTCCAGGTTTACTGGTTTATGTGCATAGAGTTGTTTGTAGTAATCTCTGATGGTAGCCTGTATTTCTGTGGAATCAGTGGTGATATCCCATTTTTCATTTTTTATTGCATCTATTTGATTCTTCTCCCTTTTCTTTTTTATTAATCTGGCTAGTGGTCTATTTTATTGATCTTTTCAAAAAACCAGCTCCTGGATTTATTGATTTTTTCAAGGGCTTTTCATGTCTCTATCTCCTTCAATTCTGCTCTGATCTTAGTTATTTCTTGTCTTCTGCTAGCTTTTGAATTTTTTTGATCTTGCTCCTCTAGCTCTTTCAATTTTGACAATAGGGTGTCAATTTTAGATCTTTTCTAGCTTTTCTGGTGGGCATTTATTGCTATAAATTTCCCTCTAGACACTGCTTTAAATGTGTCCCAGAGATTCTGGTACATTGTGTCTTCATTCTAACTGGTTTCAAAGAACATCTTTATTTCTGCCTTCATTTCACTGTTTACCCAGTCGACATTCAAGAGCAGGTTGTTCAGTTTCCATGAAGTTGTGCAGTTCTGAGTTAGTTTCTTAATTCTGAGTTCTAATTTGATTGCCCTGTGATCTGAGAGACTGTTTGTTATGACTTCCATTCTTTTGCATTTGCTGAGGAGTAATTTACTTCCAATTATGTGGTCAATTTTAGAGTACGTGCAATGTGGTGCTGAGAAGAATGTATATTCTGTGGATTTTAGGTGAAGATTTCTGTAGATGTCTATTAGGTCCGCTTGGTCTAGTTCTGAGTTCGAGTTCTGGATATCCTTGTTAATTTTCTGTCTCGTTAATCTGTCTAATATTGACAGTGGAGTGTTAAAGTCTCCCATTATTATTGCGTGGGAGTCTAAGTCTCTTTGTAGGTCATTAAGAACTTGCTTTATATACCTGGCTGCTCCTGTATTGGGTGTGTATATATTTAGGATCGTTAGCTCTTCTTGATGCATTGATCTTTTCACTATTATGTAATGCCCTTCTTTGTCTCTTTTGATCTTTGTTGGTTTAAAGTCCATTTTATCAGAGACTAGGATTGCAACTTCTGCTTTTTTTTGCTCTCCATTTGCTTGATAAATCTTCCTCCATCCCTTTATTTTTAGCCTATGTGTGTCCTTGCATGTGAGATGGATTTCCTGAATACAGTACACCGATGGGTCTTGACTTTTTATCCAATTTGCCAGTCTGTGTCTTTTGATTGGGGTGTTTAGCCCATTTACATTTAAGGTTAATATTGTTGTGTGTGAATTTGATCCTGCCATTTTGATGCTAGCTGGTTGTTTTGCCCATTAGTTGACACATTTTCTTTATTATGTCGATGGTCTTTACCATTTGGTATGTTTTTGGAGTGGCTGGTACTGGTTGTTCCTTTCCTTGTTTAGTGCTTCTTTCAGGAGCTCATGTAAGGCAGGCCTGGTGGTGACGAAATAGCTCAGCAATTGCTTGTCCATAAAGAATTTTATTTCTCCTTCACTTATGAAGCTTAGTTTGGCTGGATATGAAATTCTACGTTGAAAGTTCTTTTCTTTAAGGTTGTTGAATATTGGCCCCCACTCTCTTCTGGCTTGTAGAAACCCTCTCTGTGGAGAGACCCACTGTGAGTCTGATGGGCTTCCCTTTGTGAGTAACCCGAACTTTCTCTCTGGCTGCCCTTAGCATTTTTTCCTTCATTTCAACCCTGGTGAATCTGACGATTATGTGCCTTAGGGTTGCTCTTCTTGAGGAATATCTTTGTGGTGTTCTCTGTATTTCCTGGACTTGTATGGTGGCCTGCCTTGCTAGGTTGGGGAAGTTCTCCTGATAATATCCTGAAGAGTGTTTTCCAGCTTGGATTCATTCTCTCCATCACATTCAGGTACACCTATCAAACATAGATTAGGTCTTTTCACATAATCCCATATTTCTTGAAGGCTTTGTTCATTTCTTTTCACTCTTTTTTCTCTATTCTTGCCTTCTCATTCTATTTTATCGAGTTGATCTTCAATCTCTGATATCCTTTCTTCTGCTTTGTCGATTCGACTATTGAAACTTGTGTATGCTTCATGAAGTTCTTGTGCTGTGTTTTTCAGCTCCATCAAGTCATTTATATTCTTCTCTAAGCTGTTTATTCTAGTTAGCATCTCATCTAACCTTTTTTCTAGGTTCTTAGTTTCTTTGCATTGGGTTAGTACATGTTCTTTTAGCTCTGAGAAGTTTGTTATTACTCACCTTCTGAAGCCCGTTTCTGTCAATTCATCAGATTCATTCTCCATCCATCTTTGAT